>NC_142049.1:43945598-46345598 GCF_982192425.1 Myodes glareolus
TGCTCAGAATGTGTCTCCCAGATGAATCTAAGTGCTGTTGCATTAACAAGCAAGATTTAGCATCCCAGTGTTCTCGGTGAAGTTGCCCTCACCACATGTGTTCTTTGTAAACCTCTCCCTCACCAATACATTGTTTTTCCATGCTCTACTCCAGCCTCTAGGACTCAATTCAAGCATGATTTACTCTGAGAAGACTTCTCCAACCCTTTTTTCTGAACCAGAACTCCTTGATTTTCCCAATGCAACTGTATAAGTTTCTTATAAGCAATTATTATATCATGATAAATGTACTAACTTGTTTATTCCTATCATTAAAATTAAGTGCTAAAACAAATATGTCTTTCGTCTTTGTGCATGCAGGACTCATAGCCCCAGCTACTTAGCTAAGGAAATGAAATGAAGATGATATTGGAGGTATCCTAAAGGCAGGTTATTTAGTCTCAGAAGGGTGTTTACCTTCTTAAAATGTTCAATAAATAGAAGTATCTATATTAAAATCCTCCTTGTATTTTTTATTGCCTATTATAAAAAAAATCCGATATTTAATGGCTTTCCATGATAAAGAGTCCATAAAACTAAGCAAGGTTGGAGCCATAGAGATTACTCAGTGGTAAAGAGAGCTCGCTGTTCTTAGAGAAGACCCAGGTTCTGTTCCCAGTACCTACATGGCAGCTCACAACTATGTGTAAATGCAGTTGTGCGGGATCCTACATTCTCCCAAAGGGCACTAGAGATGCGCATGTTGCACATATGTCCACACAGGCACTCATGGATACATACATAAAAATGAACACATGTGAGAGAATGAGTAAGGTTGTGGGATACAGCCCAGCACCACCCCGAGCTGTGGGAAGCACAGCTGCAGAATGGTGGGCGTCAGTCCTTCATTCCCTGGCAAGGATCCCTCAGTAGTCACAGTGACTTCCCTGGACCAAGTGTGGCTTTAGAAGCTCTGGTGTGCAGTCAGGCACATAGGATCAGAGGGTGCACAGAAAGCAAAACTATTTTCCCCTTATTCTGTTTCTTTTATGCTTTTAAATGGGAACTCATTCCGCAAAGGCTGGCTTCACACTGATTTTGAAGCCAAGGATAACCTTGAACACCTGTTACTCCTGCCTTTGCTATGTAGGTATAGGGACTCTAGGCATGTGCCACCATGCTCACCACTATAATAGCCTTTCTATTACTGTGTTAGGTGATAATAATAGTCTAGATAAATCATGTAAATTTCAAATGGTCAAACGAAGATTAGCATACTAAGGAAGGCATATGGACTTTGGGAAAAACAGCCCCATGGCCATCGGGCAGACGAAAAGGGAAGCCTGGAAAGAAAAGGGGACAGAGAACAAGGGCAAATTAGAGGGGTTCCTAAGTGTAGCATGGTCCAGTACTTTCTCATAAGCACAGTGACCTTTCTCCAGCCCTCACATCCATCTATATGTGTGTTAGTGTAACTCTTGATACAGAGCTGACTGCAGAGACAAAGACTGATCCTCAAGAATCTGGAATCTGCTGTTCGGAAATGCAGGTTAAGTTGTGATAAACAAGTGAAGTCACCATGGCAGAGCTCACGTTTCCTCTGTAAAGTAGTATTGCTACGTCATCAATGCTGGGGCTTCTTGATGGCAACCACCTCAGTGTAACCGTGTGAATCCTGTGTCACTTTTGAGACTGGTAAATGTATAGTCTAAAACTTTCAGGAGTGTATGTTAGTAAAAGGATATTCCTCAATGCCCTCCTGTTGCGTGAATTCTAATTGGTCTTAATACTAAAAGTCAAATATTAAGGGATAAAAGCTGAAAGATCAGAGAAGCAGAGCAGCTAGCCACTTGTTCTTACCACTACGAAATCCTCAGACTGAACGGTGTACCTGTCTCTACAAGTCCTCAGACTGAAGGCCATCTTTATGAAACCTCAGACTGAATCCTAAGCTCATATCTCCTCCTTCCTTATATTCCTCTATCTGCCCAGCCATATCACTTCCTGTCTCCATCTCCCTAGTGTTGGGATTAAAGGAGTGATCCACCACCACTTGGCTCTGTTTCTCTTTTAGACTGATTCAGTCAGGTGCAGCCCAGTGTGGTCTTGAACTCACAAAGGTCCATCTGCCTCTGTCTCTCGAGTGCCGTGATTAAAGATGTGTGCCACCGCTGCTGGCTTCTGTGGCTAACCAGTGTGGCCGGCTCTGCACTCTGATCTTCAGGCAAGCTTTATTTGTTAAAGCACAAACAAAATATCACCACCTTCCCCAAACACGTCCCCTTGAACAGTGAGGAAATGTTGGCCCAGAGGACGTCCACTGAGGCAAGCACCAGAGGTCAAGCTTCATAGCCAGGCGTGAGTGGACAGGATGAGATGAGACGTCTGCAGAGAGAACTTTGGATAGGGATAAATAAAGACAGTAAAGGAGGCAAAATAGTTTGTAACATGGACTCTGGTGACATGGACGGAACCAATAGAAAAAAAGGAAAGGGAGTGATGCTGGACATGCTGCCTGAAGGCCTCCTTGGCATCAGATTATAGGGCAGAAGAACTAGTGTTTAAGTTTAAGGCAAAGGTGCCATTGATATAGTGTCTGTCATGAAAATTAGACAATGGCAGAGGGAAAGGAGGGAGAATAAAGTGGAAACTGCAGCTGTCTCCATTTTATTCACCGTAGGTGCCCAAGATGTTCTCTAAAAAGAGACAACACTGTGGATATGACATAAAGAAAATATTAAAATCATAAGGACCACAAGAACTGAAGTATACACCATCCTAAAATTAAAGAAAAATATGAGAGGAACCTTCTAACGTGACAATGTAGAGGTTTAGTGTGTGTGCATGCACATAGCCAGATAGTGCAAATTAGAATTTCTAATATCTTATTAATAAATATGAATGTAATTGACTTTATTAGAAAGATAACAGAGTGTTTAGACTGCTCAACAAATTTATACTTAACTGTTTGCTAAATATAAGAGACTGAAAACAAAACGATTCAGCAAAATTAAAAGTAGAATAATTAGCAAAGACTTATTAGTAAAATGAAAATGAAAAATTAAAGTTGTGATTTTGATATTAGAAAAGACGACAGTATGTAACCCAACCAGAAAACTATAAATTAGGGAATAAAGGTCAGAGGGATTACTGGTGACCGGAAAGAATCCTGGAGGCCGTGCTACACAGGGAGAATGGGAAGAAAGGAAAGAGGGGCAGGCGGATGGCCAATTCATTCACAGTGTAGGCATGGATGGATTCTCACAGAGGATACTGGCCTGTGTAGTTCATATGTACTGATCATTATAAAAACAAAAAGAAAACATGCCAAGCAGATGAGTTTATGTTTAAAAAAGAAAATTTGAACTAGAGTCATGAAAATAAGTTCCTGACTTTTCCCCAACACTGTGTCCAGGCCCCATGAGTCTGCGAAGGAGCTCTTTAGTGCAGAGAGTATTGACGGAGAGAAGGAAACATGACCTGTCCAGAAGAACACTCCTGACAGAAAGAGAAGATGGGCTCAGAGGCTCGTGGCTCATGTCAATGGGATCCTGTCACTTGTGAAGTGATATTGACCAAAAAGACGCACTATAAATGATGAAAACCCTAGGCTCTGCCGTAGAATCATTGCCTGACATGTTCAAAGCCATATGCTCGACCCCCAGAACAGAAAGGAAGCAAATAAAATCCATGTAAATATTTATTGCATAAATCAAAATATTTAAATGAATGAGCTGAGAGAGACAGTGTCTTTCCACATAATCCTTTGTATTGCAAATAACAGGACTTAGGATGCTGATCTTTGTCACCACCTGGATGGCATACAGGGTCACCACTGAGGAAAAAATCTGTAGGCACGTATAGAGAGAATTTTTAACTTGGTTAGTTGAGGTAGGAAGACCCACTGTAAATGTGTTGCACATGATGGGGTCCTGGACTGCAGGAAACAGAGAGAGCAAAGGAAGCACCAGTATCCACCCCTCTATTTCCTGACTGTGGAGGGAATGTGAGCAGGTGCCTCACTCCCTGTCCTGCTCCCCACCACACACACGATGGGCCATACCTTCACACCATGATCCAAAACAAAGCCTTTCTTCCTGAGCTGCTCCCATCAGGCACATTATCATTCTGAGCACACACCCAACACATTCAGGCCCCAAAGCCTTCCTCTGAAAACTGAATAAGCAAATGTCTTCTTAGTGGGACTACATTTTCACACGAGTACATGCGCAATGCTATTCTTTACTTTAAAACTAGAGTAGCTCTGTACAAAATGTGGAGTCTGAAAATGATTTTACCACCTCTGTTGGAAGCAGGGAACCTGGCATGACCTTTAGTGTCGGGAGCTGCCACATGACATGCTCTTGAAGAAGAAGGTGACAAGAAGACAAGGCTATAACCACCAAAAACGGATGGCAGAGAGTCACATCAGCAGACGGAGCTCGGTCAAGAGTTTGATATGAAACCTGGCCATTTAGGAACATTTAGAAGCTGTCTTTAAAAGGGATGGGTTTGAGTCATAGGGTACCACCTCTGGACCTTATGTGTCTTGCAAAGGATAAGCACGAGAAAACTGAGACAGTTTATCTTCCTAAAAACCTTCTTTTGGTCAAGTGGCTTAGCTGCTTCACAATACACAGCACGGAAAAGAATACAGAGCCATAAAAGCAGTTCTATTTCTCCAACATCAAACAGGCTCCAAGTAACAGCAACAATTTGTAACGTTGAACTTCACCTGAGCCATGCAATAAGAAGAGATTGAGTAAGCACTATAGTATGGACTGTACCAGTGGAATCGGGCTTGGCAGTGAGGCAAGAGGTCTTAAAGAAAAATACATTTGGTTAAAAAGGTAAGGGTTTAATTCTGTGGGTTGGAACAACATAATGTTTCACATTTTCTTTTGAAGTGGTTAAAAGAGCAAAGGAAAGAAGGAAGGGAGGAAGGAAGGGAAGAAGGGAGGGAGGGAGGGAGGAAGGAAGGAAGGAAGGAAGGAAGGAAGGAAGGAAGGAAGGAAGGAAGGAGCAAACAGAATTCAGCAAAGCATGGGTCATTGTCAAAGTGTGGGAGAGGTGTTTGTGGGGGGGTCTCTCATACTGCTGTCCTTATTTTGTGAATGTTGAGAGTTTTTAGAGTCAATGTATCTAATGCAAGGAATCTAAAGGAAACGCTACTTGTTTATTTAAAATCTTATACTTATTAGCAATGAAGAAAGATCCTATGAAACACAGAGCTGCAATTGGAAGTGAAAATGCTGTTTTGAAAAGTGAAAGCAGACACCTAAGCCTTTTTTTTAAACTTTACTCAAATGACATAGCCGCTCCTGATCTCTGCAACTAGAAATTGTTAAATAAAAATGTGCTCCGAGGCAACCTATACTTGTTATGATGTCTACTAAGACCAAGCAGACAAAATTCTACCGAAATACACATTCTAAGGTGGCTTTGCTTTCTTCCTGGGTCTTACAGAAGGAAGGTTGGTCCGTTTCTGTTTTTCTGCATTTTTTTTCTGCTGAATTTATTTATGTTTATTTGTTGCCAAGACCTGTGCTGTGGACAGAAAGCTCTTGGGGAGGATTTAGGCTTTAATGCCAGCAAATGGAATCATGGAGGGTGAAGTTGATCTAGCATTTGGTTTGTAAGAAATGTTGAGCCCAGTAATCCCGCAGGGTTCTGGAAAGGCCTGGTGTCAGAGTGTGTCCTCCCATCTGTTCACAATCAAAACTAAAGCACAGGATTAGTGTGCCTAGCAGCAAGCAGTGGAGTATAAGGTTTGGGGAAATCAGAGATATGTGATCTGTACGATTGAATGCCTCTTATTTCCCACAACTATTCTGACTGGCCAGATTGAGCATGGAGGGCTCACAGCAAGTCAGACAGGAAAATCAGTGTAACTGGACTTTGGTACCCACTAGCCTCCTAGGCCCCCCTCTCCATCCTGCAGGGCATCCATGCTGCCCTCTTCTTCCAAGCCAAAGGCATGCTTTCTTGCTCTGTTTGCACGATGACAACATCAAAGTGATGAACATACACCCTACTATGCGCCTATAACCTTATGAACTAAGCCATCCTAGGGATGCAGATGTCTGAAATCAATAATTCATTATCCACAACAAGGCAGTTTGGCAGGTGAACGTCAATAGCATGCGGGTGTTCTAAACAGCAGAGGGGAAAGCAGTCAGCCGAGAATGACTAACTGTAGAGAGCACAGCCATGTCCTAGCTCTTTCCATGAGCATTACAATTGGTCTCCATCACCCTGACAGGGAGATGCTCCCTCATCTCCATCAGTGTGAGAAACTGAGGCACAGAAGAGAAAACCAGCTTATAATAGCCACACAGTAAGTTTGTGTTTGGACAATGGGGATCTAATCAATGTGACTTTGAGCCTGGGGTTTCCAGGAACTAGGCAATATGAAAGGCATTGAATTTTGACCTGAGTTCCCCTGTCTCTGGAGTAAGTTTCCGTCTGGGTGGTTATTTCACTATTTGCTTTAGCTGAATTAATTTTGTTAAATAGACCGTCTTGGTGGTCTGCAGCTTTTGATACACCCATCAATTATGAACTACCTTCCTTTCCTCTCCCTCTCTCCCTCACTCTCTCTTCCTCATTCTCCCTAATCTGGCATATTGCACAGTATATGTGCAGGTATTTATCTGGGTGTTCATATGTGTGTGTGCCTGTGTGTGTGAACTTGTCTGTGCACATGAGTGTGCACATGGGCATCTGGAGAGCAGAGGCTGACGTTAGGTTTCTTCATCGGTCACTTCTTATATTATTTTCTGAGACAGTCTCTCACTGAGCCTAGAGCACACCAATTTGGTGAGCTATCCCCAACATGTCTGCACTATTCACAATTTGGGGGCTACGGACCCATGCCGTTGCTTCTGACTTCTCCATAGGTGCTGTGGTTACAACCTCAGGTAGATCCCCATGACTATATAACAGACACTTTACTTACTGAGCCGTTTTTTCAGCCCTACTTTTTTCTTTCAGGTTGACTTTTTGAATTTTGCCCCCAGGTAAATATATGCAACCACATATTAGTTGGTCAACTTTCCTGCACTACCTTGAGCTGTGGGTGAACTTAGAGATTGCCTCATAATTCAGGAACTGTATAGTTTCATTGGGCTTCCAACCAGGAACCAACAATGTTGCCTGTCCAGCTGTTCCTCGGGATAAAGATTTGGCTCATGCCCTGGGTCATCCAAACCTCTGGGGAAAGGGTAAATGTACTGAAGTGTGACTTCCTAAGGGTCACTCTGGATCAGAGCATTGCACTGTCCAGCTAGTGTCTAGCTAGGTGCCGTCCTTCTTCACCTGGTAGGTAGCCTCTTTTTGCTGGCTGGTCTATGTTCTTTGAGGATGACTTCAAGTCGCACTGGACCCTTCTCTAAATGCTGCAGACCAGATGTAACTTGGTGTATAGTAGACCGCTCATATCTCATGGATGAGTACAATTTCGAAAGGTTCTTCATAGACATCTCTTTTGCTGATCAATTTCTGACTGTTCTTCCATTTTTACTTATACTGGAATGGATCTCACGGTTGCATCTTCAAAAACTGCCAAGACAACCCCCATAGTAGTGTCTCTCCTATGACAGAGTCTGTTCCTTAGAAAGAACCATGGTACCCAGAGTTGGGGATAGAATGGTACCTTACCACCCCTAGAAGGATGCCCTTGCTTGGCCCCTGATAGGAAGCATTGCAGCTATCTTGACAAATTAGATTTAATATTTTAAAAAGATAAATTATTTAAAGTGTAAACACAAAATGTGAGCTCCATGGACCAATGAAATGACTGTCATCAAAACTGCAATTGTGTCTTAAATCTATATTAAATGACTCAGAGGGAACCAGGGCCGAATCTAGACAGGAGAGGATGCTGCACTCTGCACTTGGGCATTAACTTTCTGCCAGTTGAGTCCCAGGACATTACCCGTCTTATCTTCAGCAGACAAGTGTTGGCAAATAGAAAGCTGGTGTGGGGGTCATCCCAGTACTCTTGACTAGGTCACCTCATTTGAAACTCTTGTAACATGACTTTGGAGGGTGGACGTCTGAGACACCTGTACTTCAGGGCAAGCAATATCTTGTCAGTGATACCCACAGCAGGGAGCCTTGTATAAACTTGCATATCTCAGAGCTATGGGGACTCAGGAAAAGGCAAAGCACATCTTGGCCCAGTTACCTCCATATCTCATTCTTCCCATCGAGAAGAAACGGTGGTTCTGGCATAGATGCCTCTGCACTTGATGCATTGTTGGGCAGTATTCAGAAACTCCAGATGGTTGTTTTTTGTTTATTACTGTTTTATAATATTAATGAGTTAAATGAGTTGTTTCATTTCCTTCATACTGAGGAAGCATCGCTCTACCGCTGATATGATCATCTTGGAAGCCTTACCCTTCAAATTGACCTTAGCCTTGATTGCTTTCCTCAACACTCCTCCGTGTGAAAGGCAGAGTAATTGAGGAGCTGAGAACTTACCTGTTGGTGTAAGGCAGAAAGTGAGGTGAGGAAGAGCAAAAGTGTGGTAAGGAAACAGGAAGCAACAGGAAGATAGAAAGTCAGGGAAAGAAGCTGGAGTAAGGCAGTAGGGCTGAGTTCCATGGCTAGGCTCAGTAGGCAGCTTGCCAGATCATGTGACCCAAAGATTTCCATTCTGACCTTGATGGAAAGAATGCAAAAAGCAAGCATATTGCACCGCCTGTAGATTGTCCATGATTGAAAGAAAGAGAGAAGCTTTACAACAAGAGGCCCAAATAAGCTGAATAAGGATTCTGCATAATTGAAAACCAGTTCTCACAGAGAGAAAGAATAGTGGTATTGACAGGGGGCTGGGGTAATTCATTGCTTCCATTGACTCTGATACTTTAGAATCCAAATGAAATCACTTAGATACTAAGCCTAGGGATGAATGTTGACCATGTTATGAAAAAAAGATGAAGCTCTCATCCACATAACGTGCATCAGTCAGAGGGACCAACATCCCCTGCGCCACCAGTCCATCACATCCTCAGGTGGAACTACTATCTTCAGGAACAAGCTCCACCAAGCCAAACAAGGATGCCCAGATTATTTTACGGGATCAGTCCCCCAGCGATAACGGACAACTCCCTAGTTTTCATTTCATTTAAATTAGGACCAACCAAGAACCCAAACCCACCACTGAGCCAGTTACCAGACAGCCTGCTTGTGGAGAGCCTACCTGAAGCTCGTTCATCCTTGCCAGCCTGGAACTCATCCCTTTCACTGTAAAGCTCGCTCCCTCTGCTGCCTACCTGGAGTCTCTGCCCAGCTTGAGGGATGGAGGGGGTTGCCTGAAGTGCTGGATGAAAGTCTTGCTGGTTTTCATATCTGAGGGCTTCCTTGTCTTTCTGCCCCATGAGTTCAAAGCGTTGTACAAACTGAGATGGCACAAAGAGCATGTTAAGATGGTTACCCCTGAGTTCTGTACTCCTCATACCGAACGGCACAAGATTAGAAAGGACCTTACTGATCTCATCAGAGCTTTGATCTTATTTAAAAGGACAACCACTAGCCCATCCTTCCTAATTCACACCTTGAAGTAAACACTCAACAACTAATGATTTCAACTAAGTCACTTGGTATTCAAACAAGAAAAGTAACTTGCTCAATGCAAAAGAGCCAATTAATAGTCAGAGCCCTTCTTATCTATTCTTCATCGAGGCAAATTCTTAGACACCCCCATCAGACAACTTTAATGCAGAGTATTACCTGCAGGTTGACAGACACGAAAGGTTCACATGGTTCTTGGAAGGCTTCTAACAGTGTGCAAGGAGAAAGAGGGGGTTAAAAGATGGTATTCTGGCAAAAAACATGGTCCCACCCATTACTGACTGGAATTTCATTAATAACACCGAGTACGTCAATAGAACCCAATAATGCTCGTGTTTCTAATACTAAAGTACTCTTTTTCTTCTAAAATTAAACAGAAAAAGAAACACTAAAGAAGAACCAAGGCTCTGGAAATGCTCATTGAGACCTAATCCTACTAGGAGCTTGGTGCATGTGCTGAGGTATTGATGTATGGTGTTCTTGAGATACTGGGAGAGAAAATGCAGCCCGTCCCTGAGCAGCAGTGCACACTACATGGCGTTGATAGATTTGAACATAAATTGGCTAAGGAAAAGGGGCTACAATAGACAGCTCTTGCCTGGGCTTTGAATGGGGGCTCTAATTGGATTAAAGGGAAATGATCAGGCAGTCCACATTACAGGGCCATTGTGCTCCTTATCACAGCCCATATTTCCCCAGCGGGAAGAAGAATCAGGTGGCAAGAGAGGAGAGAAGTTGATGCAGCACCCTCTCTTGTCTAGATTCAGCCCTGGCTCCCTCTGAGCCACTTGGTGCAGATTTAAGACACAATTACCGTTTTGATGAGAGTCATTTCATTGGTCCATGGAGCTCGCATTTTATGTTTATCCTTTAAATGATGTATCTGTTTTAAATGATGGGCTATGAATCGGAGCCAGGCACATTCAAGTCATGCCAGGCTATGTTTCTAAGGCAATTGCCCATTACTGTTGGCTGTTTCCTAGTTAATAACACTCACAGAGGACCTGCAATTGAGCCTCTGCATGATGATAATTCACACACGCACACATCTTTGCAGCCTGATTTATAGATTTTTCTGTTCATATTTTAATAAATCTGAAAACTTTATCTTTTTCTTTGCTGTGTCAATGAGATATGTACGAGTTGATTTCTTAGTTTTCGTTTAGTCTAGATTCCTTCTGCCTCCAGTTTTGTGGAAATTATCATCTCATTGGGGCAAATTATAAAAAAAAACCTAAAAGTACATCCATTCTGATTTGACATTTTTGTTCATAGGGAAATCTTAAGTTACTGAGGAATCCAACTTCCAGCTATCCCATAACTTCATTCTACTTCATTGAGAAGCCAGACCCTCCTCTTGAAGGAAAACCAAGTGGCCAAAGGACAAATCTATGTATGATTTGGCTAAAAAATGTGTGTGTGTGTGTGTGAGAAATATGGCATATATATATATATATATATGTATGTGTGTGTATGTGTGTGTGTTCATCGTGATAATATTAAAAGAAAAGGAAATCAACTAAATATGTATACCTTACCACTTATGGTTTCAGAAAAATTATGTAGGTCATGTGTAAAGCAGAAGAATAATTGATTTTTCACATGTGAAGATGTGACAAGAGCATGAAGTATTTATGGAGAAATGCACATATGTATACATATGCCCCTTACATCTTCTTCAAACTGGATAAAACAATGACAGTTTGTTTCTGATCATAGTGTTTTTCTAGTTATAGTTTTGATGTGTGAGTGAGACTCTTTATCAGGTGCCTACAATAAATAAAACAGCACCAGGGGGTGGGGAGATGGCTTAGCTGCTAATGAAAGCACTTGTTGCCCAAGCATGAGTACCAGATCCACAGGAGCCCAGGCAAATATTGAGTGAACATGTTTACCCTGTGATTTCAGAGACACACAATCCTCAGAGCAAGCTGACTAGCAAGGCAAGGCCTGTACCCTGCCTCAGTGAATAAAGTAAAGCGAATGGAGGATGATTCCAGCATCAACATGGGCCCCCACATATGCACACATACACACACACAATGTGCACACACATGCATACATGAACACTCCACACATAAGAGGGAAAAGTAAAATAAAAATAATATCGGATTATTTGTTTTCAAAGAAAATAAAAGAAATCAAAATACAGAGCCTCCAGGAGGAGGGCTGAGGCGGCAGCCCAGGAGCCCACGGTCCCCATCTGGGATGTGTAGTAGATTGAGTTAAACCTTGTTCCTGGGGTTGTGAGGCCTGTTCTGTTGAGAAAAAGCCTGTCTCTACAGTTTTCTGGCTTGCTCTGGTGACTACCTCACAGTGGGTCCCCATATCAACTCCCACATTAAATCATATTTTAATTGCCTGAAATTCAAACAAATCACAGCAAGAAGCAGCAATTAGTAATTATTTAGCATATTTCATAACATTTGCAAATGTCACCTCGTTCAGTTTCCCCCAACAGTTCTGAGAAGTGCGCATTAGGTGATATTTATAAATGAGGGACTTGAGCCTCAGTGACATTAAGGAAATGGTTTGTGACTAGGAACCGAAGACAGGGGCCCCTGTCTTTCTACTGCTGTGCACCGCCTCCATATTGCTGCAGCTATTCCTGGCGATACCTCTTGCCTATCCATCAGACGGTGTTCACTGAATACCGATTAAGAGATGTGCAATGCTGGGAGGGGAGAGTTGGCTCAGTAGTAACAAGAACTTGCTGCTGTTGCAGAGGATGGGGGTTCAATTCCCAGCACCCATATAGCCGTTCACAACCATCGACAACTTGAATCTCAGGGAATCTGACGCGTCTTCTGTGAACCTTCACAGGCACTAGACACACATGGTGCATATACATACATGGAGGTCAAGCGTTCCTATACATAAAATAAAAATAAAGAAATGTGTAATATGACATGTGTATGTTGACTTTTTCAGAGATGTTTCTGATAAGGAAATAAAAAGTCAAGCCAGGAGTAATAACACACTCCTGCAATCCTACCATGTCAGAGGTAGAGGCATGAGGATGGTTGGAAAATCTGAGGCCAGTGTGGCTTAGAGAAAAAGTTCCAAGTCAACCATTACTACTTAGTGAAACCCTATCTCAAAACCATGCTACCTACACCCATGGACGTATGGTTAGTACTAAGTAGACTCAGTGGGCTATAAAAATTAATTAATTAGTTGATCAATTAATTAAAAAGAAATCAAGAGGGCCTGGGAAGGCAGATGTGGAGGTATGGAAGGAGGTAGACTGGACATAACCTAAGTACATTGTACTCATGTAGGAAAATGGAAGCGAACGGATCTAGAGAGCTGGTTCTGTGATTAAAAGCACTTGCTGCTCTTCCAAAGGACCGGAGCTCAATCCCCAGAACCCATCCAGATTCAGAGGCTCACAAACACCTGTAATTCCAGCTGCAGGAATCCAACTCTTTCTGGCACCCACAGACATTCTCTCTCTCTCTCTCACACACACACACACACACACACACACACACACACACACACTGAAAAAATACTTGAAACTAGCAAAAAGGTCAATCATTTGAAACCTTCACAATGAAGAACTGGGCCCATGCTTAAGGAAAATGGCTGGTATCAAATGGTCGTGTCCGAGCTGCTGACTCTCATTTACAAAGTGGCACTGACAAATGAATGATCCATATGCAGCAATAGGAAGTATCCTGTGAATAACCAACAGCAAGGGAACATGGGAAGCATGCCGTTCTCAGTTCTCAGAGTATATTTTTTCTTTTTCTTTCTCTTTCATTTTTATGTTTGATTTTGCGAGACAGGGGTTCCCTGTACAGCAGCTCTGGCTGTCCTGAAACTCACTTTGTATATCAGGCTGACCCCTAACTTCTCCCTGGTATCTAGCAATTTTCCTGTTTGGAATTGAAGGGCCATCACTTCTGTGATATTGTGATATTTTTCATTGTTTAACAAAAGAAACATGAAAAAATAGTTATTTTGTCCTAGAAAATATGCTTAAGAGGAAACTTTCTGCTTCGTCCACAGGCTGACATGTAAACTTGAAATCAACAGAGTATAGTTGCTTTGGGTGGTGTCACTTTCTCCTTTCTGTGTGTGTGGTGGTGTGTGGTGGGTTGTTTCTGTCTGTTTGTATGTTTTTGAGACAGGATCTCACAAAATCCAAGCTGATCCCACATTCATTACGGAGCTAAGCTGACTCTGAGTCCTGATCCTCATGCTGCCGCTGCCCTGCTGCTGGTCTTGAAGAGGCAGCTCCCTTCGGAGTGTCTGCCAGCATGTGATCAGTAAAACCCAATGATAGGGTAGGAAGGAGTTCTGCTCAGTCTCTCCAGAAATGACTGACCTTGCAGGGCTGGGTCCTTCGGAAGAAGGAAATATTAAGCAGCCTCCCTGCCATCTCTGATGTATAGTTGTGCATGGACACCTGGACTCTGGGGCAGCTTTTACCAAGCTGTATTTTGACAGCTGCTAAATTTGCCCTCCATCAGCTTTGGTGGGCATGAACTTCAAGAGAACGAGACCACACAGGGAGCGGTGCCAGCTTTGAGAGATAAACAGTCCAGGAGAGCCACCTGTAGCTACTAGGCTCCTGGCACTTAGACGGTTATGTGGAGAAGCCTGAAGGTCTCGGGAACCCAATTAGCTCTGTTCTACAATGGTAGCCTCCTTGGGATTCATTCAACTCACCTGGGGTCCTTGCTGTGGGCCAAGGATTTAGATTCCAGCTCCGGAAAGGTTTGTCTCTTGGGTTAGATATCCCCTGCCCCAGTTATCAGTATCACACCTGCAGCTATTGCTGGCTTAGATAAATTCCAGTATCAAACCATCTTATTTTAAGTCTGATGCTGAGTGATTTCATACATCGTTAACATTCGCTGATTGTCAGTGTCTTCATTTCCATTTTTCTAATGCTTATTCCTTACGTAGCTCATTATAGAGAGAAGTTCAGACTGTAAAAAAATTCAGTAATAGGCCAGATTCCACAGAAAAATAATAGCTTCTATGTAGACTATGTTGCTAAAAATAAAGATTTTGAAGTGAATGTATACACACGCACACATACACATATATATACACCATATATACTACACAAATTTCATAATATTTGATATAGGTATTTACAAGCACATAAATTTGTAAGATATCCCAAACAGAGATAAACAAATAAAATCATCTATTTTGAAGATGTGAGGTTAGAGGAGATAATCACAGTTTGACACAAGCTTCACAGCATAGTGACATAGATTTCCAACTCATACAGTAGCAGCACTGACTACCGGGATAAACTTCATGAGCTCTTTAACACCTCTGCTTCATGGCGAGACCTTGGCATGCATGTTTTTCCTTCCTGCCTTTCACAAACATGGGAGGTGTTGAGTTATTTATTCCTTGTTTGTTTTCTGATACTCTATCACTGTGAGGCTCGAGCTTTTGCATCAAGGTTTTTCTTTCTCCTGGATATGACTTTATTTTAAGATCACCCTCCGTGCCCTCTGAAGAAATGCAGTGGCACAGACAAAGTAATTGCTCTGGGAAACTGACAACTAATTATCCCAAAGCAGAAAGAAGGCTGGGCATTTAGATAATGAAATGTCAATCAGTGTAATGGAAGTGTCACTTACTTAATCCCTCCCTGGGCTTGAAAGGATTGCACACTATTTAGAGGTAGATCCTTGTGTGGGTGTACAGCCATGAGAGCACACAGATGTGCCCACCTACAGACCAATAGCATAGCTACCAAGGCTAGCGTGTAGGACAGTGTGTATATCTGTCCGTCCGCCAACTTCCGGGAGTCTATCAAATGCAGCCTTCTATCTCTGCGACAGGAAAGCACACATCTGCAGCTGTGTTTCTGCAGATAGCCAGATCATTTGCTCAGAAGAAGCTGCAGTGCCCTTGACACTGAACAGTACCAGAAATCTAACTCCAGACCATCAAGCAAGGATTTGAATGCAGAGAAAGAAAAATGTTCGCATGAATATGTATGGGAAGCCCAGCTCTGTCTGTGTGAATACCATAAAGGTGCATGGAAGAGAATCACATGGCTGTTTGTGAGAACTAATTTAGATGGGAGCGGAGGGAGGGCCCCTGCGGTTTATGAAATAATCCACACATCACATTATGCTTTGACTTCTTTGCTCCGTTTTAGTTCCCCCTCAGGCTGGATTCAGATTTTAACTCTTTCTTAACTGTGTAAACAAGCAGTTTCAACCTCCAGAGCAAAGAAAAACTTCCTTCCTAGCAGGCAACTCGCTTGTAATTAACGGTTCTGTTAAAAGTTGGCGTCATAATAAACAAAGTCTAAGGCACTCAGCTTCCCCGCAAACCCACCCCATATTGGTATCACTCACATGATAATTGCCAATGGCAGTTTTGGTTTTAATAATAAACACAAACTAAAACATACTTCAAACTGATGGCTGAACATATGGGAATGTCTTGCACTAGTTCTAGAAGGTGCTACGAGGTGCTGTCATGATCACATGGCCTCTGATGCTCTAAGGCATGTTCTTCCTCCCCTCAGGATCACGTGTGTGGTCTGTGATGCTCTCACATGAGCTCTTCCTTCCCTCTTCAACTTTTCCTTGGCTCCAGGCTAGAGCTTCAGTCTATGACTCCTATATCTGAGTCATTTCGGCATCTATGTCTATTGACTCACTGACTGACTGATAGACAGCATCTCATATGTATCCCAGGCTAGTCTCAAACTACTGATCCTCCTGCTCTGCCTCCCAAGTGCTAGAATTATGCAAAATCACCATGCCTGGCTCCAAGAATATCTTGAATTGTAATATGGTATATAATGAATATACCATAAAATAGAGTGTATTTAATTGTAGGCAGAGGCTTCTGTTCCTCCGGGTCCCATAGTTGTTCATTCCCAAAGAAACACATAGAGGCCTAAATTAATCATAAACTGGTTGGCCTATTAACTCAGGCTTTCTTATTAACTCTTACATCTTACATTAACCCATAATTCTTGTCTGTGTTGTCCACGTGGCTTGGTACCTTTTACCAGCGAGGCATTCTCATCTTGCATCCTCTGCATCTGGATCACGACTACAAACTGAGTCTTACCTCTTCCCAGAATTCTCCTGTTCTGGTCACCCCGCCTATACTTCCTGCCTGACTACTGGCCAATCAGCATTTTATTAAATCAGTACAACTTTGCAGGATACAAGACCATTGTCCCACAGCATTTAATTGAACAGGTGTAACTATGTACTGTACTATATAAGATAGTACCTTATTGTTATTCAAGGAGTTGTGAGACAGACTCTCACATGGTTAAGGGTAGCTTAAAACTTATGAATTGAGGTGGGTATCAACCTATATGAAGTATGTATAAAAATACCATAAATAACTCTGTTATTTTGAAAACTAAAATCAAATAAAGCATATTTTCAAAAAATAGCTAATGATAACACTAACAGCATGGTGGTCAAGTCAACCTGAGAACCAGAACAAGCACCTGAGGGCCTGGGAGAAGTCTCTGAGCCCACTGACATGTGCCCTGTGGAGCCCTACATTCAAATTACCTTTAAAAAATGAAGTCACTTGGGGACTGGAGAGGTGACTCAGTGGTCATAAGTACTGGCTTCTCTTGCTGAGGACCTGGACTCAATTCCCAGCATCTATTCAGCATCTATATGATAATTTACAACTGTCTGTAACTCTGGTCCATGGTATTATATGCCCTTTCCTGGTCTCCTCGGGCACCAGAGATGCACATGGTGCACAGACATGCATGAAAGCAATATGCCTACATACATAAAGTAGTCAAACTTTAAAAAAGTCACCTTAACAGTGTCTGTTAGAATGGAGACTTGTCAGGGGAGGATGGCTCAGCAGCCCACTGCTTGATGTCACAACCATTGTGATTAATAAAATGTCATCCATCCCAACAGTGTGGAGAGACCTATGAGTCAACAACTACTGTGTCTCGTTGTATCTAATCTTGATGCTTTCCTTCAGACCGTGCCTGTCACTAGAACCCTCTAGTTTTAGCTTGATGGGTAATGTCACATGAAGTAATAAGAAGCAAATCAAATATTTCCCATCATGGTCGATACTTTGCAAAAATACAAATGCAGTAAAAACATCAACACTCAAAGCAAAACCTTAGAAAGAGATGGCATGGGTGGTGAGGACTGAAGAGAGAGGACTCGCTGCACATCCGACTGGGTGAAACCATGAATGGTCTGTGGCTCCCGTTGCTGTGCTAAGTTGTAAGAACTCCATGTGGCAGCCCAGGGACCAAACTCAGGCTGCATGTGACTGGAATCAAACAGAAAAGTTTGGCTACCAAGCCGACTGGGTCATGCCCAATAACAGAAAGGTGATCTGAGACTTCTCACTCAGTCCCTGGGATAAGGAGTGTCACGGAGAGGAGGAGACACACCCGATCACGTAAGGCATCAGTGAGGAATAAGAAGCCAAAGCAGGTGGCTTCTAACTCAACAGATAAAATGAGAAGAGCAAACCAACTAGGATTTTTTTAGATTTCAGTTTGTCAGGACGATTGCTGTATATCAAACATGTGTGAGTCTAAGGAGAAAGTAGCAAAATAACAACCAAAATAAGTAATGAAATGAAATTGACTATTCCTAGGAGAGAGTTCTCTGAATATTTGCAGACATGCAAGTCTGTCTTTCTAGACATAAAATGTCAAGGTTCTCGAGTAGGGAAACAACAATAGGGAATGACCCAAATGGTCCTTGTTGGTATAAAGAAAACTAGAATCCATTCTCTAGTTTTTATTGACTTTGGGGAAGGAGGATCATTTTCTTTAGTCATGTATCTATAGAGAAGGTGCTCCACTAATTACCCACACTACGGCAAATGACGCTTGCTCATCTCTAAGAGACACACACACAAAGAGGACTTGAAAGGGGTGGGGGAGGAGCCTTGTTGATAGAAGTGTGCATAGGAGGGGAGTGGGAGGGAGGTGAGAGGCAGATGGAGAAGTGAGAGGGACTAAGCCTCGCTCTATCAGTATGTGGAAACAGCGTGTTAGAATACAGCTTCTTTAACAATGAGGGCGATGAAGCTGGGGAGACCGTGGCATGGCCAGCTCCTGGGAGCTCTGTGGGGTTAAATCTGGCTGTTCTCACTTCCATATCTCATGCCCACCCTGGATTATAAAAGCATAGATTTAGAATGGAGTCTACTGTCCACACATACTACCCTCTCCTGTCACAGCTAAGTCAACTTTATTTCCGAAAATTTCACCAGATGTCCTCCCAAGAAACACATCAGTGGGCTCAGAGACTTCCTCCCAGGCACACACATGCTTACTCTTGTCCTTAAGTTGACGTGACCATGGCACTGCCGGTGTTATCTTTAGCTGCTTTCCAAAAATATAATTTATATATATTTAATTATCATACAAAGGAACAGAGTTCATTCTGGGATATTCCCGCATAGGCAATTGATACCTCAATTTATAGACAGTTACTTTTAAGTCAACTTGAACATGTGAGACTTTACCTTAGAACCCCTAAAAAATAATAAAGTAACATGTTATATAGTAAAGTACCTTACTCATAGCAACATATCATATGTTATATTTATTACATATTAGATCACATATTGCAACTACATACAGAGATGTACGTCCACTCCCTCATCCCACAACACAGTGACCATTTGGTAGTTTTGCTTAGCAACCAGTTGGGGAACTCTGTCAGGCAAATTCTGTCTCCTCACATTGTGCTTTTGCCCCAAAGAGGGTGCAACCCTGGGCCAGTGCACAGCTACCCCAGTGCCCTCAGGATTGACTTTAACTATCTCTTTCCTTTCTTGTGGACAGTTGTTAGGCAGTACTAAATGCCAACAGAATGCAGTACTGTTTTTGGCAGCCCTTTTGGGTTGTAAATTGCTGTGTGACTTGATTCAATTAACTTTGGGTCCCTATGCAAGGGCAGTTTTCGAGGCCACTATTTGAGGTTTGCAATGACCCCAGTAGAGTTCATTTAGCTGTCTCTTTGCCATGTCCTCCTGTCAATTAGCTAAACTTAATGATTTCATGGTCCTATTGGCCTTTCCTCTTTTCTCCCTTTATTTTTTCTTTCCCTTTTGTTGGTATATGCGCACATGCACAGGTATGCACGTGCACAAGTAAGCAAGCACAGGTAAGTATGTGCACAGGTACACACCTGGACAGATGGCATGTTCACTGGTAGTCACATGCATAGGTGCACACGTGCACAAATATGAATCTGGACAGGTATGCATGTGCACAGGTACACCTGTGTACAGGTACGCACATGGACAGGTATGCGTGTGCCCAGGTACACACCTGGACAGTTACACACGTACAGAGGTATGCATGTGAAGAGGAGGGTATGTGCACAGGTGCACACCTTGTGGACAGGTATCTACGTGGACAGGTGTGCACATGGGCTGGTATGCGTGTGCATAGGTGGGAGTGTACTCACCTGGAGGGCACTTCACTGACTGCATTTTCTCCAGTGTGTCTTTATTTCTGAAAGTTGTGGGTTCCATGGGAAGAGCTTTTGGAGTCCTGTCTCCCCAAATTCTGGAACAGCCAGTGTCTACAGACAGCACTGCTTTGTCTTAATAACATTTTGATTTTGGTAGCAGGGTTGGTCCAGCCTCTGGCATTTTCAGACACTCTTAGTATAGAATCTCCGGCATGAATAAGACAAGGCATTTGGTCAGTAAGCATCTCAACAAGCTTTCCCCCTGAACCTGCCTCCACAACGCTTCTATGGGACATGACAAACACTGGTGGCCCTCTTCCCATCCTGTGGCTGTTGAGAAGAGGAAGGAAAAGGATGACCCTGCCAGCTGTCAGCGATGAGGTTTCTGTAAACCTGGGGTGGGAGGAAGGAAGGAAAGCATGTGTGTGAGCTCAGACTCCACCCTTCTCACACTTCAGCAGCTGTTTGTGGATCCTTCCTTCCTCTGTGTGCTCCTGGACAACAGCTGGGGATGTTGGGTCTGTTTCTAAAGCTTACCTTTTGTTCTTTACAGACAGGGCCTCAGTACTCAGTCTGGCTTCAAGTTCTCCCCTCCAGGTAGCTAAAGATGACCTTGAACTCTGGCCTTCCTACCTCACCTCCAAGCATTCTCACACTCAGGTTAGGTTTGTTTGTTTTTAACTCATCTTTACAAGTTATGCTTGCTTTTGTGTGGGGCAAATGCATGCCTTCCTCAAACTGCCGTGGCATGCGTGAACTACCATACACTCTTCTGCATTCAAGTTGAGTGTTTTTCTCCACAGTCACTCTGGGTAGACTCTCAGTGGACTCTTGTGTAAACTCCATTGCCTTGGGCGTGTAAGGGACAGAGTTACACTACGCTCAAGCGTTTCCCCTCATTTGGTCAGTTCTTCCTGCATGGAAACTTGTCAATAGGATTACTCGATTTATTGGTGCCCCCCCCTTTCCTTCCCTCCCTCTAGGAATCCCTCAGTTGCTTAATGGAAAATGCTGTCTTGCGTTTTATTTAGCTTTGCATACAGTTCCCAACCAGACATGAAACAGAGAAATCCCATGAGCTTTATATCTAGTTTTCCCCAGTGATTCACGTCTTGCAGAAGTTTATCGTAGTGTAGCAAGCGAAATTTCGTGCAGTCAGGGGTGGGAAGTGCGCGGCGAGGGGGGTTGGGGGGAGTGTGCAGGTGATCCCCTTGTTCTGTGCAGATAAGACATTGCAAGCTGGAAAAGGAAGCCTCCCCCGGACTGGCAGGTGGTGGAAACGGCAGCAGATAGCGCCCTCTAGTGTTACAGTCTATATGCAGGTGTTGGGACCCCCTTCCCTGCAAACACTAAAAACTCAGTTACAAAATTAATATTTGCTGTCTGTGTGCATAAGTACATCCTTTGGGGATTTTCTAAGTCTTTTTTAAGCAAAATTGCTGTTCAGTGCATTCTTTTTCCACAAAATTTCCTTTTTATTTATTTATTTATTTTGTTAAAATTTTGTATTGCAGTTTAGGGGAAGTGAATTGACTTTCAATAAGAAAATTTGGCAAACGATGCTAAGATAGGAAAATTTCACCACACAGAGGCAGAAAGGTAAAGGAAAAATTGGTCCTTGAATTGATTTCCTATGAATTTTATACTACACAGAATGATAAAAACAAAATTGCATCCTGTCACCCAAAGCTCTGTGCAATAGAAACTTCTAGAGATATAGGTATAGGGGCTGGAGGAGGTGTGGCAGACAGTCAGAGCTATGAGTGATACTGGTTTCTCCACAGGAAAGTGGTTACATTAGACTACGAGCAAACAACGGCGCTTTCAGGTAGGGGTGAAACTGCACCCTGACAGCCATCCCCAGAACTGCTTCCTCACCACACCCGCCATATCTGCTGCGGTCCGGCCTCCACGTGACAGTTCTTCACAATCCCTTTCATCATCCTTTTAAATATTATTTTTACTGTTTGTGGGCTGTAATGTATATAGAAGTTGTACATAAAACACACCCTCATTTTTTTTCTTTTCTTTCATCTTTTTTAGTACAAAGCTTTCATTTCTTTTGTATGATGTGGAAACTATGAAGTGATGATAGATTTAAATAATTTTTTTATTTTTATTTTATATATTTTTTATTAGGACCATATCTTCAAATATCAAAAAACGAAATAAAACACACACACAAAAAAAAAACTATAAAAGAGGGTAATGTACAAGTTTCTGTGTGTATAAAGTCATGCTCTGTTGGGAGAGCGGCTGGTCCAAATTTGCTTCATGAATCAAGGTGTGGAAAGGTTGCTTATGGATTGATTTAGAAAATGGATACAAGTACAGAAGAAAAAAGAAAAAAAATCAAAAAAAAAGAACCGAAAGGAAGACACACAACTTCAACGATTTTTCTGTGATAGGGATTGCATTTGTATTTAAAGATAATGTAGTTTAAGAAAATAAAAATAAATAAATAAAAACTTGACGCAAATTCCTCTTTTTCTCTGGCTTAATGAATATTATTTATTCAGTATAAAATCTTTGTATGCCCTGCATGTTAAGAACAAATGTACATTAAATCTTGTTAAGAAAAAAAAAAAGCAGCCCAGACCCTTCTGGAACTCTGACAATTAGCGCCTATAGTTTCTCTCCCTGGTACCTTACATGTCCTTTCATTTCATTTCAGTCTGTTTCCCTCCCTCTCCTCCTGCCTCTTCTTCTGTTGGTCCCGGTTTCTCTCCTACCGCTGTTCAAACCAGCTGCGAGTCAGCCTACTGACTGGTAGCTTTGGAAGCTCTGCATGAGGCTGGTGCAAACTGTGTGGGACAGAGCCTTGTAATAGCTGGTACAAACTGTTTGGAACAGTCTCGGCGAGGCTCGATCTCGAGGAGCCAGGCCAGGCAGCTGCAAATCCTTCTGGAGTTATCTCACGCCTCTGTGGCGTGTCCAATATGGTGGCTGCCGTCATGAGGCTAACCTAGTTGACTATTTAACGGGCAGCCAGTTCTTGCTCAAGGCAGCCAGGATGGCAAGGGAGAGTATAACAGCTGCTAATGAGAAAATCAAATCGCCTCGCTCTTGCAGGGTTGCTTATTCATAGAATAAACTTCAGGAGTGCTTACCATAGCTGTCTATAGAACTTGATGGTAACACTGTATGATTTTTAACAGATTGTAACAGTAGCAATTCTTCTCATCACCTAGGGTCCAGAGAGAGACATGTCCCCTCATCTGCCCAGGGTCCAGGGAGAAGCGTGTCCTTCATCTGCCCAGTGTCCTTGCCTCATCTCCCTACTGTCCAGAGAGAATCGTGTCCCTCATCTTCCCGGTACCCAGGGAGAAGCGTGTCCCCTCAGCCCTCTCATTCCTGTGGCTTATTCACAGCCACATCCACGTCCCTCCAGGGTTCAGGCCTTCCTTACTCCCTGGAAACTATGGCTCTGTTCCCCGTTTTTGTAATTGTATCAGTTCAGTAATGTTATACAAATGAGCCTGCAGAGCTTGGTCTCTTTGGGGTTTGACTTTTTTGTTCTTAGCCAATTCTCTGCAGATGCCTTTGGGACTGTGTCTACATCGGTGCTGTGTCCCTTCTCAGTCAGGGGTGTGATGTGCAGGTTTGTTTAACCATTCACCCATTAAAGGATATTTGATCTGTTTCTAGTTTCAGGCCATTATCCATTTTTAAAGGATGGCATAAAAATTCATGGGTAAGTTTTGTATGAGCATAAATTTTCATTTCTTTGAGAGATATGCCCAAGGGTACCATCCCCGTGCTATTTGCATTTTAGCCTGGGTGACACTGGAAACTGGTCTCCAGTGAGCTGTATAATTCAGTATTCACAGGCACACAACTAGGAATGATTCAGCGTTGAGGACCGAACTGTGTCCCCTGCAAATTCAGATTCAAATGCTAAGTCCGAAGCCACGGTGTGATTGCACTTGCAGAAAGAGCCTTGCAAAAGTGGTGTAGGGTAAGGAGTTTTGTGGTACTAACCCCTGCCACGCTGCTCTCCACCTTCTACCGGGCTCCACCAAGGGGATCTGACGCCCTATTCCGGTTCCTGCATACTCTCCACACAAATACACGCACATAAAGAAAAATTAAAAAGTTTTAAAAATTAAAGATACATTTCTTTTACACTATCATCTGTCACATTTTGCTGGTGTCTAAGAAACCGTTCCTCTGAAATCCTCAGTTTCTTGACACTGCTGTCCTTTAATTTCAGCCTTTCTGACGCCCCAGTAAAGATGCTGGCGGGTGCTGCCTTGTGCCTCTGCCATTGGCATCTTTTGTGCTATTGTACTCTTGGGATTTTTATTTGTTTGTTTGTCTTAACTTTATGGGTTTTTTTTTCTTTTTCTTTTTGTGAAGCATTTCCTACGGCATTTGTCTGTTCCAGAACAATATTTTGTTCAAGTGACTGAATTTTAGACATTCTTCATACATTCCTATGATGTCAGATATGAAGGATTTTTAAATACTTTCTTTTGCACTATAGCTGATGTTTTCCGTTTCTTCATGGGGGCCTTCCCAGAGGAAAGTTTTAACTTTGATGAAATTCCAGCTTGCCAGATTTCCCTTTTATGGCTCATAGTTTGGCAATGAATCTAGAACTCCAGACATCCCTGTAGATCCAAACAGTGTCTCGTATTTTTCATCACTCAAAGTTTTATAGCTTTGTATTTCACATGTGAATGTTTGATTCTTTTTATATGTTTGCTAAAGGTGGGTGACTTAGTTTGTGACTTATTTTTGTTTTGTCTATGATATGACAAGATCATGTCTAGTGAGCTGGAGAGATGGCTCAGTGGTTAAAAGAAGTCGTTGCTCTTGTAGAGGTCTGGCTGCCTCACATTCATAACCATGCAGAATTCCTGTTTCAGGAGATCTGACTCCATTTCCTGACATCCACAGTCACTTGGCATGCACATGGCCCATGTATGCACAAGCAAAACCCTCATACACATAAAAGAAAAATTTAAAACATAAAAAAAGTTTTAAAACTTCTCCTATCTGTGGCTGTAGTTCCTTGCATATGAGAATGTGGTTGGGGCATTCTGGAACTCTGTAGACTCTCTACAACACACAGCCAGGATTGATCTGCTTCTTACAGAAAGTCTTAACTCCCCAGCAGATCCCTTTGGCACAACTTCTTAGAGAAGGACCAGTCATGAGTGCTGCCTGAGTTTGGAAGTTAAATGACCCAGGTGATGAGTTTACCATCTACTGCTTAGTCCTCTGCTTAGAGAGAGCTGGTTCTTTCTGGCCTCTGTCTGCACCCACTGGTGCTCCTGCTATACGCGTGGATTCAGCTCTGAATCTGAGAGGTGAAAGCACAAACCGGCTTTGAGGAATGCATTACTCTTCTCCCATCCAGAGGCCTCAAGGTAATTTTACTTTCTCTTTTCATTTCCGGAATTTTCTTCTCCTTATGCGGATAAAGTATGACATTTTCTCAAGTACTGTTTGAAGTGGAATTTGAAGGGCATTCCATTGAGTGTTTGTCATCAGAGTACAGCCCTTTTACACTGTTTGCAGGTGTCATCAGAGACAGAACCCACCTCTGTCTCACAGAAGCTGGAAGACGCCATGTGCGTATGTGTCTTGTCTCTTTAGAAGTCATCACAGAGTCTGGAGAAGAAAAACTCTCAAGAGTTTATTTAGCAGCAAGAGTGTGTCGCAGAGGTTACAGGAAGAGCAGAGACAGCTCTAGCGCTTGCTAATGATGGGCATCTTGGGTGGCACTGAAGCCAGGCTGGTCCGACATTTCCAGCATCGACACCTACAGGGCAGCTGCCTCTCTGAACATTCCCTTGGTCTTCCCGCATTTGACTGATATTCTTCTTTCACCCTTCCCCTTAGTTTAAGATTCTTAACTTTGCCCATCAGTTCCTTTACTGATGAAAGCAAATCAAGTTCACTTTGCTCTCAACACCATTTGTACAAGGACAGAGACTATGAATGTTCCAAGAGGAAGGACTGAAGTGAGGTTTATTTCTAAAGTTCTAGGATGAGGCTGAAACACTTGGGCAAGAGTGAGGCCCTAAAGCATAAAGTTGTATTGTTACCAGAGTAAGGTGTACTCCCTAAGTGAGAGACAGGCATGGGAGGAATGGAAGATACAACTCAAGTATTCGGGGAAAATAACACTTTCAACCCTTGTCTAACTCTTCAATGCAACCTTTGTTGGTATCTTCTTGCACAAATGAAACGTTCTTCTCAGAGAACTCTCTCTTTCCAAGACAGTTCACACAGAACAGTATTCACGGAAGCAGCACACAAGATGTGACTCATCAACCTTGTACTGACAAGAAGAACTGGACACAAAATTTCACCTCTAAGCAAAATGTTATTGTAACTGATACCTGGCAGAAAAGGAAAAATCCGTTTTCAGGTTTCTCCAAAAGAATGTTCTAGGGTATATCAAGCATACTGTAGGGCAAGCCACATGCCCAGGAATAGTTGGCCAACAAAAAACTGATGTCGTTTTTCATGTGTATGCACTGCTTTTTGTTTCTTTTTAATTGCTTTGGTGTTTTCTTTGGTCTTATTGTTTTTTTGTTTGTTTGTTTGGTTGGTTGGTTGGTTTGGTTTGGTTTGTTTGTTTTTTTTGAGAACATGAATTTGGGTGGGTAGTATGTGGGGGAGGCTCGGGGAGGAGTTGGGGAATGAGAAATAATATGATTAAAATATAGTGTACAAAAATAGTTGATACTACTAATAAATGATTCACAAAAAGCTTTATTTTTCATGCACAAAATATGTACAATGGCAAAAGGTGAGCATCCAAGCATACACTACCATGATATTTCCAAGTCATTCTCTGGCGTTAGCAACATCTAAGTGACACTAAAATGTTCATGGGTTTTTGAAACGCAATCTATGGCCACCCAGCCAGATGCTTTATATTACCTGAGCTTAACCCACCTCAAGGATGCGAAGTAAATAAACAGTTCTCAGTGGAGGGTGAGTCTAGAACATGGAACAGAATTTCACAGTATGGTTGAAAACTCAGTGGTTCCTTTACAGGCAAATTATCTTTGGCAAAAGCTTCTTGGCTTGATAAATGTGTTTTCCAAGATTAAAGACAGAAAGACTGACTGTTATGATTGTTCATCACTTTAATAGATAAGCCACGCCCACTCCCTGTGGCCCCTTTCCCTCCTCTCTCCATTTTGATTCTGTTTGTCCCCTTTTGGCTGTGCGCGCCCTCCTTCTTCTCCTTTCTTCTCTCTTCCCTCTCTCTCTGTCCTCTCCCTTCTCTTTCCTTTCTCTCTCTCTTCTCTCTTCCCCCATTTCTCCCCTCTTTTCTTCCCATCCCATAATTCAACTAATAAATATCCAATTCAATTCCATATGATGTGTCTTGTCCATGTGCCTCCAACCCACTGCCCGGCCACACTGCCTCCAGGACCAACCCTCCTGTCACATGGCTGGGCCCTGACCTGGGCTGGCACCTCTCGGGACCCACTTCTCGGGACCAGGCACCGGGACCCACCGGCAATTTCATAACACTGACCATCTGTGTACCACAAATGCAATGAATCGACTGGAAGGACCTACACTGTGTTTGCTTGGTTGCAAAAGGCTAATCAAGAAAACCTCAACCCAACTTCACCTCTTACTTTGGTTTACCTAGATTAAAACTGCTTTCCAATCAGAAGGACTTTGTTTTGTTTATTATTTAATTTTAATGTTGTCTTAGAAAAAGCATTCCCATATGTTTGAAAAAAATAAAAATCACAATCCTGGTAAAAATCCATCTAATTATTAGGCATGTCCCCATATCTAAAGAAATGAAGACATATTTAAAAAAATGAAATAGAAATGATCAGTAAACACACACAGACACACACACACACACAAACACACACACACACACATAGCGTTTAACCTCAGTAGCCATCAGCGAAATGTAAATTAAAACTACGTTGGCCTTCCATCTCACTCCAATCAGATTGGTAACATTAAGAAAAGAGATGATTTTTAAAAAGTATTGGTGAGGATGTGGACAAAGGGGAATCCTTGTACACTGCAGATGGAAATGTAAACTTGTCTCCCCAGTCCAGGAATTCACTATAAAAGTTCTTCACAGTACACAGGCAGGAGTCCTAAGTACCCCTACAATATAGAGCTGTGGAAACCTCTCTCAACAGGACTTCATTTGCCACGGAATTAAGGCTAACAGTTGACAACCGGGATCTCATAAAGTTCAAAAGCTTCTGTACAGCTAAAGAAACAGCCATTGGAGTGAAGAAAAAACCCAAAGAAAGGGAGAGAATCATAGCCAGCTGTACATCTGCCCAAAGATTAATATTCAGAGCAAACAAAGAACTTAGAAATTAGAGTTAAGGAAACAAACGACCCAATTAAAAATGCTTAGGGATCTAAACAGAACGTCCTCAATAGAAGAACACAAATGTCTAAGGAGGACTTCAAAAACCGTTCGTTGCCCTTACCAATTAAGGGCATGCAAACTAAATCAACTTTGAGAGTTCATCTCACTCCAGTCAGGGTGATTAAGATCTATTTCTCGACTGTGGAGAAACGGGAACCCTCATTCATTGTCCGTGGGACTGAGAACTGTTGCAGCCATTCCAGAAACCGGCGAGGAGAAGTCTCAAAAGCTACAAATACAATTGCCACAGGACCCAACTGTACCACTCCTTGTTATAGACCCAAAGGATTTGACTTTGCACGCCACAGACGCTCGCTGAGCAATGCCCCTGGCTGCTCTACTCTCAACAGCCAGGAAATGGGAACAACCGAAAGCCCTTCCACAGAAGAGCAGATAATGGACATTGGCACCATACACGCTGGACTATTACTCATCTGTAAAGAAAACTTTAGGTAAGTGAATAGAACTAGGAAAGATAATATTGAGTGAGGTAACCAAGACACAGATACCGTATGTTCTCTCTCATCTACAGGTCCTAGCTCCAAGTCCGCAGATAGCATAACAGAAGAATCCAGAAAAGTATAAAAGAGCTGTAAGCGGGGGATGATCTTGTGAGGGGAATAACAGGGCACAGGTGATATCAAGTGGAAAATAAAGTAATAGGAAGAAGGTTCCAGCTGGGGAGAATAGAGGGAGGTCAAGGCAAAATGAAGGACAATGGACATATAACATCAAAGTTGTTTCAAAAGCCCTCAAGGAATCAAATTCTTTTATATTTGCCTAAATTTATATGCACTAAATATAAATAATGGGCTGATAACAATCCCCACAAGAACCATAAATGGTGTGGGAGAATTGTCTGTATTCTGTCAATCATATTTTAATAAAACGCTGATTGGCCAGGCAGGCAGTATAGGCGGGAAAGCCAGACAGGAAGTAGGGGTGGAGCAAAGAGACTGGGAGTATTCTGGAAGCAGAAGCTCCCTCTGCCTCTCCTGCGCAGACCACGGAAGAGGCAGCATGTAACTTGCCCAGCTGAGAAAGGTACGGAGCCATGTGGCTAATGTAGATAAGGATAATGGAGTAACATTAGTTATAAGAGTTAACAAGAAGCCTGACCTAATGGGCCAATCAGCTTTATAACTTATAGAGATCTCTGTGTGGTTGATTTTCTCTGGGACTTGCCAGCTGTGGGGTACTGGGCGGGAACAGATACCCCAACTAGCCGGCCCCTCATGTTACACCATAAACTAGTAACAACCCTAGTATTGTAGGACCCTAACCCCTTATTCTCAAAGGGGCAAGAAGAAATTTCCTAGCAGAATGTTTTCCCAGGAAGATAGTGGCCTTCCCCTCTCCCACCCGGGAGATTCCGAGGACAAGGTCACTTAGCTCAGCCCAGCCAGCCACCTGGTACAGATTGATAAAGATGGCCTAACTTGGAAACTGTGACCTTGCTCTAAGAACAAGGAAAAAACTGACTTAGCAAAATGGGAAGGAGCAAAAGTCCTTGTACCCGTGCCAAAGCATCTTCAAAGATTCTCTTTGTAGTTATGCCTTTAAAAGCTGACCCCACAGAGGAGATACAACTCCTCTCTACCTTCTTGTAACGGGGATGGAGATGAGTTCCGAACATGTTTGTATTATACTGATTAAACCTTGCTTATTACAGTCTGGGCCTCTCTGGTGGTCTCTCTCTGGAGGTCATAATCTGGACACAACAGTACCAGGCATGAGAAAACTGTGACTCCCCTATTGTGGGCCCCTATTGCTGGAGACACTGCACACTTAGGGCACAAGAGTACTATGAAGCAAGTTGGATCTGACCTAAAAGCTTCTTTACCACAGCCTAGCCTCCATGGTTCAAGAAAACACTCTGCCAGCTGCTAAGAGAGGGAAGCCGCTGAACTGTCCTAGGCAACTGCAATACCTTTGAACTGTAGCAATTGCCTGCGTGGCAAGATATGCCTAAAGGTGTAACAAGAATCACTCACATGTCAGTGGCAGCAGCTGTCTGATTAGACTTCCACCCCACTCCACAGGAGCAAGGTCATGTCTGGTACTGGTCATCTAGTCAGCTTCCCAGCGTTAGGGAAGTCACAGGCTTTAGAGAGCATCTACCGCCTCTGTTTTGGTAGATTAACACAATTCCTTACTGCCTTTTAAAACCATTCTACTACCTACAGAGAGGCAGAGCTGCTGCCACTCCTCAGATATGCTTCCTTTTACAATAAACAGGGATGATCACAGAAAACCACAACTGGACACAATGCACAGGTCAACAAGTCATGGGGAGTCATTGCTGCTGGCACATCATGGAAGAAAGGGCAGAAAGGATGTAAGTGGCAGAAAAGCAGGAAGTCTACTATGAAACAATGTCTCCTTGAAATGACTACATAAACAAGACTTGAACAATGGCAATATCAATTGATACGCTTATGAGGAAGGGGTAAATATCACAAGGCTCCATTCCGAGAGCAAGAACCACAAGTAACTATTGACTGCTTAGAAAAAGAGAAGTCTCGGCCAGGAATGAGTCCTCTTATTGGTTATTCAATGTGCAGTGGTCAGTCTTGAAAGCACATACAAATAAATACCTTAAAAAGACTCAGCAGGTAAGGACCATGTTGGGGTCCATGGTCCTCCCACGACTGGGGTTTGACCTGAAACCCGGTTCCTACACTGCCTCTAATGGTCACATAGAGGCCCAGGGTTGGGGCCTCAACCTGAGTCCTTGAGGGTGTCCGGTGACCCCACTGCTGTTGGAATCATTCCGAACTGAGTGGCTTCCACTAAGAACCTGGATTTCGTCCGGGCCTAAGCTGCCACTAAGAGCCATGTACCAGTCCGTGGTTCAGCCAATGCTCTAGGGTCTTAGTTGATAACTGTGGCCAGTGACACCTCAGGAGGCCTTAGGAATTATGCAAGATGAAATCAGAGGGCTATACTGAGCAAGTTACCTCCCTTCACTGCCCTGGAAAAACTGACCTTACTTCTCATTGCCCACTATAGAAAGAGAGCTAGCCTCCGCACTCGAGAGAGATGGCCCCCATCCCTCACCAAAGGTGAGGAAGAACCTACCCCAACTCATGCATTTAGGGGAGCTAAATGCTGTCACTGCAAACAAGGCGGATGACCCCAGTGATTCGATTTGACCTGAGTGTCTAACATCCAGGCCCACAACTGGGCACTGAGTTGACCAACTCTAACATCTAACCCAGCTCCCTGCTGGAGCTTGTGAAGAGACTGGTCCTGCGGAACGATACCCACAAGATCTCCAAGACACAGAATACCCCAGAAGAGCTCTGGTGAAGATCTGTTGCCAATGGTGCACCAAAAGTCAGAGACCTAGAACCAGACCAACGACTCAGTGCAATTGACAGTTGTCAGTCAAACTGATGGACAAAGGGGTATACCATATGACACACCGAAGCCTCCAGTGCCATAAGGATGGATGAGGAGGCAGGAGAGAAGAAACAGAGATTGGGCTGTTTCTGTTTCAGGTGTGGTTTTGTTCTTTCTTTCTTTCTTTCTTTCTTTCTTTCTTTCTTTCTTTCTTTCTTTCTTTTTCTTCTTCTGTTCTTGCATTTGTTTGCTTGCTAGCTTTGTTTTGTTTTCTTTCATGGGGGATGCAAGAGAAATGAGGCGGAAATAAGAAGGGAGGATTAGTGTAGGACCCATGGGTCTACTCCTGCTCCCAGGGTTCATTTTGAGGACAGTTTCTGGCCAACCAGCGTTTCCTGTTTGTTCCTGTGCCCCCTCTGCCCAGCCTGGTGATTAGCTATAGGGCATTGTTGACTCCACCTTGGGCATGATAATTTCCCACCTGCCTGGGGGGTGTTCCATTTTGCAGAAGCTAGGTATTTAAGGTTTTTCTAAGTTTGAATAAACAGCATTCGGCTGGTTTCCTTTCTAATGAACCAGGTCTCTTGTGTGTTCTTTCAATCTCTAGGCCCTTGCCAGGCTTAGTATGGTATAGTGGCATGTGAACTGTATGGAGAGAGTAACGCAGGCACAGGCCTTAAGGATTAGGAAGAGAACTGAATTGGGGTGCATGATGTGAAATGATGTGAAACGCTATAAAAAGACTCAATAGGATGTATTTTAATATATTTGTGCAAACACGTACACACATATAGATTGATATAGCAATAATAAAAAAGTTTGAGAGTGGAGGACTGTGGGAGAGACTCAAGGGAGAGTTTTTGGGAGGGGCTGGAGGGAGAAAAGGGGAAAAGTGGTATCTTTCCAATTTCAATAAAACATATTTTAAAATACACACCAGAATCATATAAGTGGGTCACATGGCATTTAAGTTTTAACCCAGCATTATTGAACAATACCTAGACATTTCCAAAGCTAACAACCACTCTCCCCAAGATTTTGTACAAATAAAACATTAATTTACACATGTAAATTAATATATTTACATCCACTGCACACCAGAATACAGAAAGGGCTGCTTCTATCAACTTACTTGATGAAATGTATAAGCTTAGAGTCCTGGGAAGACCAGCTAGCCCTGTTGCCCTGCTGAGCAGTTCTTCCCAGAGAGATCCCTCATCTGGCGTTGGATGACGATACAGATGGAGGCCCGCGTTGGAGCACCGAACTGAGCCCCCCAAGATCCAAACGAGGAGCAAAAGGAGGAAGAAAATGACGAAGGACTGCGAGGGATACTATCACCCACTGATACAAGGGGTCGGATCTAATGAGAGCTTACCAAGGCCAGATGGACCGTGACTGAACGAGCATGTGATCCAACCAGATTCTCTGAATGTGGCCGGATTTTCTGAATGTGGCTGGCCTGCAGTCTTTCCGAGAAGCCATTGACAATGACACTGGGACTGGTTTCCTCTGCATATACTGGATTTTTGGGATCCAGTCTGTTTGGATGCTCACCTTCCTGGACCTGGAGTGAGGGGGGAGGAACTTGGACTTCTCACAGGGCAGGAGACCCTGACTGCCCTTGGGGACAAAGAGGGAGGAGGAGAGGGAGGGGGGGAGTGGGAGGGCGTTGGGAGGAGGGGCGTAAATGGAAACTTTTTATAATTTAATAAAATTACAAAGAAAAAAAAAGAAATGTATAAGCTTGATGAAATGTACATGCACACATATTTACACACTTAAATTCACTGTAGCTGCAAAATACACAAATCTACAGACCCATGCTTCCTCTGTGACCTTGGGAATGTCACACCACCTTCCCAAAGCACCCATTTCTTCATTTGTGAAATTCATAAATGTAACCAAACTGTTCCTGAGCTAACTGATAAATTTTTCAACACAAATATAGCTGCTGGCTGATACTTATCTATTATTTCCAGGTAAAATAAAATCAACAGCTGTTCACCCTGCTAGTAAATAAATATGCATTTGGTGTGTTAAATGAAAAGAGGATTCAGAAAATGAGTTAATGTGACATGTGTTTTGATCATCAATAGGTTCTTAAGCCATATTCATTGAAACCTGTAACAGTAGAAAACATCTGGATAGATTATACATGTTGTCACCTGAGACATCCACACGCTGTGGGTATCCCAGATTAGAATTTGAAAACTGAAAGGGAAAATAGGCAAACACAGAAGTTTCAAAAGCAGGCAAGAAGGTTTGAACTTGTAACATCTACCTTCACAATTGTTCTGAACGAGGCGGCTCCCGGGAGGTGGAACACTTTAGACAATTGGGCTTGATTCTGAATAAAAGAGCACATAGCAGTTCCTGACTACACAGCACAGCCTTGAAGAAACATATACACCAACCCCTCTCCTTATTTAACTTGCATATTGTGTAAAATTATTCTGTGCAGGTTTCAAAACACCTGCAGGTATGTAGTCAGTGTTGTCGCGGTAAGTGTGTTTAAGGCTTCAGCAAGAGCCTTCCATTTAAAGACACAACTGTGTGATGCCACCAATGGAATGGGCATGAATGACTAAGGGCGACAGAATCCCCCTTACCCTTCCCTCAGCCAGCCATGCAGTTTTTACACGGGAACCATGGAGAATGCCTTCCCATCCTAACATCACCCATCTGTCCATGGTACTAACGCAGGAGCATTGGAAACGCTGCACCTTCCCAGCTCAGAAGAGTCACTGTCCTTGAAGCATCTCCATTAGAAAGAACTGTGAAGCAGAATCCACACAATATTAAAGTAACTGCATTGACTTTGAAAGAACTACCCAGACCTTTCTGATAAATTCATGTCCATACTCTGATAGTGTTCGTAGTGGTTTTCATGAGAAATCCCCGCCCCCCCCCCAGAGACCCATATCTTTGAAGCTCAGGTCCCCAGATGGTGACACTATTTGGGAAGGTTTATCAGGTATGGCCTTGGCAGGGGTAGTATATCACTGGAAATGGACTTTGAGATAAAAGAAAAAAAAAAAGAACCTCACACCACCTTGAGTTTACTCTCTACTTTGCAGCTCGAAAATGCAAGCCCTTGGCTTCCTGCTCTGTCCATGGAGCTTGCTCTTAGTACCCTCCCTTCCCACTATGCTGGATGGACTCTTAGCCTCTAAACAGTCCCCAAATGTCCACCTGTGAACTGCCTTGCCATGGTGTTCATCAGAGCAGCAGGAGAGCTACTAATATGCTATTATTGCCGTTATCATCATCATCATCATTATTACACTATTATTAAAATGAGTATCTTGCCAGGCCTTGTGGTGAAAACTTATATTTCCAGCTACTCAGGAGCTTGGAGCACAGGTTTAAGACCTGTCTGAAACACAAAGTGATTTGATAGTCAGCCTGGGCAACTTAGCAAGATCCTGTCACAATAAGAAAAAAAGAATGGGGATCATGCTCAGTGGTTGAGTGCTTGCCTAGCATATAATAGCTCTGGGTTCTACCCTCAGTCCAAATGAAAGAACAAAAATAGGTAAGAGAAGCTAAAAAGCAGACTGCCTTAGTAGTTATATTGCTCGTTGCTGAGAAAGGCAGAAACAATGCCTGGCTGCTTTAGTCTGCTGTGATTAAAGGAAATGAGCTTTAATTGTTTATTGTGCAGAAGAAGGATCATATTCAGGAAAACACAAACACTGGGATGCTGAGCTAAGCGTCTACCGTGCGACTGACACATTTGTTCCCATTTAGGGTCATTTTCCACCTTTAGGGTCTTGAGATATCATCAGGAAAGAGATGTGAACCTTCTCAAACCCTCCCTGTTGAGACACACTAAGAGTCTACATCTCATCCCCTGGCTGGCGAAAGTGATAAGTTGAGTATCCTGGAAGGTGTCCAAGAGAAGAAAGTAGGTTGAAACATTCTTCTTGGCAGACAAGAAAGAGTAAAGATATACATAGGACACTACAAAATGACAGCAGCGGAGACAGCAGTGAATTTGCTTCCTGGGGAAGAGAAGAGGTGACATGAACTGCGGCCGGGGGATGGTGGTGAATATCCAAATGACCCAAGTGTAGTGAAGGATTCTGCGGATGACTACAGGCTTGGAGGCAAATGACATCAAGCAGGGAAAGCCTTTAAATGCAGGCACCTCAGAGACACGAGCTTAAGACCTCCAGGCAGTGAAGCAAATGTGGGCACGCTGTAAAGGAGGGAGCTCCCACCTCGTTGAAAACACGCCTTCAACGTCTTTCTCCCCATTTTCAGCCATGCTTGGCTAATAATCTCTACAGCACAGGGTGACTACTGACTCACCTAGGTCAAAGAGTACATTTCTGGGTAAACTGGCCAATGAATCATTGTAGAAATATCTAGAGGCTAAAGGTTCCCCTGCTCCTAGAGGTCTACACATTTAGGATCCCAAAAAGCAGACCTGCTGAGTTTTGCTGAGATGTTCTCTGAGCAGCTAACCTGCTACGGTTCAGGATCTTTCTAGACTGGTTTCTACTTCCACACAAGATTTAATAGCTTAATTCTGACTGTTCCTAAGAGAGCAACCTGACAGCAGTCAGTGGAACAAGTGAAGTTCCGAAGGAGATTCAAATCGCAATGCTTCTGATGGGATTTAACTTACATTTGGCAGCTGGGAGACCTATACCCACAATTCAGTGCAAATTTAACTCAAGGTTAATTTTTCAACCTCCACTCTGTACAACTTCCTAAATGAAAGCCCAGCTCCCCTTTGAGAAAACAGTCTGTTAATACATTTAGAAAGACTAATGATGTCACAGTCCAACATTGGGCTGTTGGACTCATTGGCTGTCACCATCAGTTCTAATGGTTATAGCCACGACATGGTCGAGTGGATGAGGGATGGGGTGAGCCCGTAGCTTTTGTTTCAATTCCACCCCTCGCATTAGCTCTTTCCTTTAAGCTGCAATAGATCAGCTTCCATTTCTAATACTTTATTATTAAAATAATAAGTCGATTTCTGGCTTACAAAAGGCATATGTGGGATAAGGGACATTTTTAAAAGTTGATTGAAATAAAACGGGTCCACATTGCAAAGATTACTCTGGGACAATAAATTGAACCCAAAGAACTCAAAAATCATTATAGTCTCTGTTTATGGATGTGTGAGATAATCCTTTCTGTCAAGAGAAGGTCTCCATGTTCTCCAGTGATGTGCACAGAGGCAACACACTTCTGTTCTCCTGCAGCAAACCCCACTTACACTCTTCTCCAAAAGCATGTAATCTGTGGCAGGGAGAGATCCATGAAAAAAGTTTTGTTTTTAAGGAAAAGAAGTAAGGGGCATTACAAAACTGTCCTTGAAATCACAGCTTGTCAGATAGCTGCTCCATCTCACAAATGTCCTGAGGAATCATGAAGGTCAACATGGCTCTCCAATCAGTTCTGCTAACTGCATCCCAGGCAGCAAGACAACAAGATGGTACAGTTATAATATTACAGTAGCTGAATTGTTTAACCACAGGCCTGTTGGATCAGAGAAAGAGTGTTTACTCTGCCACTTGCATCTACACAAATATTCCAGAAGCCATCAATATCCCTTGACCCATCTCAACTTGGCATGACAGCCGTGTGCTTGCATAAGCAACAGTATCACAAAAAGAATATAGAAATGCGGCCAGTTCCACTTTCCAAAGTCTCAAACCATGAAACAGTTGGCTTTATATTTTTTAATACTTCATTTTTAAAAAAATTATGGTTTATAGTCTTCTACTATATGCAAAATAGAAGTCCCAAGACTACATGTCTTTCTTTTGAATAATATTTAACTCTTTGAGAATTATATAAAATGCATTTTGAACACATCCACTCCCCTGACTCCTCCCAGATCCACCCACACCTCCTTATCTACCCAAATTTGTGTTTTCTTTAAAAAGAAAACATAACAAAATAAAACAAAACAAAAAGTACTTTCTGTGTTGTTCAATTGTCTTGGGAGTGGGAATGCCCTGGTGTGTAGTCCACCTATCAGGGGTCACATCATTAAAGAAAACTGGCCTTCCCTCTCTTGGTAGTTACCAAATACCAACAGATTCTCAGCTAGTGGTGTGATTTCATGCCCACCTACTACCTCCATTTATGTGGCATGAGCTTTTGCTGACCTGTGGGTGCTGCTGCACTCGCTATGAGTTTATATGTAAAACTGACCTTTTGTAACCAGAAAACACTCTTTCCTTGGGGATATTCAACACCTCTGTCTCCTCCACCCCGTCTCCCAGGAAGATCCTTAAACCTTGGGGGTGATAGGTACATCCTATTCAGTTTTGATGTCTCCCAAGTTTCTTATGTTCTGCATCCTGACCAGTTAAAGATCTTTGTGTTAATTGTCATCTACTGCAGTAGTTTTCAACCTGTGAGTTGCAACCCCTCTGGGGGTTGCATATCAGATATCCTTCATATCAGCTATTTACATCACAATTCATAACAAAAGCAAATTTACGGTTTATGAAGTAGCAATGAGATAATTTTATGGTTGGGGGGTTACAACAACATGAGGACCTGTATTTAAAAACCCAGGATTAAGAAGGTTGAGAACTACTGATCTCCAGAAATAAGAAGCTTCTCTTATGATGGTTGAGGGAACTATGGGTACAGCAATCAGTCATGATGAGTCAGGTTAATAGTCTGTCCATTTAGCTGAATAGTACTATTGGGTTCTTCTCCTACCACCTATGAGCTATCTAGCTACAGGTTTCTAAACTTGTTAACTGTTAATCAGAGATATTTTTTGGTTTCCTAGCCACTCATACCTGAATAATCCCACAGAAACTATATTAATTGCAACACGGTTTGGCCAATGGCTCAGGCATATTCCTAACTAACTCTTACATCTTAAATTAGCCCATTTCTATTAATCTAAGGTTCTGGCATGTTTCTCCTTCAACAGCTACATGGTGCCTCTCTGACTCTGCCTTCTTTCCTCTGTCTCTGCTTGTATTTCTTGCCTTGCTATATTCTGCCCTGCCATAGGCCAAAGCAACTTCTTTATTAACCAATGCTAATAAAGCATATTCACTGCCTACAAAGGGGAATCCCATATCAGTCAACAGTGTCACTTATGGGTTCCAGCTTATGGAGTGAACCTTTGATCCAAACAGAAAGTGGTTGATTACTCCTGTAACATTTGTGTCACCAATGCACCCGTAAGAATATCTTGTCTGACTAGTCATTATTGTAGGTCACAGAGATCACAATTGGTGAGTCTGACTGTTGTTTTTCTACCTTCTATCATGATGAAAGCTAAACAGTAGGGACAAAACCCCAAAGTGAGTATCATCTTCATTTCTCCATGTTCTATGATTCAAGTACATGACATCTTTAGGGTAGGGCCATACTATCAAATTCTGAATTGTAGAAGGAACAGCAGGCCGCTTCCTGCCGCCGGCCCAGCTAGTTTTACCAGAAATAATTAAACAGAAACTGTATTCTTTTAAACACTGCCTGGCCCATTAGTTTCAGCCTCTTATTGGCTAATTCTCACATCTTACTTTAACCCATATTTAGTAATCTGTGTAGCACCATGAAGTGGTGGCTTACCGGGAAGGATCTTAACCTGCGTCCATCTTGGGGAGGAGAGCTATAGCATCTGCCTCATTGCCTTCTTCCCAGCATTCTGTTCTGTCTAAGCCACCCACCTATGTTCTGACCTATCAGGCCAAGCAGTTTCTTTATTAATTAACCAATGAAAGCAACACATAGAAACAAGGCCCACCTACATCATTTCCCCTTTTTCTGCTTAAACAAAAAGGAAGGCTCTAGCTTTAACATAGTAAAATTACATATAGCAACACAGTTATCAAGCAAGAATTACAGTTACAATATTTATATCTACTTTGTCTTTTATCATAACTAAGGAAAACTATAACTATCTATTCTTCAACTCCATCAAAGACTCCAGAAGGATATAATATTACCTAAGCAAACAAGAAATAAACAACTTCCAAACTCTAGAAATGACAGAGACATTTTGTTGCCTGTACAGTCACCCAAAATTCCTTTGTACCATCTGGATCTCGGCTATTTTTACACCCAAAATAATTACACAGAAGCTGTATTCTTTTAAACACTGCCTGGCCCATTAGTTTCAGCCTCTTATTGGCTAATTCTCACATCTTACTTTAACCCATATTTAGTAATCTGTGTAGCACCACGAGGTGGTGGCTTACTGGGAAAGATCCTCCTAACCTGCATCTGTCTCAGAGAGGAGAGTCATGGCGACTGCCTCATTGCCTTCTTCCCAGCATTCTGTTCTGTTTACTCTGCCTACCTAATTTTCTGTCCTATCAAAGGGCCAAGGCAGTTTCTTTATTAACCAATGAAAGCAACACATAGACCCTCCTCCATCATTTCCCCTTTTTCTGTTTAAACAAAAAAGAAAGGCTTTAACTTTAACATAGTAAAATTACATATAGCAAAACAGTTATAAAGCAAGAATTGCAGTCAAAATATTTATAACTATTTTATCTTTTATCATAACTGAGGAAAACTATAACTATCCATTCTTCAACTCCATCAAAGATTCCAGAAGGATATAATATTACCTAAGCAAACAAGAAATAAACAACTTCCAAACTCTAAAAATGACAGAGACATCTCACTGCCTGTACAGTCACCCAAAGTTCCTTTGTACCGTTGGGGCATCAATATTCAGTCTTCAGGCCCATAGTATCCAGTAGACTTTCCCATGAAGCAGGAAATTTCAAAGACAGTTCAGTCACTATCTGCTGTGTCCTACAGAATGTCTCACAGACTCTTTCATGAGTCAGGAATAATGTAAATTATTCATATCTATATCACTGAATGTTAATCAAGAGCAGTGGAAAGAGCCTGCAATTGGGGTGGAGGAGGGGGCATCATCAACAGCATTCCATGGACCAACAACAACTCAAAGAGATCACTCTTTCATGGTTCTCAGGTTTTCATTTGCTACCTAGATGTAGGTATCTCATTGAGGTATTACCCCCCAGTTATAGGACATCTTCATTTAACTTCTTTTTTTATGTACATTTTGTATATTTTGGAAAGATTCTGAAGTAGTGGGTTTTTATATTACCTTAGCCATTGGGGAAAATAAATTAAAACTACTTAGAGATTGCATTTGATCCTAATTAGAATGGCCAGAATGAAAACAAACAAGCAAAAAAAAATAAATAACATCTGATGATGATGTAGATGTGGGGAGGGGGAGTTAGGAGTCTTTATTCACTATCATTAGGAATACAAACTGGTGCAGCTGTTATAGAAATAATTGTGGAGGATCTTCACAAAGTTGTAGTTTGATGGACTACAAGATCAAGTTATATCATTCTTGGGCATATGCTCAAAGGGTTTTATATTTTACTATAGAGATACCTACTTATCTATATCCATTGTTTCTCCATTCACAACAGCCAGCAAGTGGAAATAGCCTTGTTGGAGGAGGTTGCTTGTTGGTTCCCGGCCACCTGGTTAGCTTAGACCCGAAATAATTGCACAGAAACTGTATTAATTAAATCACTGCTTGACCCATTAGCTCTGGCTTCTTATTGGCTAACTCTTATATTAATTTAATTCATTTCTATTAATCTGTGTATCACCACATGACTGTGATTTATCGGGTAAAGTTCCCAGTATCTATCTCTGGTGGCTCCATGGCTTCTTTCTAACTCCATCCTTCTTTTCTCCCAGCATTCAGTTTAGTTTTCCCCACCTAGTTCTGTTCCCCTATAGCTCTGCCTCAGACCCAAAGCAGTTTCTTTATTCATTAACCAATAAAAGCAACACATAGACAGAAAGTCCTCCCACACCACAGCCTAGATGTCCATCGGTTGACAAATGGGTAATGAAATTGTGGGCTTTACACAATTGAATATTATTCAACTGTTCCAAAATTGAATGATACAGTTAAAAAGTAAGTGGATGGAACCCCCAAGAATCATTCTGAAAGTGATAACTCAGATTCAGGCAGACAAAAATGCATTTTCTTTCCAGTGCAGAGATTAGTTTTGGATCTTTAGATGTGTGTTTCATTAAAAATTCCATAGTGGTTGGGTAGTTAGGAAGGGTCCATGGGTGAGGAGGGACTCTTTCAAAAGAGGGAAGGTAGAATGTAGTGATATTTAGACGGAGAAGGGGAAAATGGAACAGGAAGGATGGGGGATGGGAGGTCAGAGAGATGAGAAAGTATAGGGAGAAACAATGAACACTAAAAGCCTTTGGAAAAGAGCAGTTGAGTTTTGCTTTGACTAATCTTTTTATCTAGGATGAGAGGGGGAAGGGCAGGCAGCTCAGAATGGAAGAGAATGGCTGTGAATGTGATTCCCAGAGGAGCACATACTGCCGATGGCTGACACTATCCTCCAGTGTCCCCGGTTCCCACCATGAGAAGTCACACTCATGATATCAAGGAGTAGAAACTGTTGCACACCAGGAAGACGTGTGCAGAGTATGTGAAACGCATCCTATATCAGGCCAAATTACACAAAGTTGTAGAATTGTATGTATCTGTCAGAAACGGGATCCACAAGTTTGAACTAATGTCGGATTTCATGTGTAACCAAATCAGGTTCAGGCCTTTGAAAATATGTTCAGGATCTAAATGAAGGAAATGTTTCCTAGGAGCATTTGAATATCCCATGGAAAAAATGCTCTTCCAGTGTGGCAGAAAATGCCCAAGGCGAGAAGAGACTTCCATGGCTTCTTCAGTATTCACCAAGAATGCATTTTTGGACGAGAATCTTTGGAACCCTTCGGTGTTGTCCAGTCACCTTGGAATCACGCACCCATTCTGCTTTACTGGCTTAATGTGAGGTTTCTGTGAAAAAATAATTATCAAAGAAATTAAAAAGGAGAATTCTGAGATGTGCAAATGGAAGTGAAGTAATCTAAGCAATTGGAGGAATTACTTCTAGACAGACTAGATCAAAGGAGCCTCTGCTCTGTGGGCATGGGGATGGGAGTTAGGCAGTGTGCAGTACTCTTAAATTCCTCCAAGTATTGTCAAATGCTATTAGAATGATTGCATCTATGTGGAACCTTGATTGTGAGCATGCTCTTCATGCTTCTGTGGTTGATGAAAGTCAGAAGTAGGCCATTTGTTAGGAGTTCACGTTATTGCTGGGCAGCCCCCAAAAGGAGCAGTCAGCTGGAGAGAGCCTCTGCTGGGAACCACCTGCACGGACCTCAGGGAGCCCCACTGTTCTGTTCACTTTATAGTCACACTGAGGACATGTTTGCAGCTGCAGAGCACCAGATAGTCACAGCTGGAACTCGTTCCAAACATGACAGCTGGCTCTGCAGAACCATAAATAAGATGCCTCCACGAACTCTAGGTGACCCTGTTTACCATGTGCCTGTACTCCCACCTCCAGACGAGGGGCATTTCCCCTGGTGGCTCAGCAGAGCACCCGTGATTGGTGCAAACACAATCTCCATTTGCAAGAGGGCTTGTACTATAATTGTGATTGGTGAGAACCCCTTTGCCAGAGCCTGTATGCATTCCCTCTGCTTCAGAAGCAAGTTGTTTGGCTGACTTTTCATGTAGGCTAGAAGATTCTTTCCTGTGCTGTCCCATGATGTCACAACGGGAGGCTCATTGAAAGCTTTTCTCCAGGGGTCTTAGGCTCTCTTATTTGGAGCTTTACCATTGGAAGATGGCTGGTCTGATAATAGGAAGAAGGAATGTCAGAATTGGCAGCAGCACCAGAAGAGCAGAGAAGAGGGCTGGAGTGATGGCTCAGAAGTTACAAGTACTTGCTCGAGAATTACGATGACTGGTGTTTGGGTCCTAGCCCAAAGGTAACAAACTGAGTGCCCACAAACACCTGTACTTTATCTCAGGGGAGCTGAAATAACAGGACACGTGGGGCAAGCTGGCTTCCAGCCTACTACAAATGAGTCCCAGGTTCAGGCACTCAGTAGAAAGGGTGAAGAGTGTTAAGTGTTAAAACACTGCATGCTCTCTTCTGGCTTCTGCATGCACTCATAGGCATACATGTACACACACACACACACACACACACACACACACAAGGTTAACTTTAAAAAAAACTGTTAGAGTCAGAAGAACAGGAATTTTGCCATAAGATTGTGTCTTCTAGAAATGTCAAAGAAGTCTTAACAACTTGGCTGCCTAAATAAGGCCTTCAGAACAACACCAGTAGATATTCTAATATGGCCCTGTAGCATGAGTAATAAGTAATAACCCAGAGACAGATATGATCAGAAAGCAAAGCAGCCAAGCCACTAGAGAGCTCTTAGCTTCAGACTGAAAAGACAGTGAGTCTCACCCCACCTTACATTCCTCTCTAGTGCTGGGATTAAAGATGCACAGCACCACTGCCTGGCCTGTATGGCTGACTAGTGAGGCTAACTTTGCCCTCTGTCCTTGGGCAAGCTTTATTTACTAAAACACAAGTGAAATATCACTATAACAAACAATTTAGGAATGCTGAGCGTGGGAGAAGCAGTTTTGCCCAGGGGATAGACCAGCAGTTGGTTACCTAATACCAAATGGTCAAACCTAAAATTATATACATACAACCAACAACATATGGGCTGAGCAGATTGAATTTATATGTTTAGAAATGTGTGTATGTATGTTTGTATACATATAGGTGTGTGTGTGTGCGCGTGCGCGTATGTACATATATGTGTGTGTATATGTGTACACACACACACATATGCAGGAAAAGCAATTAATAAAAAAGAGACTAGAGGCCTTGAATTTTAGAGAGGATGGATGGGTACATGGGAGGAATTAGAAAGAAGAATAGAAAAAAACTATGTAATTATATTTTAATTTTTAAAAATGAAAAACATTACAGAGGAAAAAAAATGTAAGCTGGTCTCTGACTTCCATCTTTGGAGGCCCCGTCCCTGTGCCTGCCAAGTCTTGACCCCCTCGCCAGAGGAGGGGGTCAAGACAAGTCTTCCAAAATCTTGACCATACCCTCAGTCTATTTAAACCGCTTTCCTGGGAAGTTTCCTGGTGGTCTCTTTTTCTTTCCCATGGCGATCACATTAGTGGCTTCCTGATTCCTCCTTGGGGTCACCCAAGAGTGCAGGCATCCCATTAAACCTGGATATTTTTTAATTTGGCTTGTTGTGATGTGGCTTGATTGGGATTTTTGCGACAGCAGAGAGCTCGCGTTAGGACAAAGTTCCTAACAAATATAAGCTACAGTGTTCTAAAGGATGGGTGGTGGGTGGAAAGGAGCAAACATAACAAACACTGTGAGGAGCTAAAGACAGAAACTGGAGCTTTGACTGGAAGAGGTCCACGGAGCTGTCATGGATTCCAGCATTCTAGGCTGGCAAAGTTTGCTACTGTCAAAGACACCATGGGTCTGTAAACCATGATCTTAGCCACTGTAGGAAGAGAAGGTCCCAACAGTAGAGCATCTCTCAAGTGCTGCCTGCTGTACTCACTCACTACTGAAGGCACTGTGTTATGGTTAATTGTCACTTTAAGAGACAAGCCACACCCACTCCCAGTGACCCCCTGCCCTTCTCTCGCCATCTTGATTCTCACTGTTCCCTTTTGGTGTGCGCGCTCGCTCCTTCTCTGCTGCTTCCTTCTCTGTCTCTTTCCTCTTCTTCTCTTTCCCCTCCTCCTCTAAGTAATAAATGTCCAATTCTATTCTGTACGATGTGTCTGTCCATGTGCCTTCTACCTGCCACCTGCTCACACCCCCGGGCTCGCTGGGACCAGCCAGCCTACCATGTGTTTCTGTGCCTGGGACCAGCCACCAATCCGGGGACCAGCAGCCGTCTCTGCCTGGTACTAGTTGCTCTGCAGGCCAGCTACCTACTGCCGCTGGGGATCTTGCAGCATTTTTAACAATTGGTGCCATGCAACTCAGATAGGTGCTCATGTCTAGAACTCCTCTCCCAGGATCAGGATCCTGAACCAGGGTTTTTTCCCACCCCCACCACCAGCTTCCTGGCTTCAATTGGTGAGTCTCCCCTGTTCTACTACTGTTGCTTCCGGAGTCGTGTTCGGACTGACCCAGGGTCAGCCAACCCATGTTTTAGCACTGTACACTCCCCATGCAGTGCATTCGACTGGAGGCCCAGGGCCCCCCAGTTTCTTCATCTTTTTTTTTCACTTTTCTTTTTCCTTCCTTGGTCTTAAACGCTGCTCAAAATGGCACCAGCCTCTCTGGTTTCTGAGTCATCCCGAATGACCGGATCCAGCCAAGCCATAACACCCCACTCATGGTCCAAGGACGCTCGTCCACGAGTCCTGAGTGTTTGGGCCGATTTGCATCCCACCTATTCCAGAAAACGTTCTTTTATAGACCTTGGGTGCCGCTGTTTCGCGAGTTTTCATGATTTTGGTTGTGGATAGCAACCACCCATGGTGGCTCCCCAGCTTTTTTTAAATTACAGCCGGCTTTTTCAATTCCAGCCGTGGCTTGGTGCAGTTTTTTCGGTTCCAGCCTTTTGCCCCCGCTTCTGCGGCTTGTGGTGTGGCATGGCGGCTCAGCAACAGGGCAGATCATGCCTTTAGGTCCCTCTCATTAAGCTTAAAATCCTTACAGCTCAAAAACTGTGACTTTTTCATACAACACGTGGCTGTCACCATTTTGACTGGGGTCAGGTAACTTTGCCGCCATCTTGGCTAAGAGCTAGGTCAGTTTTTCCATCTTTACTTAAGTATACCCTGCCTTGTCCCCCAGTTTTCACTAAAATCCTCTTGTTGACTCTGTTACATGTGTTTTGCACAGTGGTATGCCTTTGGTAGGGCCCACCAAGAGCATCTACTTTGCCCAATTCCTGTTCACCCTTTCTGTGTGTAATAATTGTTCATTACATCTCATTTCAGACTACAAAATCAATGTCTCATGTTTTAAACTGGTATGTACTTTTAAGTCTCTTACAAAAATGCCTTATATTTAATATTAAGCTATTCTCTATTATTGTCAGTTCTGTCATTAACCTTATATTGCAAGCAGTTTTTCGTCTTTCTGCCTTTTTACGAGTATAAATCTTACCTGTTAAGAGCCATTACAGTCAAACTCAGATCCAACCGTCCAGACAGATACTATACTGTTGTTATACCTAATAAACAGCCCTCAACTGCTCAGAGATCTTACAGTCAAGCTCAGACCCAGCCTTCCAGACAGATTCTATACTGCAGTTCTACCTAATAAACATCCCTCAACTGCTCAGAGATCTGGGAAATGTGATATTTAAATATTTAATTATTAAAAAGAGACAGGTTGGCTCCTAGCAGCAGCACTCTATTTCCTCCAAAGAAGACAGAAAACAAATGGACACACAACAATGTCCATCCACAGTTTGCTTCAACTGCCAAGCACTGACCATTGGGCAAAACTGCCTTTCAACTAAGCTAAAGATCTTCTGACATGGACAGAGTCACTGGAATCGATAGCCTAGCTGCTCAGGTCAAGGTAGGCCTGTCTTCCTACAGATTTCTTAGCCCACAGGATCTCCTCAGGCCTGACAGGCCCTGCGCTAAACAGTAAAGGTCAAGTGCAACCTTCAGCGACCATGGAGGACCCAAAAAGAGTAGCTCTGGGTGCCAACCAAGTAAGTTCTCTGTCATTTTTTAAATCAGTAACTCAAGTAAAATCTTATCCTTCTCAAAGATCTCTGATATGGTTTGATAGCTGAGAGGTTTTGCCAGGTTACCTCACAAAACAAATTTCAAATCAAATTTTTCTCTTATGCTGCCTTCCATAGTCTTAAAAAATACTTTTCATTGTACAAAATATGCCACAGTCATTATGTGTCTAAAACTTCTGTTCTCACAAACCCAAGGAATTCTTGTGAGTTCCAGGGAGCTAAATTAAAGGATCTACCTTAAACAGGTCAGATACATCCCCCTCCATTCCCTGATTCTAAATTTTTTTTCCTTAATTTAACTTTGTTCTTTGTTCTGCCAATACCTTAAACAGGTATAAGAGACACCAAACATTTCCATGCCACAAACACTGGACAAAAACAAAGAGACCAACTATGCCAGGATGTGGCCAACACCCAGCCTTCTCAGGTTCACACACACACACACACACACACACACACACACACACACACACACGAAGACAATGCCCACAAATAAGCAGGAAACAGTCTTGAGAATCCGCAGCCCCAATTCCATCAACCTATGGTATCTAATTTCCTGCTTTTTATTATAAAAAAAGAGCTGAGAATGTTATGGTTAATTATAACTTTAAGAGAGAAGCCATGCCCACTCCCAATGACCCCTGCCCTTCTCTCGCCTTCTTGGTTCTCACTGTTCCCTTTGGCACGCGCAATCCCTCCTGCTCTCCCGCTCCCTTCTCTCTCTCTCTCCTCTTCTCTTTCTCTCCCCGCTCCTCTAAGTAACAAATATCCAATTCTATTCTGTAAGATGTGTCTGTCGATGTGCCTTCTACCCACTGCCTGCTCACACTCCCGGGCTCCCTGGGACCAGCCCATCTACCATGTATCTCCCTACCTGGAACCAGCCACCACTCGGGGACCGGCAGCTGTCTCTGCCTGGTACTAGCTGCTCTGCGGGCCAGCTGCCTACTGCCGCCAGGGATCTTGCAGCCATTTTTAACACACTGGACCACTGTGACTAAAGTTCAGAGCATCCCAGGGCACCACTCTGAATACCCGTTGACATAAACTCTGGCTTCTGAAACGTGGAGTAATCCCAGCCCTACACTCTCAGGGCTCAGAGCTGTCGTGCCCTAGGTCTGTCAGCCCATCTTCCATAAGCCTGGGGACCACAGTGGCCAGGACTGACAGCACTAGCTGAGCTTTCCATTGGCACACAAGACAAGTCCCCAGCTACAGCACATCCCATCGTGTTATTATTTTGCCGCTGCATTTGATACATAAAAGTCGGCTGTTCACACTGTAGAGCTGAGCATAGAGCCTCTTCTATATGACTTATTAATCATTCTTTATCAAATTGAAGCCACCTAAATCTTTTCTTTGAACCTAGCATGTGATAACACTGAGCAGAACTTCTCATGGTTTCCTTGATAGTGTCTCTTTATTGTTCTATTTGGTGAAGATATTCAGGCTCCAAGAGCTCTAATATCTTTCTAAGGATCACACAGTTAGTGAGCTGCAGTGTGGGAGTTCAAACCTAAGTGAGTTTTCCCCAAAAATCAAAGGTAGAGACAGTTGGAAAAGCCAGTAAAACAAACAAACAAACAAACAAAAGACAAAACAAAACCAGCAGGAGAACTGAAAAGACCATCGCTAAGGGGGAGGAAACCATTTGATGTTTGCAGCCTGGGGAGGTCACTGGAGATTGTTCCAGAGATAATTCTCTGAATTTATGTTGACATGAAATTCCTGTTTTAAAGTAGCTGCAGCCATCTGTTCGCTCTCTAATGATACAATTTAATTTTAATCTAATTCTTTTGAAGAGAAGCTTTGGTTTTCTCCCTCTGACCCACCATTATTGCTATAGATGGTAAAGGGTGAGACAGGTAGGTCACAGCGGACTTTTGACCATCCTCAAGAGAGTTGGCATCTCAAAAAAAAATCATCCTACAATAATCTTGCTCTCATTACTGAATTCTTTACTTCAAGAAGGAAGGAACCACAGATTAATTTATCCAGTATCACGGTTTTACTGATATGGAAGCTATTACAACTCTCTCTGGTCTTGGGCAAGTGATTTAGCAAAATAATAATCAATAATAAAAATAATTGATTCAGACTGATGGTGGGTTTGACTACTTTTTTGCCCATTGCCTTGATTCCTCTTATTCCTTCATTTCTGCTTTTCAAAATTATGTTAAGATTCAACGTCCAGGTTTCAAATAAGCCCTTCATTACAAGGCGACTTTCCTTTCCTTCACAGAGTCGCTCTCACCTGCTTCCTTTAAACCCTGGTTGTACAACCTGCTTTTCAGGGAAAGCATCCACTGCCTGGAACCAGCAGCGAGCCTTTCATTTACTCTCTCCTTTCTTCTAGGGACTGGGGGTTGATTTAGAAGTTGGGCTCAGCCATTGATTAGCTGTAGAAGTCTTTGAGCCCTCATTTCCTCTGGAGCAAAGGGCATCTGATAACCATCTCCTTCCCTAGCGGCTGCCCTGCAGACTGCTGTGAATGTGATTAGCAATTGCGCCCTCCTGGCAGTTGCTTCCCTCAGGACCCAGCTCCCCTCATTTGCATGTCTGTTGGCTCTCTCCTCTTTGGCAGAGAGTAAATCCACTGGACAAGCTGCTCTTTCCTTTTGCTCTTTCTCTCCTGTATTTTTCTTCTTCCTGGTGCAACAAAGTTTTCAAATGAGGTATCTAGTGTGGTCATCATTTATATGTAAATCTTACACAGTTACTGTCATGTGATCTCCTGGTACCTGCTAAGGATGCTCAGAATGGTGACTTCAGCAATGGCAGGACAGTGTGAGCTCTGTTGTTCTGACTGCTTGATCCTTTTAGTCCCTCATGTACTCCGGAGAGTAGTCTGCAGTCGAGGCCCGGTTTCTGTGGGAGAGATTGTGTTCCCACCATGCACCAGGCATGTGTGAGCCCTGCCATGTAGTAAACATAGGCCCTCTCCTGGTCCTGGGAGACAATCATAGGCACCCTGAACTCTGAATCGTTAGCCACATCATTGAGCAATCAGACTCCCAAAACAGCCCCCATAGCAGACCCCACTACCACTCTGGCTCTCCCACACCAGATACCCTTAACTCTTTCCTCTTCACATTTATTTGGCAGTTTTATGCTGTGGCCAAATTACCAGATGGTAAAGACAGAGAAATACAAAGTTTCAAGACTTCTGCCAACTCCCTATGGAAGTCATAAATATGAGAGGCAATTCACCGCCTCCCAGATTCAGTTGGCAGCACAGATTTACTTCCCACAAAACAGCATCAGACCCCCCCACTTTGGAGCGTTCAAGCACATTATGCTTGAAGACTCACGGTCCTGATGTGAGCAGAAAGCATTAGGCTGTGTATACTGAATGGCCTTGTCTTATTTGCAAGCTGAGAACAGTTCAGAGGCATCTGAGCATCATAAGAAGTCAGTGTACGACCCTGATGTCAAAGACACCCTGTATTGGTGGTCACAGAGGAAACAGGAAGAATCCTCAGAAATTAGACTAGTTTCTATTCCACCACATCCTTTATCTACCCCGTAGGAAGCTACTTAAAGTTTCAACTGCAGTACTCTCATAAAAATAAAGCCGAAAATCTGAGAAGCGCCTAATAGAATATTTGCGAGACTAAAGAAAGATAACACATAAATCTCAGCATACTACCTGGCATTTAGCAGACCCGCAACTAAAATTATCAATTAAAAAGTCTTATATCCACTAAGATGAAGAAATACTAAGGTAAAAGAAAAGATGATTTCTGGGCCCTTAGGGATCTTGCCTCATTCTGCTTAAACAGCTGGATCCAGAGACTGAGTATATAGTTCTGTGGCCAAATATGTGCTTAGCCTGTAAGAGGCTTGGGTTTAATTCCAACACACACACACACACACACACACACACACACACACACACACACACACACAGCCTCACTAGGTGGTAATATTTCATTTCACCCTGCCCTGCTTTTTTCTCTTCAGCTAAGACCTATGATCAGGACAGGATTTTATGTCCCGTGAGAACACTGCTTGGGGCATCGAGGAAGGACTATTTTGGACAAGATCATTGTGGACATGTCTGTTACTCCTTGTTGTGATCTAGTTGCCCTCACTTCCCCTGAGCGACAGCAGAATTTCCTGTGGTCTGTAAATGACAAGGATGTTTGTGTTCTTTCTGGCTGATGGTTTTCCACAGAAGCAGTTAGAAGTATAAAAGGCTTTAGCTCAGGGAAAAATAAAAGTTGCTGTTCTTCCACCTGAAAAGAAGCCTCCGTGTCTTAATCCCGGCACCCCCAGCCAGTCTCAGCATCCAGGCCACGCCAGCTCTGGCACTCCTGATAGAAAACAGACTCTAGATGACACGATCTAGTCCATCCTTATCCTGGCACTGCCCGATTGCTGGTGTGCCATCACCTCTCACGGGCTGGCTCTCAGGGCAGCATAGACGGAGGATGGAGTTTTCTGAACCGTGCTTTGTGTTGCATTTACATAGTTCATCATTCAGGTTCTATGATGATTCTTGAGAAATGCAGAGAAATAACCCATAAAACTGCCAAAGCCCATCCAGTAGATGACTGAGCTTGGATCCTAAGTCAGACTTTGCGGCCTGTAGAGCTTCCTTACCGATTAAAAGCCTGTCAACTGAGGCATATGTGCAGCTGGGCAGAGCCAGGCTGCAGCTGTGGTCTGCAAGTGTGTTTCTAGTTTTTGCAGCCGTCCCCAGCCCCACACAACTGATTTCCCTTGAAATACAGAGAGATGAAAACTGTTTATACATACCAATAAAACTGTCTCATATGACCAGAGGTTAAAGAGAAAACCCATCCTCTCCTTAGCAGAGCCTTTGTCCAGCACTTAAACATTCAGTATCTGTGGGCAGCCACCTGTCTGCATCCTGGAAAAGGTTTCTAGAGGAGCGGACCCTGCACGTGATGCTGGTCCAATAGTTACATATTTTTGTTGCTTAGCTACAAATAGATATTGATGTTTAAGACACAGGCAGCAGCTAAGAGACAGAAAGACAGCACAGGGGACAAGGGCACATAGGGCCTTTGCTGGTGATAAATACCAGCTGCCACTGAGGGTATGTTTGGGGACTCTCCCTTTCTCTAAATCTCCAGACATGAATCTAAGACTTGTGTAGGTAGTCTTACCACAGGCCACTGTTGAGTTAACACTCATGTTAGCCCAGGTCTCTGGTCTCCATCTTTGGAGGCCCCATCCCTGTGCTTGTCAAATCTTGACCATGCCCTCAGTCTATTTAAACCTCTTCCCTGGAAAGTTTCCTCATGGTCTGTTTTCCTTCCTCCTGGTGGTTGTGTTAGTAGCCTCCTGGTTCCCCCTGTGGCCACCAGGGAGAGCAGGAATCCCATTAAATCTGAATATTTTTTAATTTGGCTTGCTGTGATTTGGCTTAATTGGGATTTTTGTGTTGGCAGAGAGCTCGTATTAGGATAAATTTCTAGCAACTCAAACAGAAACACAGAAGAAGGTTTAAACCATTTTTAGATATCCCAGAAAGCAGAGTCAGGTGGGAGCTGGGTAAAGTTTTCTGTGTGGTGGAGGCATTTGTTTTAAGTCAGCTGAAATTGAGAGGGCCTTTCCTGGGAAAGTATCTGTTAATTCACAAAGTCTCCTTAGCCAAATGGAGCATCTCCCCTCTGTCACCTCCCTTGCCAAGCTCCAAGTCAGCATCCGAAATCCTCAAATGAGTCTAGCTAATTGAGTCTCCTCACACTGGGGGTGACTTTCTCGGATGTCTCCCTCCCAGCATTCTTGGCACTTCTAATCCTGTTAGCAGCCTCCCGTAGGTCATAGAACATTAATGCGGTTTTATCTGATTTTTTTTTTTTAGCCGATGCCCTACAAAATGCATCAGGTTATTAGTGACTTTTTTGTCATGTGGCTTTAGCAAAATTGAATGTTAATGAGACGTGATTGGGTAGAAAATTATAGCAATAGGGTGCTTGTCGTCTGTAATTGCAGCACGGGTTTTAGTTTGGAGAGGGGGTCCACAATTTAGTTTACTTAACGCTAATTTCTGAAGCACGCAAAGGCACTGCAATTCATAACAGATGATTAGGGGGTTTCCACTGCTGGGCAGTGGAGCAGCTTTGCATGCTACAGTGATGATGCGGGCAAGCAGAGCAAGAAACCTGCCATATCATTTCCTCCAAAGCCCCATTTTCTAACCCTCCCCTAACAAAAGGAAGAAAATGAATACAGAACCGTGAAAGGGATGGTAGTCTTATCTAAAATAAACTTATTAAATGAGACAGAATCTTTATTAAACAGTCAAGAGTCAAATAATTAGACAGCTTTTCTTGCATTGAATTCCTGGCAGAAATCAATGTGCATTATACAGCAGCAGCCGCTGAGACTGCAAAACACCCAAGGACAGTGAAAGACTGTGATTTATTGAAATATTTCATCAGCGTAATGGTCGAGAGACGGAGTGCAGTTTTTCTGCAGAGTACAGCTTAGCTCTTATTCATTTTTGTATGTCTCAGAAAAGTCATTCTCCCCAAATGCAGTCTCTCCGGTACAGAACCATAACTATCCACCCAAAGGAGCATCTCTACTTCTTAGTGCCCTGAAGAAGGATAAGCCGCCTCATGAAGACTTGCACTTTGTCAGTCAGCTGTGGATGGCGCTACACAGAGGATGCGGCCAATCTTCAGATAAAAACCATGACTCAGGCAGGGATGCTCCATTCTATGCTGACTTGCAGTGTCACCGGACAACCAAAGAGACTTTAGCACTCAAACACTCTTGCATAGCCCAAATTACATGCTGGACCCTTTCTGTGAAAACTTTATTTGGTACCAACAACTTTCAGGGATTTGAACAAATAATTTCCATTACAATCCAAAATTTGGGGGGAAGATTTGATTGTAAAAGGAGAGGAAGTTAAAACTTAAAGTCCAATGTTAAGCAACTAAAATGTTTCCCTGTGGGGCTGGCAAGGTGGCTCAGTGGAAAAAGAGCTTGCTCTGTAAGCATTAGGACCAGTGTTCAGATCTACCAGGTCTGCACAGGCAGATGCAGTTGAGTGTGTTTGGGAGAAAAAAAAAAAGGATCCCCTGGGAAAGCTTACCAGATAGATTATGTAACTCGATTGGCAAAATCTTAGATCAGCTAGTGATGGAGGAGGGTCATCTGTCTATGTGTTACTTTCATTGGTTAATAAATAAACTGCCTTGGCCCTTTGATAGGACAGAAAATTAGGTAGGCAGAGTAAACAGAACAGAATGCTGGGAGGAAGAAGGCAGCATTTTCTGACCTTTGATAGGACAGAAAATTAGGTAGGCAGAGTAAACAGAACAGAATGCTGGGAGGAAGAAGGCAGCGAGGCAGTCACCATGACTCTCCTCTCTGAGACAGACACAGGTTAAGATCTTTCCTGGTAAGCCACCACCTCATGGTGCTACACAGATTACTAAATATGGGTTAAAGCAAGATGTGAGAATTAGCCAATAAGAGGCCGAAACTAATGGGCCAGGCAGTGTTTCAATGAATACAGTTTGTGTGTTGTTATTTCTGGGTGTAAAGTTAGCCATGCAGGAGCCAGGCGGAAACACAACCCGCTGCTCCTTCTACAAGCTAGAGACCCTCCCTCAATAAATAAAATGCAGAGTGATTAAGAAAAACACACAACACCAACTTTAAGCTGATACGCAACCACAGGCACACACACACACACATGCACACACACACACATAAACACACACGCACACACACACACATAAACACACACTCACACCACACACACAGGTGTACTTGGGCACATAAGTGTTTTTACACATGTGAGCACTCATTTATAGATTCACTCAAACCCCACACTTGTACATCCGAAACAAAAATGATTTTAGCTTATTGTCATCATGAATGGCATATACCAGTTACTTGCAATGTTCCTAATGACTTGAAAGACCTCTTGTACCAAGCTCAAGTGCCAGCTGCCTTCCACTATCTCCCTAACCACCTTAGGTCTTAACAGTATAATGTCACCCCTTTTGTTCTGCTTGAAATCCTTGCATCCAAATTTGGGGAATAAAAGCGGATGAACCCGTTTTTGCTCTTTAATAAGATGACATGAACTGTAAATTGCCTAGCCTCTGACTGTCAATTGCTAGGACATTCTTCATGTAAGGTTTGGAACATCTAGGGCATTTCCCTACTTATACACCTGGCACTTCAGGAGTGATGGGACAGCAAGAGCTGGCAAGGATTTTGCTCCATGGATATTGTCCAGATAGATCTGCTTCCAGCAGTTAAGTTTCTAACATGGCAGCCAGCTGGCTTTCTCTTGTGATTCAGGAGACCTGAACAGAAGCTGGGAAATTTGCTGTGAATACCGAAACTAAGAAGCCCAGAACATGTCCTCCATCACATTGCAGTGGCCAAAAAGCCTCCAAATCCACCCCAGACCTAAGGAGAGGAAGTATTTCTAAATAAGAAGAGTCACTCTGAAAATATAGACACTTGAATGGATGCTGTAGGCACAGGACAATGAAAACGATGATTCTGTTCAAATGAGAACCGTATAATTAAAGGTGGAAAATCATGTTAGAAAACAAAGTTGCATATTTCTAGAAACACAGAACTAATCCTTAGGTGTCTATTGACCAAGGTAGGGAAAGAGTCATGTGATGGTTGATTTTGTTTGTCAGTTTGACTCTCCTGAGAAGAAAGAACCTTAACTGAAGAAATACTTCCATCAGATTTGCCGGTGGGCATGTCTATGGAGCGGTTTCTTAATTTCCAATTGAGACAAGAGGGCCCAGCCCACTCTTGTGGTACCATTCCAAAGATTACTAGAAACTTTACCATTCTTATGTAGCCTGGGTGATCCTGAGCTATAAATAAAGATGCTGAGCAAATCAGAGAGAGCAAGCAAGTAAGTAGCATTCTTCCATGGTCTCTAATTGAGTTCCTGCCTTCAGGTTCCTATTTGAGTTCCTGTCTTTGCTTTTCTTGACAGTGGACTAAACCTGTAAGATGAAATAAACCCTTTCCTCATCCATGTTGTTTCGGGATCTGGTGTTCATAGATCACAGGAACAGTAAGCAAATGCAAATGAACTAATATTTAAGATTCATTAAATATTTCTGAAAAGTTATGCTATATCTTTAGCTAAGGTAATTGTTTTTCTAATTATCCCCCAAGTTACACAAGAATATTTCTTAAACACAAGCACTCGACACATACTTGGTCTGGCTGAATTTTTCCTACTTCCTGCTTTTTGACTCAGTCTTGTAGCTCACCATGTCAGCAGTTACTTTAGATACATACTTATGTCTAAGATTAAGAAGAGAAGACACACAGGAGAAAGGGGAAGAGAAAAAAATAGATTGACAGAAGGTTGGCAAGCTTATTTGTATAGTTTTACACATGAAAAATACAAATGTCTGGAACATCCCAGGTACCAAAAATATCTTCAATATGTGAAGCAGTAGAAAATAGAAGCAAAGAGTCTCAGTAATACAGGAACGTGCACTCCCTCTCTATAAGCACTGGATTATTTTTGATCAAGATGATTGAATATTAAGCATAACTTTTTCTGTGGCTGCCTCTAAGCTGCCTTGACTGACATCCTTTACCCTTCAAATCCTTCTGTGCAGATACTCTGAATTTGCATGGTAAATTATCATACCAACATATTCTCCAAGTTCTTCCTGAGAAACAGACGAACCTGTGGAGGCATTGAAGGTCTTGTGGGAGAGGTTTTCAAAATGTAAATTTCTCCATTCTCTCTAAGTAACAGGACCTATCATGTCCTGAACTGTCACTGTCAAGAAATAAGATCAATAATCTCAGTGTTCATGCCAGTGAGATCATGTACTGAGCTTTTCCATGAATCCGAAGACAGAAGAGAGATACACTGCCCCTCTGTAGTTAGTTGCTACTACACTATGTGCTTCTATTTACTTTGAGATGATACCACAAGTGTTAAAAATCAAAACATGCTTTTAAAATGTCTCTCATGACTGGAAATGCAGACAGCATTTTCTGTTGCAAGCTTCTCCACTCTGTCTTCCTTCTCCTCTAAAAGAACATTACCATTAAAACCAAGAAACACCCAGAAAGGTGGCATGCTTTGTTCTCTTTTGAACGAACCATAATTCTTATGCTATTGCTTGTAAACTTATTTATCACACGTGTCTTTAGGTTCATACTCTCTAGCCTCTACATCCAAATTCCTCTGGCCTTGGTTTCAATAGCTAGTATTTAAGTCTATTAGTTCATTTTTGTATGCATTTTATTTGTTTAGACTTTGCCCTGTAGTAAAATGATCTCCCCTCTCGTGTGTGTGTGTGTGTGTGTGTGTGTGTGTGTGTGTGTGTGTGTGTATTATTCCACTCAGGGTAAAGTCCTGGATGTTCACCCACTTTGTTGCAAATAGAGTACTTTCTTTCTCATCTATTTCCTTATTCATGACACTTAGAATGACCCACAATTTAGTTATTATAAAATGCAAATCTCTTTAATATTTTTTCCTAACCCAAGTAATTAGACTGCTGGATAATACAGTGGTTCTAGTTCAGAGATTTCAGGCCCACTACAACATTTCTCTAATGTCTACACCAATTTACACCCTTACCAGAGGTGTAAACGGATTCCCTTTTCTCTCCACACCTGTGGGTCAGCTCTGATTTCTTCTGCCAAACACAGCCACACATAAAGGCAGCTTTTTTCAAGACACACACATAGCTCTGATCTGATCTGCCTGATTATAAGTTATCCTGAAAAACTAAATCATAAGCAAAGGAGCTGAAAATGTTTTCTTGGTGGCTGATGTACTGTTCAGATGCCTACTTAATGCTCATACTTAACACTTTACTAGAAGCACGTCAGTAAGTGAGAGCCATCAAGTCAGAAATGAAAAATCAGCTAATCCGTGTTTGCAGATGGAATGGTTCTGTGAGTGCAACTAAGCAGTGAGCTCCAAGAAGGAGCAGGGGACCAAGTCAGCACACAGAACATAGTCTGCAGCCCCCACATAAAGATATCCCTCAAAGCACATCAAGGGAACAAAGGGTAAAGCATGTAGGAGAAAACCCAGCCAAGGAGGGGGGAAACATGCAGATGAGACTACAACAATCTCTAGGAAAGTAATGGAAGAAAAACTGCATTGGGGAGATATTCTGGCTCGTGTAGAGACTGATACTGTTGACACTTCTAGTAATACACTTAAGAAAATCCTAATCAAAACAACAGCATTGGCACAGAAAAAGAAAGGTAGGCCTAAAATACATACAGATTCATAACAATCCCAAGAAAGAAAATCTGTTGCTCCTGATGTAAAAGATTATAAGGTTACAGCAATCAAGGTAGTATGGTGCTAGCAGAGGAACTGAGTGCGGGTCAGTGGGACAGAATTGCAGGTCTATAAATAGAGCCAAACATAAATGGTTAAGTGATTTCCAACAAGAAGAACATGAAACTAGGGAAAGGCAACTTTTCAGTAAGTTTTCATTTTATTCACTCTATTTTTAACCAAAAATCATTTCCCTAATAAAAATAAATAAACCTGCTGTTTCTACAGCTGTGTTTTCTCCTTTCCCTCCAAAACCTACTAACAGAAACCTGCAGTGTTTCCAGCTACCTGAACACCCTGCAGATTGCTATAATCTTTCATTTTTAGCAGAACATAGGGCTGCATAGTTTTCTTCTGCTAGTTTCTTTCATTCACTAATTCTCCTCCTTTTTTAGTTAAAAACAATAACAATATTTTACTACAGAATTCTCAAGGTGTTGAACACGCCTATTTCTCTCTAACCAGTCTTTTTTATTTTATGGAAAAAAATTTTATACAATATACTTTGATCCTGTTTCCCCCCTCCCAATTCTTCCCAGACACTCTCTCCTCCTAATACACCAACATTATATTCTTCTTTCTTGCTTTGTAAAAAACAAGAAATACACAAATACAAAAATCAAAACAGATATGCAAAAGTGTAACACACACACACAGTGCTAAAACAAAGCAAAAGAGAACAAAAAGTAGAAAAAAATACCATTGAGTTCATTTTTTGTTGGCCAACTACCACCGGGCAGGAGGCCTGCACCAAGCTACAGTTGATATACCAAGTGAGACTTCACTGTAGGAAAATCCTTTGCCAGCAGATACGAACTGCAAATAGCTTCTTGGTGAGCCCAGATCCACTTTCCCTTTTCGGTGCTGGGACCGCATGTGGCATTAACTTGTGTAGATCTTCTACATATTGCCACAGTCTCTATAAATTCATAAGTGCACCATTCCAGTTGTGTCTGGAAAACACTCTTTCTTTGGAGTCACCCATTCCCTCTGGTTCCTACAGTCAGGGAAGCACTTTGATGAAGACATCTCATTTAGAACTGAGTGCTTAGAAGTCTCCCACTTTCTGCACATTATCTACTTGTTGATTTCTGTGTTAATTCCCTTCTCCAACAAGAAGCATCTCTGGTGTGGGTTATCAAGGCACTGATCCTTTATCAGATGTAAAGCTACCAAAGATCTCTACTCATTCTTTAGGCTGACACGAAGCCTGAATGACGCTACCATTTTCCATACAGATTTCAGCTTCATGAGGACCAGCTGTGGGGGAAATCTTCATGGTATCCTATCCTTGAAGTAGGCATCACTCCTGCATAGGTGACTCTTCCTTCATAGTGTCTCATCGCAATGGGTTCTTTCCATTAAAATGTGTCACATTGAGCTAGGTATTATTTCCAATGCTGATGTTTCCAAGGATGAGCAGCAACAGATAGTACAAGACTATCACATCTCCCAAGAACTGGTTCCATTCTGTTACATGAAGGGTCCTGTTTATTGGGGTTTTCTGTCCTGCCGGTTTTCACAGCTGTTTAGCCCCAAAGAAAATCACACAGAGATCTCTATAAATTATAAAGCTGATTGGCCCATTAGGTCAGGCTGCTTATTAGCTCTTGTAGCTTACATTAACCCATTATTCTGATCTATGTTAGTCATGTGGCTCAGTACCTTTTTCAGTGGGGGCAGATCACATCCTGCTGCTTCAGTGATCTGGCCTGGAGTGGGAGGAATCAGCTTCCTCCTTCCCAGAATTCTCCTGTTCTCATTGCATCATTTCTATTTCCTGTCTGGTTTTCCTGCCTATACTTTCTGCCTGACCAATCAGCCTTTATTTAAAACATGATTGACAAAATGCAGACAATTCTCCCACACCACCATTCAACGGACAGTAACCCTAGCCCTAATGTCCATAAGTAATATAAGCAAAGGATGGAACTTTTAGCTCCTTCTCATGCCAAATGAAGTTGGGAAAGAGTCTATTTATAGTATCCAGTGAGCCATTTTAAGACACCTACCTCAAATGTCAGCGAAGGCTGGCTGCCTGTGGAGTTAATGGCTCAATCCAGTCCCAATGATAAGGATACTCCAAAGACTGGGCTAATGTTTTCTTTGATGGCCAGTTTGTTCTGACTCACTGACTAGAGAGAAGTGGGTGAGATGTAATAAATGGGACTCTCCACTCCCTTCCCATTGCTGTTGACTGTCATGAATGATGAGGTGACTCTAGTGACATGGCTCTGCTCGTTCTCACTCATCTGCTTGCCCGGTTGCAACCTGAGCTCCATGCAGCACACAGATGTCCCCTTCCCTGACTAACTCCTTCCCTTTCAATCCATTGCAGACAAGGACTTTTATGGTCTCAACCTTCCTAAAGCTGTGACCCTTTAATACAGTTCCTCGCGTTGTGGTGACCCTCAACCATAAAATTACTTTGTTGCTACTTCATTACTGTAACTTTTCTACCATTATGGATTGTAATGTAAATACCTAATATGTGAGCCCAGTGGGTCCCGACCCACTGGCTGAGAAGCACTGATCTAATCATGTAACAGAGCAAAAGCTATTGTGGAGATATGACTTCTATGGGAAACAGAAGAACCCTTCTTAAATGAAAAAAACTGTATTTTGGGTGGGGACATTTCAAAACATTTGGTTTCCTGACTCCTCAGTCCTCAGGAGAGTGGGCAGTTGTGGTTTTATAAATTTCTCACTCAACTCGGCTCACTTGATTCAGAACTGGAGTTATTAGGTGCCGAGGACACACTCCCTACACACAGGAGTTTACAGGGTGAAATTAGGGGAAGCTCTCCCACTGCCTTAGACTGACAGCAACAGAAATGAAGCTCATCGTCCTTCACTCCCTGCCACAGAGAGTCTGATATTAAAAGGGTCCATCCTTTATTATTAAGCACCAAAAAAAAAAAAAAAAAAAAGAAGTTCCCTTCTTCAGGATCATTTGTGAAGGTTCTGCTGGTCCAAATGATACTAATTTATTTCATTCAGTGGAAGATGTCTTTGTTCTGTAATATATTTTAAAGGCACCCTGGCATGTAGCAGACAGTAATGACTATGGATGAGCAGACAGGGAGAACGAAGCAGGGAGCAGCCCTTTGTAATGATAGACACAGGGAGTCACAAATGTGCGCTTCTGAGAACAGTGCCTGGCACGCATTTACGACTGATGCTTAAAGGACTCTGCAAAGCCATCCATTCCCCAGAGGTGAGAGACACTGAGGTATGCCTTCAGACAAAACTGACAAGGACTGAAGGCCCTTGAGCTCCACAGCCACCCTCAAAGACACAGTCCCTGTTATGAGCCTAACACCTTGGCAAGAGTTAGTCAGCTCCATTCTATTAATGGAGAAGTTTCTTCTTCCAGTGCACATGGGAAGGTGAGCTCTTCAAGGAACATGGTGATGGTGGACAATGAAAGAATGAGCATGAAACCATAGACAGTCAGGATCCCTTAGGTTCACAAGGAAGAGTGGGTCTGGGCTCAGTTTGACCCACAAGTTCTGGAAGCCACCAACCCCCTACATCTCTGTATTCATAAGTCCCTGTGATGACTGTAAGCACCTTGTCAATTTTAATGAAAGAATTGGTCCATAAGGCAAATAACAGTTTAGCCACATTGGTATTTCAGATAGCTAATTGAATATTAGTCTGTTCTGCTGCTCAAGGTCTCACAGCAATGATCTCATAAAAAAGAGATGGGTTTCCCTTTGTGCTCTTCAGGTCTATTATTTTTACAAAGTTTAAAGAGTGAGGAAGGAAAGTGTTTCATTAACGGCTTCATTTTCTAACTCTCTGTAAACAATAATTATTTTAATGGCAGACAAAACTTTAAATGTCTTTATTTGAAAGAAAACACTGAATAGCATTGTGGATTCTTTCTTGTATGTCACCCAAAGGTGACAGGCGTCTGACCCCTCAGGTATTCTCATTGGAAGGATAATCACTTGTTATGGAAAGGTTTTCTTTAATAGATGAAACACGTTTACAGATTTATTGACCCTGGGATAAGGTCAGGAATAACTGTTATGTGGGTGAAAGAATAAGAGGGGCACTGGGCAAGAGAAGATTTTAAACCACACAGCGCAGCATGGACTTCCAATATATCAAAGAAACACAGTTACAATTAGGATCATCATGTAACTAAAATGAAGCATTCATTCATATTTTTACAGCAGTTAACAATCCATCCTTAAAATGGTTTAAAGGGGTTGTTATCTTTAATTATCTGGGTGACACTATTCTGGAAAGCTCTTGGCAGTTTTTATAAAAAGTTTAAAAAAAATCCAAAATTTTGTTAATTCTGGAAGTTTTCCCCCTCCAAGAGAATCACGTGTATCAAATAAGTATATTTTAATAATATGAATGATGGATAACATCAAGTAAACTGAATCTTGATAATAGAAAGTTATCTAATTTTTCACAACTGTCTATGGACTGGAATATACCATAGCCACACGTCTATAAAATGGAATGTATGGAATGTATTATAGCCATATAGTACAGACCACGAAATATTGTTTCATTGCAGGGACTGGAGAGATGGTTCAGTGGTTTAGAGTTCTTGCTGCTTTCCCAAGGTATCCAAATTTAATTCCCAGCATTCACATTGTGCAGTTCACACCTGTTTAGAACTCTAGCTTCAAGTAATCCAACACCTTCTCCTGACTCCTGTAGGCTTCTGTACTCATACATGAACATATAATTAAGGATAAATGTGGATACTTTTTAAAAAATTATTTGTCTTGAAAAATAGTAGTGATAAATCAGCTATACAAATTGCACCTACTCTGCCACACTGCAGTTACAGGGGAGGTGAAATGTCTAGAAAACATTATGTACTTTTAGGAAAAATGCAGCTGTACTGAGGGAAGCTTGGGACTATTGATCTCACATTGCATTGATTTCCACAATACCACAAAATACCGCTACTCCGAAGGAGACTTGGGGTGGTGGTGATGAAATGTGTTAGGGGTGACGTGTTCATTCGTTGGTCTTCAGTCACGTGCTCTTTCTGTTACTCTCTGCAAAGAACTGCTTAGCACTGGATGCTGTTTCCCCAAAACACACTCTGCCACTCAAACCCACGTACTTGATCATCCTTCCTGTTGCCTGCCCTCTCCTACAACCCCAGCAGACTACAGAGGCACAGATACAATCTGCACCATGGGAAGAACAGGAGAGTGACTCGCCTCCCAGATGAACTGCCCCAAGAACCAGATCTTAAACTCCAGAACACATCCCATGCCCCTCCCCATCCATTTCAGCATCAGCAAGTCAGCAGGGGCCCTGTCCCCAGCTACGGTGAAACTCCACTGCTCTGGTGCAGTGCCCACAGCAGGCAAACAGGTGAGAGACCTGCCCCCAGGATGTACCACCACCACCACCACCCAGTCAATTCTGTTTCCACAAGATGCACTCCGCTGCCCAACCTCATAAACCTTGTCATTTTCCTTATGGACAGCCCTTCCCTCCAAGCCCTGCAGACTACACATAACCCACACCAGTTGGAAGAATAGATGAGTAACCACCAGCCTAAGAATACATTCAACAATATGACAGCACCAGAACCCGGTGATCGTACAAGAGCAAGACCTGAGCCTGCCAGTGCAACTGAAGCACAAGAAAATGACCTTAAAAATAATTTTATGAAGATGATAGAGGTTCTTAAAGAGGAAATGAAATATTTCCTTTAAAAAATTGAGGAAAAGACAACAAAAATGGAAGAAATAAACAAATCGCTTAGAGAAAGCCAAGAAAGTCAAGAAAAAAAACAAGCAAGTGAAGAAAATGGGTCAAGACTTGAAAGTTAAATTTGAAGCAATAAAGAAAACACAAAGAGAGAGAATTCAGGAAATAGAAAATCTGGGTAAGCAAACAGGAACTATGGATGCAAACATCACCAACAGAATACAAGAGATGAAAGACGGAATCTTAGGCATTGAAGATAAGGTAGAGGAAATAGATTCATTGGCCAAAGACAATGTTAAATCCAAAAGATTTCTAACATCCAGGAAATCTGGCACACCATGAAAAGACCAAACCTAAGAATAATAGGAATAGATGAAGGAGAAGAATCCCAGCTCAAAGGCTCAGAAAACATATTCAACAAAATCATAGAAGAAAACTTTTACAATCTAAACAAGTATACACTTATGAAAGTACAAGAAACTTACAGAATACAAAAACAGGCTGGATCAAAAATAAGTCTACTTGCTGCATAATACACAAAACATTAAAATACAGGATAAAGAATTAAGATCTGCAAAGAAAAAAAGGTCAAGTAACATATAAAAGCAAATCTATGAGAATTACACCCAATTTCTCAGTAAAGACTCTAAAAGACAGACGGTCCTGGACAGACATCTTTCAGACAGTAAGAGACTATGGATGCCAGCCCTGACTACTATACCCATCAAAGCTTTCAATCACCATATACAGAGAAAACAAGAAATTTCATGACAAAATCTGATTTAAATAATACCTATACACAAATCCAGCCCCGTAGAAAGTACCAGAAGGAAAACTCCAACCCAACGAAGTTAGTTGCATCCATGAAAACACAGGCAATAGATAATAGCAAATCAACAAAATCCAAAGAAAGAAACTATATATGTGTGAGCACATGCACATGAGCATGTGTGTGTGTATGTGTGTGTGTGTGTGTGTGTGAGCGCACGTACACACACACACACTACCACCACCACCAAAACAAAAAATATAACAAGAATTAACAATCACTGGCCATTAATATCTCTTAATATCAATGGACTCAATTTGTCAATAAAAAGAGAGACTAATAGAATTGATACAAAAATAGGATCCATCCTTTTGTTGTATACAAGAAACACATCTCAACTTCAAAGACAAACATTAACTCAAAGTAAAAGATTGGGAAAAGATTTTACAGTCAAATGTATCTAAGAAGCAAGTCAATATAACTATCCTAAAACTTAACAAAACAGCCTTCAAACTAAAATCAATCAAAAGAGATGGAGAAGGACATTTCATCAATGGAAAAATTCATTAAGGTGAAGTTTCAATTCTGAGAATCTATGCCACCAAATAAAATGAAAACCACATTTGTAAAAGAAATGTTACTAAAGTTTAAACCACACACTAATAGTGGAAAATTTCAGTACACCACTTCCACCAATGGATAGGTCTGCCAAACAGAAACTTAACAGAGAAATGAGGGAACTAACAGATCTTATGACTCAAAGGGACTTAATAGACATATACAGAACAATTCACCCAAACACAGAAGAATATACCTTCTTCTCAGCACCTCATGGAACATTCTCTAAAATTGACCACATATTTGATCACAAAGCAAACCTCAACAGATACAAAAACAAATTGGAATAGCCTTCTTTATCTTATCAGCTCATTGTGGGTTAAATTTAGAGTTCAACACCAAAACAAATTAAAAGAAAACCTTCAAACTCATGGAAATTGATCATCTCTTAACTGAATCACCACTGGGTAAAGAAAAAATAAAGAAATTTAAAACTTTCTAGAATTCAATGAAAATGAATCCACACCATAACCAAATTTGTGAAACACTATGTAAGAAGTGCTAAGAGGAAAGTTCATAACACTAAGTGCCCATATAAGAAAGTGAAGAAATCTCACACTAGTGACTTAACAGTACACCTGAAAACTCTAGTACAAAAAGAAGCAAACTCACCCAGGAAAAGAAGATAAGAAAGAATCAAACTCTACTGAAATCAGTAAAATAGAAACAAAGACAACAATACAAAGAATTGATGACTCAGTTGGTTCTTTGAGGAAATCAACAAGATGCACAAACCCTTATCCAAACAACCAAAAGCAGAGAGAGACTATCCAAATTAAAAAATCAGAAACAAAAGAAGGATATAACAACAGACACTGAAGAAATCCAGAGAATCATTAGGTCATACTTCAAAAACCTGTACTCCACAAAATTAAAAAATCTAAAAGAAATGGACAATTTTCTTCAAAGGTACCACATATGAAAATTGAATCAAGACCAGATAAATAATTTTAAAAGACTCCTAATCCTTAAGGGAAAAGAAGTCATTAAAAGTCTCACTACTAAAAAAAAAGCCCAAAGATAGATGGTTTCAGTGCAGAATTCTACCAGAATTTTAAAGAAGAACTAATAGCAGTACTCATCAAATTGTTCCACAAAATGGAAACAGAAGAAACATTGCAAATCATTTTTATGAAGCTACAATTACTCTGATACCCAAACCACACAAAGATGTAGCAAAGAGAATTACAAAGCAGTATTCCTCATGAACATTGATGAAAAAATATTCAATAAAATACTGACAAACTGAATCCAAGAACACACTAAAAAATTATTCACTATGATCAAGTAGTCTTCATCCCAGAGATGCAGGGATGGTTCAACATACATACAAAAATCTGCCAATGTAATCCACCATATAAGCAAACTGAAAGAAAAAAACACACGATTATCTCATCAGATATTGAAAAAGCCTTTGACAAAACCCAACACTTCTTTGTTATCAAGTCTCGGAGGGATCAGGAATATAAGGAACATATCTAAGCATAATAAAAGAATACACAGCAAATTGACAGCCAATATCAAATTAAATGGAGAGAAACTCAAAGCAATTCCACTAAAACAGGGACAAGATAAGGCTGTTCACTCTCTCCATATTTATTCAATATAGTACTCCATGTTCTAGCTAGAGCAATAAGACAACAAAAAGAGATCAAGGGGATACAAATTGGAAAGGAAGAAGTCAAACTTTCACTATTTGCAAATGAAATGATAGCATACATAAGTGACCCAAAAATTCTACCAGGGAATTCCTACAGTTGATAAGCACCTTCAGTTATATGGTGTAATACAAGATTAACTCAAAAAAATCAGTAGCCCTCCTACATACAAATGATAAATTGGCTGAACAAGAAATCAGAGAAACAACACCCTTTACAATAACCACAAATAAAATATCTTGAGGTAATTCTAACCAAACAAATGAAAGACCTATATGACAAGAAATTTAAGTCTTTGAAGAAAGAAATTGAAGAAGATATGAGATTATAAAGCTCTCTTATGCTCTTGGATAGGTAGGATCAACATAATAAAAACAGCAATCTTAGCAAAAGTAATCTACAGATTCAATGCAATCCCATCAAATCCCATCAAATCAAAGTTTCAACAAAAATTTTCACAGACCTTGAAAGAACAATACTCAACTTCATATGGAAAAACAAACATGCTGGTTAGCTAAAACAATCTGTGACTTCAAGTTCTACGATAGAGCTATAGTAATAAAAAAAAATCATGGTATTAGCATAAAAACAAACAGGTGTATCAAGGGAATGGAATTGAAGACCTTGCCATAAATCCAAACACCTATGAACACCTGATTTTTGACAAAAAAGCCAAAATTATAAAACGAAAAAAAAGAAAGCATGATCTACAAATGGTGCTGCAATAACTAGATGTTGGCATACAAAAAAGGCAAATAGATCCATAGTTATTGCCTGTTCAAAACTCAAGTGCAAGTGAATCAAAGACATCAACATAAATCCAGTTATACTGAAGATGACAGAAAAGAAAGTGGGAAGTAGCCTTGAAGCATTAACACAAGAGACAACTTCCTGAATACAACACCAGTAACACAGACCCTGAGAGCAACAATTAATAAATGGGAATTTCTGAAACTGAGAAGCTTCTGTAAGTCAAAGAAGGACACAGTCAATAAAATAAAACTATAGCCTACAGAATTGGAAAAGATCTTCATTAACCCTACATCTGACAGAGGGCTGATCTCAAAAATATATAAAGAACTCAAGAAACTAGACATCAAAATATCAAATAATGTAATTAAAAAATATGGTACAGATTTAAACAGAGAATTCTCAACAGAAGAATCTCAAATGGCTGAGATATGCTTAAAGAATTGTTAAACATCCTTAGCATCAGAGAAATACAAAATCAAAATGACTTTGAGATAGTATCTTACACCTGTCAGAATGGCGAGGATAAAAAATACTAATGATAGCTTATGTTAGAGAGGATGTGGAGTCAGGGGAACACTCCTTTACTGCCGGTGAAAGGGTAAACTTGTACAGCCACTTTGAAAATTGGTATTGCAGTTTCTTAAAAACTTGGAAATGAGCCTACCTCAAGAGCAAAGCTATGCCAATCTTGGGCACTTACCCAGAGGATGTTCAATCATACCACAAAGACATTTGCTCAACTGTGTTTATAGCCAGAACTTGGAAACAACCTAGATGCCCCTCAACTGAAGAATGATAAAGAAAATGTGGTACATTTATACAATAAAGTACTACTCAGCTGTAAAAAGAAAAAATGACACCATGAAATTTGAAGACAAATTAATGGAACCAGAAAAAAAATTCATCCTTGAAGTAACCCACACCCAGAGAGACAAACGTGGTATGTACTCACTCATAAGTATTTATTACCTGTAAAGTAAAGGATAACCAGGCTACAATTCACAGCCCCAGAGAAACTAGGTAAAAAGAGGGACTTGTGGATTTCCCTGGGAAGGGGAAATAGAAGAGATCCCCTTGGAAAACTGGGATGGGGTGGGGTGAGGGATACAGGTGTAGGAACATGCGGGATCAGGTTGGGCAGGTTGGGGTCAGGACAGACAGGGAGAATAATGAAAGAGATATCCTCACAAGGCATATTTTGGGGTTAAAGTGAAATCTGGCACCAGGGAAGCTCCCAGGAATCTACAAGCATAATCCCAGTTAAGACTCCTAGTGGAGAGGTTACCTGAACTGGCCTTCTCCTCTAAACAGATTGATGACCATCCTAACTATCATCAGAGAGCATTCATCCAGTAACTGATGGAGACAGATGCAGGCATCCTCAGACAAGCACTGAGAGAGCCCTGGAAGTCCTGTTGAAGAGAAAGAGAAAGGATTGTACATGTTCCAGGGGCCTCAAGCCATGACAGGGAACCAACCCCCAGAGACACCTGACTTGAGTACATGGAGCTCACAGACTCTGAACTGACAGTTAGGGAGCCTACATGAGACTGACCTAGGCCCTCTGCATGTGTGTGACAGTTTTGTAGCTTGGTCTGTTTGTGGGGTTCCTACGAGTGAGATCAGGCCCTGTCCCTGGCACTTGATTTGGCTTTTGGGAACCCAATCCCTAAGCTGGGTTGCCTTGCCCAGTCTTGATGCAGAGGGAGGAGCTTGGTGCTACCACAATTTGATGAGCCATGCTGTTGACTCCCATGGGAGGCCTGCCCCTTTCTGTATAGAGATGGAGGAGGAGCAGATAGGAAGTGGTAGAGGGAGGCGTGGGGGAGGGAATGAGAGGAGAAGAGGCAGGGGAGGGGAAACTGTGGTCGGTATGTAAAATAAATGAAAAAGTAATTTAATAAAAAATGAAAACTATTGGGACTTAGGAAAATAAAAGTGAGACTTAGTCAAATTTGCTGGCTACTACTTATTCTGCTCCTACATGAGTTTATAGAAAGATAAACACTAAAAACAGATACACACATAAACCTTTAAGATGTATGAATGCATTTGTACATATATATTAAAAGATGTAAGATATATATGGAAGAGGATTAAAACCAATTATCAATATTGATGAAGTGTTTATGTATTTGTGTACATATACATAGATTAGTTCATGCACATAGATGTGTATATAAATACATATATACATTTTCACCTATCATGGGCATTTTGAATTCCAAAACTGCATGTTGTTTTCTTTGCTATACTGGGTACTAACCATTAACATGGAAGCTGCTAAACCTTCCAATGGCACGCTAAAAATGTGGTCATAGAAACAAGTTTTTATAAAGTGTTAACAATGTGCTTAGGTCTGGTTTGAGTGCTTTAAAATAAGCTACAATCCAGAGCAACCACCCCCAAGACGATCCTCTCAAGAATGTATGCTCACTTTACAAACAATAAATACAACCTCAGATTGTCCCCGTCATCTTCAAATTATGCGACTACACTGAGTTCAGAAAAAGATTTTCAGCATTTTTCCATTTACTCTCCCCATCAATTACTTTCTGATTTTGGGGAGGAATTCTTAAAAATATCTTTAAAATTCCTTTGAGATTATCTTTCTGTGTCTGTGTGTGAGTCCAGGCACATGAATGAATGCAGGTGCCTGTGAAGACTGAAATATCCCCTGAAGATGAACTTTCAGACAGCTGCAAGCCGCCCAACATGGTTTATGGGAACCAAGCATGGATCTTTTGGGAGAGCAGCAAGAGCGCTTGACTGCAGAGCCATCTCCTTTTCCCCTTAGGAGCATCTTTTGAAGACAACGCGAGTGAGCTTTGCAGCTCTGTAGGAAGGCTGATAAAAAAAAAAAATCTTTGCACTGAAATTTGAGACTTCAGACAAGATAGCGCTGGATTTTTATGTGATTTGGAAAGAGTCAATTAGCTGTTCTGGGTTTATGGACTTCATGGCTAAAGAAGAAATAGATTGAATCAGGAGCTGTACTTGAAACACAATATATTTAGGGTCTTTATTATCCACATATAGGATTTCAAAGCACAGCATGGGCCAATCAGTAAATAAGAATTTGCTGTTCTCAGGTGTGGAAATGCTATGTTCTTTGAGACTCAAGAATGATCTCTGTTCTGCATTTTCTTGAAATGGTGAGCCACACAAAATGCTGAGAAGCCCTCAGATTCCTAGACACCCTTGTTTGGGTTTTCATGCCGTCATTATAAAGCTAGACCTAGGATCGACTAAGGCAATTGCTGTGACAAGCTGCTGCAGGCTCAGGGCTAAATATAGTCTCTCATCAGGATGCCTTAATGGGGTGAGAGGAGTTGGGCACAGCCCGGTCTCATTAGCTACTTCTGGCTAGGAGTAGAAACAATTCCGGGAAGAAAAACAGGAGACATAGAAAGCATCCCTAGGAATCTGAGCTGAGGCATATTTGCCTGTAACAAGTGCCACCATCAGAAATTAGCTCCTAGCACAGCTTAGTGTTTCAAAAACCCAATGCTAAAATGAAACTTAAAAGCCACCCACTCCGGTGATAGTTCACAGATCTATGCATGGGAACACCGACAGGGGCGAGGACAACATTAAAAAGAGAAGGAATACTGGCGTAAAATCTTAATAAAATTCACCTGAAACGTTTTTAAGACTATAGACTTCACTGAAACATGTGTATTTTTGTTATTAAATAATAAATATGGAAGCAGCAAACACGCCCTTTTGTCTGCGAGGTCTCTGGCCAGCAAGTGGCCTGGATGCTGTACCAGAAGATCCGTCCTTCCGGAGAGGGAGGGGTGAGTGTGTGTCTCACCGCGGCCAGCTGGATGCCCTGGAAAGGGAGCTCAGCTTTCTCCAAGCACCCCTTTCCATCTGCGGGGTCATGGGATCCTCCAACTCAGCCTGCTTCAGGGCTTAGGGTCTGGGGACAAAGTGGTGAGGGCAATTGCTGCAGGAGTTTCTTTTTCCCACTGAGCCTGCACCCAGCAAACCTGCCCTTTTGCCTGCGAAGTCTCTGGCCAGCAAGTGGCCTAGATCCTGTACCAGAAGATCCTTCCTTCCGGAGGGCATTTGAAGGAAGAGATGGGTATGCACCAATACAAGAATTCCTCCAACAATCTGAAAAACAACATGATAACACCAGCATTCAGCGAACATACAACAGGAAGATTTGAACACCCTAGTCCAGAAGATGTAGAAGAAATAGACTTTAAATGTAACATTATGGAAGTGATAGAGTCCATTAAATGGGAAGTGAAAAACTCCCTTAAAGAAATGGATTAGAAGAATAACAAAAAGTTTGAAGAAATGAATAAATCCCTCAAAGATACCCTAGGAAACTAGGGAAAAACGCAATCAAACAGATAATGGAAACAGTTCAAGACTTGAAAACTGAAATGGAGGTAATGAAAAAAACATAAACCAAGGGATGGCTGAACATGGAAAATCTGGGTAAATGAACAAGAGATAGAAGGAAGAATCTCAGTCACTGAAGACACTATAGGGGAAAAACTCCTTGATCTAAAAAGAAAAAAAAGAACAGCAAATTCATCAAATTCTAAAAACTAAACATCCAGGAAATTTGAAAAGGACACCATGAAAAGACCAAACCTAAGAATAATAAGGATAGAAGGAGAAGAATTACAGCTCAAGGGCCCAGAAAATATATTCAACAAAATTATAGAAGAAAACTTTCCCAACCTAAAGAAGGATATTCCTATGAAGGTACAAGAAGCATACAGAACACCAAATAGACTGGATCAAAAAAAAAATCCCCTCGCCATATAATAATCAAAACACAAAACATACAGAATAAAGAAAGAATATTAAGAGCAGCAAAGGAAAAAGATCAATTAACATATAAAGGTAAACCTATCAGGCTTACACCGGACTTCTCTATGGAAATCATGAAAGCAAGAAGGTCTTGGATAGATGTGCTGCAGAAACTAAGAGACCATGGATGAAAGCCCAGACTACTATGTCCAGCAAAGCTTGCATTCACCATCAATGGAGAAAACAAGGTATTCCAGGATAAAAACAAATTTAAACAATACATAGCCAGAAACCCAGCCTTACAGAAAGTAATAGAAGGAAAATCACAGCCCAAAGAACGCAACAACACCCACAATAACTCAAACATCTAACAACCCTCAACAAGCACAACCCAAAAAAGGGAAACACACAAACTCTACCACCAATCAATCAATCAATAAATAAATAAATAACTGGAGTTAACAGCCACTGGTCATTAAAATCACTTAATATCAATGGTCTCAATTCACCTATAAAAAGGCACAGGTTAAGAGAATGAATGCAAAAGCAGGATCCAACATTCTGCTGCTTACAAGAAACACCTCAACCACAAAGACAGATGTTTACTCAGAGTAAAAGGTTGGGAAAAAGTTTTTGAATCAAACGGACTTAAGAAACAAGCGGGTGTGGCTATACTAATATCTAACAAAATTGACTTCAATCTAAAATCAATCAGAAGAGATGGAGATGGACACTTTATATTCATAACAGGAACAATTCATCAGGATGAAGTCTCAATCCTGAATATCTATGCCCCTAATATAAAAGCACCCACACATGTAAAAGAAACATTACTTGAACTCAAAGCACACATCAAACCCCACACACTAATAGTAGGAGACTTCAACACTCCTCTCTCAACAATGGACAGGTCAATCAGACAGAAACCTAACAGAGAAATAAGAGAATTAATGGGGGTAATGAATCAAATGGACTTAACAGACTTCTGTAGAACATTCTACCCAAATAGAAAAGAATACACCTTCTTCTCAGCATCTCATGGAACCTTTTGAAAAATTGATCACATACTTGGTAACAAAGCAAACTTCCACAGATACAAAAAAATCTTTAGTAACCACCTGTGTCTTATCGAATGACCATGGAATAAAGTTAGAATTTAATAACAATTCTACCCCTAGAAAGCCTACAAACTCATGGAAACTGAACAGTCAACTACTGAACCACCCTGGGTCAGGGAAGAAATAAAGAAAGAAATTAAAGTATTCCTTGAATTCAACGAAAATGAAGACATAACATACCCAAACCTATGGGACACTATGAAAGCAGTGCTAAGAGGAAAGTTCATAGCACTAAGTGCCCACATTAAAAAAAATAGAGAAAGCTGACATCAGAGACTTAACAGCACAGCTGAAAGCTCTAGAAAAAAAAAGAAGCAGACTCACTCAGGAGGAGTAGAAGACTGGAAATAATCAAACTGAGGGCTGACATCAACAAAATAGAAACACAGAAAACAATCCAAAGAAACAATGAAACAAAGAGCTGTTTCTTTGAGAAAATCAACAAGATTGACAAGCCCCTCTTCAAACTAATCAAAAGGCAGAGAGAGAACACACAAATTAACAAGATCAGAAATGAAAAGGGGGACATAACAATAGACACTGAGGAGATTCATTAGGTCTTACTACAAAGGCCTATATGCCACAAAGTTGGAAAATGTAAAGGAAATGGACTTGTTTTTAGATAAATACGATATACCAAAATTAAATCAAGACCAGGTGAACAATTTAAATAGACCTATAAGTCGTGAGGAAATAGAAGCTGTCATAAAAAAGCTCCCAACTAAAAAAAGCCTAGGACCAGATGGTTTTAATGCAGAATTTTACCAGAAATTCCAAGAAGAGCTGATACCTATACCCCTTAAGATGTTTCACATAATAGAAACAGAAGAGTCATTGCAAAACTCTGTTTATGAAGCAACAGTTACCCTGATACCAAAACCACACAAAGACTCAACCAAGATAGAGAATTACAGACCAATCTTGTTCATGAACATCAATGCAAAAATTCTCTATAAAATATTGGCAAACAGAATCCAAGAACACATCAAAAAAATAATCCATTACAACCAAGTAGGCTTCATCCCAGAGATGCAGGGCTGGTTCGACATATGAAAATCTATCAATGTAATCCATCATATAAATAAACTGAAAGAAAAAAACCATATGAAAGTTTCATTAGATGTTGATAAAGCATTTGACAAAATTCAACACCCCTTTATGATAAAGTTCTTGGAGAGGGTAGAGATACAAGGATTATATCTAAATATAATAAAAGCATATAAAGCAAGCCAACAGCTAATATCAAATTAAATGGAGAGAAACTCAAAGCCATTCCACTAAAATCAGGAACAAGACAAGGCTTTCCACTCTCTCCATACCTCTTCAATATAGTACTTGAAGTTCTAGCAATAGAAATAAGATGACATAAGGGGATCAAGGGGATTCGAATTGGAAAGGAAGAAGTCAAACTTTCATTATTTGCGGATGATATGATTGTGTACATAAGCGACCCCAAAAACTCTACCAAAGAACTCCTACAGCTGATCAACACCTTTAGTAATGTGGCAGGGTACAAGATCAATTCAAAAAAATCAGTAGCCCTTCTATACACAAAGGATAGAGAAGCAGAGAGGGAAATCAGAGAAACTTCACCTTTCTCAATAGCCACAAATAGCATGAAGTATCTTGGGGTAACTCTAATTAAGGAAGTGAAAGCTCTATTTGATAAGAACTTTAAGGCTTTGAAGAAAGAAACGGAAGAAGATGCCAGAAAAAGGAAGGATCTCCCATGCTGTTGGATTGGGAGGATCAACATAGTAAAAATGACAATTCTAGCAAAGGTAATCTATAAATTTTACACAATCCCTGTCAACATCCCAACAAAATTCTTCACAGACCTTGAGAGAACAATAATCAAGTTTATATGGAAAAACAAATACCCACGATAGTCAAAGCAATCCTATATGATAAAGAAACTTCCGGAGGCATTACCATCCCTGACTTCAAACTCTATTACAGAGCTACAGTAATGAAAACAGCTTGGTATTGGCATAAAAACAGAGACATTGACCAATGGAATCAAATTGAAGACCTAGATATTAACCCACAATCCTATGAACACCTGATTTTTGACAAGGGAGCTAAAAGCATACAATGGAAGAAAGAAAACATCTTCAACAAATGGTGTTGGCATAACTGGATGTCAACCTGTAGAAGAATGAAAATAGATCCATATCTATCACCATGCACAAAACTCAAGTCCAAATGGATTAAAGACCTCAATATAAATCCAGCCACACTGAACATGATAGAAGAGAAAGTGGGAAGTAGACTACAACACATGAGCACAGGAGACCACCTCCTACGTATAACCCCAGTAGCACAGACAGTAAGAGCAACAGTGAATAAATGGGACCTCCTGAAATTGAGAAGCTTCTGTAAAGCAAAGGACACTGTCATTAAGACAAAAAGGCACCCTACTGAATGGGAGAAGATCTTCACCAACCCTTCATCAGACAAAGGTCTGATCTCCAAAATATATAAAGAACTCAAGAAACTGGACATGAAAATTCTAATTAACCCAATTAAAAAATGGGGTACTGAACTGAAAATAAAATTCTCAGCAGATGAAGTTCAAATGACCAAAAGACACTTAAGGTCATGTTCAACCTCCTTAGTGATCAGGGAAATACAAATGAAAACAACTTTGAGATACCGTCTTACACCTGTCAGAATGGGCTAAAATCAAAAACAGCAATGATAGCCTATGCTGGAGAGGATGTGGAGTAAGGGGAACACTTATCCATTGCTGGTGGAAATGCAAACTTGTGCACCCACTTTGGAAATCAGTTTGGAGGTTTCTTATGAAATTGGGAATCAATCTACCTCAGAATCCGGCAATACCACTCTTGGGAATATACCCAAGAGATGCCCAATCATACTCCAAAAGCATTTGTTCATCTATGTTCATAGCAGCATTATTTGTAATGACCAGATCCTGGAAACAACCTAGATGCCCCCAATGGAAGAATGGATAAAGAAAGTGCGGAGTATATACACATTAGAGTACTACTCAGTGGTAAAAAATAATGACATTTTGAATTTTGCATTCAAATTAATGAAAATAGAAAACACTATCCTGAGTGAGATAACCCAAACCCAAAATGATGAATATAGTATGTACTCACTCATTAGTGCACTCTAGCCATAAACAAAGACATTAAGCCTATAGTTCACAAGCCTAGAGAAGCCAAATAACAAGGTGAACCCAAAGAAAAACGTATATAGGTTTTCTTGGAAATTGGAAGCAAACAAGATTGCCAGGCAAAAGCTGGGAGCATGGGGGTGGATTAGGTGTGGGGATAGGGTTGGGGTAAGGGAAGAGGGGGAGAGAGAAGGGAGAAGGGAAAGACTGGAGAAAGCTTGGGGGAGTGGGAGGGTGGAGATAGGAGCAGGGAAGGAGATATTTACATTAAGGGAGCCATTTTAGGGTTGTCAAGAGACTTGGCTCTAGAGGGGATCCCAAGTGTCCACGGGGATGTCCCCAGCTAGGTCCTTGGGCAGCAGAGGAGAGGGTGCCTGAACTGGCCTTGCCCCACTATCACACTGATGATTATCTCTAATATCACCATAGAATCTTCATCCGGCGACATATAGAGAGATAGACAAAGTCCCTCATCAGAGCAATGGACTGAGTCCCCAAGGTCCTGCTGAAGGGCAGAAGGAGGGAGAAGATGAGCAAGGTAGTCTGGACCGCGATGGGTTGGTCCACCCACTGAGACAGTGTGCCTGTTCTAATGGGAGCTCACCAAATTCAGCTGGACCTGGACTGAATGAGCTTGTGATCAAACCAGACTCTCTGACTGTGGCTGCCAATGGGGGCTGACTGAGAAGCCATTGATAAAGGCACTGGGACTTGTTTCTACTGCATGTACTGGCTTTTTGGGACCCTAGTCTATTTGGATGCAAAGCCTCCTAGGGCTGGATGTAGGGGGAAGGGCCTCAGACTTCCCACAGGGCAGCATTCCCTGCACTCTCTTAAGGAGGGAGGAGTATGAGTGGGGGAGAGGGAGGGGAATGGTAAGAGGGAAGGAAGTGTAAATTTTTGAATGGAAAAATAAAAAAAATTAATAAATATGGATTAAGTTCATCTCATGCTGATACGCATACACTGTAAAATAATAAATGAGAACTACATTCTTTGATATTTTAAGATTTGGTGGAAACACTGTTTCTAGAAAATACTGTTCTCACCCATTTCAGTCTATTCTGCTCATTGTCCAATGCTCTCTTGTGCGTCATCAACTACATACGTGAAGGAATGAGGAATCCAACCAGCATGAGGAGCTTCAGGACTTTGGAAGCTCCCTGGAGCGTTATGTCGTATTTTGAAGATAGTCCCAACTGTTGTCAATACTTTATTCTAAATATTTGTAACATTGGCTCTAATGAGGGTTCAAGGATATTTTCCTTATTTGTACTCATTTGTGAAGAAAAGGGCAGAATTTAATCTAAGGCATTTATATTTCAAAGCTCACATTTCCAACACAGCATTTGCTTCATTACAAACTTAAGGGTAGGCTCCACACACTCCGGAGTTTTCTCCTAGGAGAGATGAGTGTGCCCACGCCTTCATCTGCTGCTGGAGTACCACAGGTCTGTAGTGTCCTTCACAGCCTATGAAAAGCCGGTTCTCTCTTCAGTAACTGCAGCTGGTATGCAAGTAGATGAAGAACTGTAAATAAAGGACGAGATTTGCTCTGAAGATAGACCCACCCAAGAGAGTCCTTGCTCTGCCGCTGACTAACCGTAGGACTGCTGGGTGTCAGTTTCTCACACCAGTACCCTCAGCTGTGAAATGAGAATTCTAATTAGAAATATCACAATGAAGGCTAAAGGCAAGGTCCTAGTCCTGAGAGCCTTCCCTAGCTCAGCTACCAGAAAAGTAAAACAGCAAACAAGAATGTGTAGCCTACGTGAACTCAAAATGGCTGTGACCGTGAGCACAGGACCTGCTCATGGATTGGGTAGGGCTCATGAAGCTCCGCCCTTAACTGATGGCTTCTGGGAGAGAAAGAGTCAGGTGTTGCTTTGTACAGGGATATGATACTGGAGATGCTACTTGTACCCATACAGATAAGCAACACTAAGTGGGTTTGGAAGAGGGTGGGTGGTTAGAAACCAGAGCATATGAATTTGAGTGAAAAAGAGGTGGAGATTGGGGAGAAATTGAAGAGCAGGGAATGGGAAACAGATCTAACCAAAACACATTATTTGTATATATAAAATACTCAAACAAAATTTAAAATTTCTATGTACGTATTTGACCTTGATTGGCAGGTCATTCTTTGGTGACAAGGTCATAAGGGGAAGGGCCAGGAAAAGAGAAGATAAAGAAGACCTGGAGCTGGAGGCAGGAGATCGTGCATAAACTGAAGGCTTAGGCTAAGCAAGCTTATTAGGAAGCACAGCATCTTATACACAGTTTTTTGGGGAGAAATAGGACTAAGTCAGTAGGAAGCTGATCAGGTAATGCTGCACAGGGGGAACATAGGGCTTGTCAAGGACACTGTAGAAAAGCACACAAGGGCCATGACTGATAACCAGAGCCCTTTCAGTGGGAAGAGCTGGGTTCTCAGGATCTAAAGCCATAGCTCTCCCAAGGCCCTAGTTCCAGGACATCATCAGCTCTAAGAAGTCACTCCCTGCTTTTAGACTTCTTGAAGGAGCTGTGTTCTTTCCCAGGCCTCAGGGAAAAGCTCCCAAGGTCCTGGCCCTAGGCTATTACTGACTCTGCCAAGCTTGTTCCTGGTTTAGACAAGGAGCTGTGTTCCTTCAGCACACATCAAGGCCTTGTGGAAAGCTTTGGCTCAGCCTAGTCTTCAACACGTGTCTATGGCTAGCTAGATAAAAAGTAAGCCAAGCTGAGAACGCCTTACTGTGACTGACATCAGAATTCAAGGATCATCTGCAATTAGCTTTCCTTCCCCGTCCTTCATTGATTGCTTGATACATATGCTTCCCCGGAATTGGATTTTTATCCAAGCATGGCAAATTAAACTTCTATTTTAACAATTAAAACGATCAGACTGGTGAATGAGACTGTGAGTCTGATTTATTCTGGTTCGAATTCTAGCTGCCAGGCATACGGGAGACTGTCTTTGTTTGTAGAAGAAGCCTGACAGGTTGGCTAGATTGGCGCAGGTCTATGACTGATTGCCACTCAGAAATCATGATTCTTAATATTTGGGGTGTGTTCCCCATGGACTGGCTAAAGACCCAGAAGCAGTCACTTCCAGGGAAAGCTTTTCATTGGCTCCTCATTCTGCACTGAAATAAATGCACAGATGACAGACCAATGTTTAGATGGATTTTACAAATCAACTCCCCCATACACAATAGTTATATTGAGTCAAGTTTTCTGTTAAAGTACAATATGGGACCAGGAAGACAGTTCCATAGGTAATGTGCTTGCTGTCCAAACTTGAAGGCCTGTGTTTGGATCCCCAGCGTGGATGTAAAATGGCCTTGCATAGGGTTGCAAACTTCAAACCTCGGTGCTGGGAGGTGGAGGCAAGAGGATCCATGGGACTTGCTGCCAGTCAGTCTTCTTGAATCTATGGGCTGTAGGTTCAGCGAGAGAGCCCACCTTACAATATAAAATAAAGAGAGCCAGTAAAGTGATCCCTTGGGAGTTTACTGCCAAGTGTGGAAACCTGAGTCTAATCCCAGGGAACCATTTAGGGAAAGGAGAACTGATTTCCACCTCTGACCTCCAGGTGCACACTGTGTACCCTTACATGTGCACACCAAATAAACAAATAAATGTAATAACAATTCTAATTTAAAAAAAACAAAACGAGGTAGAGAGTTGAGGACTAGAGACAGAGTACGATCACAGGCCTGTGTTGCCCAGCCTGTCAGCAATCCTATATTCTCTACAGTTTTTCTAGAAAACACAATAAAAACTTTTTAAACACCTGTAGATAATTCCCAACTACCTCAGATTTCTGAAATAAGTCTGGGATCTCATTTCAAAGATCGTAATTGGCTTGACTCTCAAAGAAGGACGGAGATTAAGTAAAGAGCTCAGAGAATTCAACCAGACTAAAACAAGGAGCTTATTAAGAAAGTCTACACGCTAATGTCAAGATATTCAAATCATTCTACCTTTAGAGACGTGATAAAGCACAAGAGGTAGAAGGCAGACAATTGCTAAATGGTCCAGCTTGCCTGCATGATTGGCCTCACTGTTTTAATAATATGCCTATGACCTTACAGTGTGCAACTCAAGTCTCCATCCTGCTCCTCATTATGACCTCGGTAGTCACCAGATAGCAAGGTCTAACATACAAGCTGAGTGCTCCAAGCACAGCAGGCTTATAAATAAACACATATATAATGGTTTCAGGATTCATTTACAATAACTGAATCTCTTACATCCCAGGTTCCTTACTCAGTGGGATCATATGATGCTATGCATCAACCTTTGGTATCTACTCTAGAAGAGACAGTGCTTTGATGGCTGAAGGTACAGTCACCGAGGTAGGAAAAGAAACCTTTTATTGCTTCACTTCTATCTGGAAGTATTTTAGTATCCAGCGTAGTGCTGTGTACATATCTCCCATCAGTGTGGTAAGGTTGATGGATTTCTCATCAAAGTATCCCACTGTACATGTGTTTCCTATTAGTGTAACACTATACATGTATCTCCTGTCAGTGTAGCTGTACATGTATCTCCCGTCAGTGTAACAATACACATATATCTCCCGTCAGTGTAGCACCTGTACATGTATCTCCCGTCAGTGTAGCACCTGTACATGTATCTCCCATTAGTAGAGACTATGTATGTATCTCCCATTAATGTGCAAAAGAAGAATTTTCTGCGTCATTCCTGAAGGGGTAGAGAACCACTGAAGAGATGACTTGTGCAAAAAGATTAGCATGATAATTACTCTGTAAAAATAACTTAGGTGACAAAAGCACCTCCTGCTGACTTTCTGAGCACAGCATGCAGCATGGCTGACTCGTGCAGCCTGCCTGTGCAGCCATCATACTTATTAAGCCCTGGGAGGGTGTGATCAGTAGTTTCTCCCTTGATTCTTAATTTCCAAAGCTTCTAGCTTTCCACAATGGAATCATGAGTTTCCTGGGCTTTGCAAATGAACAGACCCAGGCCCAGGACAGCACTCTAGACATGAAATCAGGACTCCCTAAAGTATGTGACTGAGATTTTAGTAGAAGAAATGAAGAAACTTAGATGAGTCACAGAACCCTGAGCAGCGGTGCCTCTCTGGAAGCGCAGACAGGGTGCTGCGTGGGACGCTATGGTTTGAATTAAACTGCTGTGTTGTACAGGATGCTGTAGGAGCTGAGTTGAATCCCTGCCTCCTTTGCTTCATGGGTTTCATATTGGTCTTCCTCTGTTCACCTTTCTGAGTTCTACTTTCTACTTTTATAACAAAAATAAAAAGGCTTTAGTTTTGCGTATTGGACTAATAACTTAACCACCCAAACACTGACTGGCTTCTTTGTCTGTGAGAAGGCACTTGAAGCCTCCTTCTCTTCCTCCTTCCTTTCTCCATCTCTGAACTGCTGTTGGAGTCTCCCAATGCTGGGCAACATTCCTAACCAAACAGGCCTAAAGCTTTACAGCCAAGCTTGGGTTATATGCCTTCATAGCTCCTTGGAAGTTTTTCATGTATTCCAGTAACAGAAACTACTAAACTGCTAACTCCCTTTTAAAAACTAAGCTCAAGTCATTTGCAAAACATTAACAGAAGCACAGGAATGCTAGATAGGGACATGGCATGCTGTATTTATTGCCCAGGACTTGAGATGTATTGATTTTCTTCACCTACCAATAATGCGTTAACATACACATAGATACCTGTGAGGAAAAAAAATATTTGTTGGAAAATTAATTTTACTAAAAATTATTCTAGAGTGCTCTGTTTCTAAGGATAATTTAGCTTTGAAATGTATTTTTTTGTGTGTGTACATGTATGTGGGGGGAGAGAGGGTTGTGTATATGTGAATGCAGGTACACACAGAGGCCAGAAGGGGGCAACAGATGCCCTGGAATTAACATTCTATTTCGTTGTAAGCTATCCCATGTGGCTGCTGGGAACAGTACTTTGCTCCTCTTCAAGATCAGTATATGTTCTTAATCTCCAAGCTGTCTCTCCAGCCCTACAGCTGTGATTTGAATTCTCAATGTCTTCCTAACTACGGAGTCTGTCCCAGGGCTGAGAGGTCAGGGGGCCCATTTGGGTTTTGTTCTGGATCACTCAGCTTTTACTTCTGACTTTTGTGTCCCTCTTTTCCACGTATTCAAATTCTGACAGATGATTTTGGGGGGGGGGGTTGGTTGGTTGGTTGTCTTTGTGTGCGCTTTGGTTTGGGATAATTTTGAGGCAGATTTTCTATGAAATGCAGGTTGGCACGGAGCTTCCAATCTTTCTGGCTCAGCTTTCTGGGTGCTAGGATAGCAGGTGCATAACACATGCCCAGTCTCTCACTGGTCAGCTTTAATATCAGCTTGATTTGGACAGCACTCTTGTTCACTTAGTCCACAAAGTGCCAGGAGTCCTAGGCACAGGCAGGTATGTGTGCACTGACTTTTCCTTGGACACAAAAGAGCTTACAAAATTCTGGTTAGCTATTGCAGAAATCTGTAAACATAACCGGCAAAGGAGCATTATTGCCCTGTAAGATGTTTATGGGGACCCACTATGCCTGCTACTGCTGAAGATAGCTCTATTGGGGAAATAACCAGGCTAGCTAAAAGATAAAACAATCAAATTTTTATTTATTATAAGGGAAAAACTCACGAAACAGGAACGAGAAGTCCAAGCTCAGCTGTGCTGTGATGGAACCACACAGAGAGAGCGCACCTGGGCCACATGTGGTCCCAGAAAGCCACACCCTAACTTGGTCCCGCCTCTTAAAGGTAATTGGTTGATAAAGAGTCCCCATCATGCTACAATAAAACTAGCCCATACGCACCACACTGTTGGTTTTGAAAGTGAGAGGAAACTATATTTCAAATAAATATATGCCCCCCCCATTATCTTCATAACCACTCAAATTCCTCCTGTGGAAAGCTGCAGAGGCTGAAATAAGAGTTCTCTACTTCGGACAAAAGGTTTCCTTGACCCAGAGTTACAAATGGGCTTTTTAAACAAGTTCACGGTGTACAAAGGTGTTAAAAAAAAATCCCACATTGTAGGATCTGTTTCTTCCCCTAAAAAAGAGACTAGAGATACTCTTACAGAACTCTGGTCTTCATCTCTCCTTTTCTTAGTCTGGATAAGCTTTTCAGCACACATTCTCCACCTTTCTTTGCCCTACGTTCTGTCTTGACTTTTGTCTGTTTCTAGACAAAAAGACTTGAGAAAGAGGTTGTGCTTAATTGACCCTATGTGTTAAGACTTAACATGCTCACTGGCACATTGTGCTACTCACTTGGCACTTGCCAATTGCAAGCGCGGGTTCTAATTCTTGAAGACGGTGTAAAGTGGGACTTGCTCATTGTCTGGAAAAGCAACAAGAACCACACAATCCTCCTTGGATCTGGCCTGAAGTCATTGACTATGGAGGTGGCCGGCCCTAGAACAGAACGTGCCATCCTTATTTTGCTCAGGGGTCATATTGTTAGGTTGCAGAAGAAACACTTACATTCGTCCATGTAGACCTGGGCCGAGCCCAACAGTGGTGGAAATGCTTCGTTCTGCTGTGGTCATCAGTCAACGGAAAGACGCACAGCTAGCTGGAGTGCTGAGACAGACACGGTTTGCTTAGCTTCCCCTGGAAACCAAGGCTCAAGGAACAACCTGAAGAGCAGCCAGAAGATGGGAAGGAGTGCTGCGAGATGCTGGACGGGACAACTGTGACACTCATGAGCTCGCAGCGGCTGTGCTTGCTTGCAGGAGACCTCATAGGACGGCACTTCCCTCCTAATTGAAACATTCATTCCAGGCCAGATGGGAGGGGTCATACAAGGAAAATGAAAGGTCACGTGTCTGGGAAAGTGGAACCATGGGAGATTCTTTAGGGAAAGAATAAACAACTACTGGGAAAGGACTTTGACCAGTTGAACTGCGAGAATTGATTCTACCTGGAAGCCATACAGAGAGCTTCGGGGAGGGCTGCCGCTTTTGTGAGTTCTCACCTCTGTTGGGGTGGGCTTTTTGCTGATGCAGCGGCTTTGGGGCGTCATTTCTGTTTCCATAAGTATCTCCAATAGAAACTCCTAGTTCACCCATTCGGACATTGGTGCAATCGTTGCTTTGGTCCATCCTGGATTCACTTTGGGGGGTGAATAGATGTCTGCGCTACATCACATTGACGCAATCCTTTCTTTGGTCCATCCTGGGTTCACTTTAGTGGGTGAATAGATGTGTGCGTGACATCACAGAACAGACAAGCACAGAATCAAGTCAGGCAGACTCTTTGGCATAGATGCAGACTCCTTGGCACAGATGCATGAAGCACTCTCCGGGCTCTACCCCCTGTTACTGAGGAGTTAGTAGCGACTGACAGTTTCGGGAGGAAGGATACACATTCTTTTTCAAGGAGGTTCTGGCTCCTAGGATTCTCAGGCTCCCAGGGATGGCCCACACTCATGCACATCCAATAAAGCATAGTTTGGCTTAGCCATTTATAAGGAGGAGGAGGAAGAGGAGGAAAAGAAGGGAGGAGGAGGGGCAAGAGGAGCAGGAGCAGCACATATGAAGTTAGAAGGGGATATGTTGTGGGTATACAGGGGAACTTGGGGGTGGGAGGTGGAAATGATATTTTCATTTTATTGGACACATATATAAAATTGCCAATAACAAAGAAAAACCATAATACAAATACAACCTTGATGGATACTATTGTCTTATGGTTTGTTTCTTCCTGACTCCTTGAAATACAATGTGGAATTGGTGGCTCTGCTTGAGACTCAACTGCACAGAATTTTCAAACTTACCACAGTGGCAAACATCCTCTAGAATGCAAATCTTGTAGTTAAGCCAGGCCTACTTGGAAAACATATTTTCTAGGAAGCAGATTTGGCTTAGATTTCTACTTGTAATTTCCATTCTGCCCAGGAAGACTTTCTGAGTAGTAAGTTTTTCACCATGGGTGTTTTGTTTGTTGTTTTCTTACTCTTCCATAGACAGGTCATTAATAACCACCTAATGAGCTATTCTTTACGTACTTAATAGAAGCAGCATAGAGCTCGTGTCCTATTAAAAATCACTGTTAAATATACCTCCCCCCCAAAAAAAAAGTAGTGAGAAAGAACAAAATTCAAGAAGAAATATTGCCTTACGTGGTGAAATTTTTCATAACTACATCCTAACTCACAATGTTGGCAACCAATCTCTTCTTCAAACCCAGTCCACCAAAGCAGTGGTTGGCTTCCCTGGTGCTATAGGTAAGTGTGTTCTGCTTGTGGATTTGCCTTGGAGTTTCCATGCACTATAGGAATGAGAAGGCAGAAAATGTCTTTAAATAATTAACTGCTGTATTCGCTGCGCAGATGGTACAGTCTAATGCATGCAGGGCATGCTTGCACGGTACACAGAAGTGATGTCTGGAGGAAACTGCTTGTCTTCCAGGAAGTACTACATAATTGATTAAAATCATCTAAGGGAGCCGGCCTTAGCGTTCCAGTCTGCTTTTGCCAATGGCTGCACCAGAGGTTGGATGCATTTGAGAGCACAGGAATCTGGTTGGAATTAATTATCAAATGTTCATTTGAATACCTCCCTGATCACTCATTGTCAAACCTTAGCTTGCATACAAATGACTGTCTTCTACCCACGCAAACTCCTGGACCTGTAGCCCATGTATTTTGATCGAATAAGTGTGGAATGACTTGGAGTCCTGTGCTGGCAGCTAGCAGAGAAGTAATTCCTAATCTTGCAACCATCTAGCTGGACCTGAAAGCCTTTGTTTATCGCCCCATCCTGGTGTGCTGTAAAGCCAGCCTTCTTCCAGATGAGTCTTTTGAGCCCTTCTTGTACACACTGCGAAACTAGGACAGATGTCTGCTTCCATTGTTAACAGTAACAATATTACTGATAAAATATCTCTAATTGCTGTGAATAATACTTAACAAATTGATATCTAATGGACAAAATATTTTGACAATGTTTAAGGTGTTTTGTATTCTATCAGCTCATTTAATCTCTAAAATCACCTCACTCACCGCTAAATAACCACCCTGCTCAGAGCTCTGATTTATTTCCTGGTGCTGGGGCTACGGATGTATGCAGGGACTTGTGCATGCTAGGCAAGTGCTCACCTATGGAACTCCACCCTGGCCCTTCATCCTTCAAGACAGAGCCTCACTAAGTTCTTCACACTAGTTTTTGAACCTGTGTCTTCCAACCTCTATTCCTTACATGCTGAGATTTGTAGGCATGTGCCAAAAATCTTGACTATTTTCTGATTTTCTTTTGAACCTTCAGAACTTTAACAAAGACCTCAGAGAGTAAGTGCCAGAACTTGTAACAGGCTGCTATAGATCCTGCGATCTTAGACTTAGCTGTTTGTTACATAGTGCTCCCCGCTGGTGTGTCAATACTTCTTGGTTCTCCCTGCAGTCCCGACCAGGCTGTCTGTTTCCAGCTTCATTTGCTGTATCTCATCTTCCATTCCCCACCTAGTCAGCCTGGTACATCTGATTCCTGCCAAACAGGATATATTGGAAGCACATGGCATGACCCTGCTCATACAGAACTTAGTCTTCTTAAAGAGATCTATTCGTGGGTGAACGTTTTCAGTTCTTAAATTTCATATGAAGAAGAGCTGAAGAGATGACTCAGCAGCTAAGGGCTCATCTCCTTTTGCAAGTGACATGAGTTCAATTGGTATCACCCTTGTCCCATGGCTCACAATTACATGTAACTCCAGTTTAAGGGATTGGACACTCTTTTGACCTCTGCCAACAGCTGTGTGTATGTGGCATTCACTCCTCTCATCAGGCACACACACACACACACACACACACACACACACACACACATACACACACACAAACAAACACATACACTACTACTACTAATAATAATGATATAAATAAATCTTTTTCAAAGATATACAGTTATAGTTATAATATAAATTGTAAAGGAAGCCCAGACTTTCTACATCCTTTGATGGGCAATGAAGATAACAAAAGACAATAGATAATACTGATGACCACCATATGTGCCTTCTAGAAACATATATCGTGGATGATTAGGGAATTAGGTGAACAACTAGTTGGTGATGATGATGTGGCTGGTTTTCTGAGATGCTAAGACTACTGAAGAGCCAGAGAGCCAGGGTGAGCATCGGAGAGGTCTGAGAAAACTAATGAAGCCCAAAGGAGCAAATGTGAACTGACATTAAAGTGGACCTGAAACGCAGAACATTGCTGAGGCGCTTGTTTAAAATAGCCAGCCACCAGTGGTGGGGAGCAGGTTGTTGGTAATGGTGAATACGCTGTCAATGATCATGCATGGATGGCAGGGCCAGCCCTTAATCTCCAAACAGTGTGGGGCAATCCGGAAGAGGTGAAGGGTGGGCTGTAGGAGTGACAGCGTTCTGTTTGAAAGGCAGTTCTCCTCCAAATATGTCATTGGTGTGGCCTCTGGTACGACTTTTGAAGGCTCAGGACCTAAGTTTTAGAAAAGCAGGAACCTTCACAAACCCCACAATATAAGGAACAGATACCCTTGGGAGAGGCAGTGTAGGAGATTCATGCCTGAAAGGTGTTCAAAATTGAAACTCAAATTCTTCTGGTGTTCTGACATTTCTTCCTGGCCACTAGGCACACCACAGGACGTCATCAGAGATGATGAACTCACACCTACACCCTATAACCAAAGAGTCTTCATTCCTAGCAAGAGTCAACATGGAAGCCCTAGGACCATGGAGCCTGACTCAATCAAGCTGTATCTGCATTGGAAGGGATGAGGTGACCACTTCCTTGTTTCCTCTAGTACTACAGGTCATGGAATGAGGATAGCAATATTCTTAAGGAGAACAGGACCAACAGGGAAACTAAGGTTGAAGTGAGCATTCGCCTCGAGTGGACAGAGAGGGTTTTCCCCCTCGGATGTCTCAGCCCTCTCTCTACAGGAACTGAAAACCACCCCACTTTGCCCTTACCCATCACAGTACAAAATAGTAGATAGACCTAATGAACAAGTAGAGTGTGGTTTGATAATGTGTAAAGAAGACAGCTCAGCATCTCCCTAATGCCCAATAACTCAAGGCTGAGTCCGAACAAGGGCGATTTCCATAGATCCCTTTGCAGCCCTAATCAAAGAGTGATTTACAAAACTGTTGTTCATGGGGGTGTCATTTGTTCAAACACATAGCCCAAGACTGTCCTGCACTCAAGACCCCAGTGGCTCTCAGAAAGTGCCTTCGAATCACACTGCTAGTTTCCAATTCGTTTTGCAATTACCTGTTCACTTTCCCTGGCGTTGACCAAGGGCCCAAGTTAATAATGCTGGCAGCTCCTGGTGCTGATCGGTTGTTTACGACAACTTAAAATAGCATCTGACTGGCCATTTCTTTGCTATCATCTTGGTAAGGTTTGTTTGGGATGCCACAGAACTTAAAATGTACAGCGCAACTCACTGGTGGTTGCTGAAATTCTGCCATGCATCTTAACATTAGAATTTCAAAGAGCTTCTATGAGTGGAGCTTGTATGTGTGTGTATGGGAGGTAGTTTGGAGCGCATGTCCACATAATGATGCTCATATAATTGGCTTTTTACAAGGCAGAAATGATCTTATTCATTGTTGGCATGCAGGAAAACAAGTATTAGTTGAGAAGACTAAGTGAACGGTTTGCTGCTAACAGCAATGCTAATCCTGTTATATTCTCATGGGACTTAATTTATCATTTACGGAATGGAACACTTTTATTTTTAAACTCAATTAAAGACTACAAGTTACACAAACTTTCTCTCGTTATCCCCACCAGGAGGAATTGTACACCTGATATAAATAAAAGAGAATTTGAATTCATGTCTTTTCACAGCTACTGCACTGTCTGAGGTGTGACTGACAGCCTTGCCTCAAGTAGAAGGTCTCGAGTTGGTGGAACTTGTGAAATGGCTGGAAGTTGGTTTTTCCCACTGACTGGTTTCACTCACACATCCTTTCCTTCCCTAGGGGGTCTACAAAGAAGCCTGTGTGGGGCCATTAGTAGCCCTGTGAGACCCTCATGTCTCTGATGTATCCTCTCTTCAAAACCTGTTCTCAAAAAGGATCTAAAACACTGCTCTTCCAGACTATAGCTGAACACTGACCCCTTTTGGGAGGTTCTGTTTCTAGCCCAGTGTAGCCCACAGTCTGGGTTTATCCAGAGCTTTCCTGGCACGTAAAGTATAGCAACCCGGGCACGAGCTGGAGCTCAAGAAGCTCAAAGGAGCCAGTCAGCTACGCTCCAAATCTTCAAACCAGGTGCTGACCATATCAGAACCAGGATGTGCTGGGGAGCCTGGCTATACTGTCAGCCATATGAACCTTCAATTACATTTTACCACATAAGTCCCACTGTTTGGCAGAAACTGATCAAGTAATTCCCAAACACCAGCAGCAGGATTTCAAAAATCTGTCATCTATAGAATGGTCTTGGGGATGGGCATGAATGACCTTTGGTGTCACACTTAGCATCTGCTGAAGACTGTGATGCTATCTGTCATGGCTTGTTTCTTCTATCAAGTAAGACGCTAAAACTACATTTGCCATGTTTATGCAAACCTGATCACAAGCCCTTTCTTCTCTGTGCCCTGTCCCCTTCCTTGCTGCATATTCCTGAAGCATCCAAGTCCAGAAGTCTACATACTATCCCATTTGCTGAGCAGACAAGTGACAACCCTACTTGATATAGGTCCTAAACTCTGGGTTTGGACAGCTCAGTCTAAACCAATCATTCTGGATCCCAGAGTATCCAGGAAAGGGAAATCCAGACACATTTAGAATATTCTTTCAGAAGGCACTTAGCATTTCTTCCTTGAAAGCATTTAAACATAATCTGGTATTTTCTGGCCTCTGAAGTCCTGACTCAAAAATTAGATACGTAAGGAAAGGCAAAATTTCCAGTGCTAAGCTCCAGATCTAGTCTCATGTGCATATCTTGGCCTCTCAAATGTCCTGCACGGCAGTTTGTTCAAGTTTATGAGAACAGTAACGGGCCATCAAAGACAGTGCGAAATGGTAACGTGTGGAAGATTTAAGACTCGAGGCATAAAGCAAAATCTCTAAGAAGGTCATTTCAGGGCTAGGGAGATTGTTTAGCAGTTAAAATTATGCGCTGCTCCTGCAGAGGATCCACATTCAATCCCCTGCACCCATGTCCAGTATGTTGCAACTGCCTACCTCCAGTAAGTATAACACCCTCTTCTGGTCTCTGTAGACATGTCACTCATATGTGCATAGCTACACACACACACACACACACACACACACACACACACACACACACATGCACCACACACATGTTCACATATTTTTAAAAGAAAGAAAATACCTTTCACAAGGAGTGATTTAGATGCAAGAGCAGCTTACAAAGACCCTGCATTGTGAAAAGTGACTGCATTGCAATGAGTGGCAGTTTGCACACTTATAAAATCTGTCTAAAATGGCACTTAAAACAAGGAGAAGAGGGTTGCTGTTGGTAAAACTGAGATATGCATAAAGCCCGTGTGACCAGGATGGTACCGTAGTCCCTCAGTGTAATCATCACTTCATGATCCCCGAACAGCATCTGTCCAAACACCCTTCCAACATGATCTGTGTTACCCCTTCAGTCCAACATGATTTCTTCCTCCTACAGAGAGATTTTCATCAACCATCCTACGGTTTCTATTCAAGAGAGCAGTTAACGCTGCACTCAAGAACATAAATGAGCGGCAGCATACCAAGGTGTTGGGAAATTATTCCTGTCTCCACCCCTCTTTCTGTCCTTCACTGACCAGGCATCAATGGTCCATCATCTGTCACTGAGCTCAACACCAAAGTATGGTGGTGCTCGCTTGCAATCCCCGTGCTTGTGAGGCAGCGGCAAGAGCACTGCCACAAGTTCAAGGCCACTGTGATCTACATAACAAGTTCCAAACCAGCCAGGGATATACAAGACCCTTTCTCAAAAACTCAGCCAAGAAGATAAACTCAATCCATTTCATCTCATTTCTGCTCGGCTCTACGAGAATCTCTGACAGCAGCTGGGTTTCAGCCTTGCCCACTCCCTGTTTCTCTGGGCCGAATTCTTCCTCTGTTTGCACCTTGCACATGCCCTTGTGCCGTCTTGTGGTGACCTCTTTCAGAGGAGATTTCTTTTCTATTTGGTGAAGGGAGACCCACTGATCTTGCGCTCTCTATTTCGGTATCGCCTGCGAGCAGAAGTCAATTAAGAATCGTGTGCCCACCAGGAGAGGGAATACACCTGTATGAACTGGATGGCTAACCATGGCCTGCCCTACTTTTAACCTCAGACCTAAAACAACCCAAATCCCATCTGTTCATATCACCAGCAAAAAGGCTTTCATCTCCTGTTTTATAAGTAGAAAATGAGTCCTCATCCCCCCAAATTTCATACATTATTTGTCTTAAAAAAGATCTGTTTTCAAAGTTTAGAGGCATCAATAAAAGCTTAGAAAATGAGTTCATAGTCTCCAAATCATGGGAAATATAACTGAAATAATAACTCTAAAGTCCTAGACTTTAAAAACTCACCTCTAAAAGTAACTAAATCAGATATATTTTATACTTAAAAAAACAGGTTTACAAAATTAAGGTGAACCTTTAGAAACATTGGAATAGATTGGTAATTTTTAATTTTTAAAAATGATTATGAGGCTGGGCATAGTGGCACATGTCAATGATCCCAGATCTTAGTTCTTAGGACACAGAGCTGGAAGGAAAGAGAGCTCATGATGAGCCTGGAATGGGTTTGCACACGCTGTCTTTAAAAGAAAAAAAAATCAAGCATAAGTACACAATGAGTATGCATTTTACTTTCAGCTAAGGTTTGTTTTAAGGTTAATTTTATTTAGATGTGTTTGTGTCTGCAGGTATGGATGTATGTGCACATGTGTGCAGTGCCCAGGGAGGCCAAGAGACAGTGGCAGCTAACCTGGAACTGGAGGTACAGGCTGTTGTGAGCCATCACATGGATGCTGGGAACGGAACCTGGGTCCTCTGCAGGAGGATTCAGTGTTTTGCCCTGCTGGACCACCTCCCCCACCCCAGGATTTGGGTGTTATTGAGAAATTCTGTTTCTCTGATATTTCCGAATTTCTTGTGTGGTTCATTCTTACATCGGAAGAGTTGCCCTTGTTCCTGTGGGGTAGTGGAGCACAGTGAAAGGAGACGGTGGGTGCTGAGCTGACCAGTGCGGTGGGTGGGAATGTGAGCTAAGTACTCAGAATAGCACTCAGGACCAGCTGCAGACAGGAAGCTGTTGAGCCTACTGAGCGCCCGTCCTTGATTTACATGATGGATGTCACTTAGTGGGCATAAATATGGAGTGTTTCATCTGGTGGGTAGGAAGTATAATAATTTTATTGTACCACAGCCCATGAGCTGATAACTGATGAGTTAATAAAGGAAAACACTAGACCAGGAAACATATCCCCAGCCAAAGTTTTTCTTTGTAATACTGATGGACTCTTTCTGAGGACTAAAAAGTCTTATATGGCTATATCATGACTATCAGTCGCCAAAAGGAAATATATGTCCACTTGTTTTATATAGATATTCACATGACACATATATTATGAAATTGAAGACCTATAATTATTAGATATGAAAATTGAGATACAAGCTCTAGGATTTTGTCCATACCATTCGCGCCCTTGGGAGAAATGTCCTACTGCATTGCTCTCTGGTGTTTGCAATAGCGCATATCTGGGACCTTTTGCTTGCTCACGTGTTCTATGTGAGTCTCTGAAGATAAAGAATTATGAAGAGCGTAGAGGAAGACAGACTCTCTCCACATGACCCTGCTTCCTCTAGATATACTTCAGGAATGAAATACTTACTTTTGCCTAATGGTTGAGAGACCGACGTAAGTATCACCTTGGTTACCAGGCACAAAAGAAAGAAGGTGTGCCATCCCACCTCTGTACTCAGTGTAGAATTAGCAGCATAAAAGCAGAGTTTTCTCACCATAAACAATCATTACTATGTAAATGAACAGTCTCTCTTTTCGAATTAACACACTTTCAAGGCAATATAATCTCCAAAAGCACCCTGTGAAGGATGCAACTGGAGAATTTTTTTACACTTGATAAACCAGAAAGCCAAGCCTCCATATTAAGTACCATTTGCCTGGTACCTGTATATAATAGGTTATTACAATATTGAGAGAAAAAAAATGAATTGATGAAAAATTGAACCAAAGTGCATGGAACAGAACCATTTATGAAATCTAAGACCAAAACCACTAGTGGCTCCAGAACTTCCTTCTCAGAGTGCAGTTGCCCTGGGTATCGATGATGGAAAGACAGACTGAGGTTAGAATAGGAAGCTCTGGGTTCAGTTTCAAGCAATTTCTTGAATTACTGCAGTCTTGTTCTACCCAGCCCTGTAACTTTAACATCAGCCTCTGGATTCTTGTGTGTCTCTCTGATGCCTCAGAATATAACTGATAATGTGTTAAAGGTGACAAAGAAAAGAGACCAAACAAGTCGAGCATCAGCATAGGTTTAGATCACCAAGGTGCTTCTCTGACTCCTAAAGATAACAATCCTCCAAACTGTTATTACTGTATAGGTTAAACAGTAATTAAGGAAATTTTTACATTTTTTCCTCAGAAACTTTGAATCTAGAGAATCGAAGACATTCTGAAAAGAAGTTATTTCTGTCAGCTGCCATCTGTTATAGATAATGTTTAATCAACTGATTGAGCCGGGTGCATATCTTAAGACACAGAGTCACTCTGCATGATTTGAGATTCCATAGATTATCTGCGTGCTAAGTACTATATTTGAATTCCGCACCAGGGATGCATTATAAATTCTTTCCTCAGTGACAGCTATGAGCCTTCACAAACTCAACACTTAAAATATTTAACTAGCATTGCAAAGCAAGGGCGTGATCAGAGAGCTGGAATGAAATGCTTCTTAAGGCATTATTAAGCATGCCCTCGTGTCAGAATATGGCATGGGTCTGTAGGCAGAACAAGTTGAGAAAGAGGAATTAAATAGAATAATTTCATTAAAAGTTCATTTGAAAACTCTTATTACTTTATGAGAACACTAAATGTGCTTCTTTCTAAACCAGTCATAATTCTTTTGGCACAGCCTAAATCAAGGAAAATTAAATGCAACTGCACAAATACCATGAGTAGAGATCGCTATCGATGCACAAGAGAGTTTTATCTTTACACTGCTTTCGGGACCCGAAGAGTGGGCATGATTTAGGCTATACGGAATTACCTTATATAGAATGTGATAATATGGAAACTAAATTATGGTAAAGCTGTGAGATAAACTCATGTTTAAAGGTGCATCATTCAAGTTTAAGGATTCTATTAATAATCAGAAGCCTTCAGTCTGAATATTGCTTAACTACATTGTTTTGAAGCCTTATTATACAACGTGTGACCCAAGGATCACTTACATTATTATCAGCTCACAGAGTTTTGGAAATGGTGAATAACTGTTCCTCTAGCGATGGTATAAGAGACTCCGTTCTTAAAATATTCTATGTGATACCTAGCATCCTGTTAGAGTTTGGAAACTCTGTCTCTAGAAGACACCAGACTATCCCGTGTTCCTGTCATGCACTGTGACACTCAGGCTAGAGGAATGTCATCTTTGTGCTGTGGTAGCATGGAGATAATGAATGCGAGGCCATTTGATGCCGCCATGCTTAGGAGAATCCACCTAAAAACCAGACAATAATTCAGAGACTGGGAGACACAGTGTTAGTGTAAAGGCATGGCAGCTCCCCAGTCATCCCCACCTAAAACACCAGCTTCAACCATCTTCTTAGGTCTACTTAGAAAGATCTGGAGCTCAGTAAGGAAGTCACAACAAGTTTCAGAGACAAGCTACAACAACCCAGACAAAGCCTGCTTTAGACCAGCACTTTCGACAGAAGGTCTCTTTGAATAAGGTCAAGGTTTGAGTTGATAAATCATATAATCATAGTCTGCTGAACTATGAGGTTACTATAAAAGCCAACCCTTGAAGTCTTCAGAACCCTAATTCCTGGGTTCTCAGAAAGGCTCTTGTGTCTCAATTGATCCTTCCTGTGCATTTTCTTTCGAATGTTTAATGACTACAGGATCGAGACCAGCTATTGTCACATCGAGAAGATCTGCCATGTGTATTGTCATTTTACTCATGGCAGATGTTCCGTTATTTGCTCGTTCATTTTTGAGCACCAACTGTGATCATGGTAATATGGATTTATGACTCAATTGTAAATTATCCATCCCCCACTAAAGGCTCATAGCCCACCTAGATCATTTTAAAAATGGTAAGATCCGTGTGCAATATGCAGCAACAGAGGCAGGAAGGAATGTGTAATGGACATTTGTTTTGGGGATGAGGAGCAATGGAAGTCTTTGGGAGATGGGGATGCTTTGACCTGGGTTTTTATCATTTTCATTTCTTTTCTCTTCTGTTTCCTTCTCTTCTCCTCTCCTCTTATTTTCTTTTCTTTTATAACAAAGCTCTTTATTGAGCCTTTATGAATTTCACATCATGCACCCCAATCCTGTTTGCCCTTCAGTTTCTCTGTATCTGCCCCTTAACCCTGTCGCATCCTCCCAAAAGAATCTCCCCCAAATTAATTTGAAACAAAACAAGCAAAAACCCATCTCATTCCTCTGTCATTCCCACCTCTCCAACCCCTCTTCATTCATCCTAGTGGCCCTGGTAGCTACAGTGTGTCACTAAGTAAACCCTTTTGTCCAATCAGCCCCACCTACAAATGTTCATTGCCACTAGTCACTGTTAAACTTCAAAGCCTCTGGCACCATCTTCACGGATTCTCACCAAAACTCCTCTCAGATATCCTGCTGCTGCTCTAAGTCCTGGGGATCCTTCAGCTGTCATTCCATAGGACCGGTCCCTTCACATACTCCAGCAGGTCATAGATGGGGTAGATGTTAGGGTAGGCCAACCCAAGGCCCAGGATGTGAATCTAGGTGATAACTGAGCTGACTTGGTCCAGGCCACTGGGACTCCCTCCTCAGGTGAAGGGGGAGAGCCAGGTCCCCTGCACCCATGCCCTCTGGGCCAGCTTTCCCAGAACAGTGCTGAGGGGTGGGGGCATCTCTCCCTAGTTGGGGGCATTTCTCTCATGAGGGTAGGGCCAGTTCTCCTTCTGCAGTGCCCAGTGTGGGACAGGGTCAGCTAACCCAGGGCCCATGAGGAGTGGGGATGGCTCAGCATAGGCCCTCATATTTTAGCACTCACGGTTACGATGGACTCCTGTGGTAACAGAGGCCAGGGGCATCAACACAGATCCCGACTGCAGCAGGACCATAGACCCAGACATGACACTCAGCTGCAGCTTGGCCTTGGACCTCACCAGAGTCCTGGTGGTGGCACAAGTCACCCAGCTCAGTATGGCCCAGGTGGCAGCATGGCCTTCAGGCACCAACATTGTCTCAGGTGCCTAACCAGACCCCAGGTGTCCACATGGCCCTCAATAATAACAAGAGCCACTGACATCAGTTCAAACCCCAGCTGCTCCAGGACCACAGACCCAGACAAGGTCCTCTGCAGCAGCCCGGGCCTGGATGTCATCTTGGCCCCCGGTGGCAGTACAGGCCACTCCTTTTATCGTTTTCTTGGTCTCAGGAGTCATGCTGTGCATTCCTCCTGACAGGTGACAGTAACGGTTGGTGGACCTTCTGGTGTTTCCCACACTTTTGCCTTGCTGTGCTTCCCACGGATGCCGCCATCATCCCTCTGCTTCTTCAGACCAGAGCCTGGCAGTCATCTTCAACTGTTTTCTTCCTCTCACTCGCTCCCACATGGAGCCTGCGTGGACTCTATCTCCGGTATACACACTCAGTTCTCCTTCATTTCATCGCTCTGGCTGCCCCTTCCCATGCGCCCACCATCACTCAGCCTATTGCAGTGGTCTCCTCTGTGAGCTATGTCTTTCCTTGCTTCTCATTGGACCCTTATTCTCAGAGTGTTCAGAGACACTGGCTCGGGATACAAGTTAAAGTACGCTACTCCTTAGCTTAAAGCTGTTGTGTTTCCACTCATTGAATAAACAAAGTCATCACTCTAGGTGCTAGGAAGCCCTGGATAGGCCACCATTTCCCCAAAACTTCATTACTAGCCTGTTCTTTCCCACATGGGTGATGTTAGGGCTTTTTGCCTGGGACTTCCAATCCTGCTGCATGGGTGTCTCAACCTCACCGTGTGTGTGTGTGTGTGTGTGTTAACTGAGTCATCTGAGGAAGGCTTTTTACAAATTCTCCCGCAGCCTCTGTTGCACTCCTTCCTCTGATCCTGTCATCTTCATTATTTTATTAGTGGAACTAATTATCAAGCTAGCAGATGTGATTGATGCCTTAGGGAAGGAGGATTCATGACTGCCTGTATTCTCCATCGCTAGACACAAAGTATAGTCAAATCACATTACATCCACAGGAAGTGTGACTTCTCCAGAAATTCAATTTTGGAACATTAAGGGCAGTCCCCTCTCTCTGCTGTAATGGTCACATTACCTAGCTCTCATGGGAAATTCTGGGAGTGTCCTGGATTACCTGCTAATGGTATTCTTTGGCTCATGTCTTTGTTCATTGTCTGCCTGATGCATGGAAATTCAGACTTCCTAAGATTCTTGAACAAACACACAGATCAATAGACATCAGCTAAGTAAATAAACAAACCAGCTCTGTAGACACAGAGCTACAGTCCAATAGCTGTGTTTCTCAATCTGTGAATCGCAACCCTTTTGGGGGTTGAATGAACCTTTCATAGGGGTCATATATCAGATATCCTGCATATCAGATATTTGCGTTACAATTAATGACAGTAGCAACATTACAGTTGTGAAATAGCAACAAAAATAATTTTAGAGTTGGGGGTCTCCACAACATGAGAAACTGTAATAAAGGGTCTCAGCATTAGGAAGGTTGAGAACCACTGCTCTAGAGGAACGGGGGAACTATGTTAGAAGATCAATTTCTTGGTTAAAATTCATTAACATATATCTTTATTCGGGCATAAATTACAACTGTTTTATCATTCACTGGTTGGTGCAAACACTCAGAGGTGTATATGCATATATGATATATATATCATATCATTATTATTAATTGTTGTTATCATTTCATTTAGTCTTCAGTCTATCATTCTAGATGAAGTTCTATTATTGCTTCCATTTAACAAATGGAAAATTGGGAACAGGATGGTGAATTGAGCTCACCTCTCTAATGAATACTAGCTAATTGTCTCATGCAGCCACATTGTCCAATCAAGTTTTCATTCAGTTGTAAGAATAATTAGGCAAGAAAAACTGCATCTTATCTCCTATCTCCTCCTCCTATCTCCACTGTCCTCCTATGTCCTCCTATGTCCTCCTATCTCCACTGGCGTTTTCAAAGGGGGTGGGGAAGGAGTCTACAGCTTTCCCTGGTCTTCTTCATGAAGACTCAGAATTTCTCGGGCCCAGTTCACTGCCATTGTACCCTAGGCAGAGAATGAGAACACCTAAGAAACGCCTGTGCTTGCATTATCAGCCTTACCCATGGCCCAGGGGCTACAAAATACAAGTTATTAAAGTAAAAAAGAAGTAAAAGAAACTCTAGGAATCCGAGGAATGTTGAAACAGTTTTAAATAATTACAAAGGAGTTGAGGGAACCATACGTACCTCATGTCTCTTTACTTCCAGAACCATGTTCAGCTGACAAACTGAAGAACAGGAGGCCCGGGAGACAATCCAGCAGACTGAAGCCAGCCAGACATGCCCTCAAAGTAGCAGTTTGGAATTTCTTACTCTCTCTCCCGTGAAGATAATGTTAAACATTTACAAGTTTTTAAATTCCCTAATCTGACTTACCTCAACAATTCTATCTTTCTTATGCTTTCTGATTTATAATCATTAGAAGTCAATTTCTCTCCCAAGGCAAAGTGTTCAGGAATATGGATATATACGAACACAGGCATTTATATGTATTTTTCATGCCAAGGCAGCCTACACTAATGCAGTTTTTTTTCTCCTTCATTTTTGTACTGCACAGGGAAGCCACGTATCAACACAGTGCCTTTTTGCCACCTAGTGGGAAACTTAATTTTGCCTTTTTTTTCTCCATCTCCTGTCTTCTAAGAGATGATGGAAATCTATGGAAGCTAATACCGAAAAGAGGGTAGCCGCATGTACAGCTCCAGGGCATTAGGGCAGAAAGACACAGCTGGTCCAGAAGGAAGACCTGGCAGAGGCCGAAAGTGAGCAAGAAGCATCCTCCCACTGTGTTCTCAGGGCTGGGAATTCACTGGTATCATTGTCCTGTCATTTTTTTCTATATTCATGTTTTAGATCAATACTTCCCATAAAACCTATTCTGAAGTGCATAACTCTAACAAATGGGTTACATCCAAATTCAACATGCCCGTGGACTTTCAGGCACCTGGAGAAAGTAGAGAAAGTCATGTCTAAATGTCCAGCTATTAAAAACCTCCATCAATAATAATAAGAGCTTCAAGTTAATGAGAGTTTATGACACATACTATGTGATTTGATAATGCCGACGAATGGCTGTGCCTAGTGGCTGTCATATAGTTAGGGTCTAATAAATCATAATTATTTGATTATGTTATGACTGTGTTAATTGCCTCATATCTATTATCTAGCTTCGTCCTCATGAATGCCCTCAAAGTAATAATTATTTTCCCCATGTTATATTTGAGGAGCTGAGTCTTACAGGTCACTGGTAAATGGAGTCAAATCCCGCAAACCCCCCATGTGTTTGAGAGAGTGTATGTGTGTGTGCACATGTGTATAGAGTTTAAAATCTATTTTATAGCCCTTGCTCCTGTTGTTCAAGTCGATAAGTCAATAAACAAAATAAAACCCTTTATTCTCCTGCTAAGTCACAGTTTTCTTGATATATGGCTCCACGGCAGGGCTACTAATCTTTCTTACAGTAGTATATCTTTCTATTTAGATGGGTATGAGGCAGTAATATAAACGAAAGTCTCTAAAGAGATCAATAAAGGTTTAAAAAGAGCTTGGTGCCAACGAAGAGAAAGGCTGTTGTTTCCTAGGAGCTGAAGATGCAATTGGCGCTATTCAAACAGTAAGTTACTACGATGACCATTTCTGCATTCATTGGTGGCAGAAATGTAAACACAAGGAAAAGCAGTAGTGAGCTCTGGTGGCCTTTCAGAGGGCAGTCAGGGTGGCATCATAAGAATGGACTCTGAAACAGCCTAAGATTGAAAACTGGCTCTGCCAAGTTCTGACTCTATGACTGCCTGCAAACTATTTAAATCCTTCATGCCTCGGTTTCTCTTTGAAAGAAAAAAAGAAACAGGAAGAAACCACCAGGCCTGATGGCCTGAGTTGGACCCCTGGGACCCAAATGGTTGAAGGGGAGTACTGACTCCTGAAAGCTGTGCTCTGATCTGCACATGTGCACCGTGACACACGTGCACCCACTTTCATGTTCACATGAAAGAAAGAAATACGTAATAAATTTTGTTTCAAAAAGAAAAAAAATAGGGGCTGTGTTGGTAAAGTAGTTGCTTTGTAAGCCTGAGGATTTGTATGGGGCCCACACCCCAGCATCATATAAGACAGCAGTTCACAGCGGAGCTTATCTTCAGGCCCAGGGCTGGGACATGGAGACAGGTGGATCCTAGGGTTTGCTGGCCGGCCGGTACAGTACGGGCTCCATGTTGAGTGAGAGACTTCTTATCATAAAATAAGTAAGTAAATGAATATAAGGTGGTTAACCAAGGAAGACACACAATATCAACCATTGTCCCCTACAAGCATGTGTACATGGACACACAGACACACAGACACACACACACACACACACACACACACACACACACACACACACACGGGTGATATCTCTGCATACGTGGGCACATATTCAAAAATAGTTGTAAGATAGAGATGATTCTGTCTTACTTGCTCCGTTATATGTTGAATATAGTAATGAGAAGTCTCATTTGGAGAAGAGGGTTGGTTTTTTTTTTTTTAAGGCTCCTGTTGTTAGAAGAAAGTTAATTATTTACCCAGGATTGTGTAACTGCTGCTATTAACGGTAACCCTGATTCTAGAGATGGGAAGTATAGCTACTCAGACATCCTGAAGCAGAGAAACAATTAAGTCTGACCAAGCCTGAATCGGAGGTCAGAGGTCAGTGAGGATGACATCGGAATGGTGAGAATCAGAGAAAAGTGGGAAAAAAAACCTTTGAAATACCTTGACACTGGCTGCAATGTGTGGATTCAATAGAAGAAAGACAAGCTAATAAGTCTCATGGCAAAATCTAAGGAACAAGATTATTACCTTAATGGCCCATTTGCTTCTAAGCATTTAAGCAGTGAAGGATAGAGAGAATATTAGGTTTCACACACATCAGGATCTGTTCTGGCCTTTGGGATACGGCACACAACATTGAATGACAATATGGGCCTGTGAGATAAGCTGTATGGAAAATGCAAGGACATTTATGATGGGTACCTTGACATGAAGGCTGTGAGACCACTTGCAAATAATAAGGCATCTTAAAACAGAATAATATGGTTTTGTGTTGAAAGGAAAATAAAAGAAAAATCAACAGATTGTGCCAAGCCTCTTAATGATTGAAGCACAGGTGGGTTTTCTTACTCACGGACATTGATTAAATTAAATAATGCAATTATTCAGTCAAAAGACAGTGTAGCCATATCTGCTCTATCCGTCTTACACACCAGGATCTGATTCAGTTGTGTATAGCTGTGTTATTAGAATCTCCAAACTATTGGAACACTATCTTACATCATACAGTTTTGCAGGTTTTACACTGCCTCATAGGCTCACTTGTGTGAGTGTTGAACTCAGCCAGAGGGTACAGTGAGCTGGCACAGAGAGGTTGAGGGAGTACATCCTTCTTGCCATGTAGCTTTCTTAAACTCTTGACTTTCTTCCAACATAGCGTTGTGGGTTAGTGCTTCAGCGGGTCAAAACTAGAAGCTTACATGCAAGGTACACCACCCAGGCAGGCCATGAGTCATTGGCCTTGTTGCATTTGGGTTGGTGACGAAGCAGCACACCCTGTAACAGTGTTGGTACATCAAGAACTTCTCATTTCATGGTGAAGAAGCCCATGACAGAAGAGAGAAGAGACCAGCTTCCTATAGCCCCCTCCAGAGGAACTTTTAAACTATAGATAAAAGAGCTAGCTAGCAATACACTTAAGTGATTGGCCAAGCAGTGATTTAAATAAGGTAGTTTCTGTGTGATTATTTCAGGAGTCTGGGCAGCAGGGAAATGAACAAGCAGTCTTCCCCCAACAAGGTTATTTTTGACTAGCAGACTGAGGAGGATTCTACGGATCTTGGAATGTGCTTTTAAACCATCATCACCCCTCCAGGAAGACCCAAACTGTTAAAGCTACCAGCTCTCTTCAGCACCAGTTGTGTGGACAGCAAGCCTCCAGCACATGTCAGCCCTAATGGTGGTGTCACAGTCCTAAGAGCAACTTAGCAGGCCTGTGCTGTGTGCCTCTTCATCTACATCAGCCTCACATATCACAGCCACGGGCTGTTGTAGTGAAGAACTAGCAAGCAGCTTGGACCTGTTTTCCATCCCATGAGTGGCTATCAGATTCCCCTCCCCTCAGGATGCTCAGAAGCACATTCCAAGATTCCTAGAGTCCTCCTCATGCAGCCCCACTGGAGATAGACACGAAGACAGATGCCAGAACTTTACCTGTTAAGCCATAGCTTCCTGGTGATACACAGATTAATGGAGATGGGTTAATTCAAGATACAAATTAGCCAGAAATACGCTTAAGCTATTGGCCAAACAGTATTGCAAATAATAAGGTTCCTGTGTGGTTATTTCAGGGTTGAGCAGCCAGGAACAAACAAGTGGCCCCCTACAACACTTGGGATTACATTCCCTGTCTGCTTCCCACTGTTATTTGATGTGGGATTCCTCCTCTGTATGCTGTGATTATGTTTTATTACCGTTGGTTAATAAGCTGTTTTGGTCAATGACTTAGCAGAATAAAGTCATTTGGAAAATTCAAACACACACACACACACACACACACACACACACACACACACACACACACACATATATATATATATATATATATATATATATATATATATATAGAGAGAGAGAGAGAGAGAGAGAGAGAGAGAGAGGGGGGGGGGAGAGGAGACAGGACCAGAACCTTACCAGTAAACCACTAGCCTCATGGCAATACAAAGAATACCAGAAATGGGTTAATTTATGATGTAAGAGTTAGTTAATAAGAAGCCTAAGCTAATAGGCTAAGCAGTGTTGTAATTGATATAGTTTCTGTGTGATTACTTCGGGTTTGGGCAGCTGGGGAATGAACAAGCAGTTTCTGCCTACAAATTGGTGCCCAACATGGGCTAACTACAGCCACATAAAACCTGAGAGAGCTTAAAAAGGAATTCTAGACACATTTTAAAAACACAGCATTTAGTGTAGCCTCTTGGTAGCTGCATTTGGTGGGGGGTGGGGTGGGCTCTGTTTGCCAGTGTTGAGCAAGGGCTCTGCGACTCCTTTAAGAGAGGTCTTTCTGACTCAGCATTGGCAGTGAAGGCTGCACGACTTCTTTAGGGGAGTTAGCTAGTTGCATGAACAGTTCTGGCTCTTTCAGGAGTCCAAGCTCTTAAATGAGGTCTGTGAGCAGCGTGTTACAAATTGCTTAATAGTGACATAGACCTGTTGTGACCCTGGAAATAGGGCAATGTGCATGGCCCTCAGAGGCAGTGAATAAGCCTCTGCCATGTTGGACTGGGTGGAACAAGTCCAAAGACCAGCTGTGGAGCTGGTCCTAGTCATGCCTGCTTGGCATTTAAAAGAAAAAAAAGGCACTCCTGGTCAAAAATAATTACAGATATACACACAATAAAGACAGATTAAGATTAAAAGACCTCTAAATGAGTCACAGTGTTGGATAAAGTGCATAGACTTGGGAGAGAGAAGAAAAAGACTATAGACAGTAATAGAACAGTAAAAGTAATTTAAAATGCTGTAGACATTCATAGATTACAGGAGTAAAGATAATAAAATAAATATTAAAAGCGATAGAGCTGAAAATAAATAAGCCACCTAAAGATGGAAAATACACAAAGAATCTGGATTATGTATATTACTGTGTTCTTTGAACTGTTTGACTGTGAAGGAGCTAAGTACAGAGACATTTCATTGTATGGACTGCTAAGCTAAACCAACATACATATTTTACTGGCTTCAAAATTTGGGTCTAAGGATATGTTGCTTTTGAAAAGATGTTCTACTTTTGTTTCCACAGAGAGCTGTGAATTCTTTCCACGGTAATGTGATTTGATGGAAAAAGACCCCCCAAAAGTTCTCCGTGAACCCTAAAAATACTTCACCCCACAAAAAGCAGGAAGCAGTTTGGAGAAAACTGTGCCAAAATTTCCCAAATAGTTGTTGATAAATGTTTGTTTTCACTTAAAAGTGGTAGGGTAAAACTCGTTAATGGTCAGTCAATCTCTTTAAAAAAAAAAATAAGGGAGATATAAAAGAGAAATAAATATCTTGCATTGGTATGGATCTTGGTCTACTGATACAAATTTGAGGTTGATTTGCTACACTGTGTATATGTGTTTATACCCTTTTTTAAGGTATTAATTTTTATAAAGCTCATTTAAAATGTAATATATAATTTAAAATTATTGATTAATAGTCATTTATAATAGTCAAAGTTATAGTCATTTTAGTTAGGTTTTCTAGATATACAGAGATATATTTCAGTTAGATAATCTTCAAAAGTTCAAAGACCTACAGAATATGACATTTAAAATATTTTAAGAACTTAGACATTTCTCAACAGTGGAATATGTCCGCTTCTGACAGCACTGATTACATCAGAAAGATTGATGGTCACTGAATAAACTTGTTATGGAATTTACCTTTAATGTGACAAGGCTAGTCATTTGGGGAAGAAACTGCTATTGCCTGGACTGCTTGATGGTATGCTGTATAAACTGGACATGCAGGACTCACAGAGAAATGACTGCTGAAGTTGCCGAAAGAAGGTGAGATAGCCCTTCAGGGTTCCTGCTTCATGAAAGAGTCTGGCAGACATTATTCAGGACATAGAAGAAAAGTCTGCTGGGATACTATGAGCCTATAGGCTGAATATGGGTGCCTCAATGTTACAGAAGAACTTTGGGTGACTGTTGAGACAGCAAGATGTCTCTGTCAATTCTAAAGTTTCAGAAGTTGCTTACAATAAACTTGCTGTTTACTTAGGTAATATATCCTTCTGGGGTCTTTGAAGAGTTAAAGACAGATAGTTATAATAATTTTCCTTAGTTATGGTGAAGGATAAATTAGATATAAAGCTTTAGACTCACAAAGATAGGATAGATGGTAGAGTATTTTCCTTAATTTGTCAAATTCAAATATCGTAACTATAATTTTGCTTGATAACTGTTTTGTATATGTAATTTTACTATGTTAAAGTTAAAATCTTCCGCGAATCCCATCCCAGCCCTCATCCAGGTACACCTCCCTCTCTTTCTCCCCTTCCCCTGGGGCCACAAGATCTCCCCAGAGCTACTCCCTGGCACTCTGAGCCTGGGCTGTGGACTCAGCCGGGCAGGGGCAGTTCCTGTGCTCTGAGAGCCTGCCTGACAGGCAGGCCCTGAATCACCTCAGCCACATTCCTGGCCAGCAAGAGACAGTGATCTTCTAGCAGACATCCATTGGAGGAGGGGTGAGTTGCTCCTGGCCCGAGGACTTCGGCTAGGAGGAATTCAGACTTTCCCCACCCCCTCGACTTTCTGGTTGCCCTGCAGTCGTGGCTATACCCTGCTGAGCTCTCCCGAATCCCATCCCAGCCCTCATCCAGGTACACCTCCCACTCTTTCTCCCCTCCCCCTGGGGCCACAAGATCTCCCCACAGCTGCTCCCTTGTGTGCTGGGACGGGGTTGTGAGTACAACCCGGCACGAGGGAGTGCCTGTGTTTCAATAGACTGCCTGAAGAAAGGTAGACATTCTGTCAGTGAAGTCCCTGCTCAACAAGGGAACCTGACCTGGTACCAGAAGATCCAATATAGAGTAGTTGAAGGAAAAGATGGGCAGACGCCAAGGCAAGAACTCCTCCAACAATCTAAAAAACCAAATGAAATCACCAGATCCCAACGACCCTACAATAGAAGGACTTGAACCTCTTAATTCAGAAGAATTGGGAAAAAATGCCATGATGAAAGCAATAGAGTCCCTTAAACAGGATATGAATAATTCCCTTAAAGAACTGGATGAGAAGTACAACAAAAGGATTGAAGAAATGAGTAAAGAAATGGAAGACAAATATAACAAAAAGTTTGAAGAAATGAGTAAATCCGTGAATGATACACTGGGAAACCAAGAAAAAACAATCAAACAGGTAATGGAAACAGTTCAAGAATTGAAAACTGAAATGGAGGCAATGAAGAAAACACAAAACGAGGGCCGGCTGGATATGGAAAATCTAGGTAAACGAACAGAGACTACAGAATCAAGCATAACCAATAGGATACAAGAGATGGAAGAACGAATCTCAGAGTCTGAAGATACCATAGAGAAAATAAATGCTCAGATCAAAGAAATCAGCAAATCCAACAAATTCTCATCACAAAACATTCAAGAAATCTGGGACACAATAAAAAAACCAAATCTAAGAATAATAGGGATTGAAGAATGAAAAGAACTGCAGATCAAAGGCCCAGAAAATATATTCAACAAAATTATAGAAGAAAACTTTCCGAACTTAAAGAATGATATTCCTATGAAGGTTCAAGAAGCATACAGAACACCGAATAGACTTGATCAAAAAAAAAATCCCCTCGCCATATAATAATCAAAACACAAAACATACAGATTAAAGAAAGAATATTAAGAGCTGCAAAGGAAAAAGGTCAAGTACCTAAAAAAGGTAAACCTATCAGACTTACACCAGACTTCTCTATGGAAACCATGAAAGCCAGAAAGTCCTGGATAGAGGTACTGCAGAAACTAAGAGACCATGAATGCAAACCCAGACTACTATACTCAGCCAAGCTATCATTCACTGTCAATGGAGAAAACAAAATATTCCAGGATAAGAACAAATTTAAACAATTCGTAGCCACAAACCCAGCCTTACAGAAAGTAATAGAAGGAAAATCGCAACCCAAGGAATCCAACATCGCCAACACTGCCTACAATAACTCAGACATCTAGCAACCCTTCACGAGCTTAACTCAAAGAAGGGACACATACAAACTCTATTAAACAAACAAACAAAAAATCATAATAACCGGAGTCAACAACCACTGGTCATTAATAGCACTTAATATTAATGGACTCAATTCACCTATAAAAAGGCACAGACTAAGAGATTGGATACGAAAACAGGATCCAACATTCTGCTGTTTACAAGAAACACACCTCAACCACAGAGACAGACATCTACTCAGAGTCAAGGGTTGGGAAAAGGTTTTTCAAGCAAACGGACCTAAGAAACAAGCAGGTGTAGTCATTCTAATTTCCAACAAAATTGACTTCAAACTAAAATCAATCAGAAGAGATGGAGACGGACATTTTATACTCATAACAGGAACAATTCACCAGGAGGAAGTCTCAATCCTGAATATCTATGCCCCTAATATAAAGCCTCCTACTTATATAAAAGAAACACTTCTAGAACTCAAGGCAGTCATCAATCCACAGACACTAATAATAGGAGACTTCAACACTCCTCTCTCACCAATGGACAGGTCAATCAGACAGAAACCCAGCAGAGAATTAAGAGAATTATTAGAGGTATTGAATCAAATGGACTTAACAGACATCTATAGAACATTCCACTCAAATATGAAAGAATATACCTTCTTCTCTGTAGCTCATGGAACCTTCTCGAAAATTGACCACATACTTGGTAACAAAGCAAACTTCCACAGATACAAAAAATATTAGTAACCACCTGTGTCTTATCAGACCACCATGGATTAAAGTTAGAATTCAATAACAGTGCTACCCCCAGGATGCCAACAAATTCATGGAAGTTGAACAGTCAACTACTGAATCACCCCTGGGTCAAGGAAGAAATAAAGAAAGAAATTAAAGTCTTCCTTGAATTTAATGAAAATAAAGACACAACATACTCAAACCTATGGGACACTATGAAAGCAGTACTAAGAGGAAAGTTCATAGCACTAAGTGCCCAATTAAAGAAAACGGAGAAAGCACACATTGGAGACTTAACAGCACACTTGAAAGCTCTAGAAAAAAAAGAAGCTGATACACCCAGGAGGTCTAGAAGACTGGAAATAATCAAACTGAGGGCTGAAATCAACAAAATAGAAACACAGAAAACAATCCAAAGAATCAATGAATCAAAAAGCTGGTTCTTGGAGAAAATCAACAAGATTGACAAACCCTTATCCAAACTAATCAAACAGCAGAGAGAGAACTTGCAAATTAATAAGGTCAGAAATGAAAAGGGGGACATAACCACAGACATAGAGGAAATTCAGAGAATCATTAGATCGTACTACAAAAATTTATATGCCACAAAGTTGGAAAATGTAAAAGAAATGGACATTTTTTTAGATAAGTACCATATACCAAAGTTGAACCAAGACCAGCTGAACAATCTAAATAGACCTGTCAGTCGTGAAGAATTAGAAGCTGGTATCAAAAAATCTCCCTACCAAAAAAAGTCCTGGACCAGATGGTTTCAATGCAGAATTCTACCAGAACTTCCGGGAAGAGCTAATACCTATACTCCTTAATGTATTTCACAATATAGAAACAGAAGAGTCATTGCCAAACTCTTTTTACGAAGCTACAGTTACCCTGATACCAAAACCACACAAAGACACGACCAAGAAAGAGAATTACAGACCAATCTCACTCATGAACATTGACGCAAAAATACTCAATAAAATACTGGCAAACCGAATCCAAGAATACATTGGAAAAATCATCCATTATGATCAAGTGGGCTTCATCCCAGAGATGCAGGGTTGGTTCAACATACGCAAATCTATCAATGTAATCCATCATATAAATAAACTGAAAGAAAAAAACCATATGATCATTTCATTGGATGCTGAGAAAGCATTTGACAAAATTCAACACCCCTTTATGATAAGGGTGTTGGAGAGATTGGGTTTACGAGGATCATACCTGAATATAATAAAAGCAATATATAGCAAACCGACAGCAACCATCAAATTGAACCGAGAGAAACTCAGAGCCATTCCACTAAAATCAGGAACACGACAAGGCTGTCCACTCTCTCCATACCTCTTCAATATAGTGCTTGAAGTTCTAGCAATAGCAATAAGACAACATAAGGGAATCAAGGGGATTCTAATTGGAAAGGATGAAGTGAAACTTTCGTTATTTGCAGACGATATGATAGTGTACATCAGCGACCCCAAAAACTCTACCAAAGAACTCCTACAGTTGATAAACACATTTAGTAATGTGGCAGGATACAAGATCAACTCCAAAAAATCGGTTGCCCTCCTATACACAAAGGACAAAGAAGCAGAGAGGGAAATCAGAGAAACATCACCTTTCATGATAGCCACAAATAGCATAAAATATCTTGGGGTAACTCTAACCAAGGAAGTGAAAGACCTATTTGACAAGAACTTTAAGTCCTTGAAGAAAGAAATTGAGGAGGATACCAGAAAATGGAAAGACCTCCCCTGCTCTTGGATTGGGAGAATCAACATAGTAAAAATGGCAATTCTACCAAAAGCAATCTATAGATTCAATGCAATTCCCATCAAAATCCCACCAAACTTCTTCACAGACCTTGAGAGAACAATAATCAAGTTTATATGGCAAAACAAAAAACCCAGGATAGCCAAAACAATCTTATACAATAAAGGAACTTCTTGAGGCATTACCATCCCTGACTTCAAACTCTATTACAGAGCAACAGTGTTGAAAACAGCTTGGTATTGGCATAACAACAGAGAAGTCGACCTATGGAATCGAATAGAAGACCCGGATATTAACCCACAAACTTATGAACACCTGATATTTGACAAGGGAGCTAAAGGTATACAATGGAAGAAGGATAGCATCTTTAACAAATGGTGCTGGCATAACTGGATGTCAACCTGTAGAAAAATGAAAGTAGATCCATATCTATCACCATGCACAAAACTCAGGTCCAAATGGATTAAAGACATCAACATTAATTCCACCACTTTGAACCTGATAGAAGAGAAAGTGGGAAGTAGTCTACAAGATATAGGCACAGGAGACCACTTCCTAAGCAGAACCCCAGGAGTGCAGACAATAAGAGAAACAATGAATAAATGGGACCTACTGAAACTGAGAAGCTTCTGTAAAGCAAAGGACACTGTCAGTAAGACAAAAAGGCTACCTTCCGACTGGGAGAAGATCTTCACAAACCCCTCATCAGACAAAGGTCTGATCTCCAAAATATACAAAGAACTCAAGAAACTAGACACTAAAACCCTAATTAACCCAATTAAAAAATGGGGTACTGATCTGAACAGAGAATTCACAACAGATGAATTTCGAATGGCCAAAAGGCACTTAAGGTCATGCTCAACCTCCTTAGCGATCAGGGAAATGCAAATCAAAACCACTTTGAGATACCATCTTACACCTGTCAGAATAGCCAAACTCAAAAACACCACTGATAGCCTATGCTGGAGAGGATGTGGAATGAGGGGAACACTCATCCATTGTTGGTGGGAATGCAAACTTGTGCAGCCACTGTGGAAATCAGTGTGGCGGTTTCTCAGGAAACTGGGAGTCAACCTCCCTCAGGACCCAGCAATTCCACTCTTGGGAATATACCCTAGAGATTCCCTAACATACTGCAAAAGCTTTTGTTCAACTATGTTCATATCAGCACTATTTGTAATAGCCAGAACCTGGAAGCAGCCTAGGTGCCCCTCAATAGAAGAATGGTTAAAAAAGGTGTGGAACATATACACATTAGAGTTTTACTCAGCGGTAAAAAACAATGACATCTTGAATTTTGCATGCAAATGGATGGAAATAGAAAACGCTTTACTGAGTGAGGTAAGCAAAACCCAAAACGAGGAACACGGTATGTATTCACTCATAAGTGGATTCTAACCATAATTAAAGGTCTTTGAGCCTGTTATTCATGATCCTAGAGAAGCTAAATAAGAAGATGAACCTGATGAAGATTATTTAGCTATCTGCCAGGAGGTAGGAAATAGACAAGAGTCCCAGGTAACCTCGGGTGCATGGGGGGGTGGAGTGGGAGGGTTGTTGGAAGGGGAGACGGTTAGAAAGAAGGGAGTAGGGAGGAATGGGCAAAGCTCGGTGGACCGGGATGTGGGGGAGGGAGGAAGGATGAATATGGGATCAGGGAAGAATATAGTTCAACTAAGGGAGTCATTTTAGGGTTTACAGGAGACTTGATTATATATGGGATCCCAGGTCCAAGGAGAGATCCCCAGATTGTTCTCTGGACAGAGGAGAGGGTGCCTGAATTGGCCTTGGCCCATAACCATACTGATGAATATTTTGCTTATCACCATAGATCCTTCATCTGGAGATGGATGACGATACAGACGGAGACCCACATTGGAGCATCGGACTGAGCCCCCCAAGGTCCAAATGAGGAGCAGAAGGACGAAGAAAATGAAAAAAGAAATAAGGACTGCGAGGGATGCTATCACCCACTGATACAAGGGGAAGGATCTAATGAGAGCTTACCAATGCCAGTTAGACTGGGACTGAACGAGCACGTGATCCAACCAGATTCTCTGAATGTGGCCGGATTCTCTGAATGTGGCTAGCCCGGAGTCTTTCTGAAAAGCCATTGACAATGACACTGGGACTTGTTTCCTCTGCATATACTGGATTTTGGGGATCCAGTCTGTTTGGATTCTCACCTTCCTGGACCTGGAGGGAAGGGGAGGAGCTTGAACTTCCCACAGGGCAGGAAACCCTGTCTGCCCTTAGGGACGAAGAGGGAGGAGGAGAGGGAGTGGGGGGAGTGGGAGGGTGTTGGGAGGTGGGGCGGAAATGGAAACTTTTATAATTTAATAAAAAAAAAAGTTAAAATCTTTCTTTTTATTTAGACAGAAAAGGGGAGATGAAGTGGGATTCCCCTCTGTATGCTATTAATATGTTTTATTACTATTGGTTAATAAAGAAACTGTTTTGGCTAATGGCTTAGCAGACTAAAACCAGGAGGGAAATCGAGAGATATAGAAAGAGATTAGGCAGAGTCAAAGAGACTCCTTGTAGCTGCAGAAAGAGACAGATGCCAGAACTTTACCTGGAAATCGTGAACCTTGTATCAATACATAGATTAATAGAAATGGGTTAATTTAAGGTGTAAAAGTTAGTAAATAAGAAGCCTAAGCTAATAGGTCAAGCAGTGTTGTAATTAGTATAATTTCTGTGTGATTATATCAGGTCTGAAAAGCTGGGAAAGAAACGAACAGTCTCTGCCTACAATTACTAGTGACATTTTAACTCATCATGCCATGCCTCCATTTATAAAGACCTCCCCATAATCTGCCACCTTGCTTTCTCCTGACTCCCATGCTTTTGTGACAGGGGAGTTCAGCCAATCACATTCTGTTTGTGGGGTGTGTTGTCCTTAGGCAAAAGTTTACCTATAAACCCGTTGAGTGTGCTTCCCCTATCCCTCTCTCTCGCCTGGCTCCTGCGTCCGGATGGATGGTTGGGATTCTGGTATAAGTCTTCCTTCTGTTTATTAAAGCTGTATATTTTGTATTAAGCTAATCTGGCAGATCTTTTATTACCGATCGCACCGCCCCCCATCACTTTTGCCACCTCCTTTGTCCTTCAGGGGTGTAATATCAAGACCCATGCATTTTAGGAAGTCTTCCCTGCTGGATTAGTCTGCCTGAGTTTTTGTTTGTTTGTTTGTTTTATATCTGAATCATCTTAGGCAGGGCTCTATATAATCCCTCCTATCATAGTGTTGTATTATAATATGTTTTGATGACTTTTCTTTTATTGATTATAATACAAGTACTCTAGGAGCTATTTGGTAGCTCCACGGATAAGAGCTCTGGCTGCTCTTCCAAAAGACCCAAACTCAATTCCCAGCACCCACATAACAGCTCACAGTCACCCATAGCTCCCGTTCCAAGCAATCTAACACCCTTTTTTCTGGCCTCTGCAGATGCCAGGCATACACATGGGACACAGATGTGCATACAAACAAAAATACTGATACACACAAAACAATAATAAATTTAGAAGATGAGCATTCCAAAGGCTGGAATATCGCCCTGTAACTCCTCACTCCATACCAAGAGAGAGTGCTGCTTGTGTTTTACATACTGATAAGTTTGCTCATGTAAAAACAGAACTCAGTCAGGGCATAAAAACCAGGCTGAGTGTGAAATCGGGCAAATGAGAAGAGATTGGTGACAAAAGGCAAAGCTGGCAGGGGCTTTAAACCCAGGTGTGTCAGGGTCCTTTCTCAAGGAATTAAAAAGAATAAGGCAAGAAAGCAGGAATTTCACAAGGTTAAATGAGTAGATTCCCGCATCTCTAAAAGTCATCCTAGATGGGTAATGGGAAGAAAATGATAGCTTCAGATCCTGAGACTAAAGTCACTAGAGCCAATTGGAGGGGGAAGACGTACTCTGTAGATCCGGGAAAGGTGTTAGCACACTGAGTTACACACTAAGCAACACAAAAGTTTACCCAGAAGTTACTGGTCATAGCATTTGCTGTTATTAATCACTGTACAAAAACCCTGTTCAAACAGGAATCAAAATAACTGCAAATGGGAACAAATAAAACATTTAGAAGATGTAGGGAAAAGAACCACACAACATTGTCTGTTGGTGACAAGTAGTCAGTTTGAGGGCTTAAATTTGAAGCAGCTAAACAGAGTGAAAGAGCATCATCTTCAGAAGCGAGAAAATCTTGAGGGGGGGAATGCAAAACTCTAAGGATTAAAATGTGGCCTAGTGAGGTCATCTCAGCAAGTGGGCCTGGAAGTAGAGGCAGAGTTACTGTTTCTAAGAAGTATATTAAAATGCTACAAAAAAAATGGAGTGGTCTGTGTAGATCCTAAAGCATAAATTTTCATGTGCCTGGAGGAATGAGCATTTTCTGGTTTTGCAGAAGACCAGGGTTCAGTTCCCAACACCCACAGGGCAACTCACAATTGCTTGCAGTTCCAGTTCAGGGAAATCTAGCACCATCTTCTGGCTTCTCCCAGATCCTGCAAGCACATGGCACATGAAATTGAAACAAAAACGCAAAGATAATATTTTTTAAAAGAGTACTTCTGCAGCCAGTAGAGGGAAAGATGAAGACTGAACAAATCACAGCCTCGAGGCAGCAAAGGATAGCTGCCTTAAAGATATAGCCTGTCTGATCCTTTAAGCCTTACTATAGTAAATGGAATTGAATTCTTTCAGCAGACAGTAAATGTAAAATTTAAAGATATTAAATACATTTCTCAATGACCAAAAAAAGGAAAAAGTTATCAAAAGATTATCAAAAGAAATCACTCTATTGAAAGTCCTGAGCAGGAGCTAAACAACAATTGACTGTGTAGGAAGCATCTATACTCAGGGCAAATTGTAACCTATTACCCATAAAGCCTGTCTGGCTTAAGATTAAGGTTTCTGAAATATTATAAACCAGATCTTCAGAGAGAGAAAATTGAAGGTCTAAACATTTAAATGATAGCTATCTGACAAGGGGAATTAAGGACACTCACAGCTTGCTACAGAAGAAACAAGCTCTCTTTTTGTCAGCTGATTTCTTTAATTACTTTAAAAATCAAAAGACATGTACAAATAGCTGTACAAGTAAGTAAGCAGGATAAAAAAGTGAAGCAACAATTTACATGGATACACAGAGAAGGGAGATCAACTTGCAGAGCTGAGGGTTTGTACAGTCACACTAGGGCTGGGAAGTAGGGCAGAGAAAAACCAGACAAGATTATTCTCAAGCCTTTATATTTAATGAAATTTGTTGTTGCTGTTCTTTGCTGTTGGTTTTCCTCACTTGGGTTCCAACACATCCTTCTTCCTGATTTCTCGCTCTTGGAATGGAAATGTGGTGTGGGAGAATTACCTGTATTCTGTCAATCATGTATTTTAATAAAATGCTGATTGGTCAGGCAGGAAGTATAGGCAGGTCAACCAGACGGGAAGTAGAGGCAGGGCAATGAGAGTAGGAGAAGGCTAAGGAAGAGGAAGCTCCCTTGCCATTCCTGCCCAGACCACCGAAGAGGCAACATGTGAGCTGTCACACTGAAAAAGGTACTGAGCCATGTGACTAACATAGATAATGATAATGGATTAATATAAGTTACAAGGACTAATAAGAAGCCTGACCTAATGGGCCAATCAGTTTATAACCTAATGTAGACTCTGTGAGATTTTCTTTGTGGCTTGCTGGTTGTGGGGTACTGGGCGGGACAGATACCCCAACAAACTGGCCCTCATGTTACAGAAATGTTTCTTCTAAGCCTCACAAACCACTGTTTCTCTGTAAGCACATAGCATGTGGTGTCACAGGTTCATAGCTGGAGAGGAATTCTGCCTTGGAGGGAGTCATAGGCCTCACCACGACTGATATAAACAATCCCTTGTGTTGATTTTGTGGTCTGTATTAAAATATGTTAGCACTCTGGGATTGTTGGGTAAAGTGAAAGTGGTTTCTACATGTGAGAAGAATATGAATGTGGGTGGAAGAAAGCCACAATGAGGTAAAATGAACTGTTTATATCCTCTGCAAAATTCATATGCTGGACTTCTAGAGACTAAATATGGCTTTTTGTAGTTAAGCCTTTTGAGAGGTGATTTACATAAGTGAGAGCTGGGATCCTAAGCAAGATGATTATGTTCTAAGGAAGAACAGATCCCTCCTTCTCAATACGCATTAACTGAAAACTACATGAGGGTTTAGTGAGTGGGTGGTTCTCTACAAGTCACAAAGAGACAACTTAAATGGAGCTAAATTACTAAGAGCCTTCCAGCCTCCAGAATTATGAAATAGTTTATCATGTGTCAAAAGGGCATACCTGTGGAGCCATCTGAGCAGACCAATACATCTGTCCAGTCAGAAGAGATCACAAATGCCAAATCTGGATCAAACTGGCAACAAGATAAAGTAGCATTAGATTATGATGCCAAGTATGAATCCATATGGATATGACGTGCTTGTGGACTGGCAAGATGGCTCAGTAGGTAAGAGCACTGCCTCCATGCCTGATGACCTGAGTTTAACCCCAGAATGATGGGAGGAGAGAACTGATACCTGTTCATTGTCCTCTGACAACTATACATGTGACATCACACACACACACACACACACACACACACACACACTCCAAAATAAATGTTTTAAAAGAAGAATAAAATACATATGACTCTGTATATAATATGTGTATATTATATGTTATTACAGAAAAAACTTATAAAGACCACTTGTTTTATTTTTTAAAAAAGCTGTAGAGAGAAATCTGAAAAGGCACAGCCATGAAAGTTAAATACAATGTAAACTCCTTGTTCAGTAATTATAACAATATATAACACAGATAAGAGATGTTCATTAAGTACGAGAAGTCAGCAATGGGTTTTCCAGGGCCCCTATATTATTTTTCCAAGTTTTCTATAAACCTAAAGTGTTCTAACATATAAAGATATTTTAATAAAATGTGTTGAAACTATTTATTTTATGTGTCTGAGTGTTTTGCCTTTATGTTTGTATGTGTACCGTAAGTAGGCAGTGCCCATGAAGACCAGAAGGAGGCATCAGATATCTGTAGCAAGAGTTAGGGATATCTGTGAGTCACCATATAAGTGTTGGGAACTGAACTCACATTGTTCCCACAATAGTAAATGCTCTTATCCATTGAGCCATCTCTCTCGCTCTGTTGATTGCATTCTTAAGGCATTATTTTGAGGCCAAAAAATAAAAAAACAAAAAACAAAAAAAACGTGGATATAAGAAAATATATGCCATAGAATGTCTGAATGTCTGAGCAAGTGAAATTAGCCTTTGATGATAGAAAAAAGAATAGTAGGCTCTCAACAGGAAGGAGAAATGAACGGAAAGGAAGCATGATTGTCAGTCATAAGATACAGTCTGTGGCATACTTTGATGAAGAGGCTGACTCCACTGATACATATCTTCTTGGGTCCGACATACGGCCAAAGAGGTTCGGGAGGTTTAGGTGACCCTTCTCTTTCAGCTGTTGGACTGGCAGGGCTCCCAGCCACACAGCTTCTGTTCCTATGCATACCGTGCCATAACAGAAGCTGAAGCCTAACTTGCTCTTGATCTTACATGCCCCTTCAGATCTTCTTGACAGGCTTATCTTGCTGACCCCTACAAAATTAAGGTAAGTAAACACCCAACACTTCACAGCACCCTGGTGTATGATGGTCAACCTCCAAGCCAAGTTAATGTTTGGGGCAGTATTCAGGTTGGCCTTGAACTCATGCACTGTCTTTCAAGGGTTTGGAACTGCTGCTGGGCACCACATCCAGTCTATCATGTCTTCCCTACTGATCTCTTTTATAATGCAGACTCAGCTCATCCATGGGGACAGAGAGGAAATTCCTACCCACCATCTTTCCCAAGGCTATCCAAGCCATGATCAGCCCTTGCATCACACGAAAGAGCTGTTCCTTCCTGGAAGCAGATGAGAAAACTGAGAGGAAGCTGTTTATCTTCTTACAATAAATGAATAGATTTACCTAAGTGATTGATGGTCTCATGGCCCTTTTATGCCTCAGTGTTCTAGTACGTTGTTCTTGCTTGCTATTTGTGTACCCAGTGCTACTGCTGAATATATCCCAGCTCACACACTTTTTTTTTGATAATTTGAAATATTTCTGCATAAATTGAGTTGGTGTTGAAGCTATTCTGCCCTTATTTATAATACTAATTGGTTCACATTTTTTTTGCATTTTTAGCAAATGTGACAGTCTAAATAATTAGTATGAATATCCCTGACTAGCATCAATTTTAGACAGAGTAGTCAGCTGTACTTTGTTATTATAAATGTTCTCAAAGTGGCAGTGCATTGGATTATTGAATGGGAAAACTGATTTATTGGGCATATAATTTCAGCAAAAGACAGATGGCCAGATTTTTTCACTAAAATAAATTTCTAGTGCTTTTAAAGTGTGAACATTTTTAAACATTGTTTATTAGAACATATTAATTATATATAATGATAGATTTCATTATTGCATTTTCATATATGAACATAATATATTTCAATTACATTTACTACTTCCTGTTAAATTATTTTGTCTCTTCCTCTTCTCCTTTAATTTGCATTTTTCTGGAATGTATTTATAATTTGAAGTATGAGCATTCTGACATTCCTCTGCCTAGAGAACAGCAATTATAAACATATCCCTCAAAATGTTCTGTATTTGTTAGATTAAGCAGCTGCCAGTGAAGGTAGAATGTGCCACGTGCTCTGTGAAAAAGGTAATTCATATAGGATTTAATAATCTAAATATAGATTACTAAATTATTATTATGACATCTGAGAAAACAATTGTAATAAAAGATAATTAAAGTCTCATTTGACTTTTTCCACTTCCAATCAAATGATAGAGGAAGAGTCAGTAGGAGGATTTTGTTGTTTGTTTCAGTTAACAGTCTAGAACCAGGCTCAGCACAGGTCAAGGTGTGTTACATTGGCAGATATGTCTCTCTTGCAAATGGTGAATTCTCACACAGCTCATCTAACATTCAGGGATCATTCTGTTATCCAAAATGTGCTTCCTTCAGTTGAGTAAAGATAGGATCCTTCCAAAGGGGAAAGGCACTTGACGATAAAATGTGGTTGGGGTTTGTTAGAAAGCCAATACTCCTTATTTAATCATTTCAATTTGTTCTTGGTAGAAAAAGTCATTTCTCCGAATGTTAAAAATTAGGATGAATAATGTTGGAATGATTTCAAAAATTATCAGAAACTTAAAGTTTCTGGCACAAATGATTGCAATCAATAAATTTATGTTTAATTGGACTCCATCCAATAAGTCTGTGTTTTTGCCATTTTTCCTTGTTCAGTATTTCTTGTGTGTATGAAATTTATGTATGTGAGTGCATGGGCGTGTGGAGACCGGAGGTGAGCATCCGGTATCTTCCTCAGTTCTTCTCTACCTTTCCTCCTGAGACGGGGCCTCTCACTGAACTTGGATCTAATTCCACACAATGACTTGGTCAGAGAGCCCCAAGGGTCATGTTTCAGTTGGCCCAGCCCTGGAATTACAGTTCTGCACCACTATTCCCAACCTTTTTAAAGTGGTATATAGGAATTCTGACTCAGGTCCTCAGGTACTTCACCTACTAAGGCATCTCTCCAACTCTAGTTCATTATTTTTTAAAGTCAACTTTTTAAAAAATGTATATTAAAAAGCCCATTATTTCAACCTACTTGGTCCCTGTCTCTGTGCATATTAACCTGGGGCTCTCTATCTCTTCATGGGGACTTCAAATTCTTCGGTAGAATGATTCTTTTCAGTATCTGTTATGAGACAATTCTGCTAACGAAGGCTCCTCCTAGTTTTTGTTAATCTGAAAGTCTTTATTTTTTACCTTTGAAGAATGAGGCTGCTGGATCTAGGAAGATGTCAATCTTTTTAATCTATTGTTATTTGCTCTTTCCTCTGCCTCCTGTGGTTCTGACTCAAAATCCAGAGGTTAATCTCCTGGACGCCCCCTTAAGATGGATGCTCACTTTTGTCTTCCTGCTTGTAAGTGCTCTTTGCTTTTCATTAACTTGACCTTAAGAATTCTAGGTGGGCTCATCTGAATGATCTTGGTTGCATCTTCTTATGCTTCACCCCTGTTTAGGTTGTGAGGTTTTCACTGGGTTTGGACCCTTTCAACCAGTTTCTCTATTTTGTCCACTTTTTACCCTCAACAAAATTAGTAACCCTCCCATATACAGATGATTAAAAGGCTAAGAAGAAATCAGAGAAAGATCAACCTTTACAATAGCCACAAATAACATAAAATATCTTGGGGTAACACTAGCCAAAGGAGTAAAAGACCTGTATGATAAGAACTTTATGTCTTTGAAGAAAGAAATTGAAGATAGTATCAGAAAATGGAAAGATCGCCCATGCTCTTGGATAGGTAGGATCAATATAATAAAAATGGCAATCTAACCAAAAGCAGTCTGCAGATTTAATGCTATCCCCATCAAAATCCCAGCACAGCACAATTATTCACAGACATCAAAAGAACCATACTCAACTTCCTATGGAAAAAAAAAAAAACAAAACAGGATACCCCAAACAAGCCTGTACAATAAAGGAACTTGCAGAAGCATCACCATCCCTGACTTCAAGATCTATTACAGAGCTACAGTAGTGAAAACAGCCTGGTATTGGCATAAAAACAGACAGGTGGACAAATGGAATTGAATCAAGGATCCCAATATTAAGCCACACACTTATGAACACCTGATTTTTTAAAAAGGAAGCTAAAATTATACAATGGAATGGAAGAAAACATGTTCAACAAATGGTACTGGAATGGATGGGGTGGGGTGGGTGGAAGATGGAGGAAGCAGGAGGACAGGAGGGAAAGTGGACTACAATTGGTATGTAAAGTGAAAAAAGAATCTTTTAAAATATAAATTTAAAAAGATACAGAACAAATTAAAATAAAATTTAAAAAGAGTCATTATATACGTACCTCTACTGTTAGTCGTAGAATTTTCAGTCATTCTTGAGTTTCTTGATTCTCCTTAGATCTTTTATCACAGCGTCACTCACTGGCTTTCAGCTTTAGCTAAAATATTTTTGACCTGAGCTTTATTGCACTCTATTCCATCACCATATTAAAAATAACGCTTTAGGCGTCAGTCCCTTCTCCCAGGGTTCATCACTCCTTGCTGTTTCTGCCATTGATTTGTTCAGGCACTTTACTGAACTAATTAAGCACATCTGTAGTCTTGGTTGCCAGAGACCCCTGAAGTCTCTGCTCATTTAACTTAGTAATCAGCTAGTAATTAGACAGAGTCTCCCCTAAACACCTTAACCCTGTTCTTTATTAGAGACTGAGCTGGTGTGTGTCCAGGCACACCTTCCACTTTCCCAAGGTTTATGACTTTGTCTCGGTCTCTGACTTCAGCTAGCGCAGTAGCTGCTTACATCCTCTGGACACACCCCACACCTGTACATGCATGTGGCCCTCTAAATTCCTAGCAATGGTTAGAACTTTTCAAATACTTTATGGAGATCTCATATTTAAACTCTTCCTTTTGGCCATTCTCTTGTTTTCTGGCACAGCCACCTGTGACAGTAACCAGCAGACAGTGATTCTTTTCAACCAAAGCACTAGAGCTAAGCCAGTTATGACTGAATGGGCCGAGGCCAGTCAAAGGGTTGTGAGTGGAGCTTTTCCAGGAAAATACAGGACAAGTCAATGTTGATGATGCCCCAAAGATGAATGTGTTAGGAACTTCACATTTATTCTTTCTTTTTTAATTGATTTTTATTGAGCTCTACATTTTTCTCTGCTCCCCTCCCTACCTCTCCCCTCCCCTTCAACCCTCTTCCAAGGTCCCCATGCTCCCAATTTACTCAGGAGATCTTGTCTTTTTCTACTTCCCATATAGATTAGATCTATGTATGTCTTTCTTAGGGTCCTCATTGTTGTCTGGGTTCTCTGGGATTGTGATTTGTGGGCTGGTTTTCTTTATGTTTAAAAACCCCTTATGAGTGCGTTCATGTGATAATTGTCTTTCTGGGTCTGGGTTACCTCACTCAAAATGCTGCTTTCTAGTTCCATTTGCAAGTGGAACTGAAAGATTCAAGATGTCATTATTTTTTTCTGCTGTGTAGTACTCCATTGTGTAAATGTACCACATTTCCTTATCCATTCTTCTGTCGAGGGGCATTTAGGTTGTGTCTAGGTTCTGGCTATGACAAACAAAGCTGCTATGAACATAATTGAACACATGTCCTTGTGGCACGATTGAGCATCCTTTGGGTACATACCTAAAAGAGGTATTGCTGGGTCTTGAGGAAGGTTATTTCCTAATTTTCTGAGAAATCACCACAATGGCATCAAAAGGGGCTGTACCAGCTTGTATTCCCACCAACAATTCAGGAGTGTTCCCTTTACTCCACAACCTCTTCAGTGTAAGTTGTCATCAGTGTTTCTGATCTTGGCCATTCTTTCAGGTGTAAGATGGACTCTCAGAGTTGCTTTGACTTACATTTCTCTGGTGGCTATTCTAACATACCAGCTGCTGCTGGGTGGCTGATGTCATGAGTGTCGTGGTTCTACATAGCTGTTTCAGAGTGTTCACAGAGGTAGGAAGTGGAGCCAAGAGTATGGCAAGTGACACACAGCGACTGTTGAGTTTGGAGGGTTTTGCTTTTTGCCTTTCATCTCTCTTGTGCCGCAGTCATTGGGCTAATTCTAGACTCATGAGAATGTTGTATATCATACATTTGTGGAGGGGAGATAGTTCAAAGACTATTGAACTATATTCAACTGTTGTTCACGTTATTCTTTGTGGGAGCCAGCCTTCGGAAGTTACAGCTAGTTGTATTGTTTGTTTTTATAATATTTATATTTTATCAGCTGGTTTATATAACTTTTCCATTGTGCTTTAATCAGTCAGTATCTGTAAGGCTCTGAAACTTTCCATATAGCCAGCCCTGTTAAAGAAAGGGTAAACATGCAAGACTTTAACGAGTGCATGTGAAGGGTATCCTATGAAGTGCCGGAGGTTTACATGCCCATATCTTTCAGGGTGTTGCTAGCATGAATGACAATCCCTGGGAGGATACTGTGTCTTCAAAGGCTAGCACTTCAGTGGTGTGGGCAGGTTGAAATGTTGAAGATTCAGAGTCCAATCACAATTTATCTCGGGTGATCTTTATTCCTCTAAGTAACCATTGCTTGTCCACCTCTATTTCATACCTAACATCCTGTGACCTGAGAACCTCCTGGGAAGTATTAACTTAAAACCCAGTCTCTACCAAATTCCAGTCTAAGAGTCACCAGCTTGAATCAGAGGGTTTTAGTTGTGTTTTATCTGCTTTGCTATAACTGCTGACTTTGTGTCCTCACCAATGTAATTTAAAACTGTCTTCATTTATGATTTTCTTTATTACTTTGGAATATGGAATTCTGGTAACCTATATCTGTTTTCTCAGACAATGGTCATTCATATGTGGCTCCAGAAGGTGCTATCTCTCTTCTCCTTTGAGGTGATAGTTGTGATTTTGAAACAAAACTTAGTAACTAGCTCTTACAACCCATGGTGGATTGATGTGAATTTGATGTAAATTTGATAGGATGCTTTATAGGAGGAGTGCAATCTGTATTTGGTTTAAGTAATAGAGACAGCTGTGCTTAAAGAAAAGAGACCATTTAAGGTGGTAGCTTTGTCTTGGTGGGGAAAAAAAAAACAAGTATTTGAATCAAAGTCTTTTTTTGAAGAACTGGTAGACAGAAACACAGACTTTGGATTATTGGCATTTAGATGCAGATTCAATAAATGATTAGATCCAGATTTCTTTAGTTCAGTTTATTTTATTCTGTCATTTTGGAGGTACAGAGATGGAACACAGGTCTTCCTGCAGGCTAGGCAAGTCCTCTCTCAGTAAAGAAAACCCCAACCTGCTTAAACTGTAACTGCCACATATTATCCACATGTGACTTTTAAAAATATAAACTTGCTGTCTGCATGATTATTCCCAATTTTAAAGTGTCATTTCCTTCTTCAAAAAGAAAATCCTTTCTATAGAATTGCATTTTTTCCTTTTTTCTCTAAGCTTGTTTGCATGAAAGCTGGGCAAGCTACAAACTTGGGCAGTGGCATTTTATAAACAAGCCTTGATCTATTTGAGCACAGGGAGTTTGGAATATGGAAAAATCAAAATTGGAAAGAAGCTGAGAGTTCATTATGTTCAACATGTCCCTGAGAATCCAATGGCTTTCAGCAGTCCATATTAGGATTCATGAAGCCTGCATTTGGATACTTCAGATGGCAGGAAATTCATTGCCTTGAAAGTAGCCTATATCACACTGGTACTTATTAGATTGTTAAAGTCTTCCTCAGTTTACTCTAAATCTGTTCCACTAAACCACCTTCATGGTTTTCCAGAGCAGAAGTCTTGATTTCTGCAATGACGTTTGAGCTGAGTGATTATCTACTGGAAGTGCTCCCATGGTGCGGGAGAATTTTCTGTAATCTGTCAATCATATTTTAAATAAATGCTGATTGGCCAGGCAGGAAGTATAGGCGGGAAAACAAGACAGGAAGTAGAGGTGATGCAATGAGAACAGGAATATTCTGGGAAGCAGGAAGCTCCCTCTACCACTCCTGCCCAGACCACAGAGAAGCAAGATGTAACCTGCCCCACTGTAAAAGGTACTGAGCCACATGGCTAACACAGACAAGAATTATGGGTTACTGTAAGATGTAAGAATTAGTTAATAAGAAGACTGAGCTAATAGGCCAATTAGGTTATAATCTTATGGAGTCGTGTGTGTGATTTTCTTTGAGGCTTGCCGGCTTGTTGGGGTACTGGGCGGGACAAAAACCCCAACAAGAAGGCCCCCTCATGTTACACTCCCATGGGTATTACAGAGTTGTAACAACATCCCTGTTATCTACTTATGACAAGTCTCAACAACATTTCCTCTATGTTCCTGATAATCAGAAATGTCTGCTGGCATTGCCCAATGTCTTTGGTAGGGTGTGAACCCTTGCTCTAAAATAAGCCAAACTAATACAGGTGACGAACTTTGACCTGTTCATAAAACCTCGCTGTCTTCTATCCAGCCATGCTGTGTGACTATGGCCAAGTTACTAGCCCTCTTTCAGATTCAAATTCTAATAAAGTAGGATTGCTGTTATCTTTGTTGTAGTTATGAAATCAGACTCAGTAACAACAGATAAAAATCATAGGAACTGTTTCCCAGGACTCGGGAAATGAACCACAAATGTAAGCTTCATTCACAGACACAAAGGGTTCTTCCTGGAAGACTGACTTCCAGACAACACTACACAGCAAGATGTATAGAACTGAAGGAAAACACTAAGCAATACAGGACTAGGGGGTTGTCAAATGGAAAAAAATATTTTCTAAGGTATGAAGTAGTCATGAAATGTGGGCAGAGTCAGTTCTAAAATTCTCAATGTGAAAGTTATTCCAGTCCACACGTTTTTGGATGTAAAGGCACTGCCAATCACGCAGGACTATGATACATTCTCAGGAGTCCAGCTTCAATAAATATGATGTTTACGGCGTGCAATAAAAATAAACAGTTGGAGAACCTTAATGAAGATGGGGAAGTATATTTCCACGGATAAACATGCCTCCCTGGTTTCACAGAAAAGGTTCCCCGCTAATGAGCAATGCCAGAATTAATTACATTCAAAGTGGTGCAGAATGTTTTTGATGCCATTTGATTTGAATTGCATTCATTATGAAGTTTAAGAAAGGAAAAACTCACTGCCGTTACAGATAAAAAGTACCTAGATTATGATTCCTGATTTTTATTCTTTCCGTAAATGGATTTTCTAGATAAAATACAAAGCCTCTAAAGTAGTTCAAATATCAGATAACAGCAAACAATTCTTTAGTGCCATTATCACACAAATGTCCCATGAAGCACACCCACACTGAAAGGCTTTCAACTGCTAACTTATGTTCAGATTTAGCTCTCTGAGCCTTGGTTTTCTGGCTCCATGCTTCTTAAACTGTCAGTCATAATGTGAGACATTCAGTTGAGTCCACAGCCATACTCTCTTCACTCTTCACTCTGATATCCACTGTCTCAGCCTCTCCACAATATTCCCACCCCAAACAGAGAACCTGGGTAAAAGGAAATATCCACACATAACACCCTTCAAAATCATGGAGTTCTAACTGCGTTTAGGACCTAAGTCCCCTGTCTTTCAAACAACCAGCACTACTCACATCTGAATATCTGGAGATGGAGCCCCAGATGAGAGAGAACATCTGACATTTGTCTATCTGGGTCTGGGTAACGCTATTCAGTATGATTCTTTCTAATTCCATTTGTAAGCAAAGTTCATAATTTCATTTTATCTTTACAGTTGAGTAATATTCCATAGCATATATGCACCACATTTTCCTTATCTAGTTGTTAGCCAATGAACATTTCCATTCCCAAGACATTGTGAATATCTTGTTATCTGGAGTAGCAATGAACATGGCTGGGCAAGTATTCATAAGGTTCGTTGGGTGCATGCCAAGGGGTAGTGTAGCTAAGTCCTGTGGTAGAATTATTTTTCACTTTGTGAGAGTTCTCCTCACTGATTTCCAGAGCGTCTGCATGAACTTCCTTCCAGCAATAGATGAGGCTCCTCTTTCCCCGCAACCTCCACAGCTTTGGTTGTCAATTGTTTTGCTGACCTTTGCCATTCTGAGAGGGACAAGAGGAAATCTGTTGTTTTAATTTACTTGTCCAAAATTGCTAAGGATGATGAACACTCTTTGAGGTATTTATTTGTATTTTCTTTTCTTCTATCTTTAACTCACTGTTTAGTTTTCATGACCATTTTTGATTGGGTTGTTTCCTTGACTCTTTGTTTTCTGAGTTCTTTGTGTATTCTGGATATTAATCCTCTGTCAGATGTACAGCTGAAAAAGATTTTCTATCATTCTGTGGGTTTCTTTACTTAATTGTTTCCTTAGCTGTATGGAAGCTTTTTAGATTTATGAGGTTGCAGCTGTCAATTTTTTACCTTAATTTCTTGACAGATGGAGTCCTGTTCAGAAAGCCTTCCCCTACACCTATATCCTGCATGATACTGCTTATGTTTTCTTCTATCAGTTTTAGTGTTAGCGGTTTCAAACTGGAGTCTTGCATAGATAAAGCAGACCCACAGTATCTGTCACCCTGACAAAAAAGTGTATCAAAGTCTGCCAAAGACCACTTTTTAGCTCTTGTAACAAACTTTCCCATCTTGGGCCCACAACACGTACATTCAGTCTACAAACCCAAGTTCAAATCCAGGCCTTTTCTGCCAGTTAAACAGCCACTCATTGAAAGAATTATGCAATTGTGTGCCTGTTATTGTCTTAGTTATGATTTCTATTGCTGTGAAGAGACTCCATGACTAAGGCAACTTTTATAGAGAAAAATATTTAATTGGGGCTAGCTTTAAGTTCAGAGGTTTAGTCCATTACTACCATGGCAGGTGGCATGCAGGCAGATATACTGCTGGAGAAGGAGCTGACAGTTCTACCATCTTGATCTATCTGCAGACAGCAGCAATCTGTGTTCCACATTGGCATAACATGAACATAGGAGACCTCAAAGCCCACCCCTATCAATGATACACTTCCTTCAACAAGGTTACACCTACTCCAACAAAGCCATGCCTTCTAATTGTACCACTCTCTACAGGAATACTTTCTTTTAAACCACCACATTGCACTCCCTGGTCCCCACAGGCTTGTATTCATCTGATAGTGCAAAATTACATTCAATAAACATCAGAAGTCCCCAAAACCTATACAGTCTCAAGCTTGTTTAAGTCTAAAGCTCCAAGTCTCCTCTGAGATTCCTGCAATGTCTTAACTGTAATCCTATGTAAAATCAAAGACAAAAAGGCAGATCGCATACTTCCAACATATAATTGCCATATACAGAATACTTTACCATTCCAAAAAGAAGGGAAGGAATGGATAGTGAGGAAATACTGGACCAGAGAAGTTAAAAACCAGCAGGGCAAACTCCAAACTTGGTATCCTCATATCTAATGTCAAAACACTCTTTAGATCACCAACTCCTTTCAGCCTGCTGGCTACAACACTCTTCTTTCTCTTTGACTGGTTCCACTCCTGTTATCTGCTTTGCTTGACAGCTATCCCATGGCTCTGGCATCCCCAACATCTTTGGGTCTCCAAGGCAATCGAGGCTTCATTTGTACAGCTTCATGCAATGGTCTCTCTAGGTCTCCATTCAGGGACACCCCTGACACATATCTGGCCTTACTAGATTTTCTTAGTCACAGAAGAAGATTCTATATCCCTTTTCTTGTATCCTTAACTCTAAAGCCAGAGCCATGTGACTGAAGAAGACATGTCCTGCTGCTTGCTGAGGCTGGAATGTGGCCCCTCATTCAATTACATCTTTGTCAACTTTCTGTTTTCAGTGATTTCCTTCACTGCTTAGTTGTCCTAAAACTGGATCTGTATACGGGGGTGACCTCAAACTCAAAGATCTGCCTGGCTCCGCCTCTAGAGAGGGCATGTACCACCACACTCGGCTCCAAGTTTTTCTTTAATTCCTTCTCACACATTGGAAACTTAGCTGGGTGGGATCTTGGCCTGAGGCCACAATTTCATATATTCCATTTTCTTAAGCTTTTTATCTCCTTGAACACAGGACCTGACATTTCTTTCCATTTTCTGATGCTCCTTTTCTCCTCATATTATACATTTTATATTTTCTACTTGGTAATCTTGTTCCTTTCATTATAAATCTTCATTAGAGTTAACACTAGTAACCACATTACAAAGTCTGCTTTGAGATTTCCTCTGCCAATGGAATTAAATCCAAAATTCTTCACTTTATCCTCAGGCATCCTTTGCAGACAAGAACAAAAAGCAGCTACATTCTTTACCAAAATACCACAAGAATGATCTTGAGGGAATATACTAACATTCTCCTCCTCTGACATCCCTTGAGCCAAGCCCCCAGCAGTTCTAATGATCCTCAGCATCACTGTCTTCCAGTTCCTATTTGTATGGTCTATAAAGCTGCACTTAAAGCATTTCACTGCTTTCCTAACCCATGCTCCCAACATCCAAATTCCTCTAAACAGAAGCATGGTCGGGCCTATCACAGCAATACCCCAGTTCCTGGTACCAGCTTCTGTCTTAGTTAGGGTTTCTATCACTGGGAAGGGACACCATAACCAGGCCAACTCTTACAAGGGAAAACATTTAATTGAGGCGGGCTTACAGTTCAGAGGTTTAGTCTATTATTGTCACGGTGGGTGGCAAGCAGACAGACATGGCGCTGAAGAAGGAGCTGAGAGTTTTTATATCTGCAGACAACAGAAGGAGTCTATAGCTTGAGCACAGGAGACCTCAAAGGCTGCCCCCATCAGTGATCTACTTCCTTCAATAAGGCCACACCTACTTCAACAAAGCTACACTTCCTCATTGCTCCACTCTCTCCAGGGCCATTTTCTTTCAAATTACCACAGTTACCATGTCTGAACAAACACTGTTTGAACTCTAGAGAATTTTCATTCACATTAATAAGAAATTCGACATTACTTGTTTGATAGTTAACTCTTTTGCATACTTCCTATTCTTGTAACAGGACAAGAAGTGAGTTCATATTTCACTGTGTGTGCAAAAGGGTTCCAGACTCTCTGAAGAGCACAGATCACTTGGCAGTATGGCAGAGGGAAGCTGATATGTTGGGAGCCACATTTTTGGGGAGACTTTGCTGAGATCCTAGCCGTGGCAGTTTCGTACAATCCAGGATAGGAGCATGGGGATGAGGAATGTTAAGTAGGAGAAACAGAGATGAAAAGGAAATGCAGAGGCACAGAATAGTAATGGAAGGGTAACTCAGTGAAAACTGAATGCTGGAGTCATTTGCATTTTTTCCATACACTTTTATACCCTAATACAAAAGGGGGGGAAGAAGGCAAAAGACTGCTTTAACGTAATACAAAGGACAACAAAACAGTTACTTACTACGATATTTGAGGCATCAAGTCATATTTCCTGAGAAAACCATTTGATGCTTGGGACAGTGAAAACATCCTAGACCAAGTATCCTGCAGGCAACCACTACCTAAGTCAAACCTATTTCGAAAGAAGGAGCAGAAGTATGCTTGCATTCTCTGATCTATGGTCAGGGTGGAGAAGATCTACCTCTCTGGGCCATTTTAATGTCCAAAACACCACATAACCACACCTTAAGTCAGGGTGTGTAGCTACACTTTTCAACAACTTTGAGTAAGCAAAATAAATTCAAACTTGACCTTCAGAAGACGAGGTGGACTAGACTCACATTTTTGGGTCCCAACACTGATAGACATCTTGTGTCCTGTGCTTTGTGTCTATCCACTCTTGACCTGTAAAAAAAAAAAGAACTCCTAACTCAAGGTCACTGGAACATTTTTAGGAGATTGAAATGACTAGGAAAGACACAATGTCATTAATTGTCTTCATTCTCAGTCAGTCAAGAGCAGATAAAAACTACCAGATGACATCAAAGTACAACTGTAACACACACACACACACACACACACAACTGCACAGAAACTTACCTCTTAAAGCTTGCATCAGTAAGTCTATAATAATACATGCTTTCTAAGATTTAATTTACAGGGGAACTAATTTAACAAGTTAAGGCGAAGCATTGTTTTTTATCACCAAATGTTCCATTTCCTGGACAGTGAGCCCTATCACTACTGTGATTTTAATTTATTCATCCATGTTCTGTGATCTCAGAATGTAACACAATGCCAGATAGTGTCAGTAATTCACTAGTAAAGAGGCTTGTCTGAATAATTAAATGATGTACAGCTTACCCTCTGCTTTATCAAAAGTGAGATGATATTTAGATCTGGTTTGAAATAAAGATACATTACCCCAGCTTGCCCAAACCTGCCATGTATATCATGGTTCATTCTGAGCATCATTTACCTCACCAACAGAAAGTGCTTTGCCCAATCTCCAGGAAGCTAATTAATTATCATTCCAGTGTGATCTTGATAGGACTATTGATGTATCCTAAAAACAAGTTCGAGATTGTAAAGCCATGATTAAGGCAATTAAATACATGGTCTGCTGTCATTTATATCTTGATTATGGACTACTGTAGTATCGACTGAAGTTAACTCGTACACATAACTTTGCATGATTTGCCCTGCAACGCTTTAAATAATCGTAATTCTAAGATTATTTCCTCATAAGCACCATGATCTCCCCCTGTGTTCACAAATGGTGTAGCCACAGATATTTAGATATAAGTAATGAGAAACTTGTGTTGCTCCTTAGCCTGAAAAATTTTCTGTCATTTAATTGCAACGACTCAGGCAGAACTTTCTGCACCAGATTTTAATTTAAGTGCTCAATATTTCTCATGCTAATTGATTGACACATCTCTACTAAATATTCAAATTGAACCGAGAGAAACTCAAACCCTTTCCACTAAAATCAGGAACACGACAAGGCTGTCCACTCTCTCCATACCTCTTCAATATAGTGCTTGAAGTTCTAGCAATAGCAATAAGACAACATAAGGAGATCAAGGGGATTCGAATTGGAAAGGATGAAGTTAAACTTTCGTTATTTGCTGACGATATGATAGTTTACATAAGTGACCCCAAAAACTCTACCAAAGAACTCCTACAGCTGATAAACACCTTTAGTAACGTGGCAGGATACAAGATCAACTCCAAAAAATCAGTGGCCCTCCTATACACAAAGGATAAAGAAGCAGAGAGGGAAATCAGAGAAGCATCACCTTTCATGATAGCCACAAATAGCATAAAATATCTTGGGGTTACTCTAACCAAGGAAGTGAAAGACCTATTTGACAAAAACTTTAAGTCCTTGAAGAAAGAAATTGAAGAGGATACCAGAAAATGGAAAGACCTCCCCTGCTCTTGGATTGGGAGAATCAACATAGTAAAAATGGCAATTCTACCAAAAGCAATCTATAGATTCAATGCAATCCCCATCAAAATCCCATCAAACTTCTTCACAGACCTTGAGAGAACAATAATCAAGTTTATATGGCAAAACAAAAAACCCAGGATAGCCAAAACAATCTTATATAATAAAAGAACTTCTGGAGGCATTACTATCCCTGACTTCAAACTCTATTATAGAGCTACAGTATTGAAAACAGCTTGGTATTGGCATAAGAACAGAGAAGTCGACCTATGGAATCGAATAGAAGACCCAGATATTAACCCACAAACTTATGAACACCTAATTTTCGACAAGGGAGCTAAAGGTATACAATGGAAGAAGGACAGCATCTTTAACAAATTTTGCTGGCATAACTGGATGTCAACCTGTAAAAAAATGAAAGTAGATCCATATCTATCACCATGCACAAAAATCAAGTCCAAATGGATTAAAGACATCAACATTAATCCGTCCACTTTGAACCTGATAGAAGAGAAAGTGGGAAGTAGTCTACAAGATTTAGGCACAGGAGGCCTCTTCCTAAGCAGGACCCCAGCAGCACAGACAATAAGAGAAACAATGAATAAATGGGATCTACTGAAACTGGGAAGCTTCTGTAAAGCAAAGGACACTGTCAGTAGGACAAAAAGGCTGCCTTCTGACTGGGAGAAGATCTTCACCAACCCCTCATCAGACAAAGGTCTGATCTCCAAAATATACAAAGAACTCAAGAAACTAGGCACTAAAACTCTAATTAACCCAATTAAAAAATGGGGTACTGAACTTAACAGAGAATTCACAACAGATGAACTTCGAATGGCCAGAAGACACTTAAGGTCATGCTCAACCTCCGTAGCGATCAGGGAAATGCAAATCAAAACCACTTTGAGATACCATCTTACACCTGTCAGAATAGCTAAAGTCAAAAACACCAATGATATCCTATGCTGGAGAGGATGTGGAGTGAGGGGAACACTCATCCATTGTTGGTGGGAATGCAAACTCGTGCAGCCACTGTGGAAATCAGTGTGGCGGTTTCTCAGGAAACTGGGAGTCAACCTCCCTCAGGACCCAGCAATTCCACTCTTGGGAATATACCCTAAAGATTCCCGATCATACTACAAAAGCATTTGTTCTACTATGTTCATAGCAGCACTATTTGTAATAGCCAGAACCTGGAAACAGCCTAGGTGCCCCTCAATAGAAGAATGGTTAAAAAAGGTGTGGAACATATACACATTAGAGTTTTACTCAGCGGTAAAAAACAATGACATCTTGAATTTTGCATGCAAATGGATGGAAATAGAAAACGCTTTACTGAGTGAGGTAAGCCAGTCCCAAAAAGAGGAACACGGTATGTATTCACTCATAAGTGGATTCTAACCATAATTAAAGGTCTTTGAGCCTATTATTCGTGATCCTAGAGAAGCTAAATAAGAAGATGAACCTGATGAAGATTATTTAGCTATCCACCAGGAGGTAGGAAATAGACAAGAGTCCCAGGTAACCTCGGGTGCATGGGGGGGAGGGAGGGTCGATGGAAGGGGAGAAGGTTAGAGAGAAGGGAGTAGGGGAAGAAAGGGGAAAGCTTGGTGGCCTGGGATGGGGGGGGAGGGAGGAAGGATGAACAAGGGATCAGGGAAGATTATATTTCAACTAAGGGACCCATTTTAGGGTTTACAGGAGACTTGAGTATATATGGGATCCCAGGTCCAAGGAGAGATCCCCCAGATTGCTCTCTGGACAGAGGAGTGGGTGCCTGAATCGGCCGTGGCCCATGTCCATACTGATGTATATTTTGCTTATCACCATAGATCCTGCATCTGACGAAGGATGGCGATACAGTCGGAAACCCACATTGCAGCACGGGACTGAGCCCCCCGAGGTCCAAATGAGGAGCAGAAGGAGGAAGAACATGAAAAACGAAGTCAGTACTGCGAGGGATGCCATCACCCACTGATACAAGGGAACGGATCTGATGAGAGTTTACCAAGGCCAGTTGGACTGGGACTGAAAGAGGACGTGATCTAACCAGACTCTCCGAATTTGGCCGGATTCTCTGACTGTGGCTGACCCGAAGTCTTTCTGAAAAGCCATTGACTATGACACTGGGACCTGTTTCCTCTACATATAATGGATTTTGGGGATCCAGTCTGTTTGGACACTCACCTTCCTGGACCTGGAGGGAGGGGGAAGGAACTGGAACTTCCCACAGGGCAGGAAACCCTGACCGCCCTGGGGGACGAAGAGGGAGGAGGAGGGGGAGTAGGGGGAGTGGGAGGGTGTTGGGAGGGGGGGTGGAAATGGAAACTTTTATAATTTAATAAAATTTACTAAAAAAAAAAAAAAAGACCTCTCCTATTAATAAATTTACATTTTGTTAAGACAGGCTCCTATTATGCAATCCTAACTCTACTGTAATTCAGTGTGTAGACCACGCTGTCCTAAAACCTCACAAAGCTCTGCCTGTCTCTGCCTTCTGTGTGCTTCAATTATAGGCAAGTGCCACCTGGCTTAATCAGTTCACTTCTTTTTAAAAATCCCACCAGAACATGTTAAAAGTTGTGATTTCTTTTTTTCTATTTTCTCTTTGTTTTTGTTTTGTTTTGCAGAAATGTCTTGCAGATACCATGCAAAAAGGAAAAATATGGCACACACAAGAAAGAAAAACAGAGAGTGTTCACTGAAGAGTTCTCCAGGACAAAGTTATAAACTGTGTTACAGAGCCAGAATTTATAACTGCTATGGAGCGTTCTCTCATCAGGATTAATATTAGAGAGGAACTGGGATATACTTGAAACCTGCTCAAAACACACTGCAAATGTTTCCATCTCTTGGATGCTCAGTGGTCCTGTTTCATGGCATCGTTATCTTTCTCTGAGTATTAAAAGTTAATGACTATCGAAAGAATCAGTTGTACATGTCTTATTTGGGCTTGCTTTCTTCTCCCCAACTCTGAAAACATTTCTTTGTCTCAGCAAAGCCATGCGGTTGAACACTAACTTCAGGAGGATTTGGGCTTGTTGAAGACAATGTGTCATGCAGCAGAGAGGAGCAGTTCTCGGGGGTCTACTGTCAGCCTTGGATTCATTTCCTGTTACTATTCCAACAAACACTGGAGGGCGCAGAACAATTGAGGATCTGACATATGTCATCCTGATCCACAATCTCTATGTCTGAATGTTGTGTTTCTTGTGGAGACAATGAATAAGGACCCATCCCAGAATTTTCCAGCTTTTGGAGGTTTTTCTCATGGGTCTACTTACTGAGTCCTCCAAAGCAGTATTTTCCATCTCTCTGGCCATTTTAACCATCATGTCTTCTGGCCCTGACCTAAGCAGGGGAAGTATCTTTTATGGCTCATCTAATTAGTGCTCATGTAGACCATCCAGGACTACACACTTGGCAAGTCTCTTTCCCCACACAAGGCTTCTGTTACAGAGTCCAGGAAGATGGCACCTCTATCTCTGGGTCACTAATCTGTGACATTAGTAATTCATTTTACTTCTTTAATTCTTAGTGATAATTATTCACTGTCTACTTGGGTGGCTTTTCTTCATTTGATTCCCATCATTTCTTGCTGTTCAAGTTGTTGCAAAATCCAAATATGATGCTGAATGATTAGTTCTTTCTATTAAAAAAGTTCAAATTATAATGGTCCCAGATTTATATATCAATTTTGTTATTTATCAATCCACTAAATATCACTAAAACACAGTGTGTTTGCAATGTGGAGAGAGACACTGTTTTATAGACACCGTGTTGGACAAAATAGACAAGGTACCTACTATCATATAGATTGAAGAACAATCTATAAGGCTCGTGTAACTGGAAGAAAACTGAGTGACTACCAAAGACCTGCACAAAATTAAACCACTTAACATTCTCATAGAGGGAGAGAGGGACGCATCAAACCCACCTCTTGCTGAGGAGCTACTGAGAGTTTATAGAAGCTGAGGGAGAAGGAATTAGCTTTCTTTGGGGTGTGGCCCTGGTAGGCTGACCATGCTTCAATGGATATCCCACACCCGTCAGCAGATATGGCACCAGTTAAACTCACTGGACTATTAAAAAAAAGGAGAAAACGGAAGAAGTCCCAAAGTTGGAAGGGTCATGTGAAGGTTGAGGGAACCTGGGAGAAGCTGAAGATGTGGGGGTAAATCTGATCAAAATATATAACACCGCATGAAATTATCAAAAAATAAACCAAAATTAGAGTATTTTTGTTTTGTTTTGTTTTTATTTTTATTATGTATACAATGTTCTGTCTGTGTGTACACTTGAATGTTAGAAGAGGGCACCAGACCTCATTACAGATGGTTGTGAGCCACCATGTGGTTGCTGGGAGTTGAACTCGGGACCTTTGGAAGAGCAGGAAATGCTCTTAACCACTGAGCCATCTCTCCAGCCTTCAAAATTAGAGTATTTTAAAAGTTCATTGATACAGAAAAAGTAGAAAAAAGGAAAAATAATAATAATAAATGGTAATGATATTAATTACTTTATAGCTTTTTATTTTGTTTTTAAGTTTCTGATACCTCATTTTATTCTACAACTTATTCTTTCCTTTGTCTTTGGGTTTAGGGTTCAGTGTGATTTTCCTGAACTTACTTGAGGCTTCTCTTGACTTTATTAGTTTATTTCTTCATTGCAACCCCTATAAATTAGCAGCTTCCTCTACTTCCCACATTTACAGTTTGTTTCATCTTCAAGGGCCCGCTATTCCATGAGCAAAATCATCATGGCTCAAATTCTATTGTATTAATTGAGAATCTGTAAATGTTTTGCTTTAATATAGAGAAATCTAAATTCAAGTGATTCTCTGCCCGCTAAGAACTTCATCCCAGTATTACCTGTCCACACAGAATTCCCGAGGAAATTTTGATTATGAAGAACAAGCTGAGGTTGAGAACTGGGTCTTGTCTAGCATCACATAAAGATAATTAATGAAACTATAAACTCTCAGAGCGATGCTACCCAGTAGGAAGGATTCAGGCTCCCAAGGCTGAGTGACTGCATCGGTAAACAACATCTGGACACCCTTAAAACTCCATACTCTAGTTTTAGATGCTCATTAGCTATGGAGGATGAGCCGTCTCCCTGTCCATAAATATAAGCAGAAACAAACACCTTGATGGGCTTCAGGCTGCTCTGAGTTAGGCCGACTGAAAGCAAAACAACCAACAAGGCTTGTGCCCACATGAAGAGGTGACAGTCTCCTTCCGGGATGCCAATGTCCCTGTGAGTGAGTTACTGTTGTGTGAGCTTTTGTCTGGCTTCTGGGTAAGCACAACAGCGTTATTCTAGAATTTTTAATCTTCCCCTTCTGTGCTACTTCCTCTTTCTCGTCATCATGACCATTGCCAAGTTTTTCTGTTAGCTCACAGAAAGGTTCTATTGCCAAGATTCACGACCTAGGTTTATTAGTACAGGCCAGCTCCTTCAGAAGTTGAGGTGGGAGTGTTGCAAGTTCAAGGTCTTTACAGGACAACTTGAGACTGCTTTGAGTTGTTAAAGGGCGCTTGGGTTAGTGGGAGAGTATTTGCCTAGTGTGTGCAAGGCTCTGGGTTAACTCCTAGTACCACAATAAAAGAGAAAACTTTACAAATGTCATCACATCTGTGTAAATAATGCATATTTACTGGTGCACATGTGAAAGACATGCAGAGTGGCTCAGCTCTACTTTTCAGGAAGAAATTACTAATCCTAAAAATCATTTTTAAGTCAACCAACTGTTCATTCCACGCCGCCACTCATTACAGCAGGAACTGAAACCGTGAATAGCCATGAAGTCTTCTAGAAGTTGTCTTTCTCAAAATCAATTTGAGGTTTTTCATGACAATATTGAACAAATGGGGCACAAAACCCGCAGAACGACAGCATGGGGCCTAGAGTGTTAACTGAGTGAACGCAACCCTAACAGTGTCAAGGCATACAGAGGGAACTGCAAGCTTCTGTCATTGCTCTACGAAATGTCTTGACTTCAGTAACAGTGTGGAGTCCTTTCTTCGGTGATTCTCTTATTTCAGGTTGGGTATATTCAGGCTCTGCACCAAACTGGAATGAAACAAAGATGGATCACCACGGTTAATATCTAATATCAATGAAATCACGTGAAAAATAATGACAGCGACGATGGTCTGCAGGATTTGGTCCTGGAAGCACACAGGAGAATCATAAATAAAACTAGAGCAAAAAAACCACAATAAAAACACTTGGACTGAAACGCTGGCACACAATGGAAAATCACTATTGAAAATATAGTTCATTTAGAATGACTCCTCCGAGCGTCCAGGGTACCTCTGCACACAATATAGACAATTCCCTTAAAAATATGATTGACAGAGTCAGCTAAGGGTACTGGCATGTGCAGATTAACTGAGAGGCTGCAGGCATCTTTAAGAAAATGTACGAATAAAATTATACTAAACTTTTTTCAGAAAACTATCAGTGACCCAGTGTTCCAGATAGGTACAACTAAGAAATCAATTGCATAAAAACAGATTAAGAGTAATTATGAGGCTTATATTGCTTTGAATGAACACAATCAAATGCTAGATGCTACTTACAATGTTGCTTTCATGTGCAAAGATGTTATTTTTCAAAATGTTTTCTGCTTTCCTCTAAGCCTCACACTCAGACTTGGATCTGCCTTAAGCTAATTTTTGGATATTGACTGGCAAGGTTCAGCGTTCCCTCTTCATTGGTCAGCTAACCGTTCCACTGATGTTTGTGAAGCAGACCTTTTGTCAATCGGTTACATCTCATTAGTGTCTTTATCAAAATAATTATTCCTCTTTTATACCAAAACAGAGAGGGTAATTACTTTGCTAAACAGGCATTATGCAATGAAGCACAAAATGTCCTTCTGGGAACCAGAGAGAATCTGAGGGCAGCCAGGGACACAGGGTAGCAGCCCTCACATTAGCTGTGCCTCACTGAAGAGTTCTTCCTAACATTTCCTGCTCACTGCAGCTCTGAGGAACACTGAGGTGCGATTTCAATCATGGGTTCTTTGCTCAAGATGGTTTTTCCCAGCTACCTATTTCCAGATGACCTTGACATAAACAGCTCCCAGCTCATTCTAGAACAACATGACCCCTCAACAACAATAGCATGTGCTCGAAAATGTTCATATTTGATAGGATATAGTGGCAGTGCCTAATCCTGAACTGGCCCAGCACATGACCTTGGTCAGGGCACATATCGGCACCCCTGTCCTTAGTGTCTTCATTTAAATGGCAGTGTTAGATGGTTGATCTTCAAACCCCTGGGCTCTGACATTACGGATTCAATGAAGGAGCTGAAGGCCTGACGTGATTAACAGCCAGGACTTCCTCATTCATTTCTGTCTTTGATAGGAAGGAAAAAGAGTAAGGTTATTTCTTACCTTGGACCTTTTATTCAACAACCCAATCCAATTAATTCCAATTAAAATTTGTAGTTTTAATTACTTAGTCTGATGGATTTTTTTTTTTTTTACAAAGTCTCCTACATGTAAATCTTTGCCCTCCTCTTTCAGTGTGGCAGCTGCCTAGAGCTTTGTAATTTCTGCTCCTGAAGCCATGGAAGCCATGGAAGGGACCACCTCTGATTCATTATTCTTTGTTTCTATTTATTGATCGAGCCCGTTTCCTCTCTTCTCTCCTGACAGTGATAACACTTTGCTTAAACAGAACTTTAAAAGTGTATAAAGATCTTAAATTATCTTGACATTTTTTCATTCATAGCAGTATTAAAGATTGTTAACGAGGCTCCTGCCCCAACTGAGATAGGTCAGCATCCCAGCTGCCTGGCTTTCAGTCCTGCCTTTGTCTCCTAGTTGCTCTGTCTTTGGCCTGCTGACTCCTAAGTCATATGATACGGGAAGCAGAAGGAACCCCTTACACGGAAATATATTCCTCACAGCGTTGCATGGCCATAGATGTGTGTGCACTCCGTTTGTATCCTATTGTATCTCAAAATCAGTAAGAATCCAGGTTTGTGTGAGGATAAAATGCCTCCCGGTGTTTTCTAAATTCAATATTTGTATTTCCAAATTCAATATTGTAACATACAAAATAATAAGAAAATAATACTTAAATCCTTGGTGGATATATTTCCAGTTATAAATTTTAAATGAATGAATTAACTAAGTGTAGTTAATTGTAGCCTAGCTACATTACTTGAAGACTCTCATCCACAATTACCTACATTTGACATTGTATCCATGCTTCTTCAGCACTGACTTTGTCACAGACACTATGCTAAACATTTCAAGTGGGTTGCTATGAGGTGCCTTCTCCTCCTACACCAAACAACCGCTTGAGAGAAACGCCATTGTTCTTTTTCATTCTTTAATTATTAAGCTCAGAGTTAGAAAAGATAATTTATTCAGGTTTTAGAATTCACAAGTGACAAAAACAGAATTATGACTCAATTAAACACAGAAGAATTTAAACATTGAAACATCCATTACTATAAAACCACCATCATTCTAACTTTTCCTTCCACGACTAGTGGTTTTAGCTAATGGTGTCAATGTTTTTTAAAATGTCCTATAATTTTTGCGTGGTGTAGTAGTTACATTTCTCTTTGCTGTGATTAAAGATGTCTGACAAATATCAAGTCAAGGGAGGGCACATTTCTTTTCTTTGCCATTGGAGGGTATTCTGTCTGCCATAACAAGGGAAGCCTTTGCACAGCTGTTAGGAGATGGGTCAACTCTTCAGCTGGAAATCTGAGAGCAGAGGAAGTGGGACTAAGTGGGGCGACCCCAAGACATGCCCATAGGGGCCCACTTCTTCTAGTAAGGCTCCACCTCCTAAAGGTTCCACCACCTTTCTAAAGTAATGGTGGTCTTTTGAGCTCCACAAGTACTAACAGAGGAGTGTTTGGGGGTGCTCACGTGCAAACTACAACACACCAGGTGAGACCTTTCTGCGTGATGAGCACTTTAGTGTTTGCATGCTAACTAACCTACAGAGTTCCACGAAATGAATGTCATCCCATGACAGTGGCTTCTCTTACCAGGTGAGCCCTACTCTCAAGCTAAGTTAGTAATGATTGCACTCAACGGCATGATTTTTTGCTTTTCTTCCTCTGACTGATACTTGTGCTATCCGCGCACTCAAAACCTAGCATTGTGCTGAGCATTTAAATGAATATGCTATGTAGAAAACGTGGCTATACTAACAGGTATGTTCTGTCGGCCCTCTGCTTAGTCTTGTGAGATTATCGGTCCTCTTCCACAAACAAGCTTTGAAAGACGAGAGAAGTGGGACGGTGAGAAACTGTAGCTAGAAAGGTTACCATGAAATAGACTCGAGTCAGTTACTTCCCTCATTCCTTCCACAAAATCCATGACCAAAGTAAGTTAGAAGAGCAAAGATTTCTTTCAGTTCAAGGGAAAGGCCATGATGGCGGGGAAGTGTGGTAGCAAGAACAGCATGCCACTAGTAACACTGCAACCGTGCTGGGGCTCCGTTCACTTTCTTATTAGTCCAGCAGCCCAGCTCACAAATGGTGCTGTCTAGAGGAAAGATGAGTCTTCTCACCTCACCTAACTTATCCTGGGCAATCCTGCACAGGCATGCCTTGTCTCCATGACGACTCTAGAGCCTGGCAAGTCTGCAGTATTAGCCACCACAAACCTGTCTATATCAGAACTGTCCTGTGTCCACATTTCTATGCTCCTGCATAGGCTCCTGCTTCACCCCACCCCATCCCACTCTACCAATAATCAGACCTCAATCACAGCCTTTCCACGTCTCCCCCAATGGATTCCAAGCAACTACCACAGAATCCATCCCTGAAATGTACCCCACAAATATTAACTATCTCACCATCCACAGAGCTACTCCAAACCCCCTACCTCATATTAAAGGGAAAACCCTGGGCATTTTCCTTCCCATATCATTGGAGGAATAATGTAATGCTGTAGTTTTTCCAATGAGTTATTCATTTTATATCTTCTCTTCAGTGTGTGCCTAACCATCCATAGACTTTAAGTTCTGTCGTATATTCTTGCAGACTGCACTCTCTGGGGAGTCATACACACTCTCCAGTTAATGCCGTTTTATCCCTCATATCATATCTTCATTACTTCCTGTTACTCAAATCCCCAGGTACCACCCTGGGAGGAAGGTGGCCCCACAGCGTGTCACAGAGAGCATCAGGTGACACTGTTTCACATAGATTTCTCATTTATTTATTATCTCTGTGTGTGTATGTTTCTGTGAGTTCGTGTGCCCCATGTATGCACATTGATCTTAGAGACCAGAAGAGGGTGCTGAATACCCTGGAGCTGGAGTTACAGGCAGTTGTGAGCTGTCTGATGTGGTCTCTAGGATCTGAACTCAGGACCTCTGCAAGATCAGCTCTCTTGATGCTTTTAATTCATTTCTTAAGTTAGCATACAATGTAATGGGGTTTATTATGGTCTTCTCATACTTATCCTCTTGCTTCGTTCTCCTTCCTCATCCCTCCTGGGACCTGCTGTCCCCCTCCCGTCAATCAGTCCCTTCTCTTAATGTTCTTTGTGTTCTATTCTGTTCTCCCCTCACCTGAAGATTTCTTTCTCCCCCTCACAGTCCTCCTTCTCCCTCCATGCACACAGAGGGTACAAACAGCTCGTGTGTGTGTGTGTGTGTGTGTGTGTGTGTGTGTGTCTTAAAATCTAGGACACACATGTGAAGACGCAGTACGATCGGTGATTAAAGGTCCGCCAGACTATTTTATAAAAGATACTGTTTTAATAAAACAGAAGGAAAACTTACACCAGAATTCCAACCATCTGGAACGCTGGAGCCAGGCTAGAGGGAGGGAGAGAGAGAGAGAGAGGGTGAGGAATTGCACCCACCAGGTTTATAGGTAAATTTTGCCTTAGGGCAACACGCCCCACGAACAGAATGTGATTGGCTGAACTCCCCTATCCACCTGTGAAAACATGCACCTCACTTATTGTACCTAACGTAATGTCTTCCATTCATTCTCCCGCCAATACCTCCTGTGGTCATTGTTTCTTATGTCTGCACACAGCTCCCCTGTGGATACGCGGCTTGTGTTCCTTGTCCACTCGTCTGTTGATGGTCACGTCGACAGTTTCCAGTTCTAAGCTACTGTGACTCATGCAGCAAGGCACGCGGAAGTGCAGGCATCGCTGCAGGAAGACCGGAAGTCCTCTGAGTATATTTCCTGGAGCGATGTCCCTGGGAGGGGCAGTGGGTAGGTAGATCCTTAGCTTTCCGAGGAAGCTTCCTACAGATTTGCAGTGGCTGTGCTGGTGTACACTCCCATCAGCAGTGAGGACGGTTCCTTCTGTTCAACATCCTCACCAGTGTTTGCTGCCCTTTGTTTTATTGGCCTTGGCCATGCTGAGGTGAGATGGATTTTCAGAGTGGTTTTATTTGCTTTTCCCTGGCATGGGACACCTTGATACATATGTCCTGGCCATCTGTGAGTCTTCTTTTGAGAACTGTCTGTTCACTCCCCACCCATTAGCAGCATGGATAAGTTGTTCATCTGGTATATCCTCCTTTTGGCCTTTAAAAAATGTATTCTCAGTATCAGCCTCTAGGCTGAGGTGTGTCTGGCTCTTCCCTTTGACAGTTCCCTTTGCTGTGCAGTAGCTACTGAATTCTTACCACCCCAGTTGAACCAGCTTGCTGATGCCCAGCATTCCTGGGGTTTTTTTGGAAGATCAAAGAGCCTCAAGGAGAGACCAGTACCTCCTTCATTGGCTCAGTTTCAACTCTCTCTCAACACTGACATGCCTAGCATTCTTTCTCGATTGGGGTATATCAGAATTTTAGAGTTTGCGTTCCTCACCGGAGGAACCCTCTCACATCAGTGTGTCCCATTGTTTTTTTCTTTTCCAGTCTGCTCTGCACACTCTGGCATTTCCAACAGCCTTTAACTGCCATTCTTCCTTCTTCTAGCACAGACTACTCATCTGTAAGTGCGCCATTTCCATGTCTTCTCACGGTCCACTAAGACATGGAAATGGCGTGGTCCACTAAGACATGGAAATGGCGCGGTCCACTAAGACATGGAAATGGCGCGGTCCACTAAGACATGGAAATGGCGCGGTCCACTAAGACATGGAAATGGCGCTCTTGCTGCACTGAGAGCAAGGAGTACTCAACTCACTAACCGTAGCATAGAGCCCCAAGCCCTTCAGTTCTACACGCCCTTTGTTACGTGCCAAGGTGATAGTGCCTGCCTCTTTGCCTATATGGTCTCTATTCCTTCCAAAGCCATTTTTGTGAATCATTCAGAATGTCATGGTGGCCCAGCACGGAACATCTGCTGGGCATTTGTGTAGCACAGCTAACCAGCTGCAAACCAAGCTCCTCAGGGAATTTCCCATCTGCATACCTCCAACCACCACTGAAAATCTTTCCTGTGGCCTTCCTGGACTCTGAAGAATGTTTTTCTCCAGGGAACACTAAGATCCTCAGATTAGGAGGCACTCTCCACCTCCAGAGCACTGTGCCGTAGCTGCACTCTTACTCCAACTGTTACCATTCAGGCTTACGTCATCAGCAATTAAATTTCATTTTTATTAAATTTACTTGAAATGCAGAGAAAATTAACTGGTCCTGACCCTTCATCCTGATCTCTTGTATGCTCTTTCTATATGTCAATGTGGGTGTCCCTGACTCTGTTTTAAGTTTTTGTTCTTTAGTGCTGGTGAAAAACGAAGGTCCCTTGGGGCCACAAGGGAATATCTCTACCCCTGAGTGCTTCTCCCAGTTTTCTTTAAGGCCTCTGGAGAGAGGAAGCTTTAAGATCCAGCTAATATGCATTAGAAAGCAACACCTTGGGGAGGACTCGAGCAAACCCCAGTGTCTTCTGGACATGACAGAATATTGTACTCTGGAACCCATAGCATCCATGGGTGCTCTCCTAAAACTTGTATTAGCTCAAGTCAGTCAACCTCCCATCATGGAGTAGGAAGGGGTTCCTGAGTTCCCACCTCCAGCTGAGGACCAGTTGATGACTTCTAGGAGAAGCGGAATCTGTTTTCTTTAAATGGTTGACTCCTAGGGCGTCTACCAACCTCCGGTGGACGGTCCCACACCTGGGAGTGTGTGAGCAGCTTCAGTGAGTTGGTAGATACTTAAGAAGTGGACATGGTTGGAAGAGGTGGGAAGTGGGGTGGACCTAGGAGTTGAAGGGAGTTTCTTGGGTGAATATGACTAAGATAAATTGCATGAAATTCTCAGAGAATTCAAGGAAATACTTTAAAGCAACACTTGGAGATTTGTAGATGGTTCCTCTTCATTTCATAAGGTTCAACCCCTTTCCATTCTATGTGTGAGCCTGTGTTTGCAGTTGAGGCACTCCATCCAGCCAGACTAGGAAATTCATTGCATTTCTTAGACAACCACGAGCCATTCATTTGGGCTCTATATCCTTCCCACATCCTTCATCACTGATAGAATTTTCATTGTCATGGACACAATAGTGTTTACAGAAGTTAGTCTATTGAATGGATAGAAGAAAGATACAAGTAACAAAGTTTTAAAAGGAAAGAGGAAAGATCTATATTCTCTTTACAGTGTTCTTGCCAGCTTACTCACCTAGCAATTGCATTTAGCATATTATTTGCAAATCAGATGTAGTGGCTTGCCCATCATGGTAGATAATTAATGAATGGATAAGTTATATACTGTGAGTTGCACTGAGCACTGGAAGTTTCATAACAGCACTGGATGCTGAACTCACTCTAATGGATTATCAGGCACTGACTAACGGCTGGGGAGATGACTCAGTGCATAAAGCGCTTGCCGCACAAACATGAAGACAGGAGTTTGAAACCAGAGAACGCACTCAAATGCCAGGTAGGCATGAAAAAAATCATCTGCCATTCCAGCTTGTGAAAAACAGAGTTCAGGGATCCCCACAGCAAGCTGATAACTAGATCAACTGACACTGGCAAGGTCAGGTTCAGTTGAAAGACCCAACCTCAATGAAGAAGATGGGAGGCAACCAAGGAAGACTTGCAAAGTCAGCTCAGGGCATCAACATGCATGTGCACACATATACAAAATCAGCTCCACACACAGATACACCCACATATATCTTAGCATGAATATATATACCATACATATATGTGAAAAGAGAACCCAACTTTCTAATCTAGATGCAGAAAGGGAGGTAGCAAGGCACAGAAATGAGATGCAAAGGGCTAGCTGGTCGGACACGTAACTCCTGGAAGAGCGAAGAATGCTCTCCAGATCCATCTGCTCTAAGCAGACTAATCTCAGCTCAGCAGCACATTCCTCCCAGGTCAGGAAGCATTCCTTACAATTCTTTCCTGTTTTCCAAGGCCATATTTCTAGTGAATGAATAAGGCCCTTTGACTCGAGGTAATTATTAATTATAAGGATGTTACAAAGCCTTGGGAGGAGATAAAGGAAACCTGGAAAGATACATTCATCTCAAGCCAATTAGAAGACTTACTCATTAGTAAATAAAGCCATCTCGTTAAAGGCATTTCATTAATCATTGAGAAAATGTGTAAACTTGGTTGTGGGGGAAGGCATTCAGAAAACTTGGGAGATGCTGAGTGACTGATCGCACTTTCAGAGAGAAGGAATAAAAACCTTTCCTTAGGGAAACGTGACTGGGAGTGATACCATTTCAAATCCACTAATGGAAAGAAAAACTAATGAGAACACAATGCAGAGAGTCCACGAAACAAATGCCACTGGTCTCCCAGAACAACAGCTCTCTGGCATCCATCACTTAATTTGCTTTTGCTTCAACCCTAGCTTGAAAAAAAATAAAAAAATTCCCCAATTACAGTCTGTTCATCTGTTGAGGAAGGCTTCAGAAAGTGAGTGACAGGCCCAGGTGGCTCTAGAAAGCCACTATGTCCTGGAGGGATGTTTGAGCTTTCCCAAGACTAAACTTTTGCTTGTTTGATTGACTTTTTTTATTTTTAAAAATTTGTGTGTGCATGTATTAAGTGTGCAAGAATATTAAACTTTGTCCTTTGGGGAAAATTGTGTGCCTGAAGACTGTTAATTTTACCAGAAATAAGTGTCTATGTTGAGAGAATGCCAGGTCTTTGTCTTACCTCATCCGTTTCATTGGCAGATTTGGCGGCTACCTTCTCTGTCAGACATCAGCTCTGTAACTGGGATCAAGAGAGAAAGATTCCCTGCTACTAGGATGTCTGCTGTCTGCCAACACTCACAAACTAAATCTGAAAGACTCCTTTCCCCCAGTCCCTGGCAAAATATTTTCCCTTTACTAGAGTAGAAGTGAAAAGGGACTTCATTCTTTACCTGATTAACACTCGGTTCCTTGCAAGACTCCAGACTGTATCTAGGCATAGCATGTATTTCTAGGGGTAAAAAAATATTAACTAAACTTACAATGTGATGTTTGATTATCAGAATTAATAATGAGAGTGGCTTGTCAATTATCATAAGCCATTAGGGGTGGGTGATGATAACTCACAGTGTCATATGAGTGGCAAAGCTGCATGCTTATTTTCATTACTAAGCTTGCATATATATGCATTGAATATATATATATATATATATATATATATATATATATATGTATGTATTTTCTCTCTCTCAATGAGTCTACCTATGTTGCTCATGGAAAAATTTAAGGGCTTTGATGTCATCAAACATATTGAATAACAACTAACATTTTCATTTGAAAATCAAATGATTCCTTTCTCATCCTGTTGGTTTCTGTGACTGGAGAGTGTTCACAGATGCTTCGCCCTTGAATGTCACTTAGGACATCCCTATAGCTGGCAGGAGAATAAGGAGACAGGCAAGCTGTGGACATTGTTGGGCTTGTCTGAGTGTCAAGTGGCTAGATCCAAGGCTGTCAGAAAAGACCGCTTATAGGTTTCAGGCACAAAAATAAGGATTTGGACCCACAGCTCTCCTCTTGTATGATAAAGCCTAGAGGAGTCACTGCAGCACTTTGAGGTGACCTTATCGGGGTCTGCTTCCCTCATGTCTCAGCTGGGAGAGGCTTGCTGTGAGAGTCGCCTTGTTGCTCATCTGTTGTCCATATATGTCCGAGGTTTCTTAATCAGTTGGCTCTCCTTGCAGTTCTAAACTTTGCCTGTGCCCTCTGGCAAAAACCTCTCCTCTCACAAAAAGGTTTGGGAGATTTTGACACTGTACGTGTGACATATGGCATAACCTGTCTTCGTGGCAACTGTCTTCCCCGCATTCCATTCCCAACTATCACGTTGCTTGGCAGCCGACGTTCGACAGGCATACCTCTTGTCTTACAAGGTTGGTGGCTGCCAGAGGAGACATTGCTAGAACAGACCTAACCCCCCAGTGATTTGTGTGTGTCTGTCATGGCCTGGAAACCTTGGCCATGGGCAATATTCCAAATGGACAGCGAGAGGGCACTTTGCCATGTTAGCAGATGGACATGTAGAGCCCAGAGCCTCAGCAACGAACACCATGGTGTGGTTGGAGGACAAGATGTACAGCCAGTAGTCATGAATGGGCTATTAGTCTGTTGCTTAGGAACCTCAGCCTCAGGACCAAAGTCCTTGCTCATTACAACTTGAGCTTAGGATGTTCCCATCATTAGAGCCAGGGGCTGTGACTGCCGTGGTAAATGCCGCGGGCAGCCAGCTGGGTGTGTGAAGCTGCCAACAAGGCCAGTCCTGAAATCTGCACTTAGCATGAGACTTGCTTCTCCTAAGCGAAGTCAGCAAATGCCGTCTGGTGGTCTGCGGAATAAAGACGAATTATTGTGTATTTGTCCTCTGTCCCCTGCTTTTACAGTGAGTGAACAGGAAAATCCGGTGGCATACAAAATGCCGGAGAATAAATCCTTCTTGAACTGGAGAGACAGATGAGGCTGTGCTGACTCCAGGCTCGACAAAAGGGAAAACAAATGGGAGACCCAGACTCTGACTCCATCCATCATTGAGCCTGCGGGATCAGAGCAGAAGATCTCGGAAGTCTAACTTCCAGTTCTAACTCTGGTCTCCACTTACTATAATTCTATTACTCCAATCTTTATATATGGCTATTACAAAGAACATCCCCAGGAGAGTGCCCATGATTTGGTGTGGACTTCTTCATATGTAACAAAGGATTCCTTATGTACTCTTGATCACTGAAAAGCAAAAAAAAAAAAAAAAAAAAAAAAAGGAAAAGAATCCAGATCCATCAAACGTCAATGTTAAGGGCATCGCTTGTCTGTTCCTGGTCTTGCCATGCAAACCTTTTTGGTGTCTGCTTCATCCGTATCTGTATCATCAGCTGCTTCCTGGAGGAGAACTACAAATCAATTCTCAGAGCTGTCTGGCTTTCTCCATTTGGTCTTTCAGCCATCTATCCCATGTCCCACAAGCTTTGCAAGCCTTGTGTATCCAAGCAGATTTTTATAGCCGCTCCAATTTCTCGGCACTCTGATGCTTTTCTTCCCCCGTATCCCTCAGCTGTCTATGTGTCCAAGTGCAGCAACTTGTGTGATAAATTGTACGATGCTCTGTGTGGCCCACAAATCAGTTTCACAAGGTAGAGTTTCTTTGCCCTAGTCTCTCAAATCTAACCTGGACGATGACATCATCTCATGTACCTGACTTTCCTCATCTTCATCCACATTTCATTGCTCTTCTGTATTTTTAGTTTGGTTTCACCTATAGGGTAATTTTATTACATTTATTTGATTATTATGGTGTGTGTGCCTGTGTATGAGGGCAGCACATGCGTGGAAGCCATAGCTAACCTACGAAAGTTGGATCCTACCTTCCTTCATGTGGGTTCAGGGGATTAAACTCAGGTTGTCGGGGTTGGTGACAAGCACCTTTGTTACCTCACCACTGAGTCATCTCTCCAATCCCTTCGAAAACAATTTCCATAAATGATATTTCTATGTTCAGTTTTGTTCCAATTCTGCCTTTCTCCAGTCCACTGTAATGGTTTTAAAAGTACAATAATATCTCCGATATAAAAGAAAAAAGTGACTTCTGACCCAGATAAAACAACGTTAACTGAATATTTGTAAAGTAGCAAATTCCAACATTAACCTCTCATGCCCTTCTCTCAGCCACATGGCGGCCCTGAAGATCCAACTGGTCTACTCCAAATCTTTCCAAATCTCAGCTCATAATCTTACCTAACAATATGTTGTTCCTCAGGAAGGGCAGCCTTTGCCTATGACTTTTCTAGAGTCTGAGCTACCACTGACTCCTCCAGTCTTTCTCCGTCCATCAACTCTACTCACAGGTACCTTTGGGGTCAGCTTTGATACCAAACCATGACGTGTCTCACTATATCTACCACAACAGTCTTACCCACAGAACACATTTCTCTCTTAAACTATTAAAATAGCCTCTTTACCTAGCATTTAAAACTGAATTTAGGGGCTGGAGAGGCGACTCAGCAGTCAAGAGCACTGACTTCTCTAGATTACACAGATTCAAATTCAAAACCCACACGATGGCTCACTACTATCTGTAACTCCAGTTCTAGCGGATCCAACACCCACTTCTGGCCCCTTGCAAACACCAGACATACACATGGTTCCTAGACAGGCATGCAGGCAAAAATAACTTATGAACATGGAATAAATTTTTTGTTAAAAAAATAAAAACTGAATGTAGTATTTAATGATTCCGTGCTACCTGTTTATTGGCCTGTTGATCAATGTGTTTTATATTTGACTCAGCCACTAAACCAGTTTATAGTGCAAATTTTCATGTATGCTTGTAGCTCTTCCGGAATGAGTTAAGAACCTTAAGATATCCCCATCAGCTTTCTCAACTCCTGTGGTGGATAAGCACCTGTGTCTTCATAGCTATAAACTTCGTGGGCTTTCAAATGGTTACTACTAGTAAAGAGAGAAAATGGGGAATTTTTAATTTTTTTTCTCCGTGCATCCTTACCATTACTTACGTTCTTTGTTCTTGTCCACATATCAAAAAGTCCTTCCACTATTATGCTCCTGTATCCAAATAAAGTCTTCATTTAAAAATTCTTGGGCATAGATCCACAGGTAGGAGTATCTCAGCTTGATTTCATCTCGGCCTTTATTCCATGTCATTTGATGAGATTATTTTGCAGGGTACAGAATTTCTTCCAATGCTTGGCCCGGGTCTATAACTGAAAACAGGAGCACACAGTCGGTTCCTGTTGCTGCTTCATAGCTGGAAGCTCAACAGCCAGAGGGATTCTTTTAAAGTGTAAATGAGACCAAGCCATTACACTGCCGAAACCCTTCCAATAGTTTCTCAGCTCTCTCATAGTGAAATCCCACAAACTTCTCCCACGAAGAGGTATGAAATCCAGTTAGTCTGATTAAGCTGCATATCGAATCCTCTCTTGGAGACTCAGAATTCTTATCATCATAACAATGGATTGGAGAGTTTTTATGATAAAAATTTAACATTTTCCAAACTTGTGTCAACATATTTCTAAAACTATAGCCAACTTCCTGACATCCCTTAGGATATTCTGTTATGGAATCTCCAACATTCAGGTACAGGGTATAACCTGGACTGTTCAGCTGCTCTAGGGACACTGAAGAGTAACAGGATCACATAGGATTAAGATTAGCTTTCTACAGCGTTATCCTGTTATCCTTTCCGAGGAGTGGATGGGGGAAGGGGAAGGTGGAGGGAGCAAGAGGAGGGGAGGGAGTGGGAAGTGGATTTGGCATGTAAAATGAGAAAAGATATGTTTTTTAAAAAAAAATAAAAATAAATAAAAAAGAATAACTTCCTACATTTTGCTTTAACTTGAGAGTAAAGTTGATGAGGAGATGTGATGCTCAGTCTTCATTACTCGCGTGACAGGACTTGGAGTCAGCTAGACTCCAACCTCTGAGCATGTCTATGGTGTTTTCAAGAAGTTTTGTCTGAGGTCCGAAGACAGACTTGCCAATTTGTGTGTTGCCATCCCAAAGGCTGGAGTCCTGGGCTGAATAAAAGGGAGAAAATAGGCGGGGCAGTAGCATGTGGGAATAATGTAGCCAGCCACATCACACTCCTGTCAGTGTGCCTTCCCCACCATGATGGACTGAGCTTCCAAGTCACGAGACAAAGGAAGCCTTTCTTCCACTGACTTACATTTTTTAAAATCTTTTTCAGCACAGTGAATTTACTATATTCTCTTGGGGCTGATAAGGAAGCCACTAGTAGATCTCATTTTCCTCTGCCTCATGTTGAAATGAAAATAGTCTCTTGCCTGGGGTGCCAGAGAGATCCCATGCTAGTAACAGTTGTGTGCACACGGAAGAAGCGTGAATGCTGCTGTTACCAAGGGAAGCTTCACAATCATGTTCAGCAAGAACGGCCAAATGGACCCTAGTCACCATGAGAACCACTGTCCCTAAGTATACAGAAAACAAGGGCTGGACAGATCACTTCCTGATGAAGAGCGCTTGCCAGTCTTGCAGAGGATCTGGGTTCAGCTCCCAACACTTATGTCAGGCAACTCACAACTGCCAGTAAATTCAGTTTGAGAAGATCCAAGGTCCTCTTCTGGTTCCCACTGGTACTGCACTCATGTGGTACCAATAAACTCATACAGGCACACCTATGCACACATAAATAAAAAACAAACAAATAAGAAATGGAGAGATGGCTGAGTGGTTAAGCATGCTTTCTGGGCTATCCTAGCCTACAAATGTTGACTGAGGCTTCTGTCCTGCCCAGTTCCCACAGTTGTTAAGTCACAAAGAAATCACACAGAGATCTGCATTAATTATAAACTGATTGACCTAGTATCTCAGGCTTCTTATTAACTCTTATAACTTATATTATCCCATAATTCTTGTCTGTGTTAGCCACATGGCTTGGCACCTTTTTCGGAGAGGCTGTCACATCTTACATCCTCTGCATCTGGGTCACAGCTGCAGACTGAAACTTCCCTCTTCCCAGAATTCTTGTTGCCCTGCCTCTACTTCCTGCCTGGCTACTGGCCAATCAGTGTTTATTTATAATACAAGTGACAGGGTACAGACCATTGTCCTACAGCATACAAGAGCTAGTTCCAGGACAGGTTCCAAAGCTACAGAGAAACCCTGTCTCAAAAAAAAAAAGGCAGAAAACAAAGAAACAAACAAAAAAGAGTGTTTTCTGTCCCTGTAAATGATCTGAATTCAGGTTCCAGCACCCATATCGGGCAACTCACAATTTTGTATAACATCTGTTCCATGGTATCCAATACCATCATCTGGGCTCCATAAACAGCTTCATTCAGACGTATGTATTCAGACAGATTTATGTGTTTATACACAATTAACATTTTTCACATTTTTAATAAAATTAAGAAAATGATACTAAAAGATCTGGTAGTGATACAGAACTCTGGAGATGCAGTAGAAGTCTCAGAGCTAGAGTGTCAGATTCGGATCTGGGGGCTGTGTATTCAATTTGCTCTTTCTACACAGGCTCAGAATTGTACAGTCTATTCAAAATAACCACCAGTGATGGCAATTTACATTCTAGTCGTGGGAAAACCCCTTTCGCCTTGTTTGCCACTAGCAGAGAAGCCCAGAGCAATGCTGTGTACAAACCACATGTCTCCCTCGAGGTCAATGATATCGACATTTTCTACCTCATCTGGAGAGGCTTCATCCACCAGCCACAGTAAATCTGACTCAGTCTCATTTTCCCCATTGTTGATAATTCTGGCTTTGGCAGAAGCATCTGTCATTTCCCAAAAACAAAGCAAGGGAGAGAACCTCCTTCCTGAAATGTGTGATGAAGGGTCCTGCGGTTCAGTTCCTGTGTTTTACACCTGGGCTCCAGTTAGCTCTAAAGAGGCTTGGAAATAACTCTGTGAACACACTGGATCAATTCCCACCCAAGCAGCCATTTGTCACCATCTCATCTGGCTTGCTGAGCAGGTGGTGGAACAAGATATGGGTTTTTCTAGGCACAAGTAAGTGGTACATGTTAGAGCGGGCCTAACTGGAGAAGGAGGAAAGAGAAAAATATCAAAATCATTTTTAAAGAGAAAATCCATGTATTTGTTTAAAATCAAGGTCAGAATCACCTAGGAGAAATGGAACCTGCCACCGACTGTCTTTTCTGACAAATACTTGGGGAATGAGATTTGCCGCGTCTTAGTAAATGGTCCAAAGTCAAGGTGAATATAGTGTTAAATGCAGATTTGAGAAGAGACCCACAGAGAATGCCTTGTGTCAGAGAGACTGTAGTGAATGTCTGTCTATTTGTCTGTTGGCTTCTTTTTTTTTATCTTCTCTTCCCCATTCCTAGTAGCAGCCCAGTGGGATTTCCATCAGATACTAGTGTTCTATTCTAGACGCTCCTGTTAGAACTGTCAAGTGCAGTGACTCCTCTTCAATCCCAGCCTGTGAGCATGTGATCTGGGCAGTATCGAGACTGCGATGATTGAAATACAGCGGATACATTGGGTGGCTAAGGTTTTCTGGTGACTCTCTTCTCCAAGAAACATGAACCTGTGCACCTTCCCAAGACATAACGTAGTCCAGTAAGAGATTACAGAATCCGGCTTTAGCTCAATAAGGAAAAAAAAAAAGTGCACTGAAGAAGGCAGGGAAGTAAGAATGGACCACATCACCAGTTAACAGATTTCAAGCAATTTAGGGGGTAAGACGGTCTCTGCCTGAGAGGTGGAAGTATACTGAAAGCAGGCTTTGGACTTCAAAAACAGTAAAAGTCTCAGAACACTGAGCCACAGTACGAGGTAAAGACCACGGGCTGTTTCCCTGTACCCGTCCTCTGCACCTGCGTGAGCCAGACAGACAAGGAACTGGCTTCATTATAAGCTTCCCCAACCCTTAGGAAACACAGCACTGCGCAGGTCTCCATCCATGTCAGTAAAGGACAGCAAAGCCAGCCCAGGGCTCTGCTTTGACAGCCACCACTGCGGTAAAACCTAGACCCACACTGACTCCTTTCCACAGCTCAGTGCTGGCATGTGAAGTGTCTCATCTCCCAAGGCCCTGGGCAGACAGAGGAGTGAAACATCTGTATTTCAGCCTTCATTACCTCCAGACACAGCCCGGGCCTGAGATACGTTTTAGCGTCTGCCCAGGTCTCTCAGGCTGTGGCAGGATGAACTCAGCTTAGTAGCAACCTCAATAGCTAATGGACCATCCCCACCAACCTTTACCGAACCTCTGGTAACACAGTAACGCAACGCTAAAAACATCTCCATTTAGCAAGCTTGCCTGCCATATCCCTGTGCAGGGGGGTGAAAGGCAGGTGGGCACCACTGTGGCGAGCAGGTCTGTGGTGGAGAGATGGAGAGAAAGAGAAGCAGAGTGCTGTGGAGAGAGGCAGAACTGGAGACAGGACAGCACTGGAAGTGGCCTACTCTGACATCTGAGCCCATGGCCATATCTGGATCCATGTTGCTGTTGAGGGTCATGTCTGGGGCCAAGATCTTACTGCAGCCAAGATCTGTGTGATGTCCGTGGCCCATGTTACCACCAAAGGCCATGCTGATGTTCACGACGTGTGCTAATTCCTGAGGCCATGTTGATGTCAAAGGGTCATACTGCCTTCAGGGGTCATATTGATGTAGGTGGCCTGTGCTACTACCTGGGTACAAGTTGATGTCCGTGGTCCAGGCTGCTGCCGAGGGCCTTGTCTGGGTCCATGGTTCTACTGCAGCCACTGTCTATGATGTTGCCAGACAGCATGAGGAAGCCTGTGGCAAGAGCAAGGAAACTACTTTTGCAATGATATTGATGATTGCAGATACACAGTTGAGAGGGAAAGGGAGGGGACAGGCATGGACAGACTGGGGAATGAGAAGGATCAGGGTACATGATGTAAAAGTCCCAAAGAATCAATGGGGGGGGCGGGGGGAGATAGAGAGGAAAAACTAAACAACTGCTTTTTTTTCCCTGCATCCTGATTTAAAAAAAAAATCTCTATCTAATCTTTAAGGGGATGGGGCTAGACCTTAAAGTAGACAAAGGACTTTTTCTTGGAGCTCAATGTCAAACTTGTGAAATTCAAAATTGGGAGATATCCTTGTTCTCTTTCCCAGGGCCAGTGAACTCAAAAGAGCCTTTGGACCCATTCCTGTTCCAGAAGGACACTGAGGACCCCAGGCCATATAGACAGATGTTCTAACAAGTATCACCTGTGATGGGCTCTACTGTGCTGATCCTAGCAGCATTGGTCTTGACCATATACTTGTTCTTGTGCTGACAGGGTCTTTGGGACTTGTGGGTATGAGGTACATTCCAGTAGAGGTAGTCATGAGACTGTCGATTCCATTTCTTTCCCCAAGCACCCATAGTACAACAGGACATTAAATTTTCGCCCTGGGGACCAAAGGGAAGCATTATATAAGACACCAAGGCTGGTCTCCATAGAGAGGCCAGCTCTAGGCAGATTCACAAAGCATTTTCCTGTAGGTTGGTGGTTGAGCACAGGGTTTGGAGACTATCCTGTCTCCAAGTGCAGGCAGGTAGACATGGTCTGCCCTTCTTAACATTAGCAAAGTAACAGGATTTCCTCGCATTTCCACACATATTTGCTTGGTTACTTCTTCCCCCCCACCTCCATGCTCCCTCTTTACTTGCACCCGGCTATCATTCCCTGATCCCCATTTCAACTATCATATCACATATATTCTATTACAGTCTAGTACTCTTCCCACAGTTCCATTAAATTTCTTCTCTAAGTCTGTAGAGGTGATTCAGCGGTCAACAGTATTTGCTGCAGCTCCAGGGGACCAGAGTTCAGGTCCTAGCATGCACATTGGATAGTTCCCTATCCCCTGTAACTCCAGATCTAGGGAATCTGACCCCATTCTCTAGACTCTCCAAAAGTCTGCAGCTACCTGTGCACACACATACACATTCACACACACAAACTACACAAAATTTCAAGTAAAAATAAATCTTTTTAAAAGTTTATTTCTCACTTCTAATGTACACACACGTGTATGTGTATACATAGGTATGTATGCATGCATACACACACACACACACACACACACATATGAAGAGAGAAAGAAATAGAGAGTTAGGATCAGAATGTGTGTGGTAGTTTGAACGTAATTGGCCTTCATAAGCTCATAGGGAGTGGCACTATTATGAGGTGTGGCCTTGTTGAAGTAGGTATATCCTTGGCAGAGGAAGTATGTCTCTGTGGGGGCAGGCTTTGAGGTCTCCTATGCTCAAACTAAGCCTAGTTTAGTTCACTTCCTATTACCTATGCAAAACATAGAACTCTCAGCTACCTCCCCAGGACCATGTCTGCCTCCATGGCTCCATGTCCCACCTTGATGATAATAGACTGAGCCCCTGAATTGTAAACCACCCACTTAAATGTTTTCCTTTATAAGAGTTGCCATGGTCACAGTGTCTCATCACAATAATAGAAACCCTAAGACAATGTGATAAGGAACAAATGTTATTTCTCTTTCTGAAAAAAAATTATATTTTTCCGATCTATACATGCTCCTTAAAATTTCATAATTTTATTTTTTATAGCCGAGTAAAATCTCATTATTTATTTGTACCACATTTTCATTGTCCATTTGTCTCTTTATGAAAATCTAGACTGATTCAATTTCTCAGTTACTGTGAACAGTGCAGCAATATACATTGATGTGAAGGTGTTAATGCGGGAAGATGTAGAACCCTTGGGGCATATGCCCAGGAGTGGTCATGTCCTTGGGGCATATGTGTGGATTGAGTTTTCCTTCCCACCAGGTCCCCCAGCCATTTGGTCCCAAGAAATCACACAGAGGTCTACATTAGTTATAAACTAATTGATCCATTAGCTCAGGCTTCTTATTAACTCTTATAAATTATTATTATTATTGTCTATGTTAGCCACATGGCTTGGTACCTTTTTTTGGTGAGGCAGTCACATCTTGCTTGCTCTGTGGCTGGGTCACGACTGCAGAGAGAACTTTCCTCTTCCCAGAATTCTCGTTGACCCACCTCTACTTCCTGCCTGGTCACTTGCACCTATACTTCCTGCCTGGCTACTAGCCAATCAGCATTTATATAAAATATAATACAGGGTACAGACCATTGTCCCACAGCACATATGCCCAGGAATGGTCAAATTCTATCTCTGGTCTTGGTTTCCTGAGAAACCTCCATCCTAAGGTCACATTTTCACCCCCAGTGAACAAGGATTCTTCTTTCTGTACATCTGTGTTAGCACTTGCTCTCATTTGTTTGCTTGGAGATTGTCACTCTGACTGGGTTAAGATGGGATCTCAAAAGCTCAGGACTGAGGAGACTCACTGTTGGATTCTATCATAATTTGAAGGAAAATTTAAAGCTAGTATGTCTTAACTGAGCTCATTCTAGCTGTGACGGAACACTGTAACCGAGAGCAATTTGGGGAGGAAAGGGTCTATTTCACCCACAGTTCCACAGAACAGTTCATCCTCAAAAGCAGTGAGGGATGGAACTCAAGTAGGGCAGGAACCTGGAGGCCAATCTGCTGTACAGACCACAGAGGAATGCTGCTTATTGGCTAGTTCCTCCTGGTTTGCTCAGCATGTTTGCTTATAGAACTCGGTGCCATCATCCCAGAGGTGGCTCCACCTAGCTCCCCCATCAATCACTAATTTAAAAAATTCCCTCCAGGATTGCCTGCCTATAGCCTGGTCTTATGGAGGCATTTTCTAAACTGAAGCTTTCTCCTTTCTGATGGTTCCAGCTTGTGTCAAGGTGACATCAAACCCACCAGCGTGCCATGCTTCTCAAACCATTACCTAAAACAAAAGGAAAAGAACACAGCCAAAGCCATGCTACAAAGTCAATATTTCCTGATACTTAAACCAAATAAAGACACAGAAAATTGCAAACCAGTTTCCATGATGTATATAGATGCCAATCTTATCCAAAGAGACTTGCAAACTGAATTTGATAATACAGTAAGATGATTGCACATTGCAATCGAGTTGGTTTTCTACCCAGGTTGCAAGTTTGGTTCAAAACACGGAAATCAGTAAATGTAATGCACCGTTTTAACAGATCAAGGACAGAAATACACAATCATCTTGAAAGATGTCGGCACTTGACTAACTCAACACACCTTCACAATAAGAGTACTAGAGAAAAGAGAAATACGAGGAAACTCATGTCCAGCTTTGTACTAATTATGGAAAATAATTGAGAGCATTTACTCTAAAATCTGGCTGACAGTGTTTGAGGAACGCCTCTACTCTGTCCATCCTTCTAACAACTGTGGGTACTGACAAACTTGGGCCTGGGGTGCCCTCTAGTGCTCACAAAATGGCAACGCACCAACTACGAACCATGAACCACAACGACCATAACTCAGGAAAAAAAAAAGAAGAAGAAGCCTGCTTGGGAATTTCATAAGTACACGTAACAAAAACAAATATGAAGCCGAAGTGCCTAATCCTTCAGCCCATAGATGCCATCACAGACCAATAATAATCAATTATTTTTCAAAACTATAAGCTCACATGATTAACAAAATAAGGTACCGGTGGCCAATCAAACAACAACTGACGTCTGAAGACTCGTTGACTGAGAGATTATAATTGATATTTTAAGGAACTTAAGGAACTTCAAAATTTCACAAACAATAATTCAGTAATTTGTCAGATTAGCATAACAGAAGACTGAAACAAAAATAAACAGGAAACTTACACTGAAATAATCTTTAGATGAAATTCAAAATGTAGTATAGAACGTCAACAGCTGAATATATCAAATGAAAGAAAGATCTGGTAAGCTTGAAGACAGGCCTTTTAAAAACATATAAGGGAGAAAAAATGAAAAGTGTTTATCCGAATTTTGGAACAGCATTAAAAGTACAAATTGAGGGTTATAGAGATACAAGCGGGGCATGGATGCCGAAGAGATGGAGATGCTACTTTTAAAATAGTAATAGAGTCACCCAAGCTTATATCTAAGTATGGAAGTCAAATGTGGCCGTCGTTATTTTTAACTAAGCCAAGTCTATCCCAAGACCTTTATTCTCAAGCTCTCAAATGAGAGAGGCAAGGAGAGGCTTATTAAAGACTAGAAGGCCAAATACGAGGCAAGCGTGTTTTGATTCACCTATCATCATGCTTGTCAGCAGGGACGTTAGTCTCCAGGCCTGCACGAGCTGAGCTAGCCACAGGGCTGAACGAAGAAGAACTAACAAATGAGAATACTGCAACCAGACAAGCTAATCTTTACAAACTGAAGGAAATGCATGGTAATTTCCAGAAAACAATAACAGAGATCATTTATCACCACCATACCTCCCCCAATATAGACTGTTAAAAACGACAAGAGTAACTGTGCGACCAGACTCCAAACCAAGAGCACAAAACGGGTGTGCCTTTAATATGAAGGTTAAACCTTCAAAACTGATTGTGTTTTTAAGCCAGCTAACAGATACTATCATGTGATAGAGAGTAGGACATCAAACTTTCAAAATGTGGGGGAAATAGAATGCAAATGTGGGAGCTTTGTTATTATTTTTTTTCTTTTATGTCTTTTCTCATGCCTAGTCTCATTTGGTGTTGGTATCATTTTAAAATAGTTTCCTATAGTCAAAAGATGTTATTTTTGTAAAATTTATTTAAAATCAGAAGTAATAAACATGCTGTCAAACACCAGGACACACAAAATCACTCACCTAGGAAGCAAGAGAAGAGGAAAGAAGCCAATTAGCTAGGAAACAGCTTGACACATTAGACTCAGGGAGACTTTCCCAGCTGTGGGGAATCAAATCATGTTCTTGGCAGGAAAATGAACACAACCAATGATCACGATGTTAGGTTCAAAAGTCCGCCTCATGAAGACAAGGACCGCATGTTACCTCTCCTATGTAGAAAATACGAAAAGGATAGGAAACTAAAACCTGAACTCCCAATGATATGGAAAAGAAAGGAGGAAGGGGGGCACAGGAGCGAATAGTAAAGAGTAACGGGAGGTGAGCGTTTGAGGATGGTCGCCTCGTCCCTCTGTACTTGCAATGAGCTAGATTAGATTCCTAAAAGCTACTTCATAGCCTACATTTTTTCCTGTGTAGACGAAGGTTATATCACACTTATTTTATCACAGACGCAACACAATATCCCTATTCGGTGTTGCTAATCAGTGTTCCTCCACGATAGTTCTGATTTTCCAGTCCCTTCTGATCTCAGCAATGGGATCTTGTCTTTACTACCGCAGGGATGGGATTGCCCGGACTTCCCGATGCTGTTTGTAGGCTTCAAACTGTAAGTGTTGAGGTAGGAGAGTCAGTGATAAGAGAACTGAGCAGTAGGTGGGACTTCTGAGGACTGGTCCTTAGAAACACTAAGGCAGAAGTGGCCATATGACACATGCCTGATGCAGTCTCTCACTGCCTGCCCATTTCTTAATGCTCCGAAGTAACCAGAAAGACCAACTCTTGGTTTCTTGAGCCCCTAGGAGGTTCCCTAAAGACAATATGGAGATCAGGCTTGGGGCTCACAATCACAATCTCAAGCAGCAATCACACATCTGTAGGGACCAGTGACACAGGACCAGACCAGCTAAACCAGAGAGGACGCTTTAGAGGATTGTGACACCCAGGAGTACATTGCTGTTACCTGACGCACAGGCTAAGGAATTTAGTTGCCACAGGGGTTTGGTGCACCTTGAATTAATTGAAATTTTAGTTCCGATGATCAGGGGAGGATGCCTTCAAACCCAATGATGCTGAATAATAGAAAAGGCGTTTTCATTATCTATTCATAAATTAATGGATACATTTCTACTATGGAGTATTATTCAGCTGTTAAGAAACATGAAATTCATGGATGAATAGGTGGAGCTATAAACAATTATCCTGAATAAGGTAACCCAGACAAAGTCATGAATTTGGCATGTTTTCTCTTATCTGTGGATTTTACCTTTTAAGTTTTGACACATGTGTTTCATTCAGAATATTCACAGAGGCTAATTACTTACTATGGAGCCAGGGGTGTGGGTGCAGGCTTGAAAAAAGAGTAAATAGAATATATTGGTGGCTTTTGTTTGTTTGTTTGTGGAGTGGTCATTAATTTTGAAACAAGGTTTCTCTGTGTATACCTTGCTGTCCTGGAGCTGACTTTCAGGTAGCCTCAAACTCAGAGACCCCCCGCTGCCTTTGCCTGGGATGAACACAGAATTATAAAGGGATAAGAGCAAAACAAAACTAAGGGGATTAAACGAGGAGAGGAGAGAAGAAAAATTGAAGGAGTATGAAGAAGGACAATTAACACGAAAGGCCATTTGGAAACAATATGGAAACTACTACTGTAAAAGCTTCCGACGATATAGACATATGTGGAAAGAATTGAAATGGAATCACCAAATAATAGGAAAAACTGTGCCCCAATTGGCATCATATTCTACCAAATAAAATCCTCAGGATTAGGAATAGGTTACATCTAGTTTAGTCATTGCCCAAAGGGATCTCATAAATCATGCCAACCATTATAAACTATTGCCAATACTACTAGTTACACTCTATAAAAAGGTTAAGGTCCTATTACTGAAAACAATACTTACTTATGCTGTAGAACATGGAGAAATTGTGCTGGTGTTCAATTAGAGACCAGCATTCATAGTAATGGATGGTATTATACACATTACTGAAGGAGAAAAGTAACCCTTGGTCTCATCTAGCTACAAGTCCTATGAACTACAAGTGACCTGCTTACAAGATATACTGGTGCAAATAATGTCAAAAATGCTATGGAAGTAGCCTAACACTTTTTGGTTGGGACCCACTCCATGAGATCAAACGCATACCTGATACTTTAATGAGGCCAGGAACCAGAGACTAGATAGGTCATAGGCCTTATAGGAAAACCTATGATTGTTATTCTGCTAAATCAGTTGTTCTCAAACTTGTTAATGCTGCAGTTCTTTAATACAGTTCTTCATGCTGTTGTGACCACAATCATAAAATTACAGTCCACAACCCCAGAGAATCTAGACAACAAAGAGAACCATAAGAGAGGCATAAATGGATCTACATAGGAAGGAGGAGAAAAACAAGATCTTCTGAGTAAACTGGGAGTGTGGGGGTCATGGGAGAGGGAATAAAGGGAGCGGGGAGAAGAGAGGTAAATGAAGAAAAACTGATAGATCAATAAAAACAATAAAATTATTTTCATTGTTACTTCAGAACTATATATAGTTTTGCTACTGTTATAAATCATAATGTAAATATCTGATATGCTGTATATCTAATATGCAACCTCTGTGAAAGGGTCATTTAACTCCAAAGGGGTCACGACTTGAGAACCACTGTGCTAAATGAACAAAACAATAAAACTACTGTAATCAGAGATTTCTCCCCTACCCTCCAGTTCCCAAATAACAGGCTTGTATTAATTATAAATATTTGGCCAATGGCTCAGGATTATCACTAGCTAACTCTTACATTTGAGTAAACCCATATTTCTTATCTATATTTTGTCACATAGTTCATGACTTATCTCATTTTCTACAAGTCTTGCTTCCCCAGTAGCTAACTGGTGTCTAGCAGATTCCACCCTTCTTCTCCTATATCTATGCTTGGATTTCCTGCCTCACTCTATCCTGCCTTGCCATAGGACAAAACAGTTTTATTTATCAACCAATGATAGCAACACATATTCACAGCATAAAGAAGACTATTCCACAGCAAACTACTCTCTTTTATTTATTTATTTTGGTTTTGGTTTTTGCATCTGACTGCAGTTTCCTCTCCCTCTTCTCCTCCCAGCTCCATCCCCATCCCTCCTGCTTCCTTTCCTTTCTGAAAAGGGCAGGCCTCCCATGAATATCAATCAGCCATGGTATAACAAGTTTCAGTAACACCAGGCACCTCTTCTCCTATTAAGGCTGAGGCAACCCGAAAGGAGGAAAGGCTCCTAAAATCAGAAAACAGAGTCAGAGACAGCCCCTGATCCAATGTTAGGAGTCCCGCAAAAACATCAAGTTATGTAACTGCAAACATATAAACAGAGGACCTAGGTCAGTCCATGCAGTTTCCTTCCTTGTCGATTCAGTCTCTGTGAGCCCTTATGAGGCTAGGTTACTTGATTCTGTGGGGTTTTTTATGATGTCCTTGATCCCTCTAGCTCCATAATCCTTTCTTCCCCCTTCTTCACAGGATGTCCTGAGCTCTGCCTAATATTTGGCTGTGGGCCTCTGCACCTGTTTCCATCAGTTGCTGGGTGAAGCCTCCCTGTTGACCATTGGCCTAGACCCCAATCCATGAGTATAGCAGAATACCATCAGGAATTATTATATTGACTTTTTACCAATCATGAAAAACTACTCATAAATTATACCCATAGATCAATACTTCTGAATATTTACTTTCAATCATCTTTAAAAGGAAATTATACAGAACACAAATGTATATCAGGAGGCTTTCTTTAATACATGCTATGCATTTAATTCTCATAAGAGCACAGACTGGTAATTTTATCATCACTGTTTTCCAAAGAGAGAAACAAAGGTGAGAAGGCTTTGGTGGCTACCCAAAAGTGATACCACTGAACTGGTAAAACCAAAAACTAAAATAAAACTAGCCTGGGTGTGGAGATTCTACTTTAGCAAAACCATAGCCTTCCCTTGAAGGCACTGCACATGAAAGCGTATGATGGTTTGTGTTTCGATTTTGTCTTTGAGGCAGGTTCTCACAAAACTACACCTATGAAATCTCAACTATATGGTCATCTAAACATGATTTGCATAACGAGAACAAAAATTGACATGCCAGTATGGATGGGGGAAATTTCCTAAGGTCCCACCCCCAGATGACGAGCGATAGCCAATCAATGACTACTGAGGGAAGGAGAACCAGTCTTCTCCAGTAAAAAGCCCCCTGATAGGTTATCCAATCCCAAGTGGTCAACTCTAGACACATGTATAATGCAAGTAACAATAAATTAATTCAATAGAGTATGTGTCTTCTCTCTCCTCTATATTCATATAAAGACATCTATCTCAAATCTAGGCTGAAACATTACCTCCTAAGAAAGAATGACCCTGAATAATTTAATTTATATAAAGTATAAAAGTAGTTTATATAAAGTATAAAAGAGCAATCCTTTCTCTCTCTCTTTCTCTCTCTCTCTCTCCCTCCCTCCCTCCCTCCCTCTCTCTCTCTCTCTCTCTCTCTCTCTCTCTCTCTCTCTCTCTTTCTCTCTCTTTCTCTCTCTCTCTCTTTCTCTCTTCCTCCCTATATTACATCTCCTGCAACTAGAAAGGAAGTACCTAAGGGTTCTGAAATTATTTGTTTGTTTGTTTGGAAGCCCCTTCTAATATCCTTTGTCAGAAATTATTCCTGGATCAGAGGCAGCACCCATGCCAGGGAAACTCATCTGCCTGGAAAGGAACACCACCAAACCAACCACCCTCCCCCACCACACCTTTCCTTTCCTTTCTTACTTGCCTCTAGTCTTTGCTCTCTAAGCATAATTGTGTGGCTACAAAAAAGGAAGACAACAAACATTTTTTCTTCACTCATTAGTCAGACTCATTATTTGACTCTAACAAGCTTCAAGGTCACAAAGCTTTAGAGTAGAAATGCCATACCATAAGGTCATTTGCTCAACTATGTTCCTAGAAGCATTCATAATAACTGGAACCTGGAAACAACCTAGATGACCCTCATCTGAAGAATGGATAAGGAAAATGTGGTACATTTACACCATTACACTCAGTTCAGCAGTTAAAACATCAACAACAACAACAACAACAACAACAAAACCCAAAAACAATAAAACAATGGCATCTTGAAACTGGCAGGCAAATGGATAGAACTAGAGAAAAACATCCTGAGTGAGGTAATCCAGACCCAGAAAGAAAAACATGCTATGGACTCACTCAGAAGTGGATATTAGACATAAAGCAAAGGATTAACCAGCCTGCAGTCCACAACCCCAGAGAAGCCAGGAAACAAGGAGTACCCGAAGAGAGACACAAATGAATCTCCCGGAAAGGGGAAATAAGCAAGATGTCCTGAGTAAATTAGGAGCATGGGGGAAGAGGGGAAGGTGGAAGGGGAATGGGATGAAGAGAGGGGGAGGAGGAGGAGAACATGAGGAAATGGGATGGTCGAGTTGAAGGAAGGACAGAGAGGGAGAGCAAGGAAAGAGATACCTTGATAGAGGGAGCCATTGTGGGGTTAGCAAGAAACCTGGCATTAGGGAAACTTCTAGGAACACATAAGGATGACCCCAGATAAGAATCTAAGCAATAGTGGAGAGGGTGTCTTAACTGCCCCTTCCTGTAATCAGATTACTGACTACATTAATTGTCATCATAGAACCTTCATTCAGTAACTGGTGGGAGTAGATGCAGAGATCCGCAGCTAAGCATTGGACCTAGTTCCTGGAGTTCATTTGTAGAAAGAAAGAGCGATAATATAAGCAAAGGGGTTAAGACCATGATGTGAAAACCCACAGAAACAGCTGACTCATGCTAATTGGAGCTCACTGACTGCAGACTGACAGCTGGGGAACCTGCATAGGGCTGAACTAGGTCCTCTGAATGTGGGTGACAGTTGTATGACTTGGGCAATTTGTGGGGCCACTGAATCAATACTTATCCCTAGTGCATGATCTGACATTTGGGATTCCATTCCCTATGGAGGGATACCTTGCTCAGTCTAGATACAGAGAGGAGGGCCTTGGTCCTGCCTCAAGAGATTGTGGCAGATTTTGTTGACTTCCCATGAGAGAGTTCGCCTTCTCTGAGGAATGGATGAGGAGTGGAGTGAGGGGGGGGGAGTTGGGGGAAGCAGGAGAAGGGGAGGGAGAAGGAATTGGGATTGGTATGTAAAATAGAAAAAGGGTATGTGGAATAAAGAAAAGATTGTTTAAAAAATAAAATGATTTTTTAAAAAGTAGAATTACTTTCATCACACAATTTCCTGGAGAAAAGGCAGATCTATCATTTGCTGGTCAGGGATGAAATGATCACATTGATCTTTTCTTTTCCACCACAGTGCTTTATACTCAGGGTGTGTTTTCCAAGCACTGACTAAGTGTACAATGGTAAGGGTGCAGAAATGGACCTCCCAGTCCAGCCAAGAGTGTTCCTGAAAATGAGTAAAAGTTGCGGTGGCACACACCTTCACTGCTCCTACAGAAGCCCCCTCACCAGCCTGTCAAGATGTGAGAAAAGGCGCAGCATTCAGAACGCTCATATCTCAAATGACAAGCTAACGAAAGGCATGCTATTTACTGGGGAGTTTGGAGGTTCATGCCAAACAGCGTGCCCAATTTTATATTTCTGTTACAGTCATAGAAAGATGAAACGTATTTCACACTGGCGCTCATTTCAGTGTTTATAATAACCCAGCCTGGGACTACATAGCTTATCCCTTTAATGAAATCAAGGTAAAAAAGAGAGAGAGAGAAAGAGAGAGAGAGAGAATGGAGAATCGAGAGAGACAAATGGATGCTTTGTGTTCTGTGTAATAAATAACTCCTGCTTAGTCCTAGGCCTGCTCCATTCCAACAATGCCTCCTGGATATGAGGACTTAAAAGGCAGTAAAAAAGATGATATCCTTAAAAGAGTACCCTGTGGAGAGTCTATAAACTATGACATCATTTCCTTGCAGAGCTTTCTGTGTGGCATTGAACTTTAAAATTATCTCATATAAATAATGACTTATATATAGACGATAAGTATGGGCGTCAGCACTGTGCATATTTGTGTGAGTTAATTTCAGTTAGCATTTGAAGAACTGTACTTGAGAATCCGTATTCCGTAGCCTCATTTCCCTTAACTATGCATAATATTTATCTGCCAATTAAATAGGAAAAATGTACCTACATTCCAAAGTGACTGTGGTAGTAAACATTTATTCTAAATCTATACCAGTCAAAGGAGGTCATAATTGGCAAGGGGAAAGCTAATTTACCCCCAGTGGTGAAAGTATGCGGGGTTCAGACCTTTCTGTGGGTAAGAAAATAGTTTATATATTCTAAAGCCTGCTAAAAACAAGAAATTGAAGGGCTGCTTAATGCAACTGCCTTAGGACCTTCATCTCATAACAAGTTTTTACCTCTTCTCCTAACAAATGCTTCTGTCACTTTATCCAGCTGGAGGACAGCCTGTTGTCCGTCTCAAAAAGAACGGCTCAAGCCTGGAATTCGTACATTACCTGGGGTCACAGAGCCACAGATTACATTTTAAAAAGGCAGTTTCCATGCCTGCCCAGTAAAAAACGCAGAGAGATGAAAGAATACAGTAGGTGTATCAGTCGCTCTTCTGTTGCTGCGGTCAAACACTACAGCCAACGGCATGCTCTAGAAGGGAGAATGATGCCACAGGATTCTGAGGGTCTTAAGATTCCATCACGGTGGGCGAGCAGCATGGCAGCAAGTCTCAGGCATGGTGGCAGGAGCAGGAAACTTGAAGATCACATCTTTAACAGCAAACGGGAAGCAGAAAGAGAGCCAGAAGTGGGGAGCTTTAAACTCCCCAAACCGCCTCCCACCCAGTGATGGGCTTCCTCTAGATAGACTTACTTCCTCTTAACCTCTCCAAACAGAACCACTAACTGGGGACCAAATGTTTAAGGTCTGAACTTATAGGCAACAATAGGAGACCTTTCTTGCTCCATCCCACTAGGAGGATGCTGAACGCATGAGAGTTGCTTCTCTTTTCAAAACTAACTTCCTTCTGAGACCATTACCTTTCTTTAATATGTATTTAATAACTCTAGGGAAGTGGGGATAACAACACACACTTTCTCCACTTGCAAATTCTCTTTAAAGCCCCCACTCAACAGAATACATGCAATATGAAGCACAAGCCCCCTGAAACAGATTGAAGGGGGCCATCTTCCTCCAAAAGAATTTGAAATGCAGTGTAAGTAATACATTATGGAGCTGAGGATGTGGTATTGGCCTTACAAACATGAGGACATGTGTTTGGAGCCCATGACCCACCTAAAGACCTAAGTGTGGTGGCAGCATGCACCTGTAATCCCAATGGTGGTGAGAGTAGAGATGGAAGCAGACACATTTCAGGAAGCCTACTTACCAGCCAGTCTACTCACCTGACAAGGCGCTAGGCCAATGAGGGAGCCTAAATCAAAGAAAAGGAAGAGTCTGAGGAACGACACTTGGAGTTGTCCTCTGACCTCACTGCATACAGATAGAGACATGTGCAGGCCTCTTCACATGAAGGTACACATGCATGTACACCCCCCCACCCCCCCCCCCACATGCTCTTTTTTTAAGAGAAAGAAAAGTCACAACATGCAGAATTTATTGTTATCTTATTTAATAAAATCTAGCACAAATAACTAGGGATGTAGCTCAGTGAGAGAGGCTTTGCCTAATAAGCACAAGGTTCTAAATGACAGAGGTTTTACCTAACAGGCACATTCCCCAGCACCATAAATACAAACAAACAAAAAAAAACTAACTGAAAATTGTTTTAGTCAGTGCCATAAGAAAGAGCATATATAAGAAGACCCTTTGGAACCCTTACAGAGGAGCAGGGGCAGTCTCTGACTCTTCTGCCTGCCTTTGGGACCCTTTTCCTCTTACGGAGTTGCCTCATTCAGCCTCGATATGAGACTCTGTACCTGGTCTTATGGTGGCTAACTGTGCCATACTTGGTTGATAGCCCTGGGAGGCCTGCTCTTACCTGTCAGGAGGTGGAGGGGGATGGAGGGAAACTACAGTTGGGATCTAACTTATGAGAGAATAATGAAGTCAACAATGATGAAAAAGAAAGAAGATCCTTTCATTGGTCTGGTAAGATATGTATAAACTAACACACTCATTTACATGTGTGTTCTCAGAGAAGTACGTATTTGACTTAGATTTTCTACAGAATAAGAGCATCACACAATTAGCCAGACCCCAAATCTGCACAACTCACTGAAGTTCTCTGCAGCTGGAATTGCAGTTTGGCACAAAGCTGCGCAGCCTCGCATCAAATGTTTCATTTTCATCATCCAATGTATTTCATGGTGTCAGCCACCACCTAAACCAAAGGAAAAGAAAACTCCATGCCAGGCAGAAAAAGAATAAGCTTGGCATCACCTTGCAGAAAACATCATGTGATATCTTTATTTGGAAATTTTTAAAATAATAAAATTTTAAAGTATTTTGTTCTAGAACATATGTTATCTATTTATTATCCGGAGTTCCGAGACTCTACAAGTGAATCTTAACAGGAGAAAAGTAGAGTGATCTTGTAGCCCCTGAAATCTTCCCAAAGCGTATCTGCTCTAAAGTGGGATGACTGGAGAGCTCAGGGCAGCCAGGAAGAGAACAAGATTGCTCCCTGAAAGGGTAATTTGTGTGTAATTATTATTTAGCGGGGCATTGTGCATCGCATAATTCGCTTATTCTTCTCTGTTCCCACTTTTATCTAACATAAAATAATTGAGTTGAACACAACCAAAATTAAACAATAAAATTCTGAAATAAATGTTATTTTAATGAGTGCAAACACTTTTTGCTTTTTTGATAATCACTCAAATAATTTGAAGGTTGAAAGATCAGTTGTGTTAAGTACCATACCTATTGTATGATTTCACCTGTGTTGTGTGCGTGGATACCTTACCAACATCTCAGGAAAAGCACACTGTACCCACAGACAGCACAGGAACCCATTAGACTGTTGGCAAGGCCAGTCTGTAATGGCACACACGTATTCTGGAATTATAATCAGAGACTGCCCATTGGTTTCCCAGCTACCCATGCCTGAATAATCACACAAAAACTTTATTTATTAGAACACTATTTGGCCTATGGCGTAGGCATATTCCCAGTTAGTTCTTACACCTTAAACTACCCATTTGTATTAATCTATGTATTGCCGCAAGACTGTGGCTTAATGGAAAGTTTCTGGCATCTTTATAGTCTTATGTCAACTTAATGCAAGCTAGAGTTATTTGGGAAGAAGGAACCTTAGCTGAGAAAGAGAGGCCAGTATGGAATCCTGTGGGGTATTTTCTTGACTGGTGATTGATATGGGAGGGCCTTGCCCATTGTGGTTGGTGTCAACCCAGGCAATGCCCCTCCAGTATATAGAAAATCAGGTTGAGCAAGCCATGTTGAACCAGCCAGGAAGCAGCCTTCTTCCACAGACTCTGCTTGAGTTTCTGCTCTGATGAGTTCCTTCAATAATGGACTGTGATGTGGAGCTGTAATCTGAAATAAACCCACAAGCAAAATGTCATTACCCATAGCTGCTTGTGAAAAAAGCAGCGATAAAAAAAAAATATCCCCAAACACAACGAGCTTTCTGCACAGGTAGAATTTGAACCCAGTTCGATGTCATGTTCAAATCTTCAGTGGAAGAGGGGCAGGATGAATGCCAGAGATGGAGGATGGGGAGGATTGTTGTGACATGGACATGGGTATCCGTATTTTTATACTGAGTGTGTGTACAAACATCTTAGGCAAAGCACACTGCACACATAGAAGGCACAGTAACCAGTTTAGGCTGCTGGCAAGGCCAGGGTGAAAGGGCACACAAGTATTCTAGGGATTGAATTGTTGTACCAATATACTGATCTTCTAACCAAATGCATAATCTTTAAATCTTGACTAGGAAACAGGGAGAATCATGAATTTGAAACAATTGTACAAATAAATTAAATTTGGAATGCAACGACGCTGTCTCCCAGACACGATGGCTATTGCACTAAAGAACTCACAGCAGTGTGCTACCTGCTTTAACCCAAGGGGTGAAATTCCCAGCACAGATGATGTGGATGATCTCTAGGCTACACGCTGAGAAGCTTTTTTTTAAAAATATTTATTTATTTATTTAATATGTGTACAATAGTCTGTCTGTGTGTATGCCTGCAGGCCAGAAGGAGGCACCAGACCTCATTACAGATGGTTGTGAGCCACCATGTGGTTGCCGGGAATTGAACTCAGGACCTTTGGAAGAGCAGGCAATGCTCTTAACCACTGAGCCATCTCTCCAGACCCCACGCTGAGAAGCTTTAAGCAGAGATAGTTGCAGCGGAAGATAGAATCACTCTTTTTTGAGATGTGGCAACTGGTAGCTTTCCCATTCTCCACTAGATGGTCTCACAGTCATGTACCCATGGGCAGTACTAACTAGTTTTATTGAGTTACCTCCCCTCAAAGAAATCTGAAGTTGGAAGGAGACATGTTGGAAGGGATCCAGAGACAGCTGGAGGTGAAAGGGGAGGTAGATGCATTCATACTTCATTGTATACATATAAGAAATTCTCAGAAATAAATATTTTTGAAATATACAGATGTTTATTCAATGTAAAGTATATCATAACTCTTTTTATTCTAATAATCTGAATTAGTACGTATAGATGGGTATAAATCTTTACCCACTGATTCTGCCATTTGTAATCCAGGGTTGTAAGACTGTGGTCCAATGGTGTTTTTCCTTTTCTTGTGTGTCCTAGCTAATTTCTAATATTGTCCCAGTTAAGCTTTGTCCATGGTAGTATGTATGAAAACCCCTCTAGACTAGTGTTTCTGCCACTAGGCATGCATTCTGCACATATAAACATAGGCGATTAGAAGGAAATCTTGCACTCAAAATGTAGATGATAGGTTGTTAAGAAGCTCATACACAAAAGGCAATATCCTGAAATTCCTTCCGCATTCTTCATTACCAGGATGAGGCAGTTGTCATAGTTACAGGATGAAGCAAAAGCTGTGCTACCACAACTGCATCACTTTCCGTGGCTGTTTTAAAAATCCACCACAAAGTTGGAGCATTAAATCAACAGTCATTTTATTTTTCAGTGTTTGAATCCAGCATCCTGAGCTGAGTGCAGAGGGGAAGTTTTCCTTTAGATCTGGTCTGGATTCACTAAACCATTGGAAATCTCTTGCAAATCAGATAAGACAAGGTAATCTGTAGCACTAATAATAAAAACCCAGAAACAGAAATTGGGGTTCAATCTGAAAACCAGAAAAGCAAAGCAGCTAAGCCACTAGAGAAGTCTTACCTCTACCAAGGTTGGGCAACCGCAGACTAAGCAGACTCTCTCTCTCTTCCCAATTTATAATCCCTCTAGTGCTGGGATGAAAGGCACGTGACTCCCTAGGACTGGGATTAAAGGTATGAACCACCCCCACCTGGATTTGTTTCTGCATTGGTCTTGTGTATCCCAGAGTGGTCTTGAACTCACACAGATCCATCTACTTCTGTCTCCCAAATCCTGGAATTAAAAATGTGTATCACCATCACCCGACCTCTAATGCTTCTAGCTTTGCCTCTGATCTTCAGGCAAGATTAATTTATCAAAATACAGATAATATACCACTACAGTAATCTAACATGACTTTTTTCTTACATCTGGCCATAGGTACTAGATATCAAGGAAGTCCCTCTCTGTGGGTTCTCATTCCTCACAGAGGCATCCATGACTACTGTCATGCAGTCTTTCTCTCTGTGAGGTCTCTCTCCTCATACAGGTCTTATCTATGATGCTGTATCTATGATGGAGGCTTCTCTTGCCTTATCCCAGTGTTTTCACACAGTATTCACCAGTTTCTAAGGTAAAAAAAAAATGGATGTGGGTTTCTTGGGAAGTTTTGATTCATGAGGGAGGAAGTGAGGGAAGTGGAGAAAAATATATAGCTCAATTAAAAGAATTAAAAAAATCAAAAAGGAAAGAAAGGAAGGAAGGAAGGAGGGAAGGGGAAAAAAGGAAAAAGAAGGAAAGAAAAAAAGAAAGGTAACAGGCTTCCAGTGAGAAAGACCCTGAAGGAGGCTGGAAGTCTGGCAGAGCCACCAGGATGTTCATTGACCATATGGTTGGACAAAACATTTTTTAAATGTCTTGGATAAAACATGTAAAGCCTTGAAACAATCATTTCTATAAAAGAGAAGTTGAACACAAATTCTTTGCTGTGCTTAGTATGTGTTTGATGCCTACTCTGTGTCAGTCATTGCTTGATGTCCTGTGGATAGTTTTGAAAAAATAAACAAAAATCTGTTGTCTCAAATGTACATCTGAATAGGATTCACCAAAACTATGTGCTAAAAGGTCTTGTAGCCAGACCCTTGGAAGCAGGAGCCTACAGAACTCTGCCTCCCTTCTGTGTTATTGAACTAACATTCCCTCTCTAAGTTGCAATCCCATCTTGTTTATTAATTTATCTGTTTCTTATATTTTGCTCTTTTAATTTGGGTCTGTTTTCCTATTCAGATGTACATTTGAGACAACAGTGTTCAGAGAAACAGTTAATAAAGGAAATTTAACGATACCAAATGGCTGTAATTGTTCTGAATCACAAGATAAATGTCGGGGTTTGGAAAGTGTCCTGTAGTCTGTGTGTGTCTATCCCTGATGCCTGTGGTTTTGCTAGTCCAATGTTCTCTACTGAACCAGCACTCCACTTGATTTTTGGAACATAATTGTTTACTGTGAGAAAGTTGACTTTGTATAAACCCACCCTACGTTTGGCACCAAGAATATCAAAGAAAATATTTATTTCATGACTTCAAAGTGTGTGTGTGTGTGTGTGTGTGTGTGTGTGTGTGTGCACATGCCTGTGAAGGCCAGAAATCAATAGAAGGTGTTTTTCTCAATTACTCTCTATCTTGTTTTAAGAGCAGTTCCCTAGGAAGAAGGATGTTGACATATTCACCCGGTTTCTTGCAAAGTCTTCCTGGGTCTATGATCTAATCTTCTTCTTCTGCATGTCAACAATTCTCACCTATTCATTTATTTAAGGTTGATTCGATTCTGGAGGACTGATTGACACTAATCAAACACACAAAAGATTGATTAGAAATCCTTAATCTAATTTCTTCATATATAATGAGAAACAGTGCTGCTTAATGAACCAAAACTCTTACATCAATTGGATAGCATATTCTGTTTCTGATAGGAAACTGTTCTTGGGAACTGAATTAATATGTGAAAGTTGCTGGGTAAGGAAAGAGATGAAGGAAAGGAAATGCAATTACCTTAATGAACTTATAATTAATTGCTGTCTCTTCTGTTGGCTATAGCGTCGGATTTATTTGTTCATTCCATGTGTCCTCAGCATCTACTCTGTGCCCATAGTACTGCTGAGGTGCATAAAAAATTGTGTGGAAACCATGACAGAAAATAAATACAGAACAACATTGATCAAGATGCCCATGTGCATCAAACCTCCTGGGTTTTATAATCACACAACACTGAATTTTCATAGAAAATTCTATGAGGAATTTACATTTTATTTTCCTCTTTAGAGATGATAATTATTTTTAATAAGATGCAATTTAAAGAAACTTGGATCGCACAGTTCAGGGTTTCGTGATTATATATTTCTCAAACTCATGCCATTTATAGCATATAACTCAATACAGCTTTTAATTACATAGGAAAATGAAAAGTTTATAAATAAAAATGTGGAAAATTCATGCCATGGGTCCCTTGTCTACAAGCAGGCTATGGGCGTGTCACAGCACCTGCATTATTTCAAACTGACTGCAAGAGTACCCTTGAGGCATATTGACCAAAGAACATCTTCTATCTTCTTCTTCTTCTTCTTCTTCTTCTTCTTCTTCTTCTTCTTCTTCTTCTTCTTCTTCTTCTTCTTCTTCTTCTTCTTCTTCTTCTTCTTCTCTTCTCCTTCTCCTTCTCCTTCTCCTTCTCCTTCTCCTTCTCCTTCTCCTTCTCCTTCTCCTTCTCCCTCTTCTTCTCCCTCTCCTCCTCCTCCTTCTCCTCCTCCTTCTTCTTTCTTTTTTCTCAGACGAGGTTTTTCTGTAGCGTTGGATCCTGTCCTGGAGCTACCTCTTGTAGACCAGGCTGGCCTCAAACTCACAGAGATCTGTCTGCCTCTGTTTCCAGACTGCTGGGATTTAAAGCATATACCACCACCGCACGTCTTCCTTACAGCTTCTTAAGTGATTATCTCTGAGGGTTATGTATAATTTTGTGGCCTTAGATAGGTTCTGGTGCCTGGTTATGTGATAACACATGTTATTGGGATCAGCAGACTCTCAGTACGGAGACCCTGTGTAATATTGGTTTCTCTCCTTCTATTAACTGGAAGTTTCAGATACAAAGAGGTTTCCACAGAAGAATGACTTCTCAATTGTAAGGGAGAAATTCAATATTTCAAGTTCGCAAAACCATAGCTGTCTCATACTTGAATCTCAAATCTTCTGCCCGGCAGACTTTCAAAATTTGGTCAGACTTTCTATCAAGCCAGTTTTTCAGTCTTACTCACCCTCTCCCCCATCTCTCTCGCTCTATCTGCTTCTCCCCCCACCTTCTCCCTTCCACCGTCCCTCTCTCCTCTACTCCTATTATTTCTATTTCTCTAGTAAACTCTAACTAATGAAGATTTTAGTACTCATTTCTATCTACAAGATCAGAGAAATCTTTATGCTATTAGGATAAGAGAATTCTGAAGTGCCAGGAACCAAACAGAAGCACAGATTGTGAGAGGGAAGATGACGAGCCTTGTTATACTACACATCAGAATTAAACCAGCAAGAAGAACGACTTGCCTCATATGTACCTACAGTACTGTTCAGTTTATCCTGGTATCTCAGGAGGGAAATGCATAAATAATCCATTAAATTCTTACTTGAACACTATGTGAAATAGTTCTGGGTTGAAGAAACAATGACTAGGTTTAATTGTCTAAAAAGTAAAAACAGATTTGGACACTTTCCATGTCTAAGCCTATTTATAGTGGATTTAGAGCCCCTGAGTAAAGACAGCTGAGGAATCTCAAAGAGGATCCCTGTGTGAGCCACTGAATACTTACACTGTTGATATTTCTGCCATGCCTCCCCAAGGGGACTAACATCTACAGCCTTGACCAGCATGAGTGTACACTGAGGCATGAAAACACTCAGGTTTCCATGGATTTTTTTCTTGTGTGTGTGTTTGCCTGGATTTAAAATAGCAGTAATTCTCAGAGACCTAATGTATCTCTGTGATGCATTATCAACTTGGAGCCTCACAGAGTTCAAATGATCGATGGAATTTTGCCTCAAGTATACCTCACAGGAAAACCCATTGGCTCTCACAAAGGCTGATTTTCATTATCAACGTGTTTGGGCCATGAGACTCAGCTAGTTGGCCAAGTTATTCGGGAGGCATGGGTGTTGGAGACTGTCTTGACTATTTATGTAGGAAGATCCAGGCCCCTTTGCATGGTACCTGTCCCAGGGGGAAAGATCCTGAGCTGTACAAAATGTCTGTATGTCAACTAGCCAGGGACAGCTGTGATCGCCCATAGTTTCTGCTTCAGTTCCCTGCTCGAGTTCCTGCACTGACTTCCCTCAGTGCTAGACTGTAGTCAACTCTGAGTTGAAATAAACCCATTCCTCCCCTAAGGTGCTTCTTGTCAGGTGTTTGTCACAGCAACATGATAAAACTAGAACAATTATAGTTTTCATTTATCCCTATTGACGACTCCTTCCTTCTACTGCCACATGGACAAAGAACCTATCCGTGCTTTGCTTTAAAAATCTCCAGTTATGTGGCAGGGAAAGGAGCATTTATGCTTGAGTAGGTAAAACTTCAGATTTTCTAAAGAATTCTATATTCAAAATAGAAATCTAATAACTAATTCCACTCAGTTGATATTTCCATTTCTACTCTAACCATGGGAATAAATGTTCTTGATTAGGAGCTTAGGAAAACAGACTGCTTTTGAAGATTCTGGCTGTCTTAGTTCTCTTGTATGCAGGCGGCGCTCATCAGCTCAATTGATAAGCCTCTGCACTGAGCAGTAGGTTGGAATGTCATGGTGGCATACAACTTATTCCTTGATTGCTCAGAAAGCATCCTGACTTATTTTACTTCAATTTCCTCTTTTCATATCACCATGCTCTTCTGAAAAGACATTTTAGACATTTATGGCAGCATTAGAGGGGGAAATTATCAATGTTGATTTTTACAAAGTACTCAGGCAAAATATCCGGTGTTGAAATCTAAAACAGGCCATCAGGATGATCTTAAACTCACTGGGGTAATAGTTACTGGAAGGAGCCTAAAAATATTCACTAGCACACAGACACAACTTCCCAGGCATGCATAGGGCAGGAAATAGTAGGGACCTGACATTTGCTATTTAAACCAAACATTAGTGTAATAGAAGGTATTTGCCTGTGTCAGCAGGAGTAGCATCTTAAATACTGCAGACTTATATTTTTCTCTTGATAACATTGCAAGGGGCCATTAGAAGAAGCAGCCACAATGTGTCAAAAAGAGAAATGGATGTGTACACACAAAATAATTTCCCAGTCCACGTCCCCATTTTAGAAAGGTGAATTGGAATGGTAAAAGCATCAGGCAGCAGGTGTTCCACCATAAATAGATTGAGAGTTAGCAGTCACATGCTTACTTTGGATATTGTTAGTCTGCTATTGCAGGGCCCATGGCCTGACAAGACCTTAGCTACTTCATCCAAGTTGTCACAAATCTCAGATTCTGGAAATCTCAGAATTCATTCTTTCTAGAAAGTGCTAAGACTGTACATATCCAACCAAAGGTAAACCTATAAAGTACAGAAGACCCGTAGGAAACCAGTGTAGGTCAACGTGTATATGCCAAGGGATACAGCAACCACCTGCCTGCATGGTTATACTACCACAGTCTTTTTTGCCTTCATCCGTTTAGAAAATTGATTTTAGTTTTATGTATGTGGATGTACATGTGACCACAAAGGCCAGAAGAGGGCATCAAATCCTCTGGAGCTGTAGTTCCAGGCCTTTATGAGTTGCCTGAAGGGCATGTGAGAACACACCTCCAGTCACCTCCAGTCACCTCCAGTCACCTCGAGAGCAGTGCATGTTCTTAAGCAATCTCTCTACCCCCTTTCTTTTTTAAAATGATTTTTATCAAGCTATATATTTTTCTATGCTCCCCTCTCTCCTTCCCCCTCCCATTCCACCCTCTCCCATGATCCCCATGCTCCCAATTTATTCAGATGTTGATTTTTTCTACTTCCCATGTAGATTAGATGCATGTATGTCTTTCTTAGGGTCTTCTTTGTGTCTAGATTCTCTGGGATTATAATTGTAGGCTGGTTTTTCTATGCTTTATGTCTAGAAGACACTTATCAGTAAGTACACATTATATTTGTCTTTCTGGGTCTGGGTTACCTCACTCAATATGATGTTTTCTAGATCAACCCATTTGCCCACAAATTTCAAGATGTTGTTAGTATTTTCTGCTGTGTAGTACACCATTGTGTAAATGTACCACATTTTCCTTATCCATTCTTTAGTGGAGGGGCATTTAGGTTGTTTCCACATTCTGACTATGACAAACAATGCTGTTCTGAACATAGTTGATCACATGTCTTTGTGGTATGATTAAGTATCCTTTGGATATATATCGAAAAGTGGTATTGCTGAGTCTTGAGGTAGATTGTTTTCTAACTTTCTGAGAAATTGCCATAGTGATTTCCAAAGCAGTTGTACCAGTTTGCACTCCCACCAGCAATGGAGGAGAGTTCCCTTTTCCCCACAACCTCTCCAGCATAAGCTGTCATCAATGTTTCTTACCTTGGTCATTCTGACAAGTATAAGATGGAATCTCAACATTGTTTTGATTTGCATTTCTTTGATGGCTAAGGATGTTGAGTATTTCATTAAGTGTCTTTCTATTATTTTAGGTTCCTTTCTTTAGAGTTCTCTGTTTAGGTCTGTACCCCATTTTTTATTGGATTAATTGTTCTTTTGATGATCAGTTTCGTGAGTTTTTTGTATATTTTGGAGAACAGCCCCCCTGTCCGACATAGGGTTGGTGAAGATATTTTTCCATTCTGTAAGCTGCCATTTTGTCTTGCTGACCATAACTTTTTCTATACAGAAGACTCTCAGTTTCAGAGGGTCCCATTCACTAATTGTTCTCAGTGTCTGTGTTACTAGGGTTACGTTTAGGAAGTAGTCTTCTGTGCCAATGCATTCAACTGTACTTTCCACTTTCTCTTCTGTGAGGTTCAGAGTGGTTGGTTTTATGTTGAGGTCTTTGATACGTTTGGACTTGAGTTTGTGCATGGCAATCAATATGGATCTGTTTTCATTCTTCTACCTGTTGATATTCTGTTATGCCAGCACCGTTTGTTGAATATGCTTTATTTTTTCCATTTTATATCTGTGGTTCTTTGTCAGAATCAGGTGTTTGTAGGTGTGTGATATCTGGGTTTCAGTTCAGTTCCATTTGTCCTCCTGTCTGTCTTTATGTCAGTAACAGGCTGTTTTCGGTACTGTAACTCAAAAAGTTTGAAGTCAGGGATTGTGATGCCTCTAGATGTTCCTTGATTATACAGGATTGTTTTGGCTATACTGTGTTTTTTTACTTTTCCATATGAAGTTGAGTATTGTTCTTTCCATGTCTGTGAAGAATTTTGCTGGGATTTTGATGGACATTGCATTGAAGCTGTAGTTTGCTTTTGGTAAGATTGCCATTTTCATTATGTTAATTCTACCTACATAAGAGCAAAAGAGCTCCTCCCATTTACTGGTATCTTCTTCAATTTCTTTCTTCAAAGATTTAAAGTTCTATCATACAGGTCTTCCACTGGTTTAGTTAGAGTTACCCCAAAATTTTATGTTATTTGTGGTTATTGTGAAGGGTTGTGCTTCTCTTGTTTCTTTGTCAGCCCATTTATCATCTGTGTACAGGAGGGCTACTGATTTTTTTCAAGTTTATCTTGTATCCTTCTACATTACTGAAGATGTTTGTGAGTTGTAGACGTTCCTTGGTAGAACTTTTGGGGTTACTTATATAAACTCTCATATCAAAATAGGGTTTGACTCTTCTTTTTCCATTTGTAGTCCCTTGAACTCCTTTTGTGGTCTTATTGTTCTAGCTAGGACCTCAAGAACTATATTGAATAGATATGGAGAGAGTGGACAACCTTGTTTTGTTCATGATTTCATTGGGATTGCTGGGAGTTTTCCTCCATTTAGTTTGATGTGGACTGTTGGTTTGCTGTATATTGCCTTTATTAAGTTTAGGTATGTTCCTTGTATCCCTGCTCTCTCCAAGACCTTTATTATGAAGGGATGTTGTATTTTGTCAGAGGGTTATTCAGAATCAAATGAAATGACTATGTGGGGGTTTTTTTCACTGTGTTTATTTGGTGTGTTACCTTGAAAGATTTTTATATGTTGAACCATCTCTGCATGTCTGGAATGAAGTCAACTTGGTCAGGGTGGATGATTTTTCTAATATGTTCTTGAATTCTGTTTGTAGTATTTTATTGAATATTTTTGTATAAATTTTCATAAGTGAGATTGATCTGTAATTCTCTTTCTTAGCAATGTCTTTGTGTTGCTTGAGTATTAGGGTAATTGTAGCCTCATAAAAAAGAGTTTGGTAATGTTCCTTCTGTTTCTATTGTGTGCAACAATTTGAGGAGTTTTGGTACTAGTTCATTTTAAAAAGTCTTATAGAACTCTGCTCTGAAACCATCTGGTCCTGGACTTTTTATGTTTGGGAGACTTTTGATGACTGTTTCTTTTTCTTTAGCAGTTATAGGTCTATTTAATTTACTTATCTGGTCTTGATTTAATTTTGGTAAGTGATATTTATGCAGAAAATTGTCTGTTTCTTTTAAGTTTTCTGATTTTGTGAAGTTTTCGAATTGTGACCTGATGATTTTCTGGATTTTCTCAATGCTGCTGTTATGTCCCTGCTTTTCTATCTGATTTTGTTAATTCGGAAATTCTCTCTCTGCCTTTTAGTTGGGATAAAGTTTTGTCTATTTTTTAATTTTCTCTAAGAACCAACTTTTTGTCTCATTGACTTTTTGTGTTGTTCTCTTTGTTTCTATTTTGCTGATTTCAACTCTTAATTTGATTATTTCCTGCCATCTAGTCCTCCTGGGTGAATTTCCTTCTTTTTGTTCTAGAGTTTTCAGGTGTTCTGTCATCTCAGTATTGTGGGATCTTTATCTAAGCATTTAGGGCTATGAGTTTTCCTTTTAACACAGCTTTCATTGTATATCAAAAAGTTAAATATGTTGTATGGTCATTTTGTTTCATTTTAGGAAGTTTTTAATTTCTTCCTTTATTTTTTTCCTTGACCCATTGGTGATTCAGATGAGCACTGTTTAATTTCCATGTGTTTGTGGGATTTCTGAAATTAGTGTTTCCATTGAATTCTAATTTTAAGCCATGGTGACCTGATAGGATACGTGGGGTTATTCCAATATTTTTTGTATCTGTTGAGGCTTATTTTCTTACCTAGAATATGGTCAGTTTTGGAGGGGGTTTCATGAGGTGCCGAGATTTGGATGAGGTTTGGATGGAATGTTCTATAGATGTCTATTAAGTCCATTTGAGTTATAACATCTTGAAATTCCGTTATTTATCTGTTCATGTTTTGTCTGACTGACCTGTCCAGTGGTAAGAGTGGGGTATTTGAATTCTCCCATTATTAGCTAGTGTGTGGTGTTTAATGTGTGACTTAAGTTCCAGTAGTGTTTCTCTTTTTTAAGATTTTATTTATTTATTATGTATACAACATTCTGCCTCCATGTATGCCTGCATGCCAGAAGAGGGCACCAGATCTCATAGATGGTTGTGAGCCACCATGTGGTTGCTGGGAATTGAACTCATGACCTCTGGAAGAGCAGTCAGTGCTCTTAACCACTGAGCCATCTCTCCAGCCCTTAGTAGTGTTTCTTTTACGTATGAGGGTGTCCTTGTATTTGGGGCATAGATGTTCAGTAGTGAGATTTTCTCTTGATAGATTTTTCCTGTGACAAATATGAAATGTCCTTCTTTGTCTCTTTTGATTAATTTTAGTTTGAGAAATGTTTTGTTAGATATTAGGATAGCTACACCAGCTTGTTTCTTAGGTCAATTTGATTGGAAATTTTTTTCACAAACCTTTACTCTGAGGTGATGTCTATTTTTGAGGTTGAGATGTGTTCTTTTCTGCAACAGAAGAATGGATTCTGTTTTTGTATCAAATCTGTTAGCCTGTGTCTTTTAATGGTGAGTTGTATCCATTTATATTAAGGAATAGAATTGACCAGGGATTGCTATTTTCTGTTATTTTAGTTTTCATTGTTGGTGATGTTATTGTGTGTTTTCTTTCCCCTTCTTTGGGATTTGCTGCTGTGAGATCATCTTTTTTTCTGTGCTGTGGATGTAGCTAACTTCCTATGGTTGGAATTTTCCTTCTAGTACTTTGTGTAGGGCTGGGTTTATGGCTAGGTATTGGATAAAGCTGGTTCTGTCATGGACTATCTTGTTTTGTCCGTCTATGGTGATTGAAAGTTTTGCTGGCTATCATAGTCTGGACTGGCATCTGTGGAGTCTTAATGTCTGCATAATGCTTGGTCAGAACCTTCTGGCCTTCATTGTTTTTATTGAGAAGCCAGGTATAATTGATAGGTTTAGCTCTCTATATACTTGGCCCTTTTCCTTTGCAGCTCTTAATATTCTTTATTCTGTACATTTAGTGTTTTGAATATTATGTGGCTTGGGGACCATTTTTTTGGTCCAGTCTATTTGGTGCTCTGTGAGCTTCTTATATTTTCATATGCATATCTTTCTTTAGGTTGGGAATGTTTTCTTCTATGATTTTTGTTAAATATATTTTCTGTGTTTTTGAGTTGGACTTTTCCTTCTATTTCTATTATTCTTAGGGTTGGTCTTTTCATAGTGTCCCATATTTCCTGATATTTTGTGCTAAGTTTTTGTTAGATTTACCATTTTTTGACTACTCTATTGTGTCTTTAACGTTTGAGATTCTCTCTTCCATATCTTGTATTCTGCTGTTTATGCTTGCTTTTGTGGTTTCTGCTCACTTTTACATATTTTCCGTTTCCAAAATTCCCTTGGTTTGTATTTTCTTTATTGTCTCTATTTCAGTTTTCAAGTCTTGACTTGTTTGTTTCATATGTTTGATGGTGTTTTTTTTTTGGGGGGGGGGGGTTAAGGGTGTTATTAATTTCTTTCAATTTTTTGTTTGTTTTTTCCTTCATTTCTTTGAGAGAATTTCTCATTCCTCTTTAAGGGCCTCAAACATTCTCTTAAAGTTATTTTTTAGGTCATTTTCTTCTGGTTTATCTGTATTAGGGTGTTCAAGTCTTGAGTTTTTGTTGGTGTCATGTTATTCTTTGTGGTGTTGAGTGTGTTCTTACCTTGTCCACCATATTTTCCTCTGATTGGTATAGTTGGAGCCATGTCTCTGGTGATCAATCTTCCAGGTGCCATTGGATCCAAGGCTCAGATGGTTACTGCTCGTGGTGGAGTCAGGGTCATGGTTCCAGTCACCTCTGAGGTCACTCAGCATTCCCAGAGTCACTTGGCACTCTTGGAAGTCACTCTGCAATCCCAGAAGTCATTCATGCCTGCTCCCATGGAGACTGCTTACTTGGCCCTGCACCCCGGAGGTCTCTGGCTCAGGCCTGTTCCCACAGAGGTCACTGGCCTGGACCTGGTCCCATGGTGGTCACTGGCTTGGGCCTGTTCCCATAGGGGTTACTGACTCAGGCCTGCTCCACTGGAGTTTGCTCTCCTAGGCTTGCTCCAGCAGAGGTCACTGACTGGGGCCTACTCCCACAGAGTTTACTGTCTCAAGTTTGCTCCTGTGGAGGTCACTAGCTTGGACCTATTTTAGCAGAGGTTGCTGGATCAAGCCTGCTTTGGTGGAGGTCACTAGCTCAGCCTGCTCCAGTGGACATCAGTGGCTTGTGCCTGGTCCCATGGAGGTTGCTGCCTTGGGCCTGCTCCTGCAGAGGTCATTGGCTTGGGCCTGCTTCTGCTGGTGTCCCAGTCTTAGGCCTGTTCCCACAGAGGTTGCTGCTCTGGGCCTGGTCCCATGGAGGTCGCTGGTTCTGTCTTGGTCCAGAGGAGGTTGCTGGCTTGGGTCTGCTCTTGTAGAGGTCACTGGCTCGGGCCTGTACTGCTGGAGATCGCTGGCTCTGGCCTGCTCCCATGTAAGTCACTGACTCGGGCCTGTTCCAGCAGAGGTTGCTGGCTCCCCTCTTTCTTCCTTCCTTTCTTTCTTTCTTTCTTTCTTCCTTCCTTTCTTTCTTTCTTTTTTTCTTCCTTCCTTCCTTCCTTTCTTTCTTTCTTTCTTAAAGACTCTGGGCTTATTAGTATATTAAATTAGCTCATTCTTCCCTAGAAAAATTGAGTTTATAAGGTAACAAATAGGTTCGCTATAATTCCTCCAGATTTAAGTAAGCTATTATTAATGCTTTGATGTGTTTTTCTCTGTATCTAGTATTAGAAATAAAGATGCATAATACACATGATAAATCATATAAGTATATATATGTAGCACATAAGTCCTAATTTATATCAAATACATAGTAAACATGTTTCTGCCCCTATTTATTTACATGTTTACTTTTATTTTTCTGTATTAATATATACTAATTTTTTCCTACCCATTTGTCTACTTTAGATACAAAATGTAACTTTTTTATGTTTTGACTGCTTGTACATATGTGTAATACATGAATATAGTACCTATTGCGGCCAGAAGAGGGCAATTGGATCTCTTGGAAGTAGAGTTATAGATGGTTATGAGCTACCATTTAGATGCTGGAAACTGAACCATGTTTTTCTGGAAATCAACCAAAGCTCTTAAATTCTGACCCATCTTTCGGCACAGTTTCCAAATTTTGACATTACAAGTGATGTAATAAATTTACCTTTGTAGAAAAGTTATGGGTTTATACCACTGGTTCTGTCTTCAATTTTGAGATCTTTAAATAAGCTAAAATATCAGGACTTTTTTTTAAGTTCTGAAGAATCCAACTTTAGATTTCATAAAGTAGGACCAGTTTTATTGCCCAGGATATTAAAACTCTCACCTGTTTTGCTCTAAAGTTCTAAAGTTTTCAATGCCAAGGGAAATAGATAAATCAAAAGAAAAAGACATGCAATTTGTTTAAAATAAGATCTACTTGGGATTTGGAAAGATGGCACAGAAGTTAAGAGCACTGACTACTCTTCCAGAGGACCCAGGTTCAATTCCCAGCAGCACCCAATCTCATGTAACTGCAGTCCCAGGAAATCTGACGCCCTCTTATGGCCTCAGTGAGCACTGCAGGCACAACACCCATACATATAAAATAATTAATCAAAAAATGAAACAGTCTGGTGAGATAGGTACTATTATTTATTAAAAATAGAAGAAAATTTAAAACTCCTAAGTATCAAAATGTGGGTAGCTAACAAAAGCTGCCAAAACATGTCAACCAAGGGCAAACTAGACCTCTGATAATACTAACTAACCTGAAAACCCAAGGACCATGACAATCCTAAATCACTCAGACTGTTTCTCCTTCCATCAAAGCTCCTCAATGACATACCTATACTCTGCAGGTCAGGTTGCCAACCATCATTGATTATTTCTGCTTTAGTGTAACCGGAACATATACTAATCAACAGAGCAAGCTGTGTGAAATGAATCATTTAGAAATGCTGGGGATAGGAAATTCTGCTCAGTGGACCCGTGTGAGTTCTCCCAGTCCCTGGGATAGTATCCTTGTAACAAGTCATGGCTTTGCCATGAAAATTCTCATTTGTGTGCTTGAGAAGAGCTAGAACATATCAATAATTAGCATAGACACATGCTAAGCATTCTCTTTCAACAACTTGTCAAGAAACTCTCCATGAAAAAGATCTCACAGAGCTTTAAATGTACTCAGAAGTTTTATCAAAGGATAGAACTTATGGATTAATGGTCCATGGTAATGGCTTTTTATTATAGTATTGAGGACTTTTCTCTGTCCTAAACTTCACCAAGTCCAAGAAAACTGGCAGAAAATGCTCTTCTGAATTTGGAAAAGTCTGATTTTGATAAAGGGAATCCCATCTCTGAGAAGGAGTATATAATATCTATACTACATATTACAAGTAATTAAAAGTACAAACCATAATACTGACTTAACTTTAAAAATAAGTAGTGCATATTACTGAGATATGTTCTTCGAGTGTATCTAGTATTGGAGAAGGGTGCTCCCAAGATCAATGTCTGGAGAGCAAGACTGCCTATTGTTCTTCTATCTCCATATTGCAAAGATAGCATACCCACAATAAAGAAGTTATATAGCCCAAAATTCCTAGTGATTGAGAAACTTGGTTATAATGCTAAAGATGGCCTAGAGTGGGTGAATTCTGTAAACATCATTGAAGACCTTGTTTCTTCCCGTAGTTATTTCCCATCTTTCCCAAGATAGTTGATTTTAGCTCGTTATGGTTCATTTATTGGGTCTGGAATGAATTTGATTTTGCTGGGGGAGCAAAGATGACCATAATAATACTTGGAAGATAAACTGGCTAATGACAATTGACAGAGGTTTATGTTAATCTCACTGTACAAGAATAAGATTTTTGAGCCAAATTTGAAGCAACCTTTAATTAAATATTGGCCAGGATATTGGACTTTGGCAATATCCATTCCCAGATGCCCAGAAAATGACAAAGAGTCACATTTTGCAGAGAAGTACAAAGACAGCCCATAAGGCCACTGTATTTCCCATCAGATCCAATCAGGGACAAGCATATCCCGATACACTTACTCTATACCATCCCCTAACACCCACACCCAATCAGGAACAAGCACACACCCTGATGTATTTTCTGCCCGCATACCTCCTGCAAACATGTGATCAAGCGCATACAGTGCAGTTGGTTCAAACAAACATGTTTAGGGGAGTGAAAAACTGTGAGCTCCCATGAACAATAGCCTCCAGCATTTCAGGAAGTATTTGTCCTTGGACAAAGTGCTTATAGGCTAGAGGAAAGTTTGTTTTATGGATCTCTTAGGCACAGCAATTAAAACATAATTTGGCTCTCACATTCATTACTGTTATTGCTGTATTGTTAGTTATATAGTTATTTCCCCTATTAGTTAAGGCATCATTTAAACACGAGTCAGAAGATATCCCAGTCACAGCCTCATGCTATCAACCACACCTCTTCCACCTGTTTCATGAGGACAGATCCAGGAGGAATAGAGCCAGTGCCCTTACAGAAAAAAAAAAAAACACATAGCTTTCCTACCTTCAGAGGACATGGGTGAAGCATGACATCTGTGAATCAGAAGGTCAGCCCACCCCAGATACCAGCTCTAGCAACCTGGTCTTCAGTTTTCCAGGCTGTAAAACTCCAAGAATCTATATTTTTGTAAAACCACTCACTTTATGCTGATTTACCACAGTGATCTGACTTCAGGTGTCTGACACTCAACACTGAGGCACAACCAAGGGCAAGGGACGAAGGAATTCCAATAAACTGATAGACCTGGGTACACTCGAAACAGAAATCAGGGAGTTTCTTCTATAGTTTAACACAGAAATTTGTACTGAAAGTCTGGCAAACCCTGTCATTTGTAATTATAACACACTCTCTCATTCTGTTTCTGGAAACACGTAGAATAATCCTGATGTCTTCTGTCCATGTAATTGCTCTAACATAGTTTTATCCGTTTTTCTTCTTTGGCAGGTACTAAAGGGTGAGTGATGTAGTCTGTCCTTATTCTTTCCATGAGAGCCAGGCTCTTAAAAGTTTTCCACTATGAGAAAGCCTGGAGGGAAGGTTGTTTGGAACCTTCCAAGGTCGCTCAGTTCAGCTGTGACGGTGAGGACGAGGAGTCATTTCCCAGACTCCATCTCACACACCGTAGTCTTGATGAGTCACCAAACACCAGCATTCCATGCTGCCCTTATGTTTCAGAAGGTGAGAACTGCCGAGGTCCTTCGAGGACCAAGTTTATCAAATTTAGATTTCCTCCATGGAGCACAACACAGACTTTGTCTTCCACTTATTTCATTTTCTTTCTGTCCATAAAAGTACTTCAAAGTGTGGGAGGCCGCTCAGAGCTTGGTGTGTAAAGTGTTAATCATGAGCTGGCTGCCAGGCTCTGGCTTGTGAGTTAAGGATGTTTGTTCCCAGTGCTGCCAGAGATGAGCAGTATGATTCCGGAGAGAAAGTTAATTAATTTTCCCAAGTGCATTAGCTTAGCTGAGCGTTGATATAAAAGAAAGAACCCTATAAAAGAACCCTATCAAATGAACTTCTGTGGTTTTTGAAGGGACTTTATTGAAGAAGTCTAGAAGTCTAAAGATCATAGCAAAATGGTTCCGGTTATTCCCAATTCACCGTGTCAATAATCCTCAATCAACAAATGTAAGGGATCTTGAATTTCCCTCCTGTAGTATAAATCCAATCCACTGAATGTGTAAGTCAGAGGCGGATGGTGACTCAGTAGAACGCAGGGCACTGTCTTCTAAGTCCCAGGCTCGAAGCTTCGTTCTCTGCGTACATTTGCTTGGTTGGCCTTTCAGTCCCAATCTTGTACTGTGCCTGCTTTGTCAAGCTCTCCCCCGCTGTGTCATCATTGTGCTGAATTAGGCAGGAACCGAGTAATTATTTAGTTTCCGCTATGTACTAAAAAACCTGTGAATGTTTTTCAAAGCCTTGCTACAGTATTTGACATGTTTTAAATGTTCAGCAAACGTGTGCCAAACGTGTTCCAAATGAATGCCTTGGTGAGCGAGTTTCACATGATTTCCCACTTATTATTCCATCATCCACAGCTGTTGCTGATGTGTTTTGTTAATTTGGAGCAATGAACAGGGTTTTCTTATGTGGAGGGGCGGAGACTGGTTCTGCCACGTGAGTGCAGGAGCCACTGGAGGCCAGAAGAGGCCTTTAGATCCCCTGGAGCTGGAGTTCCAGGCAGTCGTGAGCTTCCCAGTGTGGGTGCTGGCACACAAACCTGAGTTCTCCGGAAGACTGTCAGTGCCCTTGCCCACTGTGCCATCCCTACAACACTAACATCTGTTTCCTCTTATCTGTCTCTTATTTTCTTTGCTTGGAAACTGGTGGAAAATGTTTGATCAGATGAAGTCAAATTTTTTTTTTAAAAATTGTTTTAATTAATGAACCTTGTACAGCTTTCTATAGCCACCTCCACCTGAGTGTATAGCCCCACACTACAAATTCTAGGCATCTGAAAGAGACAAAATATAGAGAGCAGACCTGAGACAGGTAGGCTGCTCTTAAAGTCATTTATATCTTGTCACTTTCATCGTGGTCACTATCATCACCACCACCATTACCACCCAGGCCCAGAATCATAACACTGAGTTCACAAGAGCAAATACTTACGTGGTCTAAACAGCTAGAAGAAGCAGAGCAGGATGGGTCACTCCCACGCCATATCCAACCTCCCCAGCGAGTCAGATCTCCAGCGCCCTTCTCTGGAATCTAGCCTACTGATTCTCTCTGACCCTTCCCCTCCACGCACCCTCTCAAATCTGCCATACCTAGTCTGGGTCTCACATCCAGTGTCCAGGCCTAGTCTGGCTTTTCCATGTCTGTGCAGTAACCCACTTGCCGGAATCTGCCAGAACCCAGAGATCCCTTCCATAGCGTATCCAACCTCTCCACCGATTAGAGTCAAACCTATACCCACACTCACACACACAGGGGAGTGGGGGGTGGGGGGCTGAAGTGGGAAGGTGAAAGGAATTATAGAAAGTCTTTTTAAAATAAATTGCTATGGGGTTAGAGAGATGACTCAGCAGTTAAGAGCATTGCCTGCTCTTCCAAAAGGTCCTGAGTTCAATTCCCAGCAACCACATGGTGACTCACAACCATCTGTAATGAGGTCTGGTGCCCTCTTCTGGCCTTCGAGCATATATGCAGACAGAATATTGTATACATAATAAAAATAAATAAATATTTTTTAAAAATAAATAAATTGCTATGAATTCGGTAACTTATTAGCAGCATGAACTCATGTTCTGAGGCCTGTAAATATAAGAGCACACTGCCAAGGCAGTCCTCAGCATCTAGGACCTGCTTCTCCCCACTGTGTGTGAAGAGCTTAGTTGGTGGAAACAAAGATTCGGTGCTCTTTTTCTCTCTCCTAGAAGCACCCCTAGTCCACTTATGAGGGCTCCGTCTCATAGCTTCCTCCACACTTCTCTCCTGATATTGTCAGAGGATGGTAAGATTGTGCCAGGAACTGTGAGGCAAAGCAAGCTTTCTGAGGAGACACTTCCTAGACAATTAAGTCTTCAGTTTCACTCCCTATTTTCAAAGTGAATTATTTCTAAAATTTGACAACGTCAGCTTAATTTGTATTTTAGCAGAGCCAAGGAGAAATACTGGTAAAAAGCCAATGGGTCACTGTGATCCCTTCTTCTGCCCACGTAGAGTGACCCCTCACAACTGTGCCAGGAACCCTGCCATGACACAAGAGGACTGAGCATCTTCCAAATACTGACCCCACAGTGCTCCCCAAAGGCATGTGTGACTTGTAGTGAACAGAACTTTTAATTCCCGTGGTCCTACTCACGCTTCCCTCCTCTATGTGGCAGCATTAGGTAAATGTTGTTAGTAAAGACTGATGATCAAGAGTTTGCCACAGAATATGAGATAGCAATCCAGCAATGTGAACGTATGTTAGTGTGTGCATCTACACACACATAGATGTCGATTATTTTCCACAGTTAACCAAAACAGTCCTTGAAGGCAATGAATCTATAATATAAACATCTACAGGTAGTACATATATCTACACACAAAGACACTGGCTACTCAGAGCAAATAAGATCTAATTACAAGTCCTGGCACCCACACATCTGCCTGAAACAAGCACTCAGTTCACATGACAGAGCAGGTTTCCCCCAGCAATTGAGCCGTTTTCCACACGTGGACGAGAGTTCTGAAGAAGAGCTCCTGAACTCTGAACAACTGCGCAGATGCTGACTCACGGGGTCATAGACAAAGCAAGGCCAGGGCTGGGAGGACTGTGACAATTGCTAACCAGACAACCAGAAGCTGTTTGCTGCTCTAAATAATTGTGTGCTGACATGGAAGGGAAAATATTTAAGCTCTCCTGGGTAAACTGGAAGTGAGGGTAGAAGGGAGGGGATGGGAGCATGAGGGTCCAGAAGGCCAAGTTGGGGTAGTGAGAAAGAGGGAGAGCAATGAAAAAGATATCTTCATGGAGGGAGCCAGTATGGGGTTAGGGAGAACCCTGGTGCTAGGGAAATGTCCGGGAAATCACAAGGATGACCCCAGCTAAGAATCTAAGCAATAGTGGACAGCGCTCTGGAACGGGCCCTCCCCTATAATCAGATTAGAGACCACCCTAATTGTCATCATGGAACCTGCATCCAGTAACTGATGGAAGCAGATGCAGTGGTCCACAGTAACTGATGGAAGCAGATGCAGTGGTCCACAGTAACTGATGGAAGCAGATGCAGTGATCCACAGTAACTGATGGAAGCAGATGCAGTGGTCCACAGCCAAACACTGGGCTGAGCTCCTTGAGTTCAGTTGACGAGAGGGAGGAGGGATCATATGAGCAAGGGGATCAAGATCAGGACTGGGAAAACCACAGAGACTGACCTGAGCTCATGGAAGCTCACGGACTCTGGACTGACAGCTGGGGAACCTGCATGGAACTGAACTAGGCCCTCTGAATGTGCATGACAGTTCTGTGATTTCATCTGTTGGGGAGGCCCCTAGTAGTGGAACCAGGACTTATCCTGGGTGCATTTTAACTGACTTTTTGGAGCCCATTCCCTATGGTGGGATACCTTGCTCAGTCTTGATACAGTAGGGAAGGGTTTGGTCGTGCCTCAACTTGGTATACCAGACTTTGTTGACTCCCCAAGGGAGGCCTTACCCCCCTCTGAGGAGTGCATGGGTGGTGGGGTGGAGGCAGAGGTGTGGAGGTAGGAGAAGGGGAGGAAGGGAGAACTGGCATTGGTATGTAAAACGAAAACAAAATTAAATAAAAAGAGAATTGTGTGTTGTTTTGTTTTTGTTGTGGGTAAATCTTGAAAATCTATTCTTATAGTTGTGAGTCACGCAGTCTGTGGGTTCCCCCTGCTGGCTCATTAACTGTTGGAAGCGTGAACCGCTTACAACCATGTGCTAAATTTCAGTTCTAGAGAGAAAAAGGACCCCAGAAGGGATCTTTAGCCTGGAAACCTCCAGTCTCTAAGGGAATGTGAAGGTGGGACTAAGCCTCTTTAATGGGACAAGCAGTGAGGTATAGCCCACTGGTCTGTATGCCACACAGTTAATGTTTGGAGATTGGTTACTAATGTTTAATCTTTCTAGTTTTATAGCAAAGGATGCTGAGAATAAACAGTTATCACTCTGTGGTCCAGCAGTGCTTGTCTATCTCGGATGGAGCTCTCTCTCTGAAGTGTACAATCACCAGTTCACCTGTTCAGCAGCCTCATGCACAGTTCTATACTGTACCCGCTTTACCTCTGGATTCCACCGGGTGTTTGAGTCTTGGGTTTCTGTTTCTAATCACATTCTCCAAATCCCACTATGGTTTATTCCATAACGCATTCTACAGCTGGTTCCAAGTGCAGACGTATTGTTATTTTGGTGGACCTTGTTATTTGTCTGTACCTGATGGCTGTTGCCATAGGAACTCTTGTCTGGAACTTAACTGCCTATAAAGACACATCTCATGTTGCTTAACATTCAAATGTGTAAAAGTACATTTCAAAAAAACTTATAATAATAGGACTAATAAAATAAAAGCACTTGCAAAGCTGCTTCACTTTTGAATCCATTTCTGCAGCTGCAGCAGGAGAGACCAGAGATTAGTATCTCATAGGGAAAGAGCAGAACAAAAACGGACAGCCTGGGAACCGGATGAAAAGGATAGCTGGGCTCATTTAATCTCATTGAGACCTGACCACTGCAGGCTGGAGCGCAGGAAGCCCAAACTTCCTTTCACATCGAGATTTAGTAAAAAGCAAAGCCTCGCTCAGTGTGTTATTAGGTGCTATTGAGACACCTGAAGCTGCTGCCATCCTTGATAACAGAGATCTCAGGCACCCGGGAGCTCACAAAGCATTAGTTACCTTTATACTGCTTGGATACTCGGTATAAAGCAAAGCTCCCTTAAGGGGGTGGGAAATGGTTAAAATCGTAAAATAATAGTATCTGAGAACTTCGTATGACTTTCCTTTCCAAGTTCAGGTCCTTCCCTTCATCTGTCCCTAGTCCCCAAACCCCCTTTCCTCTGTCATTGACCTGGCCCTTCTGTGACAAGACTATACAGACGGGCACACGGTGAAGACCTCTGCCTGGTGAGGGTTCCTGGGTCTAAACCATGACTCACACTGCAACATTGAGTCAAAAATATCAAGAGTTCAAAGCTAGTCTCCACTACATTAGGAGCTCCAGGTCAGTTCTCTTTGAAAAATAACAATAACAATTAAAATAAATAATAAAAAAACAACAACAAAGCAAACTATGACTCGGCCACTGGAAGCTCTTAGGTTAGCTCCTAATGCTGGTAAAACATCATTTTGAAAAACATGAAAATTTATTTCTCTTTGATGACTACTATATCATAATATATTTATGCTTGTGCATGAAATCCCTTGCCTGTGTTTTCCATGTATAGTATTTTAAATGACAAACGAAAACCATAGCAAGCCCGGCTTACGTAACACCCGGCTTGAGTGTTAAGCACAACTCAAACATAAGCAAAGCTCTGCTTCGAGGATTGCCTTTGGGTGAGGGTCTTGCACAACGACCTCCTGTTTTTTTCGAAAATGCCAGTGAACTAAAACCTAAATGTTGAAACCATGCAATGAATAACTAACATCATGGATTAGCTAATTGGCCTGAGTCAGTGACAAAGACACCAGGCAGCTGGTGTTAGAGGGAAGCAGCTGCCTTAGGTCACATTTGCTTGAAAGACCACACAAGTTCCCAGGGCTGAACACACCAGGTGTGTCCCAAAGGATGAGTGTGCTCCAGGTGTGAAGGGATCATGAGTGTCTTCTTACATTGATATTCATGCCCTGGTCCTTTTGAACAATGCAGAATTCTACTAAGGATATTCTATAGGATGTTATGTGGCTCTTTAAAGAGAAACAAAGGAGATGGGGAGGGTGTCCATAGTTATTTGGAGCCTATTGAATGAAATAACAGTGTGGCAAAAAGGATTCTTCCAAGGCTTTTACCCTCTCGATGTGCACCGTATTCTGTGAATTTACAGAAGATGGCAGCTACGTTTGTACTCAGTGAGATTTGGTGGCACGTACTAAGGTCATTCAGAAATGTATTAGGGCAATTTTGATTACTGTGGCTGCTGAGAACCTTCTTTTGCATTTCAAGGTCAGGCACCCTGGATGGTAACTGCCTTCAAGTAGGTGGAGCAATCCCACCTAGTGAGAATGGCTGTCATTGCTAATAGCCTCTCCTTGGTACCAAAGCAGACCAGACCGACTCTTCCAGGAGAGATGGGACATTTGATGTATACAGTAAGCTTGCTCTAGAGAGACAGTTCATAATTACAAATGATGCCTGAACTTTCAGAAGATCAGGGTTTGACTCTCAGAATTCACATTAGGCGACTCACAACCACCTGCAAGTCCGGCTCCATGGGATCCATCAACCTATTCTGCCCTCCATGGGTGCCAGCACTCATGTACAGATGCACACAAGTAAATACGTGAAGAGAAAAAAATAAGTAAATCATAAAAGGAAAGCCAACTTGCTCTGCACACCTTAGAATGCAGGTTGTAGCACTAACCCGCACCCCTCCCCTCCGTTTGCACGTTTCTCTTTACCTGGAGCTTAGTGGTGACTAAATTATTTCAATATCTGTAGTGAAGATGGGGAAGTGAAAGAAATATACAGAAACCCTGCCTCAGGCTGAGTCAGATGATCACTTTCACCTTCATAGCTTAGAGCCATTTCCTCTAATACTAAGATAAATTGAAAGACTCCCGTGGGCGTCTTCCTTCGGGAGAGACCCCATGCCCAAAGATCAGTCGAAAACACGCAGCCGGATACAAACAGCAAGAGGTTTATTGGATACGCAGGTACCTGGGGCGACAGAGTCTCTCGAAGGACTTGTGCGCCTGCAGGTTGGGGGTGAGGGGTTCTTATAGGAGAGCAAAAAGCGAGGTTTACAGAAGCAAGATGCAGGGTGGTAAATTTTTAACCTAAATAGCAATGAGGGGACTACTCAGCGGTTTACTGTTCCTCCTATCCTGCCCCCCCTTTCCTGGCTGGCGACCAGATGTCTGATTGCACAGCCCCTGACTCGTGAGAGCCCCGCTTTATACGTGACTCAGGCCTCGCAATCCTCTCTTTCTTTGTTTCTATGGCCAGTCCATAAATCCCTGTCTTGCAGCCAGATAAGGCTGTCCTTGCTCTAACCTCAGGTATCTTTGCTTAGCATTCCGGAGGTCCTGAATTAAGCCTGTTATTTGCTCAGCATTCCGGAGGTCCTGAATTAAGCCTGTTATTTGTTCAGCACTCCGGAGGCCCTGACTAGGCTTGTTATCTGTTCATCCTTTGCAAGAACGGTATGACTGTGGTTAAAACGAGTTGGGGTCCTTCAAAATGAATGTATCATCAAAGTCCTATCTCAAAGGGCAAAACTCTTGTGTGACTTCTGTCCTGGAGCCTGGATTCTAACTAAGGAAGGAAGATACAAATACATAGAGACTGAAATAAACCTGAGTCTTCTACATGGCCACACAGACTGCATGAGCCCTATCTGTCATCCCGACTCTTGGAAGTAGAGGCAGGAGGATCGGTGGTTAACGGTTATTTTTGGCACATAATGAGTTGAAGTTCAGTCTGGGGTACAAGGGGCCATTCCTCAAATTGTTTTCTTTCTTTTTTATTTTCTCTTTTCATTTTTTTTTTTTCAAAACGGGGTTTTCCTGACTATGCTGAAACTCACTCTGTAGACCAGCTGACCTTGAACTCACAGAGGTCCACCTGGCTCAAACTGTTTGCAATTTAAAAAAATTTAAATCACACCCAGAGGAGGCCAGCCCCTTTCTCAAAAGAACCAGAGGAGTGGAATGTGGAGGAGAGGGGAGGGCAAGGAGGGGAGGAAGGAGAGGAGGGAGGAGGGGAGGGAGAAGGGGAAGGAGAAGGGGAGGGAGGGGGACCTGCTGTCAGGTTGTAAAATTAATTAATTAATTAAACAAAATGTAAAAATATTAAATCAAAATAATTAAAACTCAAAAACCCATCCAACTATCTTTGCCATTATCTCTACCTCCATACTGTGAAGTCCACACTCCACATTTTCACACAGGTTTTCTTAAACTGTCAAAGTCTCTGGCTTCCCCCCCCCCCCCCCCGCCAAGTTTACTGCCTTGTATACGGTCCATGATATGACTTCATTGTTAAATACAGGCAGCATTTTTAAGACAGTGAAAGGAGGGAAAGACAAGAGAGTTGAAGCCATATTCTGCCGACCCCCCCCCCAAGAGCTCCTGAACCCCTTACAAAGCCAGCTGAGTCACTGTAAGGAGCCACCAGGATATCGTCTTGGCGAGATAGTGCCAGCAGTCCTATAGCCTGGAGGTATACAAATCCTTTGATGTTGCCGTGCAGGCCAGTGTGCTTGGGGACTTGTTTTGCATTTCAGAGACTTGGTTCCCTGACCTGTCCTGTGGCCTTGGGCCCTAGCAGAATGGCATCAACCAATCAGCATTCGAGCCTCTCACCCTAGAAAAGCAGCTGCCTTTGGGTTTTTCCGCTCTCTCTCGTCATCCCTTTTCCCATTCCCCTTTTTAATCAAATGGCTCCAATAAATTGTGATTGAGAAGGATTCTTGATTTTGTGACCGTTCCTTCTTGCTGGACAAGGAGTGTGTGTCGCAAGTCACCTTGCGAGAAGCACTGTTGCTGTTGGAGTCTCAGTTTCCTCTCTGAAATAGAACTACTAAAAATACCTCCCTCAGGGACTAGAGGCGACATAAGATCCGTTACTGCTGGCCCTGGCATATTACTCAGTGTTTGGTGATAGTGGAAGCTTCTGTCCCCAGTATTAATAGTAGCCAGGCAGGGATTCTGAATGTTACACCAAGACTCCAAAAAGAAAACTCCATTAAACTAACTGTATACTTGGCTTAGATTCAGAATGCAGGTCCTCTGAGTCAGGGAGTAAATGACTCTACATCAAAAACAAGCCAATAAAATAAAGCAGGATAAAAATCAATAAACCAGCTTTAGATCCAATTTCTGTTCTCTGAAAGGGTAACCAAAAAATAAAAAAAATAATAAAAACTAAAACCTTACCAGAGACCCAATGCTCCCTTCACCTTGGTGTAGATGGGGAGGGTATCAGATTCCTGTGGGCACTTGCTCAAAGCCATGCTTCTCACACCCCTTGAATCCTTAGACATAAAGATGCCAACACGTTTCCTTCTCACCTTAACACAGGGAGGCCTGCAGAGGTTATCTTATAGGCGTTACCCACTTGTTACCCACTTAGATAGCGGGAGAAAAAGAATTCTGTCTCTCCACTGCCTACACACCGCCCAGCCCTTCTCTTGGGTGTGGTTGTTTCTTAGGGCATTTGCAGAAACCAGAGTTTAGATGCTTACAGTCCCAGGAGTCGCACACCTCTTGCCTTTATGCTGAGGAAAACCTGCCCCTGACTCTCACTGCCCACATCCACTCTGCCTGTCTCCAGGCAAGCTGTAGTCTTCCTTCTTGTTTTCCTCTACAGATTTTTCCTTGCTCATTACACCCAATGCCCAAGTGACTCCTCTCTCTGTCTCCTTGAGAGACAGAGGATTTCATCTTCAAAACTTTCCAGAATATGAAGAGACACATGGAGATCCTGAAGGACATCAGGGAATAGCAGGGCAAGCAAGTGCTTGCGCTTTTATCAGCAGATCTTCAGATGTCCTTGTTCTATCACTGTTAAAACAGTGAAAAGGGCAGTTAGGGAGGTGTTGGGCCCAGACAGAATCCCTAGGTTGTTAGTCTGAGGCAATCTGAAATCACCTGAGCCATGGTGGAGAATTATATCAGGTTGACTGAGTTGGGAAGTACCACCTACTATGAAGAGATCATTCCCTGACTGGGATCCTAGACTGGATAAATACAGAAGAGTGCTGAACACTGGAAATACCTTTTCTTTGCTTCTGGGTCATGGGTATTATGTAAACAACTGTTTCAGGCTCCTGCCATGTTGACTTCCCTACCAGGATAGACTGTATTCTTGAACTATGACCTTTCTCCCTTACGTTTCTTTTGTGGGGGTGCTTTACTAAGGCAACAGGAACCAACACTAAGATACTCATTTTAGTACAAATACATAACTCCCTGCTTTTAATCTCTGAATTCTTTGATGGGGTTTCCAGCTGGTAAAGCTCTTCATGCTATCTAATCATTAGCCTTCTTCTTGATGCACCCTTTTGAAGGTTTAGCTATCCTAGATCCTCAAGTCCTATGTGAGGAATATGCGGTGATATAACCAGTCTCTCAGCAAAGTCTAGGATGAAAACAATCACAAGTCACAATAAAACAGGAGCAGAGATAGGATCCAAACTCTAATGTCATTATGAACATTAAATGAGAATTCTGATGTTAATTTTAGCGTGGTGCCTAAGAATCCATGAGGGTTACTCTCAGCATATGACAAAATCTTCTCTTGATAGTAACCATGCAGTTTCTCCCTCCAGTAATGAATTTATTTGTCTGTTTGAGACATGGTTTCTCTGTGTAACTGTCCTGACTGTTCTGGAACTTACTTTGTAGTTCAGGCTGGCCTCAAACTCATAGAGATCTGACTGATTCTGCGACCCCAGTGCTGGAATTAAGGGTATGTACCACCACTGGCCAGTTTCCAATAAAGAATTTGAACCTCCCCAAAACATTCTTCTCCCCATGACAGTATGCACTGGAAATTCTTAATAGAAAAATATATTAGTTTATCTGTCTACTTTGGTTCCAGTTGGCATGAATTTAAAATGAAATTAAAACAGAGAAGCTCCTTCTAGTGACTTTAAAAAGGTCTTCCTGTTTCTATTTAAGATTTATTTTATTAATTTTGCATGTGTATCTGTATGTGAATATGTGCACTTGAGTTCAGGTATCTGAATAGGGCAGACAACGGCATTGGATTGCTTGGAAATTGCCAGGAGCAAAGACCTGTATTTGGTTGTAGCCATTTTAGTCGCAAATTAAGTAAGACATTCATCTCTGTCACCTCTGTAGGGCGAGTTTCAGGCCTAGGAGAACCATTATCTCCCTGTGAGTTAAGATTGCCTGCAGACCTGCCAGCTCCAGAAGTGATTAGCATTTCCTCCTGTAAACATTTACAGACCCTCAGTATTTTCTTATCTCTTCCTATCAACAAGGGAAGGGAATGTCTCCAGATCTGACATTCCAGTTAGATAATGACATTCCAGATCCTACCCTCCCCTCTGCCCTTTTGCTATATAATGCTCCTGAGAAAAAATAAAGTTGGCAGCTGGATCTGAATACAGACTTGCTGTCTGTTTCCCATGTCTCTTATCCCTTTCATTCTTCTTCCTTCAAGATTCCTGCTATGCTCCTGTTCATGTCCTACTGGTCAGGGCAGAAAATGGAGTTAAAGTCAGTTGTGTGCCACCCAACATGGGTGCTGGGAACTGATGGATATTCAAAAAGAGCATCAAGTGCTAATGAAAGACTCCCGTGGGCGTCTTCCTTCGGGAGAGACCCCGTGCCCAAAGATCAGTCGAAAACACACAGCCGGATGCAAACAGCAAGAGGTTTATTGGATACGCAGGTACCTGGGGCGACAGAGTCTCTCGAAGGACTTACGCGCCCACAGGTTGGGGGTTAGAGGTTCTTATAGGAGAGCAAAAAGCGAGGTTTACAGAAGCAAGATGCAGGGTGGTAAATTCTTAACCTAAATAACAATGAGGGGACTACTCAGCAGTTTACTGTTCCTCCGATCCTGCCCCCCTTTCCTGGCTGACGACTAGATGTCTGATTGCACAGCCCCTGACTTGTGACGGGCCCCGCTTTATACATGACTCAGGCCTCGCAATCCTCTCTTTCTTTGTTTCTATGGCCAGTCCATAAATCCCCTCTCTTGCAGCCAGATAAAGCTGTCCTTGCTCTAACCTCAGGTATCTTTGCTCAGCATTCCGGAGGCCCTGAACTAAGCTTGTTATCTGCTCAGCATTCTGGAGGTCCTGAACTGAGCTTGTTATCTGCTCAGCATTCCGGAGGTCCTGAACTGAGCTTGTTATCTGCGAACCTTTGCAAAACGGTATAATTGTGGTTAAAACGAGTTGGGGTCCTTCACTTTAAACTCTGAGCCATCTCTCTCTGGCTTCAAGGAGGGCTTCTTAACCAAGTATTGCAATTTATTATTTGTTTTGTCTTATTTGACTTGTGTATTCAAAATGGACAAAAGATGTCAAAAGGAAAGGATGCTTGCAAAGCTTTGCTTTCTGAGTGTCTGTTAGCCTGACTCAGGAAACAGTCAACAAACTCGGACTTACATAGTTCCTGTTTCTGAAATGACCCTGTGTAAATGGAATAATACTGAGCTGTACATGTACAGTGGTTCCTAAGAAACATGCTTTTACTAAAATTTAGACAAAGAAGACTATACTCTCCAGTAAATTAAATCTAAGTAGGTGACTGCTTGAATATCTTTGAATACACATATACCCTCATGGAGCTATAGATGTTTAACTGCTATAAAACTCCAAGTGAAACACTGCATAAAATTTAATGATATTTGTTGGGGGAGGGTTAACTGTCTATGTGTTACTTTCATTGGTCAATAAAGAAACTGCCTTGGCCTTTTTGATAGGCCAGCCCTTAGGTGGGTGGAGTAGACAGAACAGAATTGTGGGAGAAAGAAAGCAGAGGCAGGCAGATGCCATGACTCTCCTCTCCTAGACAGCCACAGGTTAGAATGATCCTGGTAAGCCACCACCTCGTGGTGCTACACAGATTATTAGAAATGGGTTAGATCAATATGTGAAAGTTAGCCAATAAGAGGCTGAAACTAATGGGCCAAGCAGTGTTTAAATGAATACAGTTTCCGTGTAATTATTTCGGGTAAAGCTAGCTGGGTGGCGGACGGGAATGCAGCCCGCTGTTCCTTCTACAGATGTTATTAAATGGTTATTGTCAATACAATAATAATAACAAGACATTTCTTGGAACACTCAGCTGTTACTATAAAGCCATAGCAAGAAGCTCCAAAAAAACCCACAAATTCAGGATGAAGTTCCAGGAAATGATATTCTGATTCCCTAAACATTGTGAGCCAAAAATAAACAGAGCAACAGAAGGAACCAGGTAGAGCCTCTCACTGCACTCCAGTGATTCCTAATTCTGAAGATGATTACAGGAAAGAAATGTTTTAAAAGTTATCCTGGACAAGACAGCAGGCAGAGGACTGTGTTTTGCTCCGTTTGAGACATTCTATCGTCCAGTACCAGACTCACTATGTAGTCTAGCCTGGCCTTAAACTCATAGGAATCTTCCAGCCTCAGCATCCTGAATGTTTGAATGACAGCTATGAGCCACCACATGACTTAGAAGTTGGTTGTGTTCCACAACTAGTATCAGCAATAGAGCAGCGAGTGCAGCTAAGTCCTTCTGCTCAGCTCACTGAGACAAAAAGTACATTTGGTTTAAGGAGTGGGGTGAAGCATCAAAGGCCTTCATGACTAATCTATTTTGCTTAAAATAATTACTTATACTTGATTCTTCTTACACGGGCTGGTTTTACAACTTAGAGAATAAAATGGCTACTGGAGTAAGACACCCACTCTCCTGCAAACACTGGCAGATGGAGTGGCATTTCACTTGGTACCATCCGGCAAAGGGGAAACTTCCCATCTGGAGAGAGGCATTGCTTTGACTGCAAAACTGGGAGGCAGATTTTTAGATTTACTTCCCAAATGGACAGGAAATGATTGAGGATTGCAATTTTTTCTAAAATAAATAATAGCAGGGAAGGGAAGTGGCAGTCTAGCATCAATCAAATTGAGCAGATTTGACGACCTTGATCACAGGACACTGGGCCACCCTAGTCAGGGGCTGTTCTTTGTACACACACACACACACACACACACACACACACACACAAAGACCTTGTAGGGATGATGTCAGAAAGGTAAATCACAGAGACAACAATATCTGAGCATGCTCGAAAGATGACGAATGTCCTGGAAAAGCCTCAGACAAGTCCTCACTTAGGTTTAAGAAGTGAACACACATTTTCAAGAATGAAAATTTTGACCTAATTACACCTCAAAAATAAGTGCTTAGAGTCTGTTGCAGACTGGGAGGTTTATCTGAACATCTTAGTTTTATTTTCTTGTGTTACTTGTATTTTTCTGCATGGCTGCAAAGACTTTCAGTGAGTGTACATGTACTTGTTTGTAATATACAAATGCCCAAACCTCGTTTCTCATTTCTACAGCCTGCCAACCTATTCTGAAACTGGGGCTCAAGACTTCGAAGATCCAAAAAGCAAAACAGACAGCCACTGGCTCTTACCTTCCACCTCAGTCCGAAAATGGCAGTCCTGCCTCCCAGAATGAGACTGTCTAAGAGATGTCTGGCCCCATCTTATAATCCTCTCTGGGGCTGGGATAAAAGGTGTACACCACTGTGATTAAAGGCATGCATCACCTGATTTCTATGGCAGCTACTGGGATTAAAGGTGTGTGTTACCATAACCTGGCCTATAAAACTGACTAGTGAGGCTGTTTTACTCTCAGATCTTCAGGTAGTATTTAATTATTAAAATACAAATGAAATGCCACTACAAGTGTCTTGACCTTCGTGCATCAAAATGTCTTAACAAACAAGCAGTCAGGAGATCAATCACAGGATCTTGAGCAGTCTCAAGGAGTTAGACTTTATGAACCAATAAAATCAAGGCCTGTCTTGTGCCTTGGGTTCTCTCTTTCCCAGTGGTCACAATGCCCAGTGTGGTTAAGCATCTCCAAGGCTGCAGGCAGATTGCACTGACTTGTATTAATTACCTTTCTCATTGCTATGACCAGACACCTGAAAGAAGCAACCTAAGGAAGGAAGGGTTTATTTGGGCTCACAAGTTTGAGGGTACAGTCCATTATGGCGGGAAAGGCATGCAGGTGGGTTGTGATGAGGCTGGTAACATTGTGTTCACAGTGTGGAAGAGATATACTTAGTTCCACTTCCTTTCTCTGCATTTTACGTTCTATTTATTAATTGAGAATTTCACACACACACACACACACACACACACACACACATACACATAGAGTATAATCTGATTTTGTCTTCCCACCTACAACTCCACCAACCCTTTTCCATGTCCCAACCCCTTACAAACTGCATGTTCTCTTGTTGCATTTGTTTTGTTTTTAAATAACCCATTAAATGCACCTAGTGTTGCTCATGTGCAACATGGGTTGGGGCCATCCAACAGAGCATGAACAACCTACCAGTAACCACACATCCAAAGAAAAATTATTCTCCCTTACCTGACCCAGTAGCTATCAATTATGAATAAACAGATGTAGGGGGACTCGTAAGCTCCTCCTCCATCCATGCTGTTGACTGGCTTGATTTTGTGCAGGTAACCATGGCTTCTGGGAAGTCATGTTGCCAACAGCCATGCCATGACCAGAATATTGTTCTCCATAGCACTTCCCCCAATCCTCCAGTCCTTATATTCTTTCTGTCCCTTTCTTGGGATGCTTTCTGAGTCTTTGTGTTGGGAGAGGACTAATATGCTTGTCCCATTCAGGCTGAGCATCCCCAGGTCAAAGGTGGGAAACACCATCAGGGATATGCTCAGAAGTGTGTCTCCTAGGTGATTCCAAACCCAGTCAAGCTGACAACGAGTGTTAACCATCATAATGCTGTGTCATAAGCGCCGGAACATCTTCCCACGTGTGTATGAGAGAAAGCTCTACACCTTCAAGAGGCCTCGGCTTTAGAATCGTATCACTTGCATTATGGGTTTGACCCCTCCCTTTTGTGGCCTTCTCTAGAAGATGGTGAAAGGAATACCCTAAAAGGGAGATCTGGCCCACTATGATTTGAAAAGCAAATGGTGTCACTTTGCCCCATGAATATTCTATGCACCTTATGTAAACTTCCTGAAAATCTACAACATGAATTCCACTGGGCTGATGCCCTGCCCCACTGAACCTTCCACTCCAATCTTTCTTTATAGTGCTTTGCTTTGGCAGATAAAGCTCCATTTACACTGTGTCTCTCTTCTGAATTCTTCCTTTGGAAAAGACAAGGAATGAGAGGGTTAACTCACGTAACAACTCTATACGTGCACTAAAGAGCTTGACAGTTTCTAGATGCTTCTACTCTAACAGCGGGATTTGTGGTCACACTATAAATCAGAAGAAATTGCTCAACATGGACATCTTTATTTGGATTATGTAACTACCCAATCCTAGACTTAAAGATAAAATTTCTAATGCAGAGCTATAGAAGAGAGGACACTTTACTGTTCAAAGGATTGCATTGCGAGGTAAGCAAGCCACCAGAGCCATTGATGACCTGTGAAGAGATTTTTCCTGCAGACTTGCCTCAGTCCCATAGTCAATCTAATCTTTACATTCTGCTTGGCTTCCAGAAAACAATGCCCTTGGCCTCCAGCATCCATAGCCCTCTGCCACACATGATGTCCTGCGTACAAGCTTTTAACCATGTCCATGCTAGTACAGGTCTTCCTTATAGCAATCCCTTTTGCTTTAATTCTAGAACATTCTGATATACTCTTAGATAAGGAGTCATTGCCTCTAGGTGGGGAGAATTTTAGGCAGCTGACACAAGAGGGAGGTCTGGGATCAGAGAAACCATTCTGCCACGTATGGTTCGGCATTAAATAAACCACTGAATCTCCCCACACTTACACAGCCTTCTGTTGTGGTATATTATTTTTACTATGTAAAGATGGGTTACATTTGTTTATGCTGAAGAATATTACTTTAACTGGTGCGGGAGAATTGTCTGTAATCTGTCAATCATGTTTTAAATAAATGCTGATTGGCCAGGCAGGAGGTGTAGGTGGGAAAACCAGACAGGAAATGGAAATGATGCAAGGATAGCAGGAGAATTCTAGGGAGGAGGAAGTTGATTGCTCCCACTCCTGCCCAGACCGCCAAAGCAGCAGGATGTGAGCTGCCCCACTGAAAAAGGTACTGAGCCACATGGCTAACATAGATCAGAAAAATGGGTTAATCAAGATGTGAGAGTTAGCCAGTAAGAAGCCTGACCTAACGGGCCAATCAGCATTATAACTTATAGAGATATCAGTGTGATTTTTCTCTAGTACTAAACAGCCAGGGGAACTGGGCAGGACAAAAACCCCAACAAGCAGGCCCAGCTCATTTCATTTTACATTTAACTATGTAAAGGTGTGTTGCTTTTGTTTTTGCTGCATTGGCTTAATAATGTAAAGATGTGTTGTATTTGTTTCACCTTGCCTGCCTAAGGCACCTGATTGGTCTAATAAGGTGCTGAATGGTCAATAGTTAGTCAGAGAAAGGAAAGGTGGGGTTGCCAGACTAACAGAATAAATATGAGGAGACATCTAGGCTCAGGAGAGGAATAAGACAAGGAAAAGAGAGAGAACAGCAAGAGAGATGCCCAGGGCTAGCCAGGTAGCCACCAGCCAGTAGACGCAAGAAGCAGTGAGTTAAGATTTACAGAAGGAAATAAAAGTTAAAAAGCCCCAAGGCAAAAGGTAGGAAAAGAGAGACAGGCTAATTTAAGTTAAAAGAGTTAGCCAGAAATGAGTCTAAGTAAGACTGAGCATTCAAAACTAATAATAAATCTCTATGTCAAGATTTGGGAGCTGGCTGGTGGCCCAAAATAAAAAGCCTGGTACAGCCTTCTTCACTGTATGAAGTCATAAAGGAACCGGCTTGATTTTCCCTATTCAGAGTCTCTCATGCTCTTATTATGAAGTGAGGATACTAGTTCTCAAACATGTAGTCATTCTTGTTGTCTCTTTAAAGAGAGACAAAAATTCCAGGACGTGAGTTGAATTTTGTAAAATTCTGTTTCAGTTGCGCAACCATGTGGTAGCAAAGTCGTACACTGGGTTTAATTCAAGGGCATCTGAGACCTACTCTTGGTGGCCCCTCCCTACCGTGGACCTTTAGGTAAGATCCCTGACGCTCAACCCGGAAATAGAAACCATTACATGCATTTCACCTTTGCCTATTTGGCGATTAATTTTTTTTGTAGGTCCAAATTTATAATTTATTACCAGCCCTATAAAAACGAAGCTGGGCACTTTATGCATTTTTCCTTTGCAGGGTGTGCACCCAGCTGGGTGAGGGAATCTCTTGCAGCAGACAAGGCTTCCTCAGTTGTCACTTCCTGCTGTAGGGAATACCAACGGCTCTCATGTGCAGAGCCCACAGATCCACAGATATCTTCATTTGCTGAAAAGTCATATATATATATTCATTCCCAGGAAAGTATCCATAACCCCTGGAGACTAGATTTCCTCTAGTTTCATAGGATAAATTCTCATTAATTTCTAACTATTGAGGCATCACAGTGAGCTATACCATCCACTGATTCCCACCACAGCCACCTTCCAGGAGTATCTCAGCCTGGGGGTGGAGGAAGGGTTCTGCCTGGGCACTCTGCCTCATCCCTAGAGCCACATCCTGCTCTGCCCTGTTACTCCCGAGTCCTTCAGCATCCTCTTTACCTCTTCCTCACCAAACCCTCTATGCTTCTGTGTCCTTGGTGCTTACTAATCTTGAAATTATTTTCCAATTGAACCTAGCATGTGTTTGTATCTTCTGATTGAATCTTAACTGATACACAGATTCAAGATTTTTGGGAGTCGTCAATTCTGTGCTATTGGTGTTGCTGTTAGGGAAGGGGCCTTCCAATCTCATTGCTAAGCCTCCCTGAGGGCCATTGCTCATGGACTGAAATATCAATAGAGCAGAGTGAGCCATCAGCCAGACCTTTGGGAGGGCTAGACTGTGTTTCAAGGACAGATAAACCTTCCTTTTGCACCTAATTGGAAACTCCCACAATGAAGAGTTTGAACTTTATTCTGAAGTACCTGAAGTTGTCCCCTAAGAGCACACTGCAATATTTTGAGCAAGGTTATTTAGATTGTCATATCTGCCCAGATTTTGATAGTAATCCTATGTTTGGGAGGCTCCACGTGCCACTATTGGATCCATAACGATTCATGTTACTTATTGAAAACTACTCTGTTAATTTCAGGGAAAGAAACATAAGGAGACACATCAGACTTTATCAGACAAGACCCACAACACACAGCTTCCTACTTGTCATTCTGTCCTGTGGAGTCAGAGACAGACAACTTTGTTTTTTTTATAACCAAAGTATTTATATTGTGTGTGCTTGAGTGTGTGTGTGTATGTATATATACATTTATACACACATACATATATATGCATGTATATACACATATGTATAGATAGATATAGATATAGATATAGATATATAGATATAGATATGACTACAGGTAGTGAGGGTAACCCAAATGAGATCTGATATCTAGGGTTGTTATTGGTGTTTATTATCTGGACAAGATCAACTGAGCTGAATTCATGCTGTATTGAATCCCTGAGAGCCTGGCCTACCTTGATGGTGAGGATACATCATATGACCAGAGGAGACTGCCGTGAACCACCTTGGTAGCATCAACTGTCAAGGCATTTAGCATGGATAACAAGTTTTACAAATACTTAGGCTTGGTAACTTGGGGAAAAAGCTAGGCCCTTATCTGGACAGGCCCTATCTGTACATGTGTGTGTGTGTGCATATGTGTGTATTATGTATATGTGCTGTTATGCCCATATCATAAGACACCCAAAGGCCACTAAGAGTCTGAGTTCATATGCAAATACAAAGAGCCTTTATTGCAAGTTCATCTTTAGGCTCTCCATACACTCCAACACGATGGTTGGATTAGGAGGAGCCTTGAGCTCAGCTATTGCAGGGTTTCTAAGGAGTAAAGGATGAGGGGGGTAGAGGAATCCTGGGTTCATATGGGGGTTGAACTCTTGATTGGGCAGGAGTGGGGCAACAGAAGTCTTGTCAAACAGGGATTGGTACTGGCCTTGCTGCAAGGAAATTGGCAAGCTATATACAAGTTATGTAAGCTATTTTTAATGTTTTGGAGCATCTTGTTTGCCTCAATTGTGATTGGTCCCCGACCGGGTACAGTCTGTGGCTTTTCCTGATTATTGTAACAGTGAGGCCTAGTCCCACCATTGTTAGTCTGCAGCCTGTCACGGTTGCACTAATGTAAAGTTGGGCCTCATTTTGTAAGTGTGTAGGTGTTATGGCTGTTCAGGGTTGCCAGTTTGACTGCATTTGGGATTAACTAAAATGCAAATGTCTGGGTACACCTGTGAATGGTTTTCCTTAATGAAATCATTTGAAATGGGAAGACCTATCTTTAATCCAGATCTTTTGAGGTAGAAGAGCCACCTTCAAGCTGGGTCACACCTCCTGCTGGCAGCCTATATAAAGACATGGAACAAAGAAACATTCGCTCTTTGCCTGCTCACCATCATTCTCAGTGGCAACTCCGTTCCTTTACTGGCACCAGAGCCTAAATCTCTGGGATTCTAGCCGATACTGAAGACCTACTGAGACATCCAGCCTCATGGACTGAACTACTACTGGGTTCTTGGACCACACCTATAGTTGTAGCTCCTTCAACCACATTTGCACATATAAATCTTTATATAGACTCATTTTATCAATTCTATTCTTGTCGAGAACCCTATTACAGTGTTTGTATGTACATATGTATGCACATTTATGAATGCATGTACATATGTCTATTTTCTACATGTGTTTCTGTATGTATATACATATGTGTGCACATGTGTGTTTGTACATTTAGGAATGTATTTATATGTGTGTGTACATGTGCATTTTCCATATGTGTATGTCTCTCTGTCTGTATGTACATATATGTTTTGTTTGTTTGTTGAGACAGGGTGTCACTTTGTAGCCCAGACTGGCCCCAAAAATAGTTCAAGTTGGTCCTTCTGTCTCTGCTCTCAGATGCTAGGATTGCAGGAACAAGACACCACATTTAGCCTAAATTTCTTTTTTTATTAAATTTTTTAATTCATTTTACATACCAACCACAGTTTCCCCTCCCTCTTCTTTTCTCATTCCCCCACCTCCTACCTACCCCTCCCCCATCCATGCTTCCTTCATTCAGAAAGGTAAACCCAAATTTCTCAATACCAATGCAGCAAATATGCTAAAGAGCTAAAGCAGAGGAAACCCTAGTCATTTTTCTATTTAAGGTCTGTTTACTAAGAAGGCCAGTGTCATTAATAGAATGATAGATTGCAGATGTAAAGCAGAAGCAGCAAGGAATAGAGAGGATTACCTCACCACGTTTGCCATTTTCCTTCTCATGGGACCCATGGTCTCACGGAGTAATGTAAAATCCTGTGTAGAGCTGAGTCTGTTCTTTCCTTCCTGTTAGATGGGAGCATTTTCATTTTGTGTGAGCAGGTCTCAGAGATTAACCTTCAGAAAGACTGTGTGAGCATCCACCTCTTTCAGCCCCTCCCCCCCCAGCTCCAGGAAGGGTCAGTAGATGTCAAGATGTCACTGCCTCACTGCATTTCGTGCTGTCACTGCCTCTGATGTCCCCTTTTTTTCCTTTTCTAAATATTTTCAAAGGTTCACCAATTAGATCACTAGCTATATTTGTGTTAGTGTATTCAATTATGTTAGGACTAGATCCTGGGAATTTCAAAATGCAATTATTTACGGTGAGTAGGCAGGAGGACATTGTGCTGACTATTTGGAGCAAATGTAAAATATTATTTCCATGGTTGCCTTTTTATTGAATTTGGCTCTGCTACACTATATGGAAGGAAAGCAAACAGAATTAGAGTGAGTTAGTCAAGGAAGGCAGAAAAGTCACCCAAAACATTAGGTAGCACACCGTGATATTCTCTAGCTACTGCTGGCCCATCCTTTGCTGTCTGTCTAGTTACCTGATATTTCTTATTCTAGTCTTCTGTTCCAAACTTAAACATTTATTCTTCATTTCCCACTTAAAGACAGGCCGATGAGAACACTGACTTGGAGGAGAAAATATAAGTACTCCTTATACAGCCATGCATGAACCTGCATGCAGACATACACCTAAACATACACCTTTGACATCATCCACAACCTCACTGGTCCGACCTTGCTGCATCCTTTATAAAGGTATCCTCTACCTACCGGCATTCTGTTCTGTCATTGCTCTTCCGGTGGACCATGCAAGCAGTTAGCCCTTTCTTGTTTCCTTTCCTTTCACACTCCTTGCAACATATCTTTGGGTCATTCCACTGGTGCTGCAACATACATTGATTTCTATCTAAATATAAAAATATATCACCTGAGGCTTCATCTCTGTGTGATTACTACATAACTCTTTATATATCTCAGGGAAAACTTAGTTGGTCCCAAATACACAGTCCTCACTTTAAAGACAACAAGATCTTATTACTGAGCCAAGTCTGGGTGGCCGTGACCTGGACCATGGAATCAAGTTTCCCAGAATAATGCACTCCACCATGAAGATTTTATTACTGAAGATCAAAAGCATCCAAATAAAGGCATTTACCAAACACGTTAATGGGAACCACGGTAGGTGTGGGTTGTTGTAATGCAGATACTTCCACCATAGGTCTCAGATACTGTGTGACAATTTACTTAGAACTGAATGCAGGCAGGTAGGGAGTGCCCCTAGATAAGCTGGGAGCCGCATGGTTGGATTAGCTGTGAGGTTACAAATAGATTTTGGGTCCGGTGAAGCTAATAGGAGTATATTTCAAAGGTATGGATTTAGCCAGACACAAGGGTTGACAATAAACAGCCAAACATGGACTAAAGACAGCACGAGACCATGTGGCTTTGGATTACAACATTCTTGCTAGTTCGCTAGTCAAAATCACCAAGTTCTGAAAAACAAACAAACAAACAAACAAAAGGTGTTTTGGGGGTAAGGTGCTAATGTCACAGCCCACATGTGGAGGTCTGAGGACAATTTGTGCCAGTCAGCGTTCCCATCGTGTGGGACCCAGGAATGGAACTTGAGTCATCAGAACTGGAGGTACAAAACCATTTACAGAGTGTAGATTCACAATATTTCAGGACAATGTTTAATAAGCAACTTACAGGAAGGAGCACTTTATGAATTTCAATTTTACTCCTGCTGTTGACAGAACGGGGAATTAGAAGATCTCTTGTGGTCTAAAGAGTTAAGCTAGGGTTTGACAGGAAGTGACAACTGGCAGAGACCCAAGCCATCGCAAGCTCTCTACATTAACCATGTTAGCTTGTGTTACAGGTTAGAATGCAGGATGCTCTGCTGTTTTACATGTGTCTCTGTATCTCCACTACCTTCACTAGACTGGGAGTCCCTGGGTAGCTGAGCTGAGTGTACAGATGGGAAGGCTGAAGCCCGTGTTAAAACACGTGACGTCATTCAAAGACTCTGTGAAGGCAAACGCAGATCTTTAGGATTAGAAGAAAGAATGAGAAGTCGGTAGGAGCAGGTAAACGCCCAGAAGTAATACAGAACCCATGGAACTCCACGCCTCATCCGACCTCCATTGTTACCTTCGCTTGTATTCCTACATACCTCTGCTATACCATCAAGAGATGAGATTTGCAGACGAAAGGAGGCGGGGTTCATTTCCTGACTTTGTAAATGAAGGCCGCTCTCCAACCCTGTAACTGTGTCCTGGCAATTTTCATTCCTCATTTGAAAAATGGGAATTTCAGATAACTTTTAAATTCCTCCCCTGAATTCAGTGTCCTGCCAGTTCTTCAACTTTTGTAACAAATTTGCAAATATTTGAACCCAAGATAAAAATTTTATAGATAAAATTCACCTGCACCCAGAAATCCTAAGTTGAAAATAGCTTGGAACAAAACTCATTGTGACTGCCTCTGCAAACACCAGAGGGCACTAAATACTGAAGAAAATGGCAGGAAATTTGGCAGATCTCAGTAAAGGTATTAAAGACAAAGTCAAGATATGAAAGAATAGTTCCTCAGAGGAACCCATCTATGTGGAGTATCTGTGCTGCTTCAACACGGAGCGCGTGTGGGGGTTGCAATGTGAAGAAACATGCTACCGCCGGAATGTGATGAGAATTAAACTGAGAACTGAGATCTTCTCTTAAAGGGACTGAGAAATCTGCATCAGGATTGTTAGTAATCATCTCTTCCCCTCTCCTCCCCTTCCTGTCACTCCCTTCTTGTCACTGAGCCTTTTTTTTCTGTCTCTGGCTGTAGTTCACCTCCCCCCCCCCCCCCCCCCGCCACCACCCTCACCATCACAATAGCGAAGGGAGGGAAATATGAATACAGAACTGTAGGTGCTCCTAAACCACTAACACCCAGAATATGTGTTAAAAATGATTGCTTTTACTAGAAGCTGGGCAATGCAGAGCCAGACAAATATATATTTATAGCATTAAATGTATGTAACATTAGATCAGGTCCATAACAAAACAGAAATTAAAAAACAAAAAGCATGGTGCTGTGGTGAAAAGATTTGCTTTAGAAAGAAAACTGGCCTCTGGGAGCTATCTTTAAAAGGGGGAGGAAAAGGAATGCTATAAAGTTGGGAAGGTGGGGTGGATCTGGGAGGATTTAAGGGGAAAATTGGGGGGGTTGACTATAAATAAAACAGATGAATGTCTCAGAGAATAAAATATTATATTAAAGTAGAAGGATAACTCTTTATATCTGCATATAATGTACCTATAAAATGATTATAAAGATTTTCTTTAAAGTTAATAAAACTAGCTGGGCATAGTGGCCACATCTTTAATCTCAGTACTCAGGATGCAGAGGCAGGCAGATCTCTGTGAGTTCAAGGTCAGCCTGATCTACAAAACTAGTATAAGGATAGTCAGGGCTGTTGCATAGAGAAACACTGCCAAGAAAGAGGGAGGGAAGAAGAAAGGGAGGGAGAGAAGAAAAAGAAAGCGCTATCGTATAATTCTTCTATCTACTGACAGCTTGATTATATAAGGAATGGCAAAAAAAAAAAACAACCTTGTGTTCTACTTTCTCCCCTTTTACTGGTCGTATACTAACAGGATATGCCTCTGTATTCTTCTCCTAGTGGATGCCGCTTCTTACTTTGAGCCTCTGTCCTCAGCTTTGAAGAGTCTGTCAGGGACATCCCCATTGTATCTTAATGTGCCCTGCTAGTTTTTAGTTTTCCTTTGGGCACATCCTGACATGATAGTACCTAAAATGTTCCACGCTCATTTTGTGTGGATCCAGTTTTTCCCTTCTTTGTTGCTATCGTGACCTCCCTTTCCAGCCCTATATCCTAATCTTCATTGTTAAATTTATATCCTGGCTAATGGAAATCCACCTCTGCTGATTCAATTAGCCCATCAAATCGAGTTAATAAATCCAGGTTGATTCTGAGCACAGCATTCCTGGGTAGTCCCAGGGGAAGTTGAGGAGACCACAAGGGGAAACCACAGGTGGAGGCTTTTACTGCCTCTGGAGTGGAGCCACCAATGGTGGCCTTTTTCAGGATGAAGTCTAGACTGAGGCAACTCTGAAGGAGAGGGTTTGGGGTGGAGCCTCCACCTGAATGTTCGAAACTCTTTGGATATATGGATTCCAGGGACTGAGGTGAAGCTTTCACCTAAACATCCCAGACTCTGGGTACATGGGCACTTGTTCATGTCTGATTGTTTCCTGCAGTCATGGGATGATACAGGGAGGGGGAGAGTTGGAAGTCAGTGGGCTCATGCTCAGCGCAATGTTGGCTGGAGGGGCATCAGCTTAACTGCCATCCTGGAGACCTTAGACATCTGTTTCTTGAGAGAGCTGAGAATACAGGTTGCTAGGAGAAAAAAATATAGATTGTTATCATTAGCCCTATGAACAGAGCTAGCCATGGGAAGGGTGATTAACTGCCAGAAAGAACGGGACAGAGAAGTGCCCTGGTTATACAGAAAAGGTAAGGGTGAATGAACAAGACATGAGAGCAGATGTGCCTTTTAAAACCAGATTCCTGAGATTTCATCTTACACCTGTAAGAGTGGCCAAGATCAAAAACATTGATGACAACTTATCCTGGAGAGGTTGTGGGGTAAAGGGAAAACTCCTACACTGCTGGTAAGAATGCAAGCTGGTACAACCCCTTTGGAAGTCAGTGTGGCGATTTCTCAGAAAATTAGGAAACAACCTTCCTCAAGACCCAGTAATACTACTTTTGGGAATATATTCAAAGGATGCTACAAGGACATGTGCTAAACTAACTACGTTCATAACAGGATTGTTTGTCATAGCCAGAACATGGAAGCAACCTAAAGATCCTTCAACCGAAGAATGAAGATAGAAAATGTGGTATATTTACACAATGGAGTACTACACAGCAGAAAAAAAATAATGACATCTTGAATTTTGCAGGCAAATGGATGGAGCTAGAAAACATCATTTTGAGTGAGGTAACCCAGACCCAGAAAGGCAATTATCACAGGTACTCAGTCATAAGTGGTTTTTAAATATAAAGCAAGGAAAATCTGCCAACAAATCACAATCCGAGAGAACCTAGACAACAATGAGGACCCAAAGAGAGACATGCATACATAGAAATAATCTACATGGGAAGTAGAAAAAGACAAGATTCCCTTATTTAATTGGGAGCAAGGGGAACTTGGAAGATGGTTGAAGGGGAGGGGCAGGGAGGAGAGCCAGGGAGAGGCAGGGAAAGAAAAATGTAGAGCTCAATAAAAATCAATTAAAAAAAGAAATAGTAGTATGCAAAAAATATTTTTACAAAACAGATTCCAGTTGCTGGGTAGGTACCCATTTGAGTCTGGAGAGGTGGTTCCAATGGTGAAGTCCCAGGAGATGGTGCAGGCACTAGCCTATCTGAAAAATCCTTTGCACTTTGTCCTTGGCTTTAACAGTGCTGTGACCTGTAAGATAAGCTCAAAAATGGGTGGGGTCAAAATAGGCCCCAGAGACTGTTAGTTTTCACCAGACCAGATTTTTTGATACAGCAGCAGAACTTCTCCTGGGAACCTGCAGGTGTCTGTAAGAAACCTGGAACCGATTTACATCTTGGCATCAAAGCAAAAGGCTATGACGTTAGATTAAAAGGCATGAAAGTTTTAGAAGACAATTAAAGGAAAATTTAAACCTTCTGAACCTCTGAAGTTACATCTGAAACCTGGCTATCCTGGACTATGAAGCCTATGAACGAGGCACACCTGTCTGTATTTTTAGCAGGAAACTTAACTAATAAACTAATGAGCTACCAGTACCGTAAGTCATCAAATGCCATCACACAGATCTGGAAGGAAGGCAATCCCGTCTCTCTGTGCTCTTTGGCCAACACCCGTCTTTGAAACCTTTAGCTGCTAAGCCCAGGAGGCCTGACGCTCATCAGTAGGAACACCACCGCCAGAAGTCATGGGGCAGGTGGCAACCAGGCCCTTAGGGTTTGCTCCGCCAGAATTCCCACTGAACAAATAACCTTAACCCCATCATGCTGGGGACAAGCAGGTGGAACTTTCCAAGAAGCTGTCTTGGTTTCCATTGGGATGTGACAAGCTGGTTCAGGTTCCTGCTGTGCCCCTTTTGCTATGATGACGAAAACCTGTGGGTTCAATGAAAGCCTTTCTCCTCTAAGTTGCTTTATGTCAGGATATTTTATCTGAGGAAAAGGAGTGAAACTAGGACAAATGGCAGCTCCACTGTGTAAAGGTTAATCTTGAGTGACATGGCTGGATTTGGAACCACCTAGGAGACACATCTTTGGGCTCTTTGATAGTGTTGTTGGCAGAAAGAGATACATGTACTGTGTAAGGGGAGGCCAATGAGTCAGAACCAAACAGTTCTGTCATAATTATGATTACGGGATGTTATGTTTCAAACCGAGGACAAATGGCTGAGGTGTCTATTTAACACATCAAAGCCAACCTGGCCTCTGGTTTCTCCCAGCATTCCTCAGTCTCTACCTGTTACAGGGTATGGCTCTCATACCCTACCCTAGACCCTGAGCTCACAGGACCAGGGGCTGGGCTGCCCTTCTGCCAGAGACTCTTCCCTATATAATCCAGATATTTTGGTTACAGGACTCCTGGCTGCTAACCTGACTCCCATCTTCTCCTTCACTTCCCTTCCTCCTCTCCCTGAACGAACCAGTTCAGTTTGCTTGTGTCCTCTCTGGATCCTCCCAGATGTCCCTATCTGGACCTACATTGTCCCTTTTATCTATAATAAACTTCCTCCTCCGCCATACCAAGGAGCAATTGTGTTCTTCCTTTTCCTTTTTATTTATTTGTTTTTCATTCATAGGCAAGCACATCTTTTGCTCGCTTATGCACATCCATGCTTCAAATACAATTGCAAAATACATCAAGGAGAGAATTGTCCAAAGCCTTGAATCACTTGATCAAGCACGACATGTTCCCAGAAGCTCAGCGGGAGAAAATCTCAACTGTGTACAGAAGCCAAGAGCACAGCCCTGCTGCAAAGTCCTAGCCATCTTGGAATCTCTAAAAGGTGATTCTCCATTTCAGAACACCCCTAGAACAGAGGAACACACAGCAGCCACGAGACCAAGCAAGACACACCAAGTTTTCTTTGGTCGATTGTTTTTTAATTCTCAACTCACCCCAATCTAGCCCTAGATGTTGATATGTCCCCTGCATTGCCAAGGCGCCCTGCTCAGGTGTCTGATCACCTCACGGACAACAGTAATTCTTATCTCCTAATTACTGTGGGGCTGCCGGGCCCAATTCAGAGCAATTTGTTCCCTGGGAATTCCTCTGCTTCATTTTCAGTAAGAGGCAGGTAAACATTCTTCCCAGAGTGCTCAGTGGAGTGCTCCCCACATCATCTAGACTGTGAAAGATTTTCCTATATTTCTATCTCCCCCATCACATGCATCGTGAGTGCACTGTTAGCTTACAGTTAGTGCTTGTTAGCTCATACCTGTTCAACTTTGAAGCAAGAGACTGACTCAAACTTAACCACTGTATCTAACCTTCTCTTCACTGTAAAAATGCCCTTGGCTCAGCTTCAAGGAAGTGACCGTTAAAGAATCAATGCCCAAGATTCAGTAGATACCTAGCCAAGAGTCTTCTGGAACGTTGGAGAAGACGTCACACTCGTGCCTTAAAAGGAGTGAGCTGCTTTAAGAGAAGTGATTCTTTTTCTCTCCCGACAGAAAATAAGCCCCGATTGTGAAGAACTTTTTGCCGTAGCCTGTCTCCAGGGGAACCAGGGCTACGAGTAGGCCAGGCCGAGGCCGCCCACCAGAGAGGCTGTGAGAAGTGTTGGAGATAGTGAACTGTGGGTACCTGCCCTGAGTGGGTGGACCGACTAAAACAGGAAACTCTACATCTGTATGGAGGAGGGACGGGAGCCAGAAGACTCCCAGCAGTCCGCCGGGGCTGGGGTAACCAGGGAAGCTGGAAGGGTAGAGGGGCAAGGAGTCCCAGAAGATGTAGATGTTGTGAGGGCCCCTGAGGAGGCAAGACAAGTGGGGGTGTCTGAAGTCGCCGTGGATTTAAACTTGTTGAGGGTCCCTGAGAGGGCAAGAAGGGTGGAAAGAAGGCCTGGAGTCTCCAGGGATGTAAGCATGATGAGGGGCTCAGATGAGGACCAGATGGGAATCCTGGAGGAGGGAGGAAGAAGGATAAAGACGGTGAGAGTCCAGGAGACAGAAACTGGGGAGGAATCTGGGCTGTCCGGAGAGATCAGTGAATTGTCAGCGATCCCTAAGGGCAAGGTGCCAGGAAGGTCCAAAGGGAAGAGGAGGAATCGCCAGCATGAACTGGAGGAGAAAGTGGGTGGGCAACAGAATCAAGAAAGCCATTTAGGCCAGCAGAGGCCGGACCGGGAGGAGTACTTAGAGCCCTACTTGGAAGGGACAGTGCAGCGCTATCGCTCCCGGACAATGAAACACAAGGGCTTAGTTGACAGTCTGATTCAAGCCAAGTACCGCCTGGAGAGGAAGCCCAGTCTGAGGAGCCGCGCTGGATCTTTGGCTCAGGGCCGCTTGAGCCTGGCACCCCGATCGTCCCTGGCTTCTGGACCGTCCCTGGCTCCTGGATTGTCCCTGACTCCTGGATCGTCCCTGGCTCCTGGATCGTCCCTGGCTCCTGGATCGTCCCTGGCTCCTGGATCGTCCCCGGTTCCCAGTGTATCCCTAGTGCCTCGGAAGTCTCTGGCGCCCCAGGTGTCCCTGGGTCTGGGCTCACAACGTTCCAGCGCCTCGAAGAGAGCGAGCTCCACTTGGTATCAAGAGCCAGAGCTGGAATACCGGCGGCCCCCCATACGCTTCAGCCTCCGCCCCAAGACATCTCGCCGCCTGTCTCAGCGGTCAGACACCCCCTGCATCTCGCTCGTCGGTGCCTTCAACGAGCTGGCAAAGATGGGTGACCCGGACCTGTTGGAGATGGTGGAGGAGGAAGGTAGGACCGCAGGCTGGCGCTGAACAGGCGCGTGAAATTTCTCTGCAGGCGGTTCCTGGGGAAAGTTCGCAGCCTGGTAAGCCCTGCCCTGTGCCTTGCTTGCCAGGTGGAGGGTGACATTCTGTGCCCCGCGATGTACCCCGATCCACCTGTGCACCTGGGACCTGCAACCTGTGACTCCCTAGGATATCCGGGCATCTGTCTAGGACCCCTCTGACATCGAGTGATTGGTGTGTTGTGGTGCCCCCGGCCAGGGTTTCCCAAGGATAGTCTGCACAGTTGGCGACGCTTCTGTAAGGAACTTGTTCTGATGTCTTCCTGTCAGCTCTCTGCAGACCTTCAGACAGGTTTTGAGACAGTGATTACAGGATGGACTTACCCTAAGGTCTAACAGCTCTTGGAACACTATGGGGTGTGTGTGTGTGTGTGTGTTTGTGTGTGTGTGTGTGTGTGTGTGTGTGTGTGTGTGTGAGAGAGAGAGAGAGAGAGAGAGAGAGAGAGAGAGAGAGAGAGAGAGAGCTTTAAATGAAGCCTTATTTCTGTTGAAAACACTAGTGAACTTTTACGGAGGCTTACACTGACCTATATTTTGTCGATTTATAGTTTAGTTAACACATTTTTTCCTAAACATAGTTTTCCTTCTGGAACTACTAAGTCTCAGTTCTCTTAGTAATTCTGGATCTTTTATTTGTTTGTTGTGTTCTTTTTTCCAGTATTTTGGACATAAAAGGTGTTCTGGTATTGGAAGAGGAGAAGATAAAATCTCTCACTCTGTAATCCAGCAGATTTTGTACTCATGGCAGAACTCCAGTTGCAGACTGGGTGTGGAGTGCTCAGTAGGCAGGAGCTCCTGGCTCCATTAAAATAAAATGATAAGAAGATACACTTGTAGTCTTCCTATTTGGTCTTAACGAGACCAAGAATATTGTTATTGTCTCCCCCACACCCATTATTTTTCTTTTTGAAACAGAGTCTCACTGTGTAGTCAGTCTAGGCTGGCCTCAAACACACAGATATCTGCCTACCTCTGCCTCCCAAGTGCTGGCATTCAAGGCTTGGGACACCACCATACTGCACTTCTCTCTTCCCTTTTAAAAATGGCTTTTCATTGAGACATAATCTTCATCCAATAAAACTTACCAGTTAAGTGTGCAGTTAATGGCTCCTGCATATTTAGTTTTGTGACCATTGCCATAGTCATTTTTACATCATCTAATAATGCTCTCTGTAGCCATTTCCAGTTCCTGTGCCTTGTGTCTCTGTAGATTTCCTTCTCTCAGACATTTCAGATGAATAGAACCATGAAGTCTGTGCTCTGCTAAAACTGGCTTCTATATCTTTTATTTCCTGGTTTTGGGAGACAGGTTTTCCTGTGTAGCTTTGTTGTCTCTCCTGGAATTAGCTCTTGTAGACCAGGCTGGCCTTGAACTCAGAGAGATATGCCTGCCTCTGCCTCCCAAGTGCTGGGATTAAAGGCATGTAGCACCATTGTTTGCCTTATATCTTGATATGTTTCTGAGGTTCAGTCACGTAGTACACCATTCCTTTTATTTGGCAAGTGGTATTCCATTGTGAAGGAATGCCACGCTCATTCCTTCATCAAATCCTGGGCATAAAGTTAATTTCCCTCTTTATGCTACAGTGAATATACAACAATGAACATTCATTTCTAAGTTATTGTTTAAACATTGTTTCTCATTTTTCTTGTGTCTATCTCAGAAGGTCCATGAAACATGTGGTCACTCTGTATTGACTAACTTAAGCCAAGGCCACAGTTTTCTAAGGGTCTGCATAGTTTTTTTTAATCTAACAGTTGGCCTCTATGTCTTTTTTGAATGAAAAATATGAAACAAAAAATATATGCGATGTGATAGTTTCTAAGCAATAAAAAAATATTACATTGCAGTCACATGGAGATGAACTATTTCATTTTTCAGTCATATGTAGCTCCATGTGATTTAGTCTTAAGGTAAGCCTACTTACTAGAAGCTGTGGGTTAGCAACCCTTTGTCATGAGAACAAATGTAGCTTCTGTCTCTCCAAGGACTTTCAGAACATTCCTGAGGCTCATCTCTTTTTATAGCAAATGACATTGTGGGGTGTCTTTCCTTATATAATCACAGTTATCTCTCTTATTTGAGTGGATATGGGAGAAAATTATGTTGATAAGAAGTCTGGTGTCTGCATCCTGTCCATATGTCTGGAAATGGCAGCAAGACACTTGGGAGAGCAGGGACTCGGCAGCACAGTTCCCCGGACAACTCCTATCTTTCCAGGTGTAAAATGAGAAAGTCCCATACTTTGCTTTATTGGTCTGGAAGCCCATTTATTATAGCTGCTTCTCTGTTGCTGTGAGGGGATGCCATGACTAAGGCAATTTATAAAAGAAAATGTTCATTGGGACTCACAGTTCCAGATGACTAGAGTCCATGACCATCATGGCAGAGTTCTGGTTCACAGACATAATGCAGAGGGAGGAAGAGAAAGAGAGAGAGAGAGAGAGAGAGAGAGAGAGAGAGAGAGAGAGAGAGAGACACTAAATGGAAGTGATGTGATCTTTTGAAACCTCAGAGTTCATCCCCAGTGACATACCGCCTCCAACAAGGCACACCTCTCAATCCCTCCCAAACAGGTCCGTGTACAGAACTCAAGTATGTCAGCCTACAGGGGCCATTCTTATTCAAACTACCAGATTTTGTCTATGCTTCTGTGACTGCTATTGACATAACTGGAAAAAGTAAATTGAAGTTTAGCGTTGGAAATGAAAGTTTAAAAGCTGGATGTAAAAACATATTATAGCTATATTAAACAGTGTATCTAATAAAAGCACCCACCCCTTAGTTAAGAGGTTATTTAAGTTCCCATGCTGTTGTTAGTTGTTCTCAATAGGAACACGTTAAGAAATCTGCTGTTAGGTGATTTCAAAAGCCTGGGTGGTAGAGCTTCCTCCTGCACATCAGGACACAGTATAAGCTTGGGAACACTAACCCATCTGTGGTCTGATATTTATCAAAACATTGCTCTTGGTGCCATGTGGTTACGCTTTATTTTGTGCTGTTGGTAAGCATGTAACATGAGATGATCTCTTGGCAAATGCAGGGGCTATTTTGGGCTCTGCTTTTGCAAGAGAATGTGTTCACAGTAAGGTGCCTTCCATGAAAATCGGTTGCCCAGTCTGTGCTGGCTTTCCTCTGTAGTGTGTAAATGGTGACTCTCCTCAGTGGTTAGTACCACCCTTCACAACTTTGCTTTCTTGCCTACATACAGCAAGCTTCCAGGGCTGGAGGGATCTCAAAGTGCTCATGAAGAACTGGCTCCAAATTTGACCTTCTCAAGACACTTGGTTTTTAATATTTTAAAAAAAAATTTACTTTTAAGTGTTTTAAATTTTATTTTATTTTATATGTATGAGAGTTTTACGTGTATGTATGTTTACTACATGGATACATGGTGCCCTCATAAGTGGGAAGCGGGCATTATATCCCCTGGGACTGGAGTTACAGATGGTCGTGAACTGCCGTGTGAGTGCTGGGAAGGGAAACTGATCCTCTCTACAAGAGCAATATGTGTTCTAAACTGCTGAGTCATCTCCCTAGCCCTTATTTTTATCTTTGTGTGTCTCTGCTGTGTCTGCTGTGTGCATGCAGGTGCCTGTAGAAGCTAGAAGAGAGCCTTGGGTTCCTTGGAGCTAGAATAGCAGACGTTTATGAGCTGCTTGATATAGGTGCTGGGAGCAGAGCCTTGTTCCTCTGGAAGAACACTGCTTACTCTGGACCTCTGAACTCTCATTTCAGTTCCAGGCCTCATGTTTGGTGTGTGTACCTGAGTTGTGAATATTTGTGCATGGGATAGCAAGTGATCTCTCTCTCTCTCTCTCTCTCTCTCTCTCTCTCTCTCTCTCTCTCTCTGTGTGTGTGTGTGTGTGTGTGTTTGTGTGTGTGTGTAATATAGGAGGAAAAAGAATCTAACCTCCTCAAATACTGCTGCTCAGAAGATTCAACACACAGAGAAGAACTCATGAAGTGACTTGGGGCAAGGCTGGGGAGGAGAATATCTGAGCTGCCACAGTGTGAAGTATCAGCAGGGCAGAGCCAGTGCAGACAGTTTACTCCAGGGAAGGCAAGCATGAGATTCAAGGGTACAGAGTGAGGGGAGGGTAGCAGGGACCTTGGAAGACTGGGAGATGTAGAGCAACCCTTGTCAGAATCTTCCAATCCATCTTGTCAAGTTCAGATGAGAGTTTGAAAGTGAAAGTGTCTATCCTGGCTAATTTTATGTCAAACAGAGCAAAGGAGGCAGGTAAAGGAGGGTTTCCTGTTTAGAATTTTCACCTTTTTCTTCATAAAACTGGAGCCATAAAGTGCTCTGTGCTCCTTGTTTAAGGACTGCTTTTTGATGGCTCTGTGATGTGATCCTATTTGGGGGTTGCATTGTTCCTTGGTGTAATTGTGATAAATTGTGATAATCTGTGAGTTGGTATCCCCTGCTACCATAACTTCAGATATAAATACATGTCTCTGAGAGTCTTGATCCTGACCTCATTGTCATAAGGCCTGTTAATTAATTTTTGTTGCTTTAATGAAGTGTCTGACAGTGATAGTGATAGTCAGGAGCAGAGTAGTATTTAGCTCATGCGTTTAGAGTTGAGCAATTGACATATGCACAGCTTGAGGGATTTCTGGCCATGCCACATATCACGATGACTGATGCTGCAGGAGCAAATGCAAGAGAACAATTTACGATAAGACGTAATGCCAGAAAGACTTGGGGCATGATGGGCTCTTTCTCTCACAGCTCGTTCTCGTAAGGAATGACTGCGACTCCTCTAGAACTAAAGGAGTTTCTTCCAAATGGGATGCCTGCAGTGTTCCAATTATGTGTGACTAGGCTCTTGATGGCTCAGCACTCAAGAGCACTGCCTGCTCTTCCAAAGGTTCTGAGTTCAATTCCCAGCAACAACATGATAACTCACTACTATCTATAATGAGATCTGGTGCCCTCTTGAGGAAGAGACTTGGTCAGTCAACCTCATAAATTAGGACCATGAAACCCAAATATGGACAAGTTTAACATAACCACCATATATGGGCTGCCCATGCATGCGTTGCCAGGGTTCTTGCCTTCTCTTCTCAATATTGTCACACTGGAAGCCAGACCTCTGGCATGTGAAACTCTTGGAGACACACTCAAACCATATCCAAACCATAGCACAAAGGCATGTAAGAGTCTTCCCTTCACTCACAAGTCAAATGAGAATTGTTTGGGGCATTGTTGAATCCCAAGCTATATATTGAGGCATATTCACTGGGAAAGTCCTTGATGTGTGGTTTTGTATGTTATGTACCTTTCAAAGGATGTTTTATTTCTGTTTTTCTCTTTCACAAGAAAAAAGTCTACACTCAGGAAATCTAAGTGACACAGTCATTGTTGTTTAAGGTTCATGTTGTGCTTTTAAGTGTTAACACCTTTCTGTTTGTTTGTTTTTATTGTTTTTACTGAGCTATATATTTTTCCCACTCCCCTTCCTTCCTCTCCTTTCCCTCTTGGCCTCCTACTCCCACCATGCTCCCACTTAGAAAGAGAAAAAGGCATGATCTGATGAATTATTGGACGTGTTAACATCTTAAAAATGCCTCCTGCAACACGAAGATATGAACATAAAAATAATTTTAAGAACTTTATTCTGAAACATAAACCAAATAATTTACAGAACTCCAGAAAAATGAATTTGGAATATAACATATCCTAATAATAGCAACAATATCAACAAGCACACACATCAGCTCACATACTTTATAAGATGGAGATGGCATTGTGTCATTGATGTGTCAGCTGAAAGGGAAGCTATGGATGCTGTGTTGTTTGCCGTGATGCATTGTCTCCCTGTGTACAGTATCTACCTGTGTAGGGAACATAGCTTGAGGAACAAATGGGAGCCTGAAAGCACAGTTAATACTAAACTCTGTTATCTTTCCATATTGCCCATGCTTTAGTGTAGCATGATTAATAAAATCTCACAGACAGATATTGGGGTTCAACCCAAAGACCAGAATAGCAAAGCAGCCAGCCATTGGCTCTTACCTTGATCTCAGTCTGAGAGTGGTGATCCTGCCTCCAGGAAACTTCAAAATGAGACTAAGATTGAGAGTTGTTTCCTCATATTTTATAATCCTCTCTAGTTATAGGTTTAAAGGCATGCACCATGACCACCTGGTATCTATGGCAAGCTAATGAGGCAACTGGGATTAAAGGTGTGTGGCTGTTTTACTTTTCTGATCTTCAGGCAAGCTTTAGTTATTAAAATACAAATAAAATGCCGCTACATTTCCCCTCTTTGTCTAAAATAAAATAGGAGGCTATAACTAAGAAAAACTATATACAATAAGTACAATAACTATATACAATATATACAGGCAATAAATGCATCAATGATGTCTAGTCCATTTGCATTTGACAAATTCAGAGAAAATGCTCCATATCTATCCTATCTTGGTGAGTCCAAAATCTTGTGCTTTCTATCATAACTTGCTTTCTGCATCAGGTAAACAACAAGAAAAAAAAGCCTATAACTATCTAGCTTTCAACTCCCTCAGAGACTAAAGAAGGCAATAGTATTGAATATGCAAGAAGTGCAAGCAAGTGACTTTCAAAAAAAATGTTGAGTAAAAACAGAAACAGTAGTGTTCCTGGAGAGTCACCCAAAGTTCATCTGTAACATTGAGAGACCCATTTTCAGCCTACAGTCCTAGCATATCTGACAGACTTTTCTGTGAAGCGGGATATTCTGAAGGGCTGTCCTGCTTTGTCTTGACAATGTTTAGCAGTCACTTTCTTTTGTGTCCTGCTTGTCCAATAGGACAGCATAGTGTTAGTAAGTCACAGCAGGGCATTTTCTTGCCCAGTGGCTTACTTTTGCCATAAAAATAATAAATTGCATATGGAGTTTCTTTGATGTCTATCATCTTCTCTGAAGTAGATTGGTGCTGCCAGGGGCAGACTTGTCTCATTGTCATGAAAAAGAGCCTATGTTATTGAAACATCTTAAATGCCATAATCTGTAGATCTGAAGTGTTTGAAGATGACTTGTCTATCTAAAATATATCTTTGTTTGACCTTGAAAATATACCTAATGTAACTACAAGTTCAACTATAGTGAGTAACTAATTACTAACCTGCATTTCCTTATTATCCTAAAGAGTTGATAAGAATAATTTTCAAGGACTAGAAATTTGCCTTACATTGTTAAATGAGCTGTATCCTTGAAAAAGATAAGAAATGAGTGTACCATATGTTTTAACAAAATTAATCTCAAATTTGTATCAATATGCATAATTTGTATATAATATACAAAAGTCCAATCCAATGTAAAACATTTAAAATTAGTAGTTGCTTTTTAAAAGTACATTCAACAATCTACCTTTTATTTTATCATATCTGTATGCTCCCTTTTTCTTTTCAGAGTACATTCAATAATCTATCCTTTTATCCTGTCATATCTATAATATCTATAATCCATTGAATGATCAAAAACCATCCACCCTACCTCCTGTGAATATGGGCATTGTATTCTTAAATTTACTTCCTGCTGTCTAGGGGCAACAATATCTTTAGGGGATCTTGAAAGAAAAATTTGGGTTAATTGTCAAGACCTGGGAGTGGTAGCTGTATTATTTTTTGTCCAGTCTCTGTGTAATGGAAAAGTTCAGGGCTTGTCCCATGTCCTGGTTAGAGTAGTATATGAAACTGATTCATCTCAGCTAGCCACCTGAAAATTGTTCTGAATAGTTTACAGTCCAAAACCAATCTTTAAGCGGTGTTATCAGCTGAATGGCATCATATGAACCAGGTAGAATCCTTGTTGTGTGGCACCATCTTCTTCCCAGAGACTTCAAAGATTACTGTAGAAAAATTTATTATTCACTGTAGAAAACTTAAACATTATACATATAAAAACAGAAAGTTTAAATTTAAGTAGACATTGAAAGAAAGGTGCTGTGGAGATGATAATAGGTATAGGGAGAAATTGAATTCTGGAAAACAGTGTTTTGATAATAACCTTAGTCCCAAAGTTTTTATTTTTCTTCTGTCCCACACCAGATGACTCTCCTGATATGAGACAGAAACTCTGAGTTTTTCTTTTAACAACATGCTTTGATTTATAGGAGGATTGGGCCACAGACCAACTCCAAAGCCAGCTTTGATTTTTAAGTCAGTTGGGGACTACCATTATATTGAAAAGTAAGGAGATATTTGTGTTTGGGGAGTGAGATTTTACCCTGTGGAGAATATTGGTATCATAAACCAAATTTTTCTTTATTTGGTGATTCTTTATGGATAGCTATCTTTTTTTCTTTAGCCATCTAGATGTCCAAGGTCTCTTAACATCTCAAAGATGGATATTTTCTATTTTCCTGCAAAGACAAGAACAGAATCCTGCCCCAACCATTGTGAGGTTTCCTTACAACTTGTAGAATTGTCACCACAGTGAATGACCTGTCATTTCTCTGTATCAAGAAGTTTGTCCTTTTCAAATTGAATATGGATAGATTTGATGGTATTTATAGCTTCTCTTCTCCTGTAGAAAAAAGAGTGAGATCCTTTCCCCAACATAGTACATCTAGTTTCCATTCTGAGGTCAATACATCCTTAAAGTACATCAGCTTATTTAATTCAGAAGTTTTTTCTATTGTCCACTGTCTCTGCAGTTGTTGTTTCTTTCGCATTAACATTAAAGAAATTCAAAGTTCAATTTCTAGGGGTGTTTATCATCCCTTTCTGTTTGTTTAATATATCCTTTGTAGTTCAGTTTAATCCTTCTATAACTGCCTGACCTGTAGGATTATGTGGTATACCTATAATATGTTTTATATAGTAATAAAAATAGTGTTTCATTTTCTTAGAGACATATGCTGAAACATTGTCTTCTTCATTTGTCATTCTTACCAATAATGGCCATAACATCTCATAAATGTATCATTAGCAAATCATCCTTTTCTGAATGCAAGGCAGTTGTCCATTAGAAACCTGAATAGGTATCAATGGTGTGATGTACATATTTTAGTTTTTCATATTCTCCAAATGGAACATATCCATCTGCCAGATTTCATTCCTTTGCATACCCTTTGAGATACTTCCTGCAGGTAGTGGTGTTTGGTTGTACAATGAAAAAGTAGAAGATTTTCTAATGTTCTCCTTGGCTTGTTGCTATGCATTTAAAAAGTCCTTTTTAAAACATTTGCTATTGACATGATGTTTTTTATGAAATTCTGAGGATTTCATCACATTTCCTGTCAATAATTGATTAATTTGTGCATTACCTTATGCTAGAGGATCTGACAGACCCATATGAAATGTGTGTTATGTACCTGAATAAGCGATAAACTCAATTCTGTATCATTGGGTATAAATTCAGTGGTTTCAATATGCAAAACAACTCATTCTGCATGTTGTGAATCAGTAACTATGTTGAGAGGTTCTTTAAAATCCCTTAGTACCTTGAGAATAGCACATAATTTTGACTTTTGGATAGAATCATAAGGACTATTTTTCACTTCACTTAAATTTTCTGATTTGCAACCTACCTTTCCTGATGTATTTGCATCAGTATAGATGTGGAGTCTCCAGTTATTGGTGTTTCCCATACAATGTGAGGGAAGATCCATTAGTTCTCTTTATATGTCTAGTTCTCTCACTTTTGGAGCAGTTGTTGAGCATTCCCAGAAAATTACTATAAGCTCTTTGCCAGTGTTCACTGACTTCCAATAATTTGTTAATTTCATCACTCATAAAATACTATAATTTTTGCTGTGTCTAAACCTGCTAATTTACAACATAATTTATCTTTCTTTTTCTTATTTCTTCTAGGTTTAAGAGCCAAAGAAATGAACTATGTTTTCCAAAGGAATGAGGTAAGTCTGTGTATTAACTTCATTATATGCAAAATACAAAGATTATGTCAAGGTTAGCACCTCAGATGTATAACTGCTTTGGACCCCACTTATCCTCGCCTATAATTCTCTGATTTGATCATCTTTTAATGTGAGACAGATCCCATACCTCATTCACTATTAAACTTAACATTAGATTGGTGTTCTCACTTAAGAAAACCAACCTTTTGCAAATAGTTTCACTGTCAGACAGTTGCTTGATTTAAGAGTGACACAAGTTCCAGAATTCATTTAAAAACATAATTTTTAAATGGAGCAGAGCAAGATATTGTTGTAGTGGAAAAGTCTCATTTGAATTTATATTGAGGTTTCCTGTACAATAAGTTCAGATGTGCTGGGGTTTGATCTGCAAGACAATAACTTTAAACAAAACACTGTAGGGACATGTAATGCTGTTTTGTGTGTGACATTTGTTTACACCATGGTTGTTGGGATGGAAAACATATTTTTACTGAGGACTATCTGATTCAAGTGACTCAAGAGTTAAGAAAACACTTTTATCTAAAACAATAAAATCAAATACAGTTGCTCTCTGGATCTGCAAGTCCCAGCCTTGTGTAGTCAATCAGCTGAGCCTTGAATGGAGGAAAAGTGAGATTGTCCTGTGACGGCATGTTGTGCACCTCAAACACGCATGGTGTAGTAATGAGACGATTTGTGGGTCCTCTGAATGAATAAGACCACATTTGTTACTTGTAGAAGTATGTGACATCCATTGACTTACCAGTGCTGTTCTATTTTGTACAAGTTTACTTAATTGGTTAGTTACTGGGCACTGGGAAGGAGGGCATATGACAATGAAAGCCATGCCATTGTTGAGGAACCATAGGCTTGACCATAGTAAGGATTCTTCTTAGACATACCAAATCTAGGTTACAGGAGTCAATGAAATACACAGCCAAGAGTTTAAAAATGAAGGAAGGAAGGAACTCTACCAGTTTATGTTTCAAGTTGGAGACATAATTGTCAGTTTGGGTCCAAATTTGAACAAACTGACCTTTTTTTTTTTTTAAGGTGTGAGATAGTCAAGTTCCTGTGAGAACATAACCAGTACTGTGTGGTTTTCTTCAGTCATTTCATATGTAAAACAACTGCTTTTTCTGTATGTCCATAGAATACAGATGTTTGAAGACTCTGGGGTCAAACAAGGACAAACTAAGTTCCTTTACTGCCTTCATGGTGTAAATGGAGTTCCACCATTTATTTTTATTTATTTTCCTGGATTTTAAGTTTCCATTGTGTGTGTTGGGGGGTGGTTGTGATGCACACATGTATTCAGGTGCCCCTGGACGGCCAGAAGATATAGGAGTTACACATGGTGCTAGGAAACAAATCCAGGTACTCCAAAAGAGTAGCAATTACTCTTAACTTCTGAGACCTCACTCTATCTCTTTGTGGTTAGTTTGTAGAGGCTGCCATTTCAGAACTGTTTGATGGGTTAGTTTTATTTGTTATTTTGTTACAGTTTTGCAGTCACAAGTGTGATTTGTGTTGGCTGAAGTAGTTTGAATATACCTGTGCTCAACCTATCTTCCTCCTAGCTAAGAAGACAGAGAGACTGTTGTTCCTTGCAATCTACTATGTAAACTCTACAACACGCAGTATATTCCCAAAAGCTCCTGAAGTGCCCTTAATCCACATTGACTGTTTTTCAAAACTGATTTGCCCAGAACCAAGCAGTTAGAGTGACATGTTGGATGTGATACTCAACAAAGGAGAAAACTGAATACCCAATGTAGATATGGACTTCAGGTCACCTCTGATAATTGGGGCCACTCCTGATCCGATCCCTCGAAGTTCAGAAAGTGGACAGGTGAGACCTCAGGAGCCAGTGCTGTGGTGTGAGCACCACTGAGCAACAAGTGGATTGGAAACCCATGTCCAAGAAAGCAGACACACTTTCATTCCATGTGGCTTGAGTGTATCATATATGCACAGGGATTTGTCTTGCATTGTTCATTATTTTAAAGCATGATGTGTCATCTTCAAAGCTACAAATTTTTTTTTAAATATTTATTTATTATATATACAATATTCTCTCTGTGTGTATATGCCTGCAGGCCAGAAGAGGGCATCAGACCCCATTACAGATGGTTGTGAGCCACCATGTGGTTGCTGGGAATTGAACTCAGGACCTTTGGAAGAGCAGGCAATGCTCTTAACCTCTGAGCCATCTCTCCAGCCCCCAAAGCTACAAATTTTCAATAATTTCAAACCAATGCCAAGAAACATGAAACATCCAGTCAGTGATGCGTGTTCCCTGTTGGTCCTGCTCAGAATCCTAAAAATACCACAGGTTCTGGTTATTTTACTGTGGGGTAGAAGGTTTTAAGCATTTCACCTGTTGCAAATTGTCTCAGGACTTAGTAGAGCTTCCTCTACAATGTTTCTTTTCCTTCCTCTGTTACTCCCATCTCTCTTTTTTTTCCAACCTTACACAGATATGTGTACAGATACATACACACACGTGCATGTATGCACACATACTTGCAACTTCATATACCGTTTCAGATGGAGAAATAGAGTTTAGGTTTCAAGGTGTGGTGTTTCTACAGAGAGAACCTCACTTTTCTTGCTTTGGAAACTTAAATGTTATGGTTTTTTACTCAGGTCATTCTTAACAGCTCTGTATCTCCCCCTCTCTCACTCACTTTTTGCTATTAACAGGGCATGGGCACCAGGGATACCAGCTTCCTCATCAGTAAAGAGTCGCAGCCATTGGTAAGCAATGACCCACACTTCCTTTCTTGGGTGGACAGACACAGGTGTTCTTTTGTGTCCTGACCTGGATACTGTCATGTCAATCTCAGGTCCTTATGTATGGTGTCTGAGAATGTCTTACTTTTGGAAAATTATTTTTTAAGAAAAAGATTATGGCAGACATGGTAAGAAGAGCAGCACATAGGGAACATTAGTTTACACTTTTAATAAGTTTGGCTGTTGCAGAGACTTTGTGAAAACCACTCTGTGTTTATGGGGCAGGTCTTAGAATTGAACCCTCAGCCTTTTTACTCCACTACAGTATGCTTAGCTATAAATTAATGCCTAAGAATAATCATAATTTGAACTTCAAAAATTAATCTTAGATCCAACTCAGAAGTTATTGAACTTAAAGTTTGATTGTTTTCTGAGTAAATAAGGATGCTCTTTGGGAAGACAGGAAGTGGAGTTCAGGTGTCCTCAGTTTCCCCTGTCATTGTCTTCGAAGGTCCTTACTTGTGCTTAGTAGCTCTGTCTCCTCTGCACCTCCTGGTGGAGGCAACTTTAAGTACTTCCTTGCATCTGGTGAGCTCCAGGGTTGATGCTGTCCTTTTACTTTGTAGAGCGCACCCCAGCTGGAGCATTCCTAATGTATTTCTAATGATTCAAACTGGAGGTGGAGAAAGTCAAAAAGTCTCATCAGCTTTGCATCATGTCCTGGGCACATTGGGACACTTTAGCCTTGATTATTTGGCTTAAAGTGGGTTTGCTCAGGTTTCTCCACTACTATGTATCTGTATGTTCCTCTTCTTATGTGCTTCACTAGTCTCTGTGTCTGTATGCAGTGTGCACATGAGTGCTAAGGGTTGTGCTTAATCTTAAAAGTAGATGATAGTCATAACTGTTTGGTTGGTTTTTCTTTCACTGACACTAACAGTGCCAAAACTTGAACCCAGGACCATCTAGACAAACATTCTATCATTAAATCACATTTCCTTTCCCTGGACTTCTTCTGTGGCCTCTCCTTTCCTCCTCCTTCCTTCCTTGGCATCACATCATAGATATTTATTTTATATCTTGTGTTATAAGCTCAATAATATTTTATTTCATTGCATTAGGGAGCTTTTTAGTGAAGTCAGTATAATTTAGACACACTCCATTATTGTGTTCTGTTTTGTTCTTGGTGTTTTCTTCATTTTTGATACTACAAGATACTGCCGGTTCATCTTGTCCGTTTCTAGCCTGAATCTGAGAATGAATCGCTGCTCCAGAGAACTTTTGTTCTCTTTACAATCAGTCAGCACGAAGTGCGTCTGTGTCAGCCAAGATCTTCTTAGACATGTTCAAAGTAGGATGCTTTGAGGAGTAATTGTACAGATTATCATAGTGCAGGAGATTCCCAACATATACAGGTATAGCAACCATGGACCCAGTGCAGCCCATGGGACCAGGGACCAGAGGGAAATAGACTGTTTCCGGAACCCAGAAGGGGAAAACCAAGTCCATAAGACACTCTTGAATTCAAATATAGGATAGTGAGGGGAAAAGCAGCCTGTTTTTGGCTGGAGTATCATTGGGCTTTTTTTTTCTAAAATAAATGTATTTTTTTAAAATTTAGGTTTCCCCTTTTTTTCATTAATGACTTGTACCTTTAGTGTTCTCTTTAAGAAATAGGGGCAGGACTGACAGTTCTGTGGTGTGTATGATGGTTAAGGGGAGGAAGGATTCAGCTGGACAATCACCACCAGAAATGCAGCTTTTACCAGCTTTCCTGTAGCACAGCAATGGTGGGCAAGATGTGAGAGAAACTCATGAACACAGGCTCTCTGAGGGGCGGCATCTATGCAGGCATTAGGAGTATTTTGGTGTCATGATGATTTGGAATAACTAATTCTGGGGCTTGTTGTAGTTACCCATGCCTGGTGTTGAGGCAGAGCAGGTCTTGCTAAGTCAGAACCATCTCAGCAACAACACCTGCTTCAGCCCGACACCTATACTGTGAAGCCAGGGTTAGCTACGATAAACTCCAGGTAGGTGGTGGCTGTACTTTCAGGAAGCAAACCCTTCATCTTAGGGAACAACAGTCTTGCTCCAGGGCTGGAATGTCTCACCATAGCCGTTCACCACAGAGCACAGCTTTATTGATGTGTGTCTGTGTGTTGAAGCCCCAAAAGATTTGTGCTGACTCTTCATTGGTTGCTCCACAGCCTGAGAAGCGATTCAATTTGTTCCTGAGGAGACGTCTTATGGTAAAACAGTGCTGGCTGCTGCTGCCCGTGCCTGAGTGTCTGCAGTAACAGCCTGGATGCTTTCTGAGTTCAGTTCCGTGAATGCTGTACACACAAGGGGGGCTTGATCACTGATTCCCAGTTAGCAGGCAGTTGGCATTTAATCATGGTAATTCTCAGTCTTTTCCATTTGATGAGCTTACTTCCTAAAAGCATACATGCAAACACACATACAGACAGTGTAAATAACTTCAAAGGCTCAGGAATCATCAGGATTATAAATGATGGTAAGCTAGATCCTAACTGTGTATTGCTTTGTAGTAACTGGGCATCTTTAAGGACAAATAAACACTGACGCGACCGCCTCGAACCAGCAATGATGACGCGACACCGGAGCTCTTCTTGCGTGCAGTTTATTTAGGACCTTGAACAGTTGTTTCTCTCTCGCTTCTGTCCCGTTTCTGTTTCGGGGCAGACCTCTCCCAGACCTTATATAGGCTATGGTCGCCTATCCCAGAGTGCCACGTGGACATCGCCCATAGGCTCAAGCATACGCAAGTGACACATGATCATAGCAGGTCATGGGCCATCACCATAAAAGAAGTTGTTTATCACAGAGAGCGCTCGCTTTTGGGTTCATGGAGGGCGGCAGCCATCTTAAAGGCGCGGCTCCATGCAGCTCTCTACAATACACACAAATACATATACTAAAATGTGTTCTTTATGTTATGTTTTCAGTAAAATAAAAGCATGATGTGTTTTAATGACATCCACTTGTCTGTAAAAAAAAAAATAAGTGGTTTTTTTTTTTTCTGCTCCATTTAGCTCTAATCAGTTTGTTAAGAATCTGAAGACTTGGGGCTGGAGAAATGACTCCATGTTTACGAGAACTGGCTGCTTTTGCAGAGTTGAACCTCAGCAACCATCATAGCTCACAGTCATAACTCCAGCCCTAAGGGAATCCTAGGGCTAGTCTTCTGAGAACTATGAACTCTTCTAAAAAACAGGAATGATTTCTCCAAGGTTCTACTGTGCAAATCATGGTTGTCACAAAACAAAAGATGGATGTTATTTTGCTTTCTGACTTTGTCTTTGATTATATGTGGACTAAACTATGCCTCTCTTGCCAATTGGCTTCCACACATTTTGGTGAACTTTACCAAATATGTTCATTTTGCAATGATGTGCAACAATGCCAGTGAGTGTTTCATTTACTTTCTCCTTTTTAAAACTCACTTGCGGAGGAGCAGCTTATTGCTTCTCCAGTTTTTCCTTTCCCTTTGTTGTAGAAGGAGCGGCAGACTGTGTTCCCGCCGCCCGGCTCCCTGGCTAGTTTACACGCGAAATAACTACACGGAAACTGTATCCTTTTAAACACTGCCTGGACCATTACTTCTAGCCTTTTATTGGCTAACTCTCACATATTGATTCAACCCATTTCTAGTAATCTATATGTCACCACAAGCTCGTGGCTTACCGGGAAAGATTCAGCATGTCTGACCTGGCAGCTTCATGGTGGGTGGCTCTCTGGCATCTGCCTGACTCTGCTTCTTTCTCCCAGCATTCTGTTCTGTCTACACCACCCACCTGTGTTCTGACCTATCAGGCCAAGCAGTTTCTTTATTAATTAACCAAATGAAAGCAACACACAGAAAGAAGACTCACCTACATCATTCCTTTATGAAAGGGGAGGGACTCTAGGTCTTCTAGAGATAGACAGATAAGTCAAGCCTTTGAATTAATTTTTTCTGATACTTGGTCTGTTCTCCTTAGATATTTTTGTGTTTATTTCACCACTCTTATCCTCATATGCCTCGAGTGCCTCTTTCTCCTCCACCACAGCCACCAGTGACCCATAGGCAAATAGAATTACTGTGTTCACAGACCTCAGATCAAGCCCAAGATTTCTGCCCCTTTTATGGGAACTCTCAGTTGAGCTGAAAAGTGCGGACAAGCACAAGGCCTGCAGAAGGTGCTCAGGGGTTAGCAGATGTACCTGCTTAAGAAAAAAAATCAATAGATCTAGCTCTCATTTACCAGTTTCAGAAAGCAACTGGGAGACCTCCCACCAACCTTTGCATGATGCTGAGCCTCTCACAAGGGACTGTCACTCAAAAGTACATAGTATTGTACCTTTTCCATGAATGGTGAGGAAGAAAATCAAATGTGAAATCTTTTTTTCCCCTGAAATGCTCAGTACTGTTTTTATTTGTTGTTTTCTTTTGCTATCACAAAATGGAAGGAATTCATGAGCTGCACGTCATGTAAAAGGTGAACATGTAACTTTCATTATTTGAGAAAATTCATAAAATCATAAAGAAAGATGGGTTGTAACTCACTTGAGACACTGATGACAGACATTTGTAGGACTTAGCCATGGTGATGTTGCTTGCCTACTCCCTGCTTCTGATTCTTAACTGCATCTTGGTTTTTGATTGTGCCCTGGAAGAAATGTGTAATAATGCAATACTTAGTAGACTAATTGGTGTGATGTTCAATTAAAACCACACATTTCTGTTTGAGTATGTATTTTGCTGTCTGTGTATGAGTATATTCATCTTACATTTTGATCTACTTGCAGCATTTTTGTGATAGCATGTGGTTAATGTGCTTAGCATGTACTTAAAGCATTTCAGCCTTTCCTGAGCATATATCATTTAATTCTCTCTGTGAAATTTTATGTTCTAAAAGGAACCTAATTTCTGTCATGTTTTGGCTTGCTTGCTGTGTTAAGTATGGGAAAAAAAATGAAGTGGTGGCCAAATTGCAATGACTTTTCTTCATGTTTTTGCCTTCTGAGAATACACAATAATGTAAAATCATGTTAATTATGTCTTCTACAGTTTCAAAGAAGCGAACAAAGCAAAGATTCAATCTTCTTCAGAGATGGAGTTAGGCAGATCGACTTTGTCCTTTCTTATGTGGATGATATGAAGAAAGATTCAGATCTAAAGGCAGTAAGTGCTTATCTTGGAGAAGCAGAGAAGAAAGATGAATATTCTAAGACAGAACTGACTGAGAATCTACTGAGGATGCAGAGTTTATCAGTTAACATTTATTTCCTGAATGTTTTGCACTTGATGACTGAGTTAACTTCTTTCTTCTCCCACATCCTCTTCTTTCTTCCTCCCTCCCCCATTATTCTCCCACTTCTCTTTCTATGTGACTGACACATCAATTTCATACACCTTGCTTTAGATATTAAGTGTGACCCCACAAATAGAGGTTTTATCTCTTAATCTAGTACAGTGGTTCTCAACCTTCCTAATGCTGCAATCCTTTAATACAGTCCCTCGTGTTGTGGTGATCCCCAACCATAAAACTATTGCATTGATGCTTCATAACTGATATTTGCTACTGTTATGAATCATAATGTAATTATCTGATATGTGGGATATCTGATATGTGACTCCCAAAAGGTCAGAAACCACAGGTTAAGGACTACTGATCTACATACTCATAAGCACACACACACACACACACACACACACACACACACACACACTAATCAGGTTCTAGTATTAATCAGATTCTAGTCCTCTTGTGTGTTTTCTATCATATCTATTATCCTAATAATGTCATCTATCTCCTTTTGGTTTCAGGGAATTAACGTAATTTCCCTTGGGCTTTAGCTGGCTCTTCTCTAACTGTAGAACTAATAATGCCTTATAGAATGAAGTGTTGACAGAGGTTTCTGTCCTGCCCAATTCTGCAGCCATTCAGTCTGGCTTCCTCTGTTATGACTGCTGATGGACTCTTTCCTCTTCCCAGAATTCTCCTGTTGTCATTGCTCCACCTATATTTCCTGCCTGGTCACCCCGCCTATACTTTCTGCCTGGCTACTGGCCAATCAGCATTTTATTAAATTACTACAAGTGACATAGTACAAGACCATAGTATAAGTCCCACAGTAGTGAACCTCTTGTACAGTTTAGACTTGCATCTCACATGATGACTGTCCCATCGAGAAATGGTTAAAACTGCTTCTGTTTTTCACTTCATAATTTTGGACTATTTATCTTCTGTATTATTTGATTTTTTCAACTCTAAAATGATAAGTCTAGTCTCTCACTATTTAGAGTAAATTAACTAGTACATAAAAAAACCTGAATGTAAGACCCAGTACAGACCATAATGAGAGCTATTTCTTCAATGGTAGCAGGAAATATTCCCTGAAGTTCAATTTTCATTATTGCTATCCACTTCAGAACAAATAATCTTATGTTAAGGAAGAAAAAAAAGAATAAATGGTTGATTATATTTAATAAATTGAAAGCATTTGATGTATCCAAAGGATCTTATACTTGTGATACAATTGTAGTAATTTACTTGGCATAAAGATTTATTTTTTTACTGTCTTTTAGTGATTCTGATAATGTCCAGTGAAATGTCTTTCTTGTTCTTGATTAAATTTTAATGATTCGTTCAGGGAAATAAAAGTCAGAATCAGTAAATAAATAAAAAAAAGAACCATTGATCTAGTATATCCTTTTAATATTCAGTTTTCATCTTCAAAGTGTGTAGTCAATTTATCTAATAAGAAGATAGCTTTTGTGTTGAGCTCTAACCCTGGTTCTACCACTAATTGCTTCCTGAGTTTATTATTTTTGCTTTAATGCCTCTAACACAGCAGGGTAGGTTCATAACACAAAGTATGTTGTCTTGTTCCTTGTCCCATCCCCAGGTGCTCAGAATGCTGTTAGGGTTTGATGAGTGCTCCATATTTGAAATGATGAATAAGAGATTTGATCTCCATGTATAAGGATTTATATGTGTAGACATATTGTAGACATATATGTGCAGGTATTTATTTATATGCTGAAACATTACACTGGTAATAACTTGAAAACTGAGTGTCACCCTCAGAACCTGAACTTACTGACCTTTGTATCTTTCTACCTTGTTCTGATGCCTACTAATGCCTCTGAGATTCATAGACAACAGTCATCTTTGTATCTTTTTATATTTTCTATGGATGATCCTTTCACACCTGATCCTTTCTTGAGGATCTCTGCTTCTCATAGTCATCTTCTTTTCCAATAGGGACAGTACAGGCTGAGAGCCTTGTTGACTTTCTTCTGCCTCTTTTCTTCCTAAAGTTTCTGTGCTTTGAATCTCAGCAAATTTAGTTCGTTTTCTGATGTGAGGAAGAGGGCCCGCTTTTTTGTCTCGGCTGCCTGGCTTGCTTAGCCCCCAAAATAACCACACAGAAACTGTATTAATTAAATTACTGCTTGGTCCATTAATTCTAGCCTCTTATTGACCAACTCTCATATCTTGATTTAACCCATTTTTTATTAATTTGTATATTGCTATGTGGCTGTGGCTTACCAGCAAGATTCTAACCAGTGTCCATCTCAGGCAGAGGATCCATGGATTCTCTGACTCTGATTTCTTCCTCCCAGAATTCAGTTCCATTTTTCCCACCTACCTGAGTTCTGCCCCTATCAGGCCAAGGCAGTTTCTTTATTCATTAACAAGCAACAGATAGAAAGAAGGACCTCCTACATCATTTTCCCCTTTCTGTTTAAACAAAAAGGAAGGCTTTAACTTTATTTTTTTTTAGATTTATTTATTTATTATGTATACAGTGCTCTGTCTGCATGTATGCTTGTCTGCCAGGAGAGGGTACCAGGTCTCATTATGGATGGTTGTAAACCACCATATGGTTGCTGGGAATTGAACTCAGGACCTCTGGAAGAACAACTAGTGCTCTTAACCTCTGAGCCATCTTTCCAGCCCAAGGCTTTAACTTTAACATAGTAAAATTACATATAACAAAACAGGTATCAAATAAGAATTATAGTTACAGTATTTATATCTACTTTATCTTTTATCATAACTAAGCAAAGCTATATTATTACTATTTATTCTTCAACTCCATCAAAGACTCCAGAAGGATATAATATTACCTAAGTAAACAGAAAGTACATTGTAAGCAACTTCTAAAATTCTAGAATTAACAGAGACATCTCACTACCTGGACAATCACCCAAAGTATTTCTGTACCATAGGGACATCCATCTTTAGCCTACAGGCCCATAGTATCCAGCAGACTTTTCCATGAAGCAGGAAAATTCAAAGACAGTTCAGTCACTTTCTTCTGTATCCTGCAGAATGTCTCATAGAGTCTTTCATTAAGCAGAAACCCTGAAGGATCATCTCACCTTTAGGCAAGTTCAGAAGTCATTTATCTGCAGGTCATGCATGTCCAGTGAAGCAGTCCAGGCAAGATCAGTTTCTTGCCCAAATGGGTAAGAAGCCTCTTCAATGCCCATGTTCCTCTCAAAGTAGCTTGGTGCTGCCAGGAGCAGATGTTTATCACTGTCATGAAAAGTTCTAAGTTCTTAAAGGTTTTAAATGCCATATTCTGAAGGTCTCTGAAAGGTTTAATTAATACCTAACTGAAATATATCTTTATATATCTAGAATATCTAACAAACATAATTACAAGCTTGACTGTTATAGATGATTATCCATTAACCTATATTTCTCAATTATACATTACATTTTTAAAATGAACTACACAGTCACATCACCTCAATCAAGAGCAGAAATATACATATAACAAGATCGACCTTAAATTTGTATCAGTAAACCAAGATCCATACCAAGGCAAAATATTCATATCTATATTATATCCCCCTTTAAATGTAAAAAAAGCATTTATAAACAATGTTTGGGAATATGGGCATAGTTTTTTCACTCCAAACTGTTTCCTGCTGTATGGATATGCTATTAATCAGGTCTTTCATGGTGTATCCTGTGTGCTAGGTTCATCTCAGTTGGCAAGTGGGTGAAGAAATTTTTTGAGGGTGTTTATGGCAACCTTTCAGAAAGCCTTGGTCTATGAAACCATATTTGCCTGTAGACAATCCACAGCTTCTCATCTTCTGTGAAAGCAAAAGAAAAATCTCTTCCCAAGCAGCATGTTCTTAGACTCAAACTCTGAAGTCAAGATACCTTTATAATATACTTGCTGGTTTAGCTAAGCAGCCCATACAATGAAATGTCTCTTGGTACTTAGTTCTGTCACAGTCGAAACATTCAAAGATAACACAATATATACATAATCCAGATTCTTTGTGAATTTTCCATTTTTATGTGGCTTATTTTTTTTACTTCTTTTAATCTATGACTATCTATGATCTGTCTCTTTAAAGGCTTTACCCCCTTTTTTTAAAGAATTAACATTATTTTATGACTCTCTATACTCTTTTTCTTCTTTCTCCCAAGTCTGCATATATTTATCTAACACTGTGACCCATTTAAAGGTCTTTTATGTCTAAATCAGTCCTATTATGAATCTGTAATTCTTTACTGTCCAGGAGCACTTCTAAAAATGCTAAGCGCTTCTTAAAAAAGTAAGTTGCACCATTAGTAGGGGTAAAATGGTATGACCTGTTTGCCTGCCCAGTCTAAAACTTAAACTGTGCTATTATTATGATAAATATGGTAGTTCCTGCCTGTGCTCCACACAGTTCAGCATGGCATGGCAGAGCTGCTTGTACCTCTGAGCTGTTTGTGCCTCTGAGCCACATGCATTGCCCCATTTCAAGGCACACAGTGAGTCCACATTTCCATCAAACAAGCCATAGCACTTTACTCACAAACCCCATCCAAATGCTCTGTCTCCCACAAGAGACAGAGGTCATGCTAGCAGCATAGCTCAGAAAGCCGGCATTTTAAAACTGCTGCTTTTTTTCTAATGTATCTGCTGAGTCAAAAAAATCTCTCATAAAGAAGCTGCTGCGGCAGGATGCCAGCAAACAGCAAAAAACTGTGTCAAACTTGTTTTTTTTTTTGTCTTTGTGTTGTTGTTGTTTTTCTAGAATTCCTTTTAAAACTTTCTCAGGTTTTACATGGATATCATTGACCACGTTGGAGTGCCAGTTGTTGTAAGGAAAAGGAATACAGTTCCTGTGTGATTATTTCATGTGTAAGTTGGGTGGCTGGGACAAAAAAAGCAGGCCCTTTCCATTGCAACATTTTCCCATATGGGAGCAGATGTTTGTTATGTATATGGGATAAAACCTTTTCCTCATTATATCTTGAACCTGAATGAATAATGAAGTCAATTCTGTACCATCTGGTACAAATTCATTAATTTCAAATATGATATGTAAGATAACTCTTTCTGCATATTGCAAATCAGTGACTATATTGAGAAATTCTTTAAAATACCTTAGTATCAAACGAATAGCATATAATTCTGCTTTTTAGACAGAATTATGAGGACTTTGTCCCACCTTATTTAATTCTTCTGATTTGTAACCCATCTTTCCTGATTTATTTGCATCAGTATAGAATTTAAGGGCTCCAGTTATTGGTGTGTCATGTACAATTTGAGGAAGAATTCAAGTAGTTATTTTTATAAGGCTAATTCTAACACTTTTGGTATAATTGTTATTAATTTCTCCAAAAAAATTAGCACAATTTCTTTGTCAGGGTTAATTGTCTTCCCATATTTTTAATTTCATCAGAAGTAAAAGGCACTGTAATCTTTGCTGGGTCTATTCTTACTAGTTGACATAGTCTCAATTTTCCTCTTATAATTAATTCAGAAAATTTTTTCACATACATTTTAATTTTTTTACTAGGTTTATGTGGTAAAAAGATCCATTCTAAGATAAAATATTCCCTCTGCATTAAAATTCCTGTGGGAGAAATTCTAGAATACTATTAAGATTTGGGTCTCCTGGGGCTGGAGAGATGGCTCAGAGGTTAAGAGCACTGACTGCTCTTCTGGAGGTCCTGAGTTCAATTCCCAGCAACCACATGGTGGCTCACAGCCATCTGTAGTGAGATCTGGTACCCTCTTCTGGCCTGCAGGGATACATGAAGGCTGAACACTATGTATAAAATAAATAAATAAATCTTTTAAAAAAAAAGATTTGGGTCTCCCCAATCCACATGTTCCCCCTCCCTGTAATTTCTCTTCAACCACAACTAATCCATTCTCAGCTTCAGTTATTAATTTCCTGGGACTATTTAAGTCTTTGTCACCATCTAAAGTGTTGTTTTAATGAATTATTAGATCAGGTGTTATCCCAACAGTGGGTCATAGAATGGAAATATTTCCTAACAATCTTTTAAAGTGATTAAGAATCCACAATCAGTCTCTCCTAATTTGTGCCTTTTGTGTTCTAATTTTCTGTAAACCTATTTTATAACCTAGGTAATTGACAGAAGCTTCTCTTTTTACTTATTCAGGATCAATTTTTTATCCCCAATTAAGCAAAACTTTCTTTACTTTTCAAACATTCTTTCTAAAGTATCCAAATTTGAATCACATAGCAAAATGCCATTCATGTAATAATGAATTATAGATTTAGGAAATCATATACATATTATTTCCAATGACTGACTTACAAAGTATCGGCACAGGGTGGGACTATTGAACATTCCCTGTGGGAGGATGGTCCATTGAGATCTCTAGTAGGCTGAGAATTATTATAAGTACACACTGTGAGGGCAAATTTTTATCTGTCCTTTTCTTGAAAAGGTATAGTCAAAAATTCTTTTAAATCAATAACTGTAAGAGGCCATCCTTAAGTTAATAGGGAAGGCAAAGGAATTCCAGATTATAGAGGGCTCATAGGTTGAATTACCTTTACCTTGTTGACAGCTCTTAGATTTTTTTTTACCATTCTCCATTTCCCAGATTTCTTTTTAACAATAAATACAGAAAAATTCCAAGGGCTGGTTTATTCTTCATTATGGTGATCATCTAGTTGTTTTTGTACCAGTTTTCTAAAACCTGTAGTTTCTCTTCCATTAAAGGTTGTTGTTTAACTCATATTGGTTTCTCAGTTAACCATTTTAAAGGTAGGGTCATTGGTACCTTTGAAGGTTTGCTAGTTGTTTTGCAATCTTATACAAGCTAAATGGCTGGTGTCCTTTGTCTATAGTACCTTATAATATCCTTCCCACAAACTCATATTAATTTAATGAATATTAATTTGGTTATCCCATTGCTGCAGCAGGTCATGGCCCAATAAGTTTACTGCAATATTAGCCAAATATGGTCCCAGCCTTCCATTCTGTCCTTTTGACCCTATGCATTAAAATCCATCTCATGCTTTGTTTCACTTGAGATATGATACCAATACCTAGAGATTGAAGATCTGCCTCTTGAAGAGACCAATTTGGATGCCAAGATTTTGGAGTAATGATGGTCACATCCACACCTATGTCCAGTAAGCCCTCAAATATAATGTTGTTTATATGTACTCTTAGCTTTAGTCTTTGATAAATTATAGAAGTCTGTCAAAATATATATTTCCTACTTTCTCTTGGAACTTTTGATTCATCTTCCATTTTTAATCCATCATCGAGAACAGTATGGATTTATACAGCACACATTGAAGTTTTAAATTTTTCTGGTGAGACATGTCCTCCACTGTGACTTGAAATGACTGAACCATGTTTGACCTGAGGGCCTGTGAGAGGCCCCCCAAAGAGTTTCCCAGTGGTATCCGGTTTCATTGTTTGTCTTTTTTTTAATCTAGATTCATTGGTCCAATGACAGCCTTTGCAGCATCTTCTATATAATCCAGAAGACTGACACCTTCTATTTTTGTCATTCCCTAAAGAGACAATATTCCTGGAAATGTCTTGTCTACAATACCTTCTCAGATATCATAGTCTACCACAATTAAAACATTTGGCATTTTGATGTCTCCTCATAGCTTTGGAAATTGCTTTCCCTAATCAAAGCCTCAGGATTATAGTAAAATGCGTCAATGTTCATTGTATGCAAGACCCATAAATCCATTGGTACTGATCTAACCTATAAAAGTATAAGTATCTTTTTGCATTTTAAGATGCCATTTTCTTTTTTATATATATCTCAAAAAACTTTATTCCACAAGATTGGAAAATCTAAGAGAAATGAACAAATTACTTGACAGATACTACTTAACACATATAAATCAAGATCATATAAACAATTTGAATAGAATGATAATTCCTAAGGAAATAGAAGCACTCATTAAAAGTCTCCTAATCAACCAAAAATAAATAAATGAATAAATATGAAGTATGGGACTAGATGGTTTTAGCAAAGAGTTCTACCAGACTATCATTTGTTTTTAAATTTTTATTGAGCTCTAAAATTTTCTCTGCTCCCTTCCCTGCCATTCCCTTTCCCCTTCAACCCTCCCCCAAGGTTCACATGCTCCCAATTTGCTCAGGAGATCTTTTCTTTTTCTACTTCCGATATACATTAGATCTATGTAAGTCTCTCTTAGTGTCCTCATTGTTGTCTATGTTCTCTAGGATTGTGGTTTGTAGGCTAGTTTTATTTGCTTTATGTTTAAAAACCACTTATGAGTGAGTACATGTGATAATTGTCTTTCTGTGTCTTGGTTACCTCACTCAAAATAATGTTTTCTAGCTCCATTCATTTTCCTGCAAAATTCAGGATATCATTATTTTTTATACTGTGTAGTACTCCATTGTGTAAGTGTACCACATTTTCCTTATCCATTCTTCAGTTGAGGGGCATTTAGGTTCTTCCCAGGTTTTGGCTATGACAAACAAAGCTACTATGAACATAGTTGAGCACATGTCCTTGTGGCACGATTGAGCATCTTTTGGATATATACCCCAAAGTGGTATTACTGGGTCTTGAGGAAGGTTGTTTTGTAATTTTCTGAGAAATCACCACACTGACATACAAAGGGGTTTTAACAGCTTGCATTCCCATCAGCAATACATAAGTGTTCCCCTTTCCCCACAACCTCTCCAGCATAAGTTTTCATCAGAGTTTTTGATCTTGGCCATTCTTTCAGGTGTAAGATGGAATCTCAGAGTTATTTAGATTTGCATTTCTCTGATTACTAAGGATTTTGAACATTTCCTTAAGTGTCTTTCAGCCATTTTAGATTCCTCTGTTGAGAGTTCTCTGCTTAGGTCTGTACTCCATTTTTTTATTGGATTATATAATCTTTTGGTGTCGAATTTCTTGAGTTCTTTGTATATTTTAGAGATCAGACCGCTGTCTGATGTGGGGTTAGTGAAGATCTTTTTTCATTCTGTAGGCTGTGGTTTTGTTTTGCTGTCTTTGTCCAATGTTTTACAGAAGTATTTCAGTTTTAAGAGGTCCCATTGATTAATTGTTTCTCTCAGTGTCTGTGCTGCTGAGGTTATATTTAGAAAGCAGTTCCCTGTACCAATGCATTCAAGTGTCCTTCCCACTTTCTCTTCTATAAGGTTCAGTGTCATTGGCTTTATGTTGAGGTCTTTGATCCATTTGTACTTGAGTTTTGTGCATGGTGATAGATTTGGGTCTATTTTCGTTCTTCTACATGTTGAAATCTAGTTATGACAGCACCACTTGTTAAATATGCTTTCTTTTTTCCATTTTATATATTTTGCTTCTTTATCAAAGATCAGGTGTTTGAAGATATGTGGAATGATATCCGGGTCTTCTATTTGGGCTCCATTGGTCCTCCTGTCTGTTCTTATGCCAATACCACACTGTTTTCAGTACTATAGCTCTGTAGTAGAGTTTGAAGTCAGGGATTGTGATACCTCCAGAAGTTATTTTATTGTACAGGATTGTTTTGGCTATCCTGGGTTTTTTGGTTTTCCATATGAAGCTGAGTGTAGTAAGAGGAGCGGAGGGCTGTGTTTTGCCACCTGGCTAGCTTATACCCCAAAATAACAACACACAAATTGTATTCATTTAAACACTGCCTAACCCATTATTTCTAGCCTCTTATTGGCTAACTCTCACATCCTGATCTCACCCATTTCTCATAATCTGTATGTCATCACGAGATCATGGCTTACCAGTATAAGTCTAACCAGATACCATCTCAGGAAGGAGAATCAAGGCATCTGCCACACTTCCCTTCTTCCCAGCATTCGGTTCTGTCTACAATGCCCACTTAAGGGCTGCCTTATCCAAAGGCCAAGAAAGTCTCTTTATTCAACCAATGAAAGCAACACATTCTACACCAGTTGAGTACCGTTCTTTTTAGGTCTTTGAAGAATTTTGCTAGGATTTTGATGGGCATTGCATTGAATCTGTAGATTGCTTTTGGTAAGATTTTCATTTTTGCTATGTTAATTCTGCCTACCCAAGAGCATGGGAGATCTTTCCACTTTCTTGTGTCTTTTTCAGTTTCTTTAAAGATTTAAAGTTCTTGTCATACTTCCATTTGTTTGATTAGCATTATTCTGAGATATTTTATGCTATTTGTGGTTATTGTGAAGGGTGTTGATTCTCTGTTTTCTTCCCCAGCCCTTTTATCATCTGCGTACAGGAGGGCTACTGATTTTTTTGAGCTAATCTTGTATCCTACTACATTGTTGAAAGTGTTTATGAATTGTAGAAATTCCTTGATAGAATTTTTGGGATCACTTATGTAAACTATCATATCATCAGCAAACAGTGAGAGCTTGATGTCCTCTTTTTCAATTTGTATCCCCTTGATCTCTTTTTGGTGTGTTATTACTCTAGGTAGAACCTCAAGAACTATATTGAATAGATATGATGAGAGTGGACAACCTTGTCTTGTTCCTGATTTCAGTGGCATCTCTGTGAGTTTCTCTCCATTTAGTTTGATGGTGGTTGTTGGCTTGCTGTATATTGCCTTAATTGTGTTTAGGTATGCTCCTTGTATCCCTGTTCTCTCCAAGACCTTTATCATGAAGGGATGCTGTATTTTGTCAGAAGTTTTTTCAGCATCTAATGAGATAATCATGTGGTTTTTATTTTTCAGTTTGTTTATATGGTGGATTACATTGACAGATTTTCATATGTTGAATGATCCCTACATTTGTGGAATGAAGCCAACTTGGTCATGGTGGATGATGGTTCTGATGTGTTCTTGGATTCAATATGCCAGTATTTTATTTAGTATTTTTGTATCAATGTTCATGAGTGAGATTGGTCTATAATTCTCTTTCTTAGTAATGTCTTTCTGTGGTTTGGGTATCAGGGTAATTGTAGCCTCATAAAAGGAGTTTGACAATGTTCCCTCGGTTTCTATTGTGTGGAATAATTTGAGGAGTATTGTTATTAGTTCTTCTTTGAAAGTCTTGTAGAATCCTGAGCTGAAATTATCTGGTCCAGGGCTTTTTTGGGTTGGGAGACTTTTGTTGACTGTTTCTATTTCTTCAGCAGTTTTAGGTCTGTTTAATTTGCTTATCTGGTCTTGATTTAGTTTTGGTAAGTGATATTTATCCAGGAAGTTGTCCATTTCATTTTAGTTTTCCGATTTTGTAGAGTACAGGTTTTCAAACTATGACCTGATGATCCTCTGTATTTCCTCTGTGTCTGTTGTTATGTCCCCCTTTTCATTTCTGATTCTGTTAATTTTGGTATTCTATCTTTGCCTTTTTGTTAGTTTGGGTAGAGGTTTGTCTATTTTGTTGATTTTCTCAAAGAACTAACTCTTTGTCTCAATGATTTTGTATTGCTTTCTTTGTTTCTATTTTTGTTGGTTTCAGCTCTCAATTTGATTATTTTCTGCCATCTAGTTCTCTTAGGTGGGTTTGCTTCTTTTTGTTCTAAAATTTTCAAATGTTCTGTTAATTCACTATGTGGGCTTTTTTAAAGCTTCTTTATGTAGGCATTTAGTGCTATGAACTTTCTTCTTAACACTGCTTTCATTGTGTACCATAAATTTGGGTATGTTGTGTGATCATTTTCATTGAATTTTAGGAAGTGTTATTTTCCCCTTTATTTCTTCCTTGACCCTTTGATGATTCAGATGAGTATTGTTTAATTTCCATGTGTTTGTGGGTTTCTGGAATTATTATTGCTGTTGACTTCTGTTTTTTAACCATGGTGATCTGAGAAGGTACATTGGGTTATTCTAACTTTTTGTATTTGTTGATATTTGTTTTGTTATTGAGTATTTTGTCAATTTTTGAGAAGGTTCTATGAGGTGCTGAGAAGAAGGTATATTCTTTTCTGTATGGATGGAATATTCTATAGATGTCTGTTAAGTCCATTTGAGTCATATCATTTGTTAGTTCTCTTATTTTTCTGTTCATTTTTTTGTCTGACTGACCTGTCCAGTGGTGAGAGGGGAGTGTTGAAGTCTCCCACTATCAGTGTGTGTGGTTTAATGTATGATTTAAGCTTTAGAACTATTTCGTTTACATATGAGTCGGCCTTGGTTTTTGAAGCATAGATGTTCAGTATTGAGATTTTCTCTTGATGAATTTTTCCTCTGACTTATATGAAATGATCTTCTTTGTCTCTTTTAAAAGACTGATTTTAGCTTGAAGTCTATTTTGTTCGATATTAGGATAGCTACACCTGCTTGTTTGTTAGGTCTATTTGATTGGTATAGTTTTTTCCAACCCTTTACTCTGAGATGATGTTTGTCTTTGAGGTTGAGATGTGTTCCTTGTATGCAGGAGAAGGATGAATTCTGTGCATTTCTAAGGTGTGTTCAGTCTATTTACATTAATGACCAGTGATTGCTTTCTCCTGTTAATTTAGTTTTCATTGTTGGTGATGTTAATTTGTGCATTTTCTTTTCTGTGGGTTTTGCTGCATCAATTGTTGGTGTAGCCATCTTCCTTGGGTTGGAGTTTCCCTTCTAGTACTTTGTGTAGGGCTGGACTTGTGGCTAGGTATTGGTAAAATCTAGATATGTCATGGAATATCTTGTTTTGTCTTTCTGTGGTGATTGAAAGTTTTACTTCCTATAGTAGTCTGGGCTGGTGTTGGTAGTCTCAATGTCTGCATAATGCTTGACCATGACCTTCTGGCTTTCATTGTCTCCAATGAGAAGTTAGGTGTAATTCTGATAGGTCTATGTTTATATGTTACTTGGCCTTTTTCCTTTGCAGCTCTTACTATTCTTTTTTTTTTACTCTGTATGTTTAGTGTTTTTGTTATTATGGGTAAGAGAACTTCTTTTTTGGGATCCAGTCTATTTGTTGTTCTGTAAGCTTCTTGTATCTTCATAGGCATATCTTTCCTTAGGTTGAGAAAGTTTTCTTCTATGATTTCATTAAATATGTTTTCTGTGCTTGTGAGTTGAACTTTTTTCTTTTTCTTCTATACCTATTATTCTTAGATTTGGCCTTTTCATGGTATCCCACATTTTCTGGATATTTTGGGTTAAGCTTTTGTTTGAGTTTATGTTTTCTTAAACTGGTGAGTCTATTCTCTCTATTGTATTTTCAGTGCTTCAGATTCTCTCTTTCATCTCTTGTATTCTGCTGTTCATACTGGTGTTTGTGATTCCTGATCATTTTTTCATGATTTCTGTTTCTTTAATTTCTTCAACTTGTGTTTTCTTTATTGTCTCTATTCCAGTTTTCAAGTCTCGAATAGTTTCTTTCATATGTTTGATTTATTTTTCTTGGTTTTCTTTAAGTGGTTTGCTGATGTCTTCCAATTTTTTGTTTGTCTTTTTCTCCATTTCTTTAAGAGAATTTCTCATTTCCTCTCTAAGAGTTTTAAACATTCTCTTGAAGTTATATTTTAGGTCCTTTTCTTCTCCTTCATCTATATTTGGTTGTTCATGTCTTGCTGTTGTAGGTTTTACTGGTGTTGTTTTGCTCTTTGTGGTGTTGCATGTGTTCTTACCTTTTTGACTCATCATTTTCTCTAATAGGTGTGGTTGGTGCTTTCTGAGATTCTGTTGAATAATATTCTAGGTGCCAGTGAATCCAAAGCTCAGATGGTTTTTACTCATGGTACAGTCAGTGTCACAGTTCTAGTTACCTATTGGTTACTCCATGTTCCGGGAGATAGGTCAGTGTTCCTGTGCTTTGGTGGGCTCCTTGAAGTTTACTGTCTCAGGCCTAATTTGGCCTAGGTTACCAGCTTTCACCTGTTTCTGTAAATCCTGGTCTGGATCTTCTCCTGCAGAATTTCCTGACTTGGAGTTCATCCTGCAAAGGTTTCTGGCTCCAGTCTACTTGCCTCAAAGTTCCCAGGCTTGGGTGCACCCAGAACAGCAAAGGACCTAACTCAGTCTTACTTTTTCAGAGGTCCCAGACTCATGCTTGGACTTGCAAATGTTCCAGATTTCTGCCTATTTTCTTTGGTGTCCCAGAACAATGCCTGGACCCACATAGGTCCTGGCTCAGGCCTACTTCCTCTGAGGTCCCAGTCTCCTACCTGGCCCCACAGAGATCTCTCATTTCTGCCTACTCCCTCAGATTAATGCTCAGAATGGCAGAGGTCCTGACACAGGCCCACATCCTGGGAGCTCCTAGACTCATGCCCAGATGACAGGGGTCCTGGCTTATGTCTATTCCCTTGAAGGTCCAAGATTCACATCCGGACCTTCACTGGTCTCTGGTTCTGGCTCACTCGCTCAGTGGTTACTTACCTGTACCTGTTCTAGAGGAGATTATTGACTCTGGATCAGGTTGTTGTCTCAGTTCTGGTCTGCCAGTGTCCTGGGACTCCTAATTTGGCTTTTCAAAAGCCAGAGATTCAATAAGAACTCCTCTATCTTCCTACTCTACAGCCTTAGTTAATCTTTGTAAAAAGTCAGTAAAGGTTTCTCTTTGGCCTTCTTTAACCCTAGTATATGATTCAATTCTATTTCTTAGTTCTTGAATCCTGCCCCAAGCATTTACAGCTGCTCTTTGGCCTTAGGTAAAGGATGTGCTCATCATAAAGAGCTTGATCTTGTATATAAGCATAAGTGTCCTTGCCAAGAAGTTGATCTTGGGAAGCCTCAAATCCTTTTGTTCTTCCCTAGTGTTCTAAAATTTTTGCATCTCCTCACCATTAGCATTTCCACAGTAGTTGTGACCCATCTTTGAGGATTGCTGAAACTAACTGAAACCAGTCATATTTCTGTTATTGGAAACCCACGCTTTCATCAACTCCATAACAACTGGTGAATACAAGTCATAAGATACTAGTGCTTGTTTAATTTCCTTTAGATCATTCATACCTATAGATTTTCATTCACATTCTCTGAATCCTTTTGGGTATTTAGTGCTGGATGGTTTGTTAGAGGTAATTACAGGATAAGTAGCTAACACCCTTGGTATGTCATCTCTGACTCTGACAGATAATGGTGATGTTAAATCCTGTCCCTTTACCTCCACCAGTTCTTACCAGTTCTGATAATTTCCGCAATCATTTCAAATCTTTTTACCAATGTCTTTTGTAAAGCATGAATCTCTTAACCTCTGAATATATCTAATGATTTCATTGACTCACATAAATTCTGGGTCTCATTCTACATGCATGATTTCAAGGTATAAAATTTTTCCAATAATGATAACTTCTCATCCTTGGATATTACTTGGATGGTATGCAGAATGCCTTCCTGAAGAGACACTCTATCTGCTAACTTAACATAGCTTTTTAACAGATTTTGATTGTCAAATTCAACACTATGAATTCCTTCAGATAATTTTTCAGCACTCTTTATCATGGCTTGAACTTTTCTGTAAAATTAATGTTATCCTTTTCAATGGTATTAATTTTTTAGCTAACTTTTGATTTTCCATAGTATATATACTGTCAGCTAGATGTTCATTGTTAGTCCATAAAGACGGTATCATTTCCAAAAGTACTTCATTCTTGGCTCTGTTATAATACAATTTTTAAAGAATATAATATGAAAAACAAAGGTAAGTCACATTATTAAGTAAATGGATGCATCAGAAAAACAATATAAACCCTGCAGAATATCATCTATATTATATGGGAAAGATTATTAAATTCCTTGATGGTGATATTTTCTACAATTATATAACTTCCAAATTTATTTATTGATTGATTGATTAATCAAATGAACCTAGCTCTGTTATGAAATCTCAGTAAATTATTGTCTGGGAACATAAACCAGAAGCTGTTCAAGTCACAGCATGGCTGGGGGGAAAAGTGTGCACAAGCCTGGGAAATTGCCAAGTCACCATGCTGCAGGTCTCCCAAAGGGTTGGCTCTGCTCTGGCAGGGTTTTGGCAGAGAAATACTTATTAGGTGAAATCACGCCAAATGGGTGGGGGTGGGAGACCTTTGGACATGACCCTTTTGAGCCAGTTTTGGTAGGCATGAAGTTGGAATCCACGTGAGTTCCAAATTAAGCGCAATTAATAAAAGCTCATGGTCAGAAAACGGAATTCAAACTGAAGATCTGAAAAGCAAAACAGCCAGCCACTGACTCTTACCTCAAACTCAGTCTTAAATGCCTCTCAGAATTTCAGAATGAGACTGTGTGTTGAGAGCTGTTTCTTCCCATTTTATAGACTTCTTTAGGGCTGGGAATAAAGGTGTGTACCACAGGGATTAAAGGCACTCACCACCTTTTATGAAAACAAGTGCGGCTACTGGGATTAAGGTGTGTGCCTTTGTGGCTACTGGGATTAAAGGTGTGTGCTATTGTGACTACTGGGATTAAAAGTGTGTGTTACTATAATCTGGTCTCTAAGGCTGACCAGTGGGACTGTTTTACCCTCAGATCTTCTAGCAGTCTTTATTTATTAAAACACAATTGAAATGCCATTATACTCCATCCCTTCCTGCATCCACCCATTCATTTGTCCATCCATCCCTCTCTTACTTCCTTCTTTCCTTTTGTAAACCTTCTTTGGCAATTGTTGGTTATGGAATGTGTGACATTCTCATACTTGCCTATAACATGCTTTGATTATGCTCACCTCATCTGTTTCTTTCTCTCTCTTCCAAATCTTTATGTCCTTTCACTGTCACACCCTCCCCACACCACGACAATACTTGTTTTGTTAGTTCAGCCTTCTTCCTTTAACACCATAATCTCCAGTTTCTGATATATTCATGACACAATTTCATTTTTCTCCATTATGTATATACCATTTGTCCTTGTCTACTCACTCCTCTGTTGTTGTAGTCAGTGTTCTATTGCTGTGAAAACACACCATGACCACAACAACTCCTATAAAGAAAAGCTTTAATTGGGACTTTCTTAGAGTTTCAGAGGTTTAGTCCATTATCATCATAGCAGGGAGCATGGTTGCATGCAGGCTGAATGGTGCTGAAGAAGTAACTGAGAGTTCTACATCTGGATCCACAGGCAAGAAGAAGAGAGAGAGAGAGGGAAGAGCTACTGGGCCTGGCTTAGGCTCTCAAAATTATAAAAGCCACAGACAGTGACACATATCCTTTAAGAAGGCCACCTAATTCTTCTAAGTAGTGCTACTCCCTGATGACTAAGCACTCAAATATATGAGTCTGTGAGGGTCATTATTATTCAAAGCAACACATCTGTTGATGAGCACCCAGGCTGGCTCACTCCATAATTTAACTTATGTGATACAGCTGCAGTAGATGAGGTTATGAAAACATCTTTATAGTCACTACTCCTTACCCCTCACATCTTCATCCAGCTCAAGTCTGATAGTCAAAACTTGTTATCATTCTCATATACATGTCTCTATATCCCTTCCCTACCTATTATTACTTATTTGCTAAAAAATCTTTAAATAAAACCTTTAGTGTACTACATGCAAAGGTCCATGCACCTCAACCTCAATGCCCATCTCCACATTTAAAGCAATAGCCAAATCTCAGTTCTTGTCTTACATAACTAGTGTATTACTAAAGGTTTTCTAGAGTAGCAGAACTTAGAGAATGAGTCTATCTATCTATCTATCTATCTATCTATCTATCTATCTATCTATATCATTTATCCACATATATATGCACACACACACACACACACACACACACATATGAAGGGGATTCTTAGAATCACTATGGTTCAACTAATACAACAATTATTGGCTATGAATGGAGAGTCAAAAAATCGAGAAGTTGCAATCCTCAAGGCTGAATGTCTATGCTGGTTTTCAGTAGACACTGAAATTTCAAAGAAGTTTGGTCTAATGCCAATAAAGGAATGGAGTTTCTAGTGAGGCAAGAACAAGAAGGCTCACTTCTTTGATGACACCATTTTGTCTCTCAGTTTTAAATCCAGAACCTTCCTTTCCACAATTCTCTGCAAAGGTACCTAACTTAGTGTGCATCCACATCTCTGTGCAAATTTCATCAATGTCTGAAACAATGATCCCACTCCTCAACTGCTCCCCAAAGCCCGACCCATCTCCAAATGTTCTCCATCTGTAATTATTCACCATAAAGTTTAACAATTACAAAAGAGGATAGAGTTGGATCAGTAGTTAAGAGCATATGCTACCCTTGCAAAGGACCTGACCTCAGCTCCCAGCACACATATGGGTCAGCTCAGGATTCAAAAAGGTTTGCTCTATCAGGCAAAAACCTGCCTAATTAGGTCTGAGCATAAACAAAATAAATTAACTAACAGAAATCTTTTCGTTATATCCCATTTCTGCTTTCTATGTTCTTTCTAATCACACTGTTTGTTGTTCTTTGCTGCTGCTGTTGTTCTTGCTGCGCTTGCTGCTCTTTCCCCTCCCATGATGTTTCCAGTTTGTATAACCCACACAGGCATTAGGGATGGTATCAACATGCACTTCAGAATCATAAAAAAGATAAATATAACTCAAAAAAGCAGCACTCCAGAAAAAGATGACACCATTCAGGAAAAGTCAGCATCCAAGGGGAAATACCTGACATTCCAAACCATTAGATAAGATCAGTAGACTTTTCTGAACCTTGGACTCCACTCCCCTCACTCCAATCTTAATTGGGATAACCAGCTTTGATAATATCCAGACCTGTTTGTCAGTAAGAGCTGAAAGACTGTCTTCCTATCTTTTTAAAATCCCTATGTGGTCCATTAGCAAAGGTAATTGTGGGGGACTGGCTTTAAGTAGATATGACCCAAGAGTGGATGTTAACACTCCAAGGCCTCTTGGGACAGTCATTTCCTTGCCCATACAGGAGGAAAGTACATTGCTGAGGTATTTTGGGAATGAATCCCAATTTGAAGGGGAGAAGACTCATAGCTTTGCAGGGTTTCTCTAAAATTGACAGTGACTGTCCAAAATACAAGTGTTCCTGAAGCTCTACAAGTCAGGTCCCCCACAAGTTGTACACTGTGGGTCTGTCTAAGAATCTTTCAGCTGTACACATGCTGTATAGTACTCCTTGCTCCAATACATACACATAAAATAAAAATCAATAGAATTTTTAAAGAAATCTAGAACAATTTCATTAATTACAAAGCATTAAAGTTTAAAATAATACTTAATGACCTAAAATTCACTCTTATTTCTGCCATCAGTTCTGTTGAATTCTTAGGGTGGGTGACTGTCTAATTTACAAAAGCCCTTGTCTTTGCAACTGGAAATTTAGTCACTCTTTTGGTGCTAGATGCAGAATTTTAAGTTATTCTCCATTCCTACTGGATTTTTAATTTTGTTATATATTGAAGAAATATATTTAAGTCAAGATAGTTGAGGAGGGAAGGTTTTTAGACATAGGCCCCTTCATATTAACACTGGAAGCAGAAAGGAAGCAGAGATTCCTTATTATGTCTGCGAGAACTTCAGTGTAAAGGAACCTACTGATCATAAATGACTCAATACATCCTAGTGAAGCTTTTCAAAGTTCAGTTTTCTGAACTGTTCACAATGAAGACAGGAAGAGGCTTTGTTCAGCAAGGCTTTGTCTAAATCTTACAGTAATTATTATTCTCAAGCCATGATTTGTGGTGAATCTTAACCTTTTTCCTCTAAGTGAAAGTCCTCTTGCTGGTCACGATCAAAAACCATGATGAGATTATGGCCTTCTGTGTCATGTAGATGGATGCTATAAAATAGTCCCACACTACCTTAGAATCAAGTATAATAAAGGGTTCTTTTTAGGGGTAGATTCATAGATCACAGTCCTGGGCATGAGCAGGGAACAGAAACTGAACCCAGAAGTTGAGAAAAGGAGGCCTCACAAGCTTTACATTTATATTTATAGTAAAAAAAAAGGCCATGTTCAAGTAGACTGGTATCTTAAAGGTTATTGACTGAAGGAATTACCACAGCACCTCCCCCCTTTTGTCTAAATAAGAAGACTTCTAAGCCTAATACAAAACTATATACAATAAAAACAAGTATCAAGTATAAAAATTAGAATTACAACCAGCATAAACAATATCAAGCAAGAAACATATTCTAAATGTTTCAATAATTATCCTATCCTAAGGAGTCTAAGTCTTGTATTAGAAATGACTTGGATAAGTCATGAGAGGGAAAATAACTACAATGATCTATTCTTCAATCCCAATGAAGACTTGAGAAGGGAAATAATAGTACTTGAGTAAACAGGAATTATAATCAAGCAACTTCCAAAATATGCAATAAATAACAGAGAAAACTGACTACCTGGGCAATCACCCACAGTCTCATTTGCAATGTTGGAGCAACCAACTTTGGCTAAGGCCTAGAGTAACTGACAGACCATTTTCAGAGGCAGGAAAGTTTTCAAAACCCTCTTACCCTGTCTTGGCAAGGTTTAGTAGTCTTTTTTCTTGTATCTTGCTTGTTCTGTACAGACATTGTGCATTTTGTCACTGATTGAGGCATGGGCAGTTCTTTGCCCAAAGGCCAATTTTTCCAAGAAGAAAACAAGCTCAAAATAAAGTATCTCCAGTGCTCAACACTCTCTCAGGAATAGATGGGTGCTTCCAGAAGCAATCATATCTGGCTCCAGATGTAGATAGATGCCATAAAGTAGTCCCACACTAGCTGAGGATTGATATAATAAAGAGTTTTTTATTTAAGGGTAGATACACAAATCACAGTTCTCTGCACAAGTGGGGAACAGGAATCAAATCCAGTAGCCAAGAGAGAGGATGTGCAAGCTTTACTTCTACACATACAGTACAAGAGATCATGCCCAAGTAGGGTAATATCTTGAAGGCTATTGACTGAAGGAGTTCCCACAGAAGTGGCATTAGAAAATTTGTTTGAAGATCACTGATCTTTGTAATGTTGAGCCTGTACCAGCTAGGAGTCTGTGTTTCTCTGTTTTCAAGTTTCTCATACTGTCAAAACACTCAGTGAAAGTTTGTGTGTATCATCAAATGTGAATTTTGTGAATCTTAGAGACTGTTCCTATTATTTTGTATTTCCAGAGTTTTGTCAATCATGGTATAGAACAAAATCAGCCCATGACCTGGAGTCAAGAATGCCTTGTAGTGCATTTTTACATACAACCATGGAAGGTTCTAGAACCTTCTGGAAGCACAGCCTTGAGTCTGCCTAGCCCTTAATAAGCTGTCACCAAGGTTAGCCAGGCATGTCAGCTAGCATATAGTGTTAGCCTGTCACTGTGCACTAACACAGAGAGTTACCCTGGCACTGCCAACAAACACAAAGGGTTGGCCTGGCATTGTCAGCTACCATGGAGTATCAGGATGGCACTGTCCACTAAGGCAGAGTATCTGCACCACCCGTTTCATTTATTTCTGCCATAGGAAAGAAGACGCGAGTTTGAACTAAATCTCAGAAAAACTGGTCTTGAGTTGGAAATTGAAGATAAAATGGTAACTATATTTGATAAATTATGCAAGGATTTTATTTTAAGTGGGTTTTTCTTTTATTCATGTATTTGGCTAGATAGATAGTGGGTTTGGAGCAATAAATAAATCTTTTGGCTACAGAAATATGCATGGAGCCAAGAAGTCCTGCATTTTCACAGTCAGTGAGGTGACATTTCAATGAAGCTTCTTAAAATGTGCAGGAGCATAGGAAGTCGAAAAAAGGCCAATCTGTAAAGTGTTTGCCATACAAATTTCACCCAGAAACCATATAAAACTCTGGATATGGTAATATGTTCTTATAATGCCAACAGTGGTAAACAAGAGGGCCCCTGGGACATAGTGTCCATTGAGTTTACCCTCACTGGTGAGTCCCAGACCCAGTGAAAGACCATCTCAAAGCAAACAAGCAAACAAGCTAGATGACTCCTATGGAGCTACACCCAAGACTACCTTCAGTCACTCACACCCACACACTACATATGCAACATTGGGGACACACACACACACACACACAACGTACTTTCCACTAAGGGTATAGAAAAATGAAGAACTTTGTTTACATAGCTGTTTTACCTTGATGCTGCCTGTCACATTGCACACTGGGCCTGGCTGCCTTGCAGGATAACCACTATTTAATCCATGGTACTCTGTTCATGAATAGGTGACATTATTTTATTCTGTAACTGCATTCATGTTTATTACTGCTTCTCTGCAATTACCTTTAAAGTTGTGTTTAAAACCTTACTTAAGATCATATTCTATCTGTGACTCTTCTGATATCCTCCAACTTTGTTTTCATTTTCTATTATTTCTCATCAGTTTTTACTGATCCAATCAATAAATGTGTGTAATAGAACACAAAATATAACTTACTTTCCTTTGTAGTGGACCTTCAGGTGAGGTCTATGCAGGAACTGTGGAAGAAGAGTGGGGATATCTAACAGCATGCATATAATATAATGTAATGTAGTACAATGTAATATAATATAATATAATACAAATAACCTCATATGATTATCTAAACAATATCCTGAGGTGATGCTCATCAAAACCTATTATAGTGTCTAGAATTATATATACAATTATATATATATATAATATATATATCGCTGTGAATCAGTCTAGAGCTGAGTAAACTAGACACACTAAAGTATATTATAGATGATATTCAGTATATTTATGCTAGTATAGTCATAGATCTGAAGTATATTTCAAACAAAATTCTCTCTCAGTCTCCATGTGCCTCTGTAGCACTCCTCCTTGTGGCATGCATATATTCACAATTATATATTACATATATGTTGATTCCTATGTTAGTATATGTCTTAGTTTCTTTTCTTTCACTATGATATAATACCATGGCCAAGGCAACTTATAAAAACAAAGTTTTTGGAAGAGCAATGATTTCAGAGGTTTAGAATATGTGATAGAGGAGCACTTTGTAGATGCAGGAACAGTTGAGAGATTCCATCTTGATCCATGACAGGAGGAAGAGAGTAAGACACTGGACCTGAAGTATGCATTTGAGACTTCAAGGCTCTCTCCCAGTGACACACTTCATCCAACAAATCCACACTTTCTCATCCTTCTCAAATAATTCCACTAGCTAGGGACAAAGCACTCAAACATATGAGCCTATGGGAGCTATTCTCCTTTAAACCACCATAGTACGCACACATAAACATCTTAGAGGAATCTCATTTTTTAAAAGTTTTGCTTAAAAATTGATTAAATTGAAAATTTATTTTCATCATTGAGAATTTGAGATTTGATTTATTTAATTTTTACCTTTCTTTCACTCTGTCTCTTTTTTTATGCAGAACTCTGAAGATGGAAAAACCTTTTTTGTGAAGATCCACGCCCCATGGGAGGTCCTAGTCACTTATGCTGAAGTGCTGGGAATCAAGATGCCTATCAAGTTGAGTGACATCCCACGGCCAAAGTACCCACCTCTGAGGTACATGCTTGGGCCTGTGAAGCTCCCGGCCACTGTGAAGTACCCCCACCCTGAGTATTTCACTGCCCAGTTCAGCAGACACCGTCAGGAGCTCTTCCTCATTGAAGACGAGGCCACTTTCTTTCCATCTTCAACGAGAAACAGAATTGTAAGTAGTGAAGGTTTTGGACGCCGCTCTCCATGTGTGCTGTGTAAGACTGCGCTTACGGGACTGTGCAAGCTCAAAGCTAAGCACTCAGGGTTTTCCTAGGCACGGCAAATATACCCATCTCATAGGATTATGCAGGGCTGGAGTCTGTTAGGTCCAGTTTTAACTTGTTAAAGTTCCTATTCCTCAAATATTATTTAAGAGCAGGTGATTGATAGTAGATATAATAGTGTAGGAGGCATTGTGTAACTCCAGATCAGCTTCTCACTGACAGCCCAAGGGTTTGTGCATTAAATCATCATTGTAAATTGATTCCATGATCTTAAAATTGGATTTTATAAATTTAACATCAGAATATCGATCAGTTTAATTCAGTTTGAATATTTTAATTTCTTTATATGTAAATAGGCTTCAAGGAGCCTCAGACATTTTCCCCCAATTAAATCATCTTTAGGCTTGTCAACAATATTTCTTCTCCTTCTGTAGTCCTACGTCTTGTACATTGCTGGCTGGAAGCCCCAGACACCACTGTTTCCTTGTGTTGGGTTGAGATCACATACATTTCTTATGTTACTATAAAACTTCAGTGAATTCGTCTGCAAATGGCTTTGAGCAACACTTAATGTACAGCAACTGCTCAGTGGGAATTAGCTCTCATTCTCATTAGACATCTAACTTCAGAAGAAAAAGATCGTATTGGCCTTGCCTTTGCATTGTGTGTGTGTGTGTGTGTGTGTGTGTGTGTGTGTGTGTGTGTGTGTGTGCATGTGTATGCGTGTGCACACGAGTGTGTGATTTAATTTCACCATATGATTCCCAGCCACTACAGACCTGTTTGCCCTTGAGACCCACACATTCTCTGTTTATAAGTCGAAGATATGGCACATTCTACTTTTTTTTACTAGTTCTTAAACCGTTATTTTATTTAAGTTCACAGAGATATCAAACAGATGTAGCTACTAAAATATGGTACAATGCAAACTGAATATGAATTGGGAAAGAACATTTTCACTTTCCCAGCAGAATTAAAAGATAAGAAGGCCCACATGTCAAACTATCACCTTCCAGGGACTAGAGAGGCCCTGCTGTTGTATCGGAAGGCTTCTTTTCAAGCCGTAAAGTTGCTGTTTCCTAAATAAGTTAACTTCTCTGGCAGCAGAGGACCTACTACTGCCCTGTGCTGTAATGAAAATGTAGTCAGTAACTTGTTCTCTATTGTTCTACTTATATTTCTGATAATAACTGAGGATGCTACTAATTGCCGAGTGTCAGTCTAATGTATACAAAGCGCTGGATTTAGGCTTTATCCCAGCTTTCACAAAGATGGACCAAGACACTGTTCAGCGCAGGAAGGTCGCTGCTACTCCTTCACCTCATCCTTCGCTGCTCATTGTCGCTTGTAAACCTTGCCAGCATGTTTTGTAAGTGGGAGTATGGGCTCCCTTCCTTCTGGAGCAAAGAAGCACCGTGCTCACTATTTAGAAGACTGATGTAGAAAGAGTTCCTTCCTGTCCCACTCAGCATTTTAGTCTGTGTATGGACACAACAAATAAATCTCTGGAGCATCTTACTAGGACAAACCCTCATATTTGAAAGCATCTTCCCAAACACCACAGTAAGAAAGTATATATGCATGCATGTGACACACATATATAATGTTCAACTGAGAGTCCCCATGATGCATATGTGTGTGCACACCATAGAAAAAGCACAGAACTTTTGATAAAGATTTAGCAACCTGTATATGTGGGAAAGCTTCCACAGTTAACATGAGTTCTGAATTGAATCTCTGCTTAAAGCATCTGCATGGAAAGAGAAACCGATAAGAAATTTTGTGTCACTTTGGTCATAAGGACAAACCTGACTTTCAGAGCACACTAAAGGGAGGGCACCAGCTTCCTGTCCATCTGTGGTGGGCACATTCCATTGCTATAGGACACACATGTGCCACTTGGCTGAGATGAATATTGGTGGAACCCTGCCTTAAGAAGCTCTAGAAACAACACTTCCCCAACTGGACATAACACTTTTATTTCTCCTTGTGTCTATGTGACTTTATAATCCTTCCTGGATATCACAAATAGACCATTGTGGAATAGACTTGCTGGGCCTGGTGGTTCATATCTGGGATACAGGCCCTTCAAACGCTGAAGGAGGAAGATCATCGTTAAGTGTAGGACCAGCCTGGACTATTCAGTGAGCTCCAGTCAGTCCTGAGCAATAAAGTTAAGACCCTATCTCAAAACAAACAAGCAAATAAATAAATAAATCCATGAAAATAATGATCTTGCACACATACAAAAGATGAAGAGGTAGATAATGTTTTTGACTCTTCCCTTAACTAACATTTCCCTTCATCTCTCTGACACTCCCTATGATCCCTTCTCCCTGAGACAAAACACCATGAAAATTGGTCCAAGCATACAATGTCACATTGACCTCTGTGTGATTAAGTCAAAGTTCCTTAGCTTGAATCAAATGCCAGGAGTGAGAAAACTTAATAAGACAGATTTGTGAAAATGCTGAGAATGGCCAGCTGCTAGGCCACTTGTGCCAGTCAGTCAAATTTTGGACACCATGGAGACATTCCTGAAGGAAATTGAAAGTGTACTGCAGTTGACAGACATCCAGTAAGACAGTCTTTTCAGCTTTGTGGCTGAACCTTTTGGGGTCTAAATAAAAGATCAAACCTTTAAGCCAACATTACCTTACATCAAACCTAATGTGGATTTAGCCCCTCCCCTCAGTCTGTGAAGCCAGGGAGATGTGAAGAAACTGCTGCAGAAGAGCTGGACGACTGTGAAAATGGTTCCTGGGGGTGTAAACAAAGACGCTATCTCCTGCACACCCGGTGTACAGCAGAAGTCACAGATGCTGGAGAAGGAGCTACAGCTGTCCACAAGATCTGGGTCAGGGAACTGGGGAGAGTGACTGTGCTCTTAGCCGATTCTCAGTGTAGATGCAGAAGTTTCCTGTCAGACCCGAGGGGTCCTCTTTCCCCCAGGCCTGTTGGCCACCATGTGGAGAGGGGAAAGAAGGAGATCAGGCAACAGACAGCCTTGGTGGCCCTTGAGCGTGAATAGAGGCTGTCCTCTGGGAGACAGATTTCTGTGTATCAGCTCAACTTTATCCCAGAATATAAGGAATATATAGGACTGGAAAGCCTGGGAGCAAACCTACTTTGCATTAAGTGGCATGCTCCTAACACAAGGCTTTGCATGTGACAGTAGGATCCTATAGCGGGCTCCTAGCACAAGTCTCCTTAGTAGGGATCAGTGCCCAGTGTCAAGATAAAGATAACTCAGGCGTCTGATTTAGAGACAGCTTTAAGTTAAGGTCAGTCCTTCAGGCCCACACACATTCTCCAGATAAGGCTGAGTGGAGAGCAGGAAGCTTTGCTGGAGAGAGGAACTTTGTGTTGTGGAGCTAATGAGTAATCTACCAGGCCACAGGGAGACTGCGACCTCAACCAGTCAGCAATGTCCTCTAACATCAGAAGATACCCTCTAGGACTTCCCTGTAGGACTGAAGAGGCTGGCTTCAGAGCATCAAAGAGCAGGACGATGGTTTTGCTAGGGGCCCAGGCAGTGGACAACTTTAAATTGAAACCCATGATCACATGGCATTCTGAAAATTCTAGTGCATATTAGAAGTAGAGCATCTATCTCCCTCTGTACCCTGTGACAGGACAACAAAACCCAGGGGCAGCACAGCTGCCTAAACTGAACATGTTTAGTTGGAATGCACAGTTGGAATGCACTTGGCAGGAACAATTTCTCTTCTTACTTCAGGAAGCACACAGCTCCCTGGAACTCAAACTGAGAAGCATGAGGTGGCTTCTCTCCGTGCTGCTAGCATGACCTCCATTCTTCAGCCCGTGGATGACCGGGTTCGGGTCCTTTGATGCAGCAATTGTGTTCACGTTTTGAACGGCTATGACTGAGAGAGATAGTGACCGTTCTGATGAATTGAAACTCTTCTAGAAATGATTCACGATCCTAGATGTCATTAAAATATTCACAACTCATTGGAGGAGATCAAATATGAAAACTGTGAAGAGCTTGCTAGGAGTTGATTTCAGTGTGAATGAAGGGCACAAGATTTCAGTGGCACAAGAAGCTGCAGATGTAAGCGGCAGGTGGGCCAGGACTAGGGGGAGCCTGAAGACAGGTCTAACATGGTCACCAGGAGTTTTAGGGTAAAAGTCCCATGATCCAGGCTCTAGGTGTCTCAAGGACTGAGCTTGACCAACAGTCCCAGTATGGTAAGCAAGATAACGTCTGGCAAAGGCCCCATCTGCATCATCAGAGTGATAGGCTGAAGAAATACTGAAACCAGCCTGGCCACGTATCAATTTAGTCTCCTATTTCTCCAAGTGAACTATCGATAATGGCACTTGAAACACCAATTCTAATAAAATTTTATGGCATGTGAGTGTCTCAGAGGTATTTGATACAAGAGAAGAAAATTAAATGATGATTCATGCACCCTAGGCCCCAAACAAGGCAATGGGGTATTGTCAGAACCCAGGAATACAACTCCTGCCAATTCCATCTAGAGCCTCAATCTATGGTGTCTCACAGTCCGTGAAGGAAAGCATCCTTCTGTAGTCAGGACCTGTGTCCATTCAGAGTAGACACTGACCACCTGCGATTACCAAAGTGTGAAAAGTTTGAAGTTCTGCAAGATGCTGAAGTGTCTTCACATTTAACATTTAGGTTTAGTGTCTTAGTCCCTGCATTTTTACCTCAGATATTCAATATATTGAAGTCCCTGCACACTTGTGTGTTGTAGGTAGAATTCATATACTGACTTCTCCTGGTACCTACCTGGCAGGTTTACTATATTCTGTCACGATGCCCTTTTGGAGTTGAAGAGGGGAAGAAAAAGATTGGAATCGAAAGATTGCTAAACTCCAACACTTACTTATCTGCCTACCCACTCCATGATGTGAGTATCAGCTACCTCCACAATGCAGAGCCTATTTCCTATCTCACAGTCACAGCCTGCCTTCCTGAGGGATCGAACAATAGTTCAACATTTTTCCATATTTTTAACAAACTGCTAGTTCTCCTTTGCAAAGGGAAAACGTCCAGACACCCTGCTTCCAACCTGAGGAGTGTCCTTGCAAGGCTAAAGTGCATTCAATGTTTTTTTACGCTGGTGTTTCTAATGAAAAGTACTTTTAATGATCATTTGTATTTGCACATAGTATTTTCTTTAGGATCCATTCTCTAAATATTACATAACTGGGTAACACATTACTCAGAAATTTCTATCTTGTCTTTTCTCATAGATTTTGAATCTTGTAATGAGTAAATACACTCATGTTTATTATCCAATAGAGAACTGGATTCAATCACAGGCAAAGTATTTTGCTGGCTATTATTTTCACACAACCATGAATCCAAGTTCAGAGGTCAGGGCTACCTAGAAATGAAGCAGATGTTTGGAGGATTCCTAGGAATTCCTATAGTGCCAGGTTTTTTGCTAGCCCCACAATGGCTTCCTCAGTCAAAACATCTCCAAGATCCTCCCTACCTCTCCTCCCACCCAAATCCACACCCTTTCCATCTCTCATTAGAAGTGGTGTTTGAAGGCCTGCAGCCAAACTTTTCCACATGACTTAAACTGCAACCAACCAATCAACACTGTGAAATATGACTTTAAGTTGGTTCTGCAAGGATGACTGTGATCTGCTTCCTGTAGGTTGCAGTAGCAATTTCATAGAAGCATTTCCCCTTTTAACACACCTGTGATCCTTTAGCATAAAGGAGGGAAACTGTCTGTCCTCCTTTAATGCTTCCCACCCCAAGATGTCCATAGTCTTTCAGAGAAAAGCAGTGTGGGGGATCCAGTCAAGAGACCAATATATACTATACTTAGGAAGATCCTGTTAGAGTAGTGTACATGTTGCTAGGGAATTTTGTTAATCTTTATTTACAAAGGTGATTATGTTTTGAAAACTTTAAGGATTTTATTTACCTGCAGGACACTGATTTTTTTTTTTTTTTAGCCCATTGCCCTGTTTTAAATCCAGCGCCTGCCATGGTCCCAGGGTATTTTAAGCTGTGTGTCCAGCCTTTCAGCACAGCTTCCCTTGCTCATTGGAAATGAATGGCACTGAGCTGTCTTTAGGAGGAGCTGGCCTTCATCATCTTTGACATCTGTAAACTTTGAAGTGCTGGGCTTTCTCTCGTGTGCTTTCTAGAGAGGTGATTTACACCAGCCCCAAACACCATCCTTGGGACACCGTCTTCAGTTTTCACTCCCTAAAAGTCAGTGGTATTACCTACAGAACAACAAAATGCTTGAATTTGTAGGGTATAAAATGTCACTCTTTATCATAAACCTTCACTTGTGTTAAACTTGAAGCTGGGTCCTCACTCAGACTGTCCTCAGTCATTCTCTCCTCTGCAGTTTTCATGTCCACGTAATGTTCTCACAGCTTAAACAGCTGCTGTGTGAATGGCACTGTGTTTCCTGGACCAGCTTGATAAATAAATCACTCTGTGGTTTCTTAGGAAAATGTTAGCTAATGACTTGATATGACTGGAGTATAAATTAGAAGTCAATCAGCAAAAGATGCTTTCAGTTTTGCCCACCAGTCCAGAGAGGCTCCCTCCCCACCATCTGGGTCTCTCATGTTCTCCTCTTACACTCTCCTTGACTGTGCACAGGGCCAGTACTGGAAGCCATCCAGAACTCCTTCTCACATCAATGAGAGGTACACCCTTCACCAGAACTGGGCTCGATTTTCCTACTTTTACAAGGAGCAGCCTTTAGATTTGATTCGGTAAGTCATTCTGCGTCATGACCACAGGAAACCTTGCTCAGTGCGCTTGTTACCCTCTGTGTTTCCTAGCCCCTCTCTTTACTATTGATTGTTCATTTGGTAGAAGATACTTGTTGCCACCATCTAAGAAAGGAAGGATGCAGCATGACTATTAAGGGTCAGGATCTATCTAGCATTTAGCTAAATTGTAATCAGTCTAGTTCCTGCCTTGTACAAGTAGCTCTCACTTGGTCATGGTACTGAAATGCTGTGTGGTTCATCTCGTAATGTGGCAATGATGCTTTATTTTCCTTTGAAAATGTAATATGATATGTCTACATTTTAGTTTAAGTACATATACTAAGTTTGCTTTCTTCCCAAGTAGAAGAACTTAGAATACAGGAGAAACTGGTCTGTGAATTTGGATGTGTTCATCTCAGAGATCTGTCCTATAATCTCAATTTTTAACATGCTTGCAACAAAAGCAAATAAGTAAAAGAATCAAAGGATATATGTAGATTTTTAAAATTTTTTTTGATTTTTTTTCTGTGTATTTGGAATTGTTTCCAAACAGGAACAATAATAAAAACAAAAGCTCATAAATAGACTTATGTATGATAATGACTTGATTTTCAGCAAAGGGAACTAAGAAGTCCATGTGGGAAGAGGCAGTGTAAGAGCAAATGACAGTGGCACAGGTGATGAGCACACAAGGTGTGCATCTGGACAACAAAAATGCAGCCGTGAACTTGGGCAGGAGCTGTAAAGTTAGGATGGAAATCAAAAAGGGGGGTTAATGGTACACGTATGAGATTGCCAAAGAACAAACAAACAAAATGGAAGTGATCATTTTAAATTAGTCACAAAAGTTGTCAAAGTAACTAGCTATGACCTGATTTGAATAAAGTCCCACTCAGTGAGAGGGAACCCATGCTCAACACTGCCTAAATGGCCAAGAGCCTGAGCTTGGGTATGTTGTGAACCTAGGGGAAAACTAATTACGACTACTGTTCTGCTAAAGGAACACAGCAATAAAAATGACTCGCAATGGCATCTGCTGTACTCATAGACCAGGGTCTTACTCAGACGTCATCAGAGAAGCTCCCTCCTGTAGCAGATGGGAACAAATACAGAGACTCACAACTGCACAATGTGAGAGATCTTGAAACACTCAGTCCAAAATGGAATGTCTCCCTCAAATTCCTCCCCTCAGAACTCAGGGAACTCTGAAGAGGCAGGCACAGAGATTGTAGAAACCAGGGTGGGTGGTGGACACCAAAGAAACACGGCCTTCTAAACACGATAGAACCAATGCACGTATGAATTCAGAGACTATGGCAACCTCCTACAGAAGGGCTGCACAGATAAGTTGACACAGGACACAAGTCCCAATCCCTAACCTAGAACTTATCCAATTGATAACTACTCACACAAAAAAATAGTTTCTTCTGGAAGAGTTTCACTGGGTTTACAAACCATACTTAAGGGCAGGCCCCAGGCTTGGCAGTCAGTAGCCAAGTCAAAAAAAATGAGTTCTACGTGTTTTGGGAGGGTTTCAGTTCTGCAGTGTTTTGACAGCAATTTTTACTGTTTGTTTATTTATTTATTTTTACTGTACAGGTTTTTTGTTGATATGTTATGGTTTCTGAATCTGTTTTTATTAATATTCTGTATGTTTGTCAATGTCTGTAGGTGTCTCTTATGCTTTTCCTGTGGCTTTTTTTCCCTGTCTGTTTTGTACTATTCTGGATTGTTTGTTTTTATTTTATTATTATTTAGATGCCTGTTTATATTCTGAGAGAGAGAGAGAACATGGAAAGATGTGCATTTAGGTGCGTAGGGAGGTAGGGAGGATCTGGAAGGAGTTGGGAGAAGAGAACCATAATCAAAATATACTATATGGAAAACATCTATTTGCAATAAAGGAAAAAGAGATTACAAAAAAAAGAAAAACAGGCAAAATCTGAGGTTTTCAAGATATCCAGTTTTCTCATAAATTCCTAAGAATTCTTGTGTATGTAGCAACTGTATCTCCTAAGATGGACTCTGTGAAGTTTAGGAAAAAGAATATAAAAATATAGGTACCAAAAATTAGAATGTAGGAAGAAAGACATTAAATTTGTAATCCTAAAAACAAGAACAAACTACCAACAGCCTTCTCAGCAGCTTAAGGATGAATTGTCAGCAGTGGATTGTTTCATTTTATAACTGGCTGCTTTGTTTACAAGACGAAAACATCCCTCTGCAAACTGAGAACTGTCCCTAAGATAACACCCTGGCCAACCATGATCAATGATGGATATGAGCTGAGTTAACCTTTAGAGGTTGGGGTATATGTGACTTTTCAGTTATGCATTGTCCCTGCTAAATGAGACTGGCAGCATTACGGGGAGTGTAGAGCTTTGGTAAACACCATCAGGGAGTGCCAGGGAAAAACAAACCTAAAATACAAGCACTAGTCTAACTAAAAAACTCTGTTACTGGAAATTGGAAAGAAGGGCAATTTATATCTAACTTTCACTTCAAGATTGTAAAAATTCCTTTGTTTATACCTAAGGCTTGCCTCTTGTTATAAGAATGGGGGGTCAGGAACCATATTGGCCACAGTTACAGAACCCATGTCTCTGGCTGTGGTCTCAGCTAGCTGACAAGCTTTGGTGCTCCACAAAGTTTTTATACTTTTTTTTCCTGGAATGAAGTTTGTTCCTGATTTACTCGACTTTTGTGGTCTGTCCCCATCTATGCATGACCCCCGTGAACCCAGCATTCTGCAAACATTAATAAGGCAAAAGCAGATCAAATAGAATATGTTCAAAAATAAAACACTTAGGAGAGAACCTGGGTCCTCCAAAGGAATAGGCAGGAACCAGAGATCTCAGTAGGGCCAGGTTTGAGTCTGGGACCTCAGAGAGAGAAGGTCTGAGCCAGAACCTCTGTGAGTTAGGGCATTGGTCTGGGACATCAAAGGGAATAAGCAAAAACCTGGAACCTCTGCAGGTCTGAGCATGAGTCTGGGACGTCTGAAGAAGTAAGCATGTCCTCTGTGGGTCTCGGAGCACCCAAGCCTGGGACCTCCAAAACAGGAACCAGAAACCTTTCCAGGTCCAACTCCAACCAAGGGACTTCCGCAGGAGGGAACCCAGCCCAGGATTTACAGATACAGGTTAAAACCAGTAACCTAGGCCAAAGTTGCCCTGAGGCAAGGAACTCTACCTTGGGCAACAAATTCCACAGGAGTGGGACTGAGGAAACAAACTCCACCAGGAGCAGAAGCCAGGAACAAATCCAGACCCAGGAGCCTAGCCAGTCCCAGAACACTGGCAGATCAGGACTGAGCCAGCAATCAGATCCAGAGTCAGTGATCTCCACCACAACAGGTCCAACTCTAAGCCAGGGTCTTCTGCAGGAAGGGATCCAGACCAGGATTTACAGAAACATATCAAAGCCAGCAACCTAGGCTAAAGTAAGCCTGAGACAGCAAACTCCAAGGAAGCAGAGCAAAGCACAGGAGTGCTGAGCTATCTCCAGGAATAGGAGTAACCAATGAGGTAACTAGAATTGTGACACTAACTATATTACGAGGCACAACCATCTGAGCTTTGGATTCACTGGCATTTAGAAGATTATTCAACAGAATCTCAGACAGTCCCAACCACACCTATTAGAGGAAAAGATGAGTAGAAAAGGTAAGATCACATGCCACACCACAAAGAGAAACACAATGCCAGTAAAAACTAAAGACCCTAAAACAGAGAGGGCGGGAGAGATGGCTCAGTGGTTAAGAGCATTGGCTGCTCTTCCAGAGGTCCTGACCTGAGTTCAGTTCCCAGCAATCACATAGTGACTCACAACCACCTCTAATGAGATCTGGTGCCCTCCTCTGGCGTGCAGGCATACATGGAGGCAGAATGTTGTATCCATAATAAATAAATAATTCTTTTTAAAAAAGACCCTAAAACAGCAAGACATGATCAACGAAATATGGATGAACCAGAAGAAAATGACCTAAAATATAATTTCAATATAATGTTTGAAATTCTTAAAGATGAAAAGCAGAATTCCCTTAAAGAAATGGAGGAAAAGACAAACAAAAAATTGAAGGTATCAACAAACCACTTAAAGAAAACCAAGAAAAAGAAATCAAACATATAAAAGAAACTATCCAGGACTTGAAAATTGAAATAGAAACAAAAAAGAAAACACAAGCCAAAGGGATTATAGAAACAGAAATAATGAGAAAAAGATCAGGAACCACAAATACAAGCACGAACAGCAGAATATAGGGGATGGAAGAGAGATTCTCAAGTGTTGAAGATACAATAGAGCAAATAGACTCATCAGTTAATGAAAACATTAAATCTAACAAAAGCTTTACCCAAAATATCCATGAAATATGGGACAACATGAAAAGAACAAATCTTAGAATAATAGGTATAGAAGAAGGAGAAGTTCAACATAAGGCACAGAAAATTTATTTAACAAAGTCATAAAAGAAAACGTTCCCTACCTAAAGAAAGTTATGCCTATGAAGATACAAGAAGCTTACAGAACACCAATCTTGCCATATTATAACCAACACACTAAACATTCATAGTAAAGAAAGAATATTAAGAGCTGCAAAGGAAAAAGGCCAAGTAACATATAAAGATAGACCTATCAAAATTACACCTGACTTCTCATTGGAGACAATGAAAGCCAGAAGGTCATGGTCAAGCATTATGCAGGCATTAAGAGACTACCAATGCCAGCCAAGACTACTATACCCAGAAAAACTGTCAATTACCATAGAAGGACAAAAAAAGATATTCCATGACAAATCTTGATTTCACCAATACCTAGCTACAAACCCAGTCCTACACATAATTCTAGAAGAAAAACTCCAAATCAAGGAAGATGACTACACCAACAAAAACACAGACAATTGGTGATCTCATTAGAGCAAATCCTGAAGAAGAAGAAAAAAATGCACAAATTGACATCACCAATGATGAAAACTAAATTAACAGGAGATAGCAACCACTGGTTATTAATATCCCATAATGTAAATGGATGCAATTCACCTATAAAAAGGCACAGCCTAACAGACTGGATACGAAAACAGAATCCATTCTTCTTCTGCATACAAGAAATCCATCTCAACCTCAAAGACAGGCATCTTCTCAGAGTAACGGGTTGGGAAAAACTATACCAATCAAATGAACCTAACAAACAAGCGGGTGCAGCTATCCTAATATCTAACAAATAGACTTCAAGCTAAAATCAGTCTTTTAAAGGAGATAAAGAAGGTCATTTCATATAAGTCACAGAAAAAATACATCAAGAAGAAATTTCAACACTGAACATCTATGCCAAAAATATAAGAGCACCCTCATATGTCAAAGAAACACTTCTAAAGCTTAAATCATATATTTAACCCCACACACTAATAGTGGGAGACTTCAACACTCCCCTCACACCACTGGACAGGTCAGTCAGACAAAAAATGAACAGAGAAATAATTGAATTAACAGATGTTAACACTCAAATGGACTTTGACATGTATAGAATATTCCATCCAAACAGAAAAGAATATACCTTCTTCTCAGCACCTCATGGAACTTTCTCAAAAAAAAAAATTGACCACATACTTGGTAACAAAACAAACCTCAACAAATACAAAAAAAAAAATGGAATAACCCAATGTACCTTATCAGCTCACCATGGTCTAAAACTAGAAGTCAACAGCAATAATAATTCCAGAAAACCCACAAACACAGGAAAATTAAACAATGCTCACCTGAGTCATCAATGGGTCATGTAAGAAATAAAGGGGGAAATTAAAGACTTCCTAAAATTCAATGAAAATGATCACACAACATACCCAAATTTATGGGACACAATGAAAGCAGTGTTAACAGGCAAGTTCATAGCACTAAATGCCTACATAAAGAAGCTAGAAAAATCCCACACTAGTGAATTAACAGAACATTTGAAAACTTTAGAAGAAAAAGAAGCAAACTCACCTAAGAGAACTAGATGGCAGGAAATAATCAAGTTGAGAGATGAAATCAACAAAACAGAAACAAAGAAAACAATACAAAGAATCAATGAGACAAAGAGTTGATTTTTTGAGAAAATCAACAAAATAGACAAAACTTTATCTAAAGTAACCAAAAGGCAGAGAGAGAATATCCAAATTAACAGAATCAGAAATGAAAAGGGGGACTTAACAACAGACACTGAGGAAATACAGAGAATCACCAGGTCATATTTTGAAAACCTGTACTGCACAAAACTGGAAAACTTAAAGGAAATGGACAACTTTCTGGATAAATATCACTTACCAAAATTTCATGAAGACAAGACAAGCAAATTAAACAGACCTATAACTGCTGAAGAAATAGTCATCAAAAGTCTCCCAACCAAAAAAGCCCGTGACCAGATGATTTCAGCTCAGAATTCTTTTTTTCCACTTCAACAACAAACCCAATTATTTTATTTTAAATTTTACTTTTAAACAGATAAATATATGAAACAATCAATGTTTTTTTTAAAGGGGGGAATAATGGTCATAAAACTTACCACTTGAAAAAGCAGAGCCAAAGTTCAACTTGATGGCTTTACTAACAAGATTATAATGAAGATAATCATAAATGTGTTTATCAGTTAGGTAGTCATTTTTACTCAAAGGCTAAAAACAAAACAAAGTCCCAAGAAATTCTTATTTGTTCTTACAGACTTAGAATAGAAGCTGAGTGACACATCTTAAACACAGCGACTAATGGCTACACATTCTTTGCAATGGAAACCATACTACAGTGACATGTGACACTAGAGGTATCAATCAGCTCAGAATTCTACAAAATTTTCAAAGAACTAATACCAATGCTCCTCAAATTGTTCCACACAATAGAAACAGAAGGAACATTGCCAAACTATTTTTATGAGACTACAACTACCCTGATACCCAAACCACATAAAGACATTGTCAAGACCAATCTCACTCATGAACATTGATGCAAAAATACTAAATAAAATATTGGCAAATCGAATCCATTAACACATCACAACCATCATCCATCATGATCAAGTCGGATTCATTCCAGAGACACAGAGATGGTTCAACATACAAAAATCTGTCAGCATAATCCACCATATAAACAAACTGAAAAATAAAAACCACATGATCATCTCATTAGATGCTGGAAAAGCTTTTGACAAAATACAGCATCCCTTCATGATAAAGGTCTTGGAGAAAACAGGGATACAAGGAACATACCTAAACATAATTAAGGCAATATGCAGCATGCCAACAGCCACCATCAAACTAAATGGAGAGAAACTCACAGAGATTTCACTGAAATCAAGAACAAGACAAGTTTGTCCACTCTCTCCACATCTATTCAATATAGTTCTTGAGGTCCTAGCTAGAGCAATAACAACCAAAAGGAGATCAAGGGGATACAAACCAAAAAAGAAGTCAAACACTTACTGTTTGCTGATGATATGATAGTTTACATAAGTGATCCAAAAAATTCTACCAAGGAACTTCTATAACTCATAAACACTTTCAGCAATGTAGCAGGATACAAGATTAACTCAAAAAAAAAAAAAACAGTAGCCCTCCTGTACCCAGATGATAAAAGGTCTGGGGAAGAAATCAGAGAATCAACACCCTTCACAATAGCCACAAATAGCATAAAATATCTCAGAATAACTCTAACCAAACAAGTGGAAGACTTGTATGACAAGAACTTTAAATCTATGAAGAAAGAAATTGAAGAAGACACCAGAAAATGGAAAGATCTCTCATGGTTTTGGGTAGGCAAATTAACATAGTAAAAATAGCAATTTTACCAAAAGCAATCTACCGATTCAACGCAATGCCCATCAAAATCCCAGCAAAATTCTTCAAAGACCTTGAAAGAACAGTACTCAACTTCACATGGAAAATCAAAAGACTAAGGATAGCCAAAACAATTCTGTACAATAAAAAAAAACTTCTGGAGGCATCACAATCCCTGACTTCAAACTCTACTACAGAGCTACCATTCTGAAAACAGCTCGGTATTGACATAAGAACAGACAGGAGAACTAATGGAACTGAATGGAAGACCCCAGATACCAATCCACACATCTTCGAACACCTGATCTTTGATGAAGAAGCAAAATATATCAAATGGAAAAAAGAAAGCATATTTAACAAGTGGTGCTGGCATAACTTGATATCAACATGTAGAAGAATGAAAATAGACCCATATCTATCACCATGCACAAAACTCAAGTCCAAAGAGATCAAAGACCTCAACATAAATCAGCCACACTGAACCTTATAGAAGAGAAAGTGGGACGCACACCTGAATGCATTGGCACAGAGAACCACTTCCTCAGTATAACCCCAGCAGCACAGACACTTAGAGAAACAGCATGAGACTGTCTCAAAAAGGAAAGACAGAAAGAAAAAGAGAAAAGAATATTAGTGTCTTTTTGATGATCTTGATGTTGTGTAGTATTAGAGAAATTGCTTTATTCATTAGTAAAATCTCAGAGAGATGTAGCAGGGTCATTGACATTTACTGTGGGGAAGTGTCAACAGCTGATTGCCTAGGGACTGTGACAGACAACATTGTGGGAAAAAAAATGAAAGCAAAACTGCAAAAATGTTTACCAGCACTGAAAAGAAAACACAGTACACACAGAGACACCTATTTAATTAGAAAGGTTTCAAAAGCTGAAGAATTAATGTGGGGCATGTGAAATCTATTTAAAATCTGCTTAAAATGGTCTCCATGGGAGGTAAGAGCTATGTCCCTCAGTCACCATCTGTAGTTCTCAGAAGTATTAAGTAGCAAACTTTCAGTCCCTGAGGGCAGTCAATCCTGTGGGAGGTTGTAGCCTGGTGATGAGTTCTCTAGGAGGGGAGGGCTTGTCTGCAGGTCTCTGAGAGTGTGCTCAGCTAAACCTGGCCCTGAGTCCAAGCAGGTGTCGGAACAACACTGTCAACTCCTCCACTCTGTTGCAGTTAGGCCCGAGTGCCATCAGAACACCCAGTTCCACTGTAGAAAGGAACAAGGCAATCGGGCAGACGATGTCTGTCTCTTTAATTTGTCAATTGCTACAGGTTGCATTTCTTTAATAACTTAATATATATTTGTTTACTATATAATAATGTACTTTAAACACATGGAGGCTTTAAGATGTGTGAGTTCTTAATATGATATTATTAAAAATTTAGATCCTATCCTAATGGCTTCCTTCATCCATGGGCTATTTCTTTTCATCTTTACCACTATAAACTTGCCTGCCAGAGTGGAGCCAGGGCACTTGGCCCACAGTTTTCTTCCAGCCTCTGATTCTGTCTCTCGTTCACAGGAATTATTATGGAGAAAAGATCGGCATCTATTTTGTGTTTCTCGGGTATTACACAGAAATGCTGTTGATTGCGGCTCTGGTTGGCTTAGCCTGCTTCATCTATGGTTTGTTATCAATGGAAAATAACCAAACTAGGTGAGCACAAGAGACTGGCACAGATAGAGACTGCCTAGGCCTAAGCTGCTGGAGCCTCTTTATTTCCCCACATTTACCTCAAAATGCTTCCTATGACCACAGACATATTTTCAAAGCAGACTCATGTGTAGTGCTTCTACGTGTCAAGGGCTTTATGGAAACTGCCTTTTGCTGTTGTTTTGGCTTTAATTTCACTTATTTTATCCTCATTATTCTTTTCCTTGTTGGAGAATTTCATAACGCATACAAAGTGTTTTGATCAAACCCACCTCCGCCTGCTCAATTCCTCCTCGGTGTTTTCCTTCCCAATTTCCTGTGTTTGTTTTAAAAACGTGTTGACCTCACGTGCATGCATGGAGGATTATGTTCTGGAGCATGCAGCCTCACTCTCGATTCCCCAGCACCAGCCATCAATTGTCCATAGCTCTTCCGTTAGTGTGGGACCACATGACGCCTCATTCCGCATCCATCCTAGACATTGTCTGACTCAATCCTGTTCGGGTCTTCAAGGTCAGATTGCATTTCTAGCCTAAGGAGTCTGTTCCCTAGACTATGACTTCCACCACTATAGAAGCCTTTGCTTTGTTCCCACTTTTGTTGTGAGTGGATGCTCACTGAACAGTTCATCTGGTGAGAATTGCTTGGATGTTTCACTCCAAACTGCATTGCTTTTTATCTGACTTCTCTGGACAGCACTGAAATCTGTGACCCTAACATCGGAGGTCAAATGATCATGTGTCCACTTTGTGATGGAGTCTGTGATTACTGGAGACTCAACACCACGTGCCTGCATTCGAAGGTAAGTGTGCCGTGGGGTGGGACGGAGACTGGCCTTTCCTTCCTGTGCTGACGTCTTTCATATTAAGAGGGTTTTATGATGGTGTTGCCTTTACAGTTCTCCCATCTGTTTGATAATGAGTCAACGGTGTTCTTTGCACTCTTCATGGGGATCTGGGGTGAGTACAAAGTCTCCTCCAACTTTGTTGTTTTTTTCTTTTGTGTTATGACCATTCATGAATTTATCATATTTTGTCTAATCTGCTGTGTAATTTGTGTAACTGCCTATTTGTTTGCTTGTTTTCTTTGGCCACCAGAAATAGCTCTGGAATAATATTTTCTTTTTTGAGATAAGATCTCATAAAGTGCTGAATTCTCTGTGTAGCTGAGGTTGACTTTTATCTCCTGCCTTTGCCTTCTAAATTCTAGGATTAGTAGTGTGTACTGGGACACAGAATATAGGTGTTGCTGGGAATGGAACCCTGGAACAGTTTCTAGGCCAGCACTCTACCCACCTTCTAAAACAAGTATCTTTATATATTTATATAACAACCTTATAAGAATAAAACTTAACACGTGAATTTGCGGGGAAAAAATTGTATATACAACTTAAAAGCTTTACTACATTTTTATATGACTTATATTTATATATATCGAACTTTTAAACACATTCTGATTTTAGTTTTTAACACTGGAGATGCCGTTTGATGGATTGGATGTCTTTCCATTATAGTTTTGATTTACAGTTATTTGATCACAAGTGTTTTTGGTATTCGATATTGGACCAACAAACATGATCTCAGCATTTCCAACTGACAACATGTGAAGTGCTTTGCAAACAAAATGATTGAAAACAGACATGAACATTTCCTTTTTTAAGATTTATTCTTATCGGTTTCCATTATATGTGCCCACATGCACATGCATGCGCATGCCATATGTGCACATCCAGTGCCCAATGAGGAAAGAGGGCATTGGATCGCCTTAATCTGGGGTAAAGGTGGTTGTGACCCCCCCCGCCCCAGATGTGGATGCTGGGTACTGAACTCAGGTCCTCTGCTCAAGCAGCAGGGCCACTCCACTGCAAGGTGCCCCTCCTGCTCCTAGGGTTGCTGGCTTGTAGCTTTTATTTGTCAAATTTTTGTTTGACCATCTTTTGATGACTCCATCCTGATGTTTCTTCTACTGTAGTCACACTGTTTCTGGAGTTTTGGAAACAGCGACAAGCCAGGCTCGAGTATGAGTGGGATCTGGTGGACTTTGAAGAAGAGCAACAGCAGCTCCAGCTGCGGCCCGAGTTTGAAGCCATGTGTAAACGGAAGAAAATGAATCCTGTGACAAAGGTACAGTAGCTATGGAGTGGGACTTTGCTTCCGGGGACCCTCTGCTACCGGCTGCCCTGGGATAGTCATGTTTCATCTATATGCAAGTTAATTCACAAAATTTCTATTTCTTATCATGTATACATAGTCATATATCTGAAAAAGTTCAAACCTATTTACAAATAGAAAGCTATAGTTAAACCCATAGGTGGAAGTACTACTCAGCATTGCATTTGCACTCCAGAAACAGAATTTTTCTCACATGTATCCTCACACCTGCTGTCACTGAATTATTTCTAAAGCAAATCCAATGCATCACAGTGTGAAATGTGCGAGTTTTGCTACTAGATGAGAGAAGGTGAAATGGAGGCCAGTGTGTGTGTAAATGAGTTAATAGGTTAAAGGGCATTTGTGTTAAGACAGTGGATTTATGAGAGAGGATTTTATTTGAGCAAATTTATCTTCCCGTGATACTTTTACACTGATTGCCTGGGAATGACACTGCATTGAAAGTGAGAAGTGTCAAAATTTTCAAATCTTTAACCATCAATCTGTCTGTTCTTGACTAAGGCATCTTGGAACCTCCATATTCTCATTTAAAAGTGAAATCTGCTTTATTAGCTTCATAGGTTGGGAGCCATTGTGTGCTGTGTGGAAGGCAGTGTGTTCTGCCTCAAGGTCCCTGTCTTCTGTAGAAGCCCATCCGTCCTTGAAGGCACCCTAGCAGTACCACTCTCAAGATTCTTGTCACAGTTTAGGGATGAGCCAAATATCTCTTAATTATGACTGAAATGTCATGCAAATGTTCAGCATGTGTAACTCCTAGTTAACCTGGGTGTCGTGTGGGTCACTTTTTCTTGTTCCTATGTCAAAAGACCACAGACAAAAGGAACTTGTAGTTTCTGCTTAGATTACAAAGAGAGAATCCTTAAGGTCAGGAAATGTTCAGCAGCTGAAGCAGGAAACCAAGAATCACTGTCATCCACATGGGAGAGGGAGAGCATGGCTAGCCTACAGATGCTCAAAGCCCTCTCACAGTGATGTGCTTCCTCCAGCATGGCTACACTCCCTAAAGCTTCCATAACTTCCCTAAACAGTGACACCAGCTGGAGAATATGTATTCAAATTAAGGGCCTACTGGGGACATTTCTCACTTAAACCGCAACGGGTGTTAGGAAAAAATAATGACACTATGGGCACTCATTTGTTTGTTCCTATTTCATAGTATGAAAAGACAACAGAGGCATGCCCATGCTATCTGGTTTCATCAAAAAATAACGAAATAAAAGATGGATTGAGTGTTTACCTTTTAATTTCATGGCAAGTATGTATAGATTCTTTCTGAGTCATTCAATTCATTTAGCTCTGACAGAATTGAAATGAAGAAGACAGAAATTTTTTCATTTCTGGCAATAGTTTTTATTGTTTAAGCACAATGAGAACTTTCACGAGTGGGTCTGCATCAATGACACATGTGTCCAGATACAAACATACACACGCAATGGTCACTAGCACACAGTAGCACACATGCATTAAGTGCACACAGGGATATAGTGCAAAGAATCCTATGTGCACACATGTGTGCACAGCCTGCATCTCCAAAGAGCTCTTAGAAGGCTTCTCAGTCCAGGGAACATTCTGTAACTCTTGGTTTAACTTGAAAATCTATAAATGCGGAATCTTATATTTTGTACAATTCTGTGGTTTGCTTGTTTCCTGGCACCTCTTCTTCACTTTGTAGCAACCTTTGTAGATAAAGTACATGTCTGACCATAGCTCAGAATGTCAGTGGATCCACTTAATATCTTATGTATTCAAGGCTGTGAAGACTGGGGTAGAAGAGCATGACCTGCTGCGTTTGGGGTAATGACCCAGGGACTCGTGTGCTCTAAAGCAAGTAGAAAACATGCCAGATGGAATGAAATTGTACCTTGTCATATATCAGTGGTGAGGTTTAGACTCTGTCTAGTCTCTGTCAGGCCCTGGAGTCCACGGCCACCCAGCACTTAGGAAGCAGGTTGCATCAATCAAGTCTCTCACCTCATGTTGAATGTCACTTCGGGTTCTGGTGGCCTTCTCTTCGAGAAGAAATTACTTTCCATGGGCTATATAATGAGAAACATTTTGATTTTTCTACTGTCATTTGGAGTCCCAACTCTGAGGCCAAAGTGTGACTTTGTTATTTCTCCAATATTGCAGGAGATGGAGCCACACATGCCACGGTGCCATCGCATCCCATGGTACTTTGTGTCAGGGACCACAGTGATCTTCGGGGTAAGCACCATTTAGGAAACTTTCACCATTTCTTTAGGACACAATTCTGTATGAACCACAGTATCTCCTTAACTCTGTCTGCATCAGCTCTTGGATCATTCCTGCAATGCCCCATTCTTGCTATATTGACTACGCCTCTTATACAAACAGGACGGAATTTACATAGAATTTCTTCCCCAAGACAGAAGTTTGTAGATAGATGTGTGGGAGAGTCCTGACTTCCCAGCTTGTTCCTGTCTGTATCATTGACTGACACCTGGCACCAAAGCAGAATGTCATACTTATCATTGCAGTCTTTGGTTAATGTTGTCAGCATCACTCATTTCCTGAAAGTATCTGTGCATATGACAAAATGAACTATTACCACTTTTTCCTTGTTGAGACACAGACTCAAATCTGAGGAAGACAGATATATGAGGGGAGACATTCCTCTCTGTATCTATAGCTAATATGTTTATCCACCACCATGACTTTTTGTTCCTTTCCTTTCTAAATCTGTATACTGGTCACAGTTGGATTTTAATTTTGGGAAGTGAGATGGCGGTATTGGCTTCTGAGAGAATGTGATATTGAGGTGTAAACAAATTAACTATTTTAGACAGTGGTTTAACTCTCTCCAATGTGTGTGTGTGTGTATGCGTATGTCTGTGTATGTGCATGTGTCTATGTGTTTGTGTGTGAGTGTGTCTGTGTGTGTATGTGTGCGTGAGTCTATGTGTGTGTATACTGTACTTTTTAACGGCTCTTATTAAAATATTTCTTATATCTTGAAAAATTAGTTGGGGTGTATTTTCTTACCTTACAGAACAACTTGTAGAAGCAAAAATGAATAAAAGGGAGAGAAGTAGCCACGTTGGGATCAGTTCTGAGAAAGGAACCTGAAAGCACAGTCCCAGAATTGCTTTTCTGTTTCCATTTTCTTATCACTTATCACTCAATTTAATTTGCTTCCTCAAATTTAGAATAAAGTTTTCCAGTCATTGAATCGATATAGAGCCACAGTGCTTTACAATATACAATGTATACAAAATTGATGTGGAAACTACACAATGAAATCCTCAATTATGTTTGGTCAAATTTTTCCCGAAGGAGGTTTCATTTGTGGTCACATAGTCTCTGGTTCAGGCCTATATTTTATTTTCTTTATAACATTAAAAATTAATCTATATTGATAGCTTTTTCTAGATAGATAGATAGATAGATGAAAGATATATAGATTGATAGATAGATGGAAGATAAATAGATTGATAGATGAAAGATAGATAAATAAATAGATAGATAAATAGAGAAGAAGAAGGGTTAGTAGATAATAGACAAATAGACAAACAATCAGGTAGATAGACAGGCAGAGGATAAATGATAGATGATAAAGTTATCTCAAGAGCCTCACCAAAGCATACCCAGACACGGGTAGGATTCAGAAATATGGCTGTCATTTGTAAACACTGAGAAATGAATTTAAACATTGAATATAATAGTCACCACTCATATTGCTATGATGAAATAACTGTCAAGAATCAATTGAAAAGGGTTAATTGGTTCAGAGCTCAAGGACATAGCCCGTTGTGGCGAAGAATGTGTGGCAATGGGAGACTGAAGCAGCTGGCTACATTGATTGAGAATCACAAAGCAGAGAGAGAGAGAGAGAGAGAGAGAGAGAGGAATGCCAGTCCTCAATTCAATTTCTCCTTTCATCCTGTCCAGATCCCAGGCACAAGGAGTGGCATCACTCCCAGTTGAGATGGATCTCCATCTCAATTAACCTAATTTAGATAACTCACTTGCAGATGAGTCTCCTGCTAAGTTGACAATGTTTTCCATCCCAGGCGATAATGGTTTTCCCTAGTTCATGTTCAACTCATAGCAATCAAATGATTTTTTTTCCAGTTTTTTTACCTTGTGGTATCTTATCTGATGCTTCTGTGGTAAGAGCAGATGCTGTGCCTAAGCAGCAGCTGCTGAGCAGTATAACAAAATGGGAAAACAGCGCATCCAGTGGCTCTCGGTTTTCCCCTCAGATGGCTCTCCTCCTCAGCAGCATGGTGTCCGTCATCGTGTATCGCCTGTCAGTCTTTGCCACTTTTGCCAGCTTCATGGAAAGTGAAGCCACCCTGCAGAATGTGAAGAGCTACCTCACCCCCCAGCTGGCCACCTCTCTCTCTGGATCATGCCTGAACTGCATTGTCATCTTGATCTTGAATTTTTTCTATGAGAAGATATCTGCCTGGATTACAAAAATGGGTAAGCTGGCCAAATTCTGAGAGTGATTTAAACACAGGTTTTAGCCAACACTGCACATCCATCTTTGGAGCTTCTCTCAGGAACTGGCAACTGAAGAGCACAATTTTCAGGTTGTTTTGTTCTCTGAGTAGATCCACACTTGCTTTTTAATTCCTTAAGATCCATATTCAGTCATTTCACAATGGAAGCAAGAAAAACTGTAAGAGTCAGGACACCTTGGGCCATTTTGAGGGCTCTTATCTCAACATTCCCTGGGTGGAGTTAGCTGAATCCTGATCAAAATCCACACCTTACTAAAAACGTGGGATAATCTGGTTTTACATATTTTCTTCTTGGAAGACATTTGCTTCTAGAAATCATTCTAAAATAGAAAAGAATAACAAAAACAAACACAGCAGCAGTTCCTCCTGCATAGCCCTAGAATATGGTGCCTCTCTGTCTATGTAGCATCTGTTACAACCCAGATTATTTTCTTGCTAAAGTTTTTAAATTTCTCCCGAGTGAGAAGTGCTGGGATCAAGGGTAAAAGACTTGAGCAAGGAACACTGCAAAGAACATGTGTGCTTCTGCTCCCACCTTGAACAAGTTAGAGAGGGACAAGGCTAGCCACTTATCTAACAGAAAGAGGCATCGCATCTCACGGCTCCACACAAAGGCAAGCACCAAGCAAGCACTGCCTGGAAGCAGCCCTTACATCATCTTCAGATTTTGAATTCTCAGTCAAGTTTACTTTTTCTCTGGGTAAAGTGTTTTAAAGGACATAAAAAATTACGGCTCTATTCAGTGAAAATTGTTCCCAAACTCCTACCTGAGATGTTTTTAATAAATTCAAGTGAGCTTCAGCAAAATGGAAGTTATCTGTGTCTTAGAAGATTTTGTTCTCCTGAAAGTATCATGGGAGTTGTCTGGATGAGCTGTTCTATGGGGAAGTCACTGACTCCTGATAGGAAGTGTATTCCCTTACTCTTAGCACTCCCCAAAATGGTCTAGGCTTTGGGGAGAAATTAATATTTTTTAATCTTTAGATTTTGTTGCATTGGAAACCATAACTGCATTTTAATTAAGGAGAAAGAAAGCATATATTATCTCTACCAGCATTAGTAGGCACAGTTTAGTTGATGAGAAGAAAGTAGAATGTAGTCAGGAACCATCTCAGCTCTGGACATAGTTCTCGACATAAGCTTACCTGGTTCACTCCAGCTTGACCATTATGAAAGGAGACAGAAGCATGATGGGATTTTTGTTAGCATTTAGCAGTGATGGCAAGGAGCACTGCCCATTTTGTAGAAACCCCACATTCAGACTGTCTTATACCTAGAGAAATCCCACCCTTGAAATGGAGTAACTGCTTCCTAGACTCTACCAGCCATGGGATCAACACAACATGAGCAACAGGAAGCCAGCACAAAAGCACAGCTCTTCAACATTGGTCAGCTGAGGTCAGATAGAGGAGCATGTCTCCACACTTTGAAATGGCAAGCCTAAATATGCACTTCTAAGTACAGCATTCAGGGAAAGTCCATTGATTCCTGGTGGTTTCTCTTGGCAGAAATTCCTCGAACTTACCAGGAGTATGAGAGCAGTCTCACTCTGAAGATATTTCTCTTCCAGTTTGTGAATTATTACTCAGCTTGCTTTTACGTGGCCTTCTTTAAAGGGAAGTTGGTGGGCTATCCTGGGAAGTACACATACATGTTTAACTTATGGAGAAGCGAAGAGGTAAGGTCTCTCATCCAGCTCAGATTTATGGTCTCAGATAGTTAAGACCTGCCTTTCTCCCTAGTACTAACTCAGTCATTGTCAAGTTGTAGAAGTCCAGACACTGACTTCACCCTCTGATCAGTCTGATCATCTGTTAGATTTTTCATTCCCTTTGAGCAAGAACATACATGGCTCCAGTCTTGCTTGGTTTTCTGTTGCTATGATTAAATACCCTGGCAAATGAAACTCATCAGAAAAAGGACTTATTTCCTCTCACTTCAAGAGTGTAGTTTCATCACGGCAGGAAAGTCAAAGCAGTTGGACCATGGCATCCACAGTCAGGAATCAAAGAACAATGAATGCCTGTGGTTGCTCAGCACCCTTTCTCCTCTTACTCAGTCCAGGATTCCATCTAGAGAATGATGCCACCCACAGTGGGCAGGTTTTCCCCCTTCAATTACTGTAATAGAAATAACCCTCCATATGCATATCCAGATGCTCATTGCCCAAATGATTCTACCTCATTCTAACAGGGTAACAGTTGACTCTAACCATCCAAGAGTCTATGGTCTGTTCATAAGACATAGAGTTTTTTTTCTTGAAAGCATCCTGCAAAAGGTCAAGAGTGAAGAAAGGGCTTTTTTATGGTCCATGAGACATGACCAGTAGTTTTCAAACTGATCACCTGAATATTATAGCACCTTTTGATCCTAGCACGGACATAAGAATTCAGAATTTTTTAGGACTCAGAGTCTGTATTTCCATCACAGTCCACAAATGGGTGTGCTGCAGCTACCGTGGTACTAGTCCCACATGGTCTGTGGACTGAATGGCTCTGGAATATCCTCATTGCCTCTCCTGACCATATTATAACCTCTTACTATACCTTCTTGAGTTTCTGACATTCCAGATGCTGCAAAATTCTGTTTCTCCTCTTCCTCTGTTTTCTTCTCTCTTGTTTCTGAATAGTGTGATCCTGCAGGCTGTCTGATAGAGCTGACAACCCAACTAACTATCATCATGATTGCCAAACAGATTTTTGGTAACGTCTATGAAGCTTGTCAACCGTATGTATGGATGGGATTTTTTTTTTTGGTCATGGTATCTTTGTCAGAAAATGCCTAAGCAAACAGGAACAATTTGTGTTTAGTCAACAGTGCAGAATGCCTCTGGTAATAGAGATCATTCAGTAATTTCAAGGCCATCAAAGATTTTCTTCCAGTCAAGAGGTGGTGCATGCCTTTAATCCTAACACTTGGAAAACAGAGATAGGCAGATCTCTGAGTTCAAGGGCAACCTGAACTACAGAGTTCCAGGATAGCCCCACTACACAGAAAATCTGTCTCAAAACTAAAAAAGAGAAAAGTTTTTCTTCTTTAGTTCTGTCCTTTAGTTTTATTTTTGATTGACAGATAATTTTTAGATTTCCTCACTTGCATGTACATATTTACTGATTGCAATGCATTGTTTCAGTAAAGGATTTTTTGTGTGTTTTTGAGAGGGTCTCACCACATGGTCTTGGCAGGCCTGGAACTAATAACTCACAGAGATCCAACAGCCTCTGCTTCATGTAGTGTTAGGATTAAAGGCGTGAGCCTTAAAACCTGTGGCACATTTAAGTGAATATTTCTGCTGTCAAGTGAAGTTATAAAGATTTAACTGGGAATCAATATAGTAGATCTTTAGTAGGATATTCTGCACACTGCATATCATACTTTTGTAACTTAAAATTTTTAATATAAAATGTGAGTATTTCTTTGAGAATTTTATGCATGCTTTAGTTCTCCTCCTCCATCCACTGCTCTCTATCCCCCTCCTTCCCGCTTCCTAGTCTTTCTTTCACTTTTCTTTGGCTGTGGTCTACTGAGTCAGTTTATACAATGCATGTCCTCATGCATGTGTGGCCACCTACTGGAGGGTGGTAACCTACCAGGGGCCTCAGCTTTCAAGAAAACTTATTCTTCCTCTCCCAGAAGCCATCAGCTATCAATAGCAACTCATCCACTGGTGGGAGTTCATCACCCCCCCCACAAACACACACACAACGCACTTCTCCATGCTGGAATGTGGAGTGCCTCAATCTTGTGTGCAACGGGCACAGCCATGAGTTCCTGAGTACAGCAATCCCACCATCTTCACAAGACACTGTTTCTCCCTCACACAGTCCTGCTGACCTCTGGGGTTTACTGTCTTTCTTCCCTCTCTTTGGCAATGGTGCCTGTGCTTTGGGATGTTACATACAATTGTTACTATGACTAAAAGTTGAACCTTTGCTTTTTCATTTTATAATTCTTGTATTATGTTTTGTAGTCGTAGAAATACTAAAGAACTTAGGTCATTTGATGAGGGAGGAGTTGCTCCCTCATCCAAAAGCACAAAATGAATGTATTGCATATATACACTAACTAAAATACTAGCTGATATTACACATTTAAGGACCATTTCTACCAAGGAAAAGAGAAAGGATAAAAAAGGTCTCAGTTTGTGTTGGGAGTTGTCACTGTGTAAGAAGTAGTCTGAAGTCGGGTTGGGTTTATTTCCTATTTATTACAAAAGTTGAAGACACATTTTTTGAGAAAAATGGTGATTTTCTGGGTTTGAAGAGACAACATAGAAAAAATTATCCATTATCCCTATACTGACACATGCACATAGTTTATTTCAGTGGAAACATCAGCATTGTTGCCTGTATAGATGAGCAGATTCTAAATGTTAGCTGGGAAGTCAAGAAACTAGAAAATTAAAACAGAGGAATTACTCCACTTAATTTTAAAACTAACTATAAAACTTTATTAATGACAAGAATATGGGATTGGAAACAAACTGGTTCTATAGGTAATGGGGAAATGAAGATGTCAAAATCTGTGATCTGTGCAAACATAATTAAATTATTTTGGCCTAGTTGCAAAAGTATTTAAAAAAAAACAGTAAGATTTCATGTTAGGAAATGTATAAAAAATCAAACATCCATACCAAAATATAAAATTTGGAACAAACTTCAGTTATTCAAAAATAGTCCCAAATAGATCATAGGTACCAAAACTGATTTCAATGGAGCAGAAGTAGAGGCAGCCAGCCAGTAGACCTTTGAAAAGCTCCTCACTGAAGACAGGCCCCACCTTCCCCTCTCTGTGGGCCCTCCCATCCTAAAAAAGTTTTATCTTGTTCTCTTTGTATTTCAATTTGGATGTGTGCTATCTATAAATGATTATTCATTTCAGTACACAGTGGATGCAGTTGTCTGAATGATAATGCTATTTATCTGTTGATCCATTTGCTTGATAAACTCCACCTCTTTGGACTCTTATTTTTCATTTGCCTAAGTAATTAACATGAAAGGACTGCTGTCCGTCTGGGTGTGATTCCTTTGCAGGGTGAGTGTGCTTGTTCATGTTGTTTGAAACCTCTCCTACCTGACCGCTTTTCCTTGTTTGTTTGCATTAATGCTTCACGAGCTTTAGCTACCAACTCTTTTTGGTTTTCTTCTGTTTTGAGACTATGTGTAGAAAATATTTTGTCTGACCATAGTCTTATGTTTTTGTTTTTTTTTAAAAATAATCTCATGAGGTTGCTCAAACTGATTTAGCTGAGGCATCTCCATGTTTCCATTTGCAGGGCTGGATAAATATATGTATTCTTGAAGTCGCCACGAGGTGGAACAAGGCCACCACCTCCACATTGTGACAGCCAAGCCTCCCTACAAAATCACTCTGACTGGGAGGCACTGCTTTAAATGCTTAAAAAGGCAGAGTTTGAAAGTCAGGTCACCCTGGTATTATTTGGTCTCCTATCTTTGGCAGATTTTTTTCTTTTTCTTTTCAGAAACTTATGAATGTGTTTGCTTGATTTTTTTTCTTCCATTCCCAGAACTTAGCAGGTGAAGTGGTGACACTCTGTGTTTCATAACCTCAGTGGTTGTTTTATTTCATTTATTTATTTTTGTTCATGCTATTCTCTTGAATGTGGTCATGCGCATTCTCACTTCAGTTTTTATTCCAAATGTCTTTACACCAATGAGGAATTTTTATCTTGCTGGATGCTTGCTCACACTGTGCCATCTTGATTTCATGAATGTATTTGATACTAAGCACTATTAAGTTTGCATTAAATCTGCCAGCATGTCTATTGTGTTGGTTAATTTGCTTGTTAAACAACAAACCTTTACTTTGGCTCACTCCTACACTACTATAATCTCCTGGTATGGTTTGGACCTTAGCCTGTGTTTGTAGTACTATTGCATTTACTCAGATAAGCCTCTGCTCTTCCTTTCATGCACCTTCTCTATTATGTCCGAGTTCTCACTTCTGCTAGTGTTTTCTGAGCTTTGCAGTAGTGTGGAGATTGGCCATTGCCCTGGCCCTGCCCATTTTCTTCACATGCTCTGTCACCTGGACTGCCTCTGAGTGAGTGCTCTTTTTGTCAGCAGGGAGAGGCAGAGCCATTTACCTTCTCCTCACCTCCCTGTGTGGCAAAAGCAATACCATGTCTTCATTTGTATTTCATCTCCTATTTGCTAGTTTAAGGAACTCAGCCTCTCTTTCTGACCATTTCCAGACTTGACATACTGGCTCTCTTACTTCTTTCTTCAAGTGTCAACTTCTATCATTTCTAACAGCCTGGTTTTTAATTGGTGGAGACGCCGAAGAACCCGGACCCACTCTGAGAAGCTATACAGTCGCTGGGAGCAAGATCATGACCTTCAGGCTTTTGGACAACTTGGGCTGTTCTATGAGTACTTGGAAACAGGTAATTTCCAATTATGGTTCTCAGGCAGCAAAAACCCTGATAAAATGAATAGTTTTCATCTCTTGCAATTTCCTTCTGTCTTATGTGTCATAGATGTTTAAATTACTGAATAAAAAGATAGATGAATGGATGGATAGATGATGGATATATGGATAGATTGTAGATGGATGGATGATGATAGATACATGAATAGTGGCAGATGAATTGATGGATAGAACTGTGAGTTGTATATATCTAGGTGAATAGTGGGTAGGTAGATAGATGGATGTAAGTATAGATTAATAGATGACAGGTGTACACACATGCATACTGAGGGAGGAAAGATGGATGGATGTACTGATTGTGGAGAGATGTATAGACAGCAGGTAAGTATATATACAGATGGCAGGGATATATATGTATGTATGTATGTATATGTATATATGGATATATGGATAGCAGATGGATGGAAGAAGATTTATGGCATCTATGGAAGATAGGTGAATGGATGGATAGATGGTGATTGGATAAATGAATAGATGGAGAAAATGATTCAGTTTTCCTTCGACTCAGTGATTGAACCGAGATGAAAGACTGAGGTGAGATCTTAGAGAACCAGTGCTCAGGCTGTTTGTGTGGTCTACCAAGGGCATTTCTGCTCACCAATAGCCCCTGCTTTGGTAGAACTATAGAGGGCACTTTATGTACTTATTATCAAGCCCCTTGTGCAAAAAGAGAGATGATCTGAAAGCCACTAAATGATTAATATTTTAGATATGCTATATATTTTATCTTAAAATCTGTCAGTGTGACAGAAGACATTTTTACGCTTCATGATAAACCAAGGTTACTATAGTTTACTTTATATTGTGTGGTATTAGTTGGGTAATACTATGTACATTGTTGGGTAAAGAGGTGGGAATTCTTATTTCATGCAGCTCACTATGCAATTAGGTAGTTCTTGCTTTATAGGATGATGAAACACTGTATTTTTCTCACTGTGGAGGTTCTGAATGAATGTGTATTCACAGGCAGGGGAGCTTAGTACTGACAGAGATGCAGAATATCATTTATAACAAAATTAGCTTCAGTATCTTGAGAGCCAACCAAGACTTGGTTCATACTGAAAACTATCACACATTCTTCTAGTCATGAAATAACTGTACAGTAAACTGAACTGATTGGCTGACTTTCTTTACTCTTGGTTTTGAAGATACTGAAATTAAATACCTTAGTTTTCTAGGTAAAGATCTGAGACTAACACCTTGAAACACATGCTACCTCTTCTCAGAGTAGTTATAGTATCCTTAAGAAAAGAGAAGAATGGACTAATGCAATTGGAGACTGCTCATTTGTTTTCTAGTGGCTCAGACACAAATAATCACACAGAAACTGTATTAATTACAACACTGCTTGGTCAATATGACTCCGGAATATTTCTAGCTAGTTCTTACGTCTTAAATTAACATATTTCTATTTATCTTTGTACTACCATGAGGCTGTGTCTTACCAATAAGTTTCCAGCATCCTCCTTTGGCAGCTACATGGCATCTGCTTAACTCTGCCTACTCTCTCATTATATTTCTGTTCAGATTTCCCATCTGGCTATATTTTTCCATGCCACAGGCAAAGAAGCTTCTTTATTAACCAATGGTAATAAAGCATGCTCACAGCATACAGAGAAGAATCCCACATCATCTCCCCTTTTTTGTTTAAATAAAAAGAAGATTTTAACTTTAACATAGTAAAATTACATAAAATAAAACAGTTACCAAGCAAAAATTATAGTCACAATATTTCTTTTTGACTCTAAAGTTTCAGTATCTAATTAATCTTTTATCATAACTAAGGAAAATTATAACTATCTAGCCTTCAACTTCATCAAAGACCCCAGAAGGATATAATATTACCTAAGTAAACAGAAAGTGCATTGGAAGCACTTCTAAAACTCTAAAATTGACAGAGACATCTTGTTGTCTGGATAGTGTCCTGAAGTTCTTCTTTAACATTGGGGCATTCATCTTCAGCCTACAGTACCATACTATCCAACAAACATTTTCATGAGGCAGGAAATTTGAAATGGTTCTGTTTATGTTGACAGTTTGTCAGTCACTTTCTTTTGTATCCTGAAGAATGTCTAGCAGACTCTTTCATGAAACAGAAACCCTGAAAGACTGTGTCATCTTATTTAGGCAAATTCAGCAGTCATTTTTCCATGGGTCCTGCATGTCCAGTTCATACAGCATACCATCAGGCAGTTCAGGTAAGAGCAGTTTCTTGCCCAAGTGGCTAGCCTTGTCACATTAAAGGCAAATTCCATAACAAGTTTTTAATGCTCATCAACCTCTCTGAAGTAATTGGTACTTCCAGAAGCAGATATGTCTCACTGTTGAAAAGTCCAAGTTCTTACAACATTTTAAATGCCATATTCTGTAGGCCTTTGATAGGTTTTAAGAAAACTTATCCACCGGAAGTATATCTCTGTACATCTAGATAACCTAACTAACATGACTACAGTTTGACTCTTATAGGTGACTATTTATTAATCCATAATTTTCAAGTATACATTATATTTTTTAAATGAGCTGTATAAACACAATACGTTAAACAAGAATAGAAATATACATATAACAAAGTTGACCTTAAACGTGTATCAATAAACCAATGTCCATACAAATGTAAAGAATTTAGTTCTATATGATATCCCCCCTTTTTATAGAAGGTGATTGACTGTGACTATTTAACCCTTTATACTCTTCACCTTTTAAATAAAAACAAACATTTATAAATAATAATTTTTGGAAATTGGGCATAGTTTTCTCCAAACTGCTTCCTGCTGTTTGTTGGGCAAAGTATTTTTAGGAATAATGGAGACTTTCTGGGGGGGGGGGGGGTCTTATTCAATCAAACCACATTAGCTTGGAAAGAATTCACTGGTCCTCATCTTCTAGTAAAATAAAAGCGGAACCTCTTTTCCAAAGTAACACCTCCTTAGACTCAAAATTTGAAGTCAAAATACCTTTAACATATATCTATATCTATATCTATATCTATATATATATATATATATATTTCAAAGATATATTTTGAAGGTATATGTATTGGTCTAGCATAGAAGCCTGTACAATCATATGTCTCTGTATTTCGCTCATTTGTGGCCAAAAAATTTAAAGAAAACACAATAATATACATAATTTAGGCTGTGTATTTTCACTCTTTATGTGGCTTTTTTATTCTACTTCTTTTAATATTTATTTTATTATCTTTCCTCATTTACTTTCACTGTCTCCTTAAAGACTTTGCTTTTCTAAAACTATTTCTTTTTAAAACTGTCTATATACTTTTCCTCTCTCTCCCAAGCTTATGTACATTTTTTAAACACACTGTATCTTATTGAGAGATCTTGTATATCTGAACCTGTCCTATTGTATATCTATAATCATTTTCTGACCAGGAGCACCTTTAAAAAAAAACATGATAAGCGGACAAGGCCAGGACCAACTCCACAACCTTGCCTGTTTGCTCCACCCAGTCCAACATGGTGAAGGCATACTCACTGCTTCTGTGAACCATGCTTGCCAGTCAAGCTTCAGGGACACAGTGGGTCTGTGTTATGATTAAGAAATTTGTAACACATTGTTCATAGACCCCATTTAAGTACTCCACAAGAGGACCAGCACAAACCAGGAAACCAGCTCTTAAAGGAGCTGCACAGTTTTCTACTGTTAATGCTGAGTCAGGAAGCCTTCTCGTAAAGGAATTGCACATCTACTTGCCTCTAGCAGAACCCGCCTGAGAAAATACTACTATCTAGAAAGCATACTTAACTTTGTTGTGTGTGTGTGTGTGTGTGTGTGTGTAAAACTCCTTCCCAAGCGCTCTCAGGATTTATGTGGATGTAGTTGCTCCACATTGGCATCATTTGTAATTGGAAACTGTTTATTCATTTCCCAGCTTCTCAAACCCAAATAATCACACAGAAATTATAGTGATTAAAAAACTGCTTGACTGATGGCTCAGGGATATTTCTAGGTAATTCTTTCATATTAAATTAACCCATTTCTTTTAGGCTGTGTATCACCACAAGGCTGTGGCCTACTAGTAAGTTTCCAGCATTCTTCTCCTTCAGCAGCTACATGGCATTTCTTTGCCTCTGCCTACTCTCTTTATATATCACTCTTTGGATTTTCTACCTGGCTATATTCTCTCCTGCCACAGGCCAAAGCAGCTTCTTTATTAACCAATAGTAATAAAACATATTCACAGCATATAGAGGGGAATCCCACATCAGACAGGTGAAAAGAGAGAGTGAGGTTCGAAATGGCAGGGCTAGGCTGAATGGCCCTTTATCTCCTTGGTAATGATGGGTGACCTATGTTCTTTCAGTTATCCAGTTCGGGTTTGTCACGTTGTTTGTGGCCTCCTTTCCCCTGGCCCCCTTGTTTGCTCTCATAAACAACATTGTGGAGATCCGAGTGGATGCCTGGAAGCTGACGACTCAGTACAGGAGACCTGTGGCTGCAAAAGCTCACTCCATAGGTGTCTGGCAGGACATTCTCTTTGGAATGGCCATCATTTCCATTGCAACTAATGTAAGTGCCTCTTTCCATGGGATGACTTTGCCCTTCTTTTTGCTTCTGTTGGGGTGGGGGATTGTGAATGATACCTGACTCAATCCTCATGGGCACCAATTTCATCACAGAGTTGATTTCCGAGGACAAGTTACCCGAAACTTTGCTTTCTGAGGAAGAACAATGGCAAGAAAATAGTATTTTCTCATTGAAATTTCATGATGTTGTTTTATAGATTTGCTAATCTAGGTAGAAAATCAGTGACAATGTAACATGTATGAACAATGGAGTCAAAAACTGATTATACACAAATATGTATAATATAAAGAATACATGTTTACTTACTTTTACTTACAAAATGATTTTTGAAAACTAAATCTCACAAACACTACTTTTATATCCCTTATATCCATCTAAAATTGTTTTATCAATTGAAGATTTTCTTGAGATAATCAAAAAAATTTGACACCTGAATATTTGTGGTTTATTTTATGAAACTTTATATAAAGGAAATGTGGTTGAAACTGTGGAGTTTAAATATGGTAGGAATATAAAGAGATGTGGAGCACAGTTACAGAAAAATCTATGGCTGGAAATGCTCTTTAAAAACTAAGACAGGAAAGCCTAACCTAAGCATGTGACTTCAGCCACCGAAGGAAAACACAAAACTAAAAGCAGTAAAAAGAAATAAAATAAAAATTGTTCATAAATAGTCAACTTAGAAGATGAAGGGGTTATTAACACAAATACTGAGTTAGTTTGTTAAAAAGACATAAACAAAATAAACGAATGCCAGGTGGTGGCAGCACATGCCTTTAATTCTAGCACTCAAGAGGCAGAGGCAGGTGAACATCTGAGTTAAGGGTCAGCCTGGTTTACAGAGTGAGTTTCAGGGCACAGAAACTCTATCTTGAAAAAAACATACAAACAAACAAATAGACAATAAACAAGAACAAACAAAAAACCCAAACCCTTAAAACAATAGATTTCTTTTTAGCAGATTGTAAAATTTTACTTGAAATGACCAATTACTAGATATAAAAATGTCAGATTATTAAATAGTCAATGGAAATACCAAATATACTTATTAACATAGAAGTAACAGAAATGTTTTTTAAAAATATACCACAAACTGCACAGGTGCCAGAGTTATACAGATGTGTTCTTGAATAAACAAACTATTTCTGTGATCACTGGGCTTAAAGAAATAACACCCCCATATAATGAAGTTCTGAAATTAATTGTACTAAGCTACAAGAAAAGTGCCAAATCACACTCTTTCCTTTTATTCATCAGCTTATTATTGACACACTTAATGCACATACACAAGACACAGATTCAAACAAATGCACAGAAAGACATAGTCATAAATACACGCTGGTACATTCATGCATTATTGTGCATAGATATGGTCACACACAATCATGTACACACAGATTTTACAGATATATACAGATGCTCACAAATACAGGTATATTCATACATCATTATACATAGATATGGTCACACACAAGCATGTACTCACAGATTTTACAGATATATATAGATGCTCACAAATACAGGTATATTCATACATCATTATACATAGATATGGTCACACATGAGCATGTACACTCAGATTTTACAGATATACAAATGCTCACAAATACAAACAGAAACACACATATAGATATGAAAATACACAGAGATGCAGATATATGAATTCCCCTATTTCCCCACCTGTCTCTCTCCTAGACCAGACAAGGGAATTTAAGAACAATGAATGTGTCAATCAAAAACATGAGTCATGGTAAGGTCAAGGAGAGAGAGCATGTTTTGGGGCAGCAAATACACATAGGTTCAACTCTTAACTTAGCTATTCTGTAGCTATGAAATTTTAAAGATCAATCCCAGGCTACCCATGTGCCTTCAAAAGTTTTAGAGTGGTGTTTGAGTTACCTCGTGTTCTCATGGAAGTGGGCTTGCATATACGTCAGACTTTGTGCACTGAACTGAGCTCATCGCTGTTTTTGCCCTTTGTTTCTCAGGCCTTCATTGTTGCCTTCACATCTGACATCATCCCACGCTTAGTTTACTTCTATGCCTACTCCAGTAATTCCTCAGAGCCCTTGAGTGGATATGTCAACAACAGCCTGTCAGTGTTCCTGATAGCTGACTTCCCCAACAACACAGCACCCATGGAGAAAAAAGGCTTCACCACTTGCAGGTCTTCTTCTGTCTAGGTTTTAGTACTACACTTTTAATGTCTCTCTTAAATTATCTTTTTTCTAATGTTTGTCTTGTAGTATAAGAGGTTAACTGGATACAAGGCATTTCCTAGGTTAATATCATACATCATTTCTGGAATTCATACATTGTATGACCTGACAGACTATACAAAAGGAAGTAATATTATGGGCCGAGGTCATGCTGTTCTTAAGTAGTTTCTTAGTTTTGAATTATTTTTGAAAATGATGCTCACCAACTAGGACAGGCTCCCTGGACTTGAGCTATAACATCTATCGCTCAGTATGGTAATTAAGTGAATTTTACCATTTATCCCCAGAAAAAGAACTAGAGAAATAACAATGTAATAATGGGACCATTATTACCAGCCATCATTCCACTTAAAGATTTTCTTTAGTGTAGAATGTGTGAGTGGAATTTGTGAATTGTTATTACCACACCCAGTTTATCATGTTCTGTGTGGATCTTTATACCATAGAATATTAAAACAATAGTCAGCAAATTGGTGGTTAGATAACAAAGATATTATAGATTATAGATCATTGATGGAGATATGCAGGTAGTTGGATGGATAGATAGGTAGGTAGGTAGGTAGGTAGATAGATAGATAGATACATACATACATAGATAGATAGGTAGATAGATAGATAGATAGATAGATAGATAGATAGATAGATAGATAGATAGATGAAAGAGGTAGGTGATGGAGATAGATTGATAGATATACATATATGGAGAGGGTTGATTGATTGTAGCCATACATGGTAAAGGTAAATGATGCAGATATATAAGATAAAGATTGATGGGTAGAAGATAGCAATAAATAGGTAGATTGTACTGATATATGCATAAATAGATTGATAGGTAGAGATAATTTATGACAGATTGATGATAAGGTAGATAGTAGAACATAAATAAATAGTGATTAGATAACAGACAGACTGATAGATATATGCACACATATGTACACAAAAAGGTCTTTCAAATTAAGTTCTTCCTCATATTAACTTCTCACTTTGGGATTCCAACAAACAGAAAGGAAGACATTTCAGGACAATGAGACAAAAACACTGATCTGTGATACATTTGGATACGAAGGAATCATAGCACAGTGTTCAAGACTGGGATCTCTTTTGTCTGATCTCTGGGTTTCAACCACTTTCTAAAAGCTAGAGTGAGTGATTGAAGAACATCGGTCTAGTGAGCTTGTAGAAGGGGATCATCCGAAAGTCTGAGCATGAGAAGAATGCAGAACGAGAGCACTGCCTTGTCCGTGCATCTGAAAGGAAAAGACATGTCCAGGAAACAAAAGCAGTCCACATAGCATAGCGAGTTGGTTGGGTCAGATAGGAGGAGGATTTCTAGGAAATGCCATGGTAGTTTGTTCTCTCATAGGAGAAATTGCACTAGACCAAGGAAGTTTTCCTGGTTTCTGTCCCCTTAGGTAGGTAATACGGGTAAGTAGCACAAGCTTGGAGCTGTGAGAACAGGAAAAGATTTAACACTTGCTTTCCTGTGACCTGAGTCTGTACTCAATTTCAATCTAAGAGAAATGATAAAAGTTTATTCCAGGTCTGTTCATTAAACTTGCCACAAATGTCATCTGTCATTCTATCTGTCATATATATAATCTATCTAAATATCACAGATTATCAATCTCTCCATCTATCTCAATGTCTGTGTATCTACCTATCATCTATAAACTATTTATCATATGTTTCTATCACAGACCATCTCTCTATCCATCTATCTACTTGTGTACTATCTAGCACATCTATGTGGCATAAATCATCTCTCTATATATGTTTCCCTGACCATGTTCATTTTTGGTCTTGTTGTTTGTTTTGTAGGTACAGAGATTACAGGAACCCTCCTGATCATGAGAACAAGTATGTCCATAATATGCAGTTCTGGCATGTTCTTGCCGCCAAGATGGCCTTCATCATAGTGATGGAAGTAAGCTGACCCGGACTCTCCTCCTTCTCTTTCATCTCACCCACCTCTTTTACCATTCCCCTAAGCAACTGTTTCTAAACAGGCCTGTTATCAGAAAGTTAGCGCCCTTTTCTTTTGTTTGAAGGAATCACTTGTTGTCATAAGTTGCAACTCCACTATGGGAGCTTGATACTCACAATTGGTAAAGGCCCCTTGGCAAGAGAAAAAGAAAGGCAATGCCTGGCAAGGTTAGGAAAAGGGTGACTTATAGAGCACCTGTTCCAAAGGCTCTTTTTCGGCCACTCTCATCATCTAGCCAGCCTTTCTTTGTTTTTACTTTTGACAGATGAACCTGATATTCATCAAAATATGTCATTGGCTTAAGGTTAATTAGCTAATATCAAAGCTAGGATTTGGTGGCACATGTGGGTCAGTCCTGTTCACTGCAGGGCACTCTCTCAATGTGCAATATTTGGAAAGAAAGTTCACAAGAAAACATAACTACCACAGAGGGAGGATGGATAAATCTCATTAAAATAGGAACAAGAAAAATTAAGATGAGGTTCCCCTGTAGGAGTACCCGAGTACAACACAGGCACATGTTCAATCAGTGTTTCCTGGACTCATTACTGCTACCCAGGCTGTGTGTCTATAAAATCAGATAGTTCTATGTAGTTAGCAGAGAGCAGCCTTACACATTTCTCACCAGTCTCAAATCCTGGTCTCCAGAGGCAAACACATTCAACTCAGAAGCTCTTTGGTTTTGCAAGTTTTGCTGTAGTGGAACAATATTCAAACAGACACAGATTTTTATACATATTTTAGTGTTGGGCAGTAATTGTTGAACTCCTCCTGTGACATGTCACACACAGAAGCACACATGACACTGTCTTCATATAAATCATCATCTTCTTACTCCTGAAGATAATTATAAACTATGCATGTATATGTGTATATTTGATTTATAGAGCTCCATAGTTCCTCTCCTGAATACAAATTCTCATAAGGCAATCCTTTGACGCTTTATGTGTTCTTGTGTTCTTGATCTGATACCATTTCAGTTAATCAGTAGCCTTTATTCATTCCCTTAAGAGTGACTGTTGGTCAAAATTGCTACAGAAACACCAAAGGAACACTTCAGAACTTACTGGTACTTGTTTTATACTCTAAGTGATATAGTTATTGATACATAATCACTCTCAACTCTAAAATGATGCATTCTTCAGAGTTTCACCTAAGACTTTAATCGAGATTTATATACTATGACTTTATAAATATTAGTAACATTTGTTTCATGCAATATGCTCCAAAAATTTCTTTCCTTAGGTCTACGTTCTTCCCTTCCATCCTGTTCTTTCTTCCTTCTCTCTCCCTCTCTTTCCCCTCCACTCCATGAGTTTTTAATTCCTCTTAAACTAATTTCACATTTCACATAAGAGGTATAGATCACTCTTTGAGCCAGTAAACTGCATCTCATGTTCCCCTGGAGTTTGCTACCTAATTTTGAGATTCATCTTTCAGAAACTTTCAGAAGAAACATTATAGGTGGCTTGTTTTTGAGAACTTGAATGTTGAAAATTTTCTACAAATATTGCATTCATTTATTCTGAAATTGAAAGTCTGAAGTTGTTGCCATTAATTTTTAACCTTAACTTGGGCTATTTTGAAAAACATTTGCAGCACTGCTCCATTTTTCTCTAGCTGTTAAAACGGACAGGACCATCCAGTTCCCTTCCAGGTTGATTTATTAAGGTTTATGTAAAGCTTTCATGGCTTGATAAGCTTGTTCACTGAATCAGACCAAAGTAAACTGAATTAGAAACGGGCCAGGTTTGGGCTGGAGAGATGGCTCAGTGGTTAGAAAAAGACCAGGTTTAATGGATGCCAGCACTCCCGGGTGGCCCTCTGGGAAAACATAGAGAGGGGAAAGGTAAACCAGAATGACCACATGTCTGTTCTCTGGGGGCAGTTTAAATAGCCTGTGGGAGTGGTCTTGACCCTCTCTGGGAAGGGGTCACCATTTGGTGGGATTTGGGGGAGGTAGAGTTTGGACTGGGGCAACTCCCAGGGGAGAGGACTTGAAATGGAGCTTTCCACCCAACATTCCAAAATGGATGCCAGGAACAGGTTGTAATGCCCCAACCAAGCATTACAGACTTCTTTTGGATAATGATGTTAGGGGCTGAGGTGACACTTCCAAACATACATTCCAGACTCCTTGGATAAAGGGGCACCAGATCAAGTCTGGCTACTTCCTGTAGGCATGGGGCAACGTGGTAGAGGAGAGAGTTGGCGGTTGGTGGACTCATGCTCAGCAAGAGGTGTAGTTGAAGAGACATGTGGTTTACTGCCATCCCAGAGACCTCAGGCATCTGTTCCTTGAGGGAGATGAGAAAACAGGTGGCTAGGAGAAAAAATATATTGTTATTGTTGGCCCTATGAATGGGGCTAGCCATGGAAAGGGCTATTAACTGCCAGCAAAGATGGGACAGAGAAGTGCCCTGGTTGTACAGATAAGGCACAGGTGAATAAGTGAGACATGAGAACAGATATGCCCTTTTAAAATCAGATTTTAGTTGGTAGGTGTCCTTTTGAGCCAGGAGAGTTGGTACCAATGGTGAAGTCCCAGGAACTGGTGCAGGTGTTTGCATTAACTGGAGATCACTTTGTAAGTTGGTCTTGACCCAGAGAGCAGGAGTGACCTGTAAAATATGCTTGAAAATGGGTGGGGTTAAAATATACTCTGCAGACTATTAGTTTTTACCAGACCTAATTTTTGATACAGCAGCAGAACTTTTCCCAGGAACCTGCAGGTATCTGTAAGACAACTGGAACAGAAGCAATTTAGATGACAATTAAAGGGTTGTCATCTTTAATTAACTGGGAGCTCTGGATCTTTGAACATACATCTAAAATGTTTTAATCCTGGTCTATGAAACTTGTGAAAGAGGAACACCTGTTTATATTCTTAGCAGCAAACTTAGCAAATGAAGTAATGAACTACAAGTACCTTAAGTCATCAAATGCCATTAGACAGATCTAAGAGGAATAAACGAGAAAAAAGAAATGAGACAGCTTTTTTAACTACATATGCATTTCCAAGTTTCTTTGTAATGTTTGGAGAATACCAGTCTTAGAAACAGTGCTAGCAATTAGATGCTGAGTCCAAGAGGCCCGGAGATTTTCCTGTGTGAGAAGGGAAATTTAGTCTACCTGTCTTGACAGGATGAGATGATTGATCCCCCAGTGTAACTGATGAGGTAGAAGGCTGATTTTTGGTGTGTGGGTGGCTTTGCCATACCCAAAGGCAAGCTTTCAGGTCTTTTGTAAGCATGCATTTTCTTGGAGGAGCTATAGGATGCTGCAGAAGCTGGCATGTCTCTGCGTTAGAAGCTCTTTGTTAAATGCCGTACTCTCAGATCAATAAAGGCACTTGAGAATTGGGTACCATTACCTGTTAGTTATATTTAAATTAGACATACAAGTTAAATTTAGACATGTATTTTATACGCAATTAGTCACATCTTACCTGATGTTCTTTCTGCGGAATATGAAAGAAACCACGAGGTACAAAGGAACCCACGTGTAACTTTATTACAGGGAAGGGCGTGGTGGACCATACAAGTGGGAAACAGGAAGGAAAGAGAGAGCGAAAGTACCACGCTTTGCTTTTAAAGGCCACCTCAGCATACGCACATCAGATGCTGCATTTTGCATCTGCTTGGGGGCTTTTGTGTTGCAGTTGTAGGTGCATGTGTTTCTGGGAAATGAAGTCTTCCGAGTCAGGCAGACAATGCTGTACTCTGCGCCTGTGCACAGGGGCCTCCTGGGAAATGTAGTTCCCCAGGAGAATAACATTACCAATACTATTAAATATAAGAAGATTTAAAAGGAATATTTTAGTAAGTTAAGAATTTTGGAGGTGGAATTTTTTTTTAAGTGGGTGTAGGTCCAGTGTACATGGGTACTCTTATCTAGAATGGTGTTGAGGTCAAAATGGCAGCTACCTATGTGTTTTTATTTTTCTAGAGCTACTGTAATCTGGAGTTACAAGTTTTACAGATCTTAAAACACACGCACATACACACAGAGAAATAAGACAAGCATACTACGGAAACAAAACACATATATGCACAAAAGAATAAAAGCATAGAGTGGCCACATTATTTTAACAGAAAGAATTTTTTTTTAGGAACCTGTGTTAGCTGACTAACTTAAAATCCTGGTGTAGGCAGGTGGCAGAAGCCAGGGAAGCACACAGGTGATTCCATTAGGGGCCAGATTAGCAGACACTGCAAGAGAGAACAGAAACACAAGGGCAGAATACCTACACAGATTTCAGAGTGGAAAGAAAGTGGGAAAATTGATCCCTTGTAGAGAACAAACAGCAAGAGAAGTGGGGGGGAGGAGCAGGAGCACAGCATCCAGAAACCATGGGCATTTGGGGGCTTCTTTGTTTTACATTAGGCATTAGATAGCCTAATTTAAAAGAATTTATAGGATGCTTCTGCAGCATCCTATAGCTCCTCCAAGAAGATGCATGATTACAAAAGACCTGAACGCTTGCCTTTGGGTATAGCAAAGCTACCCAAGGGCATTTGGAGATCAGGCCTCAAATTGCAAGTATCCATTTTTGCAAGTGTATGCCCAGTCTCGGGACTCAATCCTTACCACAATGCATCCACTATAATAAGACTTTTGGGTCTAAAAACCAGAGTGATGTGAGAATTTTGTGAATGGATGTCTCCATGTCATGGAATCCCACCACAGCAAGGACTGCCTTACTGCTTTTAGTCAAGTCGGAAATCTGGTGTGACCATGACTTCAGCAGACTGCCCAGCAATGCTTAGGCCCTGGGTCCAAGGGACATGTACTTAAAAAAAAAAAAAAAAAAAAAAAAAGAACTCACCCAAATGAAACTGATCCTAACCTGTCAGAGAGCACAGGCGAAAAGGACATTTTTCAACATGTAGCCCTGGGCCAGTGGGAAAAAACAGCCTCCCCCCCCCACTACCGTGGGACCTCCAAATGTAAACTTTTTTCAGCCCAACAAGCCTCTCTGCTGAGGCAATGATCCAAATCAGACCAAATCAAAACAAATTAGAAGAAACCCAGGTTTAATGGATGCCAGGTTTCTGGGTGACCCTCAGGTAAAACACAGAGTTGGGAAAGGTGAACTGAGAAGACCACATATTTGTTCTCTGGGGGCAATTTAAATACCTGTGGGAGTGGTCTTGACCCTCTCTGGGGAGGGGTCACCATTTGGTGGGATTTTGGGGAGGTGGAGCTTGGACTGAGGCAACTCCTAGGGGAAGGGACTTGAAATGGAGCTTTCCACCCAACATTCCAACATGGATGCCAGGAGCTGGGGTGAAGCCTCAAAACAAACATTCCAGACTTTTTTTGGATAAGGATGTTAGGGGCTGAGGTGACACTTCCTATCAGTTTATTTTGGGGTTAAGTCCCTTAAACCTCTCAGGAGTTCTGAAAGATTCACTACAGCAGGCAAAAATCTGACTAATAGAATCTAAGGGTAAAAATGAAATAACTTAACTCATACAAATCTTTTCATCCTATCCCATTTCTTCTTTCTGTGCTCTCTCTAATGCCCACGTTGATCCTCGTTCCTTGCTGTTCCTGTTCTTGTTGTTCTTGCTGCTCTTCCCCCTCCCATGAGGTTTTCAGTCTATGTCACCCACATAGACATTAACAATGTTCTCAACATGCATTTCAGAATCATAAAAATCAGATAGGACCTGACAAAGCAGCATTCCAAAAAAGGTGACATGACCCAGGAAAGGCCATCATCCAAAGGGAAATACCCAACATTCTAAACCATTAGATTAGATCACTAGATGTCCCTGAACCCTAGACAGACCCATTCCCCTCACCCCAATCTCTATTGTGATAATCAGCTTTGGAGCTGCCCAGACTTGTTTGTCAGTAAGGACAGCCATGTTGTCTTCCTTTTTGAAATTTCTATATGGTCTATTTGCAAAGGTAATTGTAGGAGATTGACCTCACGTAGATTTGATTATGAAAACAAAGACTAAATGTTATCATGGGAATTCCCCATGCAAGGTCATTCCCTTGCCAGACCACACAGGAGGAAGCTACACTGCTGAGGTATTTTGGGAATAAATCCCACTTTGAATCAGAGAAGATTCTACAGAATTGACAATGATTGTCCAAGACAGGAGTTCCTGGCTCTGCGATTGTGTTCTCTATGTGGAGTCTGTACTCCCGTGGCTCTGTCTGTGGGTCTGTCAGCTGAGCATTCACTGGATAATACTATGAGCTCCAACATTAACGACCTTAAGATGAGCAATTGTTGGGCCTTCTCTTACCAGCTCTGTCAGTCTGAAGTGTCACAAGCACAGTTTCTGGAAAATACAGTCGTTCTGGCCACTGAGTGGGGCCACTAGAACTAAAACCAGACTCTTAAAGTTTGTGTGAAAAATGTTTGTCTATGTGATTTTGTTTACAAATGCCCCCTTCCTTCGTTGTTTCTCTGCTACAATGTCTATCCTGCTCGAACCATCAGTGATCTTATTTTCTCACCTGTAAGGACATGGAGCCGCACCTTTGCTCTCTTCATTAGCTTTCTGTCCTTTGGTTCCAGTTTGTTTTATTCTTTTTCTTTCTTGTTAGACATTTCATTGTACAGTGGATGGTATTGTACATCCAAGAATCAGGGATCATAAGGGTAAGGTGTACCAGCTTAGTGTGTGTAGATGTCAGCCCACCTTTCTTCAGAAATCCACAAGTGTTCAGTCTGCAGTTCCTTATCCCAGATGGGTCAATGCAGAAAAGAGTTTCAGGCTTAGCCAGTATAAAGCAGTGTTGGGTTTTACTTATGTGTGTTTTGGTTTTTAATAGGAAGAAAGGGTCTGACAAGATGTCTCAGTGAGTAGGGGTACTTGACTCCAATTCTGACAATTCAAGTTGTATTTCTAGAACCCATATGATAGAATGAGAGACCCAACTTCTCTAAGCTGTCCTATGACCTCTACACATCATCCACATATCCACACATGAACACAATCAATCAACAACTAATTTTAAAACTTTTAGGTAAATCACTCAAGAAATACATCCGTGCACAGACAAGAGCATGGTATCAGCTTCTCCAGGGGCAGCCACCATTCAGTAAGACATCCTTCTTATAGTTATTTAATTTAGTTTATGTTGTGGGTATTTTATCTGCATGTATGTCTGTGTACTACATTTATGCAGTACCTACATAGGCCAGAGGATGGTGTCAGATTTCCTAAAGCCAGAGTCACATTTGTTAGCTGCCCTGTGCTAGGAATTGAACTCTGGTCCTTTGGAAGAGTCACTGGTGCTCTTAACCAATGAGTCATCACCAAGCCTATATTTTAGCACACTAAGTGAAGAGAAGGAAAGACCTTCAGTGAAAGAAGTCCCTATCTAAGAAGGTATGGGCTCCACATGGGAGTCCCAATCGAGTGTCTGCACATTGACCACAATGGTAATCCTGGAAGATCTAAGTTCACTCTCCAGAGCTTAATAAGAAACTATTTTTAAGTGGGTGGTGGTGGCACATGCTTTTAATTTGAGCACTCGGGAGGCAGAAGCAAACAGATCTCTGTTATTTCATCAAGACCAATCTTGTCTACAAGAGCTAGTTCCATGACAGGCTCCAAAGCGACAGAGAAACCCCGTCTCAAAAAACAAACAGACAAACAATTTTCTTTCCTTTTGATACGTGAGATTAGAGGATGCTCTGAATAAGGTACCTTAGATGGGATTGTAATATTTATAATATGATGAGGGGAAACCAGAAATCACTCTCATTGTCAAGAGTTTCCTGGTGAGACTCCTAAGTGGAGGTTCATGCCTGAGAAGGGAGAGAAGGCTTTAGTGTTGATTGTGCTGGGACTCTGTTCTCAGCTGGCATAGGGGTTCAGTCAGCCTTCTGGGTGAGAATTTCTTCGCCTCCCTGTGTCCCCAGGTTTTGTTCTATCTTTCCTGCCCATGCTCAGTATTCTGAATTTCACTGTTTAGAAACTGTGCTTTCAATATGTGTCCCACCTCCGCTCTACAGCACAGCCTCTGCCCATGTGTTCACAGCTTTCTGGTGTAAAGATAAAAACTGTTCACTTAATTCCTAGACATTTTACTGCTTCTCATAGAAACCCAAACTGATGCACTTGTTTTCAGTTCTACACTGCACCACTGTCCTCAGAAGGCCTGACTGCCTTCGTTCCAGAAAACTCTCTAAGATTCTAAAACGGAGTGGCCGGTATTCTTTAAGTTTCATCTTCACACTAAATCATAAAGTACACGGTTGAGTATGAGCTGTGCTATCTAAAAGAAACCAGGACTGTTTTAGAGATGTTTCCTTCAGTTCTTAGGACGGGGCACAGATAAAGGGCAGGCATTTTAATACCCATGTTCCATTCCTCTAGTTGCTTATTTAAATATATTTTACTTAATTCAATTGTATGTGTGAAAATTATAGGGTACATACATGCACACACTCACACATGCACAGACATGTGTATATGTATGTGTCTGTATAATTCAACTTTGTGCTTACTGTGTCCAACACAGTTTATCAAAGCTCAGGGGCACCTATGAGGACTCCTTGATAATCCTAAGAGAATCTCTGTTCTTCCTTTATCACCCCTTTAGCACATAGTGCTTCTGTTCAAATTTCTGTTAGCATGGATGATACCAGATGTTCCAAAGGATGTCATAGAGAAAATCAAACGAGAAAAGTTAATGACTGTCAAAATTATCCATGACTTCGAGCTCAACAAGTTGAAAGAAAACTTGGATTTTACATACAGTAACATCATGAGGGATGACACAGTGAAAGACGATATATCCCTGGGGGAAAATTCCTCTGTCTAATCCACATGCAAGGTGAGAAGCTCTGTACCCTGCTCTGTTCATTGTTGCCTCTGGGTTTCTGGCTGGATGTTGGAATCCATATATCCATTTGTTTTACTTTCTTCCTTTTATTTTTAACTCAGAGACTTTATGCCCTTTGCTAGGCGCTGACATCAGACTTGGAGTCCTGAAGACAGTTGCAGGTGGTGCCACTGGATGCAGAGTCTGGGAAATCACGAAGTATTTCCTCTTAGAGTGAAATCCTGGCCTTGGGATGCTTGGTCACTTCCCAGAGCAACTGTGCATCTCTGCTCTCTTCTGTTGAGTGCTCCGTCACCCTCCCAACAAGAAAAGGATCACATTGAAGAGTAAGCTAGCAAAGAGATCTGCCATCTCATAGAACATTTGCCTTTCTAAAATGCACACATTAAAAACTGAAATCAGATGTCTTGAGAAATCTCACTTATTGACAAATGTTGAGTAAAAATTATAGTAGAACTGTGCTCTTGACCATGTCAGGTGAAAGTTAACTTCTGTCAGAATCCCAGATAGCCTTTCCAGGTAAAGGTAGAATCAATTTTTCCAGGAGACTAAAAGAATTTTCACAAAAGACTCTCAGAGGGCTTTTAAAGGTAATGTTTCCATTTTGTTAACTAACTTCCACACCATGGAGTCAGGTGACTACAGGCTTCCAAGGGAAGGAACTCTGCAAAGCCCAAGTGTCTTCTTTGGAGATAAAGAGTGCAAGACGGTGTGCTCACTTCAGCAGCACATATACTAAATTGGAATGATACAGAGAAGATTAGCATGGTCCCTAAAAAAGAAAAAAAGAATGCAAGACAGTCCATAGACATTATATAAAGTGAAACTCTTCAATTTTTTTGAAATGCTGATTTTTGCATCATGAAGCCTTTTTTGAGATCTAACTATTTGTATAAGTTGGGCCCAAACTATTTACAAATTGTGATTTCTTCACTCTGAAGAAACTCCAGATCTTGTAATAAGTTTACAGTCTTTTCATGGGCAACCTTGCCCCCACAATGTCCAGTGCCTTCTTTCTCTGCCTTTGACACATAAGACACGGTCACTCATTGCAGGTTCAAAACCAACTCAAGCACCGAGTGTCTAAAGTCATGGTAGATATTAACAAAATTGGAATTTATTCTATTACAAGTGCTTCTTAGGATTTATCTGTGTTTTCCCTTCATATTTGCCTTGGAATTTTTCACTGAGCACTTTCTTCCTGCCTCATATTTTACCCTGAGATACCAGAGTAACTTTCTAAAAAGTCTTCTAGCCAAAATCAGATGGAATTTGCCCAGGTGGATTTGCCTCATTTCACCAAAACACTGGTTGGTGTGAGAATGCTTAGTTAGATGCACCTGAGCACCGGATGTATGTTCATGTTTAAAAGTATGGCTGTGGGGCTGGAGAGATGGCTCAGAGGTTAAGAGCATTGCCTGCTCTTCCAAAGGTCCTGAGTTCAATTCCCAGCAACCACATGGTGACTCACAACCATCTGTAATGGGGTCTGGTGTCCTCTTCTGGCCTGCAGGCATACACACAGACAGAATATTGTATACATAATAAATAAATAAATATTTTTTAAAAATAATAAAAGTATGTCTGTGATTCTTTTTTCTTTCAGTAAAACAAGCAGTTTACTATTTTCTACTGATATTCCAGGGAACAAGTAAGATCTTATGTGAAAATAGAATCCTCAAGTGCCAAAGGCCCAAACCACGCAACTCTTTTCAAAGGTCCTTTGCGATCATCATCTTCATTGTTTCTTTTCACACAGAAAACAAATCCTTCAAGTCACACTGACTTTAGACATCAAGAGGGGCCTTCAATTAGATAAAAGATGTGTTAATTTTGCAGTGTTTCTGGACTCTTTTTTTTGTCAAGAGAGGGCGGGGGGAGAGGGAGAGAGAAAGAGAGAACTGTTTCTTCTGAAACTAAGGTAAGATTCACTGGGGTGCAGCTGTGGGTAGGAAGATGCAAATCTCAACTCAGTGCCAGTTACTAATGGTGAGAGAATATATCTTGAGAAATTTCAGGTTGACAATATTTATATGTCCAAGGAAAGCCTTTGAATTATGATCATAGGATCAGGCACTGTGAATAATCATTGGCAATACTGGTCATTCAAAAACATAACCTATTGTTTTGGACAAACCTCTCATAGTTATTATATAATAGAATGATGTCGTGAAGGAAAATGTTAAATTGCTAGACTTTGGAACTCTGTCACAATAAATCAATAAAACTATCATGTTACTGTTCTTCCTGAAATTTCAATCTACTTTTCTGTGTAGTAATTAAAATATGTCAATTATTTCAGAATTATGTAAAAAATAGTGACAATGTTTAAAACATACTGTATAGTATGGTGTAATCTGTGTAAGATACAACTGTCCATCCCTCTAAATATGTCATTGGAAACAAGATGTAAGTCTCCTGCTATCAGGTGCTGTATCCTGAGGTCAGCTCAGAGTATACAAGCTTGCTTTTCCCTCCATTTCTCCCTCCTTCTGTCCCTCCCTCCTATTTTCCCTTCCATCCTTCTTTCCCTCCTTACCTTTCTCCCTCATTCCTTCCTTTGCTCTTTGCTCCCTTATTTCCTTCTTTTCTTTCTTAAAGGGAGTACACAGGTATTAGGGAAAATTGTCTTTAGTTATGCATCCGAACCTCAAAAACCAAATCACTCGGTGATTAAAGCAAGTAAATAATTTCAAATTTACACTTAGTTCATTTCATGCTCTCTCTCTCTCTCTCGTGTGTGTGTGAGAGAGTGTATGTGCATGCTTTGGTTTAGAGCTGAGATAATTTCTGAAATCGAGAACTCTAGAGAAGTTTTTACATCAAATGTGTTTAAATTATTTGTTTTATTTGTATGAGTGTTTTGTTTGCATGTATTCTGTGCTCCAAGTGTATGCAGTACCCATGCAGGTCAGAAAAGCGCCTCCACCAAGACACTTCATAAGACATCTGAACACATTCATAAAAGCAATTGCATCACATTATTAAAATTTGAATCAAAGCTACAAGTAGGTGTACAGTCATTGGGTATATTATTTTCAACTCTTTGTATTTGAAGACTGTCAAATAAAAGTTGGTTAGAAAAGTTTTTAAGTATCCCACCTATTCAGCATGTTTATTTATACCTAGAACAAAAAGGAACACGAGAAGAGCTGGGTGATAGTGGCACACGCCTCTTAATCAGCACTTGAGAGGCAGAGGTAGGGGGCTGTCTGTGAGTTCAAGGCCAACTTCCTCTAGAGATTGAATTCCAATACAGTGGGGGCTACACAGATAAACTCCATTGAAAAACAAAATGAAAAAGAAAGAGAAAAAAAACAAGAAAAACAAAACACGAGAAGAAAGTCTACCAAGTCCATAAATAGAAAAGAGAACTTGTGTTTGTATCTAAATCTACAAATTCACAGAACGCACGGGTGTCTGAGGATCCTGTTAAAGGAGACAAAATCACCAATATTCAGACTGTAAGATCTCCACTGGGATAACAACCGGTTTTCCTTTGCAAATGAACTGGGGGCAAAAAGAGATGAAGGAGAATCCTCCAGTTAGAGCAGCTGAGGAGACAACACTCACTTGTGCCTTCTCTGTGGATTCCGATTTCACCCATCCATGAAGAACAAGTTGACAGATAACCAGAGCAGGCTGGGAGCCAGTGACTCCGTACTCTGAATCCCGGACCATTTCTAATGTTTCTCTACCAACATAGTATTTTTATTAACTATTTAGGAATTTCATACATCATATCCCTATTACACTCATTTCCCATTGCTCCCAGGTCAGCCCACCCTCCCACACTTTCACCCTCAAAAAGAGAGAGAGAGAGAGAGAGAGAGAGGAGAGAGACTCAGACCATCTTCCCCCAAAATGTCCAATTGCTATCACACATTTTTTGTTTTTTGTGTGGCATCACTTGGATTTTTGAGAGTGCATTTATTTCAGAGGTACTTTCTGAAAAGGCATGGTGCCTGAGATCTTCTTCATATAATCCTGGATGAAAAAGGTAAGGGAATTCTGTTTGTTTTGAAAGTTGATGCTTCAAATTCCAAAGTAAGCATACTCCCAACACATACATGCACACACGCATTCACACATATAGACACACAGACATATACACACACATGCAGCATACCATCAGCTGAGTAATCTCATATCGTAAAGTTGACCATAATAATACTCTTATGTTCAGAAATACAATTTCTGAGCTATGGAAAGAAAAGTGATATTGAGCAAATAAATGAAATGACAACCATATTCATTTTAAATGTTTTGAAAAGCAATGCAATTCTCTACAAATTAATGGGGTGATAATGGTCTTTTCTTGTTGAAAAAAATAAATCTGTACAGTAGCCATACTTACAGTGTGTAGTAAACATAAGTGTACATGAGCTCCCAACTTAATTCCCACTGCAGAGATAAACAACAGTTTGTTGCTGTCCCGCGCTACTATCTTGCCAGCAAGAACGACGCAGGGCACGTAGGATCCTTCTGCAGAACAGCTTTTTAATGCATCTTGAGAGCGAGAGCATAAGCCGACATGGCGGAGACCCAGAGCGAGGCGAACCCAGCCCTTATATAGGAAGCAGTCCCCGCCTCGGACGTGTCACTCTCAGATTGGTCAGCTGCCCATCATCCCAGATGACGCCTCGGGAGAGGCAGGGACTACAGCGTTGGAAATTTACCAACGCATGCGCGTTATCCTGTTCACCGGGCGGTGGAACCGGATGTCAGCGCCATCTTGGAATGGCGAATGTGGTTGCGGTCCTCTACATCTCCCCCCCTTTTTTTTTACTTCATTGCAGAAAGGCAATTCCCTCAGAAGGCAAAGATAGAGGTCGCACTTCCCAAAGTGGAAACATTATAATGGGCTTGCACGGAATCTGCCCCTAGGTTCATGACACCTGGAACTCATCCGGCCTGCCCTCTGCCATTTTTCTGGGAAAGGGAATATACGGCAGGAAATCCTTATGCAGGGCGACATATCTCTCAGAGAGGGCCATTCTCTGTGTGATGCTCTTTAGCTCGACAACCTTCAGGGCTAGCTAAGCCAAGCATTCCACCCTGTGCAATGGACAGAGGTGTCCTAGGGGTGCAGGAGCTGGTTGGCATAAACCTTACTGCTTCAGCATAGATAACCACATCAGTAGAGGTTCCCTGTTCCAGGGCAGCCAGCGCTTGTGCAATAACCACACTTTGTCCCTATGACTTTGGGATTTGAGTCAGCAGACCATCCAGAGGAGAAACACTGATCCACAGCATAGGGCTGTTTCAAACATTCCCACCCCCACCCAATCTTAAAGTAGGAGATGAAGGACACAACCCAGGATTGGAATCCTTCGGCTAAGTTTATAAATAGAAGGTAGGGGAGCCCCAGAGTCTTATTGGTTGTAAAATAAAAAAAAAAAACGAGGAAACACTGCCACTCTATGGCTGACTGGTGTCGGTTTCAGGAAGGCTGAGAGTATCCCCCATCGCTGTTCCTTCGTAACCTGCTCCTTTGTAACCGTTGTCATCCATCCGCAAAATGGTAGGAGGAACATAAGCCAAATCTTCTGGCGAGTCCGCGTGTTGTGGGTCACCCCTCACTGTTCGGGTCAGTCTTTCTGGCACCCAGAATGGATTTTCCTGGTCCTGCGGGAACACACAAACAGCTCCCCTGGATCTCAACAGGATGGGATCCGGGCCTTTCCATTCATTAGAAAACACATCTTTCCATATAACCAAATCCTTGGGCCGCTGCAGATCCAAACTATGTCGTGTTGCAGCATTCTGGCCATTATCATCCAGATTTAAAAAATTTATAGTGAACAGAGCCATGGCAATGGCTACTCTTGGTGTCGGGGGTAATTCCTTCAATATTCCCCCTTTTTGTTTAAGTAGATAAGATTTGAGTGTGCGATGTGCTCGCTCTACAATACCTTGTCCCTGGGGGTTATAAGGCAGGCCTGTAATGTGTGTGACTTGTATCTGTGCACAAAATTGTTTAAACTTTTGAGAAGTATAGGCAGGCCCATTATCCGTCTTTAAAGATGTGGGCTTGCCCCAAGCATTCCATGCCTCAAGACAATGTTGAATGACATAAGAGGTTTTTTTTTCCTGTAAGTGGTGTGGCATGAATAACGCCAGAGCATGTGTCAATTGACACATGCATATACTGAAGTTTTCCAAAGGCAGTGATATGAGTCACATCCATCTGCCATATTTGCAAAGGCGCAGTCCCTCTGGGGTTTACGCCAGTGTGTCTGACAGGGAGAAACTGGCAACAATTGTGACATTGGGTTACAATATCACGAGCCTCCTTTCTGGTAAGAGAAAAACGTTTATGCAGGGTTTTAGCTGTAACATGAAAATTATCATGAAAGGTTTTAGCGGTCTGTAACGGGGAGGCAAGAGCTACCGCAGCAAGCTGCGTAGCATGATCAGCCAGATCATTACCTAAACTCATGGGGCCCGGGAGCCCCGAATGTGCTCTTATGTGTGTGATAAAAAATGGAGCTCTCCTATTTAATAAACAGTCCTGTATCCTCTGGAAAAGAGCTGCCACTGTACTAGTAGGTTTTATAATTTCAGCGGTCTTTAATAATTTAACAGCATTAACCATATAGGCAGAATCAGAAACAATATTAAGAGGACAATGAAATTTTTGAAGAACCTCTAAAACCACCATATATTCCACCACCTGGGGTGAGGTGGCAGAAAAGTTCTTTGTATATATTTTAGAATCCATAACATAGGCTCCCATATCATTTTTGGAGCCATCTGTATATACCATTACCCCGTCTTTTAGCGGGGCAGAAGACGTAACTCGGGGAAACTCAATGGGATGACATGCAGCAAACTGCAGCAGAGGGTGTTTGGGATAATGATTATCAATTTTTCCTGAAAAGGTGGTAACCAAAATTGCCCAATCGTCAGAGGTGGCGGCCAAAGTTTGTATCTGAAAGGAGGTATAGGGAACTATCATAACTGTTGGATGTTTACCAAAATGACTAACAGACATTTTAAGGCCTTTAAGGGCAATTTGAGCTACAGCAGCTGGATACCAATCAATACTTTTGTTAGGAGAAGCATGCGGATGGATCCACAGTAATGGTCCATCCTGCCATAACACAGCAGTAGGTAGCTTTTTTGTTTTAAACATATATAGAACAAATGGTTGAGTTTCATTAATACGGCACAGCTGTGTCTCCTTAATGGATTCCTCCATTAGTAATAAGGCTGCTTCTGCTGCCGGCGTCAAGGCCCGAGGGAAGGTAATATGAGTATCCCCTTTCAAGATATCAAACAATGGCTTCAAATCAGCAGAGGGTATTTTTAAAAACGGTTGCAGCCAATTAATATCTCCTAACAACTTTTGGAAATCATTTAATGTTCGCAAATCGTCCCTATAAATTTTTATTTTTTGTGGTAGAATCTTTTTATGAAGAATAACAGAACCTAAGAATTGGCCAGTGTCTGTAATCTGGACCTTTTCAGCAGCTATTTGAAGACCCCATAGCTGTAAACTCTTAATGAGCAATGGGTAGGCTTCCCTTAGGACCTGTAAGTCCTCATGACACATGAGTACATCATCCATGTAATGAATCATAAGCAAACGTGGGAAACGTTCACGAAGCGGTTTAAGAGCCTCCTGCACAAACATCTGACAAATTGTTGGACTATTGGCCATACCCTAAGGCAAAACTCTCCATTGAAAGCGTTTATTAGGCTCTATATGATTAATTGAAGGAACAGTAAAAGCAAAGCGAGACCTATCAGCAGGATGCAATGGAATAGAAAAAAAACAATCCTTAATATCTATTATTACCAGATTCCAATTTTTGGGTAAAGCTGAAAGCACTGGGAGTCCTCGCTGTACAGGCCCAAAGAGGTGCATTTGTTCATTAATGGCTCTCAAGTCGTGTAACAAGCGCCATCTTCCTGATTTTTTTTAATGACAAAAATGGGTGTATTCCACGGAGAAGTGGATGGTTTTATGTGCCCCAAAACGAATTGCTCATTAACTAGCTGATTCATTGCTTTCAGTTTTTTAGAGGTAAGTGGCCACTGGGGAACCCATACGGGGGTCTCTGTTTTTTACGGTATGGGCCGTGCTGTCCCAGTGGCGCCTAGGAAAAACCCAGACCCTGTTTATTGATATTAGGTTTAGGATTTACTGACTCCCGTATTCCTTGCTTGGAGCGACCCAAGCCCTTTTCTGGCCTATGGCCCATTCTTAACATTATATCTTGGGCCTGAGATGAATATGCATTAGATAAGGTCAATCCCATACCCTGTATTACATTTCTTCACCATAAGTTGACTGGCAGGGGAAGGACATATGGTGTAAAATATCCTGACTGCCCTTCGTCTGTTTCCCAGGTTAATCTGGTGGAGCTAATGGTGGGGTTTCCATTATAGCCCAAGCCCTGTAGGGCATGAGACGACTCAGTAACAGGTCAGGACTGTGGCCACCAGTGCGATGAGATAATACTTTTGTCCGCGCCAGTGTCCAAAATGCCTTCGAAGCATTTACCATTCACCCAAAGGGGCAGTTTGGGTCGATCTTGAAGGCTAACAACCAGGTAGGCCGAATCCTGTCCTGTTGACCCCATTAATTTATTCCCCGGCCTCTGGTGGGTGTCTGCCGGAAGAAACAGTAACTGAGCTATCCTGTCTCCTTTACTGATGGAAAAAACTCCATTAGGACAAGAGCATAGGGCTTGTATCTCAGCAGTGTGCTGACTATTAACAAGACCTGGGTGGACAATCAGTCCCTGCAGGGTAAGCGAGCCACGCCCTAAAAGCAGGCCCACGCTTCCAGGGGGTAGAGGCTCAGGCAGCTGCACAGGGACAGGCTGCACCCCCATTTGGGGCATCAACAGGAAGTCGGTGGAGGCATACAAGCCCATCCTTGTTCTGCCTCCGAGGGTCCCTCGGTCGTTGCCCTGATGAACTTGTTCCCATATTTTTGAGGGCCCTGGGACTGAGGGCCCATCATCTCGTTTTTTGGATCAGTCTGTGGGTTTCCTAATGGTGGGAGGATCTTGTCATGGACATCCCTAACGGAGCGGCAGAGCTCAGCCCTATGATAACCTGTGTCATAGCGTGAGCAGAGGGTAGGAGGCGCTCTCTCCTTTTTTGATGACCTACAATCCTTTTTTAAATGTCCTGGCTTTCCACATTTAAAGCAAACTCTTTTGTCTGGCCCTTTAAAAGGGCGTTTTTGTGACTGCATGATGGCTGCAGCCAAACCCGCATTCGTCAGGGGTCCTCCTAGTTCTCTACAGACCCTGAGCCAGTCCTGTAACCCTTTATTTTTCCTGGGGGCTATGGCCGCACGGCATTCCTGCGTAGCTTGCTCAAAAATGAGCTGCTCGATGAGTGGCATGGCCATATCAGTGTCGCCAAAAATGCATCCTGCTGCCTCAGTCATTCTAGCCACAAAATCTGAAAAAGGCTCCTGAGTCCCTTGTATAATCTTGGTGAGCGAGGTGCTTCCTTCTCCCTTTTTAGACAAGGCTTTCCATGCTCTTATAGCTGTATTGGCTATCTGGCGGTAGGCATCATAAGGGTAGTCTGTCTGGGCAGCGGTGAAGCGCCCTTGCCCGGTCAGGAGCTCAAAAGTCCATTGTTGTTGTTCTGGAGTTAAGGCTTGAGCGTTAGCTCTGGCCTGTTCCTGGGCCGCCTCATGCCACAGAGCTTTCCACTCCAAATATTGACCCATGCTGACAAGCGACGCTTTTGCAACTGTCTCCCAGTCTGCCGGAGTCATGGCACTCAAGGCTAATCTGTCCAATTGGGCTAATGTGAAATTAGCGGTCATTCCATATTTTCTAACTGACTCTGCTAATTTTTTTATTTGGTTGTACTCCACAGGCGCATACACCCGTCCATTTTCCCCTTCATAAACGGGGAAGGCCAGGTGCAGCTTTCTCTTGACCTTGTCAGGGATAAATGAAAAAGTCTTTGGCCCAAGGTGTTCCTCATAAGGAGGCGCTGAAGGGGCAGTTGGGCGAGGGCGCAGCTCGTAAGAAGGCGGATGGGCCCTTTGGGATGACCTCATGGCCCTACCGCTGGTTAATTCTGCCTCCTCCTCTGTATCTAGTTTTTCTACCTCTTCTCCTGAGCCAGAACTTTCATGCTCACTTTCATGGTCACTTTCAATTTGCAGAGCTTCAAGCTCCTGCAGAGGATATAAACTACTGTCCTTTCCTTTTTTCTTATTGTTGGTTCCAGAAATCTTTCGACCTTGTAAATCAGTCTTCTCCCCCATTCTTATTTTCTTAAAACCACTGGGGGGTCTTTTTTCCTTATTTGAGACTGTGCGCGCACCTAACCTCTCACTGTACTCAGTTTCTGAAATGCTATCCTGGACTTCCTCCGTTGCAGCAACCGCCTGGCAGGATTCATCTTTTAAGCAATCTTTGGCGAAAAATAAGAGGACTACTAAAAGAGGTAGCAAGGCCCCTACGAAACCTTCCCAATGCGGAAACAAGTCAAGCCCAAAACCGAAAAATCCAGGAAAAGCCATACCTCTCTGAGTATACAGGCCTGCAGTTCTGAATCCTCCTTGTGTCCAAGGGGTCTCCGGCGGTGCGAGCAATTGTCAGGGTCCCTCAGCATCCCGAGGGATTCGGCACCAAATGTCCCGCGCTACTATCTTGCCAGCAAGAACGACGCAGGGCACGTAGGATCCTTCTGCAGAACAGCTTTTTAATGCATCTTGAGAGCGAGAGCATAAGCCGACATGGCGGAGACCCAGAGCGAGGCGAACCCAGCCCTTATATAGGAAGCAGTCCCCGCCTCGGACGTGTCACTCTCAGATTGGTCAGCTGCCCATCATCCCAGATGACGCCTCGGGAGAGGCAGGGACTACAGCGTTGGAAATTTACCAACGCATGCGCGTTATCCTGTTCACCGGGCGGTGGAACCGGATGTCAGCGCCATCTTGGAATGGCGAATGTGGTTGCGGTTCTCTACATGTTGCTATATTTTTTAAAATTTTATTCGTTGCCAAATGCTGGCTATAAAGGAGAAATAAAAATTGGTTTTCAACTAAACTAGGAAACTAAGGAATCCCTTCACCTAGATAAAATTGTTCAGTCTTTGGGAAACCCTGGGAATATGCTTCTATTGTAAACATTGTATATAAATTGAGACTGCTCTCTTGTTCCCAGCCACCCACCCAAATAATCACACAGAAACTATGTTAATTACAACACAATCTTGCCAATTGCTTGAGTGTATTTCTAGCTAGATCTTACATTTTAAATTAACCCATATCTATTAATCTATGTATCACTATAACGTTGTGTTCTATCTGTAAGGTTCTAGCATCTTTATTCTTCAGCAGCTAAATGGCGTCTGCTTCAGTCTGTCCACTCTATATATCTCTGTTCAGATTTCCAACCTACCTTTGTCTTGCCCTGCCCTAGACCAGAGTAGCTTCTTTATTAACCAATGGTAATAAAATATATTCACAGAAAACAGAGGGGAATCCCACATCATCTCCCCTTAATTGTTTAAATAAAAAGAAAGGTTTTAACTTTAACATAGTAAAATTACATGTAACAAGACAGGTATCAAGCAAGAATTACAATTGCAATATTTAGTCTATTTGTATCTGGCAAAATTAAAGAAAATGTTATATCATTTATTTTATCTTTCTGATTCTAAGGTTTCATATCTAATTTACCTTTAATTATAACTAAAAAAAACTATAATAATTTGTCTTCAAGTACATCAAAGACCCCAGAAGGATATAATAGTCTCGAGGTAAACAGAAGTTCTCTATAAGCAGCTTCCAAAACTCTAGAATTAACAGAAACATCTCAATGCCTGGATAGTCACTCAAAGTTCTTCTGTAATATTAGGGCATCCATTTTCAACCTACAGGCCCACAGTCTCTGGTAGACTTTATCATAAAGTAGGAAATTTAAAAGATTGTTTTGCCCATATTGGCAGTTTTTCAGTCACTTTCTTCTGTGTCCTGCAGAATGTCTGACAAATACTTTCATGAAGCAGGAACCCTGAAGGACCATTCTGTCTTTTGGAAAGTTCAGTAGTCACTTTTCCATAGGCCCTACATGTCCAGTCCATACAGCATACCATCAAGCAGTCCAGGCAAGAGCAGTTTCTTGCCCAAATGGTTAGCCTTATGACATTGAAGGCAGAGTCCATAATAAATTTCTTCAATGTCCATCAACCTCTCTGAAGTAATTGGTGCTGCCAGAAGCAGAAATGTCTTTCTGTTGAGAAAAGTCTAAGCTCTTAAAAGATTTTAAATGCATATTCTGTATGTCTTTGAAAGGTTTGAAGAACATGTATTCACCTGAAATATAGTTCTGTGCATCTAGAAAACCTAACTAACATGACTATAAGTTTGACTATTATAAAAGACTCTCTATTAATCTGTATTTTTAAATTATACATAGCATTTTTAAATGAGCTGTATAAAAATAATAACTTAAACAAGAGTAAAAATATGAATATAACAAAATTGGCCTTAAACGTGCATTGGTTAACCAAAGTCCATACCAATGTAAAGTATTCATTACTATATTATATCCCCTTTTAAATGAAAATAGATATTTATAAACAATCATTTTGGGAATTTGGACATTGTTGTCTCTAAACTGCTTTCTCCTGTTTGTTAGGTAAAGTATTCTTATAGTTCACAGAGATCTTTTGGGAGTCTTGTTGCATCAAACCACATTAGCCTGGAAGAAATACATATGATCTTAACATCTGTGGAAACAAAAGCAGAACATCTTTTCCAAAGTAATATATCCTTGGACTGAAATTTTGAAGTCAAGATACCTTTAAAAATATATGTTGGTTTAGCTTAACAGGCCCCACAATCAAATGTCTCTCTGCAATTAGCTCATTAACAGTCAAACAATTTAAAGAAAACATGATAATATACATAATCCAGATTTTGTGTATATTCCTCTTTACGTGGCTTATTTTTTTCTATTACCCATTTTTTCTTAAGCCCACATACATTTTTTAAATACTCTGTGCCACATTCAGAGGTTTATTTTTGTCTACATCTGTCTTTATTATGTATTTGATTTTTCTGACTGTGGGTACCTTTTCTTAACTCTAAGCAGGTGTGGCTAAGCCCCAGCTTTGCCTGTGACTCCACCCCATCCAATATGACAGAGGTATGTTCATTGCCTCTGTAAGCCATTTTCACCATTCCCAGCTTGAGGGATACACAAGGTCTATGTCACCATTAAACAAGTAGGAGTAGGCTGCTCATAAGTCCCATTTAATTGCTCTGTAACAGGACATTCCAAAAGAGCAAGGGCCATTTGTGCCATCAGCACAAATCAGAAAGCTTTTTCTTAAAGGAGCTGCTTAGTTTTTGTTGCTAAAGGTGAGTCAGGCAGCCTTCTCTTAATGGTGCCACACCTCTGGTGCCACCAGCAAACAGAGCCTATCTCAAAATATTCACCTACCAAGAAGCTCCAATTGACTCCCTTTTTTGTGGGTATAGAAGCCCCCCTTTCTTTTAAGCGTTTTTAGATCTTATGAGGATCCATTCTCTATGTTGAGTGCTATTTGTCGTTGCAGATTGCTCTTTTGTTTCTGGCTGCCCAACCCCGAATAATCACACAGAAGCTATATTCATTACAACACTCTTTGGCTGATCACTCAGATGTATTTCTATCTAGCTCTTACATCTTAAATTTACCCATTTCTATTAATCTGTGTATCACCATGAGGCTGGGGACTACCGATAAGGTTCCAGAATCTTTCTTTTTTGGCCTCTACATGGTGCCTGCTTGACTCCACCTAATATATATATATATATATATATATATATATATATATATATATATATATATATATATATCTTTGTTCCAATTTCCCACCTGACTTTTTTCTGTCCTGCCATAGGCCAAAGCTGCTTCTTTACTAACCAATGGTAATAAAACATTCACAGAATGCAGAGGGGAATCCCACATCAATTGGGTCCAATCTATTGATAGAAGTATGGCTTGGGTAAAGAGGGTGTATAGTTCACAGTGTGGTAGTATGTGTGGGCTGCAATCCACTGTCGCTTGGAAAATGACCCTTGTGATCTTGTGATTTTGATAGCCTATGGTAAATGAAGCAACAGCACTTATTGCTTCTATTTATTCATCTATCCAACTTTCTACCCATACATGCATGCATCTATCTATCTATCTATCTATCTATCTATCTATCTATCCCTTATTTTGTTTTTAGAGACATTGTTTCCTAGAATACATCCTAGAAACATTCTGTAGACCAGACTGGCAACAAACTCAGAGATCCACCTGCTTCTGCCTCTCAAGTACTGGGTTTAAAAGAGTGTACCACCGCTGCCTGAGTATATATTTATTTATTTATTCATTTAATTTTTTGTTTGTTAGTTCAATCATCCATTTATTCATTTATTTGTTTGTTTATTTATTCAAACAATTTTTTATTTTGTTTATTTTGTTTACTTGAGGCAGGGCATTTCTACACATCCCTGGCCATCCTGGAACTCACTTTGCTAAATAGGTTGCGTTATAGTGGGGCCAGCTACTCATGTGAGCAGAGCCTGAGGATTTCACTCAGTATCTGGGAACTGAGCAGCAATTCTCAAAATTTTCTGTGTTCAGTTCCTTCTCTTATTTATGGCCATGCTTTTATCTAGCCCCTGATGGAAATCTTCTCCAATTACTACCAGCTCTCTTTGTACAACCTCCCTGGCCATGGGGTTATCTTCCTTTTCTAGGTTTGAAATTCTTTTAACATATTAAGACAGACAAATATGTCTTGCATCCTGAAGTGTTTCCTGTATACCTTTTCACAGAGACTATTTTTTTAAAAAAATCATGTCTAATCTTATGCATAATTATTTCTAATGATGTTCATGTGCATCTATCATGTGACTTGTGAGATCTTTCAAAGAATGTTTCCAGGCCTGGTGCAATTCTCAGTTCTCAACAAACATTCTTAGAATGAGTAAGTCAATATTAGCTCTTATTTCAATTCAGACACTCAGAATATTGCTGGGAAAAGGAGAAAGAACTAGGTAGCATTTCTCAATGCCAAGCAATACAATTATTTACTCTAGAAGCAATGTCTTCATGCCAGAGTACTATTTCTTGGACTGTGTTTGAATGATGCAGCCATCTTGGGTTTTGGAGGTTTTCACCTCTAGTCTACTGGGATGGAACGCGAAAAGAGTGCACAGGGGAATCACTTTTGCATCATCATCCCAGCTTCACAGATATTTAATATCACTTCCATCTTTACATAAACTTCCACAACAAACATATCATGGATAGCCCTAAATAAATGTATTTCAGTGTGTTCAGTCACTAAATATTTGTATAGCTGTATATTGAAAGATGACAGTATAAAACAAGTCCTGAGGGCACAAAATTTTCTATGTGAAGAGACAATTTGATAAAAGGTTCTTTTTTTTTATACCCAATCTCCTATGGAAGTACATCGCATTCATTGGGTGGCTTTCCGGGGAGACTTTTTAAGATGACTTCACAGTTTTTAAAATATATATTTAATATAATACATAATATATTCCTATGATGCATATGTACTAAAGTAATAAAAAATATGCTACTGGAATCCTTTCTCAACCATACTGCCTAGTTAAATATAGTTTTGACAGTATTCTATTTAACAATTGCAAAGATGTTTTAGGTCTTTGTGATGTTTTTATCATTACCTTTGGGAAATACATTTTTCACACACCATTTGAAATAGTCAGAGAATGTTCTTATGAGATTCTGCATGTACAGTTATACCTCTGGGATACAATCCAATAGTTCCTATAGAAAACCCACTCTTCCTGTTGGTTCAAATAGCGTCTGAGGTTTGACCTTGGGGATGTAGCTCAAGGCCAGTCTGTTTCATAAACACTTGCCTGAACTGCATCTAAGAGGATTATAACCCATGTGGATGACATTAATAATTCATATTATCTGGAGGATTCACAATCCTTGACTTCAAACTTTACTACAGAGCTACAGTACTGAAAACAGCCTAGGATTGGCACGAGACAGGAAGATCAATGAAACCAAATTGAAGACCCGGATATCAATCCATACATCTTTGAACACCTGATCTTTGAAAAGGAAGCAAAAAATATCAAATGGAAAAAAGAAAGCATATTTAACAAGTGGTGCTGGCATAACTGGATAGCAACACGTAGAAGAATGAAAACAGACCCAAATCTATCACATGCACAAAACTCAAGTCCAAATGGATCAAAGACCTCAGTATAAAGTCAGCCACACTGAACCTTATAGAAAAGAAAGTGGAAAATACACTTGAACGCATTGGCACAGGGAACTACTTCCTAAATATAACCCCAGCAGCACAGACACTGAGAGAAACAATTAATAAATGGGACCTCCTGAAACTGAAAATCTTTTGTAAAGCAAAGGACATGGTCAACCAGACAAAACGACAGCCTACAGAATGGGAAAAGAACTTCACTAACCCCACATCAGACAGAGGTCTGATCTCCAAAATATACAAAGAATTAAGAAATTGGACACCAAAAGAACACATAATCCAATTTTTAAAAAAATGGGATAAAGATCTAAACAGAGAACTCTAAACAGAGGAATCTAAAATGGCTAAAAGACACTAAGGGAATGTTCAACATCCTTAGTCATTAGAGAAATGCAAATCAAAACAACTCTGAGATTCCATCTTACACCAGAAAGAATGGCCAAGATCAAAGACACTGATGATAACTTATGCTGGAGGGGTTGTGGGATAAGGAAACACTCCTGCATTGCTGGTGGGAATGCAAGCTCATACAGCCCATTTGGATGTCAGTGTGGCAATTTCTCAGAAAATTAGGAAACAACCTTCCTCAAGACCCAGTAATACCACTTTTGGGTATATATCCAAAGGATGCTGGATATATACCACATCCAGCACACAAGGACATGTGCACAACTATGTTCATAGCAGCTTTGTTTGTCATAGCCAGAACCTGGAAACAATCTAAATGTCCCTCGACCAAAGAATGGATAAGGAAAATGTGGTACATTTACACAATGGAGTACTACACAGCAGGAAAAAAATAACGACAGCTTGAATTTTGCAGGAAAACGGATGGAGCCAGAAAACATTATTTTGAGTGAGATAACCCAGACACAGAAAGATAATTATCACATGTACTCAAGCATAGATGGTTTTTAAACATAAGGCAAAGAAAACCAGCCTACAAACCACAATCCCAGAGAACTTAGACAACAATGAGGACACTAAGAGAGACTTACATAGATCTAATCTACAGGGTAAGTAGAAAGTAGAAAAGACAAGATCTCCTGAGTAAATTGGAAGCATGGGGACCTTGGGGGAGGGTTAAGGGAGGAGGGGAGAAGCAGGGAGGGGGTAGAAAGAAATGTAAAGCTCAATAAATATTAAAACAAAAACAAAAAATAATTCATATTAATTCAGCGCTATTTAGTTGTTTTGCTTAATGAGATAAGTTACTCATGTTATAAATATGCAACCAAGATGCAAAGTCTTGTGTGATTGTCTCTCAAAACAAACAACAACAGCAAAAATAACTTCCCCCTTGGGAGAAGGTATCATAAAAAGGAAAAGATGAAATTTCAATGGAATGTAAGTATTTTGAAATAAAATGCTAAAGCATTATCAATTATTATTTGCTGACAATCATAAGTATAGGCATAAATTTTACTTGTCTAGAAACAATTCAGCAGTGTGCCGTGTATTGGGCCAACTAAAACAGCTTAGGATCCGAAGAGTTCATATCACACTGCCTGCCATTTACTTGACAGAGTGCTCTAAGGCTACAGCTGTCATTTTCCTTCTGTGTATCCTCCTTCTGTCTCCCACCTTTTCTCTGTCTCCCTCCATTGCTTTCTCTCTACATCCTTTCTTGGTCGTCTTAGGAGTTGAATCAAACACAAGCAATATTATTATGCACCCCATAAATATATGTTTTATATCCGAGGGACACCAGGTGATACCCTGGACACCACACACCTAAGGAGAAGCTTCTGCAGTGTTGCTTCCCCGCCATGCTGCCAGAGCTGGCATGGATCAGCTAGCCAAGCAGAGTAACTTGTCAGTGTTAAATAAAGCCCTCCTCCCTAGCAGAGCCAAATGCAGCCTTCCTCCTGAGAACTCTGCAGATGATGACATCTCCCCACTTGGTTTCCATAGCATCCATTCCTGAAGAGCCCTAGAAAGGCCCTTGGTCAGGGCTATGCTCTCAGCTCCCCTAGGAAGTTGGCAAGCTGGCTAGCCAAAAGCAGCATTCTGGGTTCCTGAACTTCCTCTGTCCGTGGTGCTGAAATGCTTAGCTGCGACTGGGCACACACTGACGGGGCGCGGTCAGCTTTTTTGGCTCCCCTGAGGCTGACTAAATCACAACTGTGTGTCTGTTACTTACGTTCGCAAAAAGCAGCTAACCTCAGTCTTAATTCGACTCTGCCACTCTGCTGCAGAGCACATTTACGCTGGCGCGATGGGAGGGGAGACCACACTAAGGCAGGAAGTTACAGCAGCATAGCTCACCTGAGGCCGGGGAAGCTCTGAAGGGTTCTGAGAATTTATGAGCTCTGATCAGCAAAGTCACCATTTTAGACAGTAGGGGTTCTTTTGCCTTTTCCCTAACACAGGGTTCCGTAGCGTTTCCGATCTCTCTAATTAAAAGTCAGAGGATTTGATTGCAATAAGCCTTCAAAACCGGGAATTTGCATTGTTTTTCTGTGAGCTGGCTTCCAGAACAAGCACTCAGCAGTAGCACCCGCCCAAATACCAGAGCACATTGAGAACCTGTTTATGAATGCAGGGATGTGGTATTAAATGCACCTGTTGAGTGTGTTTGTGTGTGTGTGTGTGTGTGTGTGTGTGTATGCGTGTGTGATTTTGTGTGATTACCTGGGGATTCTCACATCTTCCAACCCAACTCTTAAACCCCCTTTACAATCCTGAAATGTCCATTTAGCACCTATTCAGAAAGCCTGCTGTTTTTGCTTTGAAATTCCCCACATTTAAGTTCCTTTGATCCAGACAAGTGAATAACAAAAGCCAAATCCCTTTAAAGAATAAAAGTCAAAGACTAATAATAAAAAGAAATCTAGATCTCAACTGCAAAAAAACATAATGAAGAATTTCTCATGGGAAATTCTACATTGAATGAAACCATAGCAAAAGCTATTAATAGTTGATCATTGGTGCACTTTTATTTGTTAGCTATGTAACTAATAATTATGTTATTAGACAATTAGGAATCTTTCTCTTGTGGGGAAAAGTCACACTAATTTAAGAACAAACAGAATCATAAATGGAAAAATTATTTTGAAAGTAATCGAAAAATGTTTAAATTCTATGTTTTTCATAATCACTACACTAAGCACACGGTAGTTTGTATGATTCAGGTCCTGCTAGATGTGTTATATTTTCTATGATATAAGTTACTTTTTGTTAGTGATATAAGCAAAATAAATGAGACAGCAGAGAGAGAAGGAAAATGGATTTTGGAAAGCATTCATTTTTACATGTGGAAACTGAAGCCTTGGCTTCAGTGAGAGTTGTAACCCAGATGACCAATGTACATCTCTATTTTCCATGTGGCTTGGTTCGGGTGGGCTTCAGCAGGCACCATCAGGCACCTCTGAGGCAGTAGATGCTGCAAGCACCCTGCAGTCTTGCAGATGTTCAGAAACCTGTGAAGTCAGAAAGTCAGGTACAGAGTTCAACTTTGTAAATGTTGGTATACAAAGCCAAGGCAAAAATAATCAAACCCATTAAATTTCTTTCTTGCAGAAAGAAATGCCTTGTTTCTGGTACTTGGTTTCCATATCTGTGATATATACCCATGAAGTCCAGCCTTAATGACCTGCTCTGTAGTGAAATTTGATAGAATCTGAAGAGAGCTTCAAGATTTTTGGCAGCCATAGTCCAAGCTATACATGTCAGGAATTGATGTTAAAATTCCACAGTCTTCGTGTGTGTGTGTGTGTGTGTGTGTCTGTGTGTGTCTGTGTGTAATCAATGGTGCACCATTTAATGGTGGATATAGGAATAAAAGTACCTACAAGAGAGATTGGAGAAATGTTGGCCAATTGTTAGTGAAGACACTGTCTCATTGAGAGAAAGCTATTAATTTTTAGCCTGTTCTCTTATTTAAAAATAGCAATTTATAGATGTGGTAGACGAACAGCATCTACCACACGAACAGCATAGATGTGGTAAAACAGCATCACCTTTTCTCAAGGCCATTTTAAAATCCAATTCTCTTCTCCTTGCCCAGTCCAGCAAGGATCAGATTGAGAAGAGTCAAACCCTATGAAATAGAATGAGATTTCCTCTTAGCAGTACAGACAGTGGTGTGCCCCTTGGTAAATCCAGAAACCTCATTTTCTGCATCTGGAAATGGGCCAGCGATATTTTTCTGTGTGTTGTAGCTGAGATAGTAATGATGCAAGATTGTGACTGATTAATTACTCATGTTGTAGGAAGGAAACTGAAGTGTCAGACATTCTAACAGGAGTAAAGGAGAGAGAGAGAGAGAGAGAGAGAGAGAGAGAGAGAGAGAGAGAGAGAGAGAGTCAGAGACAGAGAAGGACAGGGGTGGAGGGAGAGGGGGGAGGGAGAGACAGAGAGAGAATAGGAGGCAATGATGATGCAGTTCACCAAGGTAAAGGATTGAGAAGTGCTTGACAGCAAGGTCACCAGCTAGAAAAGGTTACCCCTTGGGTCCAGTAAGGGGTAGGATCAAGGAAGAAAGTGATCATTAAGCAGCTGAACCTTGAAAGAGTTAACAAGTTGTCCCTGGTCCTGTCAGGTCCTTCTCAAGCTCTGAAGTTGATGGAAAGGACCCATGGTAGCGAGATTAAAGCAACAGTGACCAAGGGAGGGCATCCAGCAGGGGACACTCCCTTCCCAACCCTCTCCCTTTCATCCTGGTGACCTCAAAAGTTAGGACCAAGGGCCTGTGTGTGAATGGAGACCAGAAAGGTGATAGAATTGGGATTCCCTGAGTTAAGCCCCTGGGTATTAAAGTGTAAGTGTTGTTGCCCAGAGAGAAAGGCTTAGAATTTCACAGAATTTAAGAGCACCTAGGTTCTCTCTTTATTGCAGGCATTTTAACTAGGCAGCAAGAAAGAGGCCAGAGACCAACTCCCCAGCTCCTGGGGGTTGAGGAAACTGAATGCTGGCAGAGCTTAGGGCATCTTTGTTCCCTAAACTGTCTGGGGGAGGTGTCTAACCAAAGGCATCCTTGCTTCTTAATCTAATGCTCAGGGTACTGGAGGAGAAGCAAGACACTGGTGAGACCATTGAGCTGACAGAGGATGGCAAGAGGTGCCTGAAAAGAAGGCTTCACTGTGTGACTGTACCTGCTTTGGCCTGCCGCACCACTACATCATAGCCATCATTAGCGGCCTGGGCTTCTGCATCTCCTTTGGAATCCCCTGTAACCTGGGAGTGGCCATTGTGGACATGGTCAACAACAGCATCACCCACAGTGGAGGCAAAGTTATCAAGGAGGTGGGCATTGGCAAAGCCCTAGAGGGGACTCCCTCTGAAAGCTACCCACCTGTCTAAGCTTGTTTTCCCAACTGGAACTGGAAGGTTTGCATATTGTCTAAACCTTCCCTCGGTCCAGCTATTCTGGAAAGGGCCACTAGAATGCAATGATAATATTCTCCCTTTTTCCCTGGGTTACCGACCTTTCCTCGCTGGTTTGCAAGGCCTAAAATAGTGTCTAGCTCACTAAATTTGTATAAAGAATTACTAGCTAAGAGCAACAATATCTGTTAAATCTAAAAAGAAGCATTGTTCTTTAACTGGAAAGTTTAACATTATAAAGTTTCCCTGGCTCCCTTCAGATCACCCCTGCCCAGGAAAACAAAAACAAAAACAGAAACCTTGTTTTATAATCTAACTCAAACAAGCTATAAGTCCTTCAGTCAAATCACCATATGTATAGCTGGTTCATTAGCAGCTCTTTAGGCAAGAACAACTCCAGCTGGGAGAGAAGCACCCAGTTGGGTAGGAAAATCGGCGTTTGTGAAAGTGCTCCCAGCAGGGAGGTGGGGTGGGGAGGGAGAGTGCGAACTGAAGGTCACAGAGACCTTTGTGGGGGGGGAGGGGAAATAGTAGAACTGCTTCATTTGGTGGCAGAAACTGAGAACACTCTGAGGAGCCAAACTGGCGTCCCTGGGCCCTCAGGAGCCCAGGATACTCAGGACATTGTCATTGCAAGAGAAATAACGGCATTCCCCATTACCTGGGCAAGGTAAAAGCTTAGACCTTTACAGTAATTCAGTAACTTGCAGATATTTAGCTCCAGTTTTATGAGAGGCGCATCTTATGCTGTGGACCAGTGTGGTCTGGGTGCAGTCGAGGCTTGCCATTCACACAGCTCTGAAAGAGAACCTCAAACGGTACCTTCTCATCGCCACCACACAGCCTTCTCCAAACTCTGCTAGACTATCCCCAAACTCTTTTGTCCTGCCCACCCAGATTTAGAAGAGACACCCTTTTTTTCTCCCTGCGTTCTTCCTGAGGGTTGCATTTCATTCTGGGAGGCACCCCACTACTGTATTCTTACTGGCTGGCAACTGCCAAAAGGACCTGAACCAATATTCTTTTCAGAGAATCCAAATGTCTTAGTCCAATTAAGGAGGTCCCAGGTTCACTGACCACAGTCCAGTCCGCAAGGAAGCCTGGGAGCCCGTACTTCGTTTGGAATCACAACACCTTTTAAAAGAAGTCTCTCTTGTCAGCAGCTATTTTGTTACGAAACGAAAATTAGGACCCTGACCTCGGTATTGCAGAAAATGTCCTGCATGTTTAAAGGTTCTTGGCACACAAACCTCCAAATGGGAATTAGGAGCGCTGACTCTGCTTTGCCACCCCAGACCTGTTCTTTCTTGGTGGTTTCCCTCTGTTCTTATAGAAAGCTAAATTCAACAGGGACCCTGAAACCATGGGGATGATTCATGGCTCCTTCTTCTGGGGCTACATCATCACCCAGATACCGGGTGGATATATCGCATCGCGGCTGGCTGCCAACCGGTAAAGCTATTGAAATCTGTGATTGAGACTCCCTGCTCATTTTTCGCGCAGCTCTAGACAGCCCCGGGAAGTTTGAAAACTCCCTCATGAAGTCTCCTTGTAGCTGGACAGGCGTTCCAGGCAGCAGAGCTCCAGTGGCGTCCTGCAAGGTGGAAAGGGCTTAGGTTTTTCAAGACCTTCTTTGTACAGGAGTCGACCACGCTAGGTCCCTCTAAGCAGTCTTCTTAGAAAAGCGGCCCCAGTGCCGTAGAATAGGGTGCGCCCGCGCTTGTGCGTGTTGGGAGTTTCTGTGTTGGCTGCTGCAAAAATGGGGCAGTGATGTAAGATGCACAAGTCGGAGAGAAGGGGAATGCCCAGACAGGTGCGGGGGGGCGGGGGGTGCGGACCTCCAGCAGGGCACGTCAAAGGCTAGCCGTTAACCTTGCCCAGGTGGTGTTGTGAGGCTGAAGAATTTGTTTCTTTGAAGCCAGGCGGGCTCTAGAGCTCTCGGGTGCGATTCCACTTGTTAAGAAGCTGGATGCTTAGCGGCAGGAGTGAGCTGAGCAGCTCAACTGAGTCACAGTTTCATCGACTTTCGGTCCTGCAGTGGTGGAGGGAGCCAAGGTTCTAGCGCCAGCTTTCAGGGGCACCCCTCCTCCAAGATTCATCTTCAGATACACCAGCAGCATAAAGGCTTGTGGGTGGCGATACTAAGGAGCTGGGAATGACTACCGGAGGACTACAGATATTTCTGTTTGCTTCACTGGGTGTATTTTAATGACAAACCAACAAAGCTAAATGTCCCTCTTTGGTTATGAACCCTTGTTGCCTTCCGGGATCTAAGGCTTACAAAAGTCAAATAAAGATCTTCAAACCTCTGGCAGGTAACACCTACCGGCTTCCACCACACCAGCAACTGGACTAGAAGGCGACCCTAATCTGCAGGTCAACTCCTAGGCTTCTGCTCAACCTTTCTTCTCCCCAGCGCTCACCTGCATTTCCTGGCCCCATCCCCAGGCTTATCGTCCAATCCAGACTCAAGAGACTGATGGCTCTCCAGTCCTCCAGCAAAGTTCTTGGAATTTTAATTTAGTCATTTAGATTGTACAATGGTGATTGATCAAAATGTCAAATGGAGAGAGAATAGGATCTTTTGAGTATGATCTACAAGGGGTGAGGGCGCCCAGCACTCGAACCCAGAAGGCGGCTTCCTTCCCGGTAAAGCGAAGCAAAATTAAAAGAGTTGCCCACTATTATCGACTCGATAAGAAAAAATTTAGGAGGAAGAAATTTTAAAGAAAACATTCACTTCGTTGATGTTTAGTGATTACGAACCCACAGCAACATTCTGCGTTTTGCAAATCTGTAATAAAAGGATTCTTATTTTTTCCCCAAAATTATTGCTTCAAAAGTATAGTTTCCGTGTCTCTTTCTCTCAGAATTCTCTCAGAATAGCTACCTATTCTTTACTAGGTAGCTGGGAGACTTTCTTCAAAGGAAAAACTTGGAAGGTTTAGAAATCTTATTTGGATCCAACTGTTGTTACCTTTAAACACGTTTTCAAAAGACAGACCCCATACCTCCAAACATGATATTTTAACCTCTACCAGTCTGAGAAAGTTGACAATGCAGCAAAGTGTCATGAAGATGCAGATTTAGAGAGACACGCTTCCCAGAGTTTTGACATATTCGCTTCAGTTTTGTAATTCTGCAAACCTTCTGAGCACAAAAATAGGTCAAAGGGCATGGACATTTTCTTTTCTACTGACAAGAGCCTTACATGATCAACAAGAAAAAGCAAAACCTGTCTTAAGGGAAGATGATCAAAATCATAAATAATGCAGCCAACTAGATGCGTCTGTTTTTAAATATGTTTTGAATGTTCCTCTGGCGTTGGAAACTGTACATAGAATTTTGTCCCAGAAAGCTCTCTACACACGGATACATGACACTCTTGTAGAATTGGTTAGGGGGAAAAAAAGAACATTTGCTTTTATTTTCTTTTTCCACAAATAGCAAAACTGCATGGGGCAGGTCTTAGCTCCTTGAAACCTGCCAGCAGGTTCATTCCTGCTGCTGTTCCTCCTCCTCCTCCTCCTCCTCCTCCTCCTCCTCCTCCTAGAAGACTGAGACTCCCCTAGGCACCCAAGGCTCTTTGGAAGGTGTTTGCCCTAGCTGTTAATGGGGAAGGAGCTGAGTGGAGACCTCTGGAGGACCAGGACAGGGCGGGGGGGGGGGGGGGACTCCTAACTATGCTCTCTGCTCATTTCTCAATGAAAAATAAAGAGCACTTTGGACTTCTCCATTTTTTTTTTTTAATTCAGACTCTGGGTCATTTTATTGATCAAATTCTAAGCACTTTTCTTTCCTGTTCATTAAGAGGAGTTGCTGACGGAGTCAGGAGGCAAGACATTCAATTTAGTGGAGCACTTCTTACACCCCCCCCCCCCCGCTTTGTTTTTCCTTGGCTCACTGCACACAGTGGGAGAAGACTTCAGTCACCCCCAGGGACAGTTTTTAGGTGAGCTCTCAAAGGGAGACTCCTTATAAAATCCCTAATGTTTTTAGATGAGGAGATATTTAAAACTGTGATAAAAAATGTCAGGACAATGTTCATAGCAGCACTATTTGTAAAAGTCAGTACCTGGAAACAGCCTAGGTGCCCCTCAATAGAAGAATGGTTAAAGAAGGTGTGGAACATACACACATTAGAGTTTTACTCAGCGGTAAAAAATAATGACAGCTTGACTTTTGCATGCAAATGAATGGAAAAAGAAAACGCTGTACTGAGTGAGGTAGTCCAGACCCAAAAAGAGGAATATGGTATGTACTCACTCATAAGTGGATTTAAGCCATAATAAAAGGACATTGAACCTATAATTAGTGATCCTAGAGAAGCTAAATAAGAAGGTGAACCCAAAGAAAATCATATAGTTATTCTCCTGGATATTGGAAGTAGACAAGATTGCCAGGCAAAACTTGGGTGCATGGGGGTGCGGGGGGGGGGGGGTAGATGTAAGGGGAGATGAGTAGAGAGAAGGGAGAAGGGGAGGATTCAGGAGAGCTTGGGAGAACGGGACGGGTGGGATGGAGGAAGTGTGGATATGGGAGCAGGGAAGTAAAAATCTTAATTAAGGGAGCCATTTCATGGTTTGCAAGAGTCTTGACTCTAGAGGGGTTCCCAGGTCCAAGGAAAGGTCCCCAGATTGTTCCTTGGGCAGCAGAGGAAAGGGTGCCTGAACTGGCCTTGTCCCATAGCCACACTGATGAATATCTTGCATATCACCATAGAACCTTCATCTGGCGATGGATGGAGATAGAGACAGAGACCCACACTGGAGCACTGGACTTAGCTCCCAAGGTCTGAATGAGGAGCAGAAGGAGGGAGAACATGAGCAAGGAAGTCAGGATCATGAGGGGTGCGACTACTCACTGAGACGGTGGGACTGATCTAATGGGAGCTCACCAAGGCCAGCTGGACTGGGAATGATGGAGTATGTGATCAAACTGGACATTCTGAATGTGACTGGCAATGAAGGTTGACTGAGAAGTCAAGGACAATGGCACTGGGTTTTGATTCTACTGCATGGACTGACTTTGTGGGAGCCTGGTTTGTTTGGATGCTCACCTTTAGAAACCTGGATGGAAAGGGGAGAACCTTGGACTTCCCATGGGGCAGGGAACCCTGACTGCTCTTAGGACTAGAGAGGGAGGGGGAGGTGGGGAGGAAGTGGAAATTTTTAATAAATAAATAAATAAAGTCAGGGCAAATCAGTACAGGGCACCAGAGATGGTGGGTTAGATGCTGACAAATGTAGAGCCACCCAGGCGTGTATTTGTCCTGCAGCTAGGCACTTGTAAGGGGCTGTGGCAAAAATTTAATCACAGGACCATAACCAGATTTTTTTTTTTTGCGAGACATAACTAAAGAAGGTCAAGGACATTTGGTAGATACATTTTCAATGTATAATAATGTAACTGTCCTTGCCAGTATTACTTAAACCCTTTGTAGACTTTCCCCTATCTGCTCCTCTCTTGTCCACCTCTCACTGCACTATGGGCACCAGCAGGATCACAAGACTATTTTCTTCTTCTCTTGGTCCAGTGCCTTCTTTCTTCCAACAGGGTTAGCTACATCATTGGAGTCTTCTCGGTGCTTCTTTTTTGTTTGTATTTTCATGGTGATATCTCTGCCATGTTGAAGATTATCTGAACATCATGCATATTTGCTAAAGAAATCAAATGAGATTTAGTCTCCAAAGCCAAACCTTATAGCTTCAAGATCCTGAATATGTTACTTAATAACTTCCAGGCTCAAGAGTCTTCCTTCTTTCATTTTCTTGTCAAAAACCAAAGTGCTGGGCTGGAGAGATGGCTCAGCGGTTAAGAGAATTGCCTGCTCTTCCAAAGGTCCTGAATTCAATTCCCAGCAACCACATGGTGGCTCACAACCATCTTTAATGAGGTCTGGTGCCCTCTTCTGGCCTTCAGACATACACACAGACAGAATGTTGTATACATAATAAATACATAAATATTTAAAAAGAAAACAACCAAAGTGCCTACTTCGTTTTGCTGTTCTGACAGCTAAAAGAGAGGGTACATATGGATATGAGGAGGTATTCAGAACTATGTAATTGCTGACTGCTTGTTGCTGATACAAACCTAACTTTAAAAAAATGAAAGAGATACTGTATGATCATTAATCTTAAAATTCAGTTTTTCTATCAGTAAGGTAAATGAATTATTTCCACTGTGACAGTAGCATCCATGTTCGTGTATTATATTTCTGCTTTAAGAATCAATTTTTTCAAACTGATTATTTAGAATTAGATTATTGTTCACTAAAATTATACAAACCTCATCTGAAAGCTTGAGAATGGCTATTATTAAAATAGAAGTTTCAGTCAAACATGCAGAGAGTGCCGGGAATTCTGTGCATTTAATCTTTGAATTTTAGTCTGGGGTAAGCACATCTAGGGAAATTCACTTTGAAAGCTGCAGTCATTTCTCTCTTCTCCTGTCCTCTAAGAAAGATAATCCACAGTGCATTGCTTTGTATTTATAACTTGGTTTTTGCCAAAGAAAACATAAGGTTTTAACTTTTAAAATTAAAATTATTGTTCCATCCCACTGGGAGTAAGGCTGAAAGCAAGAGAGCCTCCAGTGTTTGTTGCTTCCGACTTCTAAGAATTTTCTCTGCCACCCACTTAGATTGTTTCTCTAAACTAACTTCCTTCTGGGACCAATAACTTTCTTTAGTATGTATTGGATAACTTTAGGGTAGAGAGGATAACAATAGACACTTTCTCCACTTGGAAAGTGCTTTATAGCTTTACAAATTCTCTTTAATCCCCCCCACCTCACCAGAACAAATGCTATATGAATGACAAGACACCTGAAACAGACTGAAGGATGTCATCGTCCTCCAAAAGAATTTGAAATGCAGTACAAGTAATACAATGTGGAGCTGAGGATGTGGCATTGGCCTTACAAACATGAGGACTTGTGTTTGGAGCCCCATGACCCACCTGAGAACCTAGGTGTGGCGGCAGCATGCACCTGTACTCCCAGTGGTGGTGAGAGCAGAGATGGAGGAAGGCATATTTCAGGAAGCCTACTTACCAGCCAATCTACTTACCTGGCAAGGTGCTGGACCAATGAGAGACCATATATCGAAAAAAAAAAAAAGTAAGAAGTTTCTGAGAAAGGACATTTGAAGTTGTCCTCATTGCACACAGATAGAGACATGTGCAGCTCTCTTCACATGAAGCTATACACACATGCACACCCCCGCAACCCCACACACATGGTCATTTTTTTTTCAAGAAAAGAAGTCACATCATGTAGAATTATTGTATCTTGTTCAATAAAATCTATCACAAATGACTAGGGATGTAGCTCAGTGACAGAGGTTTTACCTAATATGCACAAGACTCTAGGTGACAGAGGCTTTACCTATCAGCCACAATTCTCTGGGTTCAGTCCCCAGCACTATATAAAAAATAAAAAAAAAACTAAATAAAAATTGTCATGGCAGCACCATAAGAAATACACATATATAAGAAGACCCTTTGGAACCCTTACAGTGAAGCAGGGGCTGTCTCTGGCTCTCCTGCCTACTTTTGGGACCCTTTTCCTCTTACTGAGTTGCCTCATTCAGCCTCGATGTGAGACTCTGTGCCTGGTCTCATGGTGGCTAGTTATGCCATATTTGGTTGATGGCCCTGGGAGGCCTGCTCTTTTCTGAGGGGAGGTAATGGGGGGCAAGTCTGGGAAAAGGGGAGGTTTGGGGAGCAGAGGGGAAAAGAGGGAAGCTACAGTCAGGATGTAATGCATAAGAAAATAACACATCCAAAAATGATGTGAGTCTGCGCACCACCACGCAAAACTGCAATTCCAGCTGCTGAGAACTTCAGTGAGTTGTGCAGATTTGGGGTGTGGCTAATTTTGGTGTGTGGTGTTCCTATTCTAAAATCTAAGTCAAATATGTACTTTTCTGAGAACACACATGTAAATAAGTGTGTTAGTTTATACATATCTTACCAGATCAATGAAAGGGTCATCTTTTTTTCATCACTTTTTGGATAAGGCAAATGTCATTAAATGGTAATTAAAGGATTACTGGGTAGTCTTCTATGTTCTCTAACAGAGTGTGGTTCATAGGATATTGAGTAGTTGTCAGAGCAATAATCACAGAAATGAACAGTACCACATGGGGAGATCCTTAGAGCATAGGATTGACATTCATACATAACCACTACAAAATATTGCTTGGTTTCCATGATACCTACCCATTCTTGTTGAATCAGTCTATTAACATTAGAGTTGACATGAAAGAGTGGGGTGAAGCATAAGAAGGTGGGTCAAATGCCAAGGACAAAACAAAACATGAACCAGGAAGGATGAGTGATAAATATCCAGCACTTGATGAGAAGTGCAATAAATTAGTCTTGGAACATTAAATTGAAAAAAATTCTGAAATATTTCAAGTAATAAGGTAGAGGTATTATAACTGATATAAAACACTTTATTTGAGGTCCCAAATAAAAAATAGTTATTTAGTAGTCTGATCTAACTCCTGCAAATATGCATATATAACATACACTGACCCATGTCTATAGCTTCATAAATCTCTGAGAATATGCAGAAAGCACGTTTAAAATATTTTGTGCCCAGTGAATAAACCAATGGGTACAGGTTTGTTTGTTTTTTACATAAATGATGTTTTGATGACTTTATCATGAAAATATATATATGAAAATGAATATAAACTAAATAAATTAAAAAGTGTAGGCAGAAGTGATAACACGAGCAAGTGGGAAGGGCTTGAGGCAGACATATTAGCAGCTGTGCACAAGGATAAGTCTGTTGGGTAACATTTGGGCACATCTGGACAACAAAATGTGCACAACTAGGCCAGGTGGTGGTGCACACCTTTAATCCCAGCACTCAGGAGACAAAGGCAGGCAAATCCCTGTGAGTTCAAGGTCAGCCTGGTCTACAAGAGTTAGTTCTAAGACAGCTAGGACTGTTACACAGAGAAAAACAGTCACAAACAAAAGGAAGAAAGAAAAGTGCACAACTAGTCTTCTCATTTACCCCTTATTCAGTGTTGGTCTCTAGTCCATGAGGTGGCATCACCAGTGTCCAGGACAGATCTATCCGCTTGCTAAGATCTCTCCAGAAAGGCCCTCACAGATATGCCTACAGGTGTATTTCATAAGTGAATCTCATTCAAGCCAACTTGACTGTGAAGAGCTACCATCACAGCTTCATATGCAAGAATCATGCTCCTAAGTCCTGTGGTACTTTAGTTTGCTGAGATATTTCTTCAACTTTTTGGAAGGAGAGGATGCCAGGCACAATAATATCTAGAGATTATAGAAAAGCACACGGTAGTTCCCAGTCTCACTCTGGATCCCTCAGCCCAGGCATTGAGCTTTGCACTCTATGTGTTGCCTGCCATTTTTATATTGGCGTCAGCCTCCTTGTCCACACAAATTGCTTCAACTTTCTCATGGCCTTGAGTAAAAGCAACCCTTTGTCCTCTCATCCCTATAGCACTTCAGTTCCTTTGAGATACCCTTGGAGTGACTAACAGAGTCACACAGTGCATCTAGAGGTAGGGTCAGAAACAATCGAGGCCTCCAGCAAAGAAGACCCTGAAAAAAGCTGGGAGTCTGGCAGGGCCACCAGACTGTTCACTGGTCATATGATTGGATAGGACATTTTGAAAATGCCTTGATCTCTGTGTTTAAAGGATAAAACATGTAAAGCACTTGAAATCATGTTTACTATACACACAAAGTGGACCACAAATTCAATTGCTATGCTTAGCATGTGCTTAATGTCTGCTCTGGTGTCAGTCATTGCTTGATGTGCTGTGGAAATAGCTTTGAAAAAATAAACAAAAATCAGCCTTCTGAGTGAACATCTGAATAGAAAAATGGAACAAAATTAAAAAAACAAAATATAAGAAACAGATAAATCAATAGAGAGGATGAGGTCAAGATGGGATTACAACTTAGAGACGGAATGTTGGTGCAATAACACATAAGGGAGGCAGAGTTCTGCAGGTTCCTGCTTCCAAGGGTCTGGCTACAAGACCATTTAGCACACAGTTTTGGAGAACCTGCTAGCCTATGCCATTGTGTCAAGTCCTGTATACAAAATAGCAAACGAAACAAATTCTTGGTGGGGACTCAGCATATGCTCGCACCATACTGAGACTGCATCCACCTAACCTTTCTAAAAATGATCACATGGTAATGTAGACATTAGGTATCTTGATTGCTACTGACAGCAACTTGAGAGCATAAACTTGGGGCTGAGACACCAGTGCAGTTACCAGAGTCTCATATTTACTGAGAAAAAGGAAACCCTACCTTCGCAACAAGGTCATATGTTTTTACTTGACAGCACTTGGCATTGAACTTATGGTCAATTCACACAAGGATTTTTCTCAGCTCACATGTCATACTGTACTGAACAATTGAGAACAAAGCTGGTAGAACTTCTCTCAGCCACCACTAAATCTGAAGCATTAGTAAGAGCGTCAAAGTACCTGGGACATTCTCAGTTCGTGCCTTCTGAATCTGACATAAACATTTATTTATATTTTAGTGATATGTATACATCGACTTGTGAGTATGTGCACAAGAGTACAGGTGACCATGGAAGCCAAAAGAAAACTTCAGATCCCCTGGAGTTAATGTCACAGAAGGTTGTGAGCTGCCGGACGTGAGTGCTGGGAACCAAACATGGGTCATCTGCACGACCAGCATGGAGACTTAACCATTGAGCCAACTCTCCATCCCCAAGAGTGCGATTTTAACTATCAGTTTCTTTTGGTACTTCATGTGTTGCAGTTTGCACTTTACTTTTCTCAGTGTTCAGAGAAACAGCTAATAAAGGAAATTTGATGATACCAAATAACTGTAGTTGTTCTGAATCACAAGACAAATGTCGAGGTTTGGAAAGTGTCCTGTAGTCTGTGTGTGTCTATTCCTGATGTCTGTGGTTTTGCTAGTCCAGTGCTCTCAGCACTGTAGTTGATTTTTTTGGAACACTGTGAATAAGTTGGCACCAAGAATATCAAAGGAAGTATTTATTTCATGACTTTAAAGTTCATGTGTGTGTCCATGCCTGTAGAGGCCAGAAGTCAATAGAAGGTTTCTTTCTCGATCACTCTCTATCTTAAGACCAGTTCCCTAGGAAGAAGGATGTTCACGTTGTGCATGGCTCTTTGCAAAGTCTCGCTGAGTCTGGTGTCCAATCCTCATCTTCTGCATGTCAATGATTCTCACCTATTCATTTATTTTAAGTGGATCCCATTCTTGAGGCCTGGCTAACACTAATCAAACTCACAAGAGATTGATTAGAAAGCCTGAGTCTAATTTCTTCATATATAATTAGAAACATTACTGCTTAATGATTCAAAATTCTCACAAAAATTGGATGGCGTCTTCTGCTTCTTACGGGAAACTGTTCTTGGGAACTGAATTAGTATGTGAAAGTTGCTGGGTAAGAAAAGAGATGAAGAAAAGGAGATGCAATTATCTTAATGAACTTACAATAAATTGCTTTTTCTTCTGTTAGCTATAGTGTTGGATTTATTTGTTCATTCCACATGTCCTCAGCATCTACTCTGTGCCCATAGTACTGATGAGGTGCATAAAAATGTGTGTAAACCAAAGCAGAAAAACATACAGAACAACATTGGTCAAGATGCCTCTGTGGACCAAACCTCTGGGTTTTATAATCACACAATACTGAATTTTTATAGCAAATTCTATGAGGAATTTATATTTTATTTTGCCCCTTTGAAAATGGTAATTATTTTAAGGAGATGCAATTTTAAAAAACTTGGAACATATGGTTTAGGTGTTCATGATTATATATTTCTCAAACTCATTTCATTTATAGAAAATAACTCAATACAGCTTTCTAATTACATGGGAAATGTAAAGTTTATAAATCAAAGGTGTGAAAAATTTATGTCATGGGTCCCTAGTTCACAAACAGGAAAGGGGAGTGTTAAAGCACTTGCACTGTGTCAAGCTGACTGCAAGGAGTCCCCATGAGGCATATTGACCAGAGATCTCTTCCTTACAGATTCCTAAGTGATTATCTCTAAGGGTTATGTATAATTTATGTGACTTTAGATAAGTTCTGGTGCCTGGTTATTTGATAACACGTGCTATTGGGATCAGCAGAGTCTGAGTAAGGTGGCCCTATGAAATATGGGTGTCTCTTGTTCTATTGGAATAAAATCTCAGTACAAAGAGTTTTCCACAGAAGGTTGATTTGTCATTTGCCATGGAGAAATTCAATACGTTTAGTTCTCAAAGTCATGGTTGCTTCATATTGAATTTCCTATCATTTGCCCTGCAGACTTACAAAGTTTGATCAGACCTGCAAAATCATCCAACCAATTTTCAATCTTTCTCACCCTCTCCCCATCTCTCTCCTATTATCTGCTTCTCTTCTCCCTTCCACCATCCCTCTCTCCTCTACTCCTATTATTCCCATTTCTCTAATAAAGTCTAACTTATGAAGATTTTGATACTTGTCTCCATCTACAAGAATAGAGAAATCTTTATGCTATTAGAACAACAGAATTCTGAAGTGCCAGGAACCAGACAGAAGTACAGATTGTGAAAGGCAAGATGATGAGACTTGTTATACTACAAATCAGAATTAAACCAGCAACAAGAACAACTTGCCTCATATGGACCTTGAGTTGATAAATATGATATTTATGCATCTTTATGTATATATGCATAAATAATCCATTAAATTCTTACTTGAACTCTATTTGAAATAGAAGGAAGTGAAAGATCTATTTGACAAGAACTTTAAGGTTTTGAAGAAAGAAATTGAAGAGGATACCAGAAAATGTAAGAAGCTTCCATGCTCTTGGATTGGGAGGATCAACATAGTAAAAATGGCAATTCTACCAAAGGCAATCTATAGAGTAAATGCAATCCCCATCAAAATCCCAACAAAATTCTTCACAGACCTTGAGAAAACAATAATCAACATTATATGGTGTAGGTACCCAGGTCTTTTTCCCTTTTCTTCCTTGGCATTTCACAGGGCTGTTTGACCTCTGGCCCCTGGAGATTCTGCAGGAGCACTGGCTTGAGGGTAGCTTAGAAAGAATTTGGCTGTTTTGTTATGGTAATTTAACCTGTAAACAAGGTTGCAGCTGTGGGCCCTACACACCTCCCACGCCTGCCTCCCCCATAGCTGATCCTGCCTGAGGCTCTGGGAATGTATCAATCTATTCTACTGCTCCTGATGGGAGGGGGCCATGCCCTTTTGAACCCTCTTGCCTCCTGGTATATATACCTGACCTGAGTTGAATAAACAGTGGCTTTTTTACTCTCTGGCAAGCAAGCAGGTCTCTTGTGTCTTTGTCTACGTAAACCCTTAGGACGGTCGTCCATTCTCGTGGCCCTGATTCAGGAAAGCGCGCTCCTGGATTAGGCCTGGGTATCCACAGAAAAGTGCGGAAGCTAACAGATGGCGTCCCTGGGTGGGCCCTTAAAGAAGGACTGAAGAACCGCGTTCTGCCGTCTGTGGATCCACCACGAGAACCCCAAAGAGGTAAGGGTCCCCCCACGATCCGGAAACTGGCCAGTTTTTATAGTATGCAATTGTGCATGTATGATAAGGGGGGAGAATAAACTTGATTTTGAGGAAAAAAAAAAAGGAAAATGGGTGCCGAAATGTCCACTTCGGAGTTAGAAGGGCAGTTAGCAGATCAGCTACTGCAGCTCGTGGAAAAGCTAGGCACCAGGATCAAAGGTGACACAGCACAAGGGACCATTAAGGTAATTTCAGAGCTCAGTCCTTGGTTCTCGTTAACAGGAAATCTTAATATCGAGGACTGGGAACAAGTTAGGGCTGATTTACATGTTGCACAGAGAGAACGGGGAACTAAAGCTGTCCCCCTAGCGATCTATTCGCTGTGGCGTCTTATCAGAAATGCCCTCCTTAGTGAAGATGTTTTAGTGAAGGAACAGTTAGAGGTTTTGAACAAAACCCTTGAGGAAATTCAGAGAGTAGAATCTGTGAGCTCTATCAGGAGTTTTGAGGATCAAGAAGCCAAAAGCATTGATAATTTAGATGAGGAAGAGGAAATATTAGAAGGAGAAATCGCACTTCTAACCAAACAGCTAGAGAAGAAGGAAGGCGGGGCCACTAGTAGAGATGCCCCCATTAGGCCTCCTCCGCAAAGAACATTTTCTGCCACCCCAAACCGTTGTTTATTATTATTTATTATTATTTATTGTTATTACTTATTTCTATGCACCAATCCCTGTAAGCTTGATAATCATTACCCTTCTAATAAGCTAGTCACCTTTTTCAAAAATCATCCGGTGTGTTTCCCTAAAGTTATTTCCTTAAGGCCTTTGGCTGGGGCTAGGAATGTGTTTACTGACGGCTCCTCCACCGGGAGAGCTGTGGTGTTCTCCCCACCTGATGTTTGCACTCAGACCATTGATACTAACTCAGCTCAGGTAACTGAATTAACTGCAGTACAACTGGCTCTGGAAAAATATGCTGACATTCCATTTAACCTCTATACTGACAGTCAGTATATTAGCAAAATTCTTGCACCTTTAGAAACTGCAGCTTATATTGCTTCTGTATCTCGAGTCCAGATTCAGCTTCTGGCTATTCAGGCATTGCTTTGGCCAGGTCTGTTCCCATTTACGTGGGACATTTGAGGGCACATAGTGATCTTCCTGGCCCCTTGAGTGAAGGCAATGCCTTGGCTGATGAACTCACTTGCCAGGTTTATACGGTTAGTCAAGAATCTTATGAAGCTGCTAAGGAAGCTCATAATCGCTTTCATCTCAATGCTGGGTCTTTGAGATTTCATTATAAAATATCTCAGGAGCAAGCCACTGATATTGTTAAGAAGTGTCCTTTATGTGTAGAATTTTTGACTGCTCCCCATTTGGGAATTAACCCTCGTGGACTGACTCCCAACCATTTATGGCAGATGGATGTTACCCACATTCCTTCTTTTGGACGTTTGCAGTATGTTCACGTAACTGTGGACACATATTCACACCTTATCTTTGCCTCAGCTCATACAGGAGAAAAATTACGGGATGTTAAAAGCCACAGTCTGCAAGCCTTTGCCTACATGGGGGTCCCTAAATCTCTCAAAACGGACAACGGACCAGCCTATACCAGTGCAGGTTTTGCTAAGTTCTGCCGTGAGTTTCATATTTCTCACAAAACCGGTATACCCCATAACCCCCAGGGGCAGGCAGTCATAGAGAGGACCCACCGAACTCTTAAGGCTTATCTGCACAAAACTAAAAGGGGGGATTACAGTTCTACCCCCAGAGAGCATCTATCGTTCATTTTATATATTTTAAACTTTCTGACTGTGGATGCTGGCTCCCTTACGGAGGCAGAGAATCACTGGCAGCCTAGCTCCCCCGGGAAGCCCTTAGTAAAGTGGAAAAATCTGGCAAACGGCATTTGGTGTGGTTCAGACCGGGTCTTAACGTGGGGCAGAGGAGCGGTTTGTATATTCCCGCAGGATGCAGAGCTCCCGATCTGGGTCCCTGAGCGTCTGGTGCGGACCATGAATTCCCCTACTCGGAGACCTGAGGACGAGGCGAGGTCAAGAGTTCCCACGGACACGGTGACAGAGGCTGCAGTGGAGTTGGCAGATTCCTGAGGGAGGATCCAGCGCCTGAATTTTACCCTTTCCCAGCCCCCTGCCTTGATCTGCCCAGGCTGCTTGCCCCCCTGAGGGGAAAACAGCTACCTCCCCTGACCTGATTGCAACGTTGGGAGCTCGTGGCAAAAACCTTGCCAGACAGACAGAATTACCATAACTATTCAAAGTAATCTAAATTCTCGATTGGATGCTGTAATTGATCTTTACAAATTGGATGCGGATCTTGACCTCTGCTGGTCACAGGTCAAGATCTTGCTGCTTTTCCTCGGACCCCCGAATACAAATTACTAATTGGCTCTGATTTAGTTAGAATAGTCATGCTGGGGGTCCCATTGGCCAGTGCTGTAGGTGCTCTATCAGCACTATCTCCTCCAGGAATGCTTATATGCATGCTAGAGCGTCTTCATCTGGCCAATGGCTCTCAGGTCTGCCATGGCCTGGCCCTAGTAGGCGTTAGCCTTGGAATATCTTTCAGCATAACATTGGCTGAACGCGTTGGAGGATGGCTTTAACCAGAGACGGGCCTAGATCACTGGGCAGGCTCTTCCAATCTAAGACATGGGGCATGTCTGGACCTGAGGCGTGATCCTGATGACGGATCCGGATTTGTCCTGGATCCCGGTGACACCTAAGACAGGTTTCTGCCATCATATTTATATATTTAAAGGGAGACTTGTAGGTACCCAGGTCTTTTCCCTTTTCTTCCTTGGCATTTCACAGGGCTGTTTGACCTCTGGCCCCTGGAGATTCTGCAGGAGCACTGGCTTGAGGGTAGCTTAGAAAGAATTTGGCTGTTTTGTTATGGTAATTTAACCTGTAAACAAGGTTGCAGCTGTGGGCCCTACACGCCTCCCACGCCTGCCTCCCCCATAGCTGATCCTGCCTGAGGCTCTGGGAATGTATCAATCTATTCTACTGCTCCTGATGGGAGGGGGCCATGCCCTTTTGAACCCTCTTGCCTCCTGGTATATATACCTGACCTGAGTTGAATAAACAGCGGCTTTTTTACTCTCTGGCAAGCAAGCAGGTCTCTTGTGTCTTTGTCTATGTAAACCCTTAGGACGGTCGTCCATTCTCGTGGCCCTGATTCAGGAAAGCGTGCTCCTGGATTAGGCCTGGGTATCTACAGAAAAGTGCGGAAGCTAACAATATGGAAAAACAAAAAAACTTAGGAGAGCCAAAACAATCCTATACAATAAAGGAACTTCTGAAGGCATCACCATCCCTGACATCAAACTCTATTACAGAGCTACAGTATTGAAAACAGCTTGGTATTGGCATAAAAACAGAGATGTTGACAAATGGAATCAAAATTGAAGACCTGGATATTAATCCACAAACCTATGAACACCTGATTTTTGACAAAGAAGCTAAAGTTATATAATAGAAGAAAGAAAGCATTTTTAACAAATGGTGCTGGCATAACTAGATGTCAACCTGTAGAAGAATGAAAATAGATCTATATCACCATGCACAAAACTCAAGTCCAAGTGGATTAAAGACCTCAGTATATATCTGACCACACTGAACCTGACAGAAGAGAAAGTGGGAAGTAGCCTGCAATGCATGGGCACAGGAGACTACTTCCTACCTATAACCCCAGTAGCACAAACAATAAGAATAACAATGAATAAATGGGACCTCCTGAAACTGAGAAGCTTCTGTAAAGCAAAGGATACAGTCATTAAGACAAAAAGGCAACTTACTGAATGGGAGAAGATCTTCACCAACCCTACAACAGACAAATGTCTGATCTCCAAAATATATAAAGAACTCAAGAAACTAGATATTAAAATTCTAAATAACTCAATTTAAAAATGGGGTACTAAACTGAACTGAGAATTCTCAACAGAATTTCAAATGGCCAAAAGATACTTAAGGACATGTTCAACTTCCTTAACTATCAGAGAAATGCAAATCAAAACTACTTTGAGATACCATCTTACACCTGTCAGAATGGCTAAAATCAAAAACACCAATGAAAGCCTATGCTGGAGAGGATGTGGAATAAGGGGAACACTCACCCATTGCTGGTGGGAATGCAAACTTGTGCAACCACTTTGAAATCAGTGTAGTGGTTTCTCAGAAAATTGGGAGTCAACCTACCTCAGGATCCAGCAATACCTCTCTTGGGAATATACCCAAGAGATGCCCAATCATACTACAAAAGCATTTGTTCAACTATGTTCATAGCAACATTATTTGTAAAAGCCAGAACCTGGAAACAACATAGCTGCCCATCAATGTTAGAATAGATAAAGAAGGTGTGGCAATTTACACATTAGAGTATTACTCAGTGGTAAAAAGCAGTGACATCATGAATTTTGCATGCAAATGGATGAAGTAGAAAACACTATTCTGAGAGAGGTAACCCAGACCCCAAAGTATGAATATGGTATATACTTACTCATTAGTGGTTTCTAGCCATAAACAAAGGACATTGAGCCTATAGTTCGTGATCCTAGAAAAGCTAAGTAGAGGTGAACCGAAATAAAAGCATATATAGATCCTCCTGAAAATTGGAAGCAGACAAAATCACCAGGCAAAAGTTAGGAGCATGGGAGTGGGGATGGGTGGGGGGGAAAGGGAGAAGGGAGAAGGGGAGGGATGGGGGGAGCTTGGGGGAGTGGGATGGTTGAGATGGCAGTAGGACAGATATGGGAGCAGGTAAGAAGATATCTTTATTGAGGGAGCCATTTTGGGGTTGGCAAGAGCTTGGCTCTGGAAGGGTTCCCAGGAGTTCACAGAGATGATCCCAGCTAGGACCCTGGGCAGTGGAGAAGAGGGTGCCTGAAATTGGCCTTGTTCTGTAGTCAGACTGATGACTATCTTGACTATCACCATAGAACCTTTGTCTGGCGACAGATGGAGAGAGAGACACAGACCCACATGGGAGCACTGGACTGCGCTCCCAAGGTCCAGTTGAAGAGCAGAAGGAGGGAGAATATGAGCAAGGAAGTCAGGACTGCGAGGGGTTGGTCCACCCACTGAGGCAGTGTGCCTGATCTAATGGGAGCTCACCAACTCCAGCTGGACTTGAACTGAATGAGCATGGGATCAAACTGGACCCTCTGAATGGGGCTGACAAGTGGGGCAGACTGAGGAGACAATGATAATGGCTCTGGGATTTGTCTCTACTGTATGTACTGGTTTTTGGGGATCCTATTCTATTTGGATGCATACCTTACTAAGCCTGGATGTAGCAGGGAGAGTCTTGGACTTCCCAGAGAGCAGGGTACCTTGCCCTCTCTTTGGACTGGAGGGGGTGAGGGAGGGTGTATGAGGGAGTGGGAAGAAAGGGGGAGGAGGGGAGGAATTGGAAATTTTGATTGGTATTATTTATAAAGTAATAAAAAAGAAAGAAAATGGACAAATAAAACTACACTAAACTTTTTTCAGAAAACTATCGATGACCCAGTATTATAGATAGGTACAACTAAAAAGTCAATTGCGTAAAAACATAAGAGTAATTATGAGTCTTATGTTGCTTTGAATGAACATAATTTTGCCTTGTAGGCAGACTGATGACTATCTTAAATGTCACCATAGACCCTTCATCCAACAACTGATAAAAACAAAGGCAGAGACCCACAGTGGAGTGCTGGGCTGATCTCCCAAAGACCAATTGAAGAGTGAGAGTGAGCAAAGAGGTCAAACCATGATTGTGACACCCACTGAAACGGTTTACCTGAGCTAATGGGAGCTCACCAACTCCAGCCAGAAAGGGAAGGAACCAGCATAGGACCAAACTGGACCCTCAGACAGAAAGCTGATGGGAGAGCATGCTGTTGGCAGGCAAAGTCACCGACAGGTCTGGACCAACTCAAGTGCTGTTGATTGTGCCAAGCTCCCTTTGTTCCCACACTTCAAGGTCAGCCTGTAACTCTTTTCACAGCTACCAAGAAGTTGTTCTTGGTTACCTCACATTTAGTTCCCTGTTTTAGGATGATGGAGATCTCTTTCCTGAAATAGGTGGAGCTTTCTTTTATAGGGGTGTGGATTGGAGCCAACGCAATGGCTCGTCATTATTTGAGAGAATTTTTCCATCACATTCTAAAGCATTAAGACAGGGGCTCAGTGGGCCAGCTGGTGGGGCTGGAGTTCCACAGTTTGGGTGTCAATAGGTCTCGCCTTTGTACAGTCAAAATCCAGCCCTATATCCCATTCTTTATTGTTAAGTTTAAATCCTGTTTAACGAGAACCTGCTGCTGATGTAATAAGCCCATCACAGTAAATTAATAAATCCAGGTTTATTCTGAGCACAGCATTCCTGGGTGGACCCAGGGGAAGTTGAAGAGACCACAAGAGGAAACCACACTGTGGAGGCTTTTAATATCCTTGGGGATGAAGCCTCTGAAGGCAGACTTTCTGGGGGCGGAGTCTGGACTGAGGCAACTCCTGGCAAGCAAACTTTGGGGGATTCACCCAAACATTCCAGACGATTTGGATATATGGATTCCAGGGGCTGAGGTGAAGCTTCCACCCGAACATCCCAGACTCTGGGTACAAGGGCGCAGGTTCATGTCTGGCTGCTTCCTGCTGGCATGGGACGATGTGGGGAGGGGGAGAGTTGAGAGTCATTGGGCTCATGCTCAGCAGAAGGTTGGGTGGAGGGGCATCAGCTTAACTGCCATCCTGGAGACCTTAGACATCTGTTTCTTGAGAGACCTAAGAAGGCAGGTTGCCAGGAGAAAAAAACAGATTATTATCATCAGTCCTATGAATGGGGCTAGCCATGGGAAGGGTGATGAACTGCCAGAAACAATGGAACAGAGAAGTACCATTGATGTAGGGAAGAGGCAAGGCTGTACAGAATGAGCCAGACATGAGAGCAGATATGCCTTTTAGAACCAACTTCCAGTTGCTGGGTAGGTGCCCATTTGAGTCTGAGAGCAGGTACCAATGGTGAAGTCACAGGCAATGGAGCAGGCACTGGCATATCTGAAGAACCCTTTGCAGTTTGTCCTTGGCTTTGACAGCGTGCATCACCAGTAAAATATGCTCAAAAATTGATGGGGTAAAAAATAGGCCCCTGGAGACTGTTAGTTTCCACCAGACCATATTTCTTGATACAGCAGCAGAACTTCTCCCGGGAACCTGCAGGTGTCTGTAAGAAACCTGGAACAGATTTACATCTTGGCATCAAAGCAAAAGGCTATGACGTTAGATTAAAAGACATGAAAGTTTTAGAAGACAAAGGAAAATTTAAACCTTCTGAACCTCTGAAGTTACATCTGAAACCTGGCTATCCTGGACTATGAAGCCTATGAAAGAGGCACACCTGTCTGTATTTTTAGCAGGAAACTTAACTAATAAACTAATGAGCTACCAGTACCGTAAGTCATCAAATGCCATCAGACAGATCTGGATAGAATAAGTAAATGAGAGGAAGTGAGACAGCTTTTTTCAGCTACCCAGGCAATCCCATCTCTCTGAAGTCTTTGGCCAACACCCGTCTTTGAAGCCTTTAGCTGCTAAGCCCAGGAGGCCTGATGCTCATCAGTAGGAACACCACTTCCAGAAGCCATGGGGCAGGTGGCAACCAGGCCCTTAGGGTTTGCTCCGCCAGAATTCCCACTGAACAAATAACCTTAACCCCATCTCACTGGGGACAAGCAGGTGGAACTTTCCAAGAAGCTGTCTTGGTTTCCATTGGGATGTGACAAGCTGGTTCAGGTTCCTGCTGTTTACCCTTTGCTATGATGACAAAAACCTGTGGGTTCAATGAAAGCCTTTCTCCTCTAAGTTGCTTTATGTCAGGATATTTTATCTGAGGAAAAGGAGTGAAACTAGGACAAATGGCAGCTCCACTGTGTAAAGGTTAATCTTGAGTGACATGGCTGGATTTGGAACCACCTAGGAGACACATCTTTGGGCTCTTTGATAGTGTTGTTGGCAGAAAGAGATACATGTACTGTGTAAGGGGAGGTCAATGAGTCAGAACCAAACAGTACTGTCATAAATATGATTACAGGATGTTCTGTTTCAAACCGAGGACAAATGGCTGAGGTGTCTATTTAACACATCAAAGCAGACCTGGCCTCTGGTTTCTCCCAGCATCCCTCAGTCCCTACCTGTTACAGGGTATGGCTCTCATACCCTACCCTAGACCCTGAGCTCACAGGACCAGGGGCTGGGCTGCCCTTCTGCCAGAGACGCTTCCCTATATAATCCAAATATTTTGGTTACACAACTCCTGGCTGCTAACCTGACTCCCATCTTCTCCTTCACTTCCCTTCCTCCTCTCCCTGAACTGACCAGTTTAGTTTGCTTGTGTTCTCTCTGGATCCTCCCAGATGTCCCTATCTGGACCTACATTGTCCCTTTTATCTATAATAAACTTCCTCCTCTGCCATACCAAGGAGCAACTGTGTCCTTCCTTTTCCTTTTTATTTATTTATTTTTCCTTCATAGGCAAGCACATCTTTTGCTCTCTTATGCATATCCACTCTTCAAATACAATTGCAAAATACATCAAGGAGAGAATTGTTCAAAGCCTTGAATCACTTGGTTAAGCATGACATGTTTCCAGAAGCTCAGCATGAGAAAATCTCAACTGCATACAGAAGCCAAATGCACAGCCCTGCTGCAAAGTCCTAGCCATCTTGGAATCTCTAAAAGGTGATTCTCCATTTCAGAACACCCCTAGAACAGAGGAACACACAGCAGCCATGAGACCAAGCAAGACACACCAAGTTTACTTTGGTCGATTGTTTCTTAATCCTCAAATTACCCCAATCTAGCCCTAGATGTTGATATGTCCCCTGCATTGCCAAGGTGCCCTGCTCAGGTGTCTGATCACCTCACGGACAACAGTAATTCTTTTTTCCTAATTACTCCAGGGCTGCCGGGTCCAATTCAGAGCAATTTGTTCCCTAGGAATTCCTCTGCTTCATTTTCAGTAAGAGGCAGGTAAACATTCTTCCCAGAGTGCTCAGTCGAGTGCTCCATGCATCATCTAGACTGTGAAAGATGTTCCCATATTTCCATTTCCCCCATCACACGCATCGTGAGTACACATGTAACTAGCTTATACCTGTTCAACTTTTAAGGAAGAGACTGACTCAAACTTAGCCACTGTGTCTGACCTCCCCACTGTAAAAATGCCTTTGGCTCAGCTTCAAAGAAGTGTCCGTTAAAAAATCAATGCCCAAGATTCATTTGATACCCAGCCAAGAGTCTTCTGGAAAATTGGAGAAGACGTCACACTCGTGCCTTAAAAGGAGTGAGATGCTTTAAGGGAAGTGATTCTTTTTCTCATCCGACAGAAAATAATCCCCAACTGTTAAGAACGTTTTGCCTTAGCCTGTTTCTAGGGGAACCAGTGTAACTAGTAGGCCAGGCCAAGGCTGCCCATCAGAGGGGATGTGAGATGGGTCGGTGGACCAATTGAAACAGGAAGCTAGCTACAAGGCGTTTGAGGATTGAGGAAGAGGATCTAGAGGGAAGGGAGCCTGGAAAATCCCAGGAGTCCACCAGGGCTGGGGTCCCCAGGGAAGCTGGAAGGATAGAGGGACCAGGAGTCCCAAAAGATGGAGATGTGGTGTGGGTCCCTGAGGAGGCAAGATAGGTAGAGGGATCTGAAGTCGCCCCGGATGTAGACTTGTTCGTGTTGAAGGTCCCGGAGGGAGCTAGAAGGGTGGAAAACCCTGGAGTCTCTAGGGATGTGAGCATGGAGAGCATCTCTGAGGAGGACCAGGTGGAAATCTGGAGGAGGAAGGAAGGAGGATGGAGATGCTGAGAGTCCAGGAGGCAGAAACTGAGAAGCACTCTGGGCTATCCAGAGAGATCAGCAAATTGGTGGTCCCTAAGGGCAAGGTGCCAGAAAGGCCAAAAGGGAAGCAGAGGAATCGCCAGCGTCAACTGGAGGACCAAGGGCGGGGGGCAACAGGATCAAGAAAGCTATTCAGGCCAACCTAGCCAGGACCGGGAGGAGTACTTAGAGCCCCACATGGAAGGGACCATACCACGGCGCTATCGCTCATGGGTAGTGAAGCACAAGGGCATCCCTAACAGTCTGCGGGACCTCCGCAAGAGTCAGGCCAAGTACCACCTGGAGAGGAAGTCCAGACTGTGAATCCACATCAAATCTTTATCTTAGAGCCGCTCGTCGCTGGAACCCTGTTCGTCCCTGGCTCCTCGATAATACCTGGCTCCCCGGGTGTCCTTAGTACCTACAGTGTCTCTGGTTTTCCGGGTGTCCCTGGGTTTGGACTCAGTTTTCTCGCACTTCGAAGAGAGAGAGAGCTCCACTTGAATACAGGAGATGGAGACGGAAAACAGGCCCTTCAGCCTCCGCCCCAAGTCATCCCTCAGCCTCTCTTCAGTGGTCTGCCTCCCGCTGTGTCTTGCTCAAGGAGCTGGCAAAGATGGGCGACCCCGACCTGCTGGAGGAGGAGGAAGGTAGGACCGCAGGCTGGCTCTGAGCAGGCGCGTGAACTTTCTCCGCGAGCGGTTTCTGGGGGACGTTGGCAGCTGTGAGTCCCTGTCCTGGGGAACGTTCGCAGCGTAGCGAGCCCCATGCAGCTCTGTGCCTGACAGGCAGAGGATGACCTTCTGTGCCCTGCGATGTCTCCCTGATCCACCTGTGCCCCTGGGATCTGCAACCTGTGACTCCCAGAATATCTGGGCATCTGTCTAGGACGCCTCTAACCTCGAGTGATTGGCGTGTTGTGGTGTCCTGGGCCAGAGGATCCCACTCCTGGAAGGTGGGCTTTCCAATGATAGTGTGCACAGATGGCGACCCTCCTGTAAGGAGCTGGCCCTGATGTCTGCTGTAAGTTCTTTGCAGACCTTCAAACATATTTTGAGACAGTGATTACAGAATGGTATATCCTAATGTCTAACAGCTCTTGTGAACACTGTGGGGTGTGTGTGTGTGTGTGTGTGTGTGTGTGTGTGAGAGAGAGAGAGAGAGAGAGAGAGAGAGAGAGAGAGAGAGAGAGAGAGCACTTTAACCACTTTAACTGAAGTCTTTCTTCCGTTGAGAACACTGTCAATTTTTATGGAAGTTTACACTGACCTATATTCTGTCGATTTATAGTTTGTTTATTTAACACATATTTCCTAAACATACATTTTTTTTCCTGCTGGAACCAGCAAGCCTCAATTCTCTTAGTAATTCTGGGGATTTTGTCTATTTGTTTTGTTGTTGTTGTTGTTGTTGTTGTTGTCTTCTTTTTTAGACATAAAAGGTGTTCAGGAGTTGGAGGAGGGGAGGGTAAGATCTTTTATTCTATCGTCCAGTCAGACTTCAAACTCATGGCAGGATTCCTGTTGCAGACTGAGTGCTGAGATTAAAGGCAGGAGCCCATGGTTCCATTAAAATAATATTTCAAAAAAAATAGTAGTAGTGTAGCTAACTACTTAATGAGACCAAGGATATTGTTATTGTCTCCCCCAATTTTACTTTTTAAAACAGTCTCACTGTGTAGTCTAGGCTAGCCTCGAACACGCAGATATCTGCCTGCTTCTGCCTCCCAAGTGCTGGGATTCAAGGCTTAGGCCACCATCATTCTACACTTCTCTCTTGCCTTTTATAAATGGCTATTTAGGACTAGAGACATGACTCAGAGGTTAAGACTGCTCTGCCAGAGGTTCTGAGTTCAGGGGTTCACCTGAAGTGAGATCCGATGCCGTCTTCTGGCCTGCATGGACACATGCAGGCAGAACACTGCATATACGCAATACATGAATAAGTAAATAACTTCTAAAAATTGATTTTTATTGAGAGATAATCTTCATCCCATAAGTTAAGTGTACAGTTAATGGCTCCTGTCTATTTGGAGATTTTGTGACCATTGTTGTAGAGTCATTTTACATCACCTTCATCATTTCAGCTGATAGCCCTGTCTGTAGCCACTTCCCGTTTCTGTGCCTTGTGTCTCTGTAGATTTCTTTATCTCAGACATTTCAGGTGAGTAGGACCATAAGTCTGTGCTCTGCTAAAACTGGCTTCTATCTCTTGGTAAGTTTCTGAGGTTCAGTCACATAGTATACCATTCCTTTTATTTGGCAAGTGGTATTTCATTGTGGAGGAACCCCACACCCATTTCTTCGTCAAATCCAGAACATAAAGTTAATTTCCCTCTTGATGCTACAGTGAATAATACAGCAATGAACATTCATTTCTAAGTTATTTTTCAAACATTGTTCCTCATTTTTCTTCTATCTATCTCAGAAGGTCCATGGAACATGTAGTCACTCTGTATTGACTAACTTAAGCCAAGGCCACAGTTTTCTAAGGGTCACAACCAGCAGGACATGAACAGGAGTTCATGGAAGAGAGAGGAATGAAGAGACAAGAGTTATGAGAAATGGACAAGAAGTCTGTATTCTGATCAAGCTGCCAACTTTATTTTTTCTCAGGAACATTATATAGCAAAAAGGGCAGGGGTGAGGTTAGGATCCTGGAATGTCAGGTCTGGAGGCACCTCTAGCTGATAGAAAGAGATAAGGAGATGCTGAGGGTCTGTAAATATTTACTAACAAAGGAAATGCTAATTACTTCTGGTGCCTGGGATCCACGGGTCTGCAGGGGATCTTAACTCACAGGGAGATGAGGGTTATCTGGGCCCAGAACTTGCCCTACAGAGGCTTCTGAACAGCTTACTTAAATTGCTAAGATGGCTATAACCAAATACAGGTCTTTGCTTCTAGCACAGGGGGAGGGGAAAGAGAGAGAGAGAGAGAGAGAGAGAGAGAGAGAGAGAGAGAGAAAGAGAGAGAGAACTAAATGGAAGTGATGTGATCTTTTGAAACCTCAGAGAGTTCATCCCTAATGACATACGGCCTCCAACAAGGCACACCTCTCTATCCCTCCTAAACAGGTTCATGTGGACAGAGCTCAAGTATGTCAGCCTACAGGGGCCATTCTTATTCAAACTACCAGATTTTGTCTATGCTTCTGTGACTGCTATTGACAAACTATAACTGGAAAAAGTAGATTGAAGTTTCGCATTGGAAATGAAAGTTTAGATGCTGGATGTAAAGACATATTATAGCTATATTAAACAGTATATCTAATAAAAGCACCCACCCCTTAGTTGTGAGGTTATTTAAGTTCCCATGCTGTTGTTAGTTGTTCTCAATAGGAACACACTAAGAAATCTGCTGTTAGGTGATTTCAAAAGCCTGGTTGGTAGAGCTTCCTCCTGCACATCAGGACACAGTATGAACTTGGGAACACTAACCCATCTGTGGTCTGATATTTACCAAAACACTGCTCATGGTGCCATGTGGCTACACTTTATTTTGTGCTGCTGGTAAGCATGTAACATGAGATGACCTCTTGGCAAATGCAGGAGCTATTTTGGGCTCTGATTTTGCAAGAGAACGTGTTCACAGTAAGGTGCCTTCGGTGGAAACTGGTCGGCCAGTCTGTGCTGGCTTTCCTCTGTAGTGTGTAAATGGTGACTCTCCTCAGTGGTTAGTACCACCCTTCACAATTCGGCTTTCTTGCCTACATACAGCAAGTCTCCAGGGCTGGAGAAATTTCAAAGTGTTTACATGAGACCTGCTCCAAATTTGACCTCCTCAGGACCCTTGGTTTTTAACATTTAAAAAATATTTACTTTTAAGTGTGTTTTAAAATTTGTTTATTTTATATGTATGAGAGTTTTTCCTGTGTGTATATGTACTACATGGATACATAGTGACCCCAGAAACCAAAGAGGGCATTATTCCCTGGGATTGGAATTACAGATGGTTGTGAACTGCCATGTGAGTGCTGGGAAGGGAAACTGATCCTCTCTACAAGAGCAATATGTGTTCTAAACTGCTGAGTTATCTCCCAACCCCTTACTTTTATTTTATTTATGTGTCTCTGTGTTTGCTGTGTGTGTGCAGGTGCCTATAGAGGCCAGAAGAGAGTCTTGGTTTCCTTGGAGCTAGAATAACAGACATTTATGACCTCTATGATATGGTTGCTGGGAGCAGAGCCTTAGTCCTCTGAAAGAACACTGCGTACTTTGGATCTCTGAACTCTCATTCCAGTCTCCGGCTTCGTGTTTGGTGTGTGTGTGTGTGTGTGTGTGTGTGTGTGTGTGTGTGTGTGTGAGAGAGAGAGAGAGAGAGAGAGAGAGAGAGAGAGCCATGAACATTTATGTGTGGGACAGTGAGTGATCTCTCTTTCTCTCTCTCTCTCTGAGAAACGCTTTTTCTTTTAACAACATGCTTTTATTTAGAGAAGGATAGAGTCACAGTTCAAAGCCAGTTTTTTAACTGATTTTTAAGTCAGTTTGTACTACCATTATTTCGAAAAGTAAGAAGATGTGTATGTTTGGGTAGTGAGATTTTACCCTGCAGAGTATATTGGCACCGTAAATCAGATTTTTCATTACTTGTTAATACTTTAAGGATAGCTATCATTTCTTATTTAGGCATCTAGATGTCCAAAATCTTTTGATATCTTAAGGATGGGTATTTTCTGTTTTCCTACAAAGTCAGGAACAGAATCCTGCCCCAACCCTTGTGAGGTTTCCTTGCAACCTGTACTATTATCACCTCAGAAAATGAGCTGTCATTTCTCTTTATCAAGAGGTTTCTCCTTTTCAAATTGATCATTGATTAATTTTGATAGTATCTCTAGCTTTTCTTCTCCTCTGGAAACAAGATCAAAATCCCTTCCCCAATGTAGCACATCTCCTGGTATCCATTCTGAAGTTAACACATCCTTGAAGTACACCCATTGATTTAATTCAGAAGGTTTTTCTGTTGTCTAATGCATTTCTGCAGCTGTTGTTCCTTTCTTATTAGCATTGAGAAAATTCAAATTTAATAAAGCATTATTTAATCTATTTTGGGGGGTCTTTATCACCTCTTTCTGTTTAACATATACTTCATAGTTTGATTTTATCTTTTTATTACTGCCTGACCTATAGAATTGTGTGATATACCTATAATATGCTTAATATTATAATAAGCAAAAAACTGTTGAATTTTCTTAGAGACATATACTGCAGAATTGTCTTTTTTCATTTGTGCAGGTATACCCACGATGGCTATAACCTCTAATAAATGTGTGATTACTAAATCAGCCTTTTCTGAACTCAAAGCAGTTGCTCATTGAAAACTTGAATAGGTATCAATATCATAACATATATTTTTTAATTTTTCAAATTCTACAAAACTGAACATATCCATCTGTCAGATTTCATTTCTTTGAGTACCCTTTGAGTTACTTTCTGCAGATAGTGGTGTTTGGTTGTATAAAGAACAAGTAGGACATCTCCTTATAATCTCCTTGGCTTGCTGCCATGTAATAGAAAAGACCTTTTTAAAAACTTTGTGATTTACATGATTTTTTAAATGAAATTCTGAGGCATTCTTCACACTTCCAATAAAAAATTGATTTCTGCATTACCTTGTGCTAGAGGACATGGCAGATCCCTATGTGATCGGATGTGTTTTGTACCTAGGATGATGTCTATTCCTGATTATATCTTGTGCCTGAATAAATAATAAAGTCAATTCTGTATCATCTTGTATAAATTCAGAAGTTTCAATATGCAGAACACCTCTTTCTGCATATTGTGAATCGGTAACTATGTTGAGAGGTTCTTTAAATTTCCTTAGTACCATGAGAATAGCACATAATTCTGATTTTTGGACAGAATCATAAAGGCTGTTTTCCACTTTTCTTAAATTTTCTGATTTGGAACCTACCTTTCCTGATTTGTTTGCATCAGTATAGATGTAGGGGATCCAGTTATTGGTGTTTCCTATACAATGCAAGAGAGGATTCAATTAGTTTACTTTATAAGTCAAATTCTCTCAGTTTTGGGGTAGGTGCTGTTAATCTCTCCCAAAAATTGCTACAAGCTCTTTGCCAGGGTGCATTGTCTTCCATAATTTGTTGATTTCAGCATTAGTAAAAGGTACTATAATTTCTGCTCGATCTATTCCTGCTAATTAAAGAAGTCTCAATTTTCCTTTTTTTTAAAATTATGACTTATTTATCTTTATTTTATGTGCATAGGTGTGAAGGTGTCAGATGCCCTGGAACTGGATTTTCAGACAGTTGTGAGCTGCCATGTGGGTGCTGGGAATTGAACCTGGGTCCTCTGGAAGAGCAGTCAATGCTCTTAACCGCTGAGCCATTTCTCCAGCCCCTCAATTTTCCTTTTATAACTAAGTCAGAGACCCTTTTCCTCATAAATTTTTAATTTTTTACTCAGATTTATGTGGTAAAAGATCCATTCTAAGATAATATCTTTCTTCTGCATTAAAATTCCTTTAGGGGAATGTCTGGAGGGCAATATGACCAGAATGTAGTTAAGATTCAGTTCAATATGATCCACATGTGCCTCATGTAATTTCTCTTCAGTCAATGTAAATTTTCTCTCAGCTTCAGCTGATAATTCTCTGAGACTGTTTAAGTCCTTGTCACCATCTGAGGTTTTTTTAAAATTAATCAGATGGTCATGTTTTATCCCAATAGTAGGCCATAGATTGGAAAAAGCTCCTCGCAATCATTGAAAGTCAGTAAGAGTTGACAATTGAGCTCTCCTTATTTGGACTTTTATGTTCTAAATTTTTGTAGACATATTTTATAACCTTTCCTTAAGTGTCTTTCAGACAGCAGTCTATCTCCAAAATATACAAAGAACTCAAGAAATTGGTCATCAAAAGAACAAATAATCCAATAAAAAAATGGAGTATTGATCTAAACAGAGAGCTCGCAACAGAGGAATCTAAAATCCCTGTGGCACTTCTAAGTGAATATTTCTGCTGTTGAGTGAAGCTATAGAGATTTAACTGGAAATGAATATAGTAGATCCCTAGTAGGATATTCTACACACTGCATATTATACTTTTGTAATTTAAAATTTTTAATATAAAATGTGTGTATTTCTTTGAGAATTTTATGCATGCATACACTGTACTTTAATTCATGCAGTCCACTCTTCCCTAACTCCTCCTCCATCCACTGTTCTCCATCTCCCCCCACGTCCCACTTCCTAGTCTTTCTTTCACTTTTCTTTGGCTGTGGTCCACTGAAGTCAGTTTATACAATGCATGTCCTCATGCATGTGTGGCCACCCACTGGAGGGTGGTCAGTCTACTAGGGGCCTCATATTTCAAGAAAACTTACTCTTCCTCTCCAAGAAGCCATCAGCTATCAATAGCTACTCATCCAAACTCACACACAAAGCACTTCTCCATGCTGGAATTTTGAGTGTCTCAATCTTGTGTGCAACAGGCACAGCTGTGAGTTCCTGAGTACCACAGTCCCGTCATCTTCAGAAGACACTGTTTCTCCCTCAACAGTCCTGCTGACCTCTGGAGTTTACTGTCTTCCCTCTCTTCAGAGATGGTGCCTGTGCTTTGGGATGCTATGTATAATTGTTACTATGACTAAAAGTTGAACCTTTGCTTTTTTGTTTTATAATTCTTGCATTATGTTATGTAGTCATAGAAATACTAAAGAACTTGGGTCATTTGATGAGGGAGGAGTTGCTACCTCATCCAAGAGCATAAAAATCATGAATGTATTGTATATACATATAACACATACACATATACATACATACACACGTGCGCGCGTGCACACACACACACACACACACACACACACACACACTAACTAAAATACTAGCTGATATTATACATCAAAGGAACATTTCTGCCAAGGAAAAGAGAAAGGATAAAAAGGGTCTCGTCTCAGTTTGTATTGGGAATTGTCACTGTGTAAGAAGCAGTCTGAAGTCGGGTTGGGTTTATTTCCTATTTATTACATAAAGTTGAAAACACATTAATGGCAATAAATGATGTTTTCTGGGTTGGAAGTCACAACATAGAAAAACTATCCATTATCCCTATACTGACACATGCACATAGTTTATTTCAGTGGAAACACCAGCATTGTTGCCGGTATAGATGAGCAGGTTCTAAATGTTAACTGGGAGGTCAAGAAACTAGAAAATTAAAACAGAGGAATTGCTCTACTTAATTTTAAAACTAACCATAAAACTTTATTAATGACAAGAATATGGGATTGGAAACAAACTGGTTCTATAGGTAATGGGGAAATGAAGATGTCAAAATCTGTGATTTGTGCAAACATGACTAGATTATTTTGGCCTGGTTGCAAAAGTACATAAAAATATAAAACCTGTAAGCTTTCAAGTTAGGAAATGTTGAAAAAAATCAAACATCCATACCAAAATATAAAAATTGGGACAAACCTCAGTTATTAAAAAATAGTTCCAAAAGATCATAGGTACCAAAACTGATTTCAATGGAGCTGAAGTAGAGGCAGCCAGCCAGCAGACCTTTGAAAAGCTGCTTGCTGAAGACAGGCCCCACCCGACCCTCTCTGTGGGCTCTCCCATCCCTTTTTAGTTTTATCTTGTTCTTTCTGTATTTCAATTTGGATGTGCGCTATATATAAATAATTATTCTTTTCAGTCCACAATGGCTGCAGCTGTCCAAATGATAATGTAATTTATATGTTGATCCATTTGCTTGTATAAACTCCACCTCGTTGGGCTCTTATTTTTCATCTGCCTAAGTAATTATCATGAAAAGACAGCTCTCCATCTGGGTGATTCCTTTGCAGGGGTGCGTGCACTTGTTCTTGTTGTTTGAAGCCTCTCCTACCTGACCGCTTCTCCTTGTTCATTTGCATTAATGCTTCACGAGCTTTAGCTACCAACTCTCCTCTGTTTTCTTCTGTCTTGAGAATATGTGTAGAAAATATTTTGTCTTACCTTAGTCTTACGTTTTTGTTTTTTTTTTTAATAATCTCATGAGGTTGCTCAAACTGATTTAGCTGAGGCATCTCCATGTTTCCATTTGCAGGGCTGGAAAAATATATGTATTCTTGAAGTCACCACGAGGTGGAGCAAGGCCACCACCTCCACACTGTGACAACAAAGCCCCCCTGCAAAATCACTCTGACTGCTTTAAATACATAAAAATGCGGGCACTGCTTTAAATGCTTTAAAAGCCAGAGTTTGAAAGTCAGGTTGAGCATCCTGGTATTATTTGGTTTTCTATCTTTGGTAGTTTCTGGTTTGTTTTCTTTTCAGAAGCCTTTAAATGTATTTGTTTTTGTTTTCCCTTCCACTCCCAGATCTTAGCAGGTGAAGCAGTGACACACTGTTTCATAACCTCAGTGCTTGCTTTGTTTCATTCATTCATTTTTTATTCATGCTATTCTCTTGAATTTGGTCATGCACTTTCTCACTTCAGTTTTTATTCCAAATGTTTTTACACCAATGAGGAATCTGCCTCTCTCCTGTTGGATGCTTTGCTCACACTGAGCCGTTTCGATTTTATGGCTGATTATCTCTTAGAAGTAGACTTCAGAATATATTTGATACCAAGTGCTATTGTATTTGGCATTAAATAAGACAACATGTCTATTGTGTTGGTTAATTTGCTAGTTAAAAAAATAAACTTTTACCTTGGCTCACTCCTACACTACTATAATCTCCTGGTATGGTTTGGACCTTGGCCTGAGGTTTGTAGTACTATTGCATTTACTCAGATAAGCCTCTGCTCTTCCTTTCATGCACCTTCTCTGTTATGTCTGAGTTCTCACTTCTGCTAGTGTTTTCTGAGCTTTGCAGTGGTGAGAAGATTGGCCATTGCCCCGGCCCTGCCCACCTTCTTCACATACTCTGTCACCTGGACTGCCTCTGAGTGAGTGCTCATCTTGTCAGCAGGGAGAGGCAGAGCCACAGGCCTGTTTTTGTGTGGCAAAAACAATACCATGTCTTCATTTGGACTTCATCTCCTATTGTGCTAATTTAAGGAACTCAGTCTCTCTTTCTGACCATTTCCAGACTTGATATCCTGACCCTCTTACTTCTTTCTTCAAGTGTCAACTTCTATCATTTCTAACAGCCTGGTTTTTAATTGGTGGAGACGCCGAAGAACCCGGACCCACTCTGAGAAGCTATACAGTCGCTGGGAGCAAGATCATGACCTTCAGGCTTTTGGACAACTTGGGCTGTTCTATAAGTACTTGGAAACAGGTAATATCCAATTATGGTTCTCAGGCAGCAATAACACTGATAAAATGAATAGTTTTCATCTCTTGCAATTTCCTTCTGTCTTATGTATCATAGATGTTTAAATTACTGAATAAAAAGATAGATGAATGGATGGATAGATGATGGATATATGGATAGATTGCAGATGGATGGTTGGTGATAGATACATGAATAGTAGCAGATGAATTGATGGATAGAACTGTGAGTTGTATATATCTAGGTGAATAGTGGGTAGGTAGATAGATGGATGTGAGTACAGATTAATAGATGACAGGTGTACACACATGCATACTGAGGAAGGAAAGATGGATGGATGGATGTACTGATTGTGGAGAGATGTATAGACAGCAGGTAAATATATATACAGATGGCAGGGATAGATATATATATATATGTATGTATGTGTATATATGTATTTATGGATAGCAGATGGATGGAAGAAGATTCATGGCATCTATGGAAGATAGGTGAATGGATGGATAGATGGTGATTGGATAGATGAATAGATGGAGAAAATGATTCAGTTTTCCTTCGACTCAGTGATTGAATAGAGATGAAAGACTGAGGTGAGATCTTAGAGAACCAGTGCTCAGGCTGTTTGTGTGGTCTACCAAGGGCATTTCTGCTCACCAATATCCCCTGCTTTGGTAGAACTATAGAGGGCACTTTATGTACTTATTATCAAGCCCCTTGTGCAAAAAGAGAGATGATCTGAAAACCACTAAGTGATTAATATTTATTAAATATGCTAAATATTTTTATTTTAAGATCTGTCAATGTGACAGAAAACATTTTTATGCTTCAAGAAAAACCAGCCTTGCCTTGGTTTACTTTATATTGTCTCGCTTTACTTGGGTAATACTGTGTACATTGTTGTATAAAGAGATGGGAATTCTTGTTTCATGCAGCTCAGTATGCATTTAGGTAGTTATTGTTTTATAAGGTGATGAAAAACTGTATTCTATCACCATGGAAGTTCCGAATGAATGTGTATATAGACGTGGGGAGGTTAGTACTGACAGAGATACAAAATATCATTTATATCAAAATTAGTTTTGGTGTCCTGAGAGTCAACCAAGACTTAGTTTATACTGAAAACTCTCACACATTCTTCTAGTCATGAGATATTTGTGCTGTGAACTCTTGGCTGATTGTATTTGCTTTTGGTTTTGAAGATACTAAAATTAAATAGGTTAGTTTTCTAGGTAAAAATCTGAGACTAACACCTTGAAACCTATGATACTTCTCCCTCAGAGTAATTATAGGTTCCTTAAGAAGAGAGAGGAATGGACTAATGTAATCGCATACTGCTCATTTGTTTCTCAGCCTCTCAGACCTGAATAATCACGTAAAATTATATTAATTAAAACAAGATTACAATCACACAGAAACTATACTAATTACAACAATATTACAATCACACAGAAATGATATTCATTATAACACTGTTTGGCCAACGACTCAGGCATATTTCTAGCTATTTCTTACATCTCAAATAAACCCATTTCTAATAATCTGTGTATTACCATGAGGCTGTGGCCCACCAGTAAGTTTCTCACGTCCTTCTCCTTCAGCAGCTATATGACGTCTCCTTGACTCTGCCTACTCTTTCTTTATATCTCTGTTCAGACTTCCCACCTGGATATAGTCTGCCCTGCCACAGTCCAAAACAGCTTCTCTATTACCCAGTGGTACTAAAACATATTCACAGCACACAGAGGGAAAATCTGCATCATCTCCCCTTCTTTGTTGAAATAAAAAGGAAGGTTTTAACTTTATCATAGTAAAACTACATAAAACAAAACAGCTATCAAACAAGAATTACAGTGTATAGGAAGCCACTTGTTTGTTTTCCCGGCAGCCCAGACTCCAAAATAATCACACAGAAACTATATTATGTAAATCACTGCTTAGCCAATCACTTGAGTGTATTGCTAGCTAGCTCTTACATCTAGTATTAACCCATTTCCAGTATTTTATATTTTATCATGAGGCTCTTGGCCTACCAGCAAGGTTCCAACGTGTCTGTCTCAGGTGGTGGTTCCATGGCTTCTCCTTGACTCTGCCTCCTTTCTCCCAGCATTCAGTTTAGTTTTCCCTGACTAGCTCTGTTTTACCCTATCAGGCAAAGCCAGTTTCTTTATTAACCAATGGCATTCACAGCATACAAAGGGGAATCCCACATCATTACAGTTACAGTATTTCCTTTTGAGTCTAAAGTTTTATTATCTAATTTATCTTCTATCATAACTAGGGAAAGTTATAGCTATAACCATCTGTCCTCAACTTCATGAAAGACCTCACAATGATATATTACCTAAGTAAACAGGAAGTGCAATGTAAGCAACTTCTAAAACTCTAAAATTGACAGAGACATCTTGTTGCCTGGATAGTGTCCCAAAGTTTTTCTGTAACATTGGGGCATCCATCTTCAGCCTACAGGCTCATAGTATCCAGAAGACTTTTCCATGAAGCAGAAAATTTGAAAGACTGTTAAGCCTATATTGGCAGTTTTTGGGTCACTTTCCTATGTCGTGTAGAATGTCTGCCAGGTTCTTTCATGAAGAAGGAACCCTGAAGAATTGTCTCACCTTCTTTAGTCAAGATTTTAGACAATTTACCTTGTCACATCAAAGGTAAATTCCATAATTAATTTCTTCAATGAGCATTGATATCTCTGAGGTAATTGGTGATGCCAGAAGCAGATGTGTATCATCGTTGAGAAAAGTCTAAGTTCTCAAGACATTTTAAATGCCATATTCTGTAGGACTTTAAAAGATTTAAAGAATACATAGCCATCTGAAATAAATCTCTGTACATTTAGAAAACCTAATATGACTACAGTTTGACTATTATAGATGATCTATTAATCCATAATTTTTAATTATATATTGCATTTTTAAATGAGCTATATAAACATAATATGTTAAAGAAGAGTAGAAATATACATATAACAAAATTGACCTAAAATTTGTGTTAATAAACCAAAGTCCGAACCAATATAAAATATTCATTTCTATATCTTATCTCTCTCCACCCCACTTTTGTAGAAACAGATTGACTGTGACTATTTAACCATTTATATCCAACCCCTTTTAAATGAAAACAACCATTTATAAACAATCGTTTTTTGAATTTGGGCATAGTTTTCTTCAAACTGCATCCTGTTGATTGTTTTGTAAGGTATTCTTAGAATTCATAGAGACCTTTTGGGGTTCTTGTTCCATCAAGCCACATTAGCCTGGAAGGAATCCACAGGTTCTCATCTTTTGTGGCAACAAAAGCAGAACCTTTTTTTCAAAGCAACATATCCTTAGACTTAAATTTTGAAGTCAAGGTATCTTCAAAATATATATGTTGATTTAGTTTAGCAATCAATACAATAAAATGTTTCTCTGTACTTAGCTCATTCACAGTAAAGAAAAAAAAACTTTAATGAAAACACAATAATAAACATAATCCAGATTCTCTGTGTATTTTCCATTTTTATGTGTCATTTTTACTCTACTTATTTCATTATTTATTTTGTTACCTTTACTCCTCTGCTCTTACTGTCTCTTTAAAGACTTTGATTCTTTAAAAAAAATGCTACTTTTTATTACTGTCTATCAACTTTTTCCATTCTCTCCCAAGCCTATGCACATTTTTTTTAAACACACTGTATTTCATTTAGAGGTCTCTTATGTCTGATTCTGTCCTATTGTGTATCTGTAATCATTTTCTGTCCAAGTGTGCTTTTAAAAAAAATGGTAAGCATGCATGGTTAGGACAAACAATGAAAGAAGATCCTACTTAAGTAGGTGTGGGCTCCACATGGGAGTCACAATTGTGTGCCTGGGCATTGAACACAGTGGTAATCTTGGCAGCTCTACATTCACTCTCCAGAGCTTAATAAGAAACTATTTTTTAAGCCGGCTGGTAGTGGCACGTGTCTTTAATTTCAGCACTTGAGAGGCAGAGGCAGGCCGATCTCTGAGTTCATCAAGGCCAATCTGGTCTACAAGAGGTAGTTCCAGGACAGGCTCCAAAGCTACAGAGAAACCCTATCTAGAAAAAGAAAAGAAAAGAAACTATATTCTTTCTTTTTGATATGTGAGATTAGAGGATGCTCTGAAGGAGGTTCCTTAGATGGGATCATAATAATTATAATATGATGAGGGGAAACCAGGAGTCACTAACATTGTCAAGAGTTTCCTGGTGAGACTCCTAAGTGGAGGTTCATGCCTGAGAAGGGGGAGAAGGCTTTAGTGTTGATAGTTGTGCTGGGACTCTGTTCTCAGCTGGCCTAGGGGTTCAGCCAGCCTCCTGGGTGAGAATTTCTTCCCCTCCCTGTATCTTCAGGTTTTTTGTTCTATCTTTCCTGCCCATGCTCAGTATTCTGAATTTCACTGTTTAGAAACTGTGCTTTCAATATGTGTCCCACCTCCGCTCTACAGCACAGCCTCTGCCCATGTGTTCATAGCTTTCTGATGTAAAGATAAAAACTGTTCACTTAATTCCTAGACATTCTACTGCTTCTCATAGAAACCCAAACTGACATGCTTGTTTTCAGTTCTACACTGCACCACTGTCCTCAGATGGCCTGACTGCCTTCATTCTTGAAAACTCTCTAAGAATCTAAAACAGAGTGGCCGGTATTCTTTAAATTTCATCTTCACACTAAGATGTGTGAGCTTTCCTATCTAAAGGAAACCAGGACTGTTTTAGAGATGTTTTTTTAGGTTCTTAGGATGGGGCACAGATAAAGGGCAGGCATTTTAATAGCCATGTTCTGTTCTTCTAGTTGATTATTTAAATATGTATTAGTTAATTCAATTGTATGTGTGAAAATTATAGGGTACACACACTCACACGTGCACAGGCATGTGCGTATGTATATGTCTGTATGATTCAACTTTGTGCTTCCTGTGTCCAACACAGTTCATCAGAGCTCAGGGGGACCTTTGAGGAATCCCTGATGACTTCTTGATGATCCTAACAGTATCTCTGTTCTTCTTTATCACCCCTTTAGGACATCGTGCTTCTGTTCAAATTTCTATTGTTATGGATGAAACTGGATGTTCCAAAGGATGTTGCAGAGAAAATTAAATGAGAAAGTTAGTGACTGTCAAAATTATTCATGACTCTGAGCTCAGCAAGTTGAAAGAAAGCTTGGATTTTGAATACAGCAACATCATTAGGGTTGACACAGTGAAAGACAACAGATTCCCTGAGGGAAAAAACCTTTATTTAATCCACACACAAGGTGAGAAGCTCTTGAGTAAAATATTTAAAAACAATGTTTTTATTGTATTGTGTTACATAAGGTTATCTGAATGAAGAGATATGTTATATGCTGAACACATTCTGCCCCCCCAACCTCGAAAAATATTTTTATTTCTTTATACTTCATTAATTAGAATGCAGCTTGTGAAGAAAAAATCAACCCTAAATATTTGAGCAAAAACAAAACAAAATACAAGGCAAAGGACCCAGGCAGAACCAGTTACTGTTAGAAAAAATTGGAGGAAAATAAATCGACTGTGTGGTGGATTTTTCATGAGAGGAACTGGTGATTCCCAAGAAGAAAAGCAGTGGGTGAAAGAAAACAAAGTTTAGCAAAGCTTTCAACAGATTTAGGGAGTTTGGAAGAAAAATTTAAGTTAGGGTTCTCCACGGATCACAGATCCTCATGAAATCCCTGAGCTGTCTTTGAGAACATGAAGTGTAAAAACACACAGAGGTTGAAAATAAGAGTATAGAAAAGCTACAAGAAATAGTAAAATAAATAAAATCAATCCCCGCTTATATCATGCAAAGACAGGTATGAGGCAAGACATAATGCAGAAAATTGAGATCAAGGCCAGTTGGACTAGGACTGAACAAGCACGTGATCCAACCAGATTCTCTGAATGTGGCCGGATTCTCTGAATGTGGCTGGCCCGGAGTCTTTCTGAAAAGCCATTGACAATGACACTGGGACTTGTTTCCTCTGCATATACTGGATTTTTGGGTTCCAGTCTGTTTGGATACTCACCTTCCTGGACCTGGAGGGAGGGGGGAAGGAACTTGAACTTCCCACAGGGCAAGAAACCCTGACTGCTCTTAGGGATGGAGAGGGAGGAGGAGAGGGAGTGGGGGGAGTGGGAGGGTGTTGGGAGGAGGGGCGGAATTGGAAACTTTTATAATTTAATAAACTTTGAAAAAAAATAACATCTCAAAAAAAATAATCTGTCAGTTACACTAGGCCTTAGCCAAAGTTGGTTGCTTCAACATTGCAAATGAGACTTTAAGTTATTGCTCAGGTAGACAACTGTCTCTGTCATATACTGCAAACTTCCTGCCTACTCAAGTAATATTACCTCCCTTCTCAGGCCTTCAATGGGGTTGAAGATAAGGTAGTCATAGTTACCTTCCTCTTATGATTTAGCCAAGCCATTTCAAATGCAAGACTTAGACTCTTTAAAATAAAATGTTTATTAAAACATTTATCATGAGTTCCTTGCCTAATATTGTTTTGTTGGTGTTAATTTTATACTTGATATCTGTTCCTATTTTGTATAGCTTTATATTGGGTTTGGAACTTTCTTATTTAGACAAAAGAGGGAGGTAATGGGGAATCTCTGTCAGCCAGTGATTTTTAAGAGTTGGGACCAGGTTAGGGCATAACCTTTCGGGTAACTGGAGAGAAATGCCGGGACACCCAGGATTCTCTCTTTGTGTGGCTTTTGTACTACACAGTTGAACTTGGACTTCTCGCTCCCGTTTTGTGAATTTGACCCTTATAATAACAAAATAAATAAAATTGGTATAAAAAAGAATGTATAACTCTTTCAAATATGTATGCAACTAATAGTAACAGGCTAGAAGTCTTAAAAGAAATACTTACAGAGCTAAAGAGCTAAATTGTGGGACTAGTGAACCTTCAGTTGTGTTGAGAGCTGTTAACCTGATCTCAATGAGAGACTGGCAACATGGGGAGCCAGATGCAATAAAGATGCAATGTTCAAGCAATGCCATCCATCCTCATGACAGCTGACCCGGCATCTGATAGTGGTAGAACAGACATTCCTTCCCAGCGTTTGTAGATTATTGTTCAAAAGAAAATTCATCCTGGACCATAGAGCAGATGAAATTAGCCTCAAAGGACTGGTGGATCCAGAATATTAGTCTCAATGTAGAACTAAACTCATTAAGAGGAAGAAAACAGAGACTCGGAAATGTTTGGAAACAAAACAGATAGCACAGTTCTCAGTGACACACAGATGAGAAGAAACCACAGCTCATCAGAGATTACCCGAAACTGATGGGGTGGAAAGCAACTAAGCTCAGTCTTCACAGGAAGAAATGCATTACATCTGTAATACTCACATTATTATAATGGAAAGGAAGCTGTGGGGACAAAATCGGCTGGTTTTGGACATGTACAAGTGGGAATTAGCTAAATAAATCCGAAGAATGAGGAAAATTTAAGAGGAACCAGTGAGCTAAAGAAAACTTCTGAAAAGCAATAACACAAATGCTCATTATTTGAAATAATTAAAATTGTGAGAGGAGGAGAGAAATAGCAAGCTGCCCAGATCAGGAGAAGGATGGCTGGATAAACTGAAAGCAGAGAAGTATGGTACATGGACTTCTTATATTTTTGGTTGTGAGCCAGCCTGTAACAGCTGAGCCATCTCTCCAGCCCTACACTGACTTCTTTAAAACTAGAAAATTCCGTTCAACAATTCACTGCCTGAGAATGTGGAAATACATATCACAGATAAAGACAATATTTCCTAAACAGAAGACTCATCCAGATTAAATATGTAAGTCCTATAAATCAGATTTTAAAAGATAATCAACTTAAGTATGAAAGTAAGCAAAGAACATGAACATGCTTCTATAAAATTAGCTGGGAAAGCATGGAAAGGCTGCCCACATGATGAGAAGGAAAATGTGTTCAGACCACCACCGAGACTCAGGATGAAGAGCACTGAGAGACAGTTCTAGTTTGTCTCTGCTGCTAAGATGAAATACTCTAAAGAGAAACAATTTTGACTACAGTCCCAGAGAGATAGTGTCCATTGTGACAAGATGGTATGACATAGCTGTGTAAGATGAAAAAAATATTTATTTGTAATTTTGGACAAAGCTGGTGTGAGCCAGTCTCAACCTGTCTCCATCTCCTCTGTAGCAGCATTATTATTTATAAAATAGAGGGAGAAAAGTCAGGAAACCTTCAGCAAAGATGAGGTAAGGGCCCAGAGAATGAGACTGGGGTTGAAGTAGCCTTTCTGGTGGGAAGATGGAAGGTGGGGATTGTTTCTGTGTGCAGATGGCTTCCTGTAGAAACCAGAACAAAAATATCCAAAATCCTGATTTTGAGGGAGTTCTGTTACATGCCTACGTAGGACAACTGCTTTGCCGTGGGAGTCAGAATCCAAGAGTAGAAAAGAGCATTCTGTTTAAGGGGTGAGAGACCAAAGCAGAAGCACCCTGACCTCAGACCCAATCAACCGTATGGCATTGGTGAATTTGTGGGGTGTTTTGGTTTGACGACTTTGTCTAGGAGCAGGAAGAGATGAGAGCACTCAGTGGAGATAGAAGTGGTTCTGGTCCAAAATTCTGGAACCTAAAGAAGACAAGAGAGATGACGGTATAAGCACAACGTGGGGAGAGCCATTGCCCAAGAAAAGCAATTGGTGCATCCCTACAGAGGGGAGCTGGCGCAAGAAGCAAGGTGAGAGTGGAGGAAGGAGATGGGTACACATGACATTAGCCTGGAAACTGAGGCTCCTGAAGAGGGTGCCCATCCAATGTCATACAAAGCTGAGGGTGGTAGTTCAGGACTTGTGTGTGCAGCCACGGTGGCAGGAGCCTGGGGAGTGGACTTAAGAGGCACACACACACACACACACACACACACACACACACACTGGAGCCTCAAAATCTGAATGTGGGAAGCCACCCTGGCATCTGTTTGGGTGTAGCTACTTTAGAGTGAGGGGGTCCTAATAGAAAGGAGGAAGATGTCTGGGAAGGGAAGGGTCTATGTTCAGGAATGATCAGATATAGAAAGACATGGCAAGTAATTGTTAGAGGAGGCAGCAGCTACTGAAACCGAAGTGACTAAACCAGAGCGAGTAAGAACACATGTGAGTGCAAGTAGGAATAACACAGCTTCTCGTGGTGCAGATGTAACCATGTGTACACACGCAGATACAGAGGCCGCAGAGCTGCCGCGTGCAGTATCTATGTGGATCCTGGCCCAAATCGTGCTATCCCACAATGTATGAAAATTCTCAAAAGGTGGAAGATAAAAATGCAAGGGTCTTCCCATGGGAGGCCTCACCCCCTCTAAGGAGTGGATGGGAGTCGGGTAGGTAGAAGGTGGGACAAATGGGAGGATGGGAAGGAGAGGGACCTGGGATTGGTGTGCAAAATAAGAGTCAGCTTGAAAATTAGCAAGCTCCCAGTAAAACCATGGGTGAACATGGAACACATCTAGAGCAAAGAGCAAACCTCAAAGCAACTGTGATTCTTTTTTTTAAAAAAAAAATTATTTATTTTGTATACAATATTCTGTCTACATGTATGCCTGCAGGCCAGAAGAGGGCACCAGATCCCATTACAGATGGTTGTGAGCCACCATGTGGTTGCTGGGAGTTGAACTCAGGACCTTTGGAAGAGCAGGCAATCCTCTTAACCACTGAGACATCTCTCCAGCCCGCAACTGTGATTCTTTAAGAGGTGTCCTGGACCAAAATCTCTAGAAAGTTTGACAAGGACAGTGTGTGTGTATGATCTGATGCCTTGGCTGGTGCAACTGCTAGGGTCAAATGCAGCCTGAGGAGTAAATAGGAACTGTGTGCCACATCAAATATCTAACAGGGAAGTTGTGATTTGTGTGAAACCCTGTTGTTTTTTTTTTTTCTTCTTAGTCAGAGGGAACGCAAAAAAATTTCTCAAAGGAGCAATAAATAGCAGGTAGGCCTGATGAACCTTCCTGAACATTCCTGATTCAAAAGACTGAGACCAGCACATTTTCCTGCCTCTGACTTTTTTGTACTGCCTGCATATTTCAAAACACCATATTATACATGATCAATATATGTAATTTTTATTTCTTAAATAAAAATAAAAAGAAGAAAACCTAATAATTGTTTGCTTAAGAGTGATAAAGAAAGCAATTTTAAAAGCCTGAAAATCTGAGTATTTGATGATAGCTTTTTATGGATACTTAAGTTTTTAGTCTTGTGAATGGTTTTTATTTTAATTTACATTGCTATTTATTTTATGTGTGTGTGTGTCTTTTGTTTGGATGTTTGTCTGTGCTCCAAGTGTATGCAGTGCACATGGAGACCAGAAAAAGGCCTCCACCAACACACTTCATTAAACCTCTGAATGCATTCACAAAAGAAATTGCTTTGCGTTATTAAATTTTGAATCCAAGCTACAAGTAGGTGAGCTGTCATTTGAGTATATTATTTTCAACTCTTGGTATTTGAAGACTGTCAAATAAAAAAATTGCTTAAGAAGGCTTTTAATTATCCCTCCTATTGAACATGTTTATTTATAGACAGAGCAAAACAAAAACAAAAACAAAAACAAAAACAAAAACAAAAACCCCAAACACTAGAAGAGCCAGGCAATGGTGGCACACAGCTTTAATCAGCACTTGGGGGGCAGAGGCAGGGGAATCTCTGTGAGTTGTGAGTTCGAGGCCAGCCTAGTCTAGAGAGCAAATTCCAAAACAGTTGGAGCTACACAGAGAAACTCTGTCTTGAAAAAGAAAACAAAAATAAAAGGAAAAAAATAGCAAAACACTAGAAGAAAGTCTACCAAGTCCATAAATAGAAAAGAGAACTTGTGTTTGTATCTAAATCTACAAATTCACAGAACGCATGGGTGTCTGTTAAAGGATCATGTTAAAGGAGACAAAATCACCAATATTCAGACTGTTGGATCTCCACTGGGATAACAACCAGCTTTCCTTTGCAAACGAACTGGGGGCAAATAAAGATGAAGAATCCTCCAGTTAGAGCAGCTGAGGAGACAACACTCACTTGTGCCTTCTCTGTGGACTCTGATTTTACCCATCCGTGAAGAACAAGTCAACAGATAACCAGAGCAGGCTGGGGGCCAGTGACCCCGTACTCTGAATCACGGATCATTTCTAATGTTTCCCCCACAAATATAGTATTTTTATTAACTATTTGGGGATTCCATACAACATATCCCAATCACACGCTTCCATTCCTCCCAGGTCCACCCTTCTACTCTTTAGTCCTCTCCAAAAACAGACTCACAGACCAAAGAATTAAAAAACTAAAAAGTCTAATTTGTGTTGCCCATTTTATGTGTGGCATTACTTGGATTTTGAAAGTACATTTATTTCAGAGGTACAATCTGACAAGGCATGGTGCCCGAGATGTTCTTTATATAATTCTGCATGGTAGAGGGAAGGTTACCTAAGACAGAGCTTTAATGAAACACAATTCCCTGGTGTTCACATGTTATTTATCTCAGCAAGGGAGACCTGTCGGTTTTGAAAGCTGATGTTTCAAATTCTATGGTAACTATACTTCCAATACTCATATACACGTGTGCATGCATGCACTCACGCGTACACACACACACACACACACACACACACACACATGCAGATATCACCCGTTGAGTAATCTCATACTATAAAGTTGACCATAATGATGCTATTATTCCCCTATGTTCAGAAATACAATCTCTGAGCTGTGGATAGAAAGTTGATATTGGACAAATGCATAAAATGACAACCATATTCATTTTAAATGTTTTAAAAAATAATGGAATTCTCTCTGAATCAGTCTGGCGATAATGATTGTTTTGGGGAAAAATAAATCTGTACAGTAGTCATAGTTATGGTATGTAGTGCAAAACCTAAGTGTACATCTGAGCTTCCAACTTAATTCCCACTACAGAGATAAACAAATTTGTTGTTACAATTTTTTTCACTATCTTTGTCGCCATCTGCTGGCTGTGCAGGAGAAATAAAAATTGGTTTTCACAGACAAGATCGCCTGAAAAAACTGGGAGCATGAGGGCAGAGGGTAGAAGGAAGAGGAGAAGGGGTGGGTTGAGGAGAACTTGAGGGAATGGGACCGTCGAGATGAGAAAGAACAGATATGAGAGCAAGGAAAGAGATATCTTGATTGAGGGAGCCATTATGGGGTTAGCAAGAAACCTGGCTCTAGAAAAATGTGGATTCCTAGGAATCCACAAGGATGACCCCAGCTAAGACCCTAAGCAATAGAGGAGTGGGTGCCTGAAATGGCCTTGCCCTGTAGTCAGACTGATGAATATCTTAAATGTCACCACTGAAGCTTCATCCAGCAACTGATGGAAACAGAGGCAGAGACCCACATCAGAAGAATGGATAAAGAAAGTGTGGCACATCTACTCATTAGAGTACTACTCAGTGGGAAAAAAATGACATTTTGAATTTTGCGTGCAAATGGATGGAAGTAGAAAACACTATCCTGCGTGAGATAACCCAAACCCAAAAATATGAATATGGTATATACTCACTCATTAGTGGATTCTAGGCATAAACAAAGGACATTGAGCCTATAGTTCATGATTCTAGAGAAGCTAAGTAATAAAATGAACACAAAGAAAAACATATATAGCTCTTCCTGGAAACTGGAAGCAGACAAAATCATCAGGCAAAAGTTGGGAGCATGAGAGTGGGGATAGGGGTGGGTGGGGGGGAAGGGGAGAGGGGGAGAGAGAAGGGGAAGGGAGGGTTGGGGAGAGCTTGGAGGAGTGAGATGGTTGAGATGGAGGTAGGACGGATATAGGAGCAGGGAAGGAAATATTCTTATTGAGGGAGCCATTTTGGGGTTGGCAAGGGTCTTGGCTCTGGAGGGGTTCCCAGGAGTCCACGAAAATGACCCCAGCTAGGACCCTGGGCAATGGAGGAGAGGGTGCATGAACTGGCCTTGTCCTATAGTCAGACTGATGACTATCTTGAATATCACCATAGAACCTTTGTCTGTGGATGGAGACAGAGACAGAGACCCACATGCGAACACTGGAATGAGCCTCCAAGTTCCAGATGAAGAGTGGAAGGAGGGAGAATATGAGCAAGGAAGTCAGGACCACAAAGGGTTCACCCACGGAGACAGTGTGCCTGATCTAATGGGAGCTCACCAACTCCGGCTGGACTGGGAGTGAATGAGCATGGGATCAAACTAGTCACTCTGAATGTGGCTGACAGTTGGGGCAGACTGAGGGGCCTCTGACAGTGGCACTGAGATTTGTTTCTACTGCATGTACTGGCTTTTTGGGGTCCTATTTTCTTTAGATGTATACCTTGCTCAACCTAGATGTAGTAGGGAGGACCTTGGGCTTTCCACAGGGCATGGTGCCTTGCCTTCTCTTAGGATTGGAAGGGAGAGGGGGGAGGGTGTGTGGAGGAAGCGGGGGAGGAGAGCAGGGAGTGGGAATTTAGATTGGTATTTTTTTAAGTAATAAAAATTTTTTTAAAAAGACAAAAAAAATGGTTTACAATTAAGCTAAGAAACTAAGCAATCCCTTCACCTGGATAAAAATGTTCAGTCTTTGTGAAACCCTCTTCATTCTTTCTCCTACTGTAAACCTTACATCCAGTCTATAAATATAGAGAAATATGGCATGGACAAAAAGCGTGTATGTTACACAGCTTGGAAGTGTGTGTGGGCTGCAGTCCACCATTGCTTGGATTCTGATGTCCTACGGTAAAGGAAGCATCAGCATATATTCCTTCTATCTCACCATCTACCTACCTGCCTGCCTATCTATCTATCTATCTTCTATCTATCTATCTATCTATCTATCTATCTATCTATCTATCTATCTATCTATCTATCTATCTTCTATCTATCTATCTTCTATCTATCATCTATCTTTCTATCATCTATCTATCTATCTATCTATCTATCTATCTATCTATCTCTTCTTTTGTTTTTTTCGAGATATTGGTCCTTTGTGTAGGCTTTGTGTAGCCCTGATCATCCTGTAACTCACTCTGTAGGTTGGTAGGTTGACCTCAAGCTCAGAGATACACCTTTCTCTGCCTCCCAAGTGCTGGGATTAAAGGAGAGCACCACTCCTGCCTGATTATTTCATTGTTTGCTTGTTTGTTTTGAGGTAAGGTATTTCTACTTATCCCTGGCCATTCTAGAACTCTCTTTGTAGACCAAGCTGGCCTTGAACTCAGAGAGATCCTCCTGTCTCTGCTTTGTGAGTGCTGGTATCAAGGCCTGCAGCACTACACCTGGCTGCAGCACGTTCTTTGATTTGTACAAAACTGTTGTTAAGTAACAAGTGCATTGCCCAGGCTAGCCTCACCAACCATTGGTGTGTTTGACTGCAGACCCCCAGGCTTATGTCGTGTTCCCCATGGAAAGCCCGATCCTCCATCTGCTACCATCCTCATTCTTTTAGAGTTCATACCATGGAGCTTCACACATTATAAGACTGGTTATATGTGGGAATTGGGGGCAAGTCAACAGATACCTTGTCTGACCATCTTGACCCAAGCTCATTAGCATGCCAGGCTGGACAGAGAGCTGTGTCTGTTCCAGTTCCCTGCTAGATTCCCACCTGCAAAGTCAGGGAGGTGCTGCCCTGCTTGATATGGAGATTCATAAGGACATGGGTGAGGGACTGGGCATGGGAGGGATTCTAAGCGTTGAAAGCTGGACAAGAAGTACCACAGAAGTCTACCAATGCACTGCAATTGGAAATTAGAAATAAGCCCCACTGGGAAGTCTCCAGAGACTGTTTAAACCAAGCTCAGAATGACTGCACTGAGAGACCAGCAAGATCCATCACAACTGAAGATGTTAACAAGAAATGAAACTCTGTCCTCCCAACCAAGCCACAGATGAACGCTGGGTGAGTGGGGTGGGTATCAGGATGTCCCCATCTGTGCTGAGGCCCAGGGAAAGGAGTAAGATCCAGGTGCAGTCAGTATGACTTTCTGCTTTGTTCCCCTCGTTTTTTTCTCTCTTCTCCACGGTTGCAAGCAGTGAGTTTCCCACTTTCCATGCTTTGCTTTTCCAACCTTAAACCTAGCTGTGATTAAGGTTTGGATGAACAAAGCCCCCCCCCCCATTGTTCTCTGGAAGCACTATCTAGTGGCTGTGATGTGCTTGGCTCTTCATTTGGGAGATTAAGACATGATTGTATTTGATAAACAGCCTTATTGAGATATAAATATGCACCACACAACACACCCACTTAAAGACTTTTCTTTACATTTAACTCTTCTTTATTGATTCTTGAGGAGTTTCACATCATGCACTCCAATTCTGTCACCTCCTGGTCCCCCCATATCCTCACCCCTGCAGTGTCCCTCCATAAAAGAAAACAAACAAACAAGCAAACAAACCCTCTTTGTTTCTCCTTTTTTGCTCCACCTCTCCAACACCTCTTCATCCATCCTGGTGTTACTGGGGGCCTCAGTGTATACCCAGCATACATACAGTATACACTTTTGAGTCACTGATTTGCTTCAAGGCCTCTGGTTTCTGGGACACCATCCTCACTGAACCCTCTGGGACATCCCTTGGCTGCCTGGAGTCTGGGAGATCCTGTGGGTATTGTTCCATAGGACCAGTTCCTTCACAAACTCCAGTAGATTAAGATGGGGTAGATGTTAGGGTGGACCAACCAAGGCCTGACAGTGGGTTTGGGTGGTATCTAAGCTGGTCAGTCCAGGCCACTAGGGCCACCTGCCTCGGATGAGGGGGCAGAGTCAGCTCCCCTGTGCCATACCCTCAGGGTCAGTTCACCCTCCCCTGTGGTGAGGGGTAGGATAATCTCTCCCAAGTGCAGAGGTCAGCCCTCTTGCTTCAGTGTCCAGCAAGACTCAAGAACAGCGTTTCCTGTACCAGCACAGGGTGGGGCCAGTTCAGCATAGCCCTCTGATTTTATCTCTCGTGGTTCCTATAGCCACCTAAGGTGGGACATGTCTCAGATATGAACACAGATCTCAGCTGGACCACAGACCTAGACATGGTCCTTAGCAACAGCTTGGGCCTGGATCACATCCTGGCTCTGGGTGGAAGCACTGTCCTCGCAGGTCAGGATGGTTCTAGTGACAGCCTGGGCCCCAGATACCAAGCCCTCAGGTTGCAGCCCCAACCCTGGACTTCTATGTGACCTTTCTTAGCAGCACAGGACTTCAGCACAGACCCAAGCCACAGTAGGACCATGGACCCAGACATGGTCCTCAGCAACAGCAGCAGGATCAAGATGTCACTATTGTCCCAGATGGCAGTGCAGGTGACCTGAAACACAAACATAGTCCCAGATCTCAAGTGTCTGCATGATCTTCAGTGGTAACAGGAGCTGGGGCATCAGCACAGACTGGTTGCAGTAGGACCACGGACCCTGACATGGCCCTCAGCGGCAGCTCTGGCCCGATGTCACCATGGCATTGGGTAGCAGTACAGGCCACTCAGATCTGCATACAGCGTGGCCCTCAGACACCAATCTGGACCCAGGTAGCTGACCTGACCTGGGCATCCTCATGGCCCTCTGTGACAACAGGATCCACAATCTAGACCATGGTGCTATGAGGCCTCGGACACAGACATGGTGCTCAGCAGTAGTCTGGGCCAAGATGACGCCATGGCCCCGGGTGGCAGCTCAGGCCACCCAGATCTGTAAGGCTACTGTTGCAGGATAGGTCCCAGACTCCAACAAGGCCACAGGCTGTGACCCAGATCCCGGGATTCTGTGTGGGCAACCTGGGTCACAGACTCCAATGTAGTCCAGCTACAGCTGGATGGCGGACCCAGACACGGCCCCAGACCACAAGCAGTTCGACCTGGTCAATATCCTAGCTCCAGGTGGTAGCCCTGGCCACTTGGATCATGATGGCTCTGGCAGCAGCATGGCAACAAGGCCACAGGTTTCAGACCCCCATGGCCTTTGGTGGACATCAACACAGACCTCAGGGGCACGTGTGGTCCTCAGCCGTAGCCTGGATCTAGTTGTCACAGTAACCCTGGGTAGGGGCAAAGGCTACCCAGATTTGCACTGCCCCTATGGCAGCATGGTCTCTAGATCCCAACACAGCCCCAGGTGGTGGCCCAAACCTCTGAAGTCAGCACAGTCCTCGATGGCAAGAGGAGCGATGGATCTCAACCCTGACCCTGGCTGCTGTAGGACCAGGGACTCAGACATGGCCCTTGGCAGCGACCTGCCAGGATAGCGTCATGGCCCAGGAGGCAAGCAAGCCTCCAATATCAGCCTATCCCTCAACGTCTTCATGCCTCTCTTTCGGAGTCTTTCTGCAGCACACGAACCATTTTGTTTCTCTGTCTCTCCAGTCTCTACACCGTGTATTTGCTTATCAGAATGGGACCTACCTGCCTGGCAACGCAAGGCACGGGACAGGCCCATGGATGTCTTCCTGCTAGCCAAGACCTGGAGGACTCTGGCTGACTAGCCCCCACCTAAGGACAACTTCATGGGGAGGGGCATGGATGTCTTGCTACCAGCTAGGGCCTTGACCCCTAAAGCCTTTTGAGTATTAGAAAGACATCTTGATTTAAAGTCACGTGGATAAGTTTTTGCATGAGCACAATTTCCACTTCATTTCTTCTGAGTGTCTACCTGGAGGTGCAGTTGTTCCTTTTTTGAGGAGAGTTCTCACTATATAGCTAAGAATGACCTCAAAGTTGGAATCCTCCTGTCTCAGACTTTTTTAAAATATTTATTTATTTATTATGTATACAATATTCTGTCTGTGTGTATGCCTGCAGGCCAGAAGAGGGTACCTGACCCCATTACAGATGGTTGTGAGCCACCATGTGGTTGCTGGGAATTGAACTCAGGACCTTTGGAAGAGTAGGCAATGTTCTTAACCTCTGAGCCATCTCTCCAGCCCCTGTCTCAGACTTTTGAATGCTACTATAATCATGTGTAAAGAAATTGAGTGTCCGATGTAAGAAACTATTTCTCAAATCTGTAGTCCTGGAGGAGATGTAATCAACACCTATGTCCCCTCACAATGTCCCAACAAGAAACCCCAGTGTCATTCTACCAAAGTTTATGCTACAAAATCCATGAGTTTTAAGTGCAAAATATGGGTGACCCTAAAGCAGCCACACTGGAAAGTCTTGAACTTGCGTGAATGATGGCTTCCCCATTCCACCATAGACGAACCAAATTTCTGTGAGCCTTCTCCAAACTATATACTCGAACACCTCTCAGAGCCCCTAGACCATGTACAATCAATACCAAGTTGTTTAAATGGTGAGGACCAACGGCTAGACTCTCACTCAGGTAGGTTCCAATGGTCTTCTTCACTCTTCTGTGAGACAATATCAACAGCAGCCCACAGGCGAGATATGACTGACCCTTGCAGACCAACAGAGCTGATATGATGAAGATGATCATGCGATGGTTGTTTTACTGGAGGAGAGTGCTGCACAACCATAACAGTGGACCAATGCTTTCCACTGCACATGTGAGCTCACAGCAACTGTGATCTGCACAATATGGAGCCTCCCTAAACCTGCATCTGGATGGGGAAAAGGATCACAAAGTCCCACTCCAGTTGAGGAACTGTGGAAAATTGAGAGCTGCTTAGGGAGGGAGCCAGTTTTCTTGAGAGAAGCCCCTGAGTGGCTACCCATGTATCAGTTCATGACCCTACATGCATGCGTATAAAAACAGCATAAAACTGACCCAGTGACTTAGAGACCGGGGGCAGAGGAGGGGAGTTAGGAAGGAAAAGAGTGCAAGGGATGAGGGAGAAATCCCATGTTTTTACAGTGATCTCTTATGTCTTTATTGTCTGAGAGCTTGCCTCATTCTTTTTGGGATGTCTGGACCTCTCAGTAGGGCTTCAGATACACAATTTAAGTGATGCTGCTTTGGATATGGTAGGCAAATGTAATATCATATGTTATATATTGTAATATATTATCATATATAAATATTACATATTATAATATCATATATTAATATGTTAAACACCATTTTAATAATTGCTTAAGAATAGAACTCACTGGCTGTTCTCTAGAAGTCACTTTCATCACTGGGATTTCCATCACCAAGGTAATTATTTATGAAGTCTGCTCTAGTAGGTGTGTGATATGGTTTACCAGTCTAGGTTCTGGCAAACATTACCCAGTGAAGAGATAAGATACAGAAAGTTGTCTGGAAAGGAAACAGGCACACCAGCAAGGGTCTGTGAGTAGTGAAGGTGGCTTCAGTCCCAGTTATAAGTTAGAAACATCGCCTCCTCCGCAGCAGATCCCTATTGTAATTCTATGATAGACAATGGTCCCGAGGGAGCAGGAGCTGTCAGGTAGAAAATGATATCTACTTTACAGATGCTGCAGATAGATTCCAGGCTGAAGGGAACTTGGCCAGAAGCACTGTGCCCTAAGAACAGCATCTTCCCTTGACAAAATGTTCTTTCTTCGAACACAGAGGTCATCTTGCATTTTACAGAGTCACTGAGCTGAAGGGAGGAAGCAATAAAGTTAATGGAAATACTTTTTAAAACTAAAGACAAATGGGGCCCTAGCTTATAAGTCACAGGGCGCCTGTTTGTGACGCCACGCTTCTTGTCAGTGAGCTCATTTTATCTTTGGTGTTGTCTGCCTTGTACTGTTTGTGTTGATAATTCGTTCACTATATTCTTTATCTGTTCCTTCATGTCCTTATTGATTAATCCTCTCTTGGTCATCTGATCCAGGAAAACTTCATCCAGTTGAAAACAGTCTTCTCCTTGTTTGGAAGAGGGTTTTTAGCAAGACATTCCTCCCATCTCTTACAGAACCAGTTCTGTAGAGTCATAAAGTAAATGAGAAAAGATGTGAAGTGATTCCCGAGCTCCATACAGCTATGAACTTCCACAGAAAGCAGCAGAGGATTCCCAGCAGATTTTAAATATTAAAATTTACTATCATTTCATATCCAATGTTTATGAAACTCTAGCCGTATTCTCATATTTTATACAGCAACTTCTATGATACATGAAAGAATTAGAGAATCCTTCAAAACACAGAAAAAATGGTGTAAACATGCAAGGAAATGTGGGGTTTGTGTTCCTAGAAACCGGTCAGCAACGCTCTTGGCAGGGATGTCCAGTGCTGAATCTTACTAAGTGGTGAAAAACTGCAGGTCACATCATAGCTGCTAACTTGAAGCAGCATGTCTTTAAGATAGCTTAAAAGCCATGTGACGCTTTTCATAAAAACCATATACAAGCCAGACATTTATTTTCTTGGATTAACAGCCGGCATAGGCAGACGATGCTTGAACTTCTCCATAGTTTCATCGTTGCCTCCGTGCTGCTTGGTTTTTGCCAGCTGAACACAAGCCAGGATCATCTGAGAAGAGGAAACCTTAATTGCCAAAATGCCTCCATGATTTCTGGCTGGAGCCCTGTCAGTAGGGCATTTTCATAATTAGTGATTGGTATGGGAGGGCCCCGCCCACTGTGGGCAATGCCATACCTAGGAAGGCGGCCCTGAGCTGTGTAAGAAATCACAATGAGCAGGCCAGAGGGCAAGCCGGTGAGCAGCACTCCTCTATGGCCTCTGCTTCAGTCCCTGTCTCCAGATTCCTGCTTTGAGTTCCTGCCCTGACTTAGCTCAGTGCGAGTGTGGCCAGGGTGCTGTCAGCTGAAACAGACCCTTTCCTCTACAAGTTCCTTTGGATGATGTTGTTACCACAACAGCAGAAATCAACTAACACATCCAGCAAGAAGAATACAGTTTATCCTTTCTTTTCATTCAGTCATTATTAGTGTTAGTTTTCACCTTAATTTCTTATCATTTTATGTTACAAATGACTATTCCAACTTCAGGAGCCGAGGGTGGACTGGGGGAGACAGATAATATACTAGTTAGAGGCCTTCGCTGGAAGCTACATGCCTGAAGGTGTTTACATAATACCCACCAACTCATGAGACTACTGAAAACATGAAAGACCCAAGGCTCAGCTTGTGGGAGGAAATGACCACACCCATCACAACCAACAACAATGATGAGCATTTCCCTCACTGTCATCAGGAATCATTAAATCCAGGGACCTGCTTCCAGTGTGCTAGAGTTTGAATACTGACTTTCATGTCTGAAGTGCATGTTGAAAGGTAACGATCCTCATTGTGAGCGATGGAGAGGAGCCAGGAGGATCTTACGAGACTGTTTGGGCTCTGCCCTCATGAATGAATTGATCAATTCATGCAATTAATGGTCAGTAAATCCTTACTTACCTATAGGCTGGGTCTCTTCTAGCCTGCTGTACCTTCAACTCATTTATGACTCTGCCTATAAGAAGGCAACTTCTAAGTCTGCCAGCTTTGGAACAGAATAAGCCCTCTTTCTGTAAGTTATCCTTTCTGTGATAGCATGTATAAACAGAAAACGGTCTATAATGCACTGAAGCTTGCCTACTGCTGAACTAGCCTCAGGAACGTCACCCTAGCTCTAGTTAACCAACGGTCCATGCCTCTCTGAGATCATAGGATTTTCTAGGAACATGAGCATTTCAGTGGTAAAACAAGAAACTCCAAGCAAACTGCTATGAGTCACTATCCCTTCTTAACACAATCAAGGAAGCACTACCACTCCCCAGGGCTTAGCACCATATTTCTGGGCTTTTGACCATACATGGTGAGAATCGACACTCCATCACCTTTTCCCTAACTCTTCTCACCCCTGCGCATTAAAATAGGCTTAGATGGGATTGTTCAAGGATGTGACCCTGACTTCCATCTAAGCACTTCAGAAGGTAATGGGTACTCAGATGTTTAATGAGCATCTTCTCCAAAGAAAGAGGAAACGGTGGCAATTACCCTTGCCTTGCTCTGTTCCATGCATCTTTCTGTGCAGTCTACACTCCTGAGGAGACCTCTTGCCCAGAACTTGGTTATATGCCCATTTCAACCTTAGGTAGAGTCTACAACAGTGGGTTCTGTTCTAACAATGCTTATTCCTTCAGAAAACAAATCACGAGAGAAGTGAGTTGAGGGTGTTCCTGGAGGAGTCAACCAACAAGGTCAGTGGGAAGAACTTGTGAATCTGTTGTTTCCTTCGCAAACACCGAACCTGTTCACAGTGCACTTTTGTTATTATTATTTGGAATTTTACTTGATTTGTGTCACTATCTGAACAGAATATCTTTCCTTTCTCAAATGTACCTTTTGAGACTTTCCACCTATCTGAAGTAGAGTTCCAAGTACCTTGGTTTGTGCCCCCAAAGGACAACTTTCTGTCATGATACTTGTTTCCTCTACTTTCTGAACACTCCCATCAATGTCAAACCACACTCAGTTGGTCTGATGTGATAGATCTTGTTCTAGAAAGTTCTGCTTATACAGAGCATATGAGGCCCACATGACTCCATCCCTGTTCTCAACTGCATAAACATATTGGAAAGAATGAAAAAAAGGGAGAAGTATAGCAGAGAAAACTGCGACCAAGGAGCAGTGTTAGAATGAGCAACCTGTTTTACTCTGAGCGCATTGCTCCCTAGCCTGTGACTCCAGCCTGTGTGGAACAGAGCAGATGTCTGCCCTCCATACCTGTGCAACAATCCTGTGCCTAACACTGGTATACAGCCTGCCTCAGGGCTGGTATGTAGTCCCAAGTCAGTACTTAGCCACTAGATGGGGAGGAGCTATCCCTGGCGTCATGCAACTCTTCTTCCACAGTTACATACAAGGAAAATAAGAACAAATTGTGCCAACAAAAATATCTTTATTAAAGGAAACAATTGAGTGGTTTTGTTTTTGTTGTGTTTTTTTTCTGCTATTGTTTTATTCGAGAACAAATCTAGCCAATCTGATAGTATAGGCACATGTACACACTCGCCTGGATTTGTTCAAATTTGTAGATTAAAATAGAAGCTGGCCTAAGTCTTACTTACCCAATATTTTGGTATTTGGCAGAGCTGTGTTCTGGATACTGACGAACATCTAAGCCTTTCAGTTTTTGTTCCCAGTTTCCGAGGCTGACGGCAACAGCCACCTTATCCAAGTTAAACAATCGAGATGCCCAAATTCATTTGTTCCTCCACAAGTTTTCTGATACTACTGCCTGTCTGCTTCTGTATAAGGACTTTCTTGATCACACTGGGTCCAGCTGGACCACCCAGAAGGATCAAGACATGTCCACATCCCGTCCCACATCAACATCACAGAAACAGGAATGTGGCAGAGATAGACAGGCCCAGGAACAGCTACCGGGTCTTGACCTAGCAAGGCAGAGCGCAAAACAAAGCAGAGAGGACCTGCAGACGTGCTGATGAGTGGAACAGCGTCCGCCTAGAAGATCTCTTCAAAATCCCTAGAACCTGTGATCACACAGCCCGTGACAAGCAGACGATGCTTTGGAATTCTGCATGTGAGCCTCAATGCTGACTAATGTGGATGCCTATACGTCCAAGCTGTAACAGTCTTTGTTATGGCTTTTCTAACTCTGGAAAAGTGAAGCATGGCCGATCTTCAGGGTTTACCAAGTCAAAACAGTTTGCTTCATATTAAATCTAAAAGATTAAGCCTATGATATTGTGAACAATTTCTCCTGGGACCTTACTAAAATAACAAGACAGAAGATTTTTGAAATTATTTTTATTTTATGTTCTGCATCTGGTGTTTTTCTTGTATGTATGTCTCTGTGCATTTCTGGTGTCCTCAGAGGGCAGAAGGGAGGTGGAGCCCTTGTAACTGCAGTTGAGAAGATTGTGAGCCACCATGTGGGGCTGATGGCAGGTCCTCTGGAAAAGCAGCCAGTGCTCTTGACCACTGAACCGTCATCTCTCCAGCCCCAATACAGCAGGCTTTAAAATGGCACAAAAAGAGAGAACTTTCAAGGTCACAGGTTCTAGAAATTGTTGGCTTGATTTTGAGAGGTTGGGCATCAATGGACAAATGGAGAGTGACCTAGGTGGTGGAAAAGGACAAAATCTACTGCCCTTTAGCAATAGCAGTCTGATTTATGCATACACTGGAAAGAGTTTCAGTTGGCACTGTCAGGGCTACTGGCCCAGGCTGTCAATAGGACATATTGTCCCAGCCTTTTCTTGTTGTTTATTTGTTGTTACGTGGTCTTTGACCTAACTCCTTGATGCTAGAAATCCTCCTGTTACAGTTTGAATGATTGGAGGACAGCCATGGGCCAGCACACTAAACTTCCTTGTCTGCGTAAGGAGCACTTTGCTCTTCCCCAACCTATAAAATCTGGAAAATGGGCCTTGCATCTGTGGTAGGCAATGGAACATTTATCTCTTGGATGGATCTACAGATAGATGTGAACCGCAAAGCGAACAGTCATGCAGGTATCCGGATTGAGAGCCCTTAATGAAATATGGGACCAAAAATTCAAAAATCAATATCGATTCTTTGGGAATCACCCTCTATTCCGCTCACCTTCCAGTCCCTTCATATCTACCCTTCACCCATGCAGTGTCAATCCTCAAAAGAAACCCCCACAAAATATTTAAAAACAATACAAAGAAAACAACTACCTTGCTCCCCTGCCTCTTCAACATTGCTTCACTTGTCCTGGTGACATTGGGACCTGCACTGTGTCTCACACTACACCCTTTTTTCAATCAGTCCCACCCACAAATGTTCATAATAATGAGTCATTTGTCTGGCCAATCAAAGTACTCTTTTTTTTCTTTTATTACCACTAGAGTGCAGCAGCTGAAAAACATCACCACCACTCTGGAGCCGTTGCTTTCTCTACCCTGGTTACACTGTCTGTTCTTTAATAAAACTATGCATTTCAGTCTTTGGTTTGGGAAATATCACTTTAAGTATTCTAAAAGTGGGAAAGACCTCCACTTTCTGCTTTTGATGGTGTATCCATTCATTTAGATTGTTTGCTTGAATTTTTTAGAGACTTTCACACATGAGCAATGTGTTTACATCATTTATATCCTTCATTCTCTTCCTTTGAATTCCTTCTGTGTACCCCCAACTCACTTTCAATGTTATGACCTCTTCTTCTTTAACTAATGGTGTATGTGGTAAGTGTATGTGGGGTCTCAGTGTGGGTGTGTGTGAACTGCTGACTTTAGTGTTGCTCATATGTACATATAGTTAGGGCTTGCCACTTGAGAATTGTCTAACCTATTAAGGCTCACCATGGAGGGGACTTAGCAGCCATTGATTTCCTATAACTCTTCATCTAAAGGTGAAGTCTGGAGTGATGGGGCCATCCACACTTGCACGTCAATGGCATCTTTGTTGTTCAGATCTTGGTTTGACGGCCACATTGTTAAGATGTCATAGATGCAGCATTCTTGTCATATACAGAAGATGTGCACTCACAAAAGACACCACCATCCTCTGACTTTTACCATTCTCTGCCCCCTTTCCAAAATGTCCCCTGAGATGGGGTGTAAGATATGCATTATAGATGTATCAGTGGGTTGGACACTCTGTAGTCAGTTGTAACATGAAGAGGCTTGCTTGTTGGGGTATCTGTCCCACCCGGTACCCCACAGCCGGCAAGTCCCAAAGAAAATCACACAGAGATCTCCATCGTTATAAAACAGATTGGCCCATTAGCACAGGCTACTTATTAGCTCTTGTAGCTTATATTAACCCATTGTTCTTATCTATGCTAGCCACACATCTTGGTACCTTTCACAGCAGGGCAGGTTACATCTTGCTTCTCGGTGGTCTGGGCGGGGACAGATACCCCAACAAGCTGGTCATGTTACACACTGGGTCATGGCACCCAATGTGGGGCACCATTTGTAACAAGGGGACCAGCTTGTTGGGATACCACATGGGACAGAAACCCCAACAAGCCAGTCCTCATGTTACAGTCAGTTGTACAAATAATGCAGAAGGTAAAGTGAAATTATAAGTTCTCTTGACTGACAGGTGGGAGCTTTCAATAGTTTTAGATAACTTCTTTCAGGGAAGATAGGACATGCTGGTATATGATGACAAAAGGAAGAGACTCCATAACCCAGGACAGAAAAAGAATAAGATTATTACAGAATCCAGAGGGAGAGAAAGACAGAGCCAAATACCAACATGTTTGTAGCTTGATAGTTTTATTCCCTATGAAACACCATAAGCACCAAGCACACACCTTTAATCCCAGCACTCAGTAGACAGAAGCAAGTGGATTTCTGTGAGTTTAAATACAGTGTGGCCAGTCAAGGCCTACAAACTGTGTCCTTTCCTCACAAAAAAGGAAGAAAGAAGGAAGGAAGAAATGAAGGAAAGAAGGAAAGAAAGGAAGGAAGAAATGAAGGAAGATCAGAAAGAAATATCATAAGCCACAATGACCTTTGACTTAGCTTCATTAATAATGGGAATTTTTTTTTTATATTTTGGCAGTTTGTGTCTCTTTTTAACTCTTACTTTGTACAAGTCAATCCTCACATGATCATAGCTTTGCCTCTAAGAAAATACTTTTTAGGGTTTCAAAGAGACTAATAACTTCCAACTTCTTCTGGACTCTGTCACCAGACTCTGCAGAGAATGGTAATGGGGGAGTTCCACCCAGGAAGCTCTGTCCTGGCATAGAACATAATCGTTATTCTCATTATTTCTGCTAGTGGTTTCTGTTTGTTTTAAATCATGGGCTATTCCAGGCCCAGGGTCATAGTACATTAATTTTTCTTTTGAGTATAGAAGTAATAATATGTCTAATTCTTTTAAATCATAAATACAGATTGGAGTCACACAAAAGAATGTGTTTTACATTTGATTATATGTATACATTTTTCACCATTAAAATATATATATATATACTCAAGGTACAAACACATATTTTAAAAGACATTTTACTTAAATGCATGTATCTGTGCCTGAGTGTAAAATATTCAGGTGTATGGAGATACCTAAAGAAGTCAGATCATGGTGTCAGATCTGCTGAAACTAATAATAGGTGGTTGGTTGCGAGATACTTAATGTAAGTGCTGGGAACTGAACTCTGGTCTTCTGGAAGAACAGCAAGAAGTCCACTGAGCCTTCTTCCCAACCCCAGGAATGTGTATTTATTTAACGTTCCCTGCTTACATACCTTTATTTAGATAGATGATAGAGAAATTGAAAGAGATTCTGTATGAGGTCACTAAAAACAACAGCATGGTTGTGCTCTGCACATGGAACCCAAAGTGAATTATTTCTTCTATTTCTATCACTCAAGAAGTTGTATAATGATAATTTATTTAAAAAAAACTGAGGATAACACAGCAAGGCAAAATTAAATAAAGCTGAACTAAAAACTGTCCACTTAAAAATCCCTGATAAGAACAGAGTCAGCCTGAATCCTGGAGCTTACTTGGCCTATACTGGAAAGCCCACTGGGGTTATTACAGTGAACATTTACTTAAGCATCCAGAGACAAATTAAGCTGTGCTGTCAGAAACTGAAGCATATTTCTCTCTTTGAGAATTTATACTTTATGCCTTTCTCACTGAACTCATGAGCTCACCACGACCAAGCCAAGGGTGGAGCTAAAGTAGCGCTGAATGTTGGCAACAAACAAATGTTCCATTTGAGAGACTTGGAGAATTGATAATGCTGACTTGTGATATAAACATCTCTAGGAATAATTGACTTATGACTTTCAGTATGATTCATGTATGTTACCTATAACACACACACATATGTCACTGCATGCATACACGCATAAATGTGTGTGCAGTGATCTGGGAGGAAACACAATTTACAAGGGCATTTCCATTTAATCTGCTGTACAGTCAATATTTAGCCCTCCATTCCCGGGTAAGGTCAGCTGACATTTCTAAAACTCAACACAGCGGAATTTCCTTTGTATTCAAATGAGATTCTCAAGCAGTCGTTTAGTCTATAGCAGAAAATTAGTAATTAGTGATGATTGCAAACACATTGGCCACAAGAGAGACTCTAATCTTGTAATTTTAAATTTAATTTTAACAGATAAAAACAGAGAAAAGGGGTAAGAAAAGAAGAAAGAAAGAAAGAAGCAGTAGTGTAAATTACATAATTAAAGGTTACAATTGTTTTTAATGTGTTAACATATCCTTCCACCAGAGGGCAACATTTTCAAGACATTTAAATAATCCTTCTAAGTATTTTTTCACATAAACAAATGTAAACCTGCGTGATTGTTGTGGGTAATCCCTTATGCAGATACCAAGGTATCCGTGCAAACAGTTATTTGAACAAGCATATATGAAATGCCTTTCCAATCATACACAAGCAATAAGTCTGTATAAGAAGATAAAATTTTCAAAAAGAAACCTGCCTTCAAGCATTGTTTTTGCTACCCTCTCCTTATATTATTATTAACCTTAAGCTTAAATGTTGAAACACCTTAACACTAGCAGCAAATAAATGATTCCTATCAAAAACAAAAACCAGGAGCTGTATGATTTTGCAAATAGAATACATGATAGAGACAACTTACTGTAAACCTTTCTTTGTACCCACAAGGAAAGGGAAATTTATTCATGCAAAGTCATTGAGCATCTTATGACAGCAATACAATCTGAACCAACCCCAAGGCAGCTGCTCTCAGCTGCATCCTCCAGGCTGCTGGTGTTCAAAGTGTGATCCAGAAAGAGATGAGTCCTGGACACTTGGTAAGCTTGCCTCATCTAGGGCTCCTCCTGACTTCCTGAATTATTTCTCTGTTTTGACAGGATCTCTGACTATGGGAGAGTAAGTATCCCAGCTCATTCTGCTCCATCATCCTCATTACCAGACACACATTTTACTGTAATTTGTAGACCTCATTCTTCTCCTCTAGAAAATGGAAATAAAAAAAAAAATCTCTGTTCAGAGAATTGCCAGGGATGAATGAGGTCACCTGAGTGTGAACCATTCATAAACTGTAATATGTTATGCACATGAGTTATATGAATGAAACCCTGTAGGGAAGGCTTCCTCAGAGGGACAGCAGATGGTGGAAGAGAGGAGATGGTTAAATTTAGACAGAGCATTTATTTACAGGGAAAAGGAGAGTGCCCATAGACATGAAGGCTTTAAAAACTAACTCTATATTGTATTCCAAAGGATCACCTACATTTGCCTAAAGATGAATCTAAGGAATTCACTAGGACCCAAGGAGTTCATGATCAGCATTTGGGGTTTTGGACCACATGAAGAAGGCTGAAGAAAATCTGTTGAGTTGCTAAATAGTTGCGTTATAGTGGGGCCAGCTACTCATGTGGCCAGAGCCTGAGGATTTCTCTCAGTCTCCGGAGACTGAGAAGCAATTCTCGTAATTTTCTGTGTTCAGTCCCTTCTCTGATTCACGGCCATGCTTTATCTCTCCCCTGATGGGAATCTTCTCCAATTACCACCAGCTCTCTTTGTACAACTTCTCTGGCCACGGGGCTGTCTTCCTTTTTTAGGTTTGAATTTCTTTTTGCATATTAAGACAGACAAGGGTGCTTTGCCTCCTAAAATGTTTCCTGTACACCTTTTCAGAGAGATTGTTTTATCATGTCTAATTTTATCCATAATTATTTCTAATGACATTCATGAGTATTTGCCATGTGACTTGTGAGATCTTTCAAGGGATATTTCTTGGTCTGGTCCAATTCTCTGCTTTCAACAAACATTTTTAGAATGAGTAAATCAATATTAGCTCTTATTTCAATTCAGATACTCAGAGTATTGCTGGGAAAAGGAAGAAAAACTAGGTAGTATTTCTCAATGCCAATTATTTAGAAGCAATGTCTTCATGCCAGAGTACTATTTCTTGGACTGTGTATGAATGATGCAGCCATCTTGGGTTTTGGAGGTTTTCACCTCTAGTCTACTGGAATGGAACTAGAAAAGAGTGCACAGGGCAATCAATTTTGCATCATCATCCCAGCTTCACAGATATTTAATATCACTTCCATCTTTACATAAACTTCCACAACAAACATATCATGGATAGCCCTAAATAAATGCATTTCAGTGAGTTCAGTAGCTAAATATTTGTATAGCTGTATTTTGAAAGATGACTCTGTAAAATAAGTCCCAAGGGCACGGAATTTTGTTTGTGAAGAGACAATTTGATAAGAGGCTTTTTCTTTATACCCAATCTCCTATGGAAGTACATCACATTCATTGGGTGGCCTTCCGGGGAGACTTTTTTGAAGATGACTTCACAGTTTTTAAAATATATATTTAATATAATACATAATATATTCCTATGATGCATATGTACTAAAGTAATAAAAATATGCTACTGGAATCCTTTCTCAACCATACTGCCTAGTTAAATATAATTTTGCCAGCACTGAATTTAACAATTACAAAGGTGTCTTTGCTCTTTGTGATTTTTTTTTATCTCTATCTTTGGAAAATACATTTTCTACAAATCATTTGAAATAGTCAGAGAATGTTCTTATGAGATTCGGCATGTACAGTTATACCGCTGAGATGCAATCCAATAGTCCCTATAGGAAACCCACTCTCCACGTTGGTTCAAATAGCATCCGAAGTTTGACCTTGGGGATGTAGCTCAAGGCCAGTCTGTTTCATAAACACTTGCCTGAACTGCATCTAAGAGGGCTGTAACCCATGTGGATGGCATTAATAATTCATATTAATTCAGCACTATTTAATTGTTTTTGCTTAATAAAATAAGCTCACTCCTGTTATACATATGCAACCAAGATGGAAAGTCTTCTGTGATCATCTCTCAAAACAAAAAACAACAAAGCAAAAATAACTTCCCCCTTGGGAGAAAGTATCATAAAGGGGGAAAGATGAAATGTTAATGGAATGTAAGTATATTGAAATAAAATGCTAAAACAGTATCAATTATTATTTTTTGACAAATATAAATATAGGTATAAATTTTACCTGTGTGGAGATAATTCAGCAGTGTGCTGTGTATTAGGTCATTTAAAACAGCTTAGGATTCCGAAGAGTTCATATCACACTGCCTGCCGTTTACTTAACAGAGTGCTCTAAGGCTACAGCTGTCATTTTCCTTCTGTGTATCCTCCTTCCGTCTCCCACCTCTTCTTTGTCTCCCTCCATTGCTTTCTCTCTACATCCTTTCTTGGTCGTCTTAGGGGTTGAATCAAACACAAACAATATTATTATGCATCGCATAAACATATGCTTTATATCCGAGGGATACCAGGTGTTCCCCTGGACACCACACACCTAAGGAGAAGCTTCTGCAGTGTTGCTTCCCCGCCATGCTGTCAGAGCTGGCATGGATCAGCTAGCCAAGCAGAGTAACTTGTCAGTGTTAAATAAAGCCCTCTTCCCTAGCAGAGCCAAATGCAGCCTTCCTCCTGAGAACTCTGCAGACGATGACATCTCCCCACTTGGTTCCCATAGCATCCATTCCTGAAGAGCCCTAGAAAGGCCCTTGGTCAGGGCTATGCTCCCAGCTCCCCTAGGAAGTTGGCAAGCAGGCTAGCCAAAAGCAGCATTCTGGGTTCCTGAACTTCCTCTGTCCGTGGTGCTGAAATGCTTAGCTGCGACTCGGCACACACTGACGGGGCGCGGTCAGCTTTTTTGGCTCCCCTGAGGCTGCCTAAATCACAACTGTGTGTCTGTTACTCACTCACGTTCGCAAAAAGCAGCTAACCTCAGTCTTAATTCGACTCTGCCACTCTGCCGCAGAGCACATTTACGCCGGCGCGATGGGAGGAGACCACGCTAAGGCAGGAAGCTAACAGCAGTATAGCTCACCTGAACCTGAGGCCGGGGAAGCTCCCAAGGGTTCTGAGAACTTATGAGCTCTGATCAGCAAAGTCACCATTTTAGACAGTAGAGGTTCTTTTGCCTTTTCCTTAACACGGGGTTCCGTGGCGTTTCTGGTCCCTCTGAGTAAAAGCCAGCGGATTTATTGCAATAAGCCTTCAAAACCGGGAATTTGCATTGTTTTTCTGAGCTGACTTCCAGAACAAGCACTCCTCAGCAGCACCCGCCCAAATACCACGGCACTGCGCGCGCCCTGGGCCACCGGATCCTCCCCTTCCAATGAGACTTTGTGACTCTGTGCACCAATTCTCCTATTAGGAAATCCGTGGGCTGCATGCAGCTCTTCTGTTGTCCTCTCTTTCTTGCTCTCTCTCCTCTCTCCAACTCACAGCCTGGCTGGAAAGCTCACCTCTGTTTGCTGAGAAGAAAATTCCCTACCTTAACTGACCAAGACTATGCGCAGAACTCGCCTTTCATAGCTACCGTAAATTAAATCTGGCAAGGTTGGACACCAGTCTTTACAAGAATGGAGTCGGTAAAACAAAGGATTTTGGCCCCGGGAAAAGAGGGGATAAAGAATTTTGCTGGAAAATCCCTCGGCCAGATCTACAGGTAAGAGAAAGAAGCCCATGCTCACCTGGGGTTCACTCACTATGACAGAGGCCATTTCAGTAAAGCTTGGTTATTTAGCGAGATTGTAGCATGGTGGGAAAGTATTTTCTTGCTCATTGCTGAATCAAGACTACATTGAGAACCTGTTTATGAAGGCAGGGATGTGGCATTAAATGCACCTGTCGTTGTGTGTGTGTGTGTGTGTGTGTGTGTGATTTTGTGTGATTACCTGGGGATTCTCATGTTTACCAACCCTACTCTTAAGCCCCCTTTACAATCTTGAAATGTCCTTTCACCACCTATTCAGAAAGCCTGATGCTTTTGCTTATAAATTCCCAAAATTTAAATTCCTTTGATCCAGACAAATGAATAACAAAAGCTAAACCCCTTTAAAGAATAAATGTCAGAGACTAATGACAAAAAGGAAATCTAGATCTCAGCTGCAAATAACATAATGAAGAATCTCTCGTGGGAAATTCTGCATTGAATGAAACAGGATCAAAATATATCAATAGTTGATCATTGATGTTTCTCTCTTGATCCTAAAATGCCACATATACATGCATATGCATTTTTATTTGTTTGCTACACATTTTTAGGAATCTGTCTCTTGTGTGGGAAATGTCACAGAAATTTAAGAACAAACAAAACTGTAAACTGCAAAATTATTTTGAAAGTAATAGAAAAATGTTTAAATCCTATGCTTTTCATAATCATTCCACTAAGCATACTATAGTTTGTATGTTTTAGATCCTGCTAGATGTGTTATATTTTCTTTAATATAAGCTACTTTTTGTTAGTGATATAAGCAAAATAAATGAGACAGCAGAGAGAGTAGGAAAATGGATTTTGAAAAGCATTCATTTTTACATGTGGACACTGAAGCCTTGGCTTCAGTGAGAGTTGTAACCCAGATGAACAATGTACATCTCTATTTTCCATGTGGCTTGGTTCGGGTGGGCTTCAGCAGGCACCATCAGGCCCCTCTGCGGCAGTAGATGCAGCAAGCACCCTGCAGTCTTGCAGCTGTTTGAGACCTCTGTGAGGTTGGAAATTTGGGTGCAGAGTTCAACTTTGTAAATTTTGGTATACAAAGTCGAGGCAAAAATAATCAAAACCCATTAAATTTCTTCTTTATATGAAGAAATGCCTTGTTTCTGGTATTTGGGTTGCACATCTGTGATAAACACCCACGTAGTCTATCCACAGATACCTTAATGACCTGCTCTGTAGTGGAATTTGATAGAATTTGAAGAGAGCTTCAAGTTTCTTGGCAGCCATAGTCCAAGCTATACGTGTCAGGAATTGATGTTAAAATTCTACAGGCTTCGTGTGTGTGTGTGTGTGTGTGTGTGTGTGTGTGTGTGTGTGTAATCAATGGTGTGCCATTTAATGGTGGGTACAGGATTAAAAGTACCTACAAGAGGGATCGAGAAAAAGTTGGCCAATTGTAAGTGTTGATATATCAAAAATACCAGTCTCATTGAGAGATTATTAATTTTTAACTTGTTCTCATATAAAAATGGCAATTTTTATGGATGTAGTAGAGATGAGAACAGCATCTTCTTTTTCAAGGCTATTCTAACATTCCAATTCTCTTTTCCTTCCCCAGTCCTACAAGGATCAGAATTGATTGAGAAGAGTCAAATCTTATGAAATAAAATGAGATTTCCTCTTAGTGGTACCAAAGGTGGTGTGGGTGCCCCTTGGTAATTCCGGAAATCAAATTTTCTGTGTCTTGAAATGGGCCCGCAATATTTTTCCGTGTGTTGTAGCTGAAATAGTAATGACGCAAGATTGTGACTGATTAATTATTCATGTTGTAGGAAGGAAGCTGAAGTGTCAGACATATGCTGCGGAGGCCTTTGTTTCTAACAGGAGTAAGGGGGGTGAGAAAGAGAGAGGGGGGGAGGGAGTGATGAAGCAGTTCACCTAGGTAGAGAATTGGAAAGTGTTTGGCAGGGAGGCCGCTGGCATGGAAAAGCTACCCTTGGGTCCAGTGAAGGGTAGGATCTAGGAGATGGTCCTCAAGCAGATGCACCTGGATAGTGTTGTCTCTAACCTGTCAGGCCCATCTCAAGCCCTAGAGTTGAGGAAAGGACCCACAGTAGCCAAGATTAAAGCACCCATGAGCCAGGGAGGGCATCAAGCAGGGGACACTCCTTTCCCAACCCTCTCCCTTTTATCCTGGTGACCTCAAAAGTTAGGGCCAAGGGAATGTGAATGGAGAATAGAAAGGTGATAGAACTGGGGTTCCCTGAGTTAGGCCTGAGTGTATTAAGATGTAGATGTTGCTGCCCAGGAAAGAGGGTAAAATTTCACACAATTTGAGAGTGCTTAAGCTCTGTATTCCCAGCATTCTAACTAGTCAGCAAGAGAGAGGTCAGAGACCAACTCTCCAGCTCCTGAGGGTTGAGGAAACTGAATGCCAGCTGAGCTTAGGGCATCTTTGTCCCCTAAACAGTCTGGGGGAGGTGCCTAACCATAGGTGTCCTTGCTTCTTAATCTGATGCCCAGGGTTCTGGAGAAGAAGCAAGACACCGGTGAGACCATTGAGCTGACAGAGGATGGCAAGCCACTAGAGGTGCCTGAAAAGAAGGCTCCACTGTGTGACTGCACCTGCTTTGGCCTGCCGCGCCGCTACATCATAGCCATCATGAGCGGCCTGGGCTTCTGCATCTCCTTTGGCATCCGCTGCAACCTGGGTGTGGCCATTGTGGACATGGTCAACAACAGCACCATCCACCGCGGAGGCAAAGTTATCAAGGAGGTGGGCACTGGCAAAGCCCTAGAGGGGACTCCCTCCGCTAGCTACCCACCTGTCTAAGCTTGTTTTCCCCACTGGAATCGAAAGGTTTGCATATTGTCTAAACCTTCCCTCGGTGCAGCTATTCTGGAAAGTACCACTAGAATGCTATTATCTCCTTTTTTCGCTAGATTACCGGCCTTTCCTCGCTCATTTGCAAGGCGTAAAATAGTGTCTAGCTCAGTAGATTTGTGTAAAGAATGACCAGCCAAGAACTAACAATGTCTGTTAAATCTAAAAAGAAATATTTTTCTTTAATTGCAAAGTGTAGCATCATAAAGTTCCCCTGGCTCCCTTCAGATCATCCCCTCCCAGCAAAAAAACAAACAAACAAACAAAAAAAAACTTGTTTTGTTATCTAACAATAAGACCTTCAGTCAAATCACCATATGTATACCAGGTTTGACTAGCAGGTTTAGGGATGTTATAGGACTCTGGCTGGGAGAGAAGATGCTGGGTGAGGGAGTCGGTGTTTAAGAGAGTGCTCGCTGCAGTGTTCAGCAGTGACGCGGGTTGGGGGAGGGTGAGCTGAAGGTCACGGAGAGCTATCCTTTTGGTTGCAAAACTTGGGAACACTCTGAGGAGTCAAATTATAGTACCTGTCCCTACCCCCAACCCCGGAGCCCAGGATCCTCAGGACATTGTCATTGCAAGAGAAATAACGGCATTCCCAATTACCTGGGCAAGGTAAAAGCTTAGACTTTACAGTAACTCAGAAACTTGCAGATATTTAGGTCCAGTTTTATGAGAGGTGCATCTTGTGCTGTGGACCAGCATAGTTTAGGCGCAGTCCAAGCTTGACATTCACAAGCTCTGAAACAGAACCTTAGACGGTGCCCTCTCCCCGCCACCGCCACCACACAACCTTCTCCAAACTCTGCTAGACTGTCCCCAAAGTCTTTTGTCCTGCCAACCCAGATTTAGAGGAGACACCCTTTCCAATCCCTTCGAGCCTTTTTTTTTCTCCCTGAGTTCTTCTTGAGCGTTGCATTTCATTCTGGGAGGCACCCCACTACTGCTTTCTCAACAGCCTAAAGGACCTTAACCTTTCGGAGAATCCTAATGTCTTAGCCCTGTTAAGGAGGTCCCAGGTTCACTGACCACAGTCCAGTCCGCAAGGAAGCCTGGAGGCGCGTATTTCATTGGGAATCACAACACCTTTTACAAGGAGTCCCTCTTGTCAGCAGCTATTTTTTACGAAACGAAAATTAGGCCCCTGACCTCGGTATTGCAGAAAATGTCCTGCGTGTTTAAAGGTTCATGGCACACAAACCTCCAAAAAAGAATTAGGAGCGCTGACTCTGCTTTGCCACCCCTGATCTGTTGTTTCTTTGTGGTTTCTCTCTGTTCTTATAGAAAGCCAAATTCAACTGGGACCCTGAGACCGTGGGGATGATTCATGGCTCCTTCTTCTGGGGCTACATCATCACCCAGATTCCGGGTGGATATATCGCATCGCGGCTGGCTGCCAACCGGTAAAGCAGTGGGAGTCTGTGGTTGGGTCTCCCTACTCGTACTCGCGTACTGCCGTCTGTTCTGGACTGCCCAGGGGAGTTTGGAAACTCCCTGAGGGCGTCTCCTTGTCTACGGACACGCCTCCGACGCTGCAGAACTCGAGTGGTGCCTTGCTGGCTGAAAGGGCTCAGGTGTTTCAAGACCTTCTACCTACAGGAGTAGGGCATGGCTTGTTAGAGAAGTGTCCCCATAGTGTGCGACTGCGTGTGTGTGGGCGGGCGCGCGCTCGCGGGCGCGCGTGTGTGTGTTGGGGAGGGGGTATCTGTGTTAGATGCTGCAAGAAATGGGGCAGTGATGTAAGGTGCACAAGTGGGAGAAGAGGGGAGTGCCCAAACAGGTGCCGGGGTGGTGCGGACCTCTGTTAGGGCCCATATGGTGTCGTGAGCCTGGAGTATTTGTTTCTATGGAGCCAGGCGGGCTCTAGGGCTCTCGGGGTGAGATTTCACCTGTTAATGAGCTCGGTGCTTAGGGGCGGGAGTGAGCTGAGCAGCTCAGCTGAGTCCCAGGGCCTCAGACTTTCAGTCCTACAGTGGTGGCGGGAGTCAAGGTCCTAGCGCCTTCTTTCAGGGGCACCCCTCCTCCAAGATTCACCTACAGAGACACCGGCAGCATAAAGACCTGTGGGTGGCGATACCAAGGAGCAGGGCATGACTACCGGAGGGCTACAGATATTTCTTAGGATAGTAATTTGCTATAGTAAACAGTGTAGTTTGCTTCACGGAGTGTATTTTAGTGAGAAATCAAACCAACAAAGCTAAATGTCTCTCTTTGCGTCTGAACCCAGGCTGAACATTGTTGTCCCCCGGGTTCTGTGGCTTACAGATGCCGCGTAAACATTCCCGGGTTTTCTTGAGCCCTCTAGCGTGTACCTCCTCCCTCCTCTACCACACCAGCAAAGGGACTAGGAGGCGGTCAGCACCTGCAGGTCAGCTTTGGTTCAACCTTTCTGCTCCAAGTGCTCACCTGCATCTTCTGGCCGCGTCCCCAGGTTTATCTTCCAATCCAGACTGAAGAGACTGGGTGATTCCCAGGCCTCAAGCAGAATTCCTGGAATTTTATTTTAGTCGTTTAGATCGTACAGTAGAGATTTCAGGGCGGCTGACCAAAATGTCAAATGGAGAGAGACTAGTTAGAATATCTTTTGAATATCATCTACAAGGGGTGCGCCCAACACTCAAACCCGGAAGGTGGCTCCCTCCCTGGTAAAACAAAGCAAGATTAAAAGACTGGCTACATAAACATCCCAGTTTTATGGACTCGATAAGGAAAAATTTAGAAGGAAGAAATTTTTTAAAGAAAACATTCACTTTGTTGACGCATAGTGATTAAGAACACATAGCAACATTCTGTGTTTTGCAAATCTGTAATAAAAGGTTTCTTAATTTTCCCAAAAATTATTGCTTAAAATGTATATTTTTCTGAAAGGTAATATATATGTATATTATATATAATATATAATATTTTTAATTCCGGAAAAAAACAACAGAGAATTCACTGACAAATGCATAAATAAATAAATCATTCCAAATGATATAAAAAATCTCAACTCGAGGTCATAATTACGAAAACGTTGCTTTGAGATTTGTGGCAGACTGAGTTCTCTGCTTGCGAAAGGTAAATGGCTAAGGAGTTCCTGTCAGGAACAAACAGCAAGGATTCCAGTCTTTCCTGTTCGGGACAGCAGAAAAACAGGTTTTTCCGATTTATTTATTTTTTTTAAGCAAGCTTGTTGCAAACTTTGGAGTCCCGTTTACCAAGGACAAGCGGCTGACTAGGTACCAGATAGCAGGGAGGTTTTCTTCAAAGGAAAAAGTCGGAAGCTTTAGAATTCCAGTTTGGATCCAACTGTTGTTACCTTTAAACGAATGTTCAAAAGACAGACTTCATACCTCCAAACATGATATTTTAACCTCTACCAGCCTCAGGAAGTTTACAATGTAGCGAAGTGTCATGACGATACAGAGTTAGAGAGACACACTTCTCAGAGTTTTGACATATTCCCTTCACTTTTATAACTCAGCAAACCTTCTAAGCAGGCGTAAGCTTCCTGTGAAAATAGGTCAAATGACTTGGACATTTTCTTTTCTACTGATAAAAGCTTTACTTGATCAATAAGAAAAAGCAAAACCTATCTTAAGGGAAGATGATCAAAATCATAAATAATGCAGCCAACCAGATGCGTCTGTTTTTAAATATGTTTTGAATGTTCATCTGGCATTAGAAACTGTACGTAAGATTTTGTCCCAGAAAGCTCTCTATACACGGATACATGACACTCTTGTAGAATTGATTGGAAAAATGAATATCTCCTGCTATTTTTCCTTTTCCAGAAATAGCAAATCACCATGGGGCAGGTCTTTGCATCTAGAGACCTGCCAGCCTATTCATTCATGCAGCTCCTCCTCCTCCTTCGCTTCCTCCTCCTCCACCCCCTCCTCCTCCTAGGCTGAAATTCCCCGGGGCACAGAGGACAGCTTCTTTTCCCTCTAGCCTTAAAGAGGCTCTTTGGAAAGTGTTTGCCCTAGCTGTTAAAGGGGAAGAAGCTGTGTGGAGACAGTTGGAGGAGCCGGGCGGGGCGGGGGAGGGGGGCACCTCCTAACTATGCTCTCTGCTCATTTCTCAATGGAAAATAAAGAGCACATTGGACTTCTCCATTTTTTTTATTGATCAAATTCTAAGTATTTTTCTTTCCTGTTCATTAAGAGGAGTTGCTGAGAAAGTCAGGAGGGAAGATATTCAGTTCAGTGGAGCACTTCACACACTCAACCCCCTCCCCTTTGTTTCTCCCTGAGAAACACAGTGGAAGATTTCAGTCACTCCAGGGAGGGCCTTAAGGTGAGCTCTCCAAGGGAGACTCCTTTTAAAATTCCTAATGCTTTTAGATGAGGACATATTTAAAACAGTGATAAAAATGTTGGGGCAAATCAGTACAGGGCACCTGAGATGGTGGGTTAGATGCTGACAAATGTAGAGCCATCCAGGCGTGTATTTGTCCTGCAGCTAGGCACTTGTAAGGGGCTGTGGCAAGGGTTTAATCACAGGACCATAACCAGATTTTCTTTTTGCGAGATATAAAACTAAAAAAGGCCAAGGACATTTGGTGGATACATTTTTAATGTATAACAATGTAACTGTCCTTTCAAGTACTACTTAAACCCTTTGTAGACATTCCCCCACCTGCTCCTCTTCTGTCCACCTCTCACTGCACTATGGGCATCAGCAGGATCACAAGACTATCTTGTTCTTCCCTTGGTCTAATGCCTTCTTCCTTCCAATTTGGAGTCTTATCTGTGCTTGTTTTTTGTTTGTATTTTCATGGTGAGATCTCTGCCATTTTGAAGATTATCTGACCATGATGCATATTTGCTAAAGAAATCAAATGAGATTTAGTCTCCAAAGCCAAACCTTATAGCTTCAAGATCCTGAATATGTTACTTACTAACTTCCAGGCTCAAAAGTCTTCCTTTTTTGCCTTCTTGTCAAAACCAAAGTGCCTACTTCATTGTGCTGTCCTGACAGCTAAAAGAGAGGGTACATATGAATATGGGGAGGTAACTATGTAATTGCTGACTGCTTGTTGCTGATACAAACCTAAATTTTAAAAAAATGAAGGAGATATTCTGTGATCATAAATCTTATTTGTCTTAAAATAGTAAGGTAAATGAATTATTTCCACTGTGACAGTAACATCCATGTTCGTGTATTATATTTCTGCTTTAAAAATCAATTCTCTCAAACTGATTATTTTGAATTAGATTATTGTTCACTAAAATTATACAAACCTCCTCTGAAAGCTTGAAAATGGCTATTTTTAAGATAGAAGTTTCAGTCAAACATACAGAGAGTGCCGGGAATTCTGTGCATTTTATCTTTGAGTTCTAGTCTGGGGTAAGCACATCTAGGGAAATTCACTGGAGTTAGGGGTTAGACTTCTGCTTTGAAAGCTGCAGTCATTTCTCTCTTCTCCTGTCCTCTAAGAAAGATAATCCACAGTGCATTGTTTTGTCTTTATAATGACTTCTGCTGGAGAAAAGAAAAAGGTTTTAATTTTTAAAATGTTTGTTTGGCTAAGAGAAAGCAAGCCATACTTCTTGCAGCATGGTCCTCTCCTCTGACAAAGGGTCCTGTTCAAGCTGGACAGAGTTCATCAGGCCCAGGCCCCCGTTTTACAGAAATAAACATGAAATACAAAGCCAGGGAGTGGGTGACGTCCGTCTTGCAAAGAGACCCCATCAGGCTCTTGTACTGCAGGAGCACAAACTAATTCTACAAGGAGTGTACTATCTCTGCATACCACTGTGGGCTCCACTGTCAAGTTCTCTTACAGCAGCAGACTGAGCCATCTGCTCCTTGAATGAAGACTCCAATCTGTCATGCCTCAAATCCGGGGGATAAATCCATGAATTAGAGATTACAAGCCTAAGGGATCCTGGGTATGTTTTTTTTTTCTTTTTGAGCAGAAGCATACACGCTGTGTGTGTATGTGTGTGGGTGTTTCTCTCTGTGTGTATATCTGTGTATATGTGTCTGTCTGTGTCTTTCTATATGTCTCTAGTGTGTGTTTCTATCTCTTTCTCTATGTGTATGTATGTGTTTCTCTCTCTGTGTGTGTATATCTGTGCATACATGTCTATCTATGCCTCTAGAGTGTGCATGTGTGTGTATGTGTGTTCCTCTTTGTAAGTGTATATCTCTGTGTATGTGTCTGTCTTTTGTCTTCTCTCTCTCTCTCTCTCTCTCTCTCTCTCTCCTTCTCTCTCTCTCTCTCTCTCTCTCTCTCTCTCTCTCTGTGTGTGTGTATGTGTGTGTGTGTGTCTGAGTGTCTTGGCATCTAAACTCTTCTGCCACAGTGTGATTCTGTTCTTTTCTCTGAAGAGATGGATTTTATGCTTGATCATAGGCTCAGATGAAAGGTTGGATTTCTGCAGATGAAAAGAGACATTTACTTCTTCTCTTCCCCACTCACTCATCCCTTTGCCCAGCTGGGTCCCTGGAAGATTGCCCCATGACTGTAAGAAATTTAGATGTTTTATGTGCAAAAAAGAAAAGATTCCTCTAGAACTCGATACATTTTCTTAATGTAAAACAGGCAACAATAGAAAGCATGGAGATGAAACATCCAAATGCTTGCGTTAGAATTCTTTACCAGTGTGCATTTTCCTTAATAAAAATAAAACACTTTTAGTAGATTTTTTTTCTTGCTTTTCTGATTCTAAAGAATGTTTTGTCAGTTTGATTTTTATAAAGAGAGGAGTGGCATTTTTAGTGTTAACAACTTCACATTATCTCAGATCTAGGTCTGGATAATTTTTGCTAAGTCTTTCTCCTTCTGAGAAATCAAGCATCAATGATATATTCAACTAATAACATATGAGAATGAGCTCTGGGGATGAGTTCCTAGGATCTGACACCAATCATACAAAGTTACTGTAACCTATGTATCTATCTATGTACGCATCTATTGGTGTCTCTTTTTTTTCTATTATCTATTTTTATCTTCCATCCATCTATTACCTACCATCTATCAATATCAAATTACCATATATCTATTAATTGTCTGACTCTCTCTTCCTCTGTCTCTACTTACCCTTTCACTAAAATGTCAATTTCCAGATGTAGTTTCTTAGCCCTCAGTGAGAAATATTTTAAATCTCTTCTACATGAGAAAATCGTTTAGACTTCAAGCAAAGAACTTGCTGCAGGGGACCACCACCCTTGGTGGCTGAAGTGGTTTCTAGGTACCCAGTCTTTTGGGGCCAAATGTAGCTTTTCTATCTCACTCACGTAGTAGCGGATCATACATCTAGCTGCTTTGCCATTGTGGGCCCGATAGGTTAGGTATCTGGGGTAATGGAGCCTTTTATTATTTTTTTTCTAACAAAAGAAAATACCCTTTACCAGAAGCTGAATGATGGAAAGATAGGCTGGAGCGGGGAGGAGTCTCCAAGGACTTGCACGTGCTTTGCTGACAGAGGCCTTTCTCTCTCTTCATTCTACAAACCCCTCACCCCCTCCCAGTTCTGGTTTCTACATTGCACCAGTTTGCCGATGCACTGCAGCTTCTGGGTGGGGGAAGCGCGGAGCGTTTTGCAGGGAAGTCAGGTAGGCAGCTGGTAGAATAATTCTCCTGCTGCTTTATGCCACCATTGGGGCAGTCTAATTTCTCTGTCGTGAGTGATGAAGTCATTTTTACAACTTAATGATGTACCAAGGGACACAGAGGGCTGCCTCCAGCTTGTGCAATCCTCTTTTTTTTTTTCTTTTAAATATGAGAACAGGCATCAGATGTGACAAAGGGAGGGGCCCAGGCCCCAATTTGATTAGATTAAATAGATTAAAACTGCCTGGATCAGTCTATTCTTGCAAACTCTGCAGGAGGGGATTAGTCTCACACCTGGGGTGAGAACACGAGTCTCCTCTTTAGTAACAAGCCAAATGGCAGCAAGTTGATTGACTTAGGAAAGACAGATGTCCCCTGCATTGGTGACAAGCCACCAGTTTTTCCTGTCTGCAGGGCAAATCTTTCTGGGGTACAGGTGATTCTCCAGGGTATTGGGGGCAGAAGATCACAGAAATGTATAAAACTGAGAAATTGACGAAATTGACGTCTCGCTCCTGGCAGCGGAAGTGCATGTTAATCACGCATGGGTCGCTTATGACATAGGTATTGTTGACATCTCAAAAGTTTCCGTTTCTCATAGAGGCGCAGAGTCTCCTCCTTTTGTTATTCACAACCAGTCCTGCTTGAGACCATAGAGCGGGTGATCATTCGTGCATAAGGGAAAATGGAATGTGGGGGAGGGGCTGGGAGAGGTGGGGGAAGGGAAGGAATATGATCAAAATGGTTTGTATGAAATTCTCAAAAAATTAACACGCTTTTAAAAAAAAAGGAGAAATAGCAGCAGTGTGTGTGTGTGTGTGTGTGTGTGTGTGTGTGTGTGTGTGTGTGTGTGCAGGTGTGCCTGTGCCTGTTTGTGTGTGTGTGAGTGCCTGTATGGGTGTATGTTCACAAGTGTAACGTGGAAGGGAACCCAATAGAAATTAGTTCTTCACCTGAAAGTACTCAAAGAATTCATTTTGTCCGTGTTATTTGAGCTAAATAATGAGAAAACCAAATTTAATCTGTTCATATAATTTATCGTTTTGAAAAACAATTTAAATAAGCAAATGTTCTTCATTTTATGTCATAGATTCTCAATTGAGCTTTGGAAAAATTAAGAGCACCCATAAGTTTCTAATGCTTTTGTAGAGCAACGAAAATAATTATGCATTAGTTGATCAATTTCATTCCATTCTGTTCCACTTCAATTTTTCACAGCCTTATCTGACTGATAACCATACCTGTATTAGAAATTAGCTATGAGCTATCAAAAAGAAAGCTAAACAACACAAAATGTCTACTTTAGATCTATCTATCTATCTCTCTATATATATTTCTATATATGTATTATATATTCTAAATATATATTTCTATTATATTTTGTAAATTTATTTAGTAAAGAAAGTTCTTTAGTTCATTGTCGAATGTGTGCTTTACTGGAAGCTTTTATTTACAGTTTAGGATTCCAGTATACATTTAAATAAATGATAGTAACATAAATCCATTTTCACATGCTGTGGAGAAATGACTTTTACAAATCAAAAACTAAGGATGAAACAAGTTGGCACACATTCATTTCAGGTAAATTTTCTTTCTTTTTTTAAAATTTGTTTATTTATTAATTATGTATACAGCATTCCTTCCATTAGACCTCATTACAGATGGTTGTGAGCCATCATATGGTTGTTGGAAATTGAACTCGGGACCTTTGGAAGAGCAGGCAATGCTCTTAACCTCTGAACCATCTCTCCAGTCCAAATTTTCTTTCCTTTACAAATACTTTTAATATAAAGTTGAATATTTCCTTGCTCATTCTTCATCCTCATATAGAGAAAAAGACAGTCAGCATGAAATTAGTTTCTTTATTTAGAAGGATTATTGAGCAAACAGAAAAAAGAGCTAAGACTTTGAATATAAATTCAAATTCAAAGATTAATTTATAAATATGTAATTGGTTAGTCATATTACCTTGATATTCTTCTGTAACACAAATCTATTAAAATGTTCTTAGATCAACTATCTTGTTTCATGTTGTTAAATGCATTTGATTGATGGAAAAACATTGAAAGCACACTTTTTTTTCTTTTTTTAAAAATATTTATTTATTTATTATGTATACAATAATCTGTCTGTGTGTATGCCTGAAGGCCAGAAGGGGGCACCAGACCTCATTCCAGATGGTTGTGAGCCACCATGTGGTTGCTGGGAATTGAACTCAGGACCTTTGGAAGAGCAGGCAATGCTCTTAACCGCTGAGCCATCTCTCCAGCCCCAAAAGCACACTTTAAAGGAATTTAAAAACACCAGAATTGTGAAAGTCATTTCCTAAGTGTGAAAAATCTGTTCCTGGTCTGAGGATGCCTGGCAGTAATATCATTTAATGTAAACATTGAAGAAGGAAAGAGACTTCACAACTGAATAAAATATAAACAAGAATCTAGCTTTTAGGGGGCGGGAGAAGTAGATGGCTCAGAAGCTGTGAGCACTGCCTGTTTCTGCAGAGCACCTGGGTTGGGCTCCCAGCACCCACCCTAAGCACCTCAACGTGGCCTGGGATTCCAGTCACAAGTGATCTGCCTGCCTCTAAGGGCTCCTGCACACAAGCCATGCACATAAGCTCCGGTAGGCATACACACTTAAAAAATAGCCCATACATTCCTTTTTATAAAGAATCTAGTTTTTAGTCAAAAGCAAAGAAAGGTGGAGTCAGCCCCTCTGAGTTGGAGCACAGGAGTTCTGGGAAGTAGGAGGGAGCAAGTGTGTTCAGGAAACGTTCCAGGTGTGTGACTGGTTACTTAGCAGCCCAGATTTATCCCCTTCTATCCAGGGCTGTAGGAGGGTAGGAAGCCAAAGGAATGCAGTTTACAAACCTAGTTGTTATGCTTTTCCCAGGAGAAACACATTGAATGAGAGGCAAACACAACTGTACATATCACTTTGTGTTCTTATCTTCCTTTCTCATATGGCCCTGTATGATGAGTGTCTTGACATTTCATTTACTCATGAGAGAAACAGGCACAGAATTAGCTGAGTTACTTTCTGTAATACAACCAAAGATTAAGAGATGGAGCCAGGTGTGACCCCAGGAGGTCTGGTTTCGAATGATGTTCTTTGCAAAGCACACTGTTTCTATCAACTTAATCATGTGGTTGGTTTGCTTTTGTTGTTAATGTTTTGAAACAGAGTCTTAGTGTATAGATCAAGCTGGCCTTGAACTCAAAGAGGTCCTTCTGCCTCTGCTGCCTGAGTGTGGGATTAAGGTTTGTGTCACCATGCCCAGCTTATATGAACTTTTTGAAGTGTGTGCGTGTGTGTGTGTGTGTGTGTGTGTGTGTGTGTGCACTCAGGTCCATAAGTGAAGGTGCATGTGTATCACAGTGTGGGTCTGGTCAGAGGAAAGCCTTGGATGTCAGTCTTCACCCTCTATAGCATTTGGGACACGATCTCTTTGTTGTTATCTGTTCACATAAATGTACAGGTCTACAAGCTATGAGGCATTTTCCTGTCTCCACTGTTGTCTCACCATAGGTAGGATGACATGTCTGAGACCCACTCCCTGGATTTTCTGACGTCTAGAAATTCAAGCTTTTATGCCTGTCCTTTAACTCAACAACTATATCAAGTAAGGTTTTATCACCAGGAATATCCTAGATTCCAATCCAGGGCTTTCAACCTGCAGCCACCTAGGGAAAGTAGTTCAGTCTCCTAGAATTGACAAGACATTAGAACTACAGTCTAGAATTTTAAGTCAAAAAAACAAAAGAGAGAAATGAACAACTGGTTTAAAGGCGTCGAGGCAGAGAAGATGCAAAGAGCAAAGATTTGCTATTGCTTGCACACCAGGCCATTGGTACGGTTGTTAGTGTCTTTGCACAAATGTATTAAATGCTCATTTCATAAGAACATGCCTCTATCCAGAACATTTTACTCGGACCACATATCTTGAACAAGCACATACCCTGACTCCATTCTCCAAGACACAAATATGGGAAGTGATGGAGATAAAAAGAATTTCTGGATTAGGCCTTATAAAAATGTATTGTTAAGCACTTTAGGAACATCTTTCAAAGAAGACCAGTTGGAAATCAAAGTAGCTGCATGTGTGTACGTGGGTGTGTGCATGTGTGTGTGCACATGTGTGTGTGTGAGTGAGAGAGAGAGAGACAGAGAGAGAGAGAGAGAGAGAGAGAGAGAGAGAGAGAGAGAAGAGGATTGAAGAATATAGGAATTAAGATAGGTAGAGGGTTACAGAGTGTTATCCACATCCTAATATCATTATTTGTTTACCTATATGTTTGGGGGATGATGGGACATCGATTGAAAGACTAATGGATCTCAATCAATCCAGTGTTGCTTAATGGGAGATAGTATTCCTAGTACATTTGTTTCACACACTTTATGCTTCTAGAACTTCAATATGACATGAAACCACTGGGCATTGTGCAGTCATTGAAATAGCATTACCATCTAATTGGAGCAGAGATGTTATGGGAGTAACAGAGTGAGAAGTGATAGCTTTCTAAACAGTGCTCTGTCCTCTTCCATAACATGTTCGTTTAATCTTCATGCTACTCCCTTGGCTGGAGCTTCAGTGTGTACATTTATAGGTGCAAAAAGTGAGACCTCCAAAAGCCAGTGATGACCACTCACCCAAGGGCATCCTCTGTAGGAAACCCGTTGGTATTTGAATTCTCTCACTGTAACTACTGAATTTATGTTCTTTTAAAAAAGATTTATTTACTTTGATTTGTGTACATACATACCTACCCAGGCTAGAAATGGTGTAAGATGCCCGAAACCAGAGTTACAGTGCTTGCAAGCACCAACATGGATGCTGGATCCTGAACTCGGGTCCTCTGGAAGAACAACAGCAAGCGCTCTTCACTACTGAGTGGTATCTCCAGCTCCACTTTTAGCTGGCACAATGTCTGCCTGTATAAATGCCTCAAGCAAAACATGCTTGTTGTTTAGCCATTCCGACTAGTAGCGTAGGCAAATCAGGCCGTAGAATCTGGCTCTTGATCCTCTTTTACTTTGTGTTAATTTTTGCATCTTGAAGACAGTTCGGTTGCTAAACTGCTTGCTGCATGCGTCAGGACCTGTGTTTGATTCCCAGAGCATAGATAAAAACGCTAGATTAGCAAGATCACTGGGATTCTGAGAAACGCAGTTCTCAGTTCCACACATTCCCACTGAGTCTGAAACTGAGCCTCAGAATTTATTTTAGCCAGTCCTTCACCCATCATTATGTTTGCCCGAGTAGAGACTCCACAGCGCTAAACTGTTCTTGGTTTGTAACTTCTTTGCCCAGTCAGCTCTACACCTGCTGGTAGAGGTAGATTTCAATTTCTCTATTGAAATCTAGACTTTCTTTTCAAAATATCGACTGTATTTATCATGATCTGTTCTGACTGATGGTGATCTCAAGACGCTCTTAGAACCCAGTCAGGGACAGTTCTCTCTCTCTCTCTCTCTCTCTCTCTCTCTCTCTCTCTCTCTGTGTGTGTGTGTGTGTGTGTGTGTGTGTGTGTGTGTGTGGTGGGGTCAGGGGTATGGTAGACTCCAATCCTCATTCCTCACTACTGATCTACTGATACCACCGACCTCTCAATAAGGTTGTTGCTTTTCAAAAGTTTGGTTAACATCTCTGCTTTTGGCACTTTTTAGCACACCGCTGCTGCTCTTATGCTACAGTTGAGTTTAGTGATAGGATGTCTGAATTCTACAAATGCAAGTGTAAGTCAGCATTCTCAGTTTTCTATATCTATGACCTGAGGAGCTGTTGAAGCTTCTCCTGTGCTGGTTATACTATTTGTGAAGGAAGGCTAGCGGTAGTAGTTTTCTTTCTTTCTTTCTTTCTTTCTTTCTTTCTTTCTTTCTTTCTTTCTTTCTTTCTTTCTTTCTTTCTTTCTTTCTTTCTTTCTTTCTTTCCCTTCTTCTTCTTCTTCTGCTTCTTCTTCTGCTTCTGCTTCTGCTTCTGCTTCTGCTTCTGCTTCTGCTTCTGCTTCTGCTTCCGCTTCCGCCTCCGCCTCCGCCTCCGCCTCCGCCTCCGCCTCCGCCTCCGCCTCCGCCTCCGCCTCCGCCTCCGCCTCCGCCTCCGCCTCCGCCTCCGCCTCCTCCTCCTCCTCCTCCTCCTCCTCCTCCTCCTCCTCCTCCTCCTCCTCCTCCTCCTCCTCCTCCTCCTCCTCCTTCTTCTTCTTCTTCTTCTTCTTCTTCTTCTTCTTCTTCCTCTTTAAAAAATTCTGTTTGTTTATTTGTGGAGGAGTGTGCTATGGTGTACAAGTGAAAATCAGAGCATGACTTGGGAAACTTAGTTCTCTCTTCCCACCATGTGAGTCTCAGGAGTCAGAGGCAGGTTGTCAGTCTTGGCAGCAAGGGCCTTTACCCTCTGATCCATCTCTCTGGCCCCAGGAGGAGTTTTTTTTAATGTCATTGTCAATGGATTAAAATGAGAATCTAGAGCTGATTCACACAGTCTTTTCAATAGTTGACTGACTCATACTGGTGGATACATTGTTGTGTGCCAGACACCTGACTTTCATCCTGAGCAACCTTAGGAGCTAGGTCAACCCACTGGCTCCCCACTCGCCTTCTTTAAGCTTATACTTCTTAAGTGCTTAGGATGCAATCTACTGTGTCCGTTGTGTATAATCACAAATATGTACCACTGAGCCTGGTTGACATCCCTGTTTTGAAGACACTGAATGAAGCACAGACCCATGCACAAGCTGCTTTAGGTCCATCTCTTGGTGACAATGGCAAAAGTGACCTTTGAACCCAGGCCCTGTAGGTCTGGGTTGAAGCCAACCATCTTAACCATGGCATGGTGTTAATATATTTTTTTAATTACACCACAGCTCCTTTTTGTTTATTAAACAGTGATTGTTGAGTATGTATTAATTTTGTAAACACATGGTTATTGCTGTGAGTCTCCATGCATGTATCCAATGTGCTTTGATGCTATCCAGCTTCCTTCTACCCTCAGCCTTCAGTTGTTCCATGGTTCTTGCTCCTCACAGCTCCTTCCTTGTTATGCTATCAACTCTTACATACATTTTATTTTTATTTATCATAGTTCTTTGAGAATTTTGTACAGTGCACTTCAATCACATTTGTCCCCTTCCCCTAACTACTTCCCAGACGCATCTCTTCTTCCACACCTAAAGATGCACCAAAAGAGAGTCAGCTTTGTGTTCTCTTTTCTCCCCAACCCACCAAGTCTAACTTGGGCTGCTCGTATACCCGCAGGTATACAGCCTTTCCCTGGTGTTGCATGGAGAGGGCTACTTGTTTGTCCCAGCCACCCGGCTAGCTTAGCCCCGAAATAACCACACAGAAACTGTATTAATTAAATCACTGTTTGGCGCATTAGCTCTAAGTTTTTATTGGTTAACTCTTACATCTTAGGTTAACCCATTTCTATTAATCTGTATATCGCCATGTGACAATGGCTTACTGGGGAAAATTCCCAGCGTCTGTCTCCGACAGATCCATGGCATCTCTCCACCTCTGTCCTTCTTTCTCTCAGCATTCAGTTCTGTCTTTCCTGCCTAACTAAGTTCCTCCCTATCAATGGGCCCAAAGCAGTTTCTTTATTAGCCAATGAAAGCAACACAAAGACAGAAAGACCTCCTACACCACCCTAAGGTGTAGTCAATCTAGCAAGGGCTACATCTTTAAAGAAAACTGACTCTCCCTCTCCAGCAGCTACAAAGTGACAATAGTTCCCCAGTTGAGGGTGGGACTTCATGCCCAACCCTACCCCCATGCTAGAATTTTGTCTGTCTTGACCTTGCAAGCAAAGGTCTTGTGCATGTTTTCACAATTGCTATGTGTAACTATTCTGTTGTTTTTTTTTTTTTTGGAAAAGCATGGCTTCCTTGTAGTCATCCACTTCAGCAGATCTTTTGAAAGTTTTATTTCCACATAATTGAAAGACTGTAGTAGTTGCTTGTTCCTTCATCTGCTTTATTTCTCTTAATGTCTTCTATTTTCATCAAATTTCCTGCAAGAGAAGTGATTTAGCTTTTCTTTACAGCTGAGTAATATTCCATTGTGTTTATACCATATTTTCCTTCACCTTGCTTTTGTTAGTGGGCATGTGGACAAATTTTGAATCTTGGCTGTCCTGTCTTAAGTAGTTATGACAGACACATAAAACATGTTTGCCGGTGTCACTTTTGAGTGCTGCCATCATTTCCTTTAGAGCTATGGCCAGGAGTGACTTAGCATTCAATTCTTGTGATAGGCGAGTAATCAGAAGCTGGAGAGATTATCAGCTTGCCAGTCATGCAGTTTTTAAGTGGTAAAGACAACATATTACATTTATTTGTTATGTGTATGCCAGCCTCAATCCTCTGACCCCACTGCCAGTGGGTTTGGCTATTTGATCCTGTGATATGAAAACCTGACATTTTTGTCCTCCTGGGTCATAGATGTCCAACCCTTCAATTTTAGTGAGCTGTACACTCATTTCACCTTAGAGGCTTAATAGTCTCATCTGGTTAGATCATCCCAAACTCTGTCACTTTTATTATGTGACAGCCTTGACTACACTCCCAGCCTCCTGTCCTATTCATGTTTTTCAGTCCTCTTCAGTCATCATCTGATCTGTTTTGCTTGCGTCCCTAATGCACTGTACTACACGTTCAGCCATCTTCAATGATGCCCTGTTTTCTGGTCTAGCCATGTGTCCTATTTTGGTATTTAGTCAAAGATGGACTATCTACTATTTGATTATGTGGCCTAGTACTGAAGCCATTTTTTATTTGTGTAGGTGTGTTGTCTGTTTGTAGGATGATAATGCCAAATCATGCAGTTCTCAGACAGCATCTGCTAAGGCATAGCACATACACAATACACAGTAAATTATGTATGATTGTTCATAATGCAATCACTTCCAGTTCTGAGCACTTGTGGTTCAATCCTTCTATTGCAATTTCTGCCTTTGCTGTATTCATGTCCAAGACATGGACAGAAAGCTTTCCTTTGAAAGCTTAGCTTCCTGGTCACCCTCAGTAGGGTATGCTTTCCTTTGTATTTCTGTTAGACTTTGTCAATTACTGCTTCCAGGTTCCTTGCTTTTCTCTTTTCTTCTCCTGGTACACTCTGAGCCTTCCCCAGTTTCTTGACTGTCAGTAATAACCTTATCAAAAGAGCCAGGACCTAGGTTCACATCGCAGTCCCATTACTTTCTGTTTTCTTTGCCAGTTATTCTGAGGCATTTTCCTGATTTGAGAAATGAGAGGAGGAAAAGAAAGTCTAACTCAGGCAGTCCGTTCTTCAGATTAGCTGAAATCAGAGTTGGAGGAGTATGGCAAGTGCTCTGAGAATCTTCCTCCCCTATCTGAGTACAATACACACCTCTATATGCAGCCAAGCAAGCGTTTGAAGCAGTGTACACAGGTGCACTGTGAGTTGAGTGGAAAAGCTTCATCAGTCCTGGCAGAGTGACAAGAGGAAGCACAAAGGCTTTCCACACAGGGTAAGACTCCTGCTGCTTCAAAATGCAATTACTTTGATACGCAGTTGCATAGCAATTGTCTAAAATTAAATAAGATCCTAATCTCATTCACCTTCAAAAAGTTTGATCCACTTTATTCCTAATAAGTTAGAATAAAGTCAGTGTCGTTCCAGAAACAATGATAATGTTTAGAATGACAGCTGGGGGAATTCCTAACTTAGAAGCATTCAGAGATTGCTGTGTGGTTATAGAAGTAGAAACACTCTAGAATATAGATAGACTCTGTAGTAAAAAACACCTACAAAGACCATGGCTTTAGGCATGATGTGGGTGAATTAATAGCTGTGCTGATGTGACATTTAGTGGTTGTGGAGTTACAACCTGTGAGGTCTTAGCATGGTTTAAATTTAGCTCTGATTGTGGTTGGCATTCAACAAAGAGTTTATAACTGATTCCACTTTGGGGCTGATTTTGTCCCCTATGTTATATCTGATAGTTGCTGCAAACTTTTTCTGTTGGGATTGGAAGGGAGAATGCCACTGGTATCTACTGGGTAAAGTTCAAGGATGGAATTAAACATCACTTCATGCATAAGCCAACATTCTACAATTGAGGATTATCCCTCCAGAATGTCAGTAGTTTCGAAGTTGAGATTCCAAACTAATGAGAGGTATAAAACGACACCTCTTTCCAACTAATTTATTGACAGTACCATTTTAAAACTCTTCATAGCAGAGAGAAGGTCATGGCAGGAAATTATGCTCATAGAAAGCAAATTCAATCCAGATTATCCCCAAAATAGCTACAAGAAGACAAATGTGCCGAACAAACCAGATAAAATTGTTTACTGCCACCAACCCCAAAGTTTAGCATACTGTATCATCTTTGACTCCAAATGGAACATGCCATGACTGAGCCAAGAGGGGGCAGAGCGTTTGCATGAGGTGGGCTAACCTATCTCCAGTGAGGAGGAAGGGAAGGCAGATGTGGTTATAGATTTTTAAGAAAATTATCAAGCATAGGTTCAAATGTGTCCCTCTGAATGTAGCTGACAGTGGCAAGGCTGGGGCAGACTGAGGGGCCACTGGCAGCGGCACCAGGATTTATCCCTATGGCTTGTACTGACTTTTGGGGAACATATTCTCTTTGGAGGGATACCTTACTCAGCCTAGATATAGTAGGGAGAGTCTTGGACCTTCCACAAAGCAATGTGCCTAATGGTCTCTGAGGAGCGGATGGGGGTGGGATGGGAGGTAAGTGGAAGGATTGGAAGGAGAGGAGGGAGTAGAAACTTGAATTGGTGTGTATAATGAAAAAAGATAGTTTGTTAAAAAAAGAAAAGAAAAAAGTAAAATTATCTGCCTAGATCTTTGACTTTAACTGATTACATCTCTGAATATTGAACACATCTCTGGAAAAACTGTAGCATTAATGAGGCAACCAAGCCAGACTGAACCGAAAGATTCAAGTGTCACTTGGCAACACTGGGTTGGAGCCTTGGGAAGAGAGTGCTCCTCAAACTTCTCTGCAAGGGGTCAGTTCCGGTATTCTCACTGATGCGTTTTACCCCTTAGTGAGAAAAGTACAGAATCTTTAACATGATTAAGTTCAATGAGAATTTTAGTTGCAAAAAGAAAAAAAAACTTCAACAATTTTATTTCCATTTTTTTCTTTTTTAAAATTGATTTTTATTTAGCTCTACATTTTTCTCTGCTCCCTTTTCTTAAGTTATTGTGGCTATACGATTCTGTGGGTGGACTTCAGACAAAATCTGTTCACTTCTGTATCCCTCAGTGAAGAAAAGGAGGACGAAAAAAAGAGAATTGACATTGGTACATTAAATAAGATAAACACCTGCTGTGAGATCCAACCTTATGGTGTCTGGAGCAGTAAACTCGGATTGTTTCTGGCCCATTCTTGTGTTGTTGTTGTTGTTTTGGCACATCAAATAATGTGTAACATTAAGGTAATTCAAGGATCCATCTATGACAGCTAGGCAATCTACATAAGAATTCTTTTCTTCTTTTAGGAGAACATCTACTTTAAAACTGGTTGTAGTTTTTCTTAACCACTTGAGTTGACCCAAGGAGTCCTGAGCTGTCCAAGTCTTGCTGAGTCCCATGTCTTCCCATTTTTGTCTTCCAGGGTCTTTGGGGCTGCAATACTGCTCACCTCGACCCTGAATATGTTGATCCCGTCAGCAGCCAGAGTGCATTATGGATGTGTCATCTTTGTTAGGATATTGCAAGGGCTTGTGGAGGTAGGAACTACAGGGTGACATCATTTCACTTTTGTCTCCATGGATAAAGAGATGCTAACTGAAATGCACAATGTTAATATAAAAATTGAAACATGGGAATGTAAGGGGATCAATCTATTTGGGGTTCATGCCCAAGGCTCCATGCATGCATGCTGAACAGGAAAGTGCTCCCCTTCTAATGAACTATATCCCTAGGACTTGAAAGCATTTTTTGAAAAATTAACTTTTAAATTATGTGGTGATTATGTGTAGGTGTGCATGTCTGCATGTGAGCATGTACACATGAGGGCAGGTGCCAGAGGAGGCCAGAAGCATTGGATCCTCTGGAGGTGGAGTCAGGGACTGTTGTGGATAGAAGCTTGGGTTCAACTTAACTGCCAAGTCATCCCTCCAGTCTCCTTGAGAATTTTATCCCAAGTCTCGGTTTCCTTTAATACACTGATGTGTTTGTTTAGCATATTCTTAGTCATGTAACTATACAATCAGTTCTTGATGAAGTATCCTGAAGACTTTGAAGAAACATCTTTTAAAAAAAAAACCCAAGTTTGACCTATCAACTGTTCCTTCTCTACATGAAATGTGATAGAAGTAGATAAGTATAAAAATACTGAGAGGATTATTCCTTTCTTCCAAAATGGAAAAATAAAATATGGTAGAATCAAAATTATAGAAAGGGTCAGTTATTGTTAATGTCAAATTCTAGATAGCTGAACTCCTATTTAGGGTCCTGGTATTTGGGGACCACTCAATGGAATGTCCAAATTTCACAAAGTGTTTAGAATTGCAGGCAAACCGAATGGGAGAGAGTCTTATCTTCTGCTTTGATGATAAGAAAATTAGGACGAGAGAAAAGCTTGATAGATGTGGGCATCTGAAGAGGATGTGTGCAGTCATGGTCTAGGCAAAAATGTCTCAGATGGAATTTCATGGGTTCAGTAAGAGCCTATTGGAACCATCTGATTAGAATCAGGCTCTGGGGAGGGGATGCATAATTTCCAAGTGCCCCTGCATCCTAAATGGCCATATTTGTTTTCCCACCACAGGGTGTCACCTATCCAGCCTGTCACGGGATATGGAGCAAGTGGGCCCCTCCTTTGGAAAGGAGTAGGCTGGCTACCACCTCCTTTTGTGGTGAGCATTGCGTCACTGTGGTGGGATAACAGGGAATAGATAATGAGTCAAAGTTTGCTAAACCCATTTACAAAAGTATCTGGGTTTTGACCACTATTTTAATTCTGTAACTCTCACTGGCATCCTTAAATCAGCTTTTCATTGTGACTTGTATTATCTTAGAAGTTGGACCATTTTCAAATACATTAATTAGCAGTTTTATTCCTATTTGTTTACCCTTTACTTTTGAGGTAGCTATGCAGAACTGACTGGCCTGAAACTTCCTTAGACCAGGCTGGCTTTGAACTCACAGAGATATGCCTGCCTCTGCCTCCTGAGTGCTGGGATGGAAGACCTGGCCATCTTAAAAGATTTTTTTTTTTGAGTACCAGATAGTTAGGTAAGAAACTTTTCATTTCTAAACCAAGAGACAATAAAAGCTCACTTTAAAATTCAGAGCTACTGTAAACAACAAACCAATAATAAACTCTCAGCAATATTATTACCTGTAAATGCTGAATTTGTGCACATTAAAGCATGGACTTTAAAATGGTATAGCTTTTGTCTCTGTCTGAGACACTATTTTCACAATAATTTTTGATAAGTTTTTAAATAAAAGTAGAAAACATGCAAAGATAAAACTGCATGGCTATTTACAAGACAATACATGCCTTTCTAAAAATTTATTTATTTTTATCCGATGTCGGAATATTTGTCTGCATGTATATAAGTGGACCTAGTGTCTAGTGCCCTCAGAGGCCAGAAAAGAATACCACATCCCCTGAAACTGGAGTTAGGGATGGTGGTCAGTCACTGTGTGGGTTCTGGGAACAGAGCACAGGTCCTCTGAAAGAGCAGTAAGTGCTTTTAATCACCTCTCCATTCCACACCCGGCCACAGCTCTTTAAGTTTGTTATGTCCTATCAACCTAGGTGTATCCAAGGTGTGGTGCAGGAGAATTGTCTGTAATCTGTCAATCATGTTTTAAATAAACGCTGATTGGTCAAGCAGGAGGTATAGGTGGGAAAACCAGACAGGAAGTGGAAATGATGCAAGGAGAGCAGGAGAATTCTGGGGAGGAGGAAGTTGATTCCTCCCACTCCTGCCCAGATCACCAAAGCAGCAGGATGTGAGCTGCCCCACTGAAAAAGGTACTGAGCCACATGGCTAAAATAGATCAGAAAAATGGGTTAATCAAGATGTGAGAGTTAGTTAGTGAGAAGCCTGACCTAATGGGCCAATCAGCTTTATAACTTATAGAGATCTCTCTGTGTGGTTGATTTTCTCTGGGGCTTGCTGCCTGTGGAGTACTGGGCGAGGACAGAAACCCCCAACAAGCAGGCCCGGCCTCTCATGTTACAAAGGTGTGGTCCTGTGGTTTTGTGTAAGGATGAGTAGGGTGAATACGTATTTGGTGGGGTGGAGTGCATGTGTGTGTGTGCGTGGATGAAGCTGTTGTATGTGTTTGTGTGAGCCAATCCTAGCACGTGGGAGGTGAAAACTTGAATTGCTCTCCCTTACTTTTCTTCTTCTCGCCCCCTCTAGGTTCCTATGCTGGAGCAGTCATTGCGATGCCCTTAGCTGGCATCCTCGTGCAGTACACCGGATGGTCTTCGGTGTTTTATGTGTATGGTATGTTACCTGTGTTTACAATAGAGTTATGTGTAGCCTAAGATGAACGTGAGGGCTTACAATGTTTTTATTTATTTTCTCATCTTAAATACTTAACATCTTAAACGTTCTGAAGAGAGAAAAGAAAGCTTTTACCTGTGACTTTCCCATCATTGTGTTAAAGAGCAACCATGTTGTCTACCAAGAGTCTGATATGATATTAAATGATGTGCTTCTGATTGTGAGGGGTAAAGAGGCTCCTGCTCAGAAACTGCTGAGGGCTAAGGTGTAGTGCATTTCATTTGTATTTTAATAAATAAAGCTTGCCTAAAGGTCAGGGAGTAAAACAACCACACTGGTCAGCTTTACAGACCAGGCAGTGGTGACACACACCATTTATCCCAATAGCCACATTAGTTGCCATAGAAACCGGGTGGTGCATGGTGTTAGTCCCAGTGGTGCATGGCTTTAATCCCAGCCCTAAAGGGGAATATAAAACGGGAGGAGACAGCTCACACTCTCAGTCTCATCTAAGATTGCTGGAGGCAGAATCACCATTTTCAGATCGAGGTTTAGGTAAGAACCAATGGCTGCTTTGCTTTTCTTACCTGTAGGTTGAACCCCAACTTCTGTCTCTGAGTTTTTATTAATCATCCTTCAGTTAAGGAGCTAGCCTCTCTTTTATACTTTTGTTTCTTGGCCCTTTTCCTGATTCTGCCTCCTCAGAGTGAATGGGTATGCGTGGCAGGAAGATGGAGGTCCTGCTAATTCATCAATCAGTTTTGATACAGTGTCAATAATAACCATTCATGGAAGGAGAAATTAAAGTCCATTTAGTTCCCACACTGAAATTAAGATGAAACCCTACTGACCATGTACTAGTAAGAAGTTGAATACTTTCCAGATTGTTCTGGAGGTTCTCATTCCAAGGTGTCTAATACCGTCTTTGGGTGTGGGTGCAAGGATATGAAAGAGTGGTGTCTGACTATCTCTGAGTTTGGTCACAACCACTTGTTCTTATGTTGAAATATTCTCAAAATGGCAAATGCATCTTCTTAGAGAATGTTGACAAACAATGCTCTATAATGAGGGGTCGGCCTTTGGGTAATGAAGATGTGGGTAATTGATTGATTTTTGGATCTGTGAATGCTCTGTAACGTAAACCATTTATGTATCTGCCTCTCTCTTTCTCTCTCTCTTTCTGTCATGTGTGTATGTGTGTGCATGTGTGTGTGTGCATGTGAGTGTGTGTGTGTGTATCATATGTATGCCAAAGCGTGTGTATGGAGGACAGAAAACTATTTATTTGAGTAAGTTCTCTCCTTCCACCACGTGAATTCTGGGAATGAAACTCAGCTGTCTTAGAAAAATGCTGTCATCTGCTGGGCCATCTCACTGGGCCCCTAGAGAAAACTTTTCCATTAGGTTTTCACAAGGGTCTGTGACTCAACACAGTTTGTACTTTGTATGGCTACTTGCTACCTTGATTTTGCTTAGTTTATGGACTTACTTGAAGATATTTTAGGACTCTAAAGTCATAGATACAACTCAAATGTTAGTTCTTTCTTTATGTTGAAAGGAAGTTTTCTAAAGAGAGAAAGAAAGGGCATGGGGTTGAATGAGTGGAAAGGTGGGGAAGATATGGGAGGAGTTGGGTGAGTGGAAACTACAATCAGAAAATAGAGGGAAAAATTATTTTCGACAAAAATATATTTCAAAAAGAAAAGGAATGTGAATTCAAGTATGCCATTATGTCTCCTTGAATCTCATTTAATATTTACCATTGATTATGAATCAAAGGATAAGCATTAGATACCTGAAAAATCATACAAAGCATGCTAGCTTGCTGTCTGTGACAGAAACTGGATCTTGAATAAAACATTCTGTTTTTGTTTTAAAAATTAATGCGGTGAAACTTGGACAGTAGAGTAAATGGAAGAAGTTAATAGCTACACAACCCCAAGTGGCACAGGACATAGGACATGAATCTGGTTCTGGTTTATGGTACTGATGAAGAGAGTGACACCCAGGATGTGTTTGATGAGTTCAGCTAGTGAGCATGATGCGTGGTTCCAGGCATGCTAGACAGACACATCAGAGGAACTCAATGCATGAGCGTCAAGGTATGGAACACTCAGTTAGTAGGTGCTCAGTGTGTGACGCCCACTGCCCTGTGAGGTGTAAACAGCACTTCTCTCCCTCCCTCCCTCCCTCCCTCCCTCCCTCCCCCCCCCCTCTCTCTCTCTCTTTTTCCCAAAACTGGGCCTTGTAGTGCACCCTGAAGTCCCAGCACTTAGGACACTGGGGCAAGAGAATTCTGATTTAGAGGTCAGTCAACAACATAAAGCAGGATGATCTTGATTCACAAAACTAAAACCTTTTTCATTTTGTAGTGGATGTCTAAAGTGGTCTGTTCTTCAAGGATTCATGCAATCAATGAAAGACACAGGATTTTAGACTAGGAAAATCCTGCCATAGCAACTGCATCTATCAGAGATTCACACAACATCTGGCCTCAAATCACATTTGCTTCCATGCTCAATAATTAAAGGGAAGAGAGTACACCAGAAGCTATGGAGCTATGGACAGCATTAAGGAAGATGTCTTAGAGACTAAGCAGAGAAGCAAGAAGTATTAGTGAGCTCAAGAACCTTCAGATTGGTACCCAAGGGACAAGGGGAAGAGGCTGAAAGAAAAATGAGATGGCCAATAGTGGGGAAAGCAGGATAAATCACTTGGAATTCCTCCTCCTGTTAATGTTTACAGATTTATAATGTATAACAAGAATACACATTCATGGTGAGGGTGATAAATAAAGAAGAGAATTGGAAGGGAGAGAAAACAGTTTATGGCCCAGGAATGTAACCTGCCAGTCCAAGAAAAAAAAATCAATGAAGTCTGAACTAGGATACCCAGTGTGTGGGCACATCATGTGAAGGGTTTCTGCATTAGTTGTGGAGGTCTATAACCATCTAATGTGGTCATTTAGGCTGCCAAACCCTTCTGTATTTTACCTCAAGACTTTGAGTAAATAAGAAAAGGATTCACCTCTCACTCTATGGGATCCTCCAAAATGAATAACTTGGTCTTGTTCGTTATTCTTCCACTGTCTGGCATTGTGTCTAGCCTGAGACAGCTCGGGAACAGAGTATGAGACGTGTGACCAAGCTCCCAACTTCTATCATGTTGTGGCTGCTTGCGAGTGTTCTGTATTTCAGTGCTACCTAACTAAAGACAAAGATATGACCCATGGTGCCAGCCTCTGAGAAACCTGATATCCAGAGGACAGGAAGCAGTAGCTAAAGTCAGTGCCCACACCAAACCAAATGATCCTCATTGACATTACTGTGTCTCTTCGCCTTTAGCTGTTAACTCTATTTCTGAGACTGTCTTTGATCCCCTCCTTGCTAATCCTTTTGTTTGTTTGTTTGTTTGTTTGTTTGCAGGAAGCTTTGGCATGGTCTGGTACATGTTCTGGCTTCTGGTGTCTTATGAGAGTCCCGCAAAGCATCCTACCATTACGGACGAAGAGCGTCGGTACATTGAAGAGAGCATCGGAGAGAGCGCAAACCTGTTAGGTGCAATGGAAGTAAGTGTTTCATTACCGTGTCTATACCTAGTTTTGCTGTTCATCTCACCTTCCTGGCTTAACTGCACTACAGTCCCTTTTTAAGTAAAAGCCTGGCACCAATCTCTCTCTCTCTCTTCTCTCTCTCTCTCTCTCTCTCTCTCTCTCTCTCTCTCTCTCTCTCTCTCTCCCCGTCTCTCTCTCTTCCACTCCCATCCCTTTTCCCTGATCTTCCTCCAGAATGATTGTGCTATCTTCTTCATTTTTTTCCCAGAGCAAAGCAGATGGGTTAGAGAGGTGATTCTCTACCTGTGGGCTGTGAGCCCTCTGACAAACCTCTATCTCTAAAAAGTATTCACATTACAGTTCATAATGATAGCAAAATTACTGTTATGATGTAGCAATGAAAATAGTTTTATGGTTGTGGGTCACCAAAACATGGGAACTGCATTCCCATGTGATCCCATGTGATCCCATGTGATCCCATGTTTGGGGTCACAGCATTATGAAGTTGAAAACCAGTGGGATAGAGGAACAGCATAGTCCGACTTTCCGCTTCCTCTACCCATTGTACCCATTGCCTTTTTTTCCTTTTCTTTATTGATTTTTATTGAGCTCTACATTCTTCTCTGCTCCACTCCCTGCCTCTCCCCTCCTTGCTTCAACCCTCCCCCAAGGTCCCCATGCTCCCAATTTATTTAGGAGATCTTGTCTTTTTCTACTTCCCATGTAGATTATATCTATGTAAGTCTCTCTTAGTGTCCTCATTGTTGTCTAAGTTCTCTGGGATTGTGATTTGTAGACTGGTTTTGTTTTAGGATATTTTTCTTCTTACTAGGTTTCACGTGTTCCTGTCACTTCCAAAAAATTTTAAAATAAGATCAAATGGAACTAGAGCTTGTTTTCTTTTCAGAATACATTTTTCACTTTTGTGTTTTTTTTAAAAAGAAAGCAAACTATCTTTTTCATTTTACATACCAATCCCAGTTCCCACTCCCACTCTTCCATCCATCTCCTCCACCTACTCCCCACACTGCCCCCCATTCACTCCTCAGAGAGGGTAAGGTACATTGCTTTGGGTAAGGTCCAAGGCCCTCCCTACTGTACCTAGGCTGAGCAAGATATCCTTCTAAAGAGAACAGGTTCCAAAAAAGCCAGTACAAGCAGTAGGGCTAAATCCTGAAGTCACTGCTCGTGGTCCCTCAGTCTGCCCAAGTCATACAATTGTCACATACATTCAGAGGTACTAATTTGGTCCTATGTTTTTTCCTTTCCTATCCAGCTGGAGTAGATGAGCTCCCATTAGCTCAGGTAGACTGTTTCAGAGGGTGTACCAATCATGGTCTTGACCTCTTTGCTCATATTCTCACTCCTCCCACTCTTTAACTGGACTTTGGGAGCTCAGTCCAGTACTACAATGCAGGTCTCTGCTTCTGCTTCCATCAGTTACTGGATGGTGATATTTATGATATTCATCAGTCTGACTTCAGGGCAAAGCTAGTTCAGGTCCCCGCTCCTCTATTGCTTAGGGTCTTAGCTGGGGTCATCCTTGTGGATTCCTGGGAATTTCTGTAGTGTCAGCCTTGCTAGTCACATAATGGCTCCCTCAAACAAAATATCTCTTTCCTTGCTCTCCATCTCTGTCCTTCCCCCATCTCAACTATCCAGTTCCCTCAAGTTCTCCTCACCCCTTCTCTTCTTCCGTCATCTTTCCCTTCTGTCTTTCCTACTCTCTCAATCCTCACCTCATGCTCCCACTTTTGTCAGGAGATCTTGTCTATTTCCCTTTCCAGGTGGATCTATGTGTGACTTTCTTAGGGTTCCCCTTGTTACTTAGCTTCTCTAGGATCGTGAACTACAGGCTCAATATCCTTTGCTTTACAGCTAGTAACCATTTATGAGTGAGTACATACTATCTCACTTTCATCTTTCTGGGTCTGGGTTACCTCACTCAGGATTTTTTTTTCTACTGGAGTTAGAACTTGTATTTCAAGGTTTTTTTTTGTTGTTGTTGTTGTCTTGTTTTGTTTTGTTTTGTTTTTTTTGTTTTTTTTTTTTAATGTTATTGGACCAAATTCTTCATTTGATAGAGCAGGCGGCATGGTCACAGTTGTCCTGTTTGAATATTGCTAACACAATCAACAATGGCTCTCTAACATCAGCGGCTGTACTGCCCTAGAAATCTGTGACCAGAGAGTTCCCACAGAGAGCACTCAAAATGCCCCCAGAGAGATAACTAAAAAGGGAAGAGAGAATACCAAGAGTACCAGGGACAGCTGCCCAGGGTGCTTCTTAAAGGAGCCCAGAGCAATACATGCTCAGCTGGACAGGAGAGTGCTGTGTATTTTTGACCAGCAGCCAGGGGATCAGTAGCCAGGGAGTGTAAGAAAGTTTAAGAAGTGTGTCTCAGGGATGTGGCCCATTTCTTTCAGAGTTAGAGAGCAATAGCTTGGCCCAAGAATGTTCACAGCCTGGGTTTGAATTAATAGCCTGATGGAAAGGCGTGCAGCATGGGCCACATATGAGGGCTGTGTTCCTCAGGACCCAGAAGGATCCAGATAGGTCCATCCATAGTTGACATCTTGTCCTGTTTGTTTGATTGTTTGTTTGTTTTTCTGTACAGTTTCAAACTTTTGTCCCACAAATCTTCCATAGAGATCTATCAGATTTAACACAACCAGCAGTGACTCACTGACACTGCCCAACTCAGGGTCTCAGGGTCACATTCAGATTTCCACCTAACCCCTGTAAGAATCACCCTGCCTGCAGAGTCTTTTATAGTCACTCGCTCTGGGCATGGATCCAATGAAAGATCACAGGTTACAGTCAACTGTCTGCCTTAAATCTTTTTTAAATGTTGTTCTCTAAGGAATAATTTTAAAGGTGATATAAACACAGAACAACGTGAGGATCATATTTGGGCAAGTGTCTGTCGTAACCACATTCACAAAGCAGGTAAATAAACAGCATGTGGTCAGAATGCCATGTGTCTGCCTGTAGTTCCTGGTGAAAAAGTAAGAGAGTTGGGGGCTGCAGAGATGACTCAGTGGTTAAGAAAGAACCACTTTCAGAGAACTAGAATTCAATTCTAGAATTCAATTCTTCCAGAGAACTAGAATTCAATTCCCAGCACCCTCAGGGCCCCTCACAGCCATCTGTAATTCCAGTTCCAAGGAATCTGATGCCCTTCTCAGGTTTCTGTGGGCACTGGGCACACATGTGGTCCATAGACAGACATTGAGGCAAAATATGCATATATACAAGATAAAATAAATAAATCTTTAATAAATTGATACGTTTCTCTTCATGTTGGGGGAATGCTTTACCGTTTGCGGAATACAGTTCAGGGGAGATAATCCTGTTATGAGCAAAGACATTCTCTGCCAGTAGGAGTAAACATTGCTGATCTCATCCATTCCGCACACTGAGAAATCCTAATGCACATATTCCTGTCTTTGGCCATTTTTATTTATCTGTGAAGTATTTTCATCTTTGTGACATACAGGATTAAAACAAAATATCTATCCCTTGGCACTTACCTATCATGCTCTCAAAACAATCATTTACCAAAAGCTGTCGTACTTACTGTGGGTTATTGGTACAGGTCTCTCTCTCTCTCTCCTTTCTCTCTCTCTCTCTCTCTCTCTCTCTCTCTCTCTCTCTCTCTCTCTCTCTCTGGTATTACATTCATTACTGATCACCGCAACATGAGTTCTTGCTATTCTATGTTTTAAGTGATTTTTGAATATCTGAGCACAGACAGTTTAATACTAACAATTATGGGGTTCAACACTCAGGAGTAATTACTAAATTTGTAGAGAAAAATTGCTTTCTGTTTTGATCACCTTATCATGACAAGGACACAATTAACAGTGAATGAGGTTATTTTAGGAGATCATTTCTTTGGCAGCTATAGCTTTGGTCTTTAAAAGAAAGTGTTTGTGATTATGATAAATAGTTTGAAGTCTAAAATATTAAGTGTATGAGGTTTAATTTTTAAAGGTATTCTAACCACAGCAAATCATCTTCCAGGTATTTTGTTTTTATTTTGAAGAAACTCAATGTCATAATTAGCTGGCCATTATGTCCTGGACTGTACCTGGTGAACTTCAACACCATGGAACTATTTCTGGAACTTATACCCCAGTGTCACAAAATGTATCCTTTCCCACTAACTGTCAAGGGAATTTACAGATAGATGATCATTGAGGCGACTTCAGAGAGGGTGGGCAATAACATGTTCTTTTATTTTCTTTCTTGTCCAAGTACATTCAACTTTCAAGATTTTAAATTTCGTGAAGCCACTGATTTGGCAGTATTTTGCTGGGGGAAAACTGTTCTAAAAAATCTTATTTAACTAGAACCCACAGTTTTGGGATATATATATATATATATATATATATATATATATATATATATATATATATGAATTTTGCATAGTTTAAAAACCAGACTGCTTAACCCAAGGAGTAGACTGGAGTTGTGTTTTCTCTTGTGATTATCCACACGCCTAAGTCAGCTGGAAAGCTGCCATTACCATCTCATCCCATACTCGTGTTCCAGACCACACACCTGGAAACAGAAAGTCCCAAAATGCTAAACCAGAGTAACACCCTCTTTGGACTTTCAGAAATTCAAGACCCCGTGGAGGAAGTTTTTCACATCCATGCCCGTCTATGCGATAATCGTTGCAAACTTCTGTAGGAGTTGGACCTTTTACTTGCTGCTCATCAGTCAACCGGCTTATTTTGAGGAAGTTTTTGGATTTGAAATCAGCAAAGTATGTACAAGTTCACTTTATTAAAATACTGGATAATATCTGTATTTTAGTAAATATTCCCTTCTTTAGCCAAAATTTTGTCTTCAAACCTTCATGATTTACTTCCTGGAAAGTGTTTGTGTGTGTGTGTGTGTGTGTGTCCCTTACTCTATTCTGTTCCCTGCTAAAAATATGTTTTTATTTTTGGGGTTCCAGGCAAAAAGAGTCTATCTCTGTCTTCCTATAGCTTACATCTCAGTGGATCTGAGCAACAATACAGCCCTTTTCCTATAAACAAATAATACAACTTTCAGTCCAAGGCAAGAGAACTGCTAGAAAGAAATGTAGCCCATTCTAATGGAGCTGTGCTTCAGTTACTATCAACCTCTCCTTCTGTGTTCTCAGAAACCTGCCCAGTTGAAACAAACGCTTAGCAAACCAAAAAGCTGAAAACGTCCTTATACTTTGTTCATCCGGTTTAGTCTAGCAAGCATTTGTTGAGTCTCTTATAGGATATGTTGTTTTATTCAGAAATGCAACACTGCTTTTTCTTCCCCCGAATATTTGCAGTTTTGTAAGTACAGACAAAAAAAAATCTTGTATTGCCAATTCACACACACAGGGTGTCTATGACGTTTGTTTGTAGCCACAGAAATAAAAGTATTTCCAGATTTTCTATAAGGGAGAACTCAACTTTACAGACTCCTTTTGTGTAGGGATAGGAAATTCTAGAAGTTCATTTCTTACTCACGAATAACCTCATCTGGTTGACCAGGCGGAAAGCCATCATCATTCCTGTTTGTCTGTTGGCAAAACAGAACTGAGGGTAATTATTGAAATCTCCTAAAGGTATACTAACTAGTTATACACTTCTGGCACGGATACTCAGTTCTGGTCCAATTTCTTTACAGCGTCATACATCAGGTGACCCGTACATCTAGCCACACACTTAGCAGGTCAGTGTTGAGAGCCAGCTCTGAGCTCAGTGTGCAGCGCTCTGCGGAGTTCTGAATCCATTTATCTTTGCTGGCAGTGATCGCGCCATTTCCCCTTGTGTTGTTATGTAAGTCCAGCTGGGCTTGGGCTGTTCACATTGTGTGTCTCTACTTGAAAGGCTCTATGAGAGCTGGGCTAGCGAAAGCTTGAGCCTGGCGGTGGCTGGCCTAAGAGCTCTTCTGAAAGGGCCGTTTCTAAGGAAACAGCGCCCTTCTCCCTGAAAAGAATGGCTGCTGTAGGCCAGCCTCTTCTCCCTGGAGCTGATCAAACATGGCAGGGCAGCCTTGGGACCTCGGAGAGTGTCACACCTCTCAACAAAGACTGCTGGAGGTGTGAGTCCATTTTCACAATCTAGGACAAATGTGACACTCGGAGACTATTAGTAAAGCCAGGACTCGTGGGAGCGGGGAGAGATGCCTACTCCCAGTAATGACATGATCTTCCAGTCTCCAATTAGCTGAAACACGTATATCAAATCAGGGATAGTGTGCACAAACTAAATGAACTCACATATGGATAGATTAATCAGCTTGTTATTTTTAAGCTAAAGCTGCAGTTACATTTTCCATGCTATGTGGACTGAGGATATTTTTTATTAAGCTGATAAAAATAATGTTTTAAATTCTCCAACTTACTTAAAAAAATTTTTTTTGAGATCATGGTGGACGTAGGAAATCTAGCTGTGTCCAGGTCATGTGGCTTTGAACCCCAGCTTTACAATGAAGGGTTGACCTACAACTTGAGGCTGAATTTTGAATAATTTGCATCTTTAATTTTCTTATCTATAAGTGAGAGCTTTAATACTGTCTTTCAGAAGTGAAACAAATTTTATAAAAAATTATATGCTTGCATAGAAGGTGGCTTTTCCAAACCTCATTAAGATGGATATCCTGTAGATAGAACCACACTGGGAACACCTTAATCTTCATTCCAAAATGCTTTCTTAATTAAGATAAGTGAGTTCACACACATTCTCACACACATGCACACACTGTACACAGTATTGCATAGTTATATATAGGACCTAATGTATGCATGCACTGTACATACATGTAAGTGAACTATATTAGTTAACTCTTTGTGTGTGGGGGTGTGTGCGTTTGTGTGTGTATTTCCCTATAGTATGTACGTAAGTATTTTCAGCTCCTCTGAGAATGGCAAATCAGAGCACAGTCAATTCCAGGATTTTAATGAGCACCTTTAAACCTCAAAATACAGGGGCCAATCAGTTGAGATAAGACAGTTGTTTCCTTTTGAGTTCCTCAGCTGGAGAGGCCGTGCTTCATGCCCTGCCTCTTGACAGCTTCAGAAAATGGCTCAGATGCAGTTGCCACAGCAGAGGGAGGAGTAGTGTTCGAGGACCCACTAAGAAGAGAAGGTTGCAGGTGATAAATATCCATCTTACTCTCCTAAAACCCTCAGACAATGAGCAAACTAAAGGCAATTCAAGAGGACAGATGAGTCGGATACTGTGCAAAGAACTAATTATTCATAATGAGTCACCAGAGCTGAGAAGACCTAAACATGGATAAGTCTCAGGAAATTTTGCCTAAGAAACTAGAAGATCCCATATTTCCAGGCACTAAAGCAGGGACCAAAACTTACCTCCTGGAGGTCTCTAGCTGTTAGCTCCTTCATCTGTATTCCTGACTCTGCTGAAAGAGTAATAAACGAACGTTTTTATCCTTGCTCCTTGTTAATGCAAAGTGGAAAAAATGTTTATTCGAATGGACAGTAGGTAGCTGAGGCTGCCCAGTGTAAGGCTCTTTTCAGATGCAACACCTTTCATACGGACAGGAAAAGTCACTCTCCAGCAGGCAGCCTGCATCTGGAAAATGAAAACATGACCCGGGTTTCTGGGAAAACTGTTGCTTGTGTGCTTCGGGATGTGTTCTCTGCAGCAGCTTCCTGACTTATGTTGTATTTTGACATATATCTCTGGTGACCAAGAATAAAGGACCACTGTAGTTTTCCGTCATGCTATTCTCAAAATCAATGACATTTCCCACTTACTCAATTACCTTTTATTTTTACTTATGCCACATTTGCTGAAAACCCACTTGCAAGCAAATAAGCAGTTTCTATGTCAATACCCTATTTAAATTTCCTTTTTTCCCCCCTCAGGTGGCACAGTTGCTGAGTATATGCACAATAAGAGCTCAGTCTTTAGAATTGGGTAGAACTATTTAAAAATTGCCCCTTTCAATATCGGTTTCCTCATTCAATAATAAAATTATAAAAATTCCCACCCTAAGTAGAAGAGAGAACCTGACAGTTTAAATGTTTAATCTGTCTTGGAGCACTTCCCTCTCTCAGCTAGGCATGGCCATAGCCCTCATTTATGAGTGTGAACAACATTCTGTGTGCTACTTCCAAACAAAGAACAGAATCTGTGTCTCATATCTCCAATAATCTACACTGAAGATGTGCTGAAGCACAAACAATATATCCTAGTCGTTCCCTTGCCCAAAGTTGTTCAAAGTGAGGACATCTATTAATGTGGTAATAGCCCATTTAAATGTGTTATTTTCTTTTCATATACCCTCTCCCTCAATACCTAGGGAACTGCCTCTTGTTCATAGTTAATTGTTAAAAATGTGTATTGAGCCAGGCAGTGGTGGTGCATGACTTTAATCCCAGCACTGGGGAGGCAGAGGCACAGAGTTCGAGGCTAGCCTGGTGTACAAGAGCTAGTTTCAGGACAGCTAGGACTGTTACACAAAGAAACCCTGTCTCAAAATACAAACAAAAAAATGTGTATTGAAGGCGTGCTAAATGTGGGGTTGTCCTAATTTCTGTGAAATTCATTTAAAGGCTGCATACCACAGTATAACCATGTGACTGCATTTGACTGCAAATGAGTAAAATTGAAGAACTCACGTGAGGTTCTCATAAATGATATTCATGCTATGAAATTTAGAAGAGGTGTCTTAAAATGTAAATGTGTAGTCTTTCACCTTTTGAATAAAATGGAGAATCTGAATACAGGCTTGCTGAGGGCCAAAGGTATCTCTTTCCTCCCGAGATCCCTTCCTCCGCATTCTTCCTCTTGTCAATGATGCATTTGCGCAGACACTTAAGGACGTGAAATGATAAACAAGTGTGACTCACTGACAAGATTCAGAAGGGTTGATTCATGAATTCAGAACACACTGAATCATAACGTAGCAATAAAAGTTTTCCTTCTTTAAGAATACAGAAAAAGGATCAAAGTAAATTTACTTAGCTTTCACGATTTACTCTGTGGACATTACTGCTTATTCTAGGAGAGTGAGTTTGCATTTGGAAACAGTGTTTTGCCTTCCTTGACTCAAGGAGCAGATGAAGACAGATTCAGGATGCCAGGGTCACTCAATTGCCCGCTTCCTTTATTCTCTCCCACTTTTCTCCCTCTCTGGCTTTTGTCAGGTTGGCATGCTGTCTGCGGTCCCACACCTTGTCATGACAATCATTGTGCCTATCGGGGGGCAAATTGCAGATTTTCTGAGAAGCAAGCAAATTCTTTCAACAACCACAGTGAGAAAGATCATGAATTGTGGTGGTGAGTACTTGTGGAGCGGCAAGCATCTGTTTGAGGGTTCTGTGATCTACATGCATGAATATGATTTTCTATGCGTGCTTAGATATGCACCTCCTTCATAGCCCATTTCAAATCATTTTCCCATGGCCATGGTTTTCAACACTCCTTGTAAGAGCCCACTGAACAAAGTCATTTGAATATATTGTCACTAAACCTCTAATCACTAAAACTTCAGGTTAATTTGGACTTAAGAAGCACATAATGAATGCCCCAATAATCTCTGGCATAAATTATTAGCCTTATGTAATTCTGAGGTTATATTGTCCAAATTGGTATGAATGAGAAATACTAGTAGTCTTGGTTTCTTTGTAAAAATTATCCTATAATTTTATAATATAAAAAGTTATACTATAATTTTATACTATAACTTAAAAAGTTATAGCAATTTTGTTGGGTTTAGTCTGACCTAGGCTTGTACAGGTTTGATGCATACTATTGCAATGGCTGTGAGTTCATATGTGAAGCTGCCCTGCTGTGTCAAGAAGACACTGTCTCTTGTAGCCATCTGCTGCGTCTATTTCTTACACTCTTTCTGTGCCCTCTTCCACAATGATCCCTGAGCATTTGAAGGTCTGTGTGTGTGTGCGTGCACGCATGCACACACACGCAGCACCTATGTTCAGTTGATCATTATCTACTGTAAGCAGAAACTTCTCTGATGAGGGTTCAGAGATAAGTTCATAAATGTGTTTAAAGGTAAATCATGAATAGTATATTGATTTAGCAGAGGAATATTAGAAAGTTCTCACACAGGACTTGTCTATCCTCAGGTTCTTGGCCTGGTGCCTGCCACATATGGGTTGTCTTGTGAAGTAGGATTTAAGTCATTTCCATGGTTGTTAAGCCAATCATATTTATGCCACTGTTGCTCGGGGAGGAGCGGCTCCCCTAGGTGAGGAGCCTTTGGCAATTGGTAGTTGATGAGAAAAGGAGAATTAGTTTTAAGAGTGTAGCCACTAGTAAGTTGATCATAATCCAGTGGAAGGCCACATACCCAAGAATATATGGACACCACAAATTTGACTTGATTGCTTTTTTGTTTCTTTGGTTTTTTTTTTAAATAAGGACACACAATTGGGTGGGTAAGAAAGCGAGAGGTTCTAGGAGGATTTGGGGAGGAGATGAATATGATCAAAATACATTCTAAAAAAAATTCTCAAAAAACTAATACTCTCCTGTGCTTGCCTCCAAAGGTTTTGGCATGGAAGCCACCCTGCTTCTGGTTGTTGGCTACTCTCACACGAGAGGGGTGGCCATCTCCTTCTTGGTGCTTGCAGTAGGATTTAGTGGATTTGCTATCTCTGGTAAGAGTCATCCTCTTTGTCTCTCTATATTACATCTTGATTTTGCTAGCAGTTATCTATGTGCTGGACAACAGTTATAACATTTAGAAACATCATTTAGAATTAGCATTGCTCATCTTTCCTCCGATTGACTGTTTCTTTGTACTTGATCAATTTATTAAGAGAATGTTTGCAGTGAGCCATAATAAGTTTTGGAAAAGAAAAGGCGCATCCTTTCTTTCTCTTGATGCCCTTGAATGGAGTTATGAAAAGCACATGGTATATGCCCAGTATCTTTTGGGAAGATGTATTCTGATGCTCTGTACCAGGTACTTGCTTCTTCAAGGTGATGCCGCCTTTAGCCATTGTTTCTGTGTATATTTCAGGATTCAATGTGAACCACTTGGACATTGCTCCAAGATATGCCAGTATCTTAATGGGCATTTCCAATGGTGTTGGTACACTGTCAGGGATGGTCTGCCCTATCATTGTCGGTGCCATGACCAAGAACAAGGTAGGAGAGCATTTCAATTGTAGAGTGTTCTCTCTTATGGTTGGGAAGGGATTTGTTGTTCTCAGGGTGCTCCGTTCACTTCTAAGTAAGAAGGACAAATGAAGCACAGAGGGACAGATCTCTATAGTAACTTCTGGAAGGTCCAACCTCCCCAATCATTAAGCAAGGTGTTTCTCAAATCCTTCTAATAGTCACAGATTATTTCTTTATTTAGAAATGTTAAGTAGACAAGCTACATACAAAACAATGCCTATTATTGATATCCCCTTTGTGGCAAGAATGCCGTTCCCAAGCCCCTCAACCCTTTGCCCGCCTCTAGATTACAGAATAGACAAACAGCCTTTCCCAACTTTATTCATCAATCTCAATTCAGAATTGAGGAATTTATGAGGAATATTATTATTTAGCAGTTCTTAAATGTACATATAGAGCTTCAGATTTGAGATTTTATAGATGGAAATGAAGAAAATGAATGAGAAAGACAAAACAATGGAGAGATGGCTGGGATGGTACATGCCTGTCACTCTAGTGTTGAGGTGAAAGAACCAAGTTTGAAGTCAGCCTCAGTTACATAGCGGATGCCCACAACCAGAAAAAGATAAAAAGCTAAAGAGTGATTAATAAATGTAAAAGAGAATATTCTTGAACTCAGCAGACTAGAGATGTACTCAAGAGTTTATTTCCAAACTTTTATCATAAAAATTTAAATAACAAAGCAAATAGTTTTATTTGAAAGTGTCTGCATGGCATGGGTAACCCCGAAGATAGCATCATGAGAAACATGGCAGCAGAGCATGCTCCCAGGGCGGCTTTCCAGTCATGCAGTTCGCTCTCACAGCCCCGCTTTTCTCACCACAGTCCCGCGAAGAGTGGCAGTACGTCTTCCTCATCGCTGCGCTCGTCCACTATGGCGGAGTCATATTTTATGCAATATTTGCCTCCGGAGAGAAGCAACCTTGGGCAGACCCTGAGGAAACAAGTGAAGAAAAATGTGGCTTCATTCATGAAGATGAACTGGATGAAGAAACAGGGGACATCACGCAGAATTATATAAATTACGGTACCACCAAGTCTTACGGCGCCACCACACAGGAGAACGGAGGCTGGCCTAATGGCTGGGAGAAAAAGGAAGAATTTGTTCAGGAAGGAGCACAAGACGCATACACCTTTAAGGACCAAGATGATTATTCATAACGAAGCTAGTCACTGGATACATTTTTAGTGTTGTGATTAAACTAATTGTGATTGCACAGAATAATTTTAAAAAATGTGGTGTAAACATGTAAGCACATCAACCAAGCAAGTCTCGCTGTTTAAAAAGTATGAATTCAAAACAGACCATGAGATTCCCATCAAGCGCAATCTGTGGAAGTTGTCGCGTTATGTCATTTCCATCCGGGTCGTTAATCCTTTCGTTTGCGATTTAAAGGTTTACTGTAGAAATAAGTAGGTATTCGCTGGACCCAGCGCCTTGTGAGTGGGCACAACTGACATAGTTGGCACGTCACCCGACAGAAGTTAGGAAGCCAAAGCTACTTGATCATGCAAACTGCACTGGTTTATTTATTCCACTGGACTGCAAAATATCCCAGGGATATCCTGTCTACGGACATGGTGAAATTGGAAAACTGGCTAGATCAGGTATGAACTATGATCATTATGTGTTTATCATGGATTGGCTTTATCTTTTAATTGAAGAAATACATGTATACTAGCAGCTAGCAGCTTGTACTGAATTATTGTTAGGAGTGCACAATGTGTGATATTTTTGTGATCTTCAAAGCGCTTATCTTGCAGTGTTTTGTGAAATGCTTGGGCACAAACACTTACTTTTTATGAAAGAGAGCTTGTAACGGGAGGAGTATGCTCCATGCCCTCCCACTCACTACCTGACAGTATCAAACCCTTCACATTTCAGTAACATTCAATTTTCATGTAACATATCACATAACTTTTTTTGCAAAAAAAATTAAGAAGAAATAGACTTCAATGTATTTTTTATTACAACTTTCTACTGGTTGTAACTTGCATTAGGAAAAAAATGATTGATATATATATATATAATCATAAAGAATCTAATAAAATTTGCTATGAAGCTGTAGCCCTTAAAATGCAATATTAACAACAAAATATATAGAAAATGATTTAGATAATCTTCCTTGAAACTAGAGACTATATGAAGCTCATATCACAAAGCTATATAATATATGAAAAGATAAACAATAGAGATTCTATATGTAGACAATTTTATTACCTAATGTCCCATTTATGAGATATTTGTCTTGAGTATATAGAACAAAATATATTGAAATTATATCTATATCCCTGTATATCTTATACATATCCACTCACACAAACATAACAAATACTTTTCACACAGAACCAAAAACAGCATACACCTAATGTTGGGTTAGGGGATTGCAATTTCTACTTTCATAGAGTCATAGAATTTTAGATGGAAAAAAAGGCATTTTGCTCGTCATTTCTTAATATATTTCAACAAGAACTGCAACATTTGTGTACCAAGCAATAAGTGCAAAGCATAAAACCTCCTGTTTGTAAATTATCCCCGTGTTGCTTGTGGTAGCAATGATTTCTTTCTTTTAAAAAAGCCAACATCAGAATCCTTTATGATGTTCCGCGGTGATAAGAATGCATATCCCAATCTAACGCAAAATGTCACCTGGTGTGCTTATGTGTCTATTCTGGGTATTTGATCTCTTCCATGTCCTATGCTCTTGACTGGAGGTCCTGCTACTGCAAATATAAAACATGAAGTTCGTTTCTAAATGCAAACCACTCCTGACCTTAAGAGTCTAAAACTGCCCCTGCTTTGTGTCTCGAAGTACGACCATGTGACCATAACCTTTGCTGTGCTGAATAAAAGGATGTGAACTGTCATTTCATTGCTGCAAAACAAGTGTTAATAAAATGTTCTATTTATCCCCTTTGTAAAATGAGTACGTTAATTTCAGTTTGATTCAGGGCTCAGCTTTACGGCATATGGAGTTTATGGATGTCTCAATGAGTCCAAATATAGGCTATAGGCTCCACAGTAGAACCCTTGCTGATTGGTGCCTTGGGATTCAATATTCTTCCTTAGATGGGGAGACTTGATTCTATAGGGAGAGTGAAAGCTGAGAAATAAGTCTCTGAGTCAAACTCCTTCAAAGACTGTGTCATCACAACTGCTGCAAAATTTAAAGCAAAGTTTGGAAATAAACTTCTGCTTGTCGGTTCCACATTGCCACCTCCCTTCCGTTGCTCACACAGCCTGGACTAAACAACGCCAGTCATTTACACTACCTGTCACCGGTGTTATGTAAACCCACAGTAGCTCTCTAAAGCAGGTCTCCACTTATACTAGATCTGGAAATTTTTTTAAAAGAAGCTTGTAAAGCCAAATTTTGCCAAAATAAAATAAAGCAATGACATTAAATGTGTCAGTCAAACTACTTAGCGGTAAGCATGACAACAATGGAATGTGTCTGTCACGGGAAATGCAGTCAGAACTCAAAGTCTGTGTTTCACAGCTGTGAAAACAGAAACCTGTACTGTGATTTGTAACCTATAGGGAACCTGGTGGAGGTGGGTCGGAGCTGGGGGAGCTGGAGAGATGGTTCAGTGCTAAGAGTACATCCTGCTCTTCCAGAAGGCCAGAGTGCTGTTCCAGGCACCCATGTTGGGTGTCTCACAATTGCCTGGTACTTGAACTCCATCTAGGGGCTGTGGCACCCTCTTCTGGAATCTATAGGCACTGCACTCACATGTCGGAATGGGTGTGCATGTGTGCGCGGGCACACACACACACACACACACACACACAGAGCACAAATTTCAGTTAAATTTTTAGGATGTGTGTAAAATGAAAATAGAATCAGACTTCTGATACTGTACTTCTTAAAGGACTTGTGTGACTTGTTAGCTGAGGACACTGGAGTCTGCAAGGAAGATCAGACTTGGTCAGGGCATCATAGATATTGCTACAAGTTTTATGTTTTGAAATAAATTATAATTGAATATGGTATCTTTTAGCCAATTTTTTTATTGCACAAATTAGTTAACTCAGTATCTGTCAGTTCAAATGCTAACTACAAGCCCATCAACTCTGACTGAGTGTGTGGGCGTTAGAAGCGAAGGAATATAGATTTCCCTCCTGGCATCATCTGCATGAGGTAACAGACACCAGATCTAGCCTGATGCTTATAGAGGTTCACAAACCATCTCTTTATACCTCGAAGACAGCAATGTCTCAACTCTAGCACCTACACTAGTCCAATTTCATGGCATAAGATTTATATTATCTTTAACAATACGGATTCAGTGCTGTCTCCAAGCAAGTGTCACCTGTGATACCTTTATTTCTCTCCTCTTGGTCAGGAAGCCTGTCGCTTCCTTTCTCCTGGCCACCCATTCTTTCCTGTATTTTACTCATCATCATGATACGCAGCCAGGATTCTGCGTATCTGGCCCCCTTTCCCACACTTTCCCTCATTTCCTTCTCATGTGTTCTTTCTGAAATTGGAAAGGATCTTTCTGTTGTTAGTATTTCTATTTTTTAAGTAAGAAATCGTGCTTCTGATGGCACTTAACTTCCGGAAGATTCTGCACAAAAGAGTTTAGACTGTGGCCACTGTAAGAACTTCTTTTTAACTTTCTAGTCCCTTCATTATCTATTTTTACTAGAACACAACAGTTATTGTTCAAAGCAATTTCTCGAGCCTGTAAAGCCCAGCTCTTGGGAACAGGAGACAAGAGGATTGTTCCAAACCCGAGGCCCTAGCTCCCTGAACTGAGTCCACAGATAGTCTCCGTCCAACACAAGGAGCCTCCAACAGGAGAAAACTGATTCCCTCAAGTAGTTCTCTCATCTCCCCGTAGGTGCCAATATATAAACCAAAAACTATGACTGATACCAGATCACAAATATTCATTAAACCATCTTCACAAGGTACAGGACGAAGACAAAGATGTGACTTGTCTTCAAAGAGTTGCACCTGAAGAGAAGGAAGACAGGGCAGAAATCAAATTTCATGTTTGGCATTTTTATTAGAACTCCGGTAAATATGACAATGTCAGTGTTTGGTCTGGAAATTCACATAAAAATTTTAATTACATTTTTCTTGGCTAATATTTTATAAACAAGAATTATTAAGCTAGATATATCATTTTCCCTTCAAAAACAAGCCTTATTTCTCTCCCATCATTTTCCTTATTTATGTTTTACTCTGAGTTGCCAATGGAGACAGTGCTCTACAAGGACATTTGACACTTTTATAAATCTACAAAATTTAGTGCAATCACTTCTGGGAAATGCTCTGGTTTATAAAGTCAAGGCAAAAGAGAGATTTAACACATTTCCAGAATTCTTTGGCACAAAGGCAACCAAGGCATGCATGAGACAATGTCACTGGTGAGGTCAATCTTTGTGGGAGACCTCATCGTGTCTGAAGTTTGCTTGCAAATACTTGAAAATAAAGAGGCAATTATGATAATATTATGGAGCCCATGTCTACCCCCGCACCACAGTGTACAAATTAGTACAAATTTAATCCCAGCACCCAAGAGGCAAAGGCAGGCAGATATTTGAGTTCCAGGCCAATAGGGGCTACATAGTGAGACTTGTCTCGTAATAAAACAACAAATCGAATTAGTCCATCATGATCAATGTGAAAACACAATGGCTCTCAGTTCTAATTGCAATGGATTAACAAAGGAAATGAAAACAGTTTGGGTTTGAGCCTAAATACGCTTCTTGTTTTACAGACTCCAGTATTAGCCATGCCTGGTTGCTTGGTCTTGAGTGCCCCAGCTTGGACGGTCTTAATGGCATCTAAAAAATGTTTCAAGATGATTTATAAATTATTTCTCATCTCCGATGTTTTCTGATTTTATTTTATCCTTTCTGGTAAATTACTGAGGTCCTCAAGTTGACTGTTAAAATTATTCTCAGAATTCCATGAGAGATGGATGCTGCTTTTCTGTCTGCATTTCTTCACCTTAAAAACATTAACAACCTATTTTTCATCTCTAGAAAGGTAGTTAGCACAGAGAAGGACCTTTTTGTCCTGCCTGGCTTCCTTATGGGGTTCTTATTTCTAATTCTGCTGAAGAAATAGTTTATTGTTCCACAGCGTTGCCTTGTAGAACTCACGAAGCCATTTGCTAACTGAGGTCCTGCAGTAGGGATGGAACGCGCTCACGCCACCCCACAGGTGTGCCTTCTAATGACAAGTTGCAGATAACTGTGACAGGTAGAACATTCTAGTGTCCTATTAAACTTAAAGGGAACAGGAAGGAGATGGGGACTTGAGGAGAGAAGGGGGAAGAGAATGCTCATAGATGTGATAGGCCCATTCCCCTCCAAGTGAGCAAATTAGCCTGGTGGGGAGTAGCAGCAAGGGAGTGTTATTCAGATGCAAAAGACACGGGGTAGAAAGGATTGGTGTGCATTTTAACCCTCCCAGGGTTAAAACTACACAAATTATGGGTGGGTGGTGGTGGGGGATTATTTAATTGGGAGAAAAATCAGACCTCCTAAGCTTTAATGTAGAAAACTCGCACATCTTTGCCCTTTGCATCTATTCTCGTCCTCCTTCCCTTGGAGCATTGCTGTCTAGAGTTGCATTGGAAATGTGAAAAGGAGAATGAATGAGATGTGTTCTCAGTTATTAAGAAGTCTAAAAGAGCAGAAGAAAGTACACACAGTTAAGTTAATAGGATCTGCCAGAGCAAACAGAGGGAACTTTGCAAACTAGTAATCTTATACTTGGACAGCGAACTCTTCACACCTTGGACAGCTATTAACATTTCTGAAACAGCCATGTGGTTACACACTTTCTACCTTTTCTATTCTCTTTACAACATCTACCAATGAGCTTTGTCTCCCACTAACATGCAAAAGATAGTTTGTCAGTGGTACCACATCTGAGGCCAGATATAGATCAGGGGCTCAACAAATATTTAATAAAAGGAAGGATGTGCGTCCAGACTAACTCACTCAGAATGCGCAGGGCCAGCATGGCTACCTGCACAGTGAATTTGTGTTCCTGAAGAGGCCTTAGGAAGATAGAGAGACAGTGCAGAGCTGAATTTGAAGGTGGCGCAAATCCCTGAAAACCTCATAGATGGAGGGCAGGGAGAGAACAAGGAACTCACAGTGTAAGTGTGGGAACTCCAGTATGTTTGAAAAACAATCTCAGTCCAAATGCTCTTGGGAACAGGTAAGCTGGACAGGATGAGCCTGTCAGGTGTTCCCTTAAGTGTAGGATTCATAATTAAAATATATTAAAATAGTATTAAATAGGGCTGACAGTCAGAGCTGAGTGACTGCTATACACAGGTGTGGTGACTGGCTATTAGTAAGTGTTGTTGTTGTTTATTTAAAAAAAATAACCAAGAAAAGAAGAGAGCATATGGTGTCTAGTGCGGTTCCTCCCAGGTGAGTCACACTTTCTCAACTGGTTGTTTTCTTTCCTCTGGAGAGGGCATGGCTCCTTATGATCAGGGTAGAAGCATATATGAAAACCTTATACACCACAGAAAGCTCACAAGCTCAACACTTCTCTCTCTCTCTCTCTCCCTCTCTCTCTCTCTCTGTCTGTCTGTCTCTGTCTCTCTCTCTGTCTCTGGGTCTCACTCTCTCTCTCTCTCTCTCTCTCTCTGTTCTTGCTATACTTTTTAGAAATCTGTCCTGGCTGTAACTAGAACCCAATATAGCACAAATGCAAATACAAGGTTCCTATTTGAGTTTTACCATTGTTAAACAAACCCCAAGACAAATCTCAAGTAGCTATGCTGACCAGCAAAGTTGTAAAGGTAGAAATTACATCTATGTCTCTTCTTACTTTTCCACAACCCCCCCCCCACACACACACACACTTGACAAGAATGGAGTAGTGTACGATCCAAAATCTATAACCCAGATGGCCATTGTGTGGGTTTCCTACAACTCTCAATGCACCACAAATTAGATATCTCAGAACAGCGGACAGCTGGCTTGTAGCTGTGGACAGCATGCTTTGGAATGGCGGTATTAGCAGGTTCAAGGGAAGGCTCTGTTCTAGGCCTGGCTCCTACCTTCTGGCAGTTTCTTTGCATGAAATAGTGGACCTCCAACCCTTTATTCACCTTGTGTGTGTATGTGTGTGTGTGTGTGTGTGTGTGTGTGTGTGTATGTATGTGTGTTCATGCTTTCGCTGTGTGTGCACCTCTGTACACATGCATGCAAAGACCTAAGGTTGATCCCAAGAGTCATTCTGGGTCACTTTTCCACTTTATTCATTGAGGTAGTGTAACATGAAGGGCTGGCTTGTTGGGGGTTTCTGTCCTGCCCGGTTACCACACAGCTGTTTAGCCTCAAAGAAAATCTCACAAAGATCTCTATAAGTTATAAAGCTGATTGGCCCATTAGCTCTAGCCTCTTACTGGCTAACTCTCACATCTTGATTAACCCATTTTTATGATCTATGTTAGCCATGTGGCTCAGTACCTTTTTCAGTGGGGCAGATCACATCCTGCTGCTTGTGTGATCTGGGCAGGAGTGGGAGGAACCAGCTTCTTCCTTCCCAGAATTCTCTTGTTCTCATTGCATCATTTCTACTTCCTGTCTGTTTTTCCTGCCTATACTTCCTGCCTTTCCAATCAGCATTTATTTAAAACATGATTGACAGAATACAGACAATTCTCCCTCACCAAGATAGGTTTTTTTATGTTAGTCATTTTGCTCTAGGGAAATCCCTGATTCTGACTTCTGAGCCTGGAATTAGAAGTTGGCTACAAAGCCCACCCAGCATTTATGGGGTTTCTGGTGGCCTGAACTCTGATTCTTTCATGTTCATGAAAAATCTTTTAACTACTGAGCCATCTCCTCAGCCCCTCATAACTCTAATCTTGGTGCAGAATTCTCTCTGTGAGTATTTCTGTCTCTACACATGGCTTTCTTTTCATAGAGATACAAACGATAATTGACTATGATCTCTAACAACTACTATGACCTCATATCAGCAATTATTTTCTGCAACTGACCATCATCTCCATTCTAAAGCAGTAATTCTGAAACGTAAGACTTTCTGGAAGACATAGTTTAACACATTTAACTTATAACAACTTCCCTCTGGCCTCAGAGATGACCAGGTTCTCAGATTTAGGATTATCACCATCATCATCATTATTATTATATGTTAGTCAAATTATAGCTACTTTGTTTTTTAAAAATATTTTTTTAATTTCAAAATATGTGTATTTGTATGGGTACATGAATACAAGTCCAAATGACCAAAAGAGGTCACTGGACCCCTTGGAGCTGGAGGTATAAGCAGTTGTAAGCCCCCGCAACATGTGTACAGAAACTGAACTCTAGTCCTCTGAATGAACAGTGTGAGGTATTACCTCCTGAGCCATCTCGCCAATCCCAAAGCATCTGCTCTTAATGTCAGCCTTTCACTTTCCTTTATTAAGGACAAAGAGATTCTTGGCCAACACAGTCAGACTTGGCTAAATATAGGCATTGGTCTTCCAGGACTGCATCTGAGATGTGAAGGAATGTGACCATCTGATCCCACCATTCAAATGCCAGAACAGGGCATGTGGAGTGCCAGTCAGCAATGGCAAGTGAACACAGATGCCACATAGAAAGGAAGACATCACAGAGATGCCTAGCTGAGGTCCTGCTGACAATAAGCCTGCCTGAAAAGGCATGCTGTTGATTCCCTCAAGGATCAGTTGGCAGAAATTCTGTATCAAAGGGCAAGCAATAAGATGAGCATGGCAGACAAAGCATAGAACAAATCTTGGAAGGTTGACTTGAATCCCAAATCACTCAAGAGCCTGGTTTCCAGGATTCAGTGATTGTTACTATACTTAATGTACTTAAAGAATTCAAGGAAGCCATTCCGTGTGATTAGCAACTTTGGATATTGCCGATGCTGCAGTTGTTATTTGGGGTGTTGTTTTATTTAAGAAATAAACATCCATATATACACACCCCTATCAGCAAAGTGTAGAAAATTGAAAATCAAGTTAAACCACAATTCATCATTCTCTGTGTCCCTGCCCTGTTAGGTGCCAGAGAGCTGATCCACCCATGGGCCACTGCCTGCTCCAGTGTTTAAAGTCACAGCAGGTCCTCAGCCAATCTCCCATGATACTCTGGGCTTTGTTGTCTTCACCCACCAACACAGTTTCTACATAAGACCAGTGGCCAGGGGGTTACAAAAAGGCAGATGAAGTTGGATGAGGATAACTTGCCTTTTGACCAAGCCGCTTTATTCTAGGCCGCACTGTTCAGCACACAGAGTTCTACATAGGGTTCAGCCTTCTTGGTTTTTGCATAGGGCTCACTTTGCACACATATATGGGGATATTTGAGATCACCTTCAGTTACAGTAGAGCTCAAGACAAGCTAAAGTTCTTACAAAGGTGGACTGGCAAGTTTCATGTCAACTTGGCACAAGCTAGAGTTATCTGAAAGAAGCAAACTTCAGTTGAGAAATTACCTTTCTAATATCAACTGTCAGCAAGCCTAGGGCGAAACTTTTAAAATTTGTGATTGAGGGAGGAGGGCCCAGGCCACTGTGAGTGGTGTCATCTGTGGGCTGGTGGTCCTGGGTTCTGTCAGAAAGCAGGTTGAGTAAGCCATGAGCAAGTCAGTAAGCAGCATTCCTCCATGGCCTCGACATCAGCTCCTGCCTTGCGTGAGTTCATGCTCTTACGGGTTTTGAGAATCAACTGTTACAAGGAACCATGAGTGAAATAAACCCTTTCCTCTCGAAGTTGCTTTTAGCCATGGCTTTTCATCATAGTAACCCGAACTAAAGAAAACAGTCTTTACAGAAGGCATCTAGATGTATAAGCAACTCCCAACTTGTTATTACGGGGCTTAGAGACTCAAAGGTTTACAAAAACCAAATGTACTGCACAAAACAAGCCTTGGTGGAGGGTGTAGCCACGAGGAAAACCCACACTCAGATGAAGCAGCATTCAGCTTCTTGGTCCTAGTAGATCATGGCCATGTACGCTAGATACTGACTTTTGATTATTTCCCCCAGAGACCCCAAAGTGAGTTACGTGTATGCCATTTGCCATCTTTTTTGTATTGGCACCCAGTGAAAAAAACCTAGCACAAGATGAACCAGTGTCTCAAGGACAAGTCCTTCCTCGGGTCAGCACTTGGAAATCTCTTGGTTGATTATTTTAAGGGCTCCATTGTTAGGCTTCCTTCAGGTATCTCTTATTAATATCAGTCTGATTTTCTGGTGAGATTCAGGGCTAGCTCCCTGCGGCACGGGTCACCTGCTCCTCTTCTTGGTTGCCTTATGAAGAATAAAACCTCCCCACTTGAGAAAGCAATTCTGAGAAAACCATGTACAGAGGGAAGGCTTGGACACTTCCTGTCGGTCTAAAACTGCTCCCCAGTCTACCCTACTCTGTCTGTGGACAAACGTGGGTGGGTGTGCATGCTGGGGAGTTTGTCTGAAGTCTAGAAGACAAAATTTTTAAAAAGGAAATTAAAAAAGATAATTTCATAATGTCCTATTAGAACCAAAATGAAAGAAACTACAACATAAAACTGGACAGAGGACTAAGAATCTGGTTAGAGCAGGTTTGTGATGAAGTCTTTTGAAGAACAATCTTAATATATTTTTATTTACTATTTTATGTGTAAGACTATGTTGCCTGCACGTGTGTAAGTATATCATCTGCATGCCTGGCACTCTTAAACCTGAGAATTGCAAGGCAATAAGACCAAATCCACTACTGTCCAATGAAAGCAAGCTGTATTTTGGGGTGCACTTAGGACTATTTCATCCTAAGTCTAGATCTGAGAGAGCAGTCCCTGCCAGCCTTTTGAAGTCCCCTTTATAGGAGGGATGAGGTGTTCACAGGGACGAGGTTGCTTACACTGTTAGAAAGATACGGCGACAGGGAAGGAACAAGGGGGTCACAAGTTTAGTGTCACTTGAGAAACATGTTCCGCAGTTTACAACAGATCTAAGAAACAGGATCTTAATCCTTTTTTTTCTTTGGGTTTTTTGAGACATGGTTTCTCTGTGTAGCAGCCCTAGCTTTCCTGGAACTCACTTTGTAGACCAGGCTGGCCTCAAACTCACAGAGATCTTCCTGTCTCTGCCTTCTGAGTGCTGGGATTACAGGTGTGCATGGGCCACCCCTGCCTAGCTAAGGAATTTATTCTTAATTGCAAATAGACACCTTAACTTGCAAGGATTTACTTAACACAGGACAAACAGGAACTTATTCTTTAACTACAAACAGAAACCTTAACCTGCACAGGACAAACAGAACCTCTTCATATTTTTTTTTAATCCAACATAGCATTTTATTGATTAAATTTCATGCAATATACCCTAATCACTCTCACTTCCCAGTCCTCCCAGGTCTACCCCACCACCACCCTTGAAACCTCCTCCTAGAAAAAAAGAAGAAAGAAAAAAAATACCAAGTCTGTTATGTGTTGCCCACACACCCTGTGGAACATGGTCAGATTTAAAGCGGGCATCCTGAAGACTGTTTTACCTCTTATTAAATCAAATCTATGCACAGAGATTTCAAAACAGAAGAAGTCCAGTGTCACACCTCCAGCCACTCCGCCAATCCTGCGGGGCAGGGGGAGAACCAGCTCTCCACTGTTACACTTAAACTTCTTCCTCAAGGGCCAAGGGGAACTCTAAGCCCTAATAGCTCTGCCGATTCCCTCATGGTCCCAGAGTGCGTGTTCGCGACCCTTGTTCTCAGTTCTTATCCCCGGTCCTTTGGAATAGAAGGTTGTGAACTATCATGTGCTAGGAATAAATCTGGGTCCTCTGCAAGAGCAACAAGTGGTCTCTTAATCTCTGAGCCATCTCTCTAACCCTTGACAGGAATCTTCACTGGGGTAAGTAGAAGCCAAGGTAAGTTTTGAATGAGTTGAGGGATGCTCTCAGGGAAAGTTAACAAGGAGAAATGAGGGCAAATGGAGGCATTTGGTCCCTGATGCAGGTCCTTTCAGGCTGACATCATTGCCAGTAGCTCTAAAAAATTGAGTTTCACCATGTAGTTCCAGCTTGAAGCAAGAGGGCTGGCCTTCTGTCATTTCCTTCCAGTCTGTCATTGCAGGAAAATGCACCACCTCTCAAGCAAGAGGTGGAGGCCACTTCCCTGGGAAAGGCAGAGGCTGTGAGTGATGAGCCAGTGTGCCTAGCAGCTGGAGACAGGCAAACCCACAGAGTTAAGAGGATCTGGTTAGGAAACAGACACTCCCACAAGAGAGAGTGTTAGCTAGACTTGAGACCAGGGCTGGGATTAGTGAAACACTGTCTGAGTTTGTCAGTGAGGGCTCCCAGAGAGACTTGACATGTGGGACAGTAATTTAGGGGGTGCATGGTAATTTAGGGGACGCATGCCTCCATTATGGATAGAATGGTGGACAGCACACTCCAGGTTCTTCAGTCTTTCAATATGGCCTACATCAGGTGAACGGAAAAAAAGAGATAAAACGGGAGGACGTGACGGCTCCTAGGTATGGTGGAGGAGAAAGTTTATTGTAGATACCAGAGACAGCAAAGCCAGAGGCAGAGGCATCTGGGTGAGCCTACAGAGAACATGACCCTGAATCAGGCCATGTAAGGAGGAAGGGAGGAGGGAGAGCCAGGATCCAGGAGGCCAGGATAGTAAAGGGTAAAAAAGGCAAAAAGGAGCAGGAAGGGGAGCCCAAATGGCTGGGTTATGTAAAGAAGAGCCACAAAGGGGAGAGCAGCCCAGCTCCTGGCCTGGAAATTTCAGGGTAGGGGGTGGGGTATGCCAATCATACCCATTACAGGTAGGGACTGAGGGATGCTCAGAGAACTTAATGCCCATATCTAGTTTGATATGGTACATAAGCACCTCATTTGAGACTCAACACCAGCGACTGTTGAGGAGCTCCAAGCCTCCATCCTGAGGCTGCAGCTTCCGTCCCTCTTGTTCTGAGGCTTGAATTCTCCGAGCACTGTTTGCTTTTCTTGGCTTTCTAAGGTGTAGATGGTTACTGTGAGACCCTGCAGGCTCTGACCATGTAATCCAATCATTTATGCCCTTCCTCTAGAGAACCTGACTAATAGCATGGGTGGCATTTCAAGGAAGAAAGAGCCAGCTGAGCCAGTAGCAGCAGCAAGAGCGTTTCGGGAATAAAAATCAGCGGTGTTAGTGAAACTGGGTGGGAAGTGGATGCGGGATGAATCACGCCTGGAAGAGTGTGGAGAAAGTCAAGGACTGTTTGAATTCTCAAGGTTTGGGGCAGACCACTGGCAACTTTTGAACAGACCAAATTGATAAATGACTTAAATTTCAGGGTGAAAACTCACTTAAGGTTCTCCCTGGGAAGAGAATGCTTATGAAGCAGGAATAGACACAGGAGACGATCTTCTTTAGTTTTTGGTCCAAGGAAATCATACTCCCCTCCAAAAAAACCAACCAACCAAACAAACAGCAACAACAGAAACATGAAATACCAGCGAGTTATGAAACCCTTTGAGGAAAATGCTGACCAAGTTTCATGATACATTTTCTTGTGAGGCAGTGGAGGAAAAGGAATCAGGGGTAAACTTTTGGATTTTGGAACCTGTGGAGGTGACATTACTGTTTGAAATCTTGGGTTAATAAAGAATACAGCGGTGGGATTCAAATGTGGGGATAGCAGCTGTACTTACTAAGGGATATTTACTTATCAGACATAGAAGTGGATACGTTGCCTAACAAACTGGCTAAATGAGCCTGAATTTCAAGGGCATGAAAATTATTTTGAGGATCGTCTTTCAGTTGATAATACTTAGGGTCATGGGAGATAGAGAGACATGCCAGGGTATTTATAGAAAAGGGATGAAAATCTAGGACTCAGCACAGCTTAGACAGAAGAAAGGAACCAGTCATGGAGGCAAGAAAAAGGTGGATGGGACGGTAGTGGGCAGACCTGGCACCTGACTGTGTATCTGGCTTTTTGCCCACTCTTTCTGGTATTGGAGCTGAAAAAGTGAATATGGTCCTTCCAACTTCAGGAAGGACCCCAATTAGTATGAACCTGTTGTTCTTGATTATGAATACTTCAATTTGTAGCCTTGGCTCACATGGTACATGCTTTGATTCTCTTAATAATAGGATACCACTCTAGCCTGCACCAATCAATGTGAAACTAGCAACTAACTTTCCTTTGTCAAACAAAAGTTGTTCTTCTTACTGATTGTCAGAGAGTGTCTTGGTTAAGGTTTCTATTGCTCCCACGAAACACCTTGACCAAAAAGCAAGTTGGGAAGGAAAAGGTTTATTAGGCACTTCAGCATTGCTGATCATCATAGAAGTAACTCAGGAAAGGACCCCAGAGGCAGGAGATAATGCAGAAGCCATGAAGGAGAGCTGCTTACTGGCTTGCTTCCCATGGCTTGCTCAGTTCACCTTCTTTTACAGAACCCAGAACTAGCATCCCAGGGATGGCACCACCTACCATGGGCTGCCCCCCACTGATCACTAATTGAAAAAATGCTTTACTATTGGATCTCATGGAGGCATTTCCTCAACTGAGTCTCCTTCCTCTGATGACTCTAGTTTGTGTCAAGCTGACACACAAAACGGGCCAATACAGGGAGGAAGCAGTTTTCCCTAGAAGGTATTATAAGCTACCTTGTAGCTATTACCAGCACACTTTGGAAAGAAGCGCATTTGTAGATGTTGGAGCCCATCAATGGGACTAGTATTAAGATATAACCCTATCCCTGTCCAGTTTATGTGACTCCCCAACTTTCCTCATTTGCTAAGTGCAACACGCCCTACTTATTTAAGCCACACTGCATAGTGTTCCATAACTGTCAGTCCATGGCTTCCTAGTTTATGCTGAAACAGGAGTTATTTCTGGAAGAAGACCTTTTCTGATGCTGTTGGAGGTTGTTTGGAGGAAGGCAGACGTCAACGCTTGGATTTTACAGTGTGTTTATGTCAATGACCTAAATCACTGTTTCTCTCATGAGAAAGTGGTCCAGAACCTTATAGTGTCACACCAGACTATCAGTATTTTGGAGGTGTACCACTTTCAGCTTGAGTGAAACATCCCCCATTGGCTCCTGTCTGAACTCTTGGGCCTAAGCTGGTCCTTCACTTTTGGAGACAGAGCCTCGCTGATGGTGGAAGTACACAAGCATGGTGGGCTTTGAACTCCAATAGCTGTCTTCTGTTTCCGGGTCACAGCCAGCTTTGCATACTCACCACCATGCCTTCCGTTTCCGGCTGTACTGGACTCCTTCCCTCTGGAAACGTAAGTGCAAATAAAAGCTTTTCCTCCTTAAGCTGTTTTTCTGTCAGCATATTTTCTCCTAGCAACAGGAAAGAAACCAACATGCGTCTAAATCCAAACTTGAGAATGAAACTCTTCTATAAGAAGCACTATTCAAATACGCACTTCTACCCAGCATCCGCACAGATTTGCATTAGCACATCAGAGAGTTTAGCACTTAAGCTCCACAGCTTTTGTGACACTTCCCTTTCTGGCTTTAGTGTCTGAACCTGCAGCAGTAAATGGCCCACTATGTGGTTTTCCAAGAATCTGGCAAAGATGCAGGGTTGATGAGATGGCTCAGCAGTTAACCATGCTTCTGTCTTATTGAGGGCTGGATTTCAGTTCCCTATGATCACACTGGGTGACTTACAACCTCCTGCAATCCAGCCCTGTGGGCACTGGCACACTCATTCACATAATAAACAGATACACACACATAAAATAAAATAGACCCTTAAAATGAGAAAAGGAGGATCACCAAATGATTGTGTACTGTGCAATGGAAGTCGTCTTGTAGAAGCCCATTCTTTTCTAATGAGAGACAGACAGAGTGGATCTGGAGAGGAGATGGCAATAGAGGGAGGGGAAAGAGCAATTAAAATATATTGTATGAGAAAAGAATCTATCTTCAATAAAAGGAGTGAGAGAAGTGGGGGGATAAGGTACTTTTGTACTCATCCAACATAAACGTGGACTTGGAAACAATTAACATGCTTATAAATCCTGAACCTTAGAAAACTAAATGGACTTAAATCAGAGAGACCCTAAAGACTGCATCCAAGGGCGTGTCTGGGTGTTCTAAGGATGGGAAGTAGCAGCCTGGTAAGATTTCAGATGAAACCCTCCTAAGGCATCAAAATCACAATGCTAGATAGCAATGTTTTCTTTTGAAAATGTCATGTTCCAGAAGATAAGACACCCACCCCACTTATGTTTGCTTGCTAGGCAGGCATTCTACCATACACTGTATCCACAGTCCCTGAAAGCTGCTCTTCAGAGGCTCAGTTGAGGAATTACAAAATAAATCAGTATTGATCCACCAGAGTTATATGCTTGACAAGGACACTCTATGGAGCCCCTTCCCTTGTGCTGTTGTTGCTCACAAAGGATACAGCCAGCCCTTTCTCTCCACCATCATCCCTGTATTTAAAATAAAAGAAGAACAGGAGTCTGTTCACACTCCTGTCCACCTGTCTTCTCAGATCTATGAGTCCCAGATCAGAACCCAGGCCTGATGGGGACAGACAACAAGCATTGCATTCTACCTTTGCATTAGCAAAGACTGAGTCTATCTAAAGCAGGAAACAAAGTTACGCTATTCAAGAAAGCTGAAAAATATGTGCACAGACTCAGTTTCTCATTTCAAACAATGCAGGCCTTGAACCCTCTACCATCCTAATTCTTTTGAGTTTTTAAGGATCGGACAGGAGATAAGTACCCACTGGACAAAGCCTATGCCAATCACTAGAATAAAATGCATAGAACCCAAGAAGTGGCCAGATCTCTTTCTGTTTGTAAAGCTGGCTAATTTGTGTGTTGATTTTTCAAACTTTTATCCAACCTGGGGAATCTTATTGTGAATCTGAATACACCATCGTTTATCATAATCAGCAATATTCTGATGTGTTGGTAGTGGCCAGAAATCAAAAATGAGTAGTTACACAATGTATTTTGAATTCGCTCCTAATACCGGCAAGAGAACTATTTAAACTGTAGAAGTAATTATGCACTTCATCAGGACCTTTAATCAACAACAGCAACATCAAAGCACTGTAGAGTTTGCGGAATGTTTTGAGATCATTACTCACAAGCATATATATTTAACTGTCCTAAAAACTTTTATGTCACTGAATCTTTAAGTTATTAGATATTTACATTTGTTGTCGAGGTTTTCTTTCCTGCCCAGTCCCCACAATCTTTAAGTCCCAAAGAAATCACACAGATGTCTATATTAGTTATAAACTGATTAGCCCAGTACCTCAGGCTTCTTATTAACTCTTATAACTTATATTAGCCCATTACTCTAGTATATGTGAGCCACATGGCTCAGTACCTTTTTCAGCAGGGCAGTCACATCTTGCTTCTTCTGTGGCAGGCTCACAACTGCAGAAAAAGCTTCCTTCTTCCTAGAATACTCCTTTTCTCCCTGACCTGCCTCTAGTTCCTGTCTTGTTGTCCTACCTATACTTCCTGCCTGGCTACTGACCAATCAACATTTATTTAAAATATAATTGACAGAATACAACTGTTCCACACAATACATTCATTTCATATTATATTGACACTTCAGATAAATGTTCATTGATGACAATAAAAAAGAAAAAGATTAATTGTCCTGAAAATTTCATAAACTTCTCCCAGCCCTATCAATGTGTACATCATAAGAGACTATGAACTACTTTGGGATCATCTAAAATCTATACAGGAAGAAAACTCTGGACAGGTAACATGATTCAGCAGCTAATGATGCTGGATGCTCTTTTGGAGGACTGGAATTTAGTTTCCAGACCCACATGGCAGCTCTCAGTTATCTGTCACTCCAGTTCCAGGGGATGTGATGCCCTCTTTTGACTTCTGAGGGTACCAGGCACACATGTGTTACACATACATCCACACAAGCAAAACATGCATATAATATTTTTAAACTTAATGGACACTGAAATAGCAAGGTAAAAGATTTTGCTTTACTGAATCCTTTTTGTTTTGATAAGGTGGGGGCTGGGTGGGTGGAGGGTATTGTTGTTGTTGGGTTTTTTATTTAAGAAAACAAAGGAGACTCAGTGATGGCTCAGCTAGTTAAGGCACAGCCTGCCAAGCCTGTCTACCTGGGGTGGATGCCCAGAGCCCACATGGTGGAAGAAGAGAACCGACTCCCACAAATTGTCCTCTGGCTCCCACTTGTGCATACCTGCATGCACATGTATGCAATTAATGCATAAATATGAAAAATTTAATCCAGGCAGTTGCAGCTCACACCTTTAATTTCAGTGCTCAGAAGGCAGAGGCAGGTAGATCTCTATAAGTTCGAAGACAGCATGGTCTACGAACAAGTTCCAAGATAGCCAAAACTATAGCAGAGACACTTTTCCTAGGGGAAAAACAAACAAACGAGAAAGGAAGAAAGAAGGGAAAAAGAAAAAGAAAAAGAAAGAAAGAAGATAAAAATAAAAGAAATAAAAGGAAATCTATAATTTTACTTTGGTATGCTTATGCATCTTCTGTAGGAAATATTACAGTGAATTAAAATGCAAGTAACGTCAGAGGATTGCTGTACCTCTTTAATGAGGGCCCTGTATGGAAATAATGTCAAATAAATATTCGTAGAGCTCAGACATTTTTGTCAATTCTTCATGATTAAGATGACTCAACATTTATAAACTTATTCAATTTTTTAGTTTTTTTCTGTTAAATGCTTTTTAAAATTTATTTGTGATAATTTGTTGCATGCGTACAATGGACTGTATGTGTTTCCACCCACCATATCCTATCTTGTATCCCTCTCACTCCTCTGAGCCCTTTTGTGGTAGCATTTCACAACCTGTCCCTCAGAATCTTTGTTTTTTTCTTGCCAGCTTGATACTCAATCTTTGCTCTAGTTGAGCTAGATCATTCTGTACATTTTGTTTTGGTTGTGGCCCTCCCCAGATAAACCAAGCTCTCACAGAAATGGATGCAGCATGGTTTGTTTGTCTGACAGCTTAGGGTTTGCTCTTTTCATTGGGGAAGTTGCCCAGCTATGCTTCAAGGATGCCAGGGCAGATGCTCAATAGACTTGGAATGGAGAACTAACCCAGCTTTGGGGATTTATCCTGTCTGTACTGGTCCTATTTTAGTGTTTATTCACTATTTTAACACTTTCTTGGGTACTTTTCCCAATTTTCCACTTCATGGATTCTCTCAACCATGGCTCCCAACCCTCTGCTTCCTGCTCCAGTCCTCCTGCCCGGTGAGAAGCAGTTGCCTGCAGAGGTGGCATTGTCATGCCAGACAGGAAGATTCAGGCTGCCACAGATGGGTCTCTTAGAAAGTCTTCAGTTGGAGGGGTTGGGCCTAAATAGAATCTGCTAGAATCTTGCCTTTTCACTTCTGCTAACATGGACATTTATAAGAACTGGATAAAAGTATTCCTTATATTCATCGGCCCTGACTCTCACCGAGAAACGCCTTCAGCCTGCTGCTTTCCTCAGGAATAAATGCTTACTCCTTTCCTATGTCATTGCCTCCTCTCTCATAGAATTCATCTCAGCGTGACCTTTTAATAAGCTTAGGACCTCAGTGATATGTTCTGCTGAAATGCCGAAGAACCTGCTCTTAAAGGTTTGATTAAGATGGATGATTTAAAGTTCATCCATTCTTCAAGTCCACTTCCTCTGAATGATATTCCTTGTAAACTCAAACTCAAGAGAAGTCTCATGATTAGACCTTTATCTCATGGGTTGTCTTGTCTTTTCTAAACAAACAAAGCAAAAATGAAAAAAATCCAGATGCCGCAGAAAGAGAAGATTTTGTTCCTTAGTGTTGTCCCTAACTGCTCATTAGGGAGAAAAGGTAATTGTTGCTGGAATTTATGCACTAACCAAATATACTTTGCTATATATATAAAACACCCTCTAGTTACTACAAGGTAAGCCCAAGCTTAAGTGTGCAATCCCCCATTTCAAGCATCTATGTTCCCTTACTAGACCAGGTACAAAGAGCAAAGCCTAAACAAAAAATCTTTTTGGTGTCTCAAAAACCCATATCCAAGATTCTGGAGTACTAAGAAGACCAGCTTGGGGGTTGTGGGGATGAAGTGTAAGAACAGGCATAAAAACCCAGTGCAGAGACTGGCCTACAGTGAGTTCTGAAACAATGCAGATTATTAAAGTAAAATAGAGTTACGTTTGGAGGATTAAGCAGTAACAAAATAGTTTCTTGCCTTTGACGGTTTCTGGGGGTCCAGAAAACTAGACATGAAGCCAAAGACAAAGGGCTGAAAACATTATTCCGTAGGAATTTCAAAATTGACCAGCTGAATATGAATGAGAATATAGGATTCGGAAGCAGGATTTGATAAAAAGTGACATGTAAACGCTATTAGGCACATAGCGTGAAAGGAACTTTAACGGAGAAGACCTTGTCAAACAACTGCTCTGAAGACAAACTAAGTAGGACGGTGATCTTCACTCTCCTTGTAGGATGGAGATCTTCACTCTCCTTGTAGGATGGTGATCTTCGTTCTCCTTGTGGGACTGTGATCTTCACTCTCCTTGTAGGATGGTGATCTTTACTCTCCTTGTAGGATGGAGATCTTCATTCTCCTTGTAGGATGGTGATCTTCACTCTTCTTGTAGGATGATTATCTTCATTCTCCTTGTCTCTCATTTTTGTAGTATTTTCTTCCCAGCATTTCCAGTGAATATTATGCCACTTACTGAGATATATCTTCTTTATGATTGTGGGAAAAGTGTTTAATAACAAATGGAAACTTCATCAATCAGATTATCTTGTGTGTGGTCACATAGGGATGGAAAAAAATCAAGAATCAGGCATTTTCAGTGATCAGAACAGTGATGCTGATTCACCAAATTTCCACTTTACATCCTAGGAATTAACTCCTTGGATGTCAGAGCTAAGTACTGGGATGCTTCCAAAATTGTCACTTGGCTATACCAGAAAGTACTTCTCCACAATTGACTAATTTTAGTTGATTCCATTCAGTGTAGAAAGCAAACTACATTTGCTTTTAATAAGCAAAGGTATTCAAAGGACATCTTTATATGTGGATACGCAGAGTCAGGCTACTCAAATGGGGACAATAGGAGTACAGCAATGCATTCTCAAGAATGAAGCTACAGAGAATAGTGAGGGACTCTTGAGTTATGTTTGGAGGATTGACCAGGGACGTTGTCACCATCACTACATCTGTGCGAGATGAGGGAATATCTTCTAGGTGACCTCCAGTCATTAGCTTCCACTGAGACTGTGGGAGGAGGCCCATTTGGTGGAGAGGTTCAGGTATGCTCTTCTGTAGGGAAGGGTGCAGGGAGGAGTCTTCACCATGGAAGCTTCCTTCCCATTCTATCTTCACTGCTCCCTCTTACTCTGACCAAATCTAACTGCAAATCTTTAAAAAAATAACTCTAAAATGCTGTCTCTAGACACCATGTCTTCCTATTTAATTGTCATTTTGAAAAATATTAGCTCATTCAATCAGTTTTCCCTTTTGTGTTTTATTTTGAGATGCTAAATTTGCTAATTCTTCCTTCGGTGTCCAAGGTCTGTGCACCCTGAGTTCCCACTGCAGCATCACCACACTTCTGTCTTCAGAGATATGTGTTCTTGAATCTTATTTAGTTGTTCTGATGCTTTATTTTCTTCTTAATAGAGCAAATCCAGAAATCTAATGCTCTCTGTGATGTTTTGTTAGTGTTTTTAGCTTACCAGATGAGAAATTTGTTCAAAAGAGACAACTATGGTGAAAAAAAACTTCCCTGGAGCAGGTAAGGGAAGTTCTGTGTTTTCCTGGAAAGTCTGTGTAAAGGACAATTCCACACTTGGGCCTAGAACTCTCCATGCCAACAGCTTTGGCCCATCCTTTATCTCAGGAGAATTTGCATAGACTAAATAAAAGTTAATCCCAAGGAGTTCTCAACAGTAAAAAAAATCATACTGGACACTTCTGGGTAACACCGAAACTGGTTCACAATCCTAATGTCTCCATTTAACTCTGAGGGTGCCTAACTTGTACCAACTAATTACATGGGAGTCCTCTGTGCAGGTTGAAAAACGTATTGCTGTCATTATGACATATTCTATTATAAGCCATTTTCCAATGCATTTTTTCTTGGTTGCAGCTATATGCACAGGCACTTTCTGACGAGCTTTCTGATAGACCCTCAGGACAGCAATAACATAGCTCGAAACCAGGAAGTACTTACTGAAAGAAGGATGCACATGTTCATCTTCTGTAACATGTCTAACTTTTTGATTGATTCTGATCATGCCCATTCCCTACCCACTCAATCTTTGGTATGCTTAATCTTATAGAACACCATGGCAACACGGACTTGCTACACTTTGGTGGATCACACCCCATACCATGTTCCACTTTCTTTGATCAATATTTATACAAGGACCTTTTACCTTGGTCTGGTTCTTCAGCTTTTGACACTGACTTGTGTATAATGATGCTGCAGGAGTCCTGCTCTTGGCATTGCCTTTACTGGAGTGACCTCAACCACTTTAGAAAGGCCATGACTTTGTCTGTGTATATGAATCTTATGACCATGCCTACTTAAACAGACGTAAGAAGTCAGAGTGAATTCACTGTCCTAAGGGATAGCAGAAATAAGAAACCTACAGACAGTTTGTGTCTTCTACACATAAGCAGAAAACAATACACAGAGATAATCCAATATTCCAGAGTACTTGGTCCACATTAGAGAGAAAGGATGTGTGAAAGTATAGCCACACTGGGAGGATCAGATGCTGACAGCTTTCAAACCCCACATCCCATCTTCCCTTTCATTTTTAGCTGCTCATCTAAGCAAGCTGACAACAAAACCCAGGTTTCCATGCTGTGGACACTGGGAATTAGTTCAGACCAGGCAAGTCTCCAGCTGAGAAAGAGAACATCATCTCAGCCCCACCCAACCATAATAAACCTACTCCTCTGCTTTCTCAAGCCATTCTGGAAATGCTAATGGAAAAGCCTGCCTTATTATTGAAAAGTCTTATTTTGTGACCAAATGTTTTCATTATCTTTTGGTATGTGGCTAAAGTATTAGCAGCCTAAATTTCTGAACCAAATTTTGAATCAGAGGCTCATTATTCTCTGGGGATGGGATGGAACAACACAATTTTCCAACTTTTTATAATATTACTTCACTGTAAAGAATACCTACACATCATATCCTTTTTTATTTTTAAAAATATTTTATTATTTACGTGTGTGTGTGTGTGTGTGTGTGTGTGTGTCTTCAGAGACCAGAGAGGGTGTTGAACCCATGGAGCTACAGGTAGTTGTGAGACACCAAGTAGGTGTTCAGATCTGAATTTAAGTCCTCTGCAAGAGCATTGAGTGCCTTAGCCATTGGCCCATTTCTCCAGCCCTATACAGCTCATTTCCTTCCCTGAATACTTATAAGAATGCATCTCTAGTCTTACCAAAACTATTTTCATAGTGTTTAATTTTCAACAATAAAATGATGTGTAATTATGATACTCAGTGGTCCTCTACCATGGCCCATGGATCCTGCAAAGTATTGATACTTTTTTTTCTCGTAGTTCATTATTGGTCTTTTCTGGTTTGGTTTTCTTGAATTTTGGTACAGGTATATTTAAGAGATGACCTAGTCTTGCAAAAAGAAACAATGTGTAATTTAGGCTATATGCCAACAGTAGCTGCTCAGATTATAGATTAAGCTTAGTCAGACAGAATATCTGAGTCATTCATACCCAGAGTAAAGAGTATGATAAATGGAGGACTGTGCTGGTGGGATGGGAATGCTGCTCCTGCCCCGCCCCAGGGAAGGCAGCAGAGTGGACTCATTCCTTTCAGCTGTCAGGCTTGCTGTTAATTTTGTCTGCCTTGCCAGCCAAGGGCAGAAAGACACAGGAAGATGAATTATTGATTTTCACTTGCTGTTGATTGGGGAGCAGGTTTGCAGCTTATTTTCAGGCAACTCTTTTCACCCTCATGGTAATAAATACATGCATCCATTCAATATATCCCTTGTAGTTAGCACCTTTGCGATAAATTGTAGTTTTAAAACAACTAACCTTTTCCTTGTTAGACTCGGCAAATGAAAAGCTACACTTGAACAGATTCTTTGAATGCATCGAAGTTTAAAAATAGAGATTTTTTTTTTTAAAAGAAAGGAAGTGGATAGTGAATGGTGAAAACAGCGTGGGGAAGATGTCATATGCAAGTCCTGCAAACTTGAGGGTCTAAGAATCTTTCTGTAGAAAATAAAGCTGGCTGAGATGGAGGGTTAGGTTTCCTTGATCAAATTCAATTTCCAATCATCTGGCCTTGGTTTAGTTATGCTAATTCTCTGAGCTTCTTTAGTTTCCCTATTCTGCCAGCTCCCCACGAGGAAAGGGGGAAAGGCTATAGCCCAGTGTTCCTGAGCCACACTGCACTGCCCTAAAAGCCTTCTCCCTGCCCACTTTTGTTTGCTGTGTCTGGGCGGTGCTGAAGAGCTCTTATGCTTTCCATATTTGCCAAGGAGACAATGCTTTCAAAGAGCAACTTGGGAAGCTGTTGGCCACAAAGTAGACCCCTTGCTGCTCAGCAGGTGTTTGAAAATTTCTGATCCAAAACTGCATGATGATTTGATTTTTTCAGGATTTTTTTTTAATGAGGATGGTGACGGACTCACAGCTTCAAGAACAGTGTCCTGTCTGAAATTGGCACATTTTACCAGAAATTTTGCAATTCAAAAGCATTTCAATATGGTCTTCAGACAAAAGAGGCATATATTTCTATCTTTTTTTTTAATCCAGCTGAGAGGTGAGGTGCACCAAATTAAATGCATACATACAAAAGCTCCTTATCTGCTAACTCATTTTTTTTTAAAAAGCATAAATCCCAGAGTTTATACTTTTGTTAGAGGATTTTTCTGGGGATAAAATCTAATTAGATACAAACTATATTCATTAAAAATTATTTTTTTAAAGTAAATGAACTTATGGGTAAAAGTAATTACATGTCAAATTCTCAATATTCCATTAATGAGATATATAAAACATTTATATGTTTCATATGGATGACAAAAGACAAAACTCTTCAAAATGTTAAAAGTCATTTTAATAGCTTCTCAGTATACAGAACAAGTATCTATAAATAACAAAATCAAAAGCATGAAAGTGAAGCAACAAAGTGGAGAAAAAAGTGTTGCATTTTGTAATGTGGTCATGGTTAAGATATCTTTGCACTAAAGAGAATGACACCACAATACCATGTTTTATATAAGCCGTGCGGAAGAGCAAAAGCTATAGAAACTACACAAAAGAAAGAAAGGAAGCAAAGCACATCGCCAGAGAAAACATGTAATCCACAGACAAGCATGAGGGAAGGAGAAGCAGAAAGTATCTACAAACAAGCCGAGAGCAATTCACAAATCAGTGATGGCAAGTCATCGTCCTTGAAAAATTGCTTTACATGCAAGTGGATTCAATTTTTAATTAAAGACTATAAGGTAAATGAATATATTAAGATGCAACACCCAATTTGTTGCCTATGAGAGACACACTATGCCTCTAGACAGAAAATGGTGAAGGAATGGAGAAGATTTTCCACACAAGTGAAACCAAAAAGAGAGTTAACAACTCTCAGATCAAATACACTGTACTAATATCAACACATGGAGACGCAGAAGACTATTCTGTAATAAGGAGGTCAACCTTTCCTCATGATGGAACTACTCTAAATACATGTGTGCACAGCGTGGTAATGCATAAAATATGAAACAAATTGGGGTGGGGGGTGGGGAGAGAGAGAGAGAGAGAGAGAGAGAGAGAGAGAGAGAGAGAGAGAGAGAGTCCGTTAGAGGGATTGAGAGAGGAGAGAGAGACAGAGAGAGAAAAAGAGAACAGTAGTCTATTTATATCAATACGCAAATCACCCACCCAGCAGAAAACTAATAAGGAAACATTGGCCTTAACATATCCTCAGACCAGAGACCAACAGACACATATGTATGACACCATGTAACAGCAGCAGAACACACACACTTCTACAAAGCATAGCAACCACTTTCCAAGACAGATCACGTACAAGAACACAAACACTATAGCCTGAAAGATTTAAATTATCTTACTTTTCCCCTGGCTACGAGAAAAGGGAACAAGAAATTAGGAACATAATTTTAGAAAACCTGTTATTATGCGGACACAGGGCAGTAGCACCTGGACAGTAAGTTAAAGGGAAAACACAAGAGGAGACTAAGAAATAACTCAAGACGGAATGGATACAGACTATGTTAAAAGGCATCTGGAGCAGTACTGGGAGGAACGCTTATGACAATGGGTACCTTCTTCCTAAACAAGTACACTTTCAAATACACAACCTGTCACTATGGTTCAAAGAACTAGAAAATTAATAGAAAATCAGAAATAATAAAGAGAATACCAGAAATAAACAAACGGAGGCTAGGAAAAAACAGAAAAGATCAATAAAATTAAGAATTATGGTTTGAAAAGATCTTCTAACAAAGAAAAAAATTAAACTTAAAAGACTCAAATAAAATCAAATATGAAAAAGAAAACATTGCAAAGGAAAGAATGAGAAGTTCTTGCTAAATGTGTAACCTAGAAGAAATACACAAAAGGCTACACACACACAGCATATTATGATCTATTAAGAGTAAACAAAAGTGAACAGATCAATAATGAGAGAATAGATGGAATCAATTGTGTAAAAAGTACTCCATCTAGAAAAGGCAAGTGTCAGATGATTTCTGTGCCAGGTGATACCAAACATTTAACCTGTCCCAGAGATTTGAAGAGGTAATACAGATAAAAACGTTACTGGAGACTGATATTATCCTTATCTAAAAGCAGAATAAGGATCTACAAGAATAGGCAATACCCCAGATGTACACACATGTAAAATTAAATGGTAAGAAAATACAAGTAAGCTGAGCTCAATGTCACATGAAGAGGATTACTTACCACGATCAAATAGAATTTATCATTGGGCTGAAAAGATGGTTCAATACTTTCAAAATCACAGGAAGAAAGCCAACAGTTGCTTATATCAATAAACTATGTAAGGCATATTAAAAAACTCAACATTTGTTCATGAGAAAAAGAAAAATACACCCTAGGAAAGCTGGGTATAAAAGAAATAGTAATAAAATTTGACTGCTGTTAGGCCATGTTTAGTATCAAATTTGAAGGTTAAAATGGAAAATACTCCAAGATTAGAAATGTAACACAGATGTTCATTGTTCTCACTTCTGCTTAACACAGTGAAGAAGTCAAAACTATCTAAACAGCCAGGGGATGAACCCGAACCATTTGTTTATGGGTGATAAAATTTTACGTCAAAACCCCAATAGCTCCATGAAAGGGCAATGTTAAAATTAATAAATTCGGGAAAATTGCAGAATACAATGTCTACATACACAAGTCAGCATTTAATGAATACACTTGAATAACCCATCCCTGCAAGAAATCAATAAAATAATTCCACCCACCATGGTTAAGAAATACTTAAAGAACTGAAGAACTATATGTTGATAGTAAATTTAAAATGAAATAAGTCTAAGAAGACACACAGAAATGGAAAAAAAAAGTATGTCTTGTGTAACACTATGGATACACCTTGCAAAGCAACTTACAAATTCAAAACAAGTCTACAACAATATGAAAATAATTTATCACAGAAATAGAAAGACACTAATTTTTAAATTGTATGTGGAGCTATAAAAGATCCTGAAAAGTCAAGGCCTTGCAGAGCAAAAAGAATAAAGCCAGAGGCAGCACACAGCATTACTTCTAAATCCAGTGAAGCTATAGACATCAAAGAGGACATAATAGAGTAGAAGAGGCCCAGAATAGAAAGTTCATGAGTTTGCGGTCAACTGAGTTTCAACAAATATGCCAAGACTTAGGAGGAAGAAAGTCTCTTTGATGAATAATGTTATAAAAAAAATATATCCACACTGAGAAGACAAAGTCATGCCAGTGTCTCACATTATATGCAAAATTCAATACAAGATGTATTAAAGACTTACAATACGTCTTGAAAAATTGTAGAGGACAGAAAAGTTTGTGTCACTGGTTAAGGTAGGACTTTTTCTGTCATGATTCTAATCTCACATGTCACAAAACACACACAAGCAAACAATTAAGTCATACTAAAAACAACTAGGCAGCCCAGGAAGGAACTGCCAGAGAAAAGAGACAATCTATGGCAGGGGGTGGGGGAGCATTTTCACACATGGCACCTGATAGGCAATAAAATTTGTCAGCAAGTAACATATGGCCACAAGGAGCCCAACCAGAACAATGGAGAGAAATCAAGCGAGAAACAAAAAGAGCTAAATAGCTATCTCATGAAAGTTAACAAATGACTATTATATATATATATATATATATATATATATATATATATATATACCTATATTATATATAATAGGTATATAAAAAACAAGCGTTAAAAATTATCAGACACACAGCTAATACAAACAAAGATGAGGGCTGAGAGATGCCTCTGTCAGTTATGGTTGTACTATGTAAGGGTGATGTTCAAATCCCCATCACTCCAATAAAATCCTGATATAGTAGAGCATGCTGGCAACTAGTCTAGCCACCAGTGAGCTCCATGTCCAGGGTGAGGCCCTGTCTTAAATGCTTAGGTGGAGAGCGATTGAGAAAGACACCTGATCTCAGACTCTGGAATCCACACAAGCGTGTATACTGAATACTACATCCATGGATATCCATCATACAAAAATGTGTATTAAGGCTGTCATGCAATCCAGCAGCCCTACTACTGGCTGTCTGGTCACATGAAATTGAAATAGGACACCAAAGAGATAGCTGCATTGCTTTGTTTACCCTACCATGGTCCAGCACAGCCAACGGAATTGCCTTAGCTCTCCATCTATTTTATCAGTTGATGAAATAGATAAAATCAATGGTGCTCACAGACACAAGACATGTCTGTGTGTGCATCTATATATACTTAGCTTCAAAAAAAGAAAGATACCCTATCATTCATGATGTTATGGCTCCTACTTGAAGACATTATCTACATTGTTACATGAAGTCAGTTGAACCCCGTAAATCAAATCATCATATGTCACATGAGCTCATTTGCATGTTAATCCCATAATACCACAAGGCAAATCAGTAGTCACCAGCAGCCAGAACTCCCATGAAAGAACAAGGCAGTATTGATCCATGGATACAATATTTCAATGATGTACTAGGAATATGCTCAAGAAATCTATTATTATAGGTACTAAAATTTGTTCTTAAAAGTCAAAAAGAAGTTGGGCGGTGGTGGCGCATGCCTTTAATCCCAGCACTCAGGAGGCAGAGAGGCAGGCAGATCTCTGTGAGGTCAAGGCCAGCCTGGTCTACAAAAGCTAATTTGAGGAAAGGCTCCAAAACTTCAGAGAAACTTTGTCTCAGAAAAAAAAAGAATAAAATACAAAAATTAGAAAATTTTCAAGTTCTGAAGCAAAGCGATAAAAATGATAGCACTTATTCAAGGACAGACTGACTGAATTGAAAACCTGGATTTTGATGAAATTATTATTTTCCACATGGCAGAGCAGACATGTGATTCCCCAGTGTCTAAACTGCTTCTGGTTCACCTGTCCTTTTCCATCTCCTGCTAAGTTAGAAGAGAGCTGCTACTGCTGGGATCAGGGAGGACGAGGTTGACAAACATGCCAAAGAGTGGCGTGTTTCATTCTATCGCTATGGACAGGACCACTGAGTTTTGGAAAGGCAAAACACATATGAAGCTGCTATGAGGATAGGGTGGCTCACTCTGTTGTGTCATTTGGGCGACATGGGGGACTCCCTCATTTCCTCTTCTAAATATATCCTTTATTCATTTAATTAAAATTATATGTATCTTTGTATAATATGGGGCTTGTCTGGTGTGAGACACAGAGGCAGAAAACTGACCCTTCTGCTTTTAGATAGTTTATAAGTCAATGGTGTATAAGGGAGGGGGGGTGAGGGTGAGGGAGAGAGAGATTTTTTTTGGTTTTCAAAGGAAGGAAAGACAGAAACTATGAAGAGTAGATATGAAGAGTAGAAGAGGGATATTTGACTAAGTCTTGACGTCGAGTAAAGCATCCTGAACCTTGCTTTATTACAAACTGACCTGAAAAGTTCCACAGAAGTTAACTGAGAGGAGAGAAGAGGAGAGAGAAAAAGCAAGATGTTCGGCTGAAGGGAGCTGTTGAGGGCAGCAATCACACCCCATCCTGGTTCCAGGTTTATCAGTGGTTTGACCTGGGGCAGCCACTGGTGATGTTTGGATGTCAGTTTCTTCACTTAGAACGTGAGGATGACCATTTTTGTTACTGCTGTAAAGAAAGAAACAATGTGGCCAATAATACTACAATTCTGAAGGAACAGAAACCTCAAACCACCAGTCTTAGTGGAAGAGGCTTTGTATTGGGAAGTTATTGAAAGCAGTGTAGAGTGTAAAGGTCTAAGAAATTTAGGGATGTGGCCAAGTCTGCATCAAAGGAAAGTAGACATCCAAATAGAAATTGAGCATCACTGCTTTTCATTTTTACATCTGTGTACAAGAAGGCATCGTTCTCTTCTCCCATGGAACACTAGCTTTATACTCCCGGACAGAATGATCCTGTTCTCTGAAGAGCTTGCTTCTCTGCTTTGCATCTTTGACTAGCATTAACTCAAAGAGAGTTTTCCTTTTTCAACTGTAGTACCAAAAGTCTCAGGAGAGGACCAATCAGGTGCCCATCCTTGTACCACTAACCATGCCAAAGATTGAGATCATACCATGCTCACACAATAGCCCTGTCAAGATTCATGGTGGAGGTAGTTTCTGGAAGGGGTGCACAAGGCAGAAGGGTTCCTATTCATGGTTCTTTATAATACTGATGAAGTGTGGGGGCTACTCTATAGCAAATACAAAAGCTTTATACACAGTATCCAATTGGGAAACAGTGAGAAAGTTACTACTTCTATATCCCAGTGAAGAAAATACATCCTTTACACATATCACACAGCTGGCAAATGAGGAACCAGGAAACCAAACCAAGCTTGCCTGCTCAGAGTCTAAGCTTTGGATTTTTAATGGCATCTAATTTGGCTAATACCTTTTTTTCCCAGTAGACTTCTCTGGAAGCCAGAGGTGGATAGGACCCATACCTGTCTCTCTGTAGAGTTTAGGGCAGACGGAAGTTGCAAGCAATTCTGCCTTGAACATGAAGCCAGAGCTAAAGTCAGACAGATATTCTTTAGATGTTGTAGGTCACAAAACTTTGATGTAATTCTATTTCCCACCTTTATATTATCCTCTTCTTTCCCACAGAGTATAAAACATCACACCTTTCATGTTGAAAAAGTGAGTTTCGCAAGTGCCTGCTGATTTTTTCATAGCCCTTGGTGGTCATCCCACCTACGCCTATAGATCTCAGCAGAAATAAAGAGAAGCGCTTCTGAGGTGCTAAAAATGGATGTGGGGAGATTCTGATGGCATATTTTATCTTCAAGATACCGTGTCTTCAGTGCCTCTAAGGTAATTCCAGATAAAGAAAAGTACCAAGTCTGAGCAGGTTCACTACTTATACAATCACTAATAATCAATTACATTGATGTCTTCTGAATTTCTGAAAAGATTAAAATATCCACTTTGCCTTCCTCACCAAATACGCAAACTGTGTATAATTGCTACTGTTTCAGTAGTGTGAAGAATAGAAGGAAAAGAGGACACAGCAGACGCATTTGTGGTCACATATGTATTCATTCAGTCACTAGTTCATTTTTTCCTGCATGGTCGAGTTATTATGAAGGCATAAATAATTGAAATTAAGAGGATGCAATGGCAATTTATTTCCTGTGTATGGTATTTTTATTTTAAAATTTTAAAATAACAAAAAAAAATCAAACCTCAATGTTAGTTGTGAGTACTATGGTTTTGCAAAGGCAAATATCTTGATGATGAGGTAGAACATTTTCTTGCTAGTGAAACTAGAGAAAAGGAAATCTACTGCCTGAAGTTCCAGGATGCTCCGTTTGCTTCTTTTTCATGTGCCTGTCTTTTGTTTGTTTGTTTTGTTTTGTCATCATTGTTTTTAGTGTGCATGCATGTGTACGTGTATGTGTGTGTGTGTGTATGTGTGTGTGTGTGTGTGTTTAAGTGCAAATATGTGTATGTATGCACATGGAAGTCAGAGAAAAACCAACCTTGGCTATTGTCCCTCCAGAGCCAACCACATCGTTTTTTTTTTGAGACAAGGTCTCTCATTGGCCTGGAACTTACCAAGTAGGCTAGACTACCTGGCCAGTGAGCTCCAGGGATCAAGCCTTGCTGGGATTGCAAGAACATGACATTGTGACCATTTTTCCTGTTTTATATAAGCTCAGGGAAACCAACTCAGGTATGTATATTCATAAACCAGGTGCTTTCCTGACTGACCCATCTCCCAGTTCCCATTTCTTTTTGAAGATGCATCACCATGAGTTCATATACACTTCACTCATCCGTACTATGATGAGTATGTTCTGATAAACAGTGTCATGGAGCAATGTTCTCTGTGCTATTTTTCTACAGTCTGTTCTTGACCGGAATGTACAATGGTGCACTGTATGGCAGTATCTAACTGAAAGGCCCAGCTATCTTGAAATCACATTAAATTAAATCTAGATGCTTCTCTCTTAAAAAGTTGCTTCATATACTTCCATAAAGGGCCTTAATCCTCTGCCAGGGATTGTAATTTATTCTGGAACTTTTCTACTACACCCTGAGCCAAAAACATGAGACAAGTCAGTTTTCTGAGAAGAGTGAAACACGGCCCAGCTGATAGGTGGCTAGTCGCTTGCTTGCAGTGAAGGGATTGGTTCCACTGCCTCTTTGCACATTTCTCCACATCTGATTCTGCATTACTGTGTCATATCCATTTTCTTAGGAAACTTCCCATCATCACCTTTAAGACTGACAAACCCTGGATCAGATGCTAGCTACAGGGTAAATAATGTATTGAATAGACATAAATGCAGAAGTGTTTGAGAAAGAAAAGAGAGGTAGAGATTGAGATTTTTAAGTGCTCACAGGATTGGAACCTAAGCAAATTCAAAACCTGTAAAGTAGACCAGAAGACGAAAGACTCAATAAAGCTTTGGCATTTCAGATTTGAGATTAGATACATTTAGAGCTTAAAACATAATGTATTTTTATGTACTAGGATATGATTGTAAATATTCAAGAAGTGCACATTCCAGCTCCTTCAGAAAGGCACTTTTGGGAAATAGGTTTGTATATTTGTACATTATAAACACCTGAAATCTATTATCTTAACAAATGTTCAATCTACAGTATAAAATTGTTAGCTATAGCCCTCACACTGTTCCTGGGATCTCAAGACTGACTCTTGAACATAATCCCAACTTTGTACTTTTGACTTATATCTTCCCAGCATCCCCTGTGGCCTCTGGTGACCATTGTTCTGTTCTATATTTCTTTTGTTCCAACATAATATTTTAATTGATTATTTGAGAATTGTAAAGAATACACGCTGATCACACTTGCTTTGCACTCCTCCCAGGTCAACCCAACCACCCTTGTGCTCTCCCCCTGAAAAAAATGATGGAGTAAGTCACAAAACAAAGCAATCCCACACAAACTCGGAATTAAGATTAATAAAAGGATTATTTATTTAAAAGGAAAAATTTACAGATCACCGTCCTAGACAACAGCCTCCTGCAGGAACAGGAAAAGCATCTGATAGTCAGAAGCGGAATCCGAAGTAAGCAAGAGAGTGAGAGGGCTGCCGCCGCTTATTTTTAAAGCGAAAGATACCATACCCCAGTGGGCTGGTATCTCAAAGACTATTGGTTGAAGGAGCAGAAGTAGCTCCCGCAGCAAAAAAAATACCCAAATTCCAATTTCTGTTGCCCTATACTAACTGGAACAAGGTAAAACTCCCAGTGATCTGCCTCTTACAGATAACCAAGTCCTTTCCCACCCCATCCCCAAGTCAGACAAAAGCCATCATCTGTAAAGAGCTACACTTCAGCATCTTTATCATACAGAAGTTCTATATTTTCTTCTTTCTTTTTGCATAACCTCCTCACTGGTATTCACAATGAATTTACAATCTCCCAGACTGTAAACATTTCTCTTTCTCCACACCTTCGGCAACACTTGCTATTTCTTTTCAGTAGAAGTCATTGCAGCATGTGTGTGATGATATCCAACAATGGTTTAGGTCTGTATCTCTGACTGTTTGCCAGGCTGAGATCCTGCGTCCTGTGGGATCACAGAAGACACTTCTGTGGTGCCCAAACTGGTCTTGAGGGAAACTAGGTTGGAGGCACCATGCTTTCCTGACTTCAAGTTATGTTACCAGACTGTGTTGGGCAAATGGCTCAGTGCAGGTAGAACAACAGGGCAGTGTAGCCGAGGGCATACACACAGACTCAAGCACAAACACGGAACAAGTCTTTAACAAATATGTTAAAAACACATAAGGAAGAAAAAGACTCATGGTGTTGGGAGAACTGAACATCCGTGTGAAACAAACCTGGACTCTACCCAAGATAACGGCCCAGGTCTAGCTCTGATGTCATAAATCTTTAGACGAAAACATACAGGAGGTGTTTCTGAACAAGAGTGTTTTGGACCTCACACCAAACACTTAGACAAGTAAAAATAAGTAACAAGAACTACATAAGATAGAAAACCATCTTCAAGTTAGAGGGGGGAAAATCACAGAATTGAACCATGAGGCCTTATAGAAAATATTTGCAACCAATACATGTGACAAGGACTTAATATCTGAAATTGTTAAGGAACACATAAAACCGAATAGCTAAAGGCAAATGTTTACAAAAGAGTCAAATGACCTATATAGCATCTTTCCAAATAAAATACAGTGTCTAGATTCTGTGGAAGCTGTTTTAGCCTTCCATGTGAAGACTCTGGGTTAGGACGCAGGTGCAGCAAACAGCGATCAGGTCAACTCGTCAGCTCTTCTGCTCCAGGTTCTCTTCCCTGTATACTTTCAAATGTGATGGGACACAAATAACAAGTATGCATCATAGAATAACATGTGTTCTGTCTGATATCTGTGAAATTTTACCCTCTGATTTATAAATAAAATAACATACATGTGTAAGTCATTGCATATTTTTAAAACACTGACTCATTAGGTTTTTATTGACATTAGGTACTAGGAAATTATATACATACCTTATATATGCCTGGTACAGCCTATTAAGAGTATAGAGTTAGTCAGGTTCTGTCTACAGAGCAAACACTAATTCAAAAAGTCAAGGATTTCAACTGTATAAAAAAATTATATTAAGCTCCATCAAGGAAAATACATAGAAAATTGTATGTAATAAGGGGATCCATTTTCTTATGTGCAAGAGAGCTGAAGCTTCAGCAAGGACAGGTCTGAAAGAATCTGTAGGGTGATGAGAGAGGCCCTATGCCTTACTTTTTTTGCATGTCACATCAGGGAATTGGACTAAATTTCCCCCCACTCTGAGACTGACCCAGTCTCCAAATCCAGAGATGGGGATTAAATCTGAGTGGAAAACAGATGTGACCATTGCTTAGAAATTTTCTGGTTTTCGCATTCATGAGGATTGCTTATTCCATAGTTCAGGAAGAAAAGATGGTTCATGGTTACATATTGAAAAAAGATCTGATGGTCAAATGCATTTTGAGAATCTTCCCAATCTTTTTTCAATATGTTCAGTTCAAATCCTTGGCACAAACTACACTCTCCTGGGATTTTCTTCGTGTCTTTTAATCAAAATCTCAAGTATAAACCGCACAAGAACTCCAGGTTTCTCTTTTGATTTGCACAGAGGGACTATGAAGTTATTTCCTCTCATATACAATCGCTTCTCTGAAGGAAAATATGCTTCAGATTAGGCATCAGTTTAATGAATGAGTGATGAATGCAGCCCTGTGAATATTCTGTCAACATGCAGAAGTCTGCCCAGAGTGAAGAAACAGGCACATGACACATTCACATTGATCCTCGAATTCACTGTCTTTGGAAGCGTTCGTGTCTCAGTTTTCCTCCGAGTTAAACCATCGTTTCAATTTGCTCATTTCAGGGCAAACGAGGAGCATTCGTAGCTTTTTAGAAGCTGGTTATGGGAGGTGGGACAGACATTCTGAGACTCTGCGGTATTCAGACCGTGGTGCTTTTAACAGGGCTAGACTAAGCTTTCCAGAAAGGAAAAATGTTTTAAGTCAAATAATAGTTCAACTCTTAAAATTTCTTCCATACGTTTCTTGATATTTGATCCTTTCTACAGCTTGTCAGATAAAAGAAATTACTACAGATCAGCCATGTGGGAAAACTGAGGAAGGGAAATTCACACTTGACTCCCTACCCTCACAACACCCACGCAGGTGATTTCATGGAAGACATGCGATAGCTATGTTTTATGCTAAGATATGCCTGGTTGGCACGGTGCAGCTCCACATATCTGAACCATGGCTTTATACAGACACAGAACATTGCGAACTTTTCCAGCTGTTCCTTCAAGTACATCCAGATGACAGCCTTCATCCATTTACTTCACACAGACCTTTTGGATTCTATCATAATTCCTCTTAAGCAAACATTAACCTGTATACAAATATATTTAGTTTTCCCGGAGATAGTTTTTCCCGTAACACATTTTATAGATATTCCTTCCCATTTTCATTTCTTTGTTTATTCGTTCAAATTTTCTGTTTTTATTTTATTTTATTTTATTTTTTGGAGACGAAGATGGAACTCCTGCTGGCCTCTAACTTTTGGTCCTCCTCTGTTAACCTCTTGAGAACCGAGATTTCAGGTGTGAGTCAACATGCCAGTGTACTGATACTTTTTAAAGACACAGAAACTATCTACCACACCTGTCCACATACAAATATCCAAGGTAATGACTGGCATTCAGAAAATCCTGGGGCCACCTTCTCCTCCTACATAATTAACTAGTAATTGCTTATCATTCAGTGTTCACCAGTTACAAAGAATTTATAAATATATATAAATTATATATATAGTTTTATATATATATATATATATATATATATATATATATAAAAATTGTTGAAGCCTTACCTATATTATCCTTGTATTTTCTGAAGAATATTCCGGAATAACACAGGCAAAGGGGGAGCCCATTGGGATTGGAATGTATTAAACTACTGGCACTAACAATGGAGATTGCCAAAAGATAGGGTGGGGAAGAACCCAAAGGCCCTTCCTCATTACTGACGTCCTAATCCCCAAAACATAGTCTAAGAGGTTCTAAAACATCAGAGGCAAATATGAGGGGGCAAAAAGGGAGATAAAGCTGGAATATAAAACCCAAACTCAGAAATTTTTATAATGTAAATATACCCAGGAGATCTTTGGCTGGAACCATCTGCATACAAGAGCTTTTGGGCTGAGCATTCTTACTACTGGTGACATGCTTATTAAGTTCAGTGCAGCATGATATAGTATCAGAAGACACATAACTGGATATAATATCAGAAGATGAAGATGTCCAGTAAGTTCCTGAGCAAAATAAGATTTTTTTTCAAGTTTTGGAAACAATGTTAGATCAAAATTTAGAATAGTAGGAGCAATCAATACGTAACAAGACCTTGGCATTGGATACCCTCTTAAGGTCTTTTTATTAAATGACTCTAAAGCATAAATATGAAAGCCATTGAAATTCTAGAATATTCCATAGCATTTTAATGGACAAAATTATTTCACTGGGGAGACATCATACTATGTTTTGTGTTTTCACATATTTCATGGTATTATCACTTGCTGATAACATCCATGTTATATAATCATACAGACTATTGGATCAACTAGAACATATGATTAGAAGTGAAGTTGCTTCCTGGACTTTGGGTATAGAACAAACAAATAAACATTACTGTTGTGGGACAATGGTTTTACCCTGTAAAGATCTGCTTCTTGTACTTGTTTTAATAAAATGCTGATTGGCCAGTAGCCGGGCAGGAAGTATAGGCAGAGCAGTCAGGCAGGAAGTAGAGGTGGGACAATGAGAACAGGAGAATTCTGGGAGGAGGAAAGCTCAGTCTGCAGTCGTCACCCAGACACAGAGCAAGCAAGATGTGACTGCCTCACTGAAAAAGGTACCAAGCCACGTGGTTAACACGGACAACTATTATGGGCTCATATAAGTTATAAGAGTTAATAAGAAGCCTGAGCTACTAGGTCAATCAGAGCATAATTAATGCAGACTTTTGTGTGATTTCTTTGGGTCTTAACAACTGTGGGAATCGGGCAGGACAGAAACCTCAGCCAACACATTACCATTTCAACTCATGTGTCATTTTGTTTAGTTTGTCAACAACTTTTTTTTTGGGTGGTTAGTATATTCCAGGCACCATATGGAGACTGAGGTTTAGACAATTTTTTACAGATTTTTCCTTGAACAACGGGACTGAAAAAGACATGGCTTGTGAGTAGACTGGTGAGTACAGTATTGAAGTGATCGTGAGCACGCTAAGACTCTCAGGGCATATGGGGCTTGGTTCTGTCCATGCTCAGGGCTCATGAGTGAAAGTTAGACCAAGTACATTTTCATGCAAATGATTAAGCAAAAGAAAGGCATCTGATGGAGAAAACTTGAGCAAAAAGAAAATCGTATGTGCACATCAGAGCACAATGATAGCTTATGGCGTGTGAAGCCATTTTCTGGGTTCACATCCAAATGCTTATTAACTGTAAGACTAGGTTGCTTAAATGTCTGTGCTTGATTTTATTTCTCCACAAAAGCAGAATATTAGAGTCATGCTTAGCTGGATCAGTGGATTTAGCAGGTATTATATCCTCTAGCATATACAAAGATTCTGTCTGCAGGCAGTACTGCGATGACTTAGTGGGCAACCATTGGACATGAGAAAGCAGGGCTGGGCTTTGCAACACCTGTGGGTTAGGAGGAATTTGACAGTCAATGTTAAGGCATGGTGTGATGAAAGTATTGGGCATCTGAGAGGAACATTGTTGTAAGAGACTGCTTGTTCATTTCCGCTGCTCAGCCCCAAAATAATCACACAGAAACTATATTGTTTAAATCACTGTTTGCCAGTAGCTTGAGTGTGCTGTTAGCTAACTCTTACATCTATTTCTATTAGTTTGTATTTCACCATGAGGCTCGTGGCCTACCGGCAAGGATCTAGAATGTCTGTCTCTGGCAGCAGCTCACGGCTTCTCTCTGACTCTGCTTTCTTTATTCCAGCATTCAGTTTAGTTTTCCCGCCGAGCTCTACTCTGCTACAGATTCTTTATTGACCAATGGTATTCACGGCGTACAGATAGGAATCCCACATCAGAACATCTTTGTGTATTTTCAGTTACAGAATCATGTGTACAAACTTTTGCGCTTTTTAAGTGATGTATTTGAGGAAGCTCAGACATCCATTGCAAGCACACAGATGCTCTTAGATGAATTCTATGTGCTCTGAAAATCAAGTTAGAAAAAGGCAAAGTCCAAGAACTTCAGTGCAAATGGATGGGTTCATGGAATGGGTGAGGTGACCCAAGCTGGTATAGGGTACTTCTACGGACTTTTCCACTTAGATTGTGTGACTTAACTTTGTAGTGAATTGTTACTTGTGGGGAGAGAAATGCCACAAGGAGTCACTAAGCAGCTATGAGAACTTTGCAAACTTCAGAATGACCCTGAGATGTGTGCCAGACTCACAGTGCAGATGTCCTCAACGACAGCCAAATGAATCTTTAAATAGCCAAATCTCAATTTCTATAGCCAGAATGCAGGAAATATGTTAAAGTAAAATTAGTTGAATTTCTTTCCAAATGAGTGACAGGGAGCCCCTGGGATGTTAGCCCTGACCTTCAAAGTATTTGACATCTGTGAGGATATTTTAGACTCCCTTAGAAATGTGACCACAAGTAAATCAAAAAACTCCAAAGCTAGCTTAAATCAGACCCTTAAAGTATGCTTATTTTCATCTTATACATTTATTTATTCCAATCTTTTCCAAAAATATATTTGAGAAAATGTAATAAAAATACAGAGACAGCAATGAGATGTGGCAGATATTAGGAATGAGTCACAGTGGAGTGCCTCTGTTAAATATTTATCATGCATCTATTCTATTGCATGAATGTCAGTTACCTTCCATTGCTCCCATCAGTCCAACCAGCAGACTGTCTCAGATGAGCAGAATAAGATCTTATTTTCCAGTAACACTGGCTATGCTGTGAGTGTCAGTCTTGTACTGATGGCATTTCTGAGATGGAAAAGATGATGGCTATCTTCAGAGACTCCCCGAATGGCTGTGACTACAGAGTATTGATCGGTCCCCTCTTCTGATCCTCTATGGAGCTCCCTTCTCTTCTCACATTTACTTACTCACCCTCCAGCTTTTAGGGTATTTTTTTTCCTGAATTTAGTGATTAGAAAACTAAAAAATTAATTCTTGATGACATTTTAATCAACCCTTTTACTATTCTCACCAAATTTAGCCAGAATCTGGAAAGAAAAGATTGCAATTTGGTAGCTCATCTCACATCACACTGGTCTTCTGGCCAATCGTCCAACACAGCGGCCTGTAGCAGCAGCTCCAGTGGTGTGACCACCACTGTTGCCATGTGTAGTAACCATTAGCAAACAGAAATATATGTTCCCATTTACCGACATTCACAAGAATACTGTGTGTTCCAGGCACTGTCCTGGGCACTGGAGGCATGAAAAGTGGCAGACTTTAATTTGGATTTTCAGGCTCACAGATTACTGATGGAGGCTGGTTGATGATTAATTTCTCCCCACAACAAAGTGTTAAGTACAATCAAGAGACACATAAGGTAATGGATAATCCTTACACTTCCTATGATGACTGAGAAGCTACGTTACATCTGTGTTTTGAAAGAAGACTCAAAATCTAGCAGAGAAGAGGGACCTTCGATAGAAAAGAATCTAAGCTAGATCAATAGATACTAATGGTGACAGATTTGGGCCATGTGAAACATTAAGAGTTAAAGTTGTGATTCCTGGGTTCATACCCAAATGTTTATTAATTGTGGCTGATAGGAACTATGGGTTAGGCTACTTAAATATCTGTTCTTCATTTTATTTCTCTATAAAGAGATAATATCAGAGTTATGCTTAACTGTTTCAATTGGTTTAGCAGATATCACAGCATCTAGCATATACAAAGATCCTGTCTGCAGGCACCACACGGTAGCATGGTGGGCAACCACAAGACATGAGAAAGTAGGGCTGGGCTTCACAGCACCTGTGGATTAGGGGGGATTTGCCAGTCAATACCATGCAGAGGTGTGATGAAAGCCTTGGCCATCTACTCAGAGAAGAACATCTTTGTGTGTTTTCAGTTGCAGAATCACATGGACAACATTTACAACATCTATAATTGAGGGCTTTGAGGGAACTCGGACCTCCATTCCAAGCACACAGATACTCTCAGGTGAATTCTATGTGCTCTGAAAATCAGATTGGTCAGAAACATGAGGTTCAAGAACTTCAGTGCAGATGGATGGGTATGTGGAGTTAGTGAGGTAACTTGGGTCATCCGACATCCTTTATCACTGGAGTTAACACGATGCATGGTTTTAGTGATTTGGTGGGTTGAGAGGTGACCCAGGATTTTAGAGTGCTTACTGCTCTTCCCAAAGACCTGCCTGAGTTCCGTTCCCAGCAATAGCATGTATATTCAGTTCCGAGGGGATTTGGTGGTCTCCTATGGCCTCCACAGGCACAGACACACACATGATGCAGAGACATACATTTAGACTCTCATCTATACACATAAAATCAAAGAAATCTTTAAAAAGAAAGAAAAATGATTCAAGTTAGGTGCAAAATGCATGACTAAAACTAATCACAGCATGGGGGACCTTGACCTAGATGCTGACTAAACATATTTCCATTTTAGATGCCTTATTAATAACTGTCTCCTAACTACTCGACTTATAGAGTAGTAAAAACAAAAATAACCAGCCAGATGCAATTCTGAATTGTAAATTTTCAGTGTGTGTGTAATGTTTTAAATATTGTATGCAGTAAAACTTATTTTTACAAAAACTGGGTCATACTTCCCATCTATTTTTACCACATCTCTCATATGAACACTTCCCCTTATGAGAGAACACTGCACATCTTTAGTTTTAGCAGCTGCAGCAGTTTTTTTTAATTAGCCAGCTACAACATAATTTCTCTAGCTCTTGGACATTTATCTGTGTTCTTCATTTTTCTGTTACAAAACAACGTGAAAACCCACAATTGTTTTGTACCTAGTCTGCACCCATATCTGTTGTTTTGCTCATCCCCATAAGGCATTCGCAACAAGGTCTGGAGCATTTAAAAGAACCATTTAAAGATCATTTAAGTCCACTGATTAGACATGGCTCTCCCTGACCCTTCCTCAAGAACAGGGACTTCCTACTCTATGCTGAATAAGCTATGGAAGGAACCAAGTAGTTTCTGGCTTGACTTGAGACTCACTCCACAGGAGGGAATTAATGCTAAGTAATTAATGCCCAAAGCCCACAGCTGGGGAAGTCACAGGCTCTAGGGGGAACCTACTACTGAGGTTTTGCTCAATGAACATGTTATCAGACAATTTAAGTATTCATGTTATATGCATTGTCTTACCAAAAGTAGTGCTCTCAACCTTGGTCAGAGATGCTGCGTCTGTATGGGCAGCAGTTAATGCAAAGGCTCATAACTGGTCAACGTGCTGAGAATAAAAGACTGTTGAGTGCTCCGTCTTAAATGAGACATCTTTGTCACTCCTTTACCCCAACAAACAAAGCTTAGGGAGGGAACCTTCAGAGAAGGGAGAGGAAAGAGTGTACGAATTGGCAGGGTTGAAGGAGCACTGTGAAAAGCTGTCTTCTCCATATGACTTGGCCATCACGCCCATGAACTCATTGCAGTTATGGTCTCCTGCACAAGGTAAAGCCATTAAGATAGAAGGATTCCAGCAATCAGCACTAATTGGACTCAACGGTTATGGAGAACATGAAGGTGGGAGGTGGGATGCGGGGCATGTTGAGAGTTGGGGGTGGTGACCTGAAGAAGATAGAGGAGGAGTTGAGGTGGATATGATCATGATGTATATTATGGGATTGTCAAAGAATAAGCAAAAGTTAGCAAAAAAAAAAAAAAACAAAAAACAAAAAACAACAACAAAAAAAACCAAAACAGGACATCATTTAATTGCACTAGTTTCTTTACTGTTTGTTGAGACAGGGCCCCACCCTGTAACCAGGCCAGTCTGAACCTTACTGTGCTGTCTCTTCTGGCTAAGAACTTGAGGTAATCCTTCCGCCTCAGTTTCCTGTAGACTGAGATTACAAGCCTGAGTTGATATGTTTGGGGTTCATTGAACTGACTTTTGTAACTACGTCAATGTTTTGTGTTTAAGTTGATGTAAAATACATGCATGCTACTAACAATGGTGCTGTGAGATTATCCACCAAATGTGTTTTGGTCAAACCGGTAATGGTTTCTTTCAAATCTTACCTTCTAGAAAATTGTACCAGGTTCCTCAGAGCTGACATTTAGGACAAGATACTGGCAGTTGTGTTCATAGTCTGTAGCTGAAAAAGGGAGGCCTCTGAGCATGGAGGTGTGCCAGGGCTGTCTATAAACAAGAGCGGCAGTCAGGCCTTGCTTCCCTCCAGTTTGTTCTATGGCACATGTTTGGAGGAAGAGAATAGGATACCTTGACATTTGCCCCGGGAGTGGAGAGGAGATCTCACGAGACTGTTTTCTTTTGTTTTATCTGGTATTAAGCTACAGAAATAGGACAGCCCAAAGAGCACTAGTCGGGAAAGCAAGCTGAGTACTCCATTAACTCCTGCGGTAGCAAGTTCAGGGCAGTGCCCTCAGCTGTTCAATAAGGACCTCCTGAAGATGGAGGTTGCCATGGTGATGAGAGCTACACACAAGGAGTGGGACTGAGGCAACCTTCTGCAGAGATGCAGGATGGGGGGATGTGAAAGTTACCCGACCTTGGCCATGGGAAGCTCAGAGCAAACTGGGGTGGTTCAGTTTCCAGCTGTGGTCTCGCAGACTGTGCTCAGCTTGCTATGCTCTGGGGAACTAGCTGGAAGAAGGGAGCCTGTCCTGGCTCCCAGGGACCCCAGCAATGCACGGGAGACAGAGATGAGATTCAGAGGAAGGATGCAGGCTGAGGCTTCTCCTGCCATATTCCATTGGCATTTGGTGCCAGTTGTTGGAAAAGCAAAGCAGAGGCAGCTTAGTCAGGTGGCTCTGGTTTGTAATCCTTGCACTCTGGAGGCTGAGGCAGGGAGATTGTCCTGTTTTTAATGTCTGCCTGGGCTACACAGGCCCTCTCATAAAAAATCAAAATCCACCAACCGCCACCATACAAACAAACAAACAAATAAATAAAGTCAACGGGGACAATTCTCATCATCATTCACACTGACCTCACTCTCAGTGTCTGTACGGACCATCCATCAGTTCAGTGTCTGTATGGACTATCCATCAGTTCGATGTCTTCACTCTGGGCTGCTGGGCAGTGCTGATCAGGCCTGGTAATGCTCACTTTATTAAATTCTGTCTCATCGCTGCTTTGGGCACTTTGGTTTCTACCTGATAGATGGGGTGACTCTCTCTATGCCTTTTGTTAGCTTGTGTTTGTGTGTCTGCTATAAACCAAGGTGCTTATTCCAGAAAAGGGACTGCTCTGAGCTTTGGATGATTGAAAACAGTGGCATCATAGTTACAATGATGTCACTGAATGTTCACCTTGGAGGAAGGTGCTTAGACAGAAAAGATGATTGCAACTGTGCTGTGCAGTGCTAGTGACAGAAAAATGCAACATGTATTTCTTTAAACTATTCCCTTTCCTTTTCTGAGATCATAATATAATTATATTATTACCCCTTCCTATCATCCCATTGCCTCTCCTTGCTCTCTTTTAAATTCATGGCCTCTTTTTCCAGTAATTATTGTTCTACGGCAGTATGACTGTGTATATAAATATATATCAATATGACCTGCTCAGTCTTACTGCCTTCAAACTGGAAGCAAAGATCATTTATAATTCTTACAGCTGTAGAATTTGAGAGCTAAAAACAGACACTGTAGCCAAACAGTTTAGCATTGATTTATATGGGTAAAGGAGTCAAGAATGAATTCCTCATGATTTCAAAAACATGAGGACACAGACCTGTTCTCTCTCTCTCTCTCTCTCTCTCTCTCTCTCTCTCTCTCTCTCTCTCTCTCTCTCTCTCTCTCTCTGTCCATAACTGGTAAAACACCAGAGAGTCTCCCCGTCTCCCAGAACTCTCAGGGTGTGGTGGTGGATGCTCTATTTTCTAACAGAATCTTAACTTCAAGCCCTCAGGGATCCTAAAAGCCTCACGTGTAATTCCTCTGCTGTAAATACTCCGACATGGCTGACAATCAGCACGGGTGGGAGTTCAGCAGTGACAACTTTTTCTGCTTCCTTTCTACTAAACAAATGCCAGAGATTCAATTAACTCAAAAGCAACATCAAAAGCAAGAAGGGATAGGTTTTGAATTTTGTTACTTTTATTTCAGATGTAATGCGTATGATTGTAAGTTCTAAAACATAATCTTTAATAATAGGTAATTTAACAGTTGGCTCATGAAATCTTAAATTATCGAGGGTTGGTCCTTGTGACCAGATAGCATTCCTTCAGCACTCAGCTACCTCAGGGGTCACCTGACCACTTGAGCACAGCGTTGCTGTTCGTCTCTTATCAAATGAAGATGGCTTTGTGGACTTTCCTAACACCTGAAACCCCAGATAATGTGGAGAACAATGGGAGTTTTTGAGCTTTCTATACTACATGTCGATGATAAAATGCATCAGTTAAGCTATTGAAAATAACTAGTACAATCAAATACTGTAGTTGTTCATGGTTCTATGGCTATTGTTTTCTCTCTCTCTCTCTCTCTCTCTCTCTCTCTCTCTCTCTCTCTCTCTCTCTCTCTCTCCTATCTTCCTCCTCCTCCCCATATTTCACACTCCTGACTGTGGTAATGTGGGGTGATACAGAGGTTCATGATGAGAGGAGAATCGAGTAGGCGTATGATGTTAGTCAGCACTCTGACATAGTGTAAGCTATCGTTTCCGGTTACTTAACGCTTGCCCTGTTATTCACAGCAGCTGGTCATGCCTGAGAAGGTACAGAGCAATGAGTGTGTGCTATCTGCAGTGTAGGGACCCTGAGCAGGGTATGATTCACATCCTGGGCAGGAAGGATTAACAGCATGAGCACTTACAGTGCTACTCAGAAGGACGCAGGGTTTTCACTGACATTTGTCTGGAATTTTCCATCTAGTATTTTCAGACAGCAAAGTCATGCATTAAATCAAATCAACAAAAAAAAAATGCAAAGCACTTAGACTGTATCTAGGTATCTAGGTATTAGTTGGGTTAAAAAATTGAATATTAAAGGATTACTGTCAGAGATAGGAAGACGTCATTCAGGGTTCTATAACAAAATGGTGTACACCAAGTGGCTTACATGCAGGCATTTATTTCTCACAGTGCTTCAAATCAAAGACCAGGTATAGGCCAGCTGGTTGGCTGTCTGTGAAAACTCTTTCCTGGACCCTGAGTTGCTAATGGTGCCTGGGGCAGGCAGCTTGCTGGGCATCTCTTTTGTAAGTCCAATAGGGTCTGCCCTGGTTACCACACTAACAGGGGACGGAAACACATATTCAGATCCCAACACTTAGAATAGCTTTAAACTTCCATTTTTATTTAATAACATTGAATTTGGGATCTCAGTTTTTTAAGTCTCTCCTCTACAATGTCCCAGTGATAATTTTCAAAGTGCCAATATTTTATAGTGTTTAGTAAGGCTATAAATATTATTTTACAGTTTATAGTAAGGTTAAATAAATACGTTTTATCTGAAAGCTGTGATCTAGATTTAAGCCTGTCTACGGATAATACATAATCTTCCCAACAGAAGTATCCAGACAGACCTCTATGATTCATGAAGTTAAGCTCATCTGCCACAGAGGGCAAGATTTCCTTGGCTGTTAGTATTTCCAGATTAGGAGAACCATGGCGAGTTGCCTGATATATGTACAGGTCTGTGAAAAATTAGTCATTTAATGATTATGAATTGATCATCTGCTGTGTGCCAGAAGCTGGGGAGCTTATATCCCTAAGAAGCCACTCAGTACTTAAGGCCAACATTGGTCAATGCTATTTCTCTGAGCATTGGAGCCAATGAGAGACCGGCATTTTTCTGAACTTTCTTACTGCAAGGTGCAGGAGGTGCAGGATCATTCCTTATTCTGGCCCAGTTCTTTGGCTATAACATCTGTGGATGCATACACAAATATGCTTCTTGCCATTAATTGTGTGACCGCTTCAGATCTGCCCCTGCAGTGTTTAGAATGAGTTAGTAAATATTTTACTTTGATGGTTAGGTGTCAAAGAAGATAAATTGCCAGAGAGATTTGGCGTGGGTTATTCCAAAGGTCCCTGATCTCTCATTGTTTGTATATTCTGACCATATTTGCCAAACCATTCAAATGACCAGAATGTGTCTCAAGTTCTGCAGACTGCATTTTGTCAGGGAGTCTTGTGTGTACCTGGATGTCAGTCATAAGGTCATGTGGGCTGGACAGGAGGGATAGAAACGTAGACCTACTGTGGCTGGAGGTCAAGCCCTTTACCTAAGCATGATGCCTGCATCTCCTTCATACTTCCCTCTCCATCTCTTGTCTTAGAAAAGCCAATATGGGGTTAGGCAGAAGAAATAAAAGTCATTTTATGTGACTCTCACAGTATTGATTTCACACATATTGCCCAGATGGAAGTGATGGAAGCCCCAGAAACTTGGCTTTGTGAGTAATCAACTCTACGACCACAGGCCAGCCTCAAAGAAATTGAACCTGAATATCTTCTATGTATTTCTAAAATTATTTCATCTCAAGTAAAGCATAGAATACCTTAAAGGTTCTGGAAGGCTCAAAGACTCTTGATATTAAAACTGAATATTACTTAGACTAGCAATTTGCCCTTCCAAATTCTTGCTGCAGAGACAACTTTCTAAAAGGATTAAACTTTGAAATCAGGTCAGGTTGACGTTGAATCTTGGCTGATCTACCAAGAGCTATGTTGCCTTGGACATGCAATCACTATAAAACTCGGGTTTGCTCTCCTTGATGAAGAGATATATCCATGCACTCAAGTATTTATTGAACATTTAATGTATGCCAGTCCCTATATTATGCAGCAGAATCTAGATCCTCTTTTTCTGTGGCTTATAACACAACAAATGGAGATAAACTCTAAATAATTAAAATATATAAATAGACATTTAAACTTGTAATAGATGTTATCATGCATGGGTTTCCACCTTTCTTTGTTATGGTATTCTTTAACAATACTATATCATAAAATAACTAAAAAAGTTTAGTTACAGGCACTATATATATTGATAGTATTATATTAAGAAACAGCAGAAAAATTCATTATTATTTTATCTAAAAGTAGCATTCAATGTATCAAAGCATTTTAATATTGGAAATATTTTATTAAAATTGCTACATTTTAAAGAGGAACAATAATTGAATAATATCCTCTTTGAACATTTATACTAATCTCCTTAATATATGAGTAAATGAGCATTGTTGGACTCTCTTCTTTGTCTTCTCATTCAATTGGTTGTAATGTTCTTCTGTATGAATAATAATTTCACAAGGTCAGTACACTGAGTTCTTTCTATCCAAGCGTTCTGTGTCTATAGATTCAACCAAGTCCCCAGCAGAACTCTTACAAGGCTGTGTCTGTTTTTAATATGCCGTTACTCTCTGATCAATAGAATTCACCACTTATTGGATTATTAATCCAAGTAATCTGGAAGTAAGTTAAACTACTCAGACTTGTATATAAATGCTCTACCACGTAATAACAGATACTTGAGTGTCAGTGGGTCTCTTATTATGTGGGGAAGGTGTTAAAGATCCAATCTTCTATGGATGTTGAAGGGTGACTGGATATGGAAAGGAAGGCTATGCCCAGAGCCTTTGCAGATAATCGTGATGTTTCTTGGTACTATATCACAAACTTTACAGGTGGCAGCTTCTCAGTCATTACTTTTGGGTATAATTTAAAATCACATGAACAAACGTCATATCCATTAAATTAGAAGCCAACAGTCTGTTTTGCCACATGGATCTTCCAATGAGTCATGATTTTGTTACAAGATGCATTAGTCACTCAGAAAATATTGTTTTCTTCAGTTTATGCATCTTTCATATACGGAAGTATTTAGTTATCTAATATCAAAACATACAAATGTGTCCATAGATTTCTCAAGAACATCTCAGGTACTTGAAGCTACTGGTAGTAAACACATTTTTTAAAATTCTAATTTTGTTGACAAATTCAAATTTTATCATTGGAATATGATAGTTCTGTTATGTTTAATTTGAGAAATGCCTCCCAAATTGATGTTTGCCACTTGCTCCTTTAAATAAACTACAATCCCACTGTAAAACAACTCATTCTTTTATCTATTCAGCCACCTGAAAGTTTTTCTTCACTGTTCTTGCCTTGCATGTGTACAGCAGACATGCTTTTGGGTGTGTTCTGGTCAACCCATCACATAGAACATTAAAGACTTAAATGTCCGAGTTTGAATACTTCATGAAATTAACACATTTTCCGGTTTCACTCAGGATCTTCTAAGATGGCAGCTTTGTGGTTGAGTCATTTTTGTTTTGTATCCTGGTTCTGCTGGGGGGGGGGTGAACTCAGGGACCCTGTACTTAGGTGTTGATGCCTTCATTCATTCTCAGTTACCACGATCTTTCAATGTTTTACATTGCTAGCTTAATATAGTGGAAAAAGCAAGCAAAATTTTAGCACTATTTAAATTCAGTATTATACTAAAGTTACTATTATTGTTGTTTCAGATCCCCCAAGACTCTCCAGCAGCAGAAAACTTTTGTGAATTGCTACTGTATTAATGCCAAATCAAGAGGAAGGACTAAAGGGGCAACTCCGAAAGGGCAGGCAGTGACTCAGCTCCTGAGTCGGGAAACGTATCTAAACAAAGGCACAATTTAAAGGGAGACCAAAATGAGAGGAGGGAACCACTAAAGGGAAAAGGTAGAAAGAAAAAGAATTCAGAGTTAGCAAGTTTTCCAACTCAGAAATAGGGAGTGTAGTGGTGACAAAGTTAGGCGTGGGAGATGTTATCAAGATGAGCCTGGCCAATGGGAAACAATACTGTATTCCATTCACAGCTTTGGCACACAAACCAGATGTGTCTGAGGGCTTGGTTTCAGGTGATAACCCTCTTTAGCATTCCAATCCTGTTCATATGGCAGTATTCTTCCTTAAGAAGTGAAATATTGTGTGTTTTACCAGCTTTGAGGTGTGCCTAAGACAAGTCACAAATGACTGAGACATTATCTTCCTTTTAAGAAAGCTATGTAGGGCTGGAGAGATGGCTCAGAGGGTAAGAGCATTGCCTGCTCTTCCAAAGGTCCTGAGTTCAATTCCCAGCAACCATATGGTGGCTCACAACCATCTGTAAGGAGGTCTGGTGCCCTCTTCTGGCCTACAGGCATACATGGAAGGAATGCTGCATACATAATAAATAAATAAATATTAAAAAAATAAAAAAGAAAGCTGTGTAATTCATTATACCTAAATATTAATCTCAGCCAACTTATAACTTGAGCAACGGAGCTAGGAAATATTGCCACCTTATTAAAAATGAAAATAAAGTATTTTAACACATAACTCTAAAAGTTGACAAGCTGAAGGCACAGTTTAATGAGAGTAAAGGCATTTGAGATTTAAAGAGTACTAGAAAATAATAAAGGAAGCAAGAGGAATTTCAGAAGACCAACAGCGGTCCTGTTGCCACTTGTTGGGTCACTATTTTCTATGAGATAATGAGTTCTCCACACATCATGTGTCAACCAGTGTGTGAGCAATTCTTGACTCTATCTGGAATGAACCACCTCCAGAAATGGAGGGCACACTTGTTATATGGATTTTAAAGTAGGAAGACAATGTGTCTTTGATCCAGATCTTGGGTTGGGAAGTCACACCTTAAACAGAAGGCCACACCCTCTGTTGGAAGCCTGTGTAAGAACAAAGGAAGAAGGAAGAACTTGTTCGTTTTTTGCCTGCTTGCCCTCACCTTATCAGGACATCCTTTCGATCACTGGCATTAGAGCCTACTTTGGGATTCCAACACAGCAGAAAACCTGCTGAGACACCCAGCCTCGTGGAACTGAGCAGCTACTAGATTCTTGGACTTTCCATTCACAGCCTGCCATTGTTGTTCTGCAGCCTGTAAGTCATTCCAATAAATTCATATACATACATATACATATACATACACACACACACACACACACACACACACACACACACACACATATATATATATATATATATATATATATATATATATATATATAGTGAGCCCCTATGTCATAACTGGGAATCAGACCTAGGTCCTGTAGAAGAGCAGTCAATGCTCTTAACCCCTGAACCATCTCTCCGGCTCTAGGTTTTGTTTTGTTTTTTAATAACATATTTTAATAACTAAACAAGTGAGCATTGCATTTGTTCTTGTGTCTGCATAAGATTATTCCATCCAATATCTGTCAGAAGATTATTTTCAGCTAAAGAAGTGCCCAAGATGCCACCACTCCACTGTTGTACACTGCCAGTAACAAATATTCTGTGTTCAATGATCACTGCCACCCTGCTGTGGCACTTAATACATCCTTGACAGAAAATTCACTTTCTCTGTGTGGTAAATGTGAAATGAGATCTGCCTTTACTCTCTTGATCCGGTTTACAGGGTCCCCTCTGCCTCCCCTGCTCCATCCTAGTTACAGGACTAGGTTCCCTCTGAGGGGCTGCCTGTTTTTACTCATTGTGGATACAGCAAATCTTCATGATACCAGAATATTCAGTGGGAGGCCTCATTAGCAACATCAGTCCCACTCAGTTTTGCTGAAACAGTCTCTCTGTCTCATCAGCAATGCATGTGCTCACCAGGTATTTTTATTTTTGAAGATGTATCAATGAGAACATGATCTCAAAAGTTTCTTTTTCTAAGTATTCATAAGAACTCAGGGCTGAGCAACTTCTTAATTAAGTTGAAAGGGACAGGAAATTCTCTCTCTCTTTCCGCATGTTTTTTGATGCTTCATGAAAGAGTTTGGAGGTGGAATGTTCTCCATTTGGAAATCAATATGTTGCTGTCTAAGGGAGTGGCTAGGGGCGAGAGATGAACTATACACCCTCCTGCCTGATGTTAATGTGAAGATGCTTTTTAAAAAAAACTATTGAAAACTTTGATTTTATATGAATAATGAGGGATTTTTTTATGAGACACAGAATTATGAGACTACACATAGTGTAGTCTAGGTAGTGTGCACCTTGCTACAGCTAAAAAGTTCAAACAGGCTGGGAGAGGTGGCTATCACTTCATTCATCAGGGTTTAGTTAGCAGATGGTGCAAACCCTTTGGCATCTTTCTGGGTCTTTTGCTGTCCCAAGTTTATGCTTTTACTTGGTATTTATCAAGAGTTCCACTAAGCATAGGCAATTCCATATCAAGACAGTGTCACAAAAATTAACTACAAGAGCAAATGTAAAACATTAAAATATTCGTGGATGAAAGGAAATGGTTGTTTGAAATGTTCGTTTATTTGTTGATTAACTTTTTATCAAATACCTACAGTATTCCAGATGCTCCTTCTCAAAGACTTATATTAGTCTCCTCAGTGCATATCTGGCATAAAGAGAAAGAAGTGCATTTGGCTAGTCACCCCCTCTTAACTATTAGATGTAGGTGTTTTCTCAGAAAATTACCTATATTCACACAGTGCAGACATGCATGTCTGAGTATGTTTATCTGTGCTTTGTGGGATGTTAGTGACAGTAAAGAACTTGGCAGGAATTTTTGGTTATGGGTCAAAGATATAGGAAAGGGCTTTAGGACAGAAGATATAGCCTTTTTGATGACAGACATGAGAATATGGCCTATTTGAGCAAGGTCTAGAAGATTAATCTAGCTGAAATTTAAACTGCACTGATAAAAAAGAATATCATGTACCATCATGTCTGTTCTGTAAGCCATGTGAAAGCAATGCAGAGACTATCAGAGAACATTAAACAAGGGAACATTCTGATGTTATTATAATCATGATGTGCATGATCATCATCATGCTCAGTTTTATAATTATTGTCATTATCATTATTCTTCTTGTGACTATCTTCATGCTCACCATCATCGTCCTCATCACATTACTCTCGTCACCATCATCACCACCGTCATCGTCATGATCAACACCACCTTCATCATCACTGACACAATCATCACCATCATCACCACCCTCATCATCATGGTCAACACCACCTTCATCATCACTGACACCGTCATCACCATCATAAACACCACGCTATGCTTGTCACCCCCTATCACTCCTACCTGAAGCCTGAACGGCCATTCCGATCTCACATACTAGTCTATGCTACTGTTGAAGTGGCCTGTATACCTGTACTTGCCAAGAGTTTGGAGTCAGTGCACAACAGTTGATGCTTTCTGAATGATTCTTAGGTGATGCTACTTCTTGCTTCAAAGTTGGTATTGATTAATATGTTGCTTTCTCATAATCTTTTTTTAAATTCATGTCTGCTTGGGACCTCAGAACCCAATCCTATTGGAAAATAGTGTCTTTAGTTGTAATTGTGAAAAATTCAGAACCCAGTTAATGTCCACTGTTAGAGGAGAAAACAGATCCAGGAGGAAGATGGCCATAAGATGTGAAAGGCAGAATTTCAACCAACCAAGGAATGCTGAGAATTTAGGAATTACTATCCAGAAAATAGGCAAAAAATATTAATCTCTAGAATAATTAGAGATATTATGGCTTCACTTATATCTTGACTGTATAGCTTGAGCCACTAGAGTTTGACTTTAGAATTCTGGTGCTGGAGTCATGAAAGAAACAATTTCATTACATGTTACTATATAGTTTGCAACAATTGGTTATAGCAAATGTAGAAAATAACTGCAGTTACTAGTGGGTTCCTCACACTTCTAAACGGAGCATACAGTGACCTGTGCAATCTTATTCTCTGGACAAATTCTGTCTCTGTGGTCAGGCATTTCCCCTTAACCCACATTGCTATTCATCCCGGTATATCTGCGCTTCCTATTTGCTCTGTGAATCAGGCTCCAACTCCACTGCCTGGCCCTCCTCAGCACTACATCATCCTGGTCATCTATCTGTACAGCAGTCTGTGTTCTATAGAAGGTTGGTATTATTTCTCTCCCTTGTCTCTGTTCTGTGCTGTGTTGTTTAAATGCCTATTTCTTTCACTAAACTGCCAGTTTCCTTAAGTTTCTGTGGCTTTGAAGATCTTCATCTCTGTGTTGTCAAAGAATTACCAGCCTCCAAAACATGCTCATAAAGTAAACTAATTAATGAAAGGCACAATGAAGTTGGTCCATATGCTCATCTTGGTGCGCAAGCAGATAGCTCTTCTTCTACATATCAATGACAGAAAAATTAGGAAGCCTACCTTTCATGATGCATTATTCTGAATTATCACAGTTTTCATTTTTTCTTTGCAAATTGTAGCTCTGGAAACAAAATTTTAAAAGGTTGTCCAATCTAACACTTCTCTAAGCATGTACTTACGAGATCAGAGTCATGAAAGACTCTGGGTCATGAGGAAGAAAAGGAGGTAGGTGAACTTCAAAACAAATAAATTTACAAGATGTAGGCATGACTCTGGAGCAAAAAATGGGAACCAATCAGATGAAGATAGCATTTGTTTCACTGGTTCTGAAGTTATAGATGACTGTGAGCTACTGACATGGGTTCTGGGAACCAAACTCAGGTATTTCAAGAGAGGAAGCACATGCTCACAACTGCTGAGTCATCTCTTCAAGCCCGGTCAGATGGCTTAATATCCCATTTTCCTGTGAGATGCAGATCACAATTCCTTAGTGCCACCTACTCTCTTCTGTCCAACAGATGGACCTTACAAAGTGTAGAAATTCTATTTGTTAGGGGAGGAGGTGTCTGGGGAAAAATGCTCTTGAAAGTGCTTGTGCGTTTCAAGATTCAAGTGTCTAGTTCCTATCAAGTCCTAGTTGGAGCTTCTATCACATACCTCTATTCCCCCAGGAAAGCCCTTGGCTACAGCAGCTATATTTTAAGTTCACCTTTATTCCAATTCCCATTTAGCCCAAGAGCTGTGGGAGCTGCTCTCAGCGTGGCACCTCAGTGCCGTGTGCCTGCCGAGGCAGAGGGCACTCTGCTGGGCTGTCCGTTCTCTTGCATGAGTCTGCTCTGCAGAGTGAAGCAGAGCAGCAGAAGGCTTTCCAAGGAGGATTGAGGCTGAAAAGAAAAGTGATTTGTCTGTTCCAACCATTATATCTAGTGCCCTCAAGGCAATATTCAGCATTTTGTACTCCCCACCTGTGCCTGCCTACCAGTACAGTCCCCAGAGCATGACATGAAATTATTCACATGGCAGTGTTCAGCCCAGTACCCAGATCTTTTAAATTATTTATACTTTAATCACATTTCATTACTTTTTAACTAAAAATCTCATTTCACTAGGGTAAAGAACCCAGTGCAATCTGAGTCCTTCCCAGAGCCCTGGGAAAGCTTCGTTCAGCAGTCATATTTTAAGGACAGAACTGCATTAGGACCTGCCCACGATTTATGTAATAAAGTGTCGCCTGCTGATTTATGCCTCAATGAAGCCCAGAGGTCAAGTTGAGGGCTGACAGAAGAGATAACCTTAAGAAACAGATTTTGAAAATTCTCTCAATTAAGAAATATGTGGTGCTATCTAACCAGTTTCTTGTGTGTTGACAGAAGAAGCAGCTTTTGCTCCTCTCCTCTGATGTGCTTAAATTTTAAGGATGGGTGATGACATCTTCCTTCCACCACAGACACAGCATTCTCTCCACTGGTTTTGTGAAGGGCAAGGAGGTTCTGCCAGCACACCAGCATCCTTACAGTCAATTCTTCCAAACCCATCTCCCGTAGCTTAAGAATAAGCATGGCAACCAGGTATTTTTTCTTTCATTTCAGGCTGGAATCTCCTCCCTCCCTTCTTGTCTTTCTCCCTCCCTCCCTTCTTCCATCTCTCTCTCTCTCTCTCTCTCTCTCTCTCTCTCTTTCTCTCTCTCTCTAACATTTCTCCAAGGAAAACAAATTCAATACATCCTTGGAATTCTACCTGAAGGCTTTTTGTTTTGCTTTGCTTTGTTTTTGCATGGGAATGGATCTGTTCTAGAGATCCAGGAGCCAGGCTCCCAAAAATATCACTGAAATATATTTTCCATATTGAAAACAAAACAAAACGAAACAAAAAAACCCAAACCAAAGCAAAACAAAGCACTAAATTTAGCTTTTGTCTTGGATATTTTTTGATTTCTTTATATTAATTTTCTGTAAGCAAAACATAATTAGTTTTTAAATTGTATATCTTTATTTGCTTATTTATTTACTTTGCATGCCAATGTGGGGTGACTGTCCCCTTTAAATTAGACCTTTTATTGTCTATCTGCTTCTCTATCTTTCAACTTAATGTGTGTATTCTTACCTCTGTGCACCAACCATAATTTAAAAAATATTTTTATTTTATGTGTAAGTGGATGTTTGTGCAGTCATATGGGTGCTAGGGACTGAACTCATATTCTTTGCGAAGAGTGATTAACCACTGAGTCATCCTTTCACCTCCTACACTTTTTATTTAACTTGATGGGCCGGGTCTCTCACCAGCCTCGGACTCACTTTACTAGACTAGGCTCCCTGCTCTGCAAGTCCCAATAATCTGCCCCTTTTTGCATCTCCAGCACTGGGATTACAAGCACACATTGCCAAGCCCGGCATTTAGACTGGGGTCATCATGCTGTGTAGAAAATACTTAATTGACCAAGCTACCCCTCAGCCTCTACTCTAGATCATTTGAAAACTTATGTAAGAGGTGTGGTAAATAACAAACATTAGAAGTGTTTGTGAAGGTTCTTTATCTTGCCAGGGTCTAGAGACCTTCCAGGTCTGCTGCTAACAGCCCATCCCACTAACTACGACCTTGTGGAACATCTCCTTTCTATGAATTTTATTTTGCTGTTTTGTAAACTGCAGAAACAGGACCCCCAAAACCCCCCACTTATTTCCCTAATTGCTTTTGGAAGAATATAGTCTTTGACATCGTAGTAAGTATTCTGCAGTTGTGGTAGATAGATATGAGGAAAAGCTTCCCATAAGATTCCTCTCTTGAATATTTAAGTTTCCTATGAGCATTTCAAAGCCTTGAACTTTCCCTAGCATAGAAACTGTGTGTATCTGTACTCTTTAAACTTAACTGACCTTCAGACAGGCCAGGCTGTGCTAGATCATCCAGCAGTGACAGATACACCCAAACCCCACTTCCCCTCTTGTTTGTTTTCATTGTGGCCTCACGAGAGGAAACAGGACACTTGATTGACAGCCCCTCAGAAATAATGCTGACAGAGTACACATCATCAGGTGATTTTTCTAGGAAGAAAAGGATATGTATAATCCGTGACGGATTTCATTTTGGCTCTGAGCTCTTTGATCAGAGTCAGTCCAAAGAGCCCAGGAGAAGTGGCATGTAAAACGGGAGCCAGGAAGCACCCAAAGAAAGAGACAGCACTCCACAGACCTGACTGCCAGCATTCTTGCAACATCTTATGCAAACCACTTTCTCTCCATTTTGTGTTTTTAATTAATCCAAAGCCCATTCTTCATGAAAATGAAAACCATAGTCTCAGGGGCCGGGAGTACAGGCACAGTGCACTCCCTACATCTCTCGCCCCCCTGATATCCATTGCTATGACATTTATGATTTGCCATAACACCTGTTTCCTATGGAAATCTCAAGCCACTGTCTTTAGCGAGATGTAGTTGCTTTTTTTTATTTTTTTTATTTTTTTGCCTAGTTCGGGGTTACAATATATAACATTTGGGCCGGCTGCTGAGTTGTCTTCAATAAGAGAAGTTTCATTCTGTCTGCAGTTCATTCTGACCAATTGCCTGGGAAGGGCCTCAGTGGCTGGGGTGATATTTAATTTGTCACAGGACAGCCTGAGGCTCTGATAAATTCATAACCTGCTACCTACCTCCCCTCAATACACATGTGATTTGCTGATGTATTTATAAAGCATTATGGAAGCAGAGGCAGGTGTACAAATACTGTGTAATGCAGAACGGTGTAAAAGAGAGCAGTGGGCATAAGTATGGTGCCTGCATGTCTAATGGGCCACGGATTGAACTTAAATATACATTACGTCCTGAGACATTCATCAGTTCCTGGAGCTGGGTGAACGCAAGGCTTGTCCTTCAGGGACACAGATGCATATTTTAAAGAAAAGAATTATAATAGGAGGGCACAGAGCTATTCTGGACCTTGGCGCTCTTAACAGCAGCAAGCCTTTTGTCTCGGGGCTCAATGGAAAGCATTCACGAGAAGATACAATAGATTCTGCCTGATTTCTTTTTAAAAGAAAGAGTACAGTGGGTTTTCATTCTCACGAAGCATTCAATTGTTTGATAACTTATTGATTCCCGTATATTTTGCCCTTGGACTCACCATAAAACCCCCTCCGGCATATACAATCTCCTCAAGGCTGAGTACATCATGAAAAATTAATAGACTTATAAGTGAGAAAAGGCAGAATTCTTCTTTTCCTCTTCTCTTTGTACTCGCCTGCCACATCAAACACCAGTGGTTTTTCTGTCCTTACTTATAGCTGCATGGTCCGGGTTGTTTTATTTTCCAATTTGATTAAAACTCACATGATGCCCTTCAAGATTCTAAGCCCACATGCCAAGCACCATCAAAGTACTTTTTCCTGTTCTCCCTCAGTGTTCTCAGCCTCCCTAGGTAAGCCATCCTCTTCAGACTACAGATGTGATATCAAATTAGACTTTAGATTTCTAGTCTATTCTGCTAGGTAGCTGAATTGGAATGAAAAAATGAAACTTTCCTTTGTAAATTGGGGCTCTCAGGGATTATGGCAACTGCTCTAAATGTCTCCAAGTTACATAACTGAAGCCAAGAGATATTTGCCTATGAAGTGATCACTGGGGCTGATAATAATCTAACAAACGGTGGGGGAAAAGTGTGTCAGTAGGTGAAAATGCTTCACTAGACAAGGTTGTGAAGCAGAGCACACCGTATGACAGCTACATACTTCTGATACTCAGAACTGCTCTGCAGAGCCTTGGGCCCAGGTCCAGTTTAAGGTGGGGGAAGTTTGGCATAGAGTTAAGACTTTCTTGAAAGCCAGATCTTCTCAATGAGAGGGAAACTCATTTAGAAACTTTTCAGTGTCTTCTTTCCAGCCCTGGGTAGGGAATGAGTGGACATCCAAGCAGTCATCTTGTGCAGGCTAGAACTCACGCATGCTCAGTGAGCTGCTGCTGTCTTTATTGTTTTCTTTCCTTCTTTGAGTCTAAGATAGAACCCAGGGCTTTATGAGTGCCAACTGAACTGCCAACTCTCTGCCAATTGAACCCAGCCCCAGCCCCAACCCCAACCCCAATCCCAGTTCAAACCCCTGCCCCAGTCCCAATCTCAACCTCAGTGCCAGCCCCCAACCTCAACCCCAATCTCAACCCCGGCCCCAGCCCTTACCCCAGTCCCAACCCCAATCCCAAACCCAGCCCTAGTCCCAAATTCAATCCCAATCCCAACCCTTGCCCCAGCCCCAATCTCAACCCCAGCCCCCAATCCCAATCTCAACCCCAGCCCCAGCCCCAGCCCCCAACCCCAATCTTGACCTAGACCCCCATCCCCTGCCCCTAGCCTTTGAAATTATCTCTCTACTCTGCTCTTGCAGGTCTAATGCTGACCCTATGAAAACCTATTCAATTCAATACGGCCATGATTGAATGACTGTAACTGCCCTGTCCTTCAAGGTAGACATTACTTATCCCGGCTCAAATGTTGTCAGTTAAATGTAGTGTTGGGGTGTTCCTTGATTTTATATTTTGTTCAGATCTGAGAGTGCTCACAAAGGCGTCCTTTATGAAGCACACTTAAAGATCTCAATACCACAACCCAATATTAGACATTTGTGTGGTTAAGTTCTGTATTAATCTTTAACTTCAGTGTGTTTATAGAAATAATGGGTCAACAGTACAGTTAAGAATAACAGTAATTGTGTTGGCACTTGTACTGTGTACTTGCCTTGATTTATCTCAGTTAATCCACATTGCAATGGTCTGATGAGTAAGTCTTTAGCTCTCAGATGCACAGATGGAATTTGAGTTTAGTGCCTTTGCAGTAGAATATTGCCCTTTGCCAACAAATCAACACAAAGAATCTACTGTCCACAACAGCAAAGGATAATAGGATGACAAAAGCTCTCAACTCTGCTTCCAGTGTCTTCCTTCTCTTCCAACCATTTCCTTCTGAGTCTCCTTGACTTAGCTGGTGGCCCTCTTGGTAACAAGAGCACCAGTGGACAGGAGTCCAGCTGTTCTTGCTCTGCTATGAGAAGCAATTTCAAGCTGTTGGACACAACTGACTCCATTATCCTCCTCAACACAAAGGGCATTTCACTTCTTTTATTCTTTGTCCTTTTAACCTTCCAGTCCAGCCACAAACCATTAATTAATGTTGCTGTAAGAAAATACATGAGGCTGGTTAATTAATATACTACTACTAATAATAATAACAACAATAATAATTTATTTGTTTTTCACGTTTCTAGAGTCTGGGTCTTGCCATGATTCTAGAGTGCTGGAGTGCTGCCATGTCCAGATTCAGGTGAAGGTTCAGGGTCTCTGTGACAGTGCTGCCCAGGAACTTATCACCCAGACAGAGTGAACTCAGTGTCCACACTGGGGAGGAACAGAAGAACACGATTCCCCTCCCTGAAGCCCTTTTTATAAGCATTCTACCCTCATGCCTTAATCACCTGTGAATCACTATCTTTAGCATTGCTATCACATTGGCAATTTCAGTTCACCCCATAAATCTGGGGGTACACACTGAGACACTGGTGGGCTCCCCTTCTCTCCCTCTCTCCAGCCACTTCATCCTCCCTGTCTCCCTTCTTTTCCACCCTTCCCCTTTCCTCTGTTTAATTAACATCTTTCTAATATTTCTCTGGCCTGTTACTGAAGCCTTGTCTGGGTCATCATCTGTTACTTCCCGTTTTTTGACTGTTTCGACAACTGCACATTTTATCCTCCTTGTGAATTCAATTCAAGCCATTGCTGGCAGAAGAGACAGTGTAATGCATCCACCTATGGAGCTCTCCCACTGCCAATCCACTCAGGGGATAACTGGAAAGGAATCTCAGGGCACAAAAAAGAGTAGAGTGAAAAGATGCCAAGATAACTAGACTCCTGGTATCTCCTAGAATCTTCAACCTCATTGGTAACATGGCTATCCTTCATTATTTCCCACTTTCTAAGATTTATTTTTCTAAGTTTTGTAGTGTTTGATAATAGAAATATAATATAAACAGCAAAATATTACAAGGTTGGATTAACTTGTTTCCATTGATCCTAAGTCATAAGTAGTAAATTAATCATTATATTTATTCTAATATAATTTTATAACAATATGTCTTATAAAATTATAAATATTAATAAAATAACTATTATAAAATGAACATAAAAATAAAATAATCACAAAAATATAATAATAAATTCTTATTATTTCACTTTTTAAAAATTATATATATTTTAAATAACCAGAGAACTGGTAAATATCATAGGAGTAGATTATAAATTTTAATGAAAAATTTAAAGAGCTATCTAAAAAAAATAATGTTTTATTTTGGTGATTCAAAGTATCTTGTCCTTAATTTCAGCCTAGTTGCTTTGAAATCACATATGCTTTGGGAGATGCTTAAACTTTTTGACCCCAGCTTTCTTACCTAGTAAATGGAGATAAATCTATCTGTCCTTACCCAGTTATGACTCAAATTAGGTAGGAATAGTTCACATCTCATTTCCAAGGTAGAGTAAGTGTGGTGGCATAAAGTAGGTCCACAGATTCCAGCCCTCTCCAGTCACTGTAAGTCCATTCACCCCCTTTGATAAGATGAGAACATCCAGGCATAGTATGCAAATGGTTCCTTAGGATGATGTAGGATTGAGAAAATAGAATGTACAGAATGCTCCTCACAAAAAGAAAACACATGATCAATGCCATGGTTAAATATACCAGATAATTCTAATAGACAAAATCTTTTGTCTTTCACGGGAATAAATAATTCTATTTGTACCTGTGTATACCATATAGCAAACGATACACACACACACAACGCACACATCACATACATTATACACTGTGTAGCATACACCTCACACACTGACACTACTCAAATACACAAATATCACACATCCACACCACACACACATTCTATACTTCATAGCACACACCATGCAACATTCCCACCACATGTACATATATGTAACACATATACATATATACCTCACATACTCATATCATACATCACATATTACATTGTACATGCCACACACACACTTACACTACATACATACACACATCATACATATACCCACACAGACCCACATGCATTCACACGACACACACGTGCTCACACACACCAAAACTATATAGCACACATTACACAAACTACCTAGCACACACAGAATCACAGCTTGAGACCATGTGTTAGAATCAGAGGGAGTCCCTTCCCAAAGACATACAGGTCTTGGTAGAACAGGAAAGGTTGATGGGACCTTGCATGACCCAGAATAGCTTGCGATAATGGCAGACAAAGGCATCACAACCCTCTGATTCCATCCTGCATGTTGTTGTTCCTCTGTGGAATGCTACAAAGATTCGAGGGGACTGGCTGGGCTGTAGAGAGGGAAAGATCTGATGAATAATTGAAGTAGTCCACAGGCTGCCTGGCATTCATTAAACATGGTTTAGAGTTATTGCATGGTATTGCCAATAAAATAACGTTTTCCAATGATGGGGTAAATGGACAGATCTGTCTGGTATGTTTATTTTTAGAGGCTTCATTCTCTTTCAGTGGCACAGATATTTTTGATTACTTTCCATACTAAGGCATTCAAATTATCCATTTCCTCCTCTGGCATAAGGCTTGGCATTCCTACTTTATTTAACAGTCATTTCAGCCACAAGTCACTTAAACAAAGACCATAATCTGAAAATATTATTTATTGGCATACCGATTTTGATCACTGTGAAATGTCAGCTCCTGCCCCTCGTTGCAGGTGTGGTGTGTGGGCTTTGGAATGGGGCCAAGAGAACAAACTCAGGCTGACAAGGTCATGGTGAGGTGATTCCAAACCACTAGCTAACAACATTGTCAGGTTCATCTTAGGTATCTGAAGGAAGAGAAGGCCATGCCACCTCTCTAATGACTCTAGGCCTCCTGTTAGTCAGACTGACCATGTACTTGTTTTAGGAGCAGTTGACAGAAAGCTTCTAAGGTTGGCTGCAGACACTAAACCCCGTTGGCAGTTAGATTAAGGGCAGCTGATAACGGAGTTGATGGTATATGTATTAGCAAAGACAGACCACTTTGGGGACGAACATCTCCACCTGAGCTCCTGAGCCAAGGACTCCAGAGACAGACTTTTGCTTTTGAGAGGATAACCTGCTGCTTAGAAAAGCTATTTTCCTCTCGGTGACTTTAGATTCTGCTCTTAAAATCAGTTAGGGTGGCTTAACATCTGCCTAGGATGTCAGAGGTATTTGTTGAAATAAGAGTGTCTACATACAGCCCAATGTTCCATGGTAATTCCGAAAATATAAGCAATTAATAATAACACACTAGTAAATCAGCAACTGTAGATATTTTCAGAGCAAAGCCCACCCACCCCCATTTGTGATGTCAAATTTTACACATGCTAGGCAAAATACTACTGATTTGCTATCTCCCCATTTAACCTTAAAAATATCTATCTATCTATCTATCTATCTATCTATCTGTCTGTCTGTCTGTCTGTCTGTCTGTCTGTCTGTCTGTCTGTCTGACTGTCTGTCTGTCTGTTTATTTATTTACTTGTGTGTGTGTGGTTTAGTGAGTTATGTACACCACATGTGTGTAGGAACCCCAAAGGCCAAAAGAAGGCATCGAAGCCTCCAGAACTGGATTTCCAGATCATTATGAGCTGCCGTGTGGGTACTGGGAACTGAATGTTCTCAACAGGAGCTGTAAGTGCTCTTAACAGCTGAATTCTCTCTCCCTTTCCCTCTGCCCAGTATATGTTTAAGGCTAGCAGAGTGAACACAAATCTTTGAAGTTAACATGCTTCTTTGTGTGGTGCTGGTATGTGTATGGCTGTGATGTGTGTTGTAGGAGGGGTTGTGGTGGTGTATAGCAGGGATGGTGGTAGTGCTGGAGGTGCTGATGGTGATGTGTAGGAGGGGTGTTGGTGGTAGTGTGCTGGTGGTGTATATAGAAATATTGTCCTTGTTGATATGTGTGCATGGTAAGTGATGGTATGTGTACAAGTAGCAGTGTATGTAGTTGTTGTGGTGGTGTTGTATGGTGACTTGTGTAGGGGTAGTGGTGATGTTGGTGTGCATATGGGTGGTAGTGTATGTAAGGGTGATAATGCTTACAGAGGTGGTGGTGGTATGTGTAGGACTGGTGGTGTGTGTAGGGGGTCATACTAGTGGTGTGTGTGTCTAAAGGTGATGGCATGTATAGGTAGGGCTGGTGGTTTGTGTAGTGCTAGTAAGGTAGTAGTGTGTGCAGGGGTAACAGTGTATGTAGGGATGATTGTGTATGTAGGGGTGATTGTATGTGTAAGGGTGATGGTGTATATAGGAGTGGTAGCATGTGTAGGGGTGAAGTTGTGTGTAGGGATGATTGGGTGTGTAGGGGTGGTGGTACGTGAAGGAATGATTGTGTGTGTATGGCTTATTGTATGTGTAGGGTGAGGATGTGTGTAGGAATGATGGTGTGTATAAGGATGATTGTGTGTGTAGTGGTGATTATGTGTGTAGGAGTGATGGTGTGTGTAGGGATGATTGTGTATGTAGTATGTAGTGGTGATGGTATGTGTAGGAGTGGTGGTGTGTGTGTAGGAGTGGTGGTGTGTGTAGGGGTGATGGTGTGTGTAGGGGTGGTGGCATGTGTAGGAGTGATGGTGTATGTAGGGATGGTGGTGTATATAGGGGTGATGGTGTGTATAGGGATGAATGTATGTTTATGGGTGATTATGTGTGTAAGGGTGATGGTGTGTGTAGGGGGAGGTGTGTATGTAGGGGTGGTGGTGGTGTGTAGGGATGGTCTGTGTGTAGCTGTGGTGGTGTGTGTAGGGGTGATGGTATGTTGGGATGATGGTGTCTATATGGGTGATTGTGTATGTAGGGGTGATTGTGTATGTAGGAGTGATTATGTGTGTATGGATGATGGTATATTTAGGTGTGGTTGTGTGTGTAAGAGTGATGGTATGTGTAGGGATGATTGTGTGTAGGGATGAGTGTGTGTTTAGGGGTGATGGTGTGTGCAGGGGTGGTAGTGGTGTGTAGGGGTGGTGGTGTGTGTGAGGGTGGTGGTTTGTGTAGGTGTGGTGGTGGTGTGTATGGGTGGTGTTGTATTTAGTGGTAGTAGTGTGTATACGGATGGTTGTTTGTGTAGGGATGATGGTGTTTGTAGGGGTGGTGGTATGTGAAGGCATGATTTTGTACATAGTGGTGATTATATGTGTAGGGGTGATGGTGTTTGTAGTGGTGGTAGCGGTGATTGAGAAGCATTGTCAAATAGCTCCTGCTTATTATCATGAGCTATATCCCTGGGGCTAATGTAGTAGGACTTGTAGACAAGCCATCCTGGAGCTTCATTGCTAGTAGAATATTGTTGAATACAAGAATTCAGGCTCATATGGAGACATGATAACATCCCTGATATGCACAAGCCTAGGAATGGCTACCACTAGGCCCATCTCCACTAATTCAGTGGAGAGTGCTGGCTCCAAGACCTACCTTTCACTTCTCAGCTGCCGTCTAAAGTTCATCCTCTTCCTGGCAGTACCCTTCGCTTAGATCCCAGGCGTGCTACCCTGGCGCTCTCGCTTCCTCAGTGATCCCTACTTCTGAGTGTCGTTGCTGGCTTGTCCATGCTCCTCACCTTTTACAACCACGACTTGGTATTTGGCAGCCATCTGCTCTGTCCACTACACTCCTGGTGATCTCATCAAATCTCACAGCTGTGACAGGAGCCCCAGCCCAATGATTCAAGATGTGAATCCTTGAACGTCTCCTGCTCCCAAGTTCCAGGATCTTGGTCAGTAAGCTACCTCTCAGCACATCCCTGGGATGCCTGAGACAGCACAATGGGACTACCTCCAAAGCAAAGCACATACCCGAGCTCTGCTCTGCTCTGCCTGCTGCTTCTGCAGCCTCTGGCCTTCCGCTCACACGGATCACAACCCCCACCACGGTCTTTGGTATTCTCTGTTTCAAACTGTGTATCTGAAATGCAGGGATACGCTCATCAGTGCTAGCTTCAAACCCTCAGAATACCCCAGGAGCTGTTCACCATCACCATGGCTTCTGCTCCAGTTCTGTCATCTACAGTTTAATACCAGATCGTTGTGAGAACTGAAATGTGAATTGGAGAGTGTTACTTTTCCCTTTTAATTTAATAGTCCCTTGAGCGTCTCATCACTCAATGCTCCACATCACCCTGGCCTTCAAGGCTCTGATGTTCCCTCTAAACGCAAACCCTTCCACATCACTCATCCCTGTCTGCTTCGTGATTCTGCTATTTCAGTGTAACCTCTATTCTCATTAAGACAAGCCAGTCGAACTCAACCAGCAGATGAGATGCTCCCTCTGTTCAACGCCCCCTGGCCCGTCTCTCTTCTCCCTCTCTTTCTCATTAATCAGTCAGCATTTATTAGCAAGGCCCTTGCTCCCTCTCTGAATATATGTAACATAGGCACACATGTCTTTATCATATACATGCAGCTTCCTGTAAAATTGTCTTTGCACAGCACTAGCACCCACTGATTTAGCAGACAGTTTAAAGGGAAATAGATGTAGACACATGTATAGACTTACATACATATGCATTACTGTACTGTTTGTGTTGATCCTATTGTTTAATTATCTGAGTTTTTCTACCAGAACAAAAGCTAAGTGTGCACCTAGATCGCCTTTATATATTGTTATTGATATGCTGACATGAAGAAAATGGTTGCTGAACGAACAAATGAATTGAACGTTATCACGTTTTGCTTACTTTCATAGAGGACACCACTCAAGACCATTCTCATGGTAATTTTAGTGCTCAGGACACCAGCCCAGGGGGCTCACAAGTTTGAGGCAAGCCTGGGCTCTGTATAGTGAATAGGTTGAGGCCAGCTGGACTCCCAGTAAGACTCTGCCTCAAAATAAATACAAAAATAAATAAAACAGTCAGTTTTTTTTCTCTATGTGATTGAGACTAAGCAGGCATGCCCAACCTTTTAATACTGTAGCACAATTTCATCAATATAATTCATTCTAGAGAACTTCACAGCTGAGTTAAAAAAAAATCATCAAGGGTTGGAGTGATGGCTCAACAGTTAAGACTACTTTCTATTCTCTTAAAGGACCCAAGTTCAGTTCCCAGATCCCACAACAGATGGGTCATAACCATTGTGTGACTCCATGCCGAAAGCCTCTGACCTCCAAGGGCAGTTATACTTATAATCACATACCTCCATGGACACACGCACACACACACACACACACACAAGCAGAACAAGAGTTTTACATTCCTTTCAGTCACATACAGAAGTGTAGTGATCAAAACATGGTTGCAGTGTACAGACAGATTCTTATAAAAATACAATCTCTTAATATTACACCTTTCCAACTATAGCGTTTTCAGTGCAGAAAAATATATAGTCCTCAACGTTAAATGTGGACTGTACTTTACATAAAGTCACTTCCTTTTTTTTAACACTGAAAACTCAGGAAAGAATTGAAAATCATCAGATAATTCTCAAAGTCTGCTTTCCTGGCAGACAGTGACTGTTCTGTGGTATTTCAGTGATTAGTCAAATGGACAGTGTGATTTGCCTTTGTCAGGCAAGGTGCTGTAATTTTTCTAGATGTCTGCTAAGATGAAACCATAAAGCAACTCACTTCCCTGCCTCTTTTTCTTCTGCTGACAAATAACCACAGAGGGAACTCAGACACTGGGAGAGCTGGGAGGAAACTGAAGCCTTCTTCTCCAACAAGCAGTCTCCCTTAATGGAATTCTGGTCACGTAGCCCAGATCTCAGAGCTGCCTTGGTTTAATCAGCTTGCTGAACATTAGAGTCGGGAACAGCCATGTCGATGGAGGCTACACATACATAATTTATTTCCTCTAAATTAGGTCTCGGTTTGTTACCCTCTTTTGGTGTTACTTTGAAAGCTGCCACAGTGGGAATACAGCCCTGTAACAGGTTTATGTGGGTGTGTATCTCTGTTCATGCTTGAAGAATTCCAGCATACATCTCCAGTATGGAAGGCAGGTCACTGTATTCTAGGTAACTGACACAGTATGATACTGGTGTTTAAAGTAGGACCTACCTCTTCCCCTAGTTGGAAAGAATAGTGTGGGTTGAAAAATGACTTATCCTCCCTGGCAGATATGGACAAGACAGCAGCCCTAAGCACACATGGGGTAGGGGAGTACGGTCTGCTCTATACAGTCCTGCAGGGAGAGGTCACGTGTGCACATGTGCATGCTCTCACACACAAATATGCATTGCTGTGCAGCACAGCAGCTAGCTGCACAGGACAAGCAAGGCACACACAGACATAGAAAGCTCTAGAGATTCTGGGCACAGCATTTGGCCCAGCATTTTTAGGAACACTGTGCCAAACACACAATTGATATTTTTTTTCTGTTTTCTGTCTATAGCTGACATCTTAGAGTTTGGAATTATAGGGATAAATCCATCAGGCAAAGCTGACACACTGAGTTTCTCCTGCCATGCATTGCTTTACCATCAATAATATTATAGCCTGACTCACAGAAGAGCAGAGAAGTCTTAACTCTATTACCTGGTGAGTGGCCTAGAGGAGATGAATTTATCGGAATTCTACCTATGACTTTCAGTACGGCTGAAAAATTAAAGCAATAGCTTAATAAAATCTGTTTCCTAAAGAACCTTTTAAGAATTGCTTTGTTTTGGCAGTTTTATCCACGTAAACCATTACGTCCATCAGGAAGACTGTTCCTGCAAGTATCCCTTGGTCATCATCCCTCATAGAATTAAAGGGGGACCTTGTTTTCTAAGGCGATGATGATATTTACAGCCCAGCATCATCAAAAGGCAATTCCTTGCTTATTTTGGATTCAGAGCCTGTCCAGACCTCCCTTGTGACTCATTCAGGATTCATTCGGGCCTTTGTGCTTTCTGCGTGCTCCATGCTCTCATGAATCCTTAATTCCATCTGAACTCCGCGGTGCCAGGGTCACTTTCCATCAGCTTGCTCGCTCAGCTGACATGTGCCAGCCTCATCTGTGCTAAGCACTGTACCCCTGCTCGGAGATCTAGCAGGTGCGGGGTCACTGTCCCAAAGACAAAGGAGGTTAGACTCAGTGTTCACCGTTTGCTTTTAAGAGAGGGTAGCCACCTCATCTTCTCTGACTTGCTGAGCTGATGATGAATTTTTCTGGGGTTCACCAACATGACCCCAGGTCTTGTTGATATAGTTCCATGAACCCATCAATAGTGATTACATAATGAATTATTAACAGTGTGGTATACTTGCCCTGTATCTGGTCAGCGAGAAAGAAGTGGTACAGTGAGGGCAGTGCAGACAGATGTGCAGCTAAGCTGGTATCATGGCTCCTTTCGAGGGGTGATACTGCAAGCGTGCTAGAGCGCGGGTCAGAAATCCAATACGGGCAGCACCTTAGTCTGTGGAACCTGCAGTTAAGGCATCCAGGTGACCACAATGGCCAGAAATGAGGTGAGTCATAGATTACATAGGTGAGTTAAAATGCAACCGAAGGACCACAGCATGAGGACTCACCGAAATACTGCAACAAAGCCAGAGGATTGAGAGTACAGACAAATTTTAGAGCAGAATGCAGAAAAGCTGAGTGTAAGATAGTCACTAAGATGAGGATGTTGAATGGTGACTTTTAAAATATCCATTGCCCTCAGAGGTATGTGTATGGCCCAGCTTAGCTGCAGGGAATGGGAACTCGACAATATGAAAAGCAGGAAGAGAGTACTGCGCTATAAGCCTGTATTTCCCAGGGCCATTTCAGTAGCTGAAGCAAGAGGTACATCAGATGTGGTGTTGTTAATCATCTGCAAATGGAGATGGAATACAAATTAAAAACCTTTGACACTTCGGATAGGAGACCTGGACGTAATGGAGTCAGTCTAGCACGAGGGCAGTAGCGATGGCTAGCATTTACTGAAAGCTCACTAAGGACTAGATAGACATCAAAGAAGGTAGAGGCTGAAATCATAACCACCTACAGCCTCACAAGCAATGAGTGCTGACCTCCGACTCCTATGACTTGTGCTTTGCCCACTGCACAGCCTCTTGTGGGAGCCATGAGGATTATGAACCAGCAGTGTTGAGAATTGTTTGGAAACAGGAAGCAGTGCTCCATGGCTTCTCAGGAGTCTGTCAGAATGGAACATTGGGGACTTTCAGAGTGAGGTATGTGTTGTGTCTTTGGGCAGAGGAGCAGTGGACCATAGGGAGTTCTTTGCCTGTGGACTGGAAGAGCAAAAGCCTTGTACAGGGATTGTTGGACCACTTCAGCGTGTGGCAGATTCCACTGAAAGAAAAGGTTAGATCCTGGGGAAACAGACCTCAGAATGTTCTACCAGTGAATAGAAAATGAAAAATAAAAGCATCTAAGACAGCTTTTGCTTGGAGAAGGAGATTTCTAGGACCTTTTTCCCATTTGAAGTGTGCAACTGGAATCAATGATAGGAGACCACAGCAGGCAGATGGGTGCATATTTATTTTCTAAACTCTAAAGCCAACAAAAATGAGAAGTGGATCATGTGCATGTGAGTTCTTGATGGCTAGGGCTATTGCCATAGTTTTCCATCTTCTGTTGAGAGAGTTAAGGTGCAGATTTCCAGGCTCCCGAAAGTCATTTGAACTACATACTCATGATGACAGACACTGGTGCATTGGGCATGTCAGTCACTTTTCCTCCACAAGAAAAAAAAAAACAATAAAGGAGGGAGGGTTTATTTTATTCCATGGCTACTGAGGTCTCGGTCTCCTCCTTGACAACACCGTTGTGTGAGATCTGAGATGAGGGAGACTGCCTTGGACAAGTGTGTGTGACAGTGGCCCTAGAGAAGCTGAGTAACAAGGTGAACTCTAAGAGAAAAATACAGATCCCCTGGGAAGGGGAAATAGACAGGATATCCTGACAGAACTGGGAGCATGGGAGTGGGAAGAGAAGGGAGGGCAAAAGGAGAGGACGAAGGGAGAAGGGAAGGGGGGGAGAACTTGAGGGACAAGATAGTCAAGATGGAGAAAGGACAGGGATGGAAAGCAAGGAACAAGATATTTTGATTGAGGGAGCCATTATGGGGCTAGCATGAAATCTGTCTCTACAGAATTTCCCAGGAATCCACAAGGATGATCCCAGCTAAGACCCTAAGCAGTAATGGAGAGGTAAGCCGAACTGGTCTTGTCCTGTAGTCAGACTGATGAATATCTTAAAATCACCACAGACCCTTCATCCAGAAACTGATGGAGACAGAGGCAGAGACCCACAGAGGGGCACTGGACTGAGCTCCCAAAGTCAGTTAAAGAGTGGGAGGAGTGAGAATATGAGCAAAGAGGTCAAGACCATGGTGGGGACACCCACTGAAATAGTCTACCTGAGCTAATGGGAGCTCACCAACTCAAGCTGGACAGGGAAGGAACAAGCATAGGACCAAACTAGACCCTCTAAATGTGAGTGACAGTTGTATGGCTGGGGCAGACTGCTGGGTCACTGGCAGTGGCACCAGGATTTGTCCTTGCTGCTTGTATTGGCCTTTTGGAATTCATTCTCTTTGTATGGATACCTTGCTCAGTCAAGGACCAAGTGGGGGCCTTGGTCCTTCCTTGGAGCCATGTGCTTTACCCTCTCTGAGGAGTGGATAGGGCTGGGGTGGGGTGGGATGGGAAAGGAACTGGGATTGGTGTATAAAATGAAAAAAAGATAGTTTCTTTTTCCTTTTTTAGAAAATAAAAGAAAAAGGAGAGTGTGTGAGTGAGGGAAGCTGTTCACATCAAGGCAGCCGGCAAGCAGTGAGTATAGAGAGCAAGACAACACTGAGGGGCTTCTTCCCCCTTGGGGCCAAGTGTCTGGTACGGGGTCATTCACACTCCAGGGTGTGTGCCCACAGTGTCTGGTACGGGGCCATTCACACTCCAGGGTGTGTGCCCACAGTGTCTGGTATGGGGCCATTCACACTCCAGGGTGTGTGCCCGCAGTGTCTGGTACGGGGCCATTCACACTCCAGGGTGTGTGCCCGCAGTGTCTGGTACAGGGCCATTCACACTCCAGGGTGTGCGCCCACAGTGTCTGGTACAGGGCCAGTCACACTCCAGGGTGTGTGCCCACAGTGTCTGGCACAGGGCCATTCATACTCCAGACTGGGTGCCCACAGTGTCTGGTACGGCCCATTCACACTCCAGGCTGGATGTGGACAGAGTTCTTTGTACACAGCATCCACATCCACGGAGAAACCCTCTCAGGCATCCAGGAACATGCTTTACTAACATCTCTCAACCCACTCAACCTGACCATCAGGTAGATGGTCAGCCATGGGTATCAGGTATTTTTAATGTTTTCGGAGGCAGGGTTTCAGGAAGCCCATGGTGACCTTGGAGTTATTTTTCATGTAGCTGAGATTACCCTTGTCTTCTGAAACCTCCTGGCTCTAGATGACAGATGTTGATGTTAGAGGTGAGTGCTTCCACATTCAGTCATGATCTCTGTTTTAAATCATGAACCAGAAGGCCCTGGCTCATGTGAGAACATGGACACCGTGAAAAGAACTTCTTTAAGCAGGAAGTTACATGGCATGATGTAGTCCCCACTCAGTTCCCTGTCATGGCCAGGTAGATCTACATCTACCTAGGGATCCTAATTTTAAGATAGTCTGTAACACTAACCTTACTGTTTGATTGTATTCATCTCCCCTTTCCAGTTACTTTGCTCATGCAGTTAAAGCATTCTGGGTGTCAACTGCATGCCAGGAGCTGTGTTTGACTCTGCAGAAACACACCGGAGCAAAGGGAGCACTCTTGAGGCCTTCAGGGGAGACTTGGAAAACAAAGTGAAGTCATTGACACATTTCATGAATGTGTTTGTCTATGTATCTGGAAGTCAGGTGTTTCTATCCCTGTGTGTCACGCAGACTCTAGAACAGCGCTATACTGAAATAGTTCTCATTTGCTTGAGTTTTAGTGCTTGAGTTTGAGTTTTGAACACAACCTTAAAGTTGTTAAGTCTTTTTCTTCCCCTGATCTACCTCATCATACTTCAAAAGTACACTTCAAAGAAGTTTCGAAAGCAAGAGTTGACTTAGAGGTAAAGTACAAATTAATTTTTTTCCACCATAAACCACACAATCTCAGTGACTTTTCTGAAGATTTGGGTTATTTGTTTATTTACTTATTTGATATTTTGTCATGAGAGTTTTTAAAGTTGATGGATTTCTTGCTGCATTGATAGAAATAACCTCTACAAAAAGTGATAGATGCTTCTTGGGCTTTAAGGGTGTCAGACTCTTGAGAGTAGAGAAAACTAAAAGATGCTCAAACCAAGCATGCTAAGAGAGCATAACATGCTAGGATGTAAGACAACAGTCAGTAAATCTGATATGTCTATGGACAGAAGACACAAATATTTCTATTTTTGTGAACCACACAGTCTGTCCAAGCTATTCAACTCTGCCACTGTAGCACAAGTGGCTGCGAACACTATGCAAATAATAGATATGTTCTGCATGTAGGCCACCATGTGAATTAGACTTTTTATCGCCATGACAAAATGCCCAACAGAACAACTTAAATGGGGAAAAGGTTAATTTTGGCTCATGATTTCTGAGGCTTCAGTCTACATGTCAGGGAAGGTGTGGCAGGGCAGAATAGTTCCCCTTACAGAAAGGAGACATTGCCCATGACTGCACAAAGCCTTCCCAAAACCTTAGGGCCCTAATTTCTCCAGCAAGGTTTCACTTTGCAAGATTTCTACAACCTCCCAGATAGCACCTCCTGCTTGGAATTGTGGACACTCCATATTCAGACCCAACCCCTAACAATTGTCGTAAGATTGGTAGAAAGACATGTGTTGTTTGACTTGGAGTAGACAGAAGCACACCATGTCTCTTTTCACGTATTTGAATCATCTCCACAATGAACAGGAATGTGAACCAGGGGATTTATAAGCAATGAGTGAGATTTTATGTCAATATATTTTTGCCAAGTAAAACAGTATCTTACTAATAGGAGTTCCAGAGTGGCCAGGAATTTAATGAGCTTGCTATTCCTGGACATACCAGGAATGTATCAGATGCCCACTTCTTTGACTGTTCTAGGACATCTTCACCCTAAATTCTTTAATGTCCTTTTCAAATACAGATTTCATGGTGAATAGAATTCTGTGCACAGAGCACAGAATAACTCTGGGCTGACTAAGAAGCACAGGTCACTAGGGACCCAACAATTTCACATATGGAATTTTCTCTCTGGAAAGTCAATTACTGGCAAGAAAGCAAATTTTTCTAAATATCAGGTATGCTTATTACATTAGTAAGGGAGTCAAAAAAGCCCACAGTTAATAATAGGTTAGATAATAGTACAATATCCAGAAACTTGATTTAAAGAGTTTCAGATTATATCTGGGAAGTGGACTGTAATTAAAAAAAATATATATCTCCTAAAACACACAAAAAGGTTTTTTTTTGTTTTGCTTATTTTGTTTTGCTTTTAAGAACTCAATTACACTTATAATGTTTAGCTTTCTTTGAACTTGCTATAACATCTTTTTATACTGTCTTAGGATGTTTTGTATTTATACTAAGTTTTAAAAACAACAGCTCTCCCAGGTGGATGTGTAGATGGGTAAAATTAATGATACTGATTTATTCAGAGCCTTTTGTCCCTGATACAAATGAGAAGCAGGCGGTGTCTGAAGGATGAACATGACAGGAAGCTAAATGGTTTAAAATTTGTGGCTGTTCTTAACAGGGTACCCATGTGTGCCAAATAGGCAGAGCCTCAGCCAGGCGCAGATTGGTTTCCACCTCCCAGCGGAGGGTCAGGAGGGGTGACCCACTCCAATCAATATCCAGTTGTTAAAGTAACAACCGTATCGGTTCTGGATGGCCGACTGGGCGAAAACATGTTTGTTCTACTTAATGTGACAGTGTCCTGTCAAATTAACAGCCACGGTGGCAGGAGCAAGCTTGCTTTAATGGGTCTGAGGCAGTTCCACTGAGAATGTCTCATCAACGTAACTGAGAGGAACCCTAAACCTCATTACCGAGGTTTATTTGCAGACGATAACGGAACCTATGCCTCGTACAACAGGATTTGTTTGCTTTCTTAGCAATGGCAGTGTGGTGCTCTTCATCAAAAGCTGCCCTTGGAACTCTGACACATGATAGGGTTTGGTATGGTTCCCCAGACACCCAGGGAAGTACAGCTCTCGAGGAACAATGCTCTGACGGGCACCAAGGTGGGTGTGCATTGGAATGAACCAAGCACCAGATTCAGAGGGCGATGCTGGCCAGGCCCCATATACATGCTTGCTTTCTCCTTCCTCTTGATTTGCATAGTCATCCTGGGTGAATGGATGTTTCAAGGCTAGATCACAGGCTTCTCAGATTAACCATATGATCGGCTGTGTCTGGCTCACCTGAAAGGTTTTTGAAAAACGATGTGTTCTCACTTAGAAACAACATAATTTAACAGTTGATGGTGTGTACTTTTCTCCCTTCTTTCCATTCTTCCCTCCTCACCCCTTCCCTTCTCTGTCCCTCCCTCTTCTCCACCTCCCTCTTTTCCTTCCTTCTTTTCTTTCCATCCCTTTTTCTGACCAGCTCTTTCTTTCTTTGTTGATACCGTTTCATCACCTGGAATTCACTCTACAGTCTTGTGATCCTTCTGGCTTTGTGTCCTGAGCACTGGGATTACAGGCATGCTCCACTATGCCTGACCTTGGATATTTGGTGTCAGCAGAACATGGTAGATTTCCTCACGGCAGTAGCCCATGAGAGAATAATGCAGAATGGCAGGGAGAGTGTCTGAGGAAAAGCACTTAGAAGCCACTGTCTGGGAGCCAGAAGACATGGCTACAAACCAGCTCTGCTGCTGGAAAAGTCTTGAGAAAACTTAGTCCTCGTAATTTTCCATCTGAGAAATGAAAAGCTCTGTGAGATGATCCTCAAAACATCTTACATCCCAGTGTTTTTGTTAGGGTTCCCATTGCTGTGAAGAGACCCCACGACAATGGCAATTCTTATAAAGAAAGCCTTTAATTGGGGTGGCTCGCTCACAGTTTCAGAGTTTCTGTCCATTATCATCATGACGGGGATCATGTTGTGTAGAGGCAGATGTGGTGCTGAAGCTGAGAGTGCTACGTTTTGTATGTAACAGGAAGTCGACTGACTGTCACACTGAGAGAAACTTGAGCAAAAGAAACCCCCAAGTCCACCCTCACAGTGACACACTTCCTTCAACAAGGCCACACCTTCTAATAGTGTCACTTCCTTTAGGAGCCATTTTCTTTCAAACCACCACAGCATGCTTCTGTGGTGGGAGGGTTGGCATCGGCTTGATTGTTCCTGGCTGGGAGTTCCTGCAGCATGTGACTGCCTATCTCATAGAGCTGGAATGTTTTGTGAGGAACATATTTGTGTGATGGGAACCCTGACAGCAACACTAGCACTCTTATGGGAAGCAGTCTGGGAGGTGACACTAATGTTCACGTATGTACCAATGTACGACAAGAACTTTCCCACACACCCTTCATGTCTTGTGGAGTGACTTGGCAGGCAACAGACCTCAACGCAGAACCTAGGAAGCCAAGGTTGTCTTTCAGAAAGACAAAAGCAACAGTATTCCATCAAGATCATAAATGCTTTTGACGGAATTTCTAGCTAAGCTTTCAGAAAAAAAATCTAGAGACAGACTTGATTCCCTCTACCTGGTAGCCATTCCCAGGACCTGTGTGGCCCCTTCTGTTCGCTGACTGCTCGTTGATGTGGGAGTGCAGGTGTCTGATGGAGAAGCCGTCCGTTTTCAATAGCCACTGTGATGTGTCAGGAGACGGTCAGGCTCATTTCTTGAAGCAGATACAATTCTTTTCATTCTGTTTCATTAGATGTCAAATATCCCGATAGACAGAAATCTAAACCTGCATTTCCCAAGTGCTGTTAAAGGTATATTAAATTTTCCGGGGTGAAGCAGTACTTTAAAAGCAAACACAGTTTGAAATTTACCCATTATGGAGCCACCTGAGACCTTAATAATTTTGTAATTTTTTTCCCTCTGAAAGTGGAAATATTCAGAAGCAAACACAGAATCTTTCATTTTAGTCTAATTTGGAACTGAGGCAAGGACACAAAATTGCTTCCTGACAGACAGGACAGTGGCATTTTTACAGTTCCTAAACCATTGTCACACTCTGGCTGACAGGCCTCACCCTGGCTCTCCCAGCTCAAGAATTCACTGGGTCAAAAGCTTGAAGATGGGTATATAGTTAGCTAGAGATGGGTGAAGATAGCCAGAGAGTAGAAAGCACCTCTATGCAAGTCTGAGAATGTAAGTCTAATCCACCCTCAGAGCCTACAGTGAAAGAAGAAAACGGACCCTTGAAGATTGTCTTCTGACTTCTACACACCTGCAAAGTCACTTGACAGGCCAAACATTCTTACACACACACACGCGCATGCGCGCGCGTGCGCGCACACACACACACACACACACACACACACAACTAGATGGACACACTAAACACAGTCACATACTAAATAAATACAAAATTTTAAAAACCTTGAAGGTGAGTCAAGTTTACTTGCTATAGTCCAACAGAAAGCAAGATAATTATAGGATTATATTGCATTTTAATGTAAAACCTAAGAGACTAAAACTACTAGGAATGAAGCAAATTAAAACTACACAGGAGTCTTCAAACAAACCTAATTTTAACACCCCCAGTACCCAAGTTCTGGGCTCAAGCTCATGGCTTTGGGTATGTGAAGCAAACATTCCCCTGTGGAGCTGAAACCTTAGACCGACTAGGGGGTGTTTTCCCCAGTAGGAGCTTGATGAAGTTTAAGAATCTGATTTGTCTTTGCTGAGTTTTCTTCTTGTATTGATAGCCTTGCTGTTGAAAAGCACAAGAGCCTGTCCTCCTGTCTCATGTTAACTGGCCTTTTACTGGATGCAATGCTAGGAAACAGCAGGAACTCCCCAAGTCAGCAATACTACCCTCTGTGGGATTCTTGGATTCTATGGTTGAGTACATCCAATGCAGTGTCTGGGCCTGGAGTCTTTGAGATCTATGAGTTTGGGTTGTTTTATATTGCATTGGCTGGGATGCAAACAGACTAGATGAGAAGGAGGATAATGGGATTTTGAGGGAGAGATCTTGAGGCTAAACTGAAGTAACCCTGCAAATGCTACTTTATAACTGAAAATTCATATTGACACATATGGAAGACATCGACCAACAACAAGAGCTTGATTGAGAAAGGGATGTGGGCGCAGTATTCCAAGCTACTTCTGGCTGGTTGGGGTCGCCAATAATCTTATGGAGACCTCAAGAAAATTTAGAGTTATGATCAAGTCCTGACTGAAGTATCCTGTGAGTCTTGATCATCTCAGGCAGCAGTCTTGAATCTGTTCTGGATGTAGAACTCTGACATCTGGGCCATCTGTTTCTGCCAGAGATTTATCAGGTGGTCTTCCTTGATCAAAACTGATTTTTCTTAACTCAGGATGAATCCAGAGCTTCTCATTTTCTGTGGAAACAAAAGCAAAATCTCTTCTCCAAAGTAACATACCTTTTGACTTCAACTTTGAAGTCAAGTTATTTTCAAAACACCTATCTTGGATTAATTCAGCAACATTTATAAGCAAATATCTTTTAGCAGATGTTGCTCCTTCCTCAGCATTCAAACAATTCAAAGAGAGCATAATAACACACAGTAACAAGATCCTCTGTGTATTTTTCATCTTTATGTGGCTTTATTTTAACCTCTATTTCTTTTATTTTTACTTTAACTTTTTGAGTCAGGTTCTCTGTGTATCTTTGGCTGTCCTGGAACTCCCTCTGTAGACCAGGCTGTCTTTGAACGCACAGAGATCCACCTGTCTCTGCCTCCCAAATGCTGAGATTAAAGGTGTGTGCTACCACACCTTGAACTCAGAGATCTGTCTGCCTCAGCCTCCCAGACATTGGGATTAAAGGCATGTGCCACCACACCCAAATACTCTCTTTCTTTTTTTATTTTAAGGACTTTAACCTTTTTCTTTTTTCTAGCAAGTCTCTATATATTTTTAACACACAGTAAACCATTTAGAGGTTTTTTTAAAAAAATCTTTGAATCTATCTTTACTGTATATCTGTCTCTTTTTCTGACCATATGAGTCTTTAATTTGCTAAACAATATGGGTAGGATTAAAGCCATGGCTTTGATGGCTGGATCCAGCCCATTCTTTAGCTTTATGAGATTCCACTCTCATGGCAGAGGTACTGACTGTAACCATGTTTATTATCACAACTGTATGCCATTTCAAGATTCCTGCCAGCAAGCAAGCTGCAGCAGTTAGCTCACAAAACATGCTCAAATGCTTCGTAGTTGGACTGCCTGCCTGAAAGAGTTAGAGTTTGCCCAGAAAGCCAGCATTTTTAAACAGTGTGGCTTTTTTCCTGTTATAGCTAAAACTCCAAAAGCATGTGGTCAGCTTTTTGTCAACACCATTTAAGTGTTTCATGGCAGGACCTCTTTAGAGAGCTGCAGGATTTTGCAACTAAAGCTGAGTCAGGAAACTTCTTTTAAATGAGAGTGTTTGCTTGCCTCTAGCAAGCAGAGCAGACCCAAGAAGCCATGATCTACTCTATTCTTTTCTGTCTAGAATTACTTCCCAAGCTCTCTCAGGTTTTATGTGGATGCAGTTATCCATGTGGGCACCATTCTGTAACATGAAGGCCTGCTTGTTGGGGTTTCTGTCCTGCCCAGTTCCCACAGCCAGCAGGCCCCAAAGAAAATCACAGAGCTCTTCATAAGTTATAAACTGATTGGCCCATTAGCTCAGATGTTGTATTAGCTCTTATAACTTATATTAGCCCATTATTGTTATCTATGTTAGCCACATGGCTCAGTACCTTTTTCAGAGGGGCAGGTCACATCCTGCTTCTTCAGTGTCTGGACAGGACTGTGGAGAGAGCTTCCTTCTTCCCAGAATACTTTTGTCTTTGTTGCCCTGCCTCTACTTCCTGTCTAGTTGTCCCACCTACACTTTCTGCCTGGCTACTGGTCAATCGGCGTTTATTTAAAATATAATTGACAGAATACAGACAATTCTCCCACACCATATTTCTTCTTACTTAACCAAATAAATGTGTTTTCTAAATTTACTGCAGTGAGATTAAATATGGTACCCAAGTGTTCCAGATTCTTGCTTGTTCTGGCAACACATAGAGCGGATATTGATGCCAATTTTGTGGGTACCAGTAACTGATTCCTAAAGAGAAGTGATATTTAAAGAATATTCTGGGATAGAATAGTTTTAAAGTGAATCATTGCTCCACAGTGCAGCTGATCCTATGCAACATGTGAAAGATTGGTTTGGTTCAAAAATTCTGATAAGCGACATTTCTGACGCACAACCAATTGTAATTCGTAATAAAGAAAAATGTCTGCAGAACTGACAGAGTGACCACACCTGCCTGCTATGCATTCAATATGATGTTGAGTTACTATAAAGTTGATAATAATTAGAGAAAATGGAACACACACCAGGTTTCAAAATGACCTTTCCTCTGGGATTTATAGGTAAGGCATACTTGACTAAACTGCTCAATCTAAAATGTAATAACTACAAAGAATTGATAAAAGTGTAACTTTCTAGTGTATTTACAAATAATATTACTCTGGGTTAGGGGTAATGAAAAATCAAATCTGATAAAAACTGTAGCAATCTGTCTTTCTGCTTCTCCACTCAGCTATAATATTTTAAAGTAACTTTATTATTATTATTAAATATTATTATTATTATTATTATCATCATCATCATCCCAATCAAGGTTTCTCCTTCCTCTGCTCCGCCCAGTCCCCTCCCCAGCTTGTCCTTCCACTTCTCCACTCCTCTTCCCCTCCTCCTTTTCTTTCCAAAAATGGCAGACCTCCCATGGATATCAAAGGGTCATGGTGTAGCAAGTTTCAGTGAGATTAGGCACCTACTCTCCTATTAAGACTGGACAAGACAAGCTGGTAGGAGGAAAAGGTTCCCAAAGCAGGCAACAGAGTCAGAGACAGCCCCTTCTCCCACTGTTAGGAGTCCCGCAAGAAGACTAACCCACAAAACTGTAACAAATATGCAGAGGAAGCAGGTGAGGCCCGTACAGGCTCCCTAGTTGTTGGTTCCGTCTCTGTGAGTCCTATGAACTCAGGTTAGTTGATTCTTTGGGTTTTATTGTGGTATCCTTGACCCCTCTAGCTCCTACAAACCTTCCTCCTCTTCTGCAAGGTTCTCCAAGCTCAGCCTAATGTTTGGTTGTGGGTTTCTGAATCTATTTCCATCAGTTGCTGGATGAAGCTTCTCTGATGACTATTGAGCTGGGCACCAATATATAAGGATAGTAGAATATCATTAGGCATCATTGTATTGACAGGTTTGTTTTTTTTTTTTTTTTGCTAGTCCTGTTTGGTTCTATCCTAAGTCTCTGAGCTATCCAGCTCTGGGTTCTGATGCATGAGGCAGTGACAGAAGTGGGCTGCCTCTCATGGCATGGGTCTCAGACTGGACCAGTATTTGATTTGCCAGTCCCACAATTTCACCACCTTTATCTGAACACATCTTGTAAGCAAGACAAATTGTAGGTTGAAGTTTATGTGGCTGGGTTGGTGTCCCAGTCCCTCCCACTGGAAGTCTTGCCTGGCCAAAAGTGATGCCCAGTTTAGGCTGTGTATCCCCTATTGCTAGGTGTCTTAGCTCAGGTCAGTCTTGTAGATTCCTGGGAGTTTCTGTTGCACTATATTTCTACTTCAGTTGGGATGGTCCCCGTTTCCAGTTGTGTCTTCCAGTACTCTTCCCTTCTGACCCCTGCAACCTGATCCCTCCTGTTTCCATCCCCACCCACGGTCAGTCGACCCCCCCAGATCTATTCTCTTTCCCATTCCCAGGGAGAACAGAGTCCCCGCTTGAGCCGTCCTTGTTATTTAACTTCTATGGGTCTGTGGATTGTAGCATGGTTATCCTTTTCTTTCCGGCTAATATCCACTTATAAATGAGTACATGCCATGTTTGTCTTCCTGGGTCTGGGTTATCTCACTCAGGATGATTTCTTTCTAGTTCCAACCATTTGCCTGAAAATCTTATGACATCCTTGTTTTTAACAGGTGACTAATACCCCATTGTGTAAATGTACCACATTTTCTTTGTCCATTACTTGATTGAGGTTATTTCCAGATTCTGGCTATCATGAATAAAGCTGCTGTGGACACAGTTGAGCAAGTACCCTTTGGGTATACGCTGAGAAGTGGTGAAGCGGGGTCAGATTGAGTCCCAATTTTCTGAGAAACCACCATCTAAATTTTCAAAGTGACTTTACAAGTTTGCACTGCCACCAGTAATGGAGGGTTGTTCCTTTTGTTCCACATCTTAGCCTGCATGAGCTAAAACCTGTGGTTTTTATCTTAGCCATTCTATTTCTCAGCCATTTGATATACCTCTGCTTCTCTGTTTAGATATATACCTCATCATTTTTAAATTTGATTTGTAAATACTTGTTCTGCTTCTAATTGGGGAAATAATTTGAAGACTATTGTATTAGCTCTTGAGTATTGTATTGGCCTGGCACTTTTCTTGATAGAGAGACTTTTGGTGACACTTCTATTTCCTTAGGCATTTTAGGTCTATTTAAATTGATTTTTTGATATTGATTTAACTTTGATAAGTGGTATCTATCAAAAAAATTGTACATCTCTTTTAGATTTTCCAATATTTTAGAGCAGAAGTTTTTGAAGTATGACCTAATGATTTTTTTGATTTCCTTGTTATCTGTTGTTATGTCCCTTTTTCATTTCTGATTTTGTTAATTTGGATATTTTCTCTCTGTCTTTAAATTAGTATGGATAAAGGTTTGTCTATCTTGTTAAATTTTTCAAAACACCAGCTCTTTGTTTCATTGATTCTTTGTACTGTTTTCTTTCTTTCTATTTTATTGCTTTCAGTCCTTAGGTTATTTCCTGCCATCTACTCCTCTGAAGTATGATTGCTTCTTTTTTCCTAGAGCTGTCAGGTGTACTGTTAAGTTGCTGGTGTGAGATCTCCCTATATTCTGTATGAAGGTACTGAGTGATAGGAACTTTCCTCACAGCACAGTTTCTATCACGTCCTGTAAGTCTGGGGGTGTCGTGCATTCCTTTTCATTGAATTCTAGAAAGTTTGTTGTTTCCCTATTTACTTCTGCCTTGGCACAGAATTCATTCAGTATAAAGTTGTTTAGTTTTGCACACTTGCTGCTTTTTCTGTCATTGTTAAAATCCACTTCAAATCCATGATGGTCTGATAGGACAGAGGGTTTTTTTTTTTTTTTTTCAATTTTCTTGTGTCTTTTGAGACTAGCTTTGTGACCAAGCATGTGATCAGTTTTGGAGAAGGTTACCTGAGGTGGTGAGAAGATGGTGTATTCTTTTGTGTTGGGTGAAATGTTCTGTAGAAATCTGGTAAGTCCATTTGGTTAATAATGTCATGTTGGTGGATTTTCCCTTTGATGAGTATAAAGTGTCCTTCCCAATCTTTTTTGATTATTTTTGCTTTGAAATCTATTTTCTTAGATATTAGAATAACTACATCAGCTTGCTTCTTGGGACTATTTGCTTGAAAAATCTTTTTCCAGTCCTTTTTTTCTGAGGCAATGTCTATCTTTGACGTTGAGGTGTTTCTTGTATGCAGCAGAAGAAGGAATCTTGTTTTTGAATTCATTCTGTTAGTCTGTGTCTTTACCAATGATTGTTACTTCTGCTATTTTATTGTAGTTGTTGTTGATGATAGTGTGTGTGTGTGTGTGTGTGTGTGTGTGTGTGTGTGTGTGTTCCTTCTTTGGGTTATGCTGACATGAGATTATCAATATGCCTTGTTTTTGTGGGTGCAGTTATCCTCCTTGAATTGGAGTTTTCCGTTTAATACCTTCTGTAGGGCTAGATTTGTGGACAGATATTGTTTAAATTTGACTTTATCATGAAATATCTTGCTTTCTCCAACTATTGTGATTGAAATCTTTGCTGGGTGTAGTAGTCAGGACTGGTATCTGTGATTTCTTAGAGTATGCAAAACATCTGTTCAGGCCCTTCTGACTTTCAGTCTCCACTGAGATGTTGGGGGTAACTCTAATAGGTTTGCCTTATATGTTACTCAGTCTTTTCTTCTTTTAGCTTTTAATATTCTTTCTTTGTTCTCTGTGTTTAGTATTTTGACTATTATGTGGTGTGGGGACTTTTTTTTCTAGCTCAACCTATTTGGTGTTTTATAAGCTTCTTGTACCTTTATAGGCATGTCCTTCTTTAGGCTAGGAAATTTTTCTTCAGTGATTTTATTAATAATATTTTCTGGGTCCTTAAGCTGGGAGTCTTTTTTTTTTAAGATTTATTTATTTATTATGTATACAGTGTTTTGCCTGCATATCTGCCTTCAGGCCAGAAGAGGGTATCAAATCTCATTACAGATGATTGTGAGCCATCATATGGGTGCTGGGAATTGAACTCAGGACCTTTGAAAAAGCAGTCAGGGTGCTTAACCACTGAGCCATCTCTCCAGCCTTTAAGCTGGGAATCTTCTCCTTCTTTTATTCCTATTATTCTAGGCTTGGTCTTTTTTTTCGTGGCCCAGGTTTCCTGGATGTTTTGTGTTAGAGATTGTTTAGATTTAACATTTTCTTCGGCCAATGTATTCTTCTATTCTGTCTTCAGTGTTTGCAATTCTCTTTTCCATCTCTTGTAGTCTGTTAGTGATGCTTGTATCTCTTGTAGTCTCTTAGTGATGTTTGTGTCTGTGTTCCTGTCACTTGTCTAGATTTTCCATTTCTAGAATTCCCTCGGTTTCTGTTTTCTTTATTGATTCTATTTCTACCTAGAAGAAATTCTATTTCTACCTAGAACAGTTTTATTTATTTCCTTCAACTGTTTGGTTTTTTTCTTTGAGTTTCTTGACATTCTTTAAGACCTTTATTGTTTTCCTCCAGTTTTTTATTGTCTTTTCCTAAATTTTAAAGGGATTTATTCATTTCCTCTTTAAGGACTTTTATAAATTTGGTTTTAGGATTGTTTTCTTTTATTTTAGCTGTATTGGAATATTCAGGACTCGCTGTAGTGGAATAGCTAGGATCTGGACATGACATACTGCCCTGGCTCTTGTTGATTGTGTTATATCAGTGACATTTAGGCATCGATATTTAGAGTGATTATATAAATCTAGGTTCCAATTGCTGGGTTTTTCTTTGTTGGATGGGCATTTTCTTTTTTGGTTTCTGTTCTCTCTCTGGTCTTCTTGCTAGAATGCCCCGTGGTTGAGTAGAGGATTTTCACCCACATTGAGGGTTGTACTTTTGATGGCCTTTGGTCCAGCAGGGGGCTGCCACTCAAATTTGGGGCTGGAATTATGTCTCTGTGAGTGGCCTCTGATATGGCTGGGTTCTCCTGGGATTCAGAATACTTGCCTGGCTTCTGGTGGGGTAGGAGGTTTCCTCCAAGATATGGGGCAGGTTGTCACAGTTAAAACATTTTTTAAATGACCTTAAAGCAGAATTATTGGTAGGCCTGAATATTGACTTCCGTCTGTTCTTACCTGTCTCTCAGCAAATTCTTTAAAATCTAAGCTCCCTGCCTACATCATTGCCCAAGAAGATTATGTATTTGTTTCTAAGTTTCATTACTAAAGATTTAGATATTCAAGTTTGAGATCTGGGTCTTAGTTGTGGAACATTTTGACAAGCTGGAGGGTGTTGAACATCCTTCTGCTATAAATGTTTTGCAAGAGTAGATATAAGCTCTGTTGTGTTTTTAATTGAACCCTGTTCCTATTAATTGGTGCATGTGCACATGTGTATGTGAGTGAGTGTGTGTGTGTGTGTGTGTATACATGCATGTCTGTTCTTTTTACTGTCATCTAGGAATCTCTGTTGGTGGTGTGATCTAGTCATGCAAGTGAATTTTTTATGTGAGTGAGCATTTATGCTCTGTCTTGTTTTAATCTAGCTGCCCATCACTGGTTATATGATCTTAGAAGAATTCATAAGTGGTTTCTGAGATTTGGATTCCTCTTTGGTCAGTTTGAGACATGTTGAGGTCAATGACAGAGTGTTCCTGGAGAGATTAGGAGAGACAATGACAGGTTTCCGGAGAATGAGCATGCAGTTGTACATCACAATGATTGGTTTACTCTGTGGTCATTAGTTCAACCCTAGAGCAAAGATGGAACAGGGATGAGACAAGATTTTGTGCTTGGCACTCAAGTAGGATATGGTGTCTAATAGATTAGATATATCATGTCTAATATTTTTGACCATCTTGAAGATTCCAAGCTTGATCCATAGTACTGAAACATGTTTCCCATTTTACTGTAAGAAACAGAGATGGTGAACCAGCTGCATAAACAGCTCTGAAAAGCCAAGCCCAAAGACTTGTAAAAACCCAAGATGATGTAGTAGATGAAAACACCTAGGTTGAAATAAGTTTTTTTTATAAGCAGATACCCCCAGGATTTAAACATTCATCCAAATTCATTATCTCTTCTCATCTTCATCTTAAAGAGAATGAAAGAATTCTCTTGCCACCATATAAAAGGAACAATTCCTATTAGGGCTCAGGAAGTTAAAATCAGGTCCTGTTCTCTACTAATTAACTATATCGTCATTATGTCAGCTAATGTAATGCTTTCTCCTCTGTAAAATGAATGGGATGTATTGGATAAACCTGAGGTTCTCAAATTTGGTATTCTTTAAGCTTCCAAAGGAAACAGAAAATTTGAATCGGATGTAGGTGGACGTTCTGTCTATGTGTTATTTTCATTGGTTAATAAAGAGACTGCCTTGGCCCTTTGATAGAACAGAAAATTAGGTAGGTGGAGTAAACAGAACAGAATGCTGGGAAGAGGGCAATGAGGCAGATGCCATGGAGCCAGTCACCAGGTCAGACATGCTGAATCCTTCCCGATAAGCCACACCTCATGGGGCTATACAGATTATTAGAAATGGGTTAATCAAGATGTGAGAGTTAGCCAGTAACTAACTCTCTAGAGATAATGGGCCAGGCAGTGTTTAAATGAATACAATTTGTGTGTTGTTATTTCCGGGGCTAAGCTAGCCGTGTGGGAGCCGGGCAGGACAAAAAGCAGGCCTACCTGCAGCTCCTCACTACAAATGGTGCAAATGGTGTTGGAGAGTTGTTTGTAATCTGCCAATTATATTTTAAATAAATGCTGATTGGCCAGACAGGAAGTATAGGCAGGAAAACCAGACAGGAAGTAGAGGTGATGCAATGAGAACAGGAGAATTCTGGGAAGCAGGAAGCTCCCTTCACCACTCCTGCACATACCACTGAAGAGGCAGGATATAACCTGCCCAGCTGAGAAAGGTACTGAGCCGTGTGGCTAATGTAGATAAGGATAATGGGGCAACAAAAGTTATAAGAGATAATAAGTAGCCTGGCCTAATGGGCCAATCAGTTTATAACCTAAACTGATTATAACCTAATGTAGACTCTGTGATTTTCTTTGGGACTTGCCGGCTGTGGGGTACCGGGTGGGACAGATACCCCAACAAGCTGGTCTTCATGTTACAATTGGAGGTAACTTCACACAATACCCCAGTTTTCTCAGTCTCTCACTCCCAAGGAACACTAGGGAAAATTGTCCCTTTCCACACTCAGGATATTTTTATGCTATTCTGGGATACATAGTGGTCTACTTTGCTGGCTAATTCGGGTCATACTAGGTTATTGCAATAATCCATCTGGGTGACAATAATAGTAATAGTTACCACTTTTGGACTAGTTCATGCTGGGAGCTATGCTAAGAACGTCAACAAATGAGCTCATTTAATACCCATCACAGCTTTATGAGCTCAACACTGTGATGCTTATTTTATAGAGAAGTGCACCAAGGCAAAACTGGATTCTGTAGTATGGACAAAGTCATGCTTGTCAAACACCAAAATAGCCATTCAAAGCTCAACAGTATTATATCCTGGCACCAGCATGCTGAGGTAGGCCCAGCAGTGTGTGTAGATGGCACAGACAATGATGGCAGGACAGTGGCAGGGAGGCCATGCAGTAAAACCCTGGAACTTGGATCCAGGCTGTCAGGGACGCAGGGCAGATAGTCTCTTCAAGCCACTGAAAGTCTTGAGCTCTGTTCCCTAGACGAGACTGCTCTCACAATTTGATCTTTGGGATTACCTGCCAAAAATGTGCCTATAAATATAAAATAAATATAAAACCAACACAATGAAATCATTTCTTGTAAAACACTCTGCCAAGTTAAGAAGATCTGACTTACATTTACAAACAGATGTGCTGCAGCCATTTCATGGGGTAATGGGTTGGCTTTGGCTAATGATGTTTTATTTTTACAGGGCTGGGGCTGGAACTGGAGGCATTACAAGCAGACAGGGAAATATCTGACTTCTTTAGATTGCTTTCTTGAATCACCTGCAGCTGAATTTTCTACGAACTCTGGATTTAACTAACATGGAATTCAGTGAGATGTGCCTGAAGAGTTGGAATATTATTGAACGAGAGTTAGGGATAATGGTGGAGGAGTTGTGGCTTACGAAGACTAATATGAGTTACAATGGTACAATGGAAGAAATATAAAACTTTTTATCAGATCCTTGAAATGCGAGACTTGAATTTCATTCATCAAACTCAGTAGAAAAATACCACGATTCACAATGCACAATAGGGGACCAAAGCACTGCCTGCAATAGCAAATAACTGCGTTCCATTCTCAGCACCTATCTCTGGCAATTCACAGCCTATAACACCAGCTCCAGGGGATGTGACGCTCTTTTCTCCATGGGCATCCACGCTCACATGTGTACACACACTCCTATACACAGACGTAAAAAAAAAATAAGCCTTCAAAGTGCACAGTAAAGTTGAATGTGTAATCCTATCAGCTTGGCAGGTGGAAGTAGGAGTATTAGAAGTTCAGAGTCATCCTCAGCTTCATAGTAAGTTTGAGGGGCTATTCTAGGCTATAGGAGACCTACATCAAAACCAACAAAAGCACAAATAAATGGAGGCAAAGCAGCTTATCAAAATGTACAATATCCACTTTCTGTTTATCTCCTACAGATGACAGATTCTGCCAACTGCCTACATTCCTCCCATTTCCTTGCTTCTGCCATGACTTTGGTTTTGGCATTGCCACAGTCTCTTCTCCAGCTTACCTTGCAGCCAGAGGCAAGCATGTGATGCTATTCCGACCCAAAATACTTTTAGGAAGTTAGCTGAGATTTCAAGTGAAAAAGCTCTTTCCTGATACTCTATCTCAAATGAAAAAGAAAACCTAGGGATTTACTTTGGGGTGAGGTTTTAAATTTTTAGTGTACTGGCACAGAGGGCCTTTCCCACGAAGTGTGACTTTAGGTAGAAATTTTGGGATGAGGTCTGTCAATAATGACAGGAACTTGACAAAGACTTTCAGACACACTTTGCCTAACTTTAAATTTCAAAGCCAAGCCTACTTTTTTAGAAATATATTTATGCCGAGCGATGGTGGTGCACACCTTTAATCTCAGCACACCTTTAATCCGGAGGCTGAGGCAGACAGATCTCTATGAGTTTGAAGTCATCCTGGCCTACAGAGTGAGTTCCAGGACAGACTCCAAAGCTAGAGAGAGAAAACCTGTCTCAAAAAACAAGAACTAGCATATTCTTCAATACTTGAACATATAAAGAAATTTACTGAGAGGTTTGCAAGAATTCTGGGGGACTGTAGAAAAATATCAATAAACTCTAAATGGAATATGAAATATTACATTACATTAAAATACAATGCTGCAAGTAGAATGATTGGAAATTGAAAGTGTGGAAAATCAACAAAAACTCTAAATTCTGGGAAGCTTCAGTACAGGCAAGGGGCTACCTAGAGGACAAAGGGAATGTGTCTTAATTGTGAGTCTGGTAAGACTAACTGTTCGGAGTAAGTAAAATACTCCAGGAATTCCTGCTGAGAATTTGTGTGCTGCTTCTGGGCAAGCCTGCTGTATAGAATCTTGTTTGTTGTTGGTATTTCACGTGTCAGTTTGCTTGGATATCTGGTTAAATAAAGAAGATGTTTCTGGGGAAAAAGGTTTCTAGGTGAGCTTAACCTTTTAATCAGAAGACTGAGGAAGGAGGAATGCTGTTTCAGTGCAATTTGACTGCATTTGAGCACTTAAACCTACAGTGGTCTGTATTGATTCCTAACTCTAGACTCACCTAGAAGACAAACCTCTGGGCATGCCTGTGGGGGATTACATAGATTAGGTTAGCCTCTGGGCACACCTGTGAGGGATTAGCTAGACCAGGTTTCTTTGTAGGCACACATGTAAGGGATTAGCAAGATTGGACTAGCCTCTGGTCACATTTTTGAGGGATTAGCTAGATCAGGTTACTTTGTAGGCACACATGTGAGGGATTAGCTAGATCAGGTTACTTTGTAGGCACACATGTGAGGGATTAGCAAGATTGGTCTAGCCTCTGGTCACATTTTTGAGGGATTAGCTAGATCAGGTTACTTTGTAGGCACACATGTGAGGGATTAGCAAGACTGGGCTAGCCTCTGGTCACATTTTTGAGGGATTAGCTAGATCAGGTTACTTCGTAGGCATACCTGTGAGGAATTAGTGAAATTGGGCTAGCCTCTGGTCACACTTTTGAGAGATTAGCTAGATCAAGTTACTTTGTAGGCATACCTGTGAGGGATTAGCGAGATTGGGTTAGCCTCTGGTCACGTTTTTGAGAGATTAGCTAGATCAAGTTACTTTGTAGGCACACCTGTGAGGGATTAGCGAGATTGGACTAGCCTCTGGTCACACTTGTGAGGGATTAGCTAGATCAGGTTACTTTGTAGGCACACCTGTGAGGAATGGCAGATTGGGTTAGCCTTTGGGACTGTGATGGGTTATCTAAATTAGGAAAGCCTCTGACCACACTTATGAGGGATTAGCTAGATGAAGGTAACTGTAGTGGGAAGTACTTTAATTCTGGGTGGTACCATTCCAGTTACATGGAGTTTCTTCCCTTAAGCCTCATGACATACTGAAAATCTCTTCAAATGCATATATTTAAATATGTATGCACATGTCCACACATAATTTTCATGCCTAGTCTCTTCTTCCTCTTATATATGTATTCTTTGGCCCACCCTGACGCTAATATTTTGTTAATAGTTTGTTTGTTACCTCTTCCGGGAATTTTCACATTTTAAAAATTATCAAAATTTCCAGAAATAAATTTTTAATGAAAACAACCTTTTAAGATACGGGGATGTCCCCAGATAGGTCCTTGGGAAGCAGAGGAGAGGGTGCCTGAACTGTCCTTGCCCCACTATCACACTGATGATTATCTCGAATATCACCATAGAATCTTCGTCCGGTGATGGATGGAGATAGAGACAGAGACCCATATCAGAGCAAAAGACTGAGCACCTAAGGTCTAGTTGAAGAGCAGAAGGAGGGAGAAGAGGAGCAAGGAAGTCAGGACCACAGGTTGGTCCACCAATTGAGGCAGTGTGCCTGTTCTAATGGGAGCCCATCGAATCCAACTAGACTGGGTCTAAACGAGCATGTGATCAAACCAGACTCTCTGATTGTGGCTGACATTGGTAGCTGACTGGGAAGCCATTGATAAAGGCACTGGGACTTGTTTTTACGGCATGTTTGGGCTTTTGGGGACCCTAGTCTATATGGATGCACAGCTCCCTAGGGCCTAGATATAGGGGGGAGGGCCTTGGACTTCCCACAGGGCAGGGTTCCCTGCCCTCTCTCAAGCAGGGGGGGAGAGGGAGGAGGGTTGAGTGGGGGAGCGAGAGGGGAATGGGACGAGGAGAGGAAGTGTAAATTTTTGAATGGAAAAATAAAAAAAATAAAAATAAAAGATAAATAAAAAGTAGATATCTGCACTGACTGGTTTTGTGGGTCAACTTAACACAAACTATCAAGAGAGAGGAAGCAGCCTCAGGTGAGCAAATGCCTCTATGAGATCCAACTGTATGGCATTGTCTCAATTAGTGATATCAATGGGGGAGGGAATAGCCATGATGGCTGCTGCCATCCCTGAGCTGGTATTCCTGGGTTCTACAGTAAGCAGCACTCGTCCACAGCCTCTGCTTTCAGGATCTTGAGTTCCTGTCCTGACTTCCTTCACTGATGAAAAGGATGTGGAAGTGTAAGCCAAACAAACCCTTTCCTCTCCAACTTGCTGTTTTGTCATGGTGTTGCAGCATATCTTAGTAACCCTAAGACAGTATACCTTTAATGTTTGAAGTAAAATTATGAGTTCGAGGCCAGCCTGGTCTACAAGAGCTAGTTCCAGGACGGGCTCCAAAGCTACATAGAAACCCTATCTCAAGAAAAAAGAAAGAAAAAAGAAAAAAAATAAAAAATAAAAAACCCACCTCAAACAATTGAAATATATCAGTGTATATTTGAACCATCATCTCGGTGAATATGGGTTGCTTCATTAATCAGAAAGTAAATTAAGTTTACACAGCCCATCTTCTTCACGGAAACAGTAGTTCCCCATGAGATGACGTTATCATCATTTCCATTCAGAGACAAAGCAACTGGAGTAAACCTGGTTTAAGCCATTTGCCCAACGCCAAACTGAATGAGTTAGAGCTCCAGACGCGTAGCTCCCATGCCATGCTGTTCTGGTCTGTGACTCTGTCTCCCTGTGTTGTATGAATGAGGACCCACCTTGGAGTCTTACTCTGTTTGCCGTGTTAATCTGACCTTTATTCCAGAAGAAAAATGGAACCTCTCGATATCATCCGTATATTCTTTTTAAAATTTTTTTTTCCAACTGTCTGAAATTTATTAAATTATAAAAGTTTCCATTTCCGCCCCTCCTCCCAACACCCTCCCACTCCCTCCACTCCCCCTCCTCCTTCCTCTCCATCCCTAAGAGCAGTCAGGGTTTCCTGCCCTGTGGGAAGTTCAAGCTCCTCCCTGCTCCCTCCGGGTCCAGGAAGGTGAGTATCCAAACAGACTGGATCCCAAAAATCCAGTATATGCAGAGTTGATATGTATATATCATAACATATGTATATATCATAACCTCTCGATATCATCCATATATTCTTTTTAAAAATTGTTTTTATTGATATGTATGTATATATATGTGATATGTATATATCATATATACATATACACCACATATATGATATATATATATATATATATATATATATATATTTCTACTCCCCTTCCTTCCTCTTGGTAGTAGTGGTGCATGCCTTTAATTCCAGAACTCGGGAGGCAAAAATAGACCGATCTCTGTGAGTTTGAGACCAGCCTGGTCTACAGAGTGAGTTCTAGGACAGGCTCCACAGTTACAGAGAAACCATGTCTCAAAAAAAAAAGGAAAAAAAGAGAAAAATCTATATATTCTTAACAGTTACTCTTCACCAACCACCTATGCACGCAGTTTTGGTTCTTAGCAGAAAGCTCCTTTGGGGATGGATAAAAATCACATACACGCCGCATGTCTGAAGTTTCTCTTGCAATTTGGAGGACTAAACAATCACTCTGTAGGCTATTCAGATGCCTCACCCTAAGAACAACCTACAAACCAACCTAGGCCCTCTGCATGAGGGTGACAGTAGTGTAGTTGTTCTGTTTCTGGGGCCCCTAGCAATGGGACCAGGATCTGTCCCTGGAGCATTAGCTGGCTTTTTGGAACCTATTCCCAATGCAGGGTGCCTGGCCCAGCCTTGATGCAATGGGGAGGAGCTTGGTCCTGCCTCAACTTGTTATGCCATGCTTTGTTGACTCCCATAGGAGCCTTGCCCTTCCTGAGGAGTGGATGGGGGCGTGATAGAAGGAAGAGGAGAAGGGGAGGATAATCTGTGGTTGGTGTGTAAAATAAATTTAAAAATTAAAAAGAACACCCTACAACACCTCCATATTTACTCAGAACAATCCTGGGAAGCAGGTGTCTGACCCTTCTACCATTGAAGCACTAAGGTTAGGGCTTTGCCATAATTTGTCCAAGTTTTGCCTGGTCAACAAAGAACGGCAGTAGAATCCCAGATTAATGCAAATCCAAATTTTGTGCTGTGTGAGAGGATTATCCGTAAGTCTGGTTTTAATTACTTTAAACAATCTTTATCATTTGGAATCGAATATTTTTACTTGAAATTCAGAAATATTAAAAAAAGAAAAAGATCTTCATTTTTCATGTGTCCTGCAGCAATTATAATTTGAACTATGAAACCTGGAATATAAATGATTAAATGCCTGTCTGCTAGAACATTTTGACTCTAGAAAATAACACCTCATTAGCTGATACAGAAAGACACTTCCGACATTTGCCTTACTTTGATTTTAGAAACTGGGTGCAGGGGTTGTTTTGATGCAACCCTGGGCTGACAGGGTTTATGGGAAGTTAATTCAGTCCAGGGTTTATTCTGAGCCATGGACGATGTCTAGGTGCAAGAGCACATTCAAATCTTGTCAAAATTATACGACATAACACAAACACTAAAAAATAGTTAATGCCTTGAATAAATGTGGAAACTAATTTCAGCGCATGAAATCGGGCCAGGCCTGAGGGGGATGTGAAGACTCTGGGGCTTTGAGAAAGTCAGTGGGGCAATAACAGTTCACGGTTGCCTGAAAAGTTCTAATTGAAACAGAAGAGTCAAAGAACAAAGAGCATGTCGCTGTTTACTCCTCATAGGGAAGAGTCGGGAAGAAAAATGAATCAATTAATGCAATTTTCAACATGAAGTTTAAAAACTCAGTGAAGTATTGCCTACAAATGATGGATGGGGTTCTACTGGGTCCTATTCGTGAGTAGCCAGGGTTCTGATCAAAGGTGGTGACAGTACTGCTCATGGATGGTTGAGTTCTTCCTGTCCTGTTATAGACCCATAGCTTCCATCTCTATTTCAGTGTGGGGTAGGATGGTAACTAAGGGTTTAAATTCTTATTTTCCTTGATATACAATTTGTTTTGTAGAATTTACCTACCAAAACACTTTGGTTCTTTGGCCGAGCACGAACTGTCTATAAATATAAAGGGAAGAAATGTTTATAAATTTGGTTTCATTGAACCAAATGTCTGTCATTACGTAAATCCCACACTGTCTTAATTATTGTAGCTTTATACTAGACTTTGAATTTTGGTGGGTTAATTCCTACACTTCTATTCTTCTTTGTAAAGGTTGTTATACGCATTCAAAACCCTGAATGTTCCTAGACCCACTCCTGTAAAGCCCCTGTGGTCATACCTGCTGAAGAGACAGCTTGCTTCCACGGTTACACACCTGTAGAGTACTTTCCCCAACTACTAGGCTCTCTTCTCCACATACAGTAAGCCCACAGCCTCTGTTCTGAGCTGGTAAAACTCTCCAGAGGATTTCATAAATCTGCAGGACATAAATCCAAAGTAGCCTTTCACACCAGCACAGTGAGACACATCCTCAGAGAAGATCTCTAGCGGTGAAAGCCACACTGTGTAAAATAGCATGAACAAAAAGAAAGGACCTTGTGACTTGCCAAAAGAACTAATCCCATAGCAACAGACCCCCAGAGTAAACTGGTAAAGTCTGAAAAATAAGCCACACTCAATGTTCTTAAAAGAAGAATGAGAAGTCAAGAATTTACAGTGAACACACAATCTTTCAGAACTGAAGGAGAAAGGAAGATTTCTTAAGACAAGAGCATTATACTCCCAAATGAATTTTATAGTCTTTGTCAATTTAAGCACTTTCGGCTGTGATTTTGTTTGGAACTGCCCATAGATCAATCTGGAGAATTTATTTATTAGTAATGACTCTTGCAGTGCTTGATCATGGAATTCTTTTTAATTTTAGATATTCCTTTATTTTCTTTTACTGTTTTTTTTCCCCTCTGCCATGTTGGTTTACAGCCAAGACATCATCATCACCAGTCAGTGGAATCGTGACTGGCATTAACATGGCAATCTTCAGCAAAGCCAATGCAGTTTAGAGCAAATCGAGGAAGCTCAGCAATGACTCGGTGAAAAACTCACCAATTAGCAACCAAAACAAGACCCACAAGGCTAGAGGTATGACATAAGTTTCGGCTGGCTTCTCTTAAGCAGCGCATTATCAGCCAGTGAATTATAACAAAATACTTGACACAGATGCTTAGGCAACAAAATCTTAACTGCTCACAGCTCTGAACACTAAAATATTGGGGCTCCAGCTGGTTAACTTCAGATGAGGCCTTTCCTCCTGACTTGAGGCAAATATTTTATGTCTTCACAGGGGCTTCCTTACAGCATGTGTGTGGGGAGGGAGAGAGGCAAAAACAAAAGAAGGGAGGAAGAGACAAGAAGGGAGGGGGGAAGGGAGGAAGAGAGATTGGAGAAGAGGAGGCCTTAATGTGTCTTTATTCAGGGTCCTCAGTTCCTGGGTTAAGCCTCGCCTGCGCTGTTGATCTGTTTGTCAGAGGGAAATATCTTCAGCGATGAATTAAATGTTTAGCAGGGAACTTTCTGAGCAGTGTTGAGAGAGCAGCTTGGTTCTTCCTGGTGGTTTATGGTAAAGTGAGAAAACAGACAAATAGGAAATGAATTGTTAAGCAAAAAGAAAGTCAAATGAAAGAACTGGAAAATTCTCAGCCTTGTCCATATTGGGCGGGACACATTATATATAGACAAGAATATCAAGGGGGTGACTGAATTTTTCCTTACTTTTTGATGGACTCACATGGTTCAGGCTGGTCTCTTACTTGAGGAAAATGACCTTGGCATCTGTCCTCTTCTCATCGTGCCTGGCCTGAACTTTTGCTAGGAAGATTTCTGTGGTTGCCAACTAGGTTAACTTCTTAGAGAGCGCACAAGAGAGCCAGCAAAGAGATGGAGTGATGCCAGTAACTCCTGATACTGCCGATCTGAAACCAGGAGAAGAGAATGAATGAGAGCTAACAGGAGGGCAGTAAGTGACTTCCATAGAGTGAAGATGAGGCTTCTCATTTCTTTTTTCTAAAAACAGAATGTTTTCATAGGGATTTAGAGCCATCAGGTTTCCTAAATAGCAGAGTGTATCCATGGGCGCTATGGAGATGAGATTCCAGGAACTTCAGTGGTCTGACCCTGACCAGGCCAGGACTTTCATTCTGGAACAAACTGACAAAAATATAATTACCATTTGGAACTCAATTTATAAAAACCTCCCTTCATAAAATAGCAACCAAAAAAATGAAGGAGCTGAATTTTTCTAAACAAATAACTCATTTCCTAAATTGCGTCAATACCAACTCTACAGCAGGACTGATTGCTGATTTTCAGAACCAGATCTCACCCAATGCCTTCTTGGACAAATCTTTCTGCATCCACTAAGCTGCTATTAAAACATTCCAGAATCTCTGGACATGGTTAATCAGCAGAAAATGTGAAGAACTGATCTGAGGAGGAAACTCAGATTACATATACTACAGTCTCGCCTCACATAAGCAACAGTGGCTACAGGCACTCGTGGGTACTGGGAATCTAAAATACCCTTCTATGTGTAACTTAGTTTTAATCCTCCTCTCATTCTCTTATTCATGTTCTTTCTGTACTTTGGAATATCTGTGACCCACGACTTTGAAGGCATCCAGAGTTGAACTACCAGACTTGATTCCAAAGCTCAACTTTGTCAAACCTTTGTGTTCTGCTTGGAGATTGTCATTTATCTTATAGCTCTGCTGCTGTAATGGTAAGAGATAATTAAACTGAGCTATTCCTAAGCTTTTATATTCCTCTGGAAATAAACATCATAGATTTTAAACGTTTATATTATATACACACACATACAGAGAGAGAGAGAGAGAATTTATTTAGCCTAGCCCAAACTCTAGGTAGAGAATATTCATTGTTCTAGATTTCTAGAGAATGAGGATTCTGGGGAGGTTGGGGACAGAAAGTATATGGGTTTGTCTTTCCTCAGTGTATGACTTTGACACATTACAGAACCAGATCTCCACCTCCAGGTTCTCCACCTCCAGACAGAGACAATATTTTATGTTTCAAGTGATTGAAAAATAAAAAGATACACAGTATGGAACCCAGCACTAAAAGGTCAACCAATGTTCGTTCACTTCTTTATTTAACTATTAACTCTAAAGTCATATATTTATAAAGCTGGAAGGAATGCTGAAGGTCTGTCACGACATGGAAGCAAACAAACCAGAAGATACTGAGTTTATCCAATTCACACAGACATGGACTCAAGACCCGAGTGCATACTGACATGTATCCAAAACTGATGATGTTCTGCTTTGCTGTGAAATAAAAAGTCAGCTGTGGGCCACATCTGTGCTCTCTGGGCTTTGCTGTCTTCATGGTGCTTCAAATAATTTCATGTGCTCCTCATAGTGCCGGTGTTCTCTCAGCCTTCCCACCGCCTGTCTGTACCTCACCCGCCTCTAACAAGTCATCGCTGTTGTCCAGCCTCCTGACCCAGCCATCTGCCTTTCGCTTCTCTCTCTGTCCAGCACAGAGACAGGGCAAGGTCAGATGCACTAAGGAAGCAGACAGAGCTTCAGATTACAGGAGATGGATAAAACGAGACAAAAAGGAAGTCCCACCAAAAAGGTCAGACTTCCATGAATTTGAAGGAGGAAACTGTCTTTCTTTGTCTGTGGGGACACACGTGAGCTTTCTGTCGAACCCAGACTCAAGAGGCCAAATAGCAGGAAAACGAAGACTTAATAAATTCTGCTTTCCAGAGGTGTGACTATAAAATTAACGAATGAATCACACCCTACTGTTTAGTCTATGAAACCAGGCCTGGCTTTTCTTTTGTTTCTCTTTCTCTTTTCCTTCCCAGAGGAACACAGATGATTTAAGAAGCCTTCAAACGGCACATACCTAAAATAATATAGCAATTTAGAAGGGGAAAGAAATCTGCTGAAGGTTTAAAACCCCCTCCAGGCTCCAGGACTGTGGCGAATTCCGCCCTCGCTCGCTCTCTAAAGCAGAGTGAAACACAGTACAGAAATGTTTACCTTTGTCTGATCTCTAATTCCTTAAATTTATGTGGAATCATGCCCAGATGCTCTGGAAACCAGCCTGGAAAAGCCTGGCATTTTAATTGATCCCAGAGCTTCTTGCTGCACAGCTCCTGCTGAGATGAAGTCTGCGGTTTACTCCACAGAGCCCCTGCCCGGTTGCCTAGCCACCGGCAGCTGGCCAATCAAGGTGTCCATACACAGGGAGGGAAGTAACCAATCAATTTTTTAATTTCCTTCTGTAAACTGGAGTGAATCAGGGTGGATTTGAAATCTCATTAGTTAAAGTAAGATGTATAGTACGCATTTTAGCACATGTGTTAGATGAATACATTGGGTGCCTAGCGATAAATTCTGACGAGTATTTTGGAAGCACATTGCAAACAAGCGTGAAGCAAAAATCAACAACCTTTTAAAAATATTATAATTATAATCTGAGTGGTCTAATCCATGTATAAAATTTCAATACCACAGAGCCTTCCCTACAAACTACCACCGCCTTCTTGAAAATAAGTTTATTGTAAAGACTTCCTTGTAGAAATCATGTGGGTTCTCACTTCCAAATCATTCCAATATGGTCAGTGGCACCATATCTTAACTTTGCCGTCGTTATCCAATTTGCACAGTTGTATCATTAGTTCTATTATCACTGTTGTTGGTATTATTTAAACCCTTTCCTCCTCCTACTTCACCTGATTTCTCCATTCGCATTGTTTACCCTGGTCCTTTGATGGCTGCTCTGTTGGATTCCGAGTCAGCCTCCCATCTCCCATTCTCCAATCCATCCTATTAAGTTCAATCATCATCACCTAGTTTTCTTCCAGAACTTGATACACAAATGAAACAGACCTGGAGATCTCCGTCCACTTAATCACTGGTGTTTTTCTGTGTTTCTCAGTCTATGTTTCCTCACCCATAAAGATGGAGATGTCTAGATGACAAAAATATAAAAAATAATACCTGCAGTATCTATTCCGACTCACTATGTAGGGTGTGTGTGTTATGTTTTGTATACTCTGCTCTTTTTGCTTCCATTGCTGTTATTTGATGTATTCTCTTCTTTGTTACTTTAAAAGGTGATTTCATGGACCTTCATCATTTGGTCATCTGGACTCCATCTCAATCTTCATTGTTCCCAATGCCATTCACCTTACACCCCAGACCTCTTTATGCCCACCGCTCTTTGCACATCACTAAGCTTCAAAATTTTATGGTGGACTTATTCATGTAGCACCTACCTTTCACTGATTCTTCAGAACCCAAATTTCAGTGTGTTTTGCTCCTGGACAGAAATCATACTCAGTCACTTCAGAGGACTTGCCTCTGCGTGCCCGTATACACGGCTGGCCTCGCTAATGAATGAAGCTTGTTCCCTGGGCATCATGTAAGCTTCCATTTATTATTCTGTTCTTAGTGTCTCATATGTTAGTATAATGTATTTGTTGAGAGAATGATATTGGGTCAGTCTACTGAAACGGGATATATTCTTTCCCTTCTGTCTGGGTGTTGGGGGCGGTGGTTTAATGGAACAGTTGTAGTCCATTAGGAAATGAGACTGAGAAGTGGGACCAGACATTTGATATTTGATTTTCAACAAATTCCAGGAAATCACTCCTCCTCCAAGGACCTCTGTGTCCTTGTTTGTAATAGAAATAATTCAAGCAAATGTATCTTTACTCTCTCAACATGACATCAGGTTCTGTGGGACATCACTGGAGGTGTTACAGTATTGGCACAATGACTGTACTTAAAAACCATTTAGGGTTTATGTGGCTTGACCAGTGAATTTAGTAACAAATAGGATCTGCTTCTGATTTCTTCTTGAGTTCAACAATCTAAACATTTCTTATTGTACTATAATAAACTTTACTTTCTCTACGTGTGAGTGCATGTGTGTGTGTGTTTGTGTGTGTGTGTGTGTGTGTGTGTGTGTGTGTGTGTAAAAGAGAGAAAGAAAGAGACAGAGAAACAGAGAGACAGCAACAGCGACAGAGATCAAGCAGAACCTCAGTGCAGGCCAGCCTGGCCTAGAACGTGTTTCAGTGTCCTCAAGGCTGGGATTGCAGATAGGAGGCACCAGGCTTGGCTCCCAAAATGGACATTAGAAGTGTCATTTTTGTATTTTTTTAAAAACGCATAACCACATCAATTTAAAGATGGACTCTGATGGGTATCATGTGACAAATTGGAGGAGGAACATGGCAAGGTCTTGGCCTTTCCAAAGCTTCCATTAGTGTAGTGGAATTACTTTAAATGTTTAGAAATTTTTATGTTAAGTCCACAGCTACTAAGCCATAGGTCAGACTGACTTACAGCGAAGTCAGTATTTTAAAACAGCAACAGGAAGAGAGAATGAAGGGTGATGTTAGCAGGATGCGCTTTGCGTTCATTACCATGGGGTAGAAGTCGAATGGACATCTTAAAGCTCTATCTGTTATAACACTGAAAATATAATCTAGGTGAGTATATTAATCTTTCAAAGTCCCAATCTTCTACCTCTAAATAATATAATGGTGACAGCAACTAGCTCACAGAACCGTTTGGGGATTATGTAACACCATCTCATCAAAGCATTGAATCTGCTGCTTGGAAAACAGAGTCCTTTCAAAAACTCAGAATCTTGATCTTGCTGGGAAAGGAGCTCATGGTCCCAGTTGAGCAGATTCACTCGAGACATGTTTTCCGTGATGTGAACCACACACAGGACACTTTGTAGCCATCTGCTCTGCCCTCATTTTGTCACAGCTGGCATGACTGCCCTCTCCTCAGAGCCATGCTAAAGCTTGCTGGAAGCATCTTAGTTCAAACAGATAGGAGCAGGGAATGAGATGCCTGCCAAAGGAATGAGTGTTGCCTTCATTAGCTCCGATTAGATGCAGTTTGCCACCAGCGCACAAGCTGGCCCCGTACAATGTCAGAGAGCTGAAACCCTTACGCAAGAGCTGACCTTACCTCCAAATGGCTACAGGGTTTTCATTCAGCCACAAATCAAATCTGGAGGCATGGTCCCTAGAGAATTGCTACTAGCTATGCAGCAGCAATAGAAGCCAGAGCAAAGGGCACAGGGCCAGAATCTATGAGTTACTGTGGGCTGAGCCTGAACAACCTGTGATTTGCTATAGGCTAAGTTGAAGGAATCTATCTCTGGAGCCCAGACAGCCCAGGACATCTAAGATGAGCTGGCAGAGGGTAGTGGGCATGAGGTAAATTGTAACAGCCAAACCTCATAAGTCAAATAGAATAAATAATATTTCTAAATGATGAGGCGAGGTTTTTCCTTTCTTTTTTGTTTTTGTCGAGACAGGGTTTCTCTGAAACTTTGGAGCCCATCCTGGAAACTAGCTCTTGTAGACCAGGCTGGCCTCGAACTTACAGAGATCCACCTGCCCCTGCCTCCCGAGTGCTGGGATTAAAAGCGTGCACCACCACAGCCTGGCATGGGAGGTTTTTCAATATAAGTTCTTGGCTGTCAAATGAATGTGTGAATGAATGAGTCCCTAGCTAGAGGCTAAGGGCATCTTCCATCTTTACAAGGACCAGTTTGTTTACTTACTACATTTACTATATGCTGCATGCTGTATTTTCCACTGGCATGATACAATGGATTCCAAATAATTCTTAACTTAATAGAAAAGGGTGCGGCTCTCTAATTTTGAACCAACATGGCTAGCATAGAAATGTCGTAGTGGCTCCTAGTATGAGTAACACAAGAGAAAAATCATTTTGTCTGGAGGAAAGGAAGAGAAAGGACAGCAAGATTTTGTGAGGAATTCACTTGAGTTGGGTTTTGAAAGTGACAAATGAGCTCAGTAGGAGGGTAGAAGTGCACTGTAGGTAGAAGGAATAGCATCTGTACTCGCATGCAGTGGGGGCAAGAAACAAATAAGTGGAGCTCACTGAAAACAAACCTGGTCATTGAAAGGGAAGACTGGAAAAGGCTTGGACCGTCCCTGGAAAGAGACAGCAACTGCCCATGCTAGGTCAACAGTGCTGGCATTTGTTAAGGTTCTGAGTTTGGCTCACACTCCATCAAGTCTCTCTGCCTTTTCTCTGCAAAGCTAAGCACAGTTTCCCCTTCAAAGTTGCTTTCTTAGCTATAGATCTTTATATAACCCCTGAGGCCATGAAAGGCAATTAACAGTTGCAAAGCCCTTCTGTCACACCCCTTTCCTTAGGTTTTTTCTGCCATACAGTGTTTAAGATTTCACTTATTCATTCTCTTAGTTACATGCATATTGACTCAATGCACAAGGAACAAGTACTGAAGTAACTGGTGTGGTCATGCTGACTCTCTCCTGCCTTCTATATCTGTCTCATCTTTTTCAGATATAACTTTCACTTAATCATCTTTCCTTTTCTCAGATATAATATACCTCATGTGTACTGGGCCCCAGTGCGCTTTATTCCCACTAGAAGTGCACAGTGTCTCAGTCCCAGGATTTACCTAATTCCTTCAGTAAAGAATCTACTGTAGGAAAGATCTCACTTGTGTTCTTACAAAAATCATCCGGACCATGAGAGTCTATTTGAGAATCATGGACTCATTGAAAGACATTGAAACAACTCAGACGTTAAGCATTTCACACGAAATCAGTCACTGGCCACAAAAATTCCAATTCTCTATTTACTTCAAGCTCAAATTTTCACTCTTTACTTTTGGAACAAAGACAATTTATGAAAATATGCATTCATGGCATTATCCTTCCATAAAATCGGGGGGATTGGATAAAAAGATAAAATTTGAATAGTTAATAAACTTCCAAGTTCCAATGACTATTGATCACTTCGAGATCATAAAATGCAAGACATTTAATGCAAACTTAAAAATAATTTTGAAGACCAATATAAATGTTAGTATATGAGAATCCTATATTCCTAAGTTGTATGTATTGATGGACTCTTGCAGTACTGACCATCAGGACACTGAGGAGGAGCAGAGAGAGTCTGAAGCTTGCCTGGGCTACATACATAGTGAGAACATATATGTAGAACTATAAACCCAAATAAAACATAAACGTGGCTTCACTGTTCTAGGTGATATTCAAAGCATTGTTTGGTTGTTATTTTAAGAATATGGTGGGAGTGTAGCCAACACTGTTCTCACTCAGATATTTCTGATGGTACTTACCTTCTCATTTCTGATGACATTTGTATTCTCAAGAGTCTCTCTTTTCTAATATAGACATACAGCTGCCATGTCCATAGAGCCAGGCCATTTCCTGAAGAACAGGGTACCTGAGTGGGTCCGTGAGCTTGACCATTCACTGATGGAATTCAGTGGATTGTTCTAAGTAGAGCACAGTCAGCTCGGAGAACACTTGCCTACGTCAGACCATGTTATTATCTTTTACTAACGCAGTCTAAAATCACTTCTGTAACTATTTCTTTAGGTCATATATTAATAATGATGTCAAATACCCAATGTAGAAATTGAAAACACAAGCCAAAAATACTGCATTTGTTTAGCAAAAGCACAGTTTCATAGCTGTTCTCAGATTTTTATTTTTTATACCTGTTATATTATTTTTCTTTAGTTAAAATTTTATCTCTTTAAGTTAGTACCCACATTTTTAAGAGGCAACATGACAGTACAACCACACCAGCTAAGAAGATTCATATATATATATATATATATATATATATATATATATCATACTTAACTGTCCCTGTAATATAACTCCAGAATGTCACTTACTTTCTGGGCCCCACACTGTCCACCTATAATATTCACGTCATCCTATATGAACTACAGTGAGAACCACATGACACATTGAATATAAACATACATTAAAGTTCATAAAACTCTAAACCAGTTGTGAGACTGTACTTCTACCCCTGCCACACACACCATAAAATGCACTCAGTACATGTGTCTAAATTCTAAATAAATAAATTGGTAACGTTTGTCTCCTCAATTCCAAAATTAGTTAAACATTACCATTAACTACACATACTGATAATTCCACTTATCTAGCTGGTATTCAATGTGTTCAGTGTCTATACTTAAAGAAAAGGAGCTTTAAAAGATCGTAATTTTCATAATTTCATTTTCTGTATCTTTGATATTTACCATGAGAAAAATTTTACAAGCTATGGTAAAAAAACATTTTTGTAATTTTTGGCCTGGAAGGAATGAGTCCCACAGTGGTCAGACTGTGTTGTTCTTCCTGCTCTGTGAATTTTACAGGCTTGTGTTAAACAGAACACAGATGTCTGCCTATGAAAAGAAAACACACGGAATTCTCACTCTCTAGCCAGAGAGAATCCAAGCCAACCCAAGTGTGAAGACTAATGTCACAGCTGAGACAGAAGTCAGGAGGGTGGCTTTGAGTATAATTAAGATAGGACTGTTTCTCTCAGACCCAAGCCCAGATGCTTAGAAGGAGAATTTTCTCAAAGGTGGGAAGGCGAAAATAAGATGTTTCAGGAACTGGACTTTGATCCTGAACTAGTGGATTTCCCACCGAGTTATAATTATCTAGAATTTTGACCATTAAAGGGAAGATTTCAGAGATGACAACCCCTATCAGAATTATATGAACCTTTCTCTTTGAAATTTCTGAAATGATTCCTTTGTAACATTTCTATTTATTATTATTATTATAGTGTTTGGGGTGGGAAGTGCTGTGCCACAGCAGTGTGGAGGTCAGAGACAGCTTTGTGGAACTGATGGTTCTCTCCTTGGGTGGATATCAGGCTTCCAGCATTACAGAGAAAGCACCTTTACCTGCTGAGCCATCGCAGTGGCTCACATGGAAGCTATTATAAAACGGAGGTTTTCCCCATTCCTCCCCTACTCCCTTCTCTCTAACCCTCTCCCCTTCCAACAACCCTCCCACCCACCCACCCCCCCCATGCACCTGAGGTTACCTGGGACTCTTGTCTATTTCCAATCTCCAGGACGATAAGTACATGATTTTCTTCAGGTTCAGCTTCTTATTTAGCTTCTCTAGGATCTCGAATAATAGGCTCAAAGACCTTTAATTATGGCTAGAATCCACTTATGAGTGAATACATACCATATTCCTCTTTTTGAGTCTGGCTTACCTCACTCAGTAAAGCGTTTTCTATTTCCATCCATTTGCATGCAAAATTCAAGATGTCATTGTTTTTTACTGCTGAGTAAAACTCTAGGGTATATATGTTCCACACCTTCTTTAACCATTCTTCTATTGAGGGACACCTAGGTTGTTTCCAGGTTCTGGCTATTACAAATAGTGCTGCTATGAACATAGTTGAACAAATGCTTTTGTGGTATGATAGGGCATCTCTTGGGTATATTCCCAAGAGTGGAATTGCTGGGTCTTGAGGGAGGTTGACTCCCAGTTTCCTGAGAAACCGCCACACTGATTTCCCCAGTGGCTGTACAAGTTTGCATTCCCACCAACAATGGATGAGAGTTCCCCTCTCTCCACATCCTCTCCAGCATAGGCTATCATTGGTGTTTTTGACTTTAGCTAATCTGACCGGTGTAAAATGGTATCTCATAGTTGTTTTGATTTGCATTTCCCTGATCGCTAAGGATGTTGAGCATGACCTTAAGTGTCTTTTGGCCATTCGGAGTTCTTCTGTTGAGAATTCTCTGTTCAGATCAGCACCCCATTTTTTAATTGGGTTAATTAGAGTTTTATTGTCTAGTTTCTTGAGTTCTTTGTATATTTTGGAGATCAAGCCTTTATCTGATGAGGGGTTGGTGAAGATCTTCTCCCAGTCAGAAGGTAGCCTTTTTGTCTTACTGACGGTGTCCTTTGATGGGATCAGGGAAGAATATATCTCAACTAAGGGAGTCATTTTAGGGTTTACAAGAGACTTGATTATAAATGGGATCCCAGGTCCAAGAAGAGATCCCCAGATTGTTCTCTGGACAGAGGAGAGGGTGCCTGAACCGGCCTTGGCCTATAACCATACTGATGAAGATTTTGCTTATCACCATAGATCCTTCATGTTGGGAGCCACCTGGAGGCACAGGTGGTCCTGCAGTTTGGAGGTAGCCACGTGGGGCTGAGCACCCTTGCCTGCACCCTTGCTTGCACATGCTCAGACCAGCAGAATGGCATTAACCAATCAGGACAGTGTTCAAGCCTCTCCACCGTTTAAAAGCAGCTGCCTCGGGGCCCAACGCTCTCTCTCTAAGCTTTCTCTCATCCCTGCTCTATCTTCCCTTCCCCCAATTTTCCTCAAGGGAATGCTCCGAATAAAGACGTGACCAGAGAAGAAATTCTCGTTTTTAGTGGCGTTCATTCCTGCTGGTCAGGATGCGCCCCCCGCAACTGGTGCTCGAAACCCCGGGGGACCCTGACAACTACGCCGGGGACCCTGAGAAGGAAGCGCCCAGCAACGTGCTGAAAGCCCGGGAGAAAAAGCTGAGATCAGACACCAGGACACAGAGAGCCGTGAATTTCAGAACTCTGAACAAGTGGAGCGGTGAGTGACGTCAGTTGAATCCCCCAAAAAGGGGAGGAAAAAGAATTTCAAAGTATAGGCCTAAAAAGAAAAGAAAATACAAAAAAAAATCAAAGTTAAGGTATCTGAAAGAAGGTACAGAAAGCAACGGGGAAGAAAAATCCCTTAAGTTCAGTGCAGGAGGAATGTAAATAAAAACAGCAGCAAAAAAGGCGAGGTAACTAAGGCGGGACTATGAGGACGATGGGGTACGGGAGACCGCGGCTTCCGCTCCCTTTTCGTCTACCTCCGTACTCGCTGTTAGAGACTGGAGGCAACAGTCTTGTAGGGAGGCGGGCTTGATCGTGTTCTAAGACTGCCTTCCCTGTTCTTAAAGAGCCACAGAGCTTTTGGAGGTGATTTTCGCCTAATTTTGTTAAGAGAGCTCAGTCTCTGGCTCTCACGTACAGAAAACTTGAACTTTGTTTGAGGAAGTAGCCGGCGGTGGTGGCGCACGCCTTTAATCCCAGCACTCGGGAGGCAGAGGCTGAAGCTGCGTGGTGAGCTGCAGCGCCGCTAAAGACCTAAAGACGGAGAGGGGCCAAACTCTGAACCTCGTTTACATAGCAACATGGGCGGGCGGAGGAAGCTCACCGGCGGGGCCACGTGCTAAGTGCTCGTCGCTCCCCGGTCCCTGGGAAGGTCTGGGACTGGGGCCCCCCCGCGGCCCTAACCGGGCCCTCCATGGGTGGGCGGATGCCCCCCCTCGCCGGAGCTTGGAAAAGACTCACGGCCTGCGGTGCGAGTTCATTGCCTGAGGCGAGGCAGGGTGCACAGTTTGCAGATACAGGATAAACCGGAGAGCCCGCGCACGGCCCTGGGCGGAGCCATGCCTTTGGGCCATGCGGAGCGCGCCACGGTGGGCCGCGCCTCAGAGGCGGAGCTGCTGCTGCTGCCGCTCACAGCCACAGCCGCCAAGAATTCAGTCAGATAAAAACATTTGTCGCCAAAAATTCAGTCAGATAAAAACATTTATCCCCCAAAAATTCACAACGTCCCTTTGTCAGCAGGAAGTAGTCAGATCGAATGCCGACGTCCATTTTCCCTCATAAACTTCAGGCAGAACTGGTCGTGATTATCATAATAAAGGCGCATCAACCTGGTTACCATTACCTATTGCCTCTGGCAACGGGTGGAATAAACAATGCTACCTAGAGGTTTTTTCATCTGAATGAGGAGCTGGAGAGATGGCTCAGAGGTTAAGAGCACTGCCTGCTCTTCCAAAGGTCATGAGTTCAATTCCCAGTGACAACTGTTTTGGTTTTAAACAATAGAGGGGGACTACCAGTGACAGCTTCCCCCAGAGAAAGGATTTCTCTTGCATTCTTTACATTTAATTTTTAATTCAAAATTTTGCTGGTACAGGCAAACAAGATTTGCTTTTTGAAACAGAGACCTGCAGATCTCTAAGTTCAAAACCAGCCTACTTCCAGTACTGATTGTGCTGAATTTTTACTCTTAAATGTTAATTTGGGAGGAGAGTTTTGTTTATGTTTTTCTAGGAATGCTGACATACATCTGGATGCCAGCGAGACCGACCAGAGAGATAAAGAAGATGACCCAGTGGATGCTGAGTGTCCTGCTGTGGAAGATTCGTGCAGAGGCAGCAGTGATGACCTTCTGGGCGGTGCCAAGAGCAGCTGTTTCACACCATCGACTTGAGCAACACCCTGTGCAACCTCTTATCTCTTAACAATTTTCTGACTGACTCTACTTTGCCTTTTCCTTCCTTAGGAATGGGTGGGAGCAGAGATATTCTTGGCATGCTGCGTCTAGGTGGAAGTGCTGTATGTCTTTGATTGGTGTGCTACCTGCTAGCCCAAGTGAGGTGGGGACCAGATTGGAAAATAGTTTTGCCTTATTGCTCTTATTAACAAGAGAAGAGGGAGATGTTGGGAGCCACCTGGAGGCACAGGTGGTCCTGCAGTTTGGAGGTAGCCACGTGGGGCTGAGCACCCTTGCCTGCACCCTTGCTTGCACATGCTCAGACCAGCAGAATGGCATTAACCAATCAGGACAGTGTTCAAGCCTCTCCACCGTTTAAAAGCAGCTGCCTCGGGGCCCAACGCTCTCTCTCTAAGCTTTCTCTCGTCCCTGCTCTATCTTCCCTTCCCCCAATTTTCCTCAAGGGAATGCTTCGAATAAAGACGTGACCAGAGAAGAAATTCTCGTTTTTAGTGGCGTTCATTCCTGCTGGTCAGGATGCGCCCCCCGCACCTTCATCCGATGATGGATGGCGATACAGACGGAGACCCACATTGGAGCACTGGACTGAGCCCCCCATGGTCCAATTGAGGGGCAGAAGGAGGAAGAACATGAAAAAAAAAAACTCAGGACCGCGAGGGGCGCGATCACCCACTGATACAAGGGGACTGATCTAATGAGAGTTCACCAAGGCCAGTTGGACTGGGACTGAATGAGCACGTGATCCAACCAGATTTTCTGAATGTGGCCGGATTCTCTGAATGTGGCTGGCCCGGAGCCTTTCTGAAAAGCCATTGACAATGACACTGGGACTTGTTTCCTCTGCATATACTGGATTTTTTTGGATCCAGTCTGTTTGGATACTCACCTGCCTGGACCTGGAGGGAGGGGGGAGGAACTTGAACTTCCCACAGGGCTGGAAGCCCTGACTGCTCTTAGGAATGGAGAGGGAGGAGGAGGGGGAGGGGGTGAGTGGGACGGTGTTGGGAGGAGGGGCAGAAATGGAAACTTTTATAATTTAATAAACTTTGAAAAAAAAAGAAAAAAAATAAAACGGAGGAAAAGAGGGTGTCTAAAACCCTTTCAGACCTTCCTCCTTTATGCAGTCTTCTGGATTGCAGATCTACTCCTTTTCTGACTCCTGCCAATGTTACCATTCAGGGCTGGAGAATGTACCAGCATGGACCATTTATGTTTAACGTTACATATCAAGATGTATGTCTTGGTGCTACTGTGGACCCCTCTTTCCCAGAAGATCGTAAGTTTGCCAGGTGCAACACAAAAGAGAGTAAAAGTAAAAAAATTAGTGAGAGAATCTCTTTTTGTTTGTCTTGATATACATGTACTAAAATACACATTTATGTTATAAAACCCATATTATTTATTTCTTGGCAAAGTCCACATGCTTCCTACTCTGTCTTGCTTACCAATTACTGTTCTCTCACTATGATCACAATGACATTGGTGGGCAAAGGAGGAAACAGCTCTCTAGAAAATGCCAACCATTTTTTTTTCATCATTTTCAAAACCTGAGTTTGGAAAAGCACCGACTGAAATACGTTTTGTGACATTATAACTCTTCAGAGCACTGGGCAGTGAAGTTCAGAAATCAAAGCACACTAGGAGAGTCTGCATTAATTATTTTGGGATGTATGTTTGTGTGTGTATGTATTCTAGTGTATTATAGAAACCCCTCGTATTATATTCAATGATGTGTGTCTAAACTTTATATATTCTTTGAGCATTTTCCTGTAAATACTGAGTTATGCACTACATAAAAAGTGATTATTAAACTACACCTTGTCTCAGGGTTACCAGATGATGTAAGTTTTTCAAGCAAGTGCTTGCTAAAGCAAAAATAAATACAAAGATTTGGAAAGCCCAAGAAAGACTTGAGCTTCCTGGGTTCCAGAAGTAACGACTGGAGGCTTCCAGAAACACAAGGCCAAGTGTCATTTTTAGTGTATATAAAAAGGTTTCCAAACCACATCACATGTGAGTGATAAGAATGAGACTGACTTCCGATGTTTTGATTCTACCTAAAGTGATACAGAGAGAACCGTTCTGATTGTTCAGACACGGTGTGTGTGTGTGTCAGCTTTCTCTGCTGTAGGTGGTGACTGTCTATTATGTTCTGTTTGGTGATATTGATTGTTGCAGCAAAACATTAACATCAATGTTAAAACTTGCAATTGCTGACCTAACTTGACTTACATACTGAGTTGAACACATCTTTCATCTTGGCAATGAAATGCCTACCCTTCTGTTTCAAGAACTCTGTACATGGCACTGTTATGATTTCTACTGAATCTCCTCCTGACCACCAGAAGACTCTGGAATCATTACCATGACCTTTTCAGATTCCGTTTAATCTTCTCATCTATGAAAGACTTCCTCAAACTCTTCAAAATGTAGTGTCTCTTAGACACAGCTCCAAAGTGTGGTGTTTCTTAGATACAGGTTTTGACTCCTCTGGGACTCCTACCCTTTGTCCTTGGGTGTTGTGCTGTTCTGCATATCATAGCAGCTGCACTGCTTATACCTGATCAGATATAAACCCTCAGAATAACAAGAGAAAGTGGGCTTTGTGTGCAAGTTCATTGGAATTTGAGAAAGGATTAACTGCTCCCTAGCTATGTGAACTTTAATGGATCTTGAAAATATACAATATTCCACTGAATTTACAGAAAACTGTAAAGGCCGATGATAAGATGACCACCATGGCAACTGACACATAGACATTTAACAATTATTGATTCTCTCTCTGTCTCTAGTTTATTTTTTTTAAACTTTTTTGGCATTATTAACTATTTAAAATATAGTGTTTCATTATGATATTTTATAGATATTCAAATTAACATACTATAAAAGATAAGCTATAAAACAATGCTTCCCATACTTTCCCAAGGAAGTTTTAATTATTTTACGATTTAAATAAAATACTCAAGGTAATTTAAACTTAGTCTATAAAATAAAGTCTCGACCATATCAAACTGAAATTCAGTGCTCACCATAGAGATAGATGCTGATCTGTCATAAAACTGTGACAATCTCCTTTCTATTTTAGTTCCTTCTAAATTATAAAATTGATGACTAATACCAGTGAAAATATATACAGTGAAAATATATACAATATATTGATGATCTTCAGTAGATATTAAGTCTGTCAAATACTTTTTTGAATCTATTAATATCTTCATATACCTTTTTGTTTTCCTATTCTGATTTTCATTGAGACAGGGTTTAGCTAAGAAGCCTAGTCTGACCTCAAATTCACAATCTTTATTCTTCAGCCTTCTCAGTTCCAGGATTGTAGGACGAGAAACCACACCTTTTAAAATTCTCATATAGTGTTTACTTTAAAACTTGCTTATGTGATAATTAGTATGTGTATATAGTACAGAAGTTTCAATATAGTTCACACATTTTATGTATATTCTTGCATATCCCAATGTTAACGTTTTATGTATCTTGTTTATTATTCATAAATATATACTACACATTTTAACAGCTAGCTTAAATTTGTGTGTACTATAATATACTTGAATCTTTTATTTGTATCTATTTCCAAATACTTTTGCAACTACATACAATGCTAAGACAACTATGGAATTCATCACATGGCTTTGTACATTTGTGTAAGGAATTATCTCCTAATAAATATTCCCACAAGAGAAGTTGTTGTGACAAGGTACCTGATTAATTAACTGTTTGTGGCCATTGCCAAGTGACATTTAAAATTCGTTTTTAATTAACAGTACTATACTATTTCCAATTATTAGAATTATGTTTTACTGTCTCTGTTACACAAACCAATAAATATTTAAATCTTTGCCAGTATTGTTTACATAGTGATTGCGTATTTTAATTTGCGTTTATTCCTTTATCTATCGAGAAATACTGAGGAACAATATTATACTATCCAATTGTGCTGTTTTTCCTCGCCCAGAAGGTTGGGTGTGAGTGTTGTGTGTTGAAGAATAAAAGCTGACAGGATTTGTGAGACATCTATCATGTGCTAGACTCTGCCGTAAGCATGTCCTTCAGACGGCATATGTCACCACCACAGTTCTGACACAGGTAGTGAGGGAGAACCCTCATTGTATATGTAACTACAAGGATAGACAGAAAAGATGAGATTTGAATCCAGTAGCCCAGCTTCAGGAGGAGGTAAAGCCAACTCAGAGTCATAATAAAATGCCAATGACAGAGAACAAAATAGTAATCAAATCCTAGTTTTGAGTCCTCCAAAGAGCCAGCTAAGCCAGCTGTTATTGTGCTAGTTAGGATTTCTATTGCTGTGATAAAACACCATGACCAGGAATCTTGGAGAGGAAAGGGTTATTGCATCTTACAGCTTCCGGATTACAGCCTATCACTGAGGGAAATCAGGGCAGGATCAGAACAGGGCAGGAGACAGGAGCTGATGCAGAGGCCATGGAGGAACTCTGCTTACTTCTCATGGCTTGCTCAGCCTGCTTTCTTATAGAAACCAGGTCTGCCTGCCTAGGTAGATACCCACAGCTAGCCGGGCCCTCCCATATAAAACATGAATCAAGAAATAGACTGTAGTCCCGCCTACAGGTAAATCTTACGGAGGCATGGTTTTAATTAAGAATCCATTTTTTTTTATCAGATGACTTTAGCTTGTGTCAAGTTAACAAACAACAAAAAGCAAGCAGGACAATTGTCTTTAACCATTCACCATTTCTTAAGGCAAACCCATTCTCTTGGTTTGCTAAACATGAATGACACCAGCAGTGACTGATTCCTATTGTTGTCTTTTGAACCATAAATAACAAGTGCTCAGGTACCTAATGAGTGTTACAATGATGAACGGTTTCATTTACAGGCAAGCATCCTTCCCAGCCCAGCTCATTAGGCCTGAAGGGGTATAATTAGAGCATGGGGGATGGGGGGGGCTGTGGTCCGAGAGCTCACAACTGCTGCTTTAATTTTAATCTGTGAGACTTCGCTTCCAATTTCTCCTCTTTTCACTTCCCATCAGAGCTGTAAACTACTCTGTCTGCTCTGCAACCTTCCTGGAGGATCTCACACTTGCTTTCCTGTCTATTAATGTGTGATTTCTCCTCCTGTTTCCTTGTGGAGTGCTGTGGGTGAAGTAATTGAAGGCACCCCTTTCTTTTCACCCCGGTAAATAAGGAGATCTTTTTCATGCTGACAGTGGGGCTCAGAGGCCAGCTCTGTTCCAGAGGCTCGCCTTTCTAAACCTCAAATCACTTGACCATATGCTCAGCTCACATGTTGTGCTGGCTGGTTAACATAGCCCGTGCCAAGCTCTTTGCTTGGGGTGAATGCTGGAGCCGTAGCCTGCTTGCCAATGATGATGAATGTGTAAATTCACAGGTCACTTGTGACAGCCTCAGGGTGATACGTAGAGCTGTGACAGACACCTCTGTACAGTGATTGCAAATGAGAGATATTTAGAATCTAAAAATGAAATGCTGTACTCAAGTCTGACACCTGGAGTTCTATTTAGTTCATACATTCAAAGTAAAATATTATTCTACAAATTGCATTTATGCAATTTGTGTATGTTTATAACATCCAAAGTATTTGAAACAAAAATTTACACAAGTATGTGTAATGCCACTGGAGGCATATATAGACACACACACACACACACATATATATATATACATACATACATACATACATACATACATACTGAGAGACCAGTAACATTAAATTAAATTAAAATTAAAGAATAAAAAAGGAGCTGTTCTTAAAATATACAATGGATGGCTCGTATATAATTTTTACAGATAAGCTGTACATTCAAATCAAATTTCCAACAAAGCAAAGCAAAAACTCAAAGAAAATCTTAAAATTTATGACACCCAGAAGGTATAAGCTGTAAAGTTTCATGGCAGTATATACATCCCCAGTAAGAAAATCTGAAATACTTTTCTGTAGACAATGGACTTAAGATTGTATAATGGGATATTCTGTGACATTATAGTTGTCAATATCCTCTATGACAAATATTATAGCTGATTCTTTAATATGCTCAAGTACAGCTTGACCTCTTTATATCCATTATAATATATTAAAAATAAATTTGGTAGGGAACATAATCTAGTTACTTATATCGGGCAATTGGTCATGCAAGAACCAAGTGTCAGCTCTACTGAGGGAAAAGATAGCTGTAACATGGCTAGCATCTTCTAGAAATGTGTCTTACATAGGTTTTTGACTGTGAGCAGTGAGCAGATAGACCTGGGTTAGCTATCCAGCATGAAGTTGGAGAACAGACGTGTTTTAGTAATCGACAAAAATGGAGAGTAAATATTTTTAAAGGCCACATTTTGAAATGTGTTGCTTATTAAATAGTGTTCCTGCTTTGATTTTTAGATGGAAGCTACAGCAGGTTGTAGGGAGTGGGACCAGCTTGTGCACTCACACACTGTGGAAGAGGCAAGAGAACTTTGGCAGCAGGCTCCTGAGAGGCTACTGGAGTTATCAGAGCCCTAAAATCATAAATTATTATGTTCCTTCTCATGCCACTGGGTTACACCTGTGTCAGCTGGGGCTATGTCTGGCATAGAACCAGAACAACAGTGTCTACTGCCTATCACAAACCAGGGGTGTTCTAGGATGACCAAAATGTCTAAAGAGTACCTCTAATTCCAAATTCTTTTTCAAAAATTTTTGTTAGATTTTTTTTTTAAAAAAAATACCAATCCAAATTCCCACTCCCTCCTCTCCTCCCACACACCTTCCCACCCAAACCCCTCTAATCCTCAGAGAGGGTAAGGCACATTGCTTTGTGGAAGGTCAAAGGTCCTCCCTACTACATCTAGGCTGAACAAGGTATATATCCAAAGAGAATAGGATTCCAAAAAGTCAGTACATGCAATAGAGATAAATTCCAGTGCCATTGCCAGTGGCCCCCTCAGTTTGCCCCAGCCATACAACTGTCAATCACATTCAGAGGGACTAGTTTGTTCCTATGCTTGTTCCTTCCTAGTCCACTTTGGAGTTGGTGGGCTCCCATTAGCTCAGGTAAACTGTTTCAGTGGATGAACCCTTCATGGTCTTGACCTCTTGCTCACATTCTTATTCCTTCTACTCTTAAGGTCCAGTTGAAGAGTAATTCCAAATTATTTTCCAAACCAAAACTATTTCTGTCTTCCATCACTCCTCACAGGGCCCTCCAGCTACTTGATGCATTGTAAAGCTTCAAGAGTGTATATACTTCCTGGAAGTCCATGGTCTAAATAGGCTGCTATCAGTAGGGAAGTGAAAGTCTTTGCCACACCTTCTTTCCCACAGACCAAGTCCACCGGCTCATCTCCTGCCATGTTCCTGATATCAAGCAAGACCCTAAATACTTCCGTTTTTATTTCATGTAAGTTCCAGCCTAGTCATATTTAACGGCATGGTTCCTCTACTGTCTCATTATGGTGCATTCTGACAGAGACTCAACACTGAAAACCAAGATGACTCCATGTCCCATCTGCATACCCCATTGCTACCCCAGCACAATGAGCAGATATCTACTGAACCACTGGTCAGGTGCTCTGCTGATTATGGTTTACCTGCGGGTCTCCTGTGTTGGAAAGGAGCTTTAAAAGTATGAATTACTTATCATTCATTTCTCCTTCACTTAAATTCCTAAAATATACTTGTTTAGGAAGCTTTTCAGAGTTTTACAAACTACAGTGAGCTAGTATGTGGGAGGTTGATTTGACCAGACATTTGGTTTTGTTAGAGACAAGTTTACAAGGAATCTGACTTAATTAGTGTGCTTCCCATGATTAACTGCCCCCATGATTAACTGCTCAACACTAGACTTGCTGGATTGAAGTACCACACAAGGATCTAACATCACAAGACTTTTAGAATGATTTTCCCCCATTTTCAAAATTAACAATCAACAGTTAGTCCAGTCAGACTATTCTGGAAGGAGAGCATAGGTTGACAGTGTTTTATTTTTTCAGACTACAACTAGCATCTTTACTAGAAATGATATGATGTGCTGAAGATGTAACGGAAAGTGTCTATTCCCAGACAAGTGTTCTTGTAACCCCATGGGATCCCCCATGATGGGAGTATACCCAGGTGCCTGGGGGAAGAGAAGAGGGATGTTTTAGCAGGACAAGTTGATAGGCACTTAGAACTGTTTATTCTGAATGCATGGGGTCAGATGGGGATCCAGGTAATCAACAGCAGAGAAAATTCATAACTGCCCCTGCAGGTGATGTGAATTGATAGCTGCCTGTGAAACGAAAGGCAGGTCAAGACTTCTCTTTCCTGTCTTACCGTAATAATTAGTTTATATAATATATGAAAATTGCATTACCATAGCCGGCAATAGTTTGTTAAAATAAACATTAACCTCATAGTTGAATGTGTGTGTATGCTTGTGAGATTGTCATTTATTTACCTACTAGTGTGGAGGTATGACATGGGCATGGCAGCTCACAGATGCCTGGGATTAAGTCAGTCAAGCTCTGAGATATGCCAGGAAGGCAACATGATGTGGTCCTTTATATCTGCTGGTTGTACCTCTCAATGAAGATATACAGAAAACAGGAAAATAAATCCCACCAAACCTATTGCTTGAACTTGTTCTCAATCGATCGAACAAAGGATGTAGGCCTAAATAAAGAATTCATTTATTTTTCCTTTGCTTAATGAATAGTCAAAGCCAACCTGCTTCTACAGCTCTCCAACCTTCTTCTTTTGGAAAAGATGACAGCAAAGTACAGAAACTTGCTGTTTTATTGTTTAGACTCAAGTGTTTCAGGATTCAAGGCTACTCTCTCCCCCCCACTCTCTCCCCTTCTCTTTCCCTCTTACTCTCTCTCTCTCTCTCTCTCTCTCTCACTCTCTCTCTCTCTCTGCCACTCTTTCTCTGCTTCTCTCTCTCTGTCTCACTGTCCACACACACACACACATGCACACACACACACACACACACACACACACACACAGAGTCATACACATATGTACATGTGCACATACACACACAGTCATGTACATATGCACGGACACACACATTTATATGAATTTTTAGAATATAATTTCTGCAGGCATAAAAACAATGTATTTATCCCTCATCATGACATTGCTGAGTGCACATAGACTTAGATCCCATACATAATGTTACCTTTATGGCATTTTTTAACTATCATGCAGCCTAACTGTTGCTCATCTATAAAATAAAAGCATCAGCACCTAACAGAATGATCTCTGGGTTGACATAGATGGTCATGACCTGTGCAGCTTTGTCTTTAACCTGAGTGGGGCAAGGGCATATGAAGAAAAGACAGACACACAGACACATGTACAGAAAAGTTAAGATCTGTTGGGCTGTGTGCTGGGATGCAGGTGTACCAGCGCCCTGGAAACTAAATTCATTTTTGTATACTCATATGAGGACAGAGGTTTATAGTATACAGGTGAACACAGAGGCAGGGTTATTATAAACATTGAACCTTAGAGGAGGGTCAGGTAATTCTCTGTAAAGAAACAGCTTCAGGTTGCTATCATTCTAAGGGGGAAACTGTGGTTGACGGCTTTTGCTTACACTGGCTTTAGCTAAAGCCAAGCATTCATAACATCCATAGCTGAACCAAAGGAAGGCTTTGCCACTCCTCTGATCCTCACCTGAGGAAGACTTTGCCATTCTCTTGGGTCTGGGGCATTGGGGACCTTGACATGACTGTGCTCATGACAACAACACACATCTGCTCAGTATCAACATCCATCCACTTCCCACATTAGACAACAGAAAGAAATGTATGTTTCTAGTTTCTGAGATGCATCCATGCAGAGTCCTGGTGCTGGTGCCTAAGGGGCCTCCTCCATGCAGTGTCAGTCCTGCCCAGTAAGAAAGAGCTGTTCTTTCCCCTGACCCCCTAAATCCTCAACTTGGCTCTTCCATGCTTTACTACCTACTCTATTTCTTTGGCTGCTCTATCAATTTTTTTACATTCTCCAGAATTTTGTTCTGGCTTTATTCTTTTCTGAAAATAAAGCTGTCATATCACTGTTTACTTTTGGTATAATATTTTATTAATATTTAAATGATTCATAGATGCATTATGTATTCTGATAATATTCTCATGTGATTCCTCCCCCTAACTTCTCTCAGGCCTCTCCATACCTTCTACTAGTAGCAACACCCCCCAAACTTCATGCTTTGTTCTTTACCTCCAAATGTTCCTATCTTGCTGCTTGCAGATCTCAGATACCCTTCTGAATGTTATCCGTTTGGATCTGACAGGCACAAACTAGCAGTGTCTTTCTCAGAACAGAAGAAACAAAGGCCATGCTCTGAGGAGTTGGAGTTAAGCATCAAGATGGGAGAGGCTGTGATTGGACATCTAATGAAGAGATAGACAGGGCCCCTGCTCGTCACTGGAAGGGAAGTACTTGTCTCCAATGGCCTCAGTGCAATTCCCTGGATGTGCACAGGGAAAGGAGAGAAGTGACTCCTGAAACTCATTATCCTCCGGCCTAACAGGTGCTTCTTGGCACATGTATACATCCATGCACATGTCTGCACACACACATGCATATACACTCACACACATGCACGTATACAAACAAACACAAATTAAATGAAATTAAAAAAACAGGTCTAAACATTCCAAATGAAAGGCCACTTTGTGCCGTTGTGGAAATCATCTCCTACCTGTGACTTCTTGTTTCCCCATTGCCTTTGCATCTCAGGCACTCTGGCTGCTACCTCTCTGAGAAGCCCTCACTGGCACTCCTGATGCCAGGTCTCCGGGTGACCTCAAACATGAGCAAAAATTGTTAAGCTCACGATGCATTAAAAATCAAGAGGCTTTCTTCACTGTGTGTTCCCTTTGTTAGGTTTAGTTGATTGTTCAACTTCACAAGCATATTTTACTCATTTTACTTGGGGACAAATTAGTGAGGTATAAAAACCACCAGGTTCTTTCGTCATAAAGCCACTGTGCTACTGTTCTGATCAGAGAGCCCCATAATCAAGGACAGAAGAGAGAGAGACTTTATGAGAAATATGTCCATTGATCCTTGTGTTAATCTCAGCTGGCAGCTTTATGTTTTTGAAAAACCAATAAAGACAGAAAGAACTCAAAGGATGTGTTTGGTCTTAATGTTTTAATAGAAACAGCAGATCTTAGGGTTCTACTTTAGCTTTCTTACAAAATAGTACTATTGTCTTGGCCCAGATTTTAAAATGTTTAAGACACCAGCCTAAGAAATATGAGCAGACACAAGACACATTTACACATATACATATGCACATACATGTACATATAGACATATGCATACATGAACATACTGGTATGTACACATATGCACATACTGATATGCACACACATGAGCATACTATCACAAATGTGATTGTACACATGCATACACTTGGACACATGCACACATGTAGACACACACAGCTACACACATAAATCTATTTACACACATATACACATGCATACACACTGAAGCAACCACACACAGGCACACAAAGGCTCAGTTCCAGCTTTTCTCTGGCAGCATTTTAGACACAGCTGCCGGACCCAGTTGTGAATGTTGACAAAGGGTGGGCGACCCAGCAGACAGTCAGCACATTCACTCAAATGTCAGGCAGCCGCATCATTAACACAGTGCTCTGCCCAATAACTCCCAGCTCCCCATGGATGCGACTGTGCAAGAATAATTACTTGGACATCACATGTACTTCATCACTTCCAAATTAGATTTTACTAATCCACCGCTTTATTTTCAGAGTAATCTCATTAGTGCAGTGGTGTCTCTGCCTCCCCCATGTCTCAGAAGATTTATTGCCTTAAAGCAATAACAAGATTTAATGCTTATCGAAGCACATATCATTTTAAGATTCACACAGAGGTGAGGGGATATGTACATTTATCCCTCCTTTCTCCCACCCTTCACACTTCAAGAAAAATTTCAAAGAATAAATTTCCTTGTCTGCATCCTGGCTTTTCTTCATTGGAACACAAATAAAAGCATATTAAAGACTGCCGCTGACTACCTCAAACAAAAGGATGGTTGTCAGATTATTAGATAAAATTCTTGCACCTGTGAGAATGCAGTCAGGAAGGCGCTCTGATTTATGTAGCTCCTGGATATGAGCAGAACATGCACATGTGTCCACAGGTATGTGGGTGAGCTCTCTGCCTCTCAAATGCTCCAGTGGAGGACAGAGGGTGGATTCAAATGTCTTCTTCCATCACTCGGCACAGCTTGCCCTCTCATACAAGGTCTCTCACGGAAGCTGAAGGTCGCTATTTTGGTTATACTTGGTAGTCAGTGAGCTATGGAGATCTGACCTTCTCTGCCCTACCTCAGACACCAGGGCAAGAGATGCACACTCCACACACAGTTTTTGCTGGGGTGCAAACTTGAACTCAGGTTCTCATGAGTGTGCAACAGGCACTACTCATGGGACCAATCCCTATTCCCACACACAGAAAAGTGAAAAATGTCTTCGAATATCAGTTGACATTTTCTCTATTTTTCTCCATTAGGAAATGAATATTCTTGGTGGTTTTCCTTCACTGATACATATCCAGAGAACACAATGTGAAAAAATGCATTCAGAGTGGTCTCTGTCCTAAAGACCATGGAGTCTCCAGAACTGCAAACTCAAGACTATTCCAGATACAAAAAAAAAATCTTTAGTTATTGTCAGGGCAAAGGAACTCAAATATTTTCTCCTACGCTGATACAACGACATATGCCGGTATGGTATGCATTGTGTGGCATGATATGGAATGGAATGGTATAATATTGGATGGATTGACGTGATATATGAACTACAATATTTGAGGTCTTTCCTGTCAGACACTTAATCTGTAGTTCAAATATGTTCAGTCTGTCTGATTCTAGAAACGTGATAACTGGTAACCCCTCTTTGTTCACAATACTTGGATGATAGCTAGAGTTTTGTGTTCCCAGAAGGCACATAAGGGATCTAATGCTCTGAAAAACTCAGCTTTTAATCCTGGGTCTCTCAGCATTGATAATCTGATCTTGGAAAGTTCTCAGCATTTACTAGCTTCAATCCCATGTCTATATAGTAAAAGACTGAGATGTGTTCCTATGCATGTTTAGGGTTATGGATGCTCATGGGATTCCCTGTATTTTTATAGAATATATTTGAAGACTATTAGGTCTAAAATAGGATGGAAATAGCATACACGACAAGGGAGCACAGCTGGTATGCATTATGAATGCTGCAAGACTTGCTGGCCTATGTGAAGTCTGTGTGTGAAATGGCAAGGCCAAGACCCACACAAGGTGTCTAAAGCAGGACCTTCTCATTTCAGCATTTTGGACACCTAGATATACAACAACCATTTCAAACAGAGAATACTCCATGTACCCTGACTATAGGTGCTTTTAATTATTATTTACTGACCACCTAATTTAGGAATAATCATATTTGAGTAAATAGTGCCAGAACTAATAAGAGAGATGACAGAAACCAAAAGAAAGCTTTGGGTGTGGTGCCAACATGATGGCCTCCCACTTGCTCACTCTCCATTGCTCAGGGAACACTGTGACCTGGCAATTGTCTCACATTGTCACCGCAGTTCACACGAGAACACGGACTGGAATCTGGTGAGGAAGAAGGCCTGCTCGAGCCTGTGGGATGGTGGCATAGCTTCCTGGCATTCCATTGCTCAGATGAAAGAAATGACTAGATTTTCAGCCGTCTGGTTTCCATGGCAACACAGTGCAGCACTGTTCCAAATTTCTATCTTCAGTGAAATATGTTACATTGAAAAGTGTTGTTTTGCCCAAACTTTGTAGGAGGTGGTAGCAACTGCTGTCACCCTATGTCTAAGGAGGAGGTGGAGGGCAGAAACCAGCGATGTGGGCAGTGTGTCAAATGCCTCCTCTCCAGACAGGTGTGGCACCTGACAGAGGTGTCAGGCTGTGGGAAACCAAACAGAAGGACCAAGGCACCTTGGGGTCCCATCCAAGGAGCTCCAAATGTATTTGAGTGTGCAGAGTTGTGTGGGATTGAAGCAACACTGAAGGGCTGCAATGCTGTCAATGCACTGTGGCATTTCTTATTTGAAAAGCTATCTTAAATTTTATAATAATATTAGAAGTTTGGGATGGTTTCAAAGACAGTGCTACACAGACTTCTTGTAACTCTTGGGTGTCATAATAAAGAATGCCACAAATTTGCTGCTATTTGCTGCAGATGTGAGATCTGCAGTGGAGTATGTTGCACACAGTGAAGGTTCTGGTGTGGCTGCAGAGTTCAAGGCAATGGTGGGGGTACTGGTGAGGCCTGCAGAGTCCACTGCACATGGTGGAGGTGCTGGTGAGTCTGCAGAGCCAACTGCACACAGTGGAGGTGCTGGTGAGTCTGTAGAGTCCACTGCACACAGTGGAGGTGCTGGTGAGTCTGTAGAGTCCACTGCTCACAGTAGAGGTACTGGTGAGGTTGCAGAGTCCACTATATACAGTGGAGGTGCTGGTGAGGCCGCAGAGCCCACTGCACACTGTGGAGGTGCTGGTGAGGCTGCAGAGCCCACTGCACACAATGAGGTGTTAGCAAGGTTGTTGTGTCTTCTGGATGCTCTAGAGAGCAGCCAATTCTTTTCCAGTTTTCGGGGGGCTTTCTGCATTCTTTTTATATAGCTTCCTTTGTCTGTCAAAATCAGATACTTTTCTCCTACTGTATCATCCTGACCTGGATTCTTCCTACAGCCTCCTCTTTCTCATACAAGGATGCTGTGACTAATGTGTTCAGTTTTCAGGCAACCTCAGGGACCATTATTTTTCCTATCACATCCTCTACCTAATTTCCTTATCATTTTTGTTCTGGTTTTTTTTTTCTTGTGAAATAAAACTATCTCGACCAAATCAATCAATTTAGTGGAGAAAGAAACTTATTTCAGCTTATAATTTCAGGTACGGGCTTTTTATCAGGAATCTTTTGTAACATGATGGCCGGCTTGTTGGGGTTTCTGTCCAGCCCGGTACCTAACAGCTGGCAAAGCCCAAAGAAAATCACACACAGGACTCCATAAGGTTATAAACTGATTGGCCCATTAGGTCAGGCTTCTTGTTAACTCTTATAACATATATTACCCCATTATCCTTATCTACATTAGCCACATGGGCTCAGTACCTTTCTCAGTGTGACAGCTTACATGTTGCCTCTTCAGTGGTCTGCGCAGGAGTGGCTAAGGGAATTTTCTCCTCCCTAGCCTTATCCTATTCTCATTGCCCCGCCTCTACTTCCTGTCTGGTTGACCCACCTATACTTCCTGCCTGGCCAATCAGCGTTTTATTAAAATACATGATTGACAGAATACAGACAATTCTCCTGCACCATTTCCCTCTTTTTTTTTTTTTTAACAAAGGAAAATACCCATAGTCCATTTGTTGGGAATGTGGGCGTAGTATTTCAGGCTACTTCCTGCTGGTTGGGGGCGCTGATGATCTTATGGGGACCTAAAGAAAACTTAGAGTTATAATCAAGTCCTGACTGAAGTATCCTGTGAGTCTTGATCATCTCAGGCAGCAGTCTTGAATCTGTTCTGGATGTATAACTCAGACATCTGGGCCATCTATTCCTGTCGGAGATTTTTCAGGTGGCCTCCCTTGTTCAAACTGGATTTTTCTTAACTCTGAATAAATCCAGAGCCTCTCATTTTCTGTGGAAACAAAAGCAAAATCTCTTCTCCAAAGTAGCATACCTTTTGACTTCAATTTTGAAGCAAAGGTATTTTCAAAATATCTATCTTGGATTAATTCAGCAGCATTTATAAACAAAAGTATTTTAGCAACTGTTGCTCTTTCCTCAGCATTTAAACAATTTAAAGAGAGCATAATAACACATAGTATCAAGATTCTCCGTGTATTTTCCATCTTTATGTGGCTTTATTTTAACCTCTATTTCTTTTATTTTTACTTTTACTTTTTGAGACTGGTTCTCTGTATATCTTTGTCCTGGAATAACACTGTAGACCAGGCTGTCCTTGAACTCACAGAGATCCCATTGTCTCTACCTCCGCAGAACTGGGCTCAAAGGTGTTTGCTACCACACCTTGAACTCACAGAGATCCAAGTGTCTCTGCTTCCCCAGTGTTAGGATTAAAGGTGTGTGCTACCACACCTTGAACTCAGAGATCTGTCTGTCTCTGCCTCCCAGGCATTGGGATTAAAGGTGTGTGCTACCACACCTTGAAGTCACAGTGGTCAACTACCTCTGCCCCTTAAAGTCTCAGAGGTCAATGTACCTCTGCCTCCCAGGCATTGGGATTAAAGGTGTGTACCACCACACCCTATTTCTCCCTTTATTTCTTTTTTATTTTTAATGACTTTAACCTTTAGCCTGCATATATTTTTAATACAATGTAAACCATTTTGAGGTTTTTTTCTCTTTGAATCTCTCTTTACTGTATCTCTCTTTTTCTGACCACATGAGTCTTTAATTTATTAAGCAATATGGAGAGCCATGGCTTTGATGGCTAGATCCATCCCATTTCTTAGCTTTCCAGCCCCCTGGCTGAGATACCAGCCAGAGCTGTGTTCAATGCCATAACTCTATGGCGTTTAAAGGTCCTTGCTAGAAAGCAAGCTGTAGTATTCTGCTCACAGACCACATTCAGTCGGACTGCCTGCCTAAAAGAGTCAGAGTTTGCCCTGGCAGGACAGCCCAGAAAACCGGCATTTTAAAACAGCACAGCCTTTTTCCTGCTATGGCTGAAAACCAAAAAGCATGCGTTCAGCTTTTCACCAACACCGTTTAAGTGTTTCATGGCAGGACCTCTTAATGAGCTGCAGGGTTTTGCAGCTAAAGCTGAGTCAGGAAGCCTCTGTTAGATGAGAGCCTTGCTTGCTTCTAGCAAGCAAAGTAGACCCGAGAAATTGCTGCTACCAAGAAAACACGCTTTACTCTATTCTTTCCCAAGCTTTCTGTGGATTCGGTTATCCACATGGGCGCCATATGTAACAGGATGGCCGGCTTGTTGGGGTTTCTGTCCAGCCCGGTACCTAACAGCTGGCAAAGCCCAAAGAAAATCACACACAGGACTCCATAAGGTTATAAACTGATTGGCCCATTAGGTCAGGCTTCTTGTTAACTCTTATAACATATATTACCCCATTATCCTTATCTACATTAGCCACATGGGCTCAGTACCTTTCTCAGTGTGACAGCTTACATGTTGCCTCTTCAGTGGTCTGCGCAGGAGTGGCTAAGGGAATTTTCTCCTCCCTAGCCTTATCCTATTCTCATTGCCCCGCCTCTACTTCCTGTCTGGTTGACCCACCTATACTTCCTGCCTGGCCAATCAGCGTTTTATTTAAAACATGATTGACAGAAAACAGACAATTCTCCCACACCAAAGATTGGTGCAGGAGAATTGTCTGTATTCTGTCAATCATGTATTTTAATAAAACGCTGATTGGCCAGGCAGGAGGTATAGGCGGGAAAAACAGAAAGGAAGTGGAAATGGTGCAAGGAGAGCAAGAGAATTCTGGGGAGGAGGAAGTTGATTCCTCCCACTCCTGCCTAGAACACCGAAGCAGCAGGATGTGAGCTGCCCCACTGAAAAAAGTACTGAGCCACATGGCTAAAATTGATCAGAAAAATGGGTTAATCAAGATGTGAGAGTTTATCAGTAAGAAGCCTGACCTAATGGGCCAATCAGCTTTATAACTTACGGAGTCCTCTGTGTGGGTGATTTTCTCTGGGACTAATCAGCTGGGAGGTCGGGCAGGACAGAACCACAAACAAACAGGCCCCCTCATGTTACAGATCTTGAGGCATGCAGTCACATCACATCCACAGTCAAGAATAGAGGGTAACGAATACATGCTGCTTGTTTGCTTGCTTCTTGGCTGCATTTTTCTACTCTTAGACACTTCAGGACTCCATTCCCAGGGAATGGAACCACCTACAGTGAGCTGGGATTTACTAACTTAAGACAATCTCCCATAGATACACACACACACACACACTAACCCATCATAGGCAATCCTTCATTGCGACCCTTTTCCCATGAGATCCTAGGTGTGTCAAGTTAAAAATTAAAACCAGTCAGCAGTTACCATCCTGGACAACAGAACATTCATTACTGAACATCACCAAACATTCACCTGTTAAACCTGACACACTAACATAGGCCCAACCCATTATTATGAACTGAACTCCAAACTGAATTCTGTGTTCACAATCTCCTCTTTCTGCTCCAAGCTTTTATTCAGGAAGCTTCCGCTGTGTCTTTGGTTCTGTGTCTCACATTCTGCCCTGGATCCTGAGGACTTCTCAGCCTGTATTTGCCTTTTATCACTCCCCAATCTGAGGCACTTGGGAAGACATGCTTTGGAGACATGGAATCAGTCATGGTCCCTTGCACGGTTTGCTCCACCCTGCACACTTCACATTTCTTCTTTCAGCTCCAAAACAGGAACAGAGGGGTGTGGTGTCTGCTGAACTCACCAGGTCATTGTATTTCAGCTTAGCAAAGGTAACAGAGAAAACTGCTGTCCTTAACAGAGCTTCAGAGCAGGGACTGGTAGTTGACTCAAGCAAAGAAAAAGTAGAGTCTTTAGCGCCAATGCGCAGCATTCATGACCTACTTGTGGTCATCACGGAAGTACATAGATACACTGATGATCATGAATGTGTTGTAGAATGCCATCCCCTAAGCATAGTGTGGCTGGTGATTTCTTGAACTCAGAACAGTTGTGACTACACAAGTTACAAGACTGGTTTTATTAATAATATAAAAGAGGAAAAACTCATAAGGTACAAGAGGAAGGGCAGAAGAGCTCATGGGTAGTTTGGAGATAGTGCATGAGGCTCCACTCTTCCCAGGGATATGGAAGTAGTTATCATCACTGAAGGAGGGGAGTTCTCATCGGAAGTGGCTCATGCTCCTATCCATGTTCCTATAAATATCCCAATTAGATACACTGACTCAGCAAGCTACATAGGGGTAAACATCTCCTAAGAGACATTGTCAACTGGCCCTGGAGATGAATTAACAGTTTATGTTTCCTCCAGACTATATGATAGTGTTGAGCTCTACAAAGTTTTGTAAAAACTACTTATTGTTAGGTGTCTCTCCCATTTTAATTTTTAAGACAGGTTCTCGTGTAGCAAATGCGAGCCTCAAACTCCTTATATAACTAAAAATTACCATGGAAAATTACATGGACCACCACACCTAATTTTATTAGGTGTTGGGATTGTACCTAGCTTTTCAAGCATGCTTGTTGGACATCCAATCATCTGGCCAACCATTGCTAGATTCTCACATATGCCTATTAGAAAGTAGAAGACAATATTTATTTTAAAAGTAGAGTTACTTCAGTCTTGATGACTAGGAGCCCATTTTAAACTTATATGTGCATTTGATTTATGCAAGTTCTTATTAATCAGACTCACTGGGCTTAGTTTAAATACCTATGTGGTCACGAAAAAAGAATGGTTAATATATTATTGTTTATAATAAGTCCAAATTTAGTAGTAATAAGATGATGTTGTAGGATATAAATGTTTCTGAGATGGGGACTCTGCATCCTAGTCGTTTGCATGCTATCAACAGTTAGCCATGGTAGTAACGGGAACCACAACTCTGCAGTCCAAAGCTGTATGGAGAGGTGCTGTTCAGGCATCAAAGTCCTTACATTTCTGGAGCACTGAATAGCAGTCATAATCTCTCTGCTAAAGGACTGTAACATTCATCCTTCAGAACTATGATGAAGACTCAGTTAAATAAACAACATTGAATACCTAACAGATACAACAAAATATCACTAATGGAAAGAAGGTCATGAGTAAATATTTATGAGTAAATGGTATCATTGTTATCATTTGAAAGCTATCATTTAAGTACAAAACTCAACATTTCAAGATAAAAGCTTAGTAATGTTACTTTTATTTTGTGGACTATTACTTTACTCAGGGGCTGGTAAGCAAGCTTTTATAGCTGTATTTAAAGTAGCCTTTTCCAAGCCATTATATCCAGTGTGTCTTTGAAGGACTTGAAAGTCATGCTAATGAGAAAACTTTTATCCTTTGGAGTGTTCCTCAGAGTAAATAGAATTATTGAGTCCTTTATGCATAGTTCATTCTTGGTAACTACCCATCAGCATATGAGGACACTGGACACATCACAACTTCTGTGATTTCTCTCCACCTTACCATTTTTAGTAACTGTTCATTCTGATCCCAGATATCAAGCACAGTGAAGATGGAATTTGTTGAATTGTCGGTGTAATTTACCCATTTTTTCTTGTATAAATCTCTGTACCCATAACCTACTGTCTTTCAGATCTACATTAGAATGTGTACATACACTGCTTATAGAATACTCCTAGTAAGTCCATGCGTTGTGGTTATTATAATTTTCATACGACATGAAACAGAAATTTAGGAGTCTTAAATAATTTATTTAAGACCAGATTTGGGAGTGGGTAGAAAACGCTTTCACGGAGAATATGTGCTCTCTAATTCCCATCATGATGCTATGTTACCTAAAGAAAAAGCGTTTAAAGGAAAAGAATAAACAGAAAATACGTGGGTCAAGGGTATGTGTAAGGTGAGAAGGTGATCTTTTTTTTGTTTTTTTTGAAAGTAATTTTATTAAATTATAAAAGTTTCCATTTACGTCCCTCTTCCCAACACCCTCCCACTACCCCCCTCCCTCTCCTCCTCCCTCTTTGTCCCTAAGGGCAGTCAGGGTTTCCAGCCCTGTGGGAAGTTCAAGTTCCTCCCCCCTCCCTCCAGGTCCAGGAAGGTGAGTATCCAAACAGACTGGATCCCCAAAATCCAGTATATGCAGAGGAAACTAGTCCCAGTGTCATTGTCAATGGCTTCTCAGAAAGACTCCAGGCCAGCCACATTCAGAGAATCCGGCCACATTCCGAGAATCTGGTTGGATCACGGGCTCGTTCAGTCGCAGTCCAACTGCCCTTGGTAAACTCTCATTTGATCCGACCCCTTGTATCAGTGGGTGATAGCATTCCTCGCAGTCCTTCGTCATTTTCTTCGTCCTTCTGCTCCTCATTTGGACCTTGGGGGGCTCAGTCCGGTGCTCCAATGTGGGTCTCCGTCTGTATCGCCATCCATCGCCAGATGAAGGATCTATGGTGATAAGCAAAATATTCATCAGTATGGTTATGGGCCAAGGCCGGTTCAGGCACCCTCTCCTCTGTCCAGAGAACAATCTGGGGATCTCTCCTTGGACCTGGGATCCCATATATAATCAAATTTCCTGTAAACCCTAAAATGACTCCCTTAGTTGAAATATATTCTTCCCTGATCCCATATTCATCCTTCCTCCCTTCCCCCCATCCCGGTCAACCGAGCTTTCTCCATTCCTCCCCTACTCCCTTCCCTCTAACCCTCTCCCCTTCCAACAACCCTCCCCCCCCCAAGGTTACCTGGGACTCTTGACTATTTCCTACCTCCTGGCGGATAGCTAAATAATAAGAAGGTGATCTTAAAGTGAGAAAATTCTGACCTTGGGTAGCTCCTGACAGCACTGAGCTCAAAACACCCAGGATGAAGGCTTAATGCATTTCTCAAGATATGGCCACAGCGAACATTTAATAAATAGCTGCTCTTCTCACACATTGGAATTTAAAAATATTTCATTGGTTAGTATGGACAAGAATCCTTTGAGATTTTATTATGGAATTAGTTGTGTAAGATCACTGTAATTTCGGGTTTACCTTAAGACCCTAAGGTGTCATGATCCCAAAAGGCTGATTTTAAACTGCACAAAGCTCAGGAATATGTTTCTTCCACCTTATTCCTTGTAAGTTTGTACATTAATGACTTGCTGTTGCCACAAACATGGAGGCACCAGCACTGAAGATGGAAAGATAAACATTTCTCTCTTTGATGAGAATGTGACTATTGAGATGTATGCCAAGAATAGACTACATGAGTCACTGGCTGTGTTTAGAGATACACCTCAATATTCTAAAACCAAAATCAGATTTGGGGAAAATCTCTTCACATTTAATTCGATTTCCTTTAAGAATTTGATACACAGGTCAAATCTTCCAGCTACCACAGAAGGATAGTTTACAATTAACTCCCCTCACAGAGATCACAGGAAGCTGCTTTGTTGTGTGTTTTCTCCCCAATGTCTGGATGAATGAAAGTAACACACCACTTCAAACACTTCCAGATCATATCTAATAGTGTAGACTGTAGGCTATGGAGCATTGCCTATCCACAGGTGCTAAATATATTGCTAAGGAAGATGTGGATCCCAGCCACCGACATATTTTTTTCAACCTACTGGAACACTAGTGACCAGATGAACAGTCAAGTGTGCTACACAGAATCTTGGCCATCCTCATGACATTCAGCGTGTCTTTGGTTTATGTGACTGGAAATATATGGGATAGCTCCTAATTGAAAGCCTATGCTATCTGAACTCCAGATTATGTCTGTTTTAATGAATTAAATTTATTTAATAAGTTCATGCACACATTATTCTGTCAGTTTCACTCCTAACCTTCTCTTGATCCCCTCTGCCCATGCCAGCTCCCTACTTTCCTCCCCTACATGGCTGCTTTATGTTTGTTTGTTTTGTTTTGTTATCTATTGGGTTTATCTAGTGTGGTCTGAATGCCCATGGATTTGTAACTATCCACTGGAGCCTGTATGCATTTACATTCCTCAGAATACCCTTGGAAATCATTCTTCTAGTATCTTTGGTTTTGTGAGTATATGTCCAAAGCACAGAAAAATAGAAGGGAAGGGGGTAGCATGCTGGGCTCATCTTTTCCCCGTGCCACAGTCTCACTTGTAAACATCTAAGTCGGTTTTGTAACTATTTCATCATACGTAGCCTCTTCTGGCTTTCAGTCCATGTTACCTGAACAGAAATCTTTGAAGATGTCCCTCTGTGTTCAAGGGCCTTCCATACTTCCTCAGTACCCAAAAAGCAAGAGATAAAACTCTTGAGGTTAGTGTTCAAGGCTCCTATGTAAATACGGCCTCACCTTCCACTCCTGTAATGTACAATCAACTGGAAGAATTTACCATTCTCCAAATTCATGGGGAACTGGTACATGGTGTTCACTTTCTCTGAAAAAAAAATCATTATGTATCCCTTGAATAATGTCCTTATCTCTGTACACTCTATTATTCTTTGACAATAGCCTAGGTATTCTCACTCTTACTTTCTCCTGAGGCCCACTCTCCAAGGCTTGCAGGTGACTGTCTATTTGCTGTGTCCTCACAACAGGCCTTTCTTTTCTGCATGCAATCTTCTGGTTCTCATTTTCTTCATTTCTGTAAGAACACGAGTCAGATTATATTAGACCTCCTAACAACAGACAGTATGATTTAATCATTCCTTTAACAAGCACAATCTCATTCTGAGGTATTGGGGGTTAGAGTTTCAACACACAAATTTGACAAGAAAGATGTGTCCTATTTAGAGTTAATTGTCAACCTGACACAACTTTGAGTCATCTCGGAGAAAAGCCTCCATTGAAGAGTTGCCTAAATTATGGACATGTCTACTAGGGTGGGGCTGTCTGAAATGCAAACTGATGTAGAAGGGCCCACCCTACTGAGAGTGGTACCATTACTAAGCAAGTGGGTCCTGGGTAGTATTAGAAAACCAATTAAGTGCTAGTCAAATAATAAACCATCAAGAAGTATAATTCCATGCTTTCTTTCTCTGTGAGCAAGGTCCCTGGTTAGAGGCAATGCTGGACAGAACGGCAATCTTGTCGACCTTTGAGTTGCTGCCCAGACTCCCCTCAGTGACAGACTGTTTTCTGGAAAGGAAAAGCAAAAGAAACCTTTCCTCCCTTAAATTGCTTTTGGTCAGAGCATCTCATGAGAGCAACAGAAGAAAAACTAGAGCAGATCAGTAGGCCCAGCCTGGCCCTCAAAAATGCAATAGCTCCTGATTAGGTTTCTGGCATCACCATTAAAAGTTGTCCCAAACCGTATGACTTGAAAATGACAGAGATCCATTTATCCATAGTCCTGCAGTCTGGAAATGCGAACGAGTTTGCTGTCCAGGCCCTACACTCTCTAAAGACGCCAGGGAGTAATCTATTCAGCTTATCATCTTCCGTGGACCCACATAATGCTTTGCTCTCTGGACGATACCAAATGCAGGCTGTCTGTAGTCCGCTCTGCTGTGCTCTGTCTTAACAACATCACCCTTCTCCTTCCTCCTTTAATGCCTACTGAGTGCTTTCTCACAGTAACTTCCTGCTGGAATATCTCAGGTGATTCTCAGCTTCGGCTCAATCTTTCATCTTCTCCTCCTCCTTCTTCTTCCTGTGTTTATTTATTTTACATCCCTACTGCAGTTTCCCCTCAGTCATCTCTCCCCAGTCCCTCCCCCATTCCGCTCTGTTCCCATCCCCCAATCCACTCCTTGTCTGTTTCTATTCAGAAAAAAGCAGGTCTCCCCTGGATATCAACTAAACATGGCATATCAAGTTGCAGCAAGACTAAGCACTTTGCCTTGTATTAAGACTGGGCAAGGCAAGTCAATATGAGGAATAGGGTGCTGAAAGTCAGTAAAAGTGTCAAGAGACAACCTCTGCTCCCACTGTTAGGAGTACTGCAAGAAGATCAAGCTACACAACTATAACATATATGCAGTGTTCCTAAGTCAGTCCCATGCAGGCTCCCTGGTAGTAGGTTCAGTCTCTGTGAGCCCTATGAGCCTAGGTTTGTTGATTCTCTGGTTTTTCGTGTAATGCGTTTGGCCCATCTGGCTCCTACAATTCTTCCTCTCTCTTTTCATTAGGATTCCCTACACTCAGGCTAGCGTTTGGCTGTGGGCCTCTGCATCTGTTACCATTTGTAACTAGATGAAGGGGGGTCTCTGATGACAACTGGGGTAGGCACCAATCTCTGAGTATAGCAGAATATCACTAGGCATCATCCCATGGACATTATTCTCCTCCAGTCATGTTTGCTTCTGTCCTAGGTCTCTGGGTCACCCAGCCTCTAGGTCCTGGTGCTCCAAGCAGTTTCAGGAATGGTCTACTCTTCTGGCTTGGGTCTCAGGCTGGACCAATCATTGTCAATATTTCTTCTTCTGGAAAGCTGGGCTTGACCACTTAAGTCATGGTAAAGTGACCTTTATGGTATTATTATGCACCCTATGATCTTAGTCTTCATAGTCTTGTCCTCTCTACATACTCCAATGGAAGAAAATGAGAATTAGAAGATAGGAATTTAATATCGTCTGTATGTTACCAACATGGATGCACAACACCTAGCAGGGACTCACACAAAACATGCTAATATTGGTTAGATTTGTTGAAGAAATACAATCATAAAGACCAAAGGTTGTGTTCAGCTAACGATTTCTGGAGTCTCTATTCATGATTATTTGACTTATGGTGAGGCCATGGGTCATGGTAGGGAGCAGGTGAAAAAGCAAAAGAGAGAAAGACAGACATTGGGCTCCTGCATCCTCTTTAAAACTGTATCCATCAATGGATGGAGATAGAGACAGAGACCTACACTGGAGCACTGGACTGAGCTCCCAAGGTCCAAATGAGGAGCAGAAGGAGGGAGAACATGAGCAAGGAAGTCAGGACCGCGAGGGGTGCGTTCACCCACTGAGATGGCGGGACTGATCTAATGAGAGCTCACCAAGGCCAGTTGGACTGGGAGTGATGGAGCATGTGATCAAACTAGACACTCTGAATGTAGCTGTCAATGAAGACTGACTGAGAATCCAAGGACAATGGCACTGGGTTTTGATTCTACTGCATGGACTGGCTTTGTGAGAACCTAGTCTGTTTGGATGCTCACCTTCCTAGACCTGGATGGAGGGGGGAGGATCTTGGACTTCCCATGGGGCAGGGAACCCTGACTGCTCCTAGGACTGGAGAAGGAGAGGGAGGAGGGGAAGGAGAGGGAAAAAGGAGGCGGGGAGTAAATGGAAATTTATAATAAATAAATAAATTTTTTAAAAAAGAGAGAGAGAGAAAACTGTACCCACATTATTCCAATAGCCCCTGCTAACTTCTTAAAGCCTGACCTTCTTCCTATAGCATCTGGGCCTGAAAAACAAGCTTTTAACACATTGTCCTGTAGAGGGTATTACAGAACCAAACTAGAACACCTATCAGATGAATGAATGTGACATATTGCTATCTATAGTCTATAATTAAATACACCTATCTAATATAGATCAGAGTAAACAGAGTCAGAAAATACTATATGACAATGTGTTGCTATATGAAAAAATTTGCCACACGAAATGAACTTGGTTAAATATTTCATTGAGGATCATGACGTATTATATATCCAGATTGGACAAACCTGATTATACTTTTAATTTGAGTCTAAGGAAATTTCAGAAATAATTTCAGATTGACAATCTGGGTGAAAGATTTGTGTAACTCTTGGTAAATTTCAACAGAAAAACTGTCTGCAGGTTTCAGAAGACTGTCATCGTACTATGTCCTCTTACTCTGGTGGTCTTGGTAAGTCTTATATTTGTGATAAGTATTAATATTTCAAATCTTGGTTATTTGTAGAGAAAGAAGAAGCAAGGAAATTAAATATAACGATATTGGACTCTCATTTCATCCTGCAGACAAATCTATCTTTGGGAAATATAATTATCCTTTTATAGTAGTTCTTTGCTTAACAAAAATTGATGATCCTCTAATCAAGCGCTTTCCTTTTGACTTGGATGAGAATAGCTTGAGGGCTCTAATGGCTTCCTGATTTACAGTCATTGTGTACGACAAGGAAAGGATGGCCTTTTAATAGGTCAAATTGCATTAGAATAAGTTCTAAGTAACTGTATATATTCTTTCCTCTGTATAGAAATGCAATTGAGCCAGACTTAATGACCGTCACCCTGTACTGAAGAAACTGTAGCAAGGTGATCATGAAGAAGGAGAAAGAAAAGATGGAAAGAAGGAAGGAAGGGAGGGAGGAAGTGGTGATGTAGAGAGGTTAGGCAATTTATCTTCACGCTTTAATAAACAGGCAGTATCCTGGACCCTAAACCTGAAGATTCTAATTATCAAAATGTACTCTTCTGACATTTAATAAGAGATGACAATAAGAAATAATGTTAACAAGAAATGACAATTGTTTTCTTTCTGATTTTTAATAATTTTGTCCTTTAACTATTATTACCACAGTGACTAGGAAAATTACAGTAGGTGGATTAATTTTTTAGGTGAATTTTTAAACGAAAGGGTCAAACACTGCACTGTCAACAATGTTTGATGGGAATATCCACATCTGTATTCAGATTTAGACACTATACTGTCGACAATGTTTGAAGGGAACATGGACATCTATTATCAGATTCAAACACTGTAATCAGCAATGTTTGATGGGAATATCAACATCTGTTATTAGATTCCTACACTGCACTCGACAATGTTTGATGAGAATATCGACGTCTGTTATCAGATTCAGACACTGCACTGTCGACAATGTTTGATGGGAATATGGACACGTCATCAGATTCAGAACCCTGCCTTCCACCCCTAGTTTGCTGGAAGTCATTGCATTTTTGTCAGATGCCTTCTCTTCAGATGATTGACATTTGATTCTCTAAATAATATGAAATGTTAATTTAGTGTGTTGTAAAGAGTCTTGGGGTTTTGGTTTATCATTGCCTACCATATCTTTATCATTTAAACTGTAGCTCTTCCAGATTCTTATTTTTTATCTGTGTCCTTTTTATATTGAATATTTAGCAGTTACCTGTGAAATCTCTCCTTCAGTCTAGATGCCTGATTTTCAATTTCTTCCTCTTCCCTCTCCCCTCCCTTCTTTTTCTATTTTCTTAGTATTTGTATGCTAGGCAAGTACTCTACCAGAGACAGACAGACACACACACACACACATAGAGAGAGAGAGAGAGAGAGAGATGGAGAGAAAACAAACAGCAATTTTCAAGACATCATTTTGAGACACTTTGAGACAGTTCTGTGAAGATGTAAAGCTAGCCTTTATGTGTGACTCAGTAGTTTTGAGACACGAAGGCTGTCATGAGTTCAAGGCCAGCCTGGGTTACATACATGTACTTATCATGTCTGCTAAAAGCCAACCAAAAAACTAATCAAACAAATAGCCCAAAATAGTCACATATCAAAATGTTACTTAGAGGGGCTGCATAAACTGCCAAATTCAGTCAGTTTGTGGGTCTCCATCACACACATAGCCACTGTGAAATATTTGTTCATTGTGTGAAGATGTGTTGCTGTGATTGGTATAGTAAAAAGCTGAATGGCCAATAGGTAGGCTGAACAGGATAGGCAGGACTGCCGGGCAAACAGAGAGGAAGTCAAAGGGAAGAATCTAGGGAAGTGGTAGGTGCCAATGAGATGTAGACCAACTCTGACGTAGGGGAGAGAAAAAAGGTAGCCAAGCCACATGATAGAACTTAGGCTAAAAGAAACAAGTTAATTGAGTTGTAAGAGCTAGTTAGAAAAAGCCTAAGCTAGGACCAAGCTTTCAGTATTAATAGTAAGCTTCCATGTCATTATTTGTAGGCCAGCAATGCAAAGGTAGATGGACAAAAGAGTTTGTTACACATAGTAGAGTAGTAAAAGGTGTGGTTCGGGTTCACTAGTCACCAAGGTTTCAAACTATGCGGACTTTGTTTCATGTGTAGGGCATTAATTAAAAAAAAAAAAAAACGTGTCCTGGGCATACTACTCCACTAAAAATAATAAGTTATTAATAATGACCATTTATGGTCAGGTGAACTTTAGAGAAGGATTTGCTGCAAGAAAAATACTTTGGGAAGTGGAATGACTGCTCTCCCATGCCAGTTGGCACATGAGGTCCATCCTGGAGCTGGGACTACCCATTACTCAGTGTGTAATAAAAGCAAAGATAATGTTAATGGGATGAATAACACTAACCTAGTGACAATAATTTTACGTTTCCTAGAGTGTTCCGAGAATTTGCAGAGCAGCTGTGACTCGCTGACATCTTAGAGTCTCTTCTGCCAAATTATATACCAGGATTGTGTGTACTCCAAGCTGTTCTGTTACGATTGCCAAACAGACTCCCTCCTCCGCTCCCAGCACAAACTTGTAACACGGAATCTACAGAGCAAAACTGTGATTCATTACAAACATGACTCCTAAATCAAGCCATACTCTTTACCTGAGTCCAACAACGGCACTTGTTTACTTTTCTCCATTTGAGATGTACTGAACTGTGCCTACTCTCTCCAGACACATCCCCATTCAATGACAGAGCTGTCAAGTACAAGAAAAAGAGGAAAATGTGCCATTGAAGTACAGTCCCTGGCTCGCTGAGCTTGTAATAAATATTTTGGTGCACTCTAGTGGTGGATTGGGATAAAAATGGAAGGTGAGGTGCACTGGGACTGCTGCAGTGGCTCTTGGGAAACACAAACCACAAACTGTGAGTTTCAAAACAGAGAGAAAGTGTCAGGGCACGCGTGGAGTGCGCTCATGACCAGGTTCCCTTGAATGCCTTTGCAGGAGGGTGACCCCGGTTTTAATAGGCAGAGTAGAATACCTTCTGTGAATGATGAAATACAGCATATGTTCATTTGGTGAGCTTTGGGGATCATTTTCTTTCCCACAGCAGTAGAGTTCATTGGGACTTTGACCCTGCAACAGAAAGGGAAAAAAAATTCACAAGAATCTCTCAGGATCCAAATTTATGCATATGAAAAAATCCAGAATATTCATAAATGCAAATCAGTTGTGTGCAAACTGAATGTTGCATTCTCACTTGAGATGTTTCCCATTTGCTTCCTACCTTTTCCCCATAGACCAGGCCCTTCCTCTGGCTTCATTAAGGCTACCTCTCCTTCCAGGCTTTGCTAATCATTGGTTCCTTAATTTGTCTCACAAACGTGTCTTCTATTTTTGTGCTGCTACTAATTTTAATTTTAATTCTTAGCAATTATTTATTTATGAATATATTTATAAATATCTAAATTATTTATCTCAGTATCTTATACATTTCTTAAGACCCAGTTGTCCCCTACCCATCACCTGGCGCACTGTGGACTTTGAGAACACTTGACAAGTGAGCAAAGTCATAGTCAACCTGACCTACAATGGAGATGTACTGTACTGAGCCTAGTCTCTCAAATACATGGAAACATTTAGTGACAGAGTTGTCAAATACAAGAAAAAGTGGAATCCTTCTGGCTTTAGAGATTTCTTCATTAGGATGGATCATATTCAAAATCCTAAGTCCCTCTGAAATCCATCTCAAATGTGAATAGAAGGAAGTTTAGACATCTTCAGAGTAGCTGTCTCCTTGGCAACCAAGTGCTCTGACCACAACGGCTAATTCCTTCCTTTCTTCCTTCCCTCTTTCTAAGGTGGGGAGTAGAATGCTCTCACATGAGCTATGCTAAGAAGTAAGAAAAAATTCATATGGAAAGACCAATGTATAAATAGTTTTGTCAGTTACTCTGTGTGCATGTGTGTGTGTGTGCACGTGTGTGTAGCTAATCAAAAGGGGAAGGAAGACATATGCTTCCTCTGTATGTGGGAATATGAAGAAGAGAAGAGTACTCTCGGTCACAAACTCACAAGCTCCTGTTGTGAGCTAAGCAGGTTATAAAACAAAACACCGGCTGACCTCAGTAATTTCATCTGCAGAACAACAGTCAGGTTCAGTCAGACAAAAGGCAGAATAGAGTTTTGGAAACTGACAGCATCATACATGAAAATACCTGGATTACAGAAGAGCTGTGGTGTGACTCTGGGGAGGATTCAGTAACTTATGAACAGATACTGCATTGAATACCCATGATTCATCAGGCATTCTGCCAGAGGTGGGAGACACAAGAGTGATACTAAAGATAGCTAGAGGGTCCTTTGCCTTCACAGCTTTTATATTCTGAGTGGGAATGACAATGAGCTAACGGGCAAATTGTGAGTTAAGAAATATGGCAAACCAAGGATGGGGAAAAGGACAGCACAGATTGGAGAATGATGAACTATGTAATTTATGTAAGCTGGCCATGTAAACCTGTCTGCAGAGCTGGCATTTAAACCAAGCCTTGAGCAAATGAGAAGTGTATGTGGACATGTTGGGAAGGACAGTCCCTTGGAGAAGAAAAACACCAGCAAAAGAAAAAAGTTGGATGGGCTGGAGGCTATCAAGACTGTTGCCCCGGAGATAGGTGGGCAAGAGGAAGATTCTGCAGCACAAACAGAAAGTTACTGTGGCCTGAAGAAGTGGATCAGCAGTAAAGAACACATTCCAGTCCTGCAAAGGACCCAAGTTTGATTCCCAGCACCCATGACAGATGGCTCATAACCGCCTCTAATTTCAATTCCAGGGTATCCAACATGTCTGACCTCCGTGGGTAATTGCACTCATATGTACATGCCCTGCCACCACATGTACACACACACACAGTTTTTAAAAAGCAGTGTAATATGATGATATGCAGAAGAAAGGGTATAAGACACACATACCAAGAAAGTCACTGCTGTGAGATGGGCAGTTCGCCTGTGAATCACACCAACTTTCCTCACTGTCAACGTCTCATATTTTTCAAAATTCCTGCTTCACTAGCATTTTTTGAGTGTTTAAATGATGGCCGCCTCTTCTGTCCAAGGATCTTATCCAATAAGTGGCTTCTCCTTTGGCCTTCTTATCTGCATGGGGTCCTCTCGGCTGTGACAGCTCATTAGACTTTCTCTGGTTTCGGTGATTTTTAAAGTGTTTTGAGAAACATTAGATATTTTGTAGACTGACCTTGGATTGGAACCTGTTTAGATTGGGGCTACTGGTTCTTGTACAGAAGCACTGACGTGCCTTTCTTACGGTAGTTTGTTGTAGATGTATACTTTAAGCATGATTTACCCCTAATGCTGCCTCCCCCATCACTCCATTGGGACCGGCAGCCAATGTTCATCTACATAGGCATCTCCTGTGTTGACACTCTGTTCACAGCTAGGTCCCACACTTACAGGACAGCATCTTCCTATCCTGGGAAGAAGAGTGTCTACACAACCATTGCAGAATTCTACACACTGGTTTGTCTGTTCTCCCCAACTCAGTGACATGTTCTTATGGACTAGTGAACATGAATTTTTCTCTTGTGGATAAACCTTGATAAATAGGAACATTGTTACCTGGTCTTGTGTCTGTGCTATATATCACTATCAGCTAATTTCTTCAATAATAGAGAAATGACTTTGCTTTTTTTATTATCATACATTATCATAAATATTTCTGGGCTTTAAGGCAAGATTTTTTATACATGCATGCAAAAATGTGTCATGATCATATTAACCCAGTTACCCCTCACCTTGAATCATTTTCTCCTCTTCTTGGTTCCTTTCTTTTTCCCAAACACTATCCCATCTACGTTCATGTCTTTGAAAATATTTCGGATTCTACATATGAAAGAGAGCATGTGTACTTGTCCTTCTGAGTCTGGTTTGTCTGGGTTAGCAAGATGGTGAGCAATCTACATGGTTTTTTAAAAATAATGCAACATTGATCTAGTTGAACAAAATTCCAATGTGTGTGTTGGGGGGCGTATATGTCTGGTGAGTGTATGGGGGGGAAGGTTCTTCATCCATATTTGCTGTAGACAGGTTGGAGAATCACAGAGACATTCTGACACTTGTTCCAAGCATCTTGGAATCTACTGGCAAGCTTTATACATCATCAGGAGTCCTGTGGCAACAATGGAAAGGATAAAGCTTAACAATGCCAAGAGTGGAGCTTGGTGCTTGTAAGATGTCTTCTTCCTCCAGTGAGAAGATGGTGTCTCAGTCAAAGGCAGCAGTACAGATGTAAGAAGGGCTGGAACTTGGTTCACCATATGGGCATGGTTATTTACTTACTGATAAGTGGATGTGAGAGACAAAATCCAGAAAAAAGCCAAAGGTGGCTCCAAGATTTGTCCATGTAACTGAATAGTGTGTCAGTATTCTCTCCATAGCTGAACGCTGCAGAGGGAGCTGTTTGGGGACTTTAAATAATGCATAGAATAAATATAGCACAGCCATTTCAGAAAAGTCTACTTAAAAGAGCAATTGCCTGGTGAGGCTTGTTTTGACTGGTTTCTGAGGAAGAATCAGCAGCATGATTCAAATACAGCCTCTCCTGGCCAAGAGAGGCAGATGGTTGCTCTTCCCAGGGCTGGGGATTGCAAGGAAGGCTTTCATTGGGTTTTCAGAGATTGCCAGTCTCAGAGTTTATAAATATTTTTCTTTGACGGTGAATTTGTCAGTGTACATTCAATGCTCACAGGCCTGGGTTATACTAGGCAGCTGGGAAGCAAACAACTAACTTGGAGAGAGCCTCGGGTAGTTGCGGGGAAATGCGCTCCTTCGCTTGACCAGAAATACTAAGAGAGTACCTGTTTTTGAGATGTCGGATGAAGGTGCTTTTTAAACTGCTGTTCTCAGCTTTTTACCTGTGTGAAATACTTGGACAGAAAACAACTTAGGTTTGTAGCTCCAGAGGGATACAGTCCACTGGAGTAGGGATTGGCCGTCAGAACGTTGACTCATCACATTTCAGCTACATACAGAAAGCAGAGTGAGAAAACAGGAAGTGGGCCCAAGCTATGCAGCCTAAAGCCTGCCCCAGTGGTACACTTCTTCCAGCAAAAGAGCACCACCCACTGAGAACCAAGTTCACATGCTGGAAACTATGGAGGACACCTTTCATTCAAACCACAGCACAGCCCACAGAGCTTATGAGCACAGCCCACAGAGCTTATGAGTCCTGTGCTGTATTAAAGACATTCTGTATCCTACATGCTGCACGTGGATGCAGGGAAAGTCAGGAGGGTCCTTAGCCCTCGGAGTACAGTACATTTCTGAAGGGTTTCTCACTGCTTAGCCCTTGTGGGCCATAAGGAGATCTTCTTCAAATAAAGTTTTTTTCACACTTTCATGTTGGGAAATATTATTTTAAGATGTGTGACTTTTGTTTATGCTGCATTTGTTTAACTCAGTGAAGCTGTGATTCTTTGCCTGTTGAAAATACCTGATAGTCTAATAAAGAGCTGAATAGCCAATAATGAGGCAGGAGCAAGGACAGGAGGGGCTGGCAGGCAGAGAGACTAAATAGAAGGAGAAATCTGGAAAGAGAACGGCAATAAGGAGCAAGGAGAGAAGGGTGTTAGGAGTCAGCCACCCAGCCACCCAGCCACCCAGTCAGCCACAGAGTAAGAGTCAAAGTATGATATACAGAAACAAGAAAAGGAAGAAACCCAGAGGCAAAAGATAAGTTGAGAAAAGCTGGCTAAAACCAAGCCAAGCCAAGGTTGGGCTTTCATAAGCAAGAATAAGCCTCCGTGTGTGTGATTTATTTGGGAGCTGAATGGTCAGCCCCCACAAAAGCCAAAAAGAGTGAAACATCACACAACTCCTTCAGAATACTGGCGACTCCGAGATGGCACAGATAGTTTTCCTGTAGCCTACCAGTGGAAAACTGTACCCGGTTTCCACTCTGGCCCACTGCTTGTTCTTTCCCAGAGCGTGCTCCTACATTGTAAGCCCTGAGTTTCTACTACTGGGAATAAGAAGGTATTGCTTTCTTTGTGTAAGAAACACTTTATCTTCTCTGCCTTATCAGCCACATCTCTGTGTGTGTGTGTGTGTGTGTGTGTGTGTGTGTGTGTGTATGTGTGTTTGGTGTGTGCTCAGCCTGTGTTTGTTGGGCAAAATAATGAGCTTTTTAAATGTCTTTTCACACATTTGTATAATGTACTTTAATTGTATCCTCCTCTTTGCCCTCTCAAAGACTTGAGGATGCTTTTCTAGCGCTCCTACTTCCCTCAGAGCTCCTTCCATCTTGTCCCACATTAATGTCTGCTTCATATGCCAATGACTGATATTTTCTAACTTCATTCTCTTATTGGCCCGTGATGACTTTATCCTAGAAGTAACATAAATACAACATCATTACTGTGTAATCTGAAATCTGTTTCCTCACTGTCTTCACCTAATTTCAACATTATCTTAGGGATTAATACTCCTAATTTCAATGTCTCCTTGAACTATTCAATACAGGCAAATACACATGATCGATGTGAAATGACAGTTACTGATTAGACTGGCATCACAAGTCACTCCTCAAGCTTCTGAACTTACTAGGCTGTAACTATGGTTATTTGTCTTGGATCCCTCACTCCTTCTGCTTTACAACCTCTCCTGCTAGTAATGTTGACAGAGCAGGGGCAAAGTTGCAGAACAAGACCAAGGTGCACCAAGGGAGGTACCTGAGACATAATCCAAAGGGGCCTTACTCTCAGAGTCTGGGCTCTGAGTACAGATGCTTGAAAGGGTCTATTGAGGCTTTCTTTGCATTTCATCCAAGACCATGAGACAACCATGCCAACTGCTCACCAGGGAAATATGAGGCGTGTAAGCACAGCTGCCTGCCAACTGCCTTTAGTTAATCCCACGAGCCTAGCAGGGCCGAGAAGACCTGGCAGCCCCAGTCACTCTCAACAGGCTCACCACTACAGGAAATGCCAACAATTATTCCTAGCCAAAGACATTTTTGGTCCATTACATTTTATACATTTAAAATTTTGCTAGTGGAATGCACCAAGGGAAATGTTATTTTAAATCAATGCCTCCTAGTCGGGTATAGCTGGAAAAACAAATTATCACAGCACATCGATGGTAGTCACCAGAATACCAACCAACTCCCACACAGGACATTGGCCTTCAACTGCTGTCCCCATGTCTGCTGAGTTCTCCTCACCTGCTCCATTTTTAAAAAAGCACTGTCTCCTCGGAGGCCTTTTCTGTGATGAGCACACTTACTGAGCCAGTCTTCCCAGGTCTACTGGCCCTGCTGTATTTCAGAACTTGGAATAACATGCCCTTATTCAATTTAATTCACTGTTTATTTGATGCCAGAACTGCCAAGAAGAGCACAAATGGTTTTTATTTTCTGAGCCTCAATTAAATATTGTACACATACTCGATCGGTTAACACAGGCAACAAACTCATGAGATGAATGTCACTTCATATTGCAAAAATCTGAGGCTCAGGGAAGCAATTAGTTTTACATGGAAACTCAGGCAACAAACGTCTCAGCCATCAGCCATCAGCCATCAGCCGTACCTTAATATCAGTTATAATTCATTTACCCCCGTTCAGCAGTAATTTCATATCTCTGTGTTTTCCCTCATGTCTATTTGCTTACAGTGACTAAAATATAATTTTGGGTTTTACCATCACTCATCTTATACATATTATTAGCTGACACTGCTACTATCCGCACTACTTACTATCCGAGGAGAAAACACCATGGGGTAGATGGTTTTTGATGGTGATGTTTCGTATAGAATTTTTAAATTCCATGTAATTATGTATATCTGTTTCTTTAAAAATATTTGAGATAAAACAAATAATCACAAAACAAATAATTATCCAGATAAATACAAATAATCACAAAACAAGTAATTAGCCAGATAAATTATGTACAATGTTTTGCCGGTTTGAACAAACTGACAATTTACTATTATGAAGATGACCACAGTTTTTACTATAGTTGGGGATCAAGTCCCAGGCCTTGTGAATCCCAGGCAAGTACTGTCCCACTCAGCTTTGTTCCCAGCCCCCAGACAATTTATAAAATATGTTAATATCAATGTATTCTATGACCAGGTATGAATGTACAAATGTTTTCATAAGTTCAGAGCACTAAACATACTATTTAATTGTTAAATCAGTCTTTGTAAAGAAACACTGCCCCACTTTTCCGTTTTAGTCTTTGGTTATTGGTTAGCATTGCTTACATATGGTTATTTAATAATTTCCAAACAATTGTTAATGTTGTATTTGTTCTTTTCATCCACACATCTATTCTATGTATCTCTAGATTTTCTTCTTTTGAGTTTTTATATTTTCCTATTAAAGCAGTTTTCATGATTTCAGCTCATACAAATCATTTTATAACCTATTGTCTGATTTTCATTTTACTAAATTAAATTTTTTAAATGTACATGATATTAGACCTACAGAGCCAGTCCTGATGATGATCTTTTGCTCAGATGTCAAATCCTTGGGATACTTGTCACCGGACTTTCCTGTGCCTCATTTCTATGACACTGGCCACTTCTTGTGATGTGTTTTGTTATTTATAAGTACAGTAACACAAACTAGCACTTAACCACTTTATATATATATATATATATATATATATATATATATTCCTGAAAAACAGAACAAGATTTTATATATATATATCCATATATATATAATTACATTTTTTATCATGAAGAAATTAAATATGCTTAAGCATATAGGTGTGCTTCTTTCAATCTAAATGTTACACAATATGAACATGTATGAATTCATACTGCCCCATGAATATATATGTTTTTAGAGATAAATTCCAAAATTAAGCTTAATATTCAAAGAAGTAGCTAACTAACCATTGATTTGACTAAACCAATTATAAATTTCATGATTAAACTTTTTTGTAGAAGATGAACAGAAGTTGTCAGTTAATAGTCACACAATTTAAAAATCTGTGATTTCTTCTAAAATGGTTTAAATAATATAGTAATTTAAAACTGAAATTTTAAAATTTGCACTTCAAGCTATGTTCATCTTGGAGGGGTTTCTTTATAGCTGCTGTATGATAGCGTCAGAGGTGTCGTGACAGCAATTAACTATATCATAACTTAAAATAATTCCAACCCTTCTCTAAATCCTTGGATTTGAATGCTAATTAAGCAATTAGAAGCACAGGGGACAATCTCCAGCTGATGCTTGCTTTCTGGTTAAGTCAGCAGACCAAAATGATGAATCCTATTAATGTGACATTCAGGAAAAAAAAAAAAAGACAACAGCATGTAAGAAACAAATGCCCCAAAACGTCTAAGAAACAAGGTTTTGTCTTAGATATGGGGGAACATTTTCATTTTTATAGACATATTGTCAAATGCTACTAACAAAACACCAGCTAGATTTACTCATGCAAGCTACCACCATGTTTGAGTCTTTTCTTTTTCTTTTTCTTTCTTTTTCTTTTTTTTTCTTTTTTTGCTGATTTGTTAAAAAGAAACACCAGGAAGTGCAGATGGGAAGGCGGGCTCTTAGTGCCTGTTTGAATAGTATGATGAACACTTCTTCCTGGGTCTTTCTGATTAATTAATTCCCCATCTTCATAGAATGCAGACAAGGTTAAACTGCCTGAAGTTCTTTTTGTGATGATTGATTATCCTCCTCTTTATTTACACCCCGCCCCCAAAGAAACCCTCACCCTGCAAATCCAAGTTTGGGAAGGCCCAAACTCTGTGATTATATCACGCTGGGTTCTTCACATTTCATATGCTAAACTTATGGATGAATCAGATTTTGGTTGGAGGGTGAATGTCAGCCAGACAGCTCAAGATGCAATCTCCATCCAAATCTGTGGATGGCAGCACTTTTTGTGATGTAGAAAATCCCATGAAGTCAGGCAGTGGTGACACATGCCTTTAATTCCAGCACTCAGGAGGGAGGCAGAGGCAGGAGGATCTCTATGAGTTTGAGGCCAGCCTGGTCTACAGAGCAAGTTCCAGAACAGGGTCCAAAGCTACACAGAGAAACCATGTCTCAAAAAACCAAAAGGAAAAAAGAAGAAGGAAGAAAGGAATGAGGGAGAGAGAGAGAGAGGGAGAGAGAAAGGGAGGGAGGGAGGGAGGAGGAGGGAGGGAGGAGGAGGGAGGGAGGGAGGAAGATCTCATGGGGAATGGTTTCAGGGTAGAAGCAAAGCTTGTTACTCTGTGTATAATCTGTGCCAGCCAATATGGCAATTTCAAAGGAAAAGATGAGAAATGAGTTTGAACAAGTTTTCTTTCTTTTCCTGTTGTTTTGAAAAGGAATTCATAATTATATAATTTCTCCTAATCCTTCATCCTATAAGGGTATCACACTCCCTAGGAATTTCAGGTCTCTATCATAGTATATAGAAAGCTGGGAGGTAACATTACATACTCAGTCTTGACAAGGGTAGCTGGATAGTTTGCAAATAAATTTGTGGGTTCAGTAAATGAATAATTCTGAAATTAGAACACACATTTTGGAACAATTGCTGCTCAAGGATCACGAGTTTCTAAATTGGGTCCACCAGCCTCATCTCATAATCCTACTTGGACTGGTTCATTTTTCATCTGATTTCTGCTTGCACCATGGTTGAATATGTTTTTGAATTCTTGTTTTTAGTAGATCATGCATTTGGTTGAAATTTTCTTGCATTTCACTCCCACCCCTCCAGGAATCTAAGAGCATTGGTAAGCAACCAGTGTCAGTATGATGGGTTCGAATCCCTAGAAAATATGAAGGGGTGGCTAAGATGGGGAGAAAAAAGATGGCTAAGGAATGTGCCTGAAGAAGCAATTGTATTTCACCAATGTCTTCTGTAAAGATTACGTAGCCAACTTCAGTGGATAACTGGGGACCATCTATGTATCTGCTAAACAGATATTCATCTGCTAAACAGAGATCTTGGTTAGTAACCTCATTTTATTTTACAAAGTCTGTATTAGAAAGGACAGTGTAGCTATATTGACTTACAAACCGGCTGTACAAGTTTGCACTCCCAACAGCAATGGAGGAGTATTCCCCTTTCTCCACATCCTCTCCAGCATAAGCTATCATCAGTGATTTTGATCTTGACCATTCTGACAGATGTAAGATGGAATCTCAGAATTGTTTTGATTTGCATTTTTCGATGGCTAAGGATGTTGAGCATTTCCTTAAGTGTCTTTCAGCCATTTGAGATTTATCTGTTAAAAGTTCTCTGTTTAGGTCTGTACCCCATTTTTTATTGAACTATTTGTTCTTTTGATGTCAAGTTTCTTGAGATTTTTCAGAAAATTAGGAAACAATGTACCTCAAGACCCAGCAATATCCCTTTGGTGTATATACCCAAAGGAAGCTCAATCATACCACAAAGACATGTGCTCAGCTATGTTCATAGCAGCATTATTCATAATAGCCAGAACCTGGAAACAACATAGATGCCCCTCAACAAAAGAACAGATAAAGAAAATGTGGTACATTTACACAAAGGAGTGCTACTCAGTGGTAAAAAAAAAAAAAAAAGAAAATGACATCTTGAAATTTGAAGGCAAATGAATGGATCTAGAAAAAACATATAGAATGAGGGAATCCAGACCCAGAAAGACAAATATAATATGTCCTAACTCATAAGTGGATTTTAGACATAAAAAAACAACCTATGGTCCACAACCCTAGAAAACCTAGACAACAAAGAAGATCCTAAGAGAGACATACATGGATCTAAATAGGAAGAAGAAAAAAACACAAGATCTCCTGAGTAAATTGGGAGTGTGGGAATCACCAAAGAAAGTAGAAGGGGAGAAAGAGAGGGGAGTGGAGAAAAATGTATAGCACAATAAAAACAAACTAAAAAAAAAAAAGACAGTATATTCCTGGTATATCACTGTCCTTCATAGAAAATAGGATGATAAGCAGGAAAGCAAAGTTTTTCTGGAGGTCTTACTGTTTTTACAAATCAGATGAAGCACACAGTATTCTGGGGATGGTGTGAGATGGGTAGAGGAGCGTCTGTGAATTGGCTCAAATTGCCCAGCGCCACCTCAGATTTCTGCTCTCACACAATTGCCTGGCTGACAGGATCCATCAACTCCTATGAGAAACAATATTGGGCTCCTGAGGCAGCTGCCGTAGGGAGAGTAGGCGTCCTATCGAGTCATAGAAGACAGTCACGGAGAACTTTCCGTGCCCCAGAAACTATTCCAAGAACTGTCCAGTCAATTCATGTAACCCTACAACTTTAAAAGTGAACTTGTGGAGTGACATGAACAAAAGAATGAGGTGTGGAGTGGTTGAGTCACGCGCTCAGGATGACAGGGCGCGCAGAGACTGGACTCGGCTCTCTGGTTTTCCTCACAATTAAGCACCATGGCTCCAGGATTCTCCCCTTGAGGCAGAGCAGGGAGAGGAGAGAGCAGTTCGCCATTGTTCCTTCTCCTCCCCTGCCTCTCTCAGGCTTAGACAGAGACCTCTATGCATTCCTCTAGAAACAGTGAGACTGCCAGCTCAGTTTCCATACTCAGCAGCCCTTCGTCCTCAGGAACCCTCCTGATCAGCTTCATCTTGTGAATAATGAGAGAGGAAGCAGGAAGTGGATTCTGAAAGCTCTCCTGCCCCCTGGTATCCCCGGGGAAGCTTGGGAACGAGTCTCATTTTGCACAGCTACTTTTTGTTGTGGGTTGGCTCATTTTTCATCTGAGTTTTTGCATCCTTAGTGTGTTCTTGGGCTTCTGGGTCAGCAGCTATCTAAGTTTTCAAAGAATGAAAGAGAAGTGTGCACACGATTTGTTTTGTGTTCTTATTTTCTTTCCTAGGCACTTGCCTTCAGAGCCCAAAGGTCTGGGGAAAGTATTCAGAGAACGGAAAAACAATGAGTTTCCTAAATACTTAACTGAGATAGTGAAGGGTGAGTTTGGAGGGAATGAGTGTTAAAACCTGGGCACCCCTGACTGGGATGCAGCCTGGCTTCCGTGTGACAACCTATAATGTCATCACCTTTCATTCTGTCCCATATAGATTGCCTGAATATGTGGCCCATAAATGAATCAGCTGCAACATCATCTACTCCTTACGTCCAGTGCCAGTGTAAGAAGCCCTCCCCTGGCCTCTGAAGCACTCCAGCTCCCTTTAGGGAGAGCTGAGTAGATTCTGTTGCTTGATGGAAGTTGGAGAGCAATCATCCCAGCCTACAACTAGATGAACACAAAATGTCTTTGATCTGGATGATCTAGTTTCTGATTATGCATATATACATGTATATGTAAAAGTACATATCATATAGCTGCATAACCTGGGTATATATGTATATACATATAACATCTGTTATTAGTAGCCCCCATTTTCACCTGAATGGTGAGTAATGTGGTTGCCTTGAAACTTCTGTTTGTGCTTGAATTCTGCGCCTAGCAAGTCTGCCAGTGTTTCCTGAACTTGTGATCCTGTCAACCTAATGGCCTAGTGTTCCCTTTGACCTCCTACTTGAGCCTTCCATGCTTCTAGCCAGAAGGAGATCCATCACGGACCACTGTGGGCTCTAGGTGCCTAGTTTTTCCCTCCTCCTAGGCTGTACTGAGCTTCAAGCAGGGCTGTGCCTATGGTCATGAGGGTTCTTGGTCTTGTAGAACAGTCTAATAAGGGGATGTTAAGAACTGGATGCTCATGTCTTCCTTAACATCCCATGTGGAAGCTGTGTTCCCAGTGTGATCTGATGGCACGAGGAGGCCTAGAGGAAGTAGTGATGATTAGGGCATCTTATAAGGGTGCCCTCCCCAGAGTGTCAGTACCCATAGCAGAATGTCAGCCGTCAGTTCCCCGTCTGTCCTATCAGTCATCCACAGGTTAGGGAAGCATATCGGATGAGGAAGCGATTCTTGCAGACCTCCGTCTTCACCCTCTCACACTCCAGCACTGTGAGGAGCAGAGGTTTGTGGTCCAAGCTATCTAATTTGTGGGGTTTTGACCAAGACAGAAACACAGATATTTTTCTGCTTGTCACACAATATATTGTTACAGACCATGATCAACCACAATGAAAGAAGCACGTAGCATGTTTACTTATTGTTTACTTGTTTATGTGGTGTGCATGTATGTGTGTGTTGTGCACGCATTTGTATGTAAGCACTCATCCACAAGCGGCAGTTAGAGCAGGCTATTGCACACCTTCATCTCTCTTTCTTGGCTTTTGCCTTGAGACGGGGTCTCTTGCTGAACTGGAAGATTGCTGTTTTGTTTAGGTTGGTTGGCCAAGTCCTGTCTTTGACCTTCAGTTCTAGAATTACAGGCACACACACAGAGACACAGCCATGCCTAGACTTTTACACAGATGTTAAGGATATGAAGTCAGGTTCACTGGTATTCAGAACAAGATTCCTGACCCACCGAGTCACCTCCTCAAGCCTGCAATATATCCTTACAGTGTATCTGAGGGTTCAACCAGAAGGACATGAGGGTAGTGAGCACAAACTTGACTTCTGAAAAATCATTACCAGGTAACTAACTTGGTAAGGAATGAGGGAGCATTTAAGGCTCTCAGGACTACCTACACTGAAGTCTTGGGGGATGATTACACACACCTATAACTGCAGCAGTTGGGAGGCAGAGGCCGGAGGATTCTCAGTTCCAGATCAGCATAATGGCTCCATAGTAAGAACCTGTGAAAACCTGCAGAAAGGAAGATCAGAGGAAGGAGGAGAAAGAAGAGGAAGGTGGAAAGAGGAGGAACAGGAGAAGGAGAGGAAAAGAGAAGGAACAGAGGAAGAGGGAAAAGAGGAAGAAAAGAGGAGGAAGAAACGGGAGGAGCATGAGGAAAAAGGAAGAGCAGGAGATGGAAGAGCAGGAGCAGGAGGGAGTAGAATATTTAGCTACCAGGAGAGCAGGTAGTGGATGAGAGGCATGTGAAACTGGGCAAGGGGAAGTGTTCCAGATGCCCTCTTCAATAGGGAGGGCTTGGCCCAATGTCCTTTCACCTTCTGGAGGATATAGAATGACCTTTTAATTCAAAATAAGTGAAAACGTCTTTAAGCATTTTGAAAGCAATGAGCTTTGTCTTCATAACCTCTTAGATACATCCTGGATCACAACTTGATGACAGTTTTATGGAGACAATTCAAGGATGCAAGAAATGATAACTATTCAAGATCATCTCAAGGTGGAGGGTTTTGGTTTTTTTGAGTCACTTACTTTTCATTGAAGGAAAAAAATAATAACAAAAACTAGTCCTTGGAGGTAAACATCTGATGAAAGGAAATAAAACTAAGAATTCCCTTCAAAGACAAAGAATGCTTTGAGATTTCTTCTGGTTACACAGCTGCCTTTACGGATCTGTCCTGGCTAGACTAATAGATCCCTAGGGATGCCACACATGGACTTTCAGAAAGTGATTTTCCAATTTGCCCTGCTTGGCAGGAAAGTGGACTAGAGAGGAGGGGAATCTGCCCAACTGTCTCATGGTTGCTTGGGATTAGTTCTAAGTTTCATGAAGGTGACGTGTGCAGGAGGCCCTAGTGTGAGCAGACAGAATCATTCTACTTTGAGGCATCCATCCTTTGAGTCTAGTTCATTCCTTTTGGCTCTGCAGTTTTAAATAAGGCAGAAGGGCTAGAGGGTTTTTTTTTTTTACTTTTTTTGTTATTATAAATGACACAATGTGAAGAGTCCAACTGTTCTTCATAACCTTGTAAAGTTACCTTGATTGTTTTAAAAACAAAAATCTTATGATAAGTGCCCACAAATATCGCACACATAAACACCCATAGCCCTCCTCTTCCCTAACTTTACCACAGAAACCTTACAGTGTCCTGGAAATGGCTGGATTTTCCTACCTCATAAGAGACACAGGTTCAATTTCTGTTGAGGGAAAAGAAAAATGAGTACCTTCCCCTGCATGCTATTTTTTCACATTTTCTTCTCTACAGAATTTCTATAAAAGCCTCACACAATCTGAAGTTCCTTTTTCCTTCTTAGCAAACAAGCCCTAGTACCAGAGACCCTTAAGATGAACCTCTTGGCCTTCCTGTGGACCGAAGCTTCTTGATAATATTGCATTCACTTCTAGCTCCCAAAAGGAACTTCCATTTCAAGAGGAAACCTTTTAAAAATATTGTACTGTATTCCATCGCTGGGTAGGTGTGCTTTGAGTATTTATGATAAAAGAAGTTTGGCTGTTTTCAGGTGACTCACCTGTCAAACACACTGATCTTCTCATCAATCTATGTTGATTAAGGCTGGCAGAGGAGGAGCAGTATACAAACCAAGGACTCTTAGTCCTTTTAGCTCAGGGATTCTGTGGAGAACATTCTGGTATGTAGTATTTCTCTGCCGCTATATAATAAATAATTGTCTGAAAGTTTAGGGTTTTAAAACAACAACAAGCCCTCACTGAAGGTCAAGATGGGGAATCTAAGAATCAGCATCACTCGGCTGAGTGGTTCTGGTTCAAGGTTGTATGGAGTTCCAAGGAAGCTGGAAGCTATCAGTTAGGATTCCTGTAGCCTAAAACCTAGGGCTGTAGGAAACACATCCAAGATGGCTTACTCTACTGGTTTAGGGAAGAAGCCTCATGAAATTCTCTGCAGACTGTGGCAGAAAGCTTCGGCTCTCAGCTGTGTGTGAGCTTCTTCATAGGAGCGACTATGACTTGGCACTGGGTTTTAATCAGGATGAGTGAACCACAAACAGACAAAGAAAGTCTACTAGCTTTTCTGACTGCTACCACACATGTAAAATATTTTTAGTCATACAAGCCAACTCTAATTAAAAGTGGGAGAAGACAACACAAGGGTAGATGATCCAAAGGGACATGGCTCATGGGTGGTCACCTTCAGAGTCAAGAGCCTCTTCCCAGAATAATGCAACATAGAATAATTCACCTGGGTAAGAAAGTCTTCATTACAGATTTAAGTGTTTATCTGGTATGTAATAAAGCCAGAATGATTTTGCAAAGGATTAGGTTAATTGCAGCCTCAGAGACACAGGGATCAATTAAGTAACAATGCTCCATTAAACTAAGAAAGGAAGATCACTATATACCAAAAAGTCCCAGTGTTCAGGAAGCTACCAGCAGGCCATTGCCATTAAAGCTTAGGGATAGCAAGGTACACAGACATGAACCAGATCACAGAAGGTCTTAAAAAACCAATGGAGAAGAGGAATTTCATTGTTCCTTGTGGAGAACCTGTGAAGTTATATCAGGAACTGATTCACAAAGCCCAGTTTGTATTTAATTAAGTGCTCTCTGTCCTAAATGTAGTGATGGACCACAGAGTTGGCTGGGAAGTCACCACACTGCGATGGTACAGACACAAGAACAGATAATGATGGCAGCTGGTATACAAGGTGAGACCGGACATGGTCCCTCGGACGCGGCCCCTTGCAAGGAATGGCTTGGAGGAAAATGTAAGAGAGATGGCAATTAGTTTGCTCTTGGAGAAGAAAGAAATGGATACATGAACGAAGCATGTGAGCATCTTTCTTGGACAACTGGGAGAGTGAGACGGGCTCTCCCCAGGGAGACACAGGAGTGGGGAGAATCTGAGAATTCTCTGGAATGTGCAAATAATATAATATACTTGATGAGTTTTTCCCAAGGCAAAGCAAAGTAAAGATGTGAAAACTGCAAAGCCAATTGCCACTTTAAAAACACATAAACATTACGTGTGGAGAGATTTATGATGAACATTAAATATTAAAATCAAAATGAGTTACTTTTTTTAATAATAAAATGACCCATACATTTTTAAGGCAGTATGACCTTTTCTGACCCTGAGTTTTTATTAATTGTGCTTCATTCTGTAACAATTTTTAAAACTCCTCAAATTGCCATCAGTACAAGATAGCATCACTTCATCCTTATTAGCCACAGTGTACCCTTATGGAATTATTTTGTTTTGTTTTGTTTGTTTGTTTTTGGTTGAGATTTACAAAGAAAGTGAAACTGAGTTTTTCATATTTTTTTTGCTCTTTTGCTATTTCAGTTTTGTAATTTTATATGTCAGAAGAAAAAAAAACAAAATGGATTTTAAAAAACATGTATTGGTTTTATACTTTCAACTATAAAATGTGTCCTCTTCGCTAAAATCACTATACAGCTTCTAGTCTAGGTCAGCCCTGCCTGGTGAATGGCGTGATAATGTAAACCCATAATCACGTCATTTGGGAAGTTGAGACAGAGGAATAAAAGGTCAAAGCTAGCCTGGGCTACAAAAGGCGCTTGAAGTCAGTCTGGGATGTAGAGCAAGGCACAGCCTGAAGTTTTTTAAGAAGTTGCCCATTTATATATAATGAGGTATGGGCAAAGGCACTGCTTGCTACTCTTTTGAGATTTTACAAAAGAAAATATGGCCCGGTTGTAAACTGGATCTTTACCCCAATGTTTCTCAAGTGGCTACTGCTTGCAAGTGCCTGACAATGGACTGGACTTGAGGGTGGCCACTGGTCTTGAAGTCTGCTTGTGCAAGCTGAGAACAATGCTTACCAGGCTGACAGCACAGCCAGAAGTGCTCGGTAGTTCCTGAAGCTGAATAGAAAATATGTCTTCACTTTCAAATAAACGCCAGCACAGAAAACTTCCCAAGAGGAAATAATTTGCTCCTAGCATATGGAGGCTTTGAGATTTTTAAACTGTAACTTCAATTAGCCGAACAGGCTTTGTGAAGAGCTGGTGGTTAGGTGATTGCAGGTCCCGCCCTAGAGGAAGGTTTGGGTTAGGTAAACCCTTCTGCTTCCGTGGCACTTACAAGTGGAATATCTTTATTGTGATTGGGCTTATCTAGAAAGAAGGAGCAATGATACCTATTTTCTGTGATTTTCTGAGAATAAAATGCTGACCTAGAGGTGCCATCAATTAAAACAAGCAATCGTTGTTTTCAGCAAATGGCTGTTCCCGCATAAAATTCAGATCACCGTCGCACAAAAACAAACGGTATGGATTTCACAGTGGTCACACCGTAATGACAACAGCTTAAACCTAAATTGTGTTTTTAGATTCTGTAAATACCACTCCCTCCCTAAGCCCATTAATAATAAAAGACACTTCTCTGCAGAGAACCTGCTAGGGAGACTGTGTCCAGCTGCTGGTGGGAAACGGGTGAGCGCGGAGCCAGGCAAGCTCGGAGCCGACAGCCATTAGTGAGAAATAACAGATGGTGTCTCACTTTTTGCTACAGGCAAAAAGCCAAATGACATGGCTAAATGGAAAGACGGCCCCAGAGGACAGCAGTTGGTCTCCGACCGCGCACGGAGCCTGAAAGGCAGCGACATTTTTAATAACCTTTCTTTGACAAGCTTAAAGCTATTTAATGCCTAAGCCTGTCATACCTATCCGGCCAGGAGAACGGGTCTCCAGAGAGAAACCCTGCAGTACGCAATCTTACCTCCTCAGGAAAAGCACAAACTGCACACACATAAAAAAACATGATCGCGCAAGGTCACCCAACAAGAGCTTTCCTTTTAAATAAAAAACAGCCATTGCCCCCTCCTCGTAATCCTCTGGACCCGGTCCCCAGTTTGCAGTGGAAAGAAAGCTGGGGTTCTGTCCAGTTGTGGCGAAAATTAAACGGTAAGGGTCTTCAGTCTGCTTTGGCTGAAATTTGAGGCCAGTTTAATTAGAAGGAAACGCACTGTAAATTACTGTGTGCTGAAAGTCTACACAAAAAGAAAAAAAAAAGGGAAAAAATGATCTCATAATTCTTTATATATTGGGTTTCACCTTTTCATTAAACCAAAGGAAACGGCGAGCAAATACTTTTCTTTAAAGTGTCTGGAATAAATGGGGAAACGAGCGATCTTCATGATTAAAGCTCTTCATTATCCTGGGGCTGCAACACTCGGCAGGTGTGACCCAGTCTTCTATACAACACCATGTACCCCGCAAATTCACCTAACGAACTGTACTTATTTTTCAACAAAGTAGCAGAGCCTTATTGTTGACATGAGTTTGACTCTTTCCAGAGTCCATGGCTCATCTTGCCCCTATTTGCTTAATTTTCTGCCATCTCCACACCATCACGTTTTAATAACTCTCTGCTTTTTTCCTCCAGCCTTGTTTGAATGCAAGGACGCTGGACAGACTTCCATACTGAGCGGCTGGTTGGAGGTAGTTTGGACAACCCCAGGATCATGCAAATGGTCACTCTGTCAACACTTCCCATTTCTGGTATTAGCAGTCCTGATTGCCATGTTAATTCCATTAGTTTAGTGTGGAGTCGATGAAAAATGTTCCGAAAAAAATGTTTGAAGGGACTAGGGATGTGGCTCCGTTAGTTTTGTTTGCCTCGCAGGCACAAAGCTCTGAGTTCCATCCCCAGCAGCGTGAAATGATATGGTGGTGCATGCCTGTAGTACCAGCTCTCGGCAGAATGAGGTAGAGGGTTCAAGGTCATCCCTCTCCACATAATGACTAACTGCCAGCCTGAGGTGCATGAGACTCTATAGCAAAAAAATATTGTTCAAAAAATGTAAGCAAATACATAAACTGATTTTAGTTTAGTTTAGAAACATTAATGTTGCTTTAAAAAATCATTCGCAGGCTTGGAGAGATGTCTCAGCAGTTCCAACACTTGCTTTTGCAGAGGACCTGGGCTTTGTTTCCAGCACTCACATGGTAGCTCCAACTATCTGTAACTCCAGTCCTAGGGTGTCTTCATGGGCATTGTATGCATGTGCTACACACAAACACAGGCAAAACATACACTTAAGATACATAAATAAATAAATAAATAAATAAATAAATAAATAAAATTATTCACATTTTGAATTTTGCGAAACAATTTTAAGGAACTTGCAATAAGCCATCTTACACAAATACATGTGCGACTTTATTTTCCTAGGATGATGCTAGGACATAAAGCTTGGTGACCCAAGTACTGTAGGGATCTAGAAATGAAATATTAAATTTTTGTTTGGACTCAATATAAGCTCAAATCTTATTTCCACCACCTCATGCATCTTTAGTATAGTCTTTCCCCTCAGATTTCTAACTTACAGATAAGTATGGTATGGTGACTGCAAATTAAATTAGTAATGCTTTCACTTCTTGGCATAGGACTGCACACTGTCAAGAGTTTAATAAAGGGTAGCCCTGGTGAATATAGCTCAGATACTTTTATGAATAAAATGATAAGGTTCTTAACACAAAGTGTCGAGTATCTCTAAGAAACATTTCCCCGTGAATGTGGATGACATACTGTTAAGGCCTGCATATGCATAGGCAAGTACAAACAATTACAAACATCCTATACTTTATAAATCTGAGTGAGACTGGCTTAGAGCCCAGGACCCTTCTCACCATGGCACCTACTCACAGTTCACAAGCTGTATTCCATGGTGATGGAGAAGGAATCGGGAACCATGGTGACGAGTCCTAAGTGGTCCCCTGGATAGGCAAGCGGATGATTTGTGAGATCAATAGAACACCAAAGGTGTCACCGAGTGATTCTCCAGAATAGATTAGAGAGGAGTTCTCGAGCCGCTGCGGTGCTAGCTGTGATGATCAGTCCTGTGGAGACGCCCAGGGATGACCAGTGAGCCTTCCTACCTGCTGGGAGCTCTGGCTCCCCAAGCAATGCACAGTTCATCTTGCATGTATGTCAGCATCTGCAACTTGCTCACATCCAACTGCAGTCTCCTGCAGATCCTTAGCCAGATCTCAGCTGAGCTGTTCCTGAAACCACAGCCCATACAAGCTGTAAGATTATCTGTTGTAGGATAGGCAATGGTGCAATGTTTTGTCACAAAGATAGCCATTCAAACAAGGGAGGGCGATCCCAGGCTAGTCTCCTATGTCTGGCTAAATGTAAATGCAATTGTCCTCATTTTGTACTCAGTGATACTTTTTAAGAGTTCCTATTTTGTCAAGGGTCTTTTTCCAGATCAAGAGACCTGGGAATGTTATAGCCTCCACCTCCCAACAAGACTAAAACGTTTTCATTTGTCTCTAATTCTCTGCTCTTCGAGCTTGCTGCTAGAACTTGGAAGCCAACTTAATTCTGAGTGCTGTTTTCTTTTTCCCATCAGTTTTTTTTCATGTTGATTGATGTGAATTAATGTTCAGATCGCACTTTTTACTCTCACCCTCTGCATGACTCAGCTTTTCTTGCGCCATTGGAGCACGTATCCAATAGGCCTCCACTTTGATCAGGGGAGCTTTGTTAAGGTCTGAAGGGGCCAGGCTGCGCTTCTCAGCCCTGTGATTATTCTGAGGTTCCTTAGGTCATCAATTCCCAAGAACTACAGTTAGTTATTTGCCTCACTTTTTGTTGCTGGTTTGTTTGTTTGTTTTTGTTAATAACCGTCAAAGCAGCTATTATACATCCATTTTGTTGCTTAGTTTTGGGCTTTTTGTGAAATTGGGAATTGAACCTAGGTGATGATCATGCTAGGAAAGTGCTCTATAGATAAATACATCCCTGCCTATTTATTTAAATAATTATTTATTTCTTTGTTTTTGACACAGGCTCTTGATAAGTTGCCCAGATCACACTAGGCAAGTACCCTATAGACAGGTACATCCCTAGTCCATTAAGTTATGTATTTATTTAATTACTCATTAGCTAATGAGTTAACTTTTGATTCAGGCTCCTGCTAAGTTTCCCAGGCTCCGGGCTTGCCTTGAATTCACTCTGTAGCCCTGCCTGAACTTGAACTTTCAGTGCTCTTGCTTCAGCCTCCTGAGTAGCCGGATGAGGGGCCTGCGTCACCATGCAATGTTTTATGGTAGTTTTTCATAGTCTTCCTGCATAACCAGGATGTTGAAATACTGGAGGATCCTGGACCATTCAAGGGAGATGCCCTAGGGCTTCTTTAGTCATTAATTTTTACTTGTGCATTATAAATAATCAGGGTGTTTTAGGCTAAATCCCTAAAGGGAAAACTCACCAGTTCTGTGTGACTTTGTGCTTCAATTCCTCCCTAGAAAAATTACATACACCATGCAAGCTTGTAATGGAGACACAGTTTAAAGTCAACCTCAGACATTACAGAATGGCAGTGATTATTAAACAACCTTCCCATAATTCAAATTTCTACACATTTCTTCTGTAATTTCCTGTGTATGTGTAATTGATATAGTTTTTACTCATTTTAGAGTTATCACGATTTATTATTATTATTGTTTTTAAAATATTAAGATAGGATTCATTTATTTGGAATTTGAGACAGGGGTCTCTACAGTGTTTCTAATTTGAATTCAGTATAAATCACTACACATTAGTTGAAAGTTCTGTGACAGTTACTCAGATTGCCACATGCCTCAGAAGGCTAGAAACACTATGACCTAGCACCCAGCCAAAGCACGTCCATCGGTTGTCGGCACTATTGCCTTCCTGTTGCCGGAAAGCTACAGAATTTAAGTTCCTAATATTAAACTCCAGCTAGAAATTCTGACAAATTGCTTAACCATGTTAGGCTTTAGCTAATTAGCTGACAAGTGTGTGTGTGCGTGCATGCTCTGGGAATGTATGTATGTGTTTGCATGTGTGTCACATGTGCATGTGTATGAAAGGGTGTATACATGCATGTATGCATGCATGTGTCTGTGTACATCAGTCTTGACCTTTCCTCAAAAGTAATACTGTGAACATCTTTAAAACCCCTTTGTACGTATTTCCAGGGTGAAAAAGTATGTCAGTCAATACCTGATTCCTTAGCTATAGAGAATCATTTTACGGAATGTGACATTTTGCTGTTTCCCCATTAATCACAATGGCTCCTTCCCTCACTAGCTCATTCTGTTGAATTTGTTTCCTATCCTGTTTTATCTTATTTTCTAGCTAAAAAAACACAGTTAACCAGTGCCAAGCATTGTCTTTGTTTTAATTTTAAACCGTGTCCCTAGTGATTTCCTCTCCTGTTTCTTAAGACAGCTTTTTAATGCCTGAGTCTGTCCAGAGCCCTCCATTTTCAGCCTTTCTTTTGAATGTAAATGTTATTTTGCTATTCACCTGAAGAACAGAAGCCACACACTGGTAAAATTGCTCTTCCCAGCAGAAGGCAGCCCCTCCCATTAACATCTATGTTAACATGGCCCTTTGTTCCTTTATACTGGAAGGAAGGCAGCTCTTTCCACAGGGCTTTCCTGTGAGCTCTGCTTCTTATTCCCATTTGCTGTACCTCAGAGAGTGGTGTGTGTGTGTGTAGGTGTGTGTGTGTATGTGTGTGTGACACAATAGATATAAAATTAAAATGACTCCACCTTGAAGCAGCTTAGCAGTTTTCCATCCATTATCCTCCTCTCTTTTGCACCAGTGTTCTCTCATTCTCTTCCAGAACATTCTGTACACATTAAGTACACTTAAGTCATCCTTCATCAGAAAGCCAAACAAAAAGAAACTACACCTCAATGTTGTGTGTTGAGACTTGTCCTTCTGAAATTTTTATGTGGATGTGATAGTCCCCAAAATGTGCTCAATATGTGAACTTCTTTAGAATGGTCTTAGGATAAGTTATTAGTAAAGGTGAAGTTAGAGTTATTATATAAGCTACTAGTTAGCCCCTAATCAAATGTTTGGCTTTCACATGAAAAGAAAACACTCGAATACACACAGACATAAACATACACAGAGAAAGAGAGATCACAGACAAGACACAGACATGTACACACACATACACAGACCCACATACACAGAGACAAACATACACACTCAGTGGGGAGGTTCTAGTGAAGATGTAGTCTCTAGAACGCTGTCTTCACTCATGGAATCGCAAAGGGCAGAGCGACCAAAGGGCAGACCGACTGTAACTCACAGCAACCTGCAGAGGGAAGAACGCATTTGCTTTAACTCTCAGAGAAAAGTCAGTTTTGCCCCCTATTTACCTCAGATTGTGGCCTCTAGTAGTGTAGACTTCAAAGGCCACCGTGGAGCACTTTTTGGGGCTGCGGAACCCCAGACCCTGAATTTCTTATAAACAACTTGTTTGCTTGCAGCTGCTCTGAGCAAAACAACTTGTTTTCCTGTGTTTGCAGCAGCTCTGAGCACGAGACCCTCAGGAGTTCCTGATGGCAGGGGAGTGGTCTCTGGTGGGTTTGGCTGGGGCGTGGCTATCAGTTAAGGATCCCTGGAGATCAATAAAGTTGGCATTCTTGTTTCGAGGATGACCCGTGTCCACGTGTCTCTGTATGTATGGTGTCTCTGTATGTATGGTGTCTCTGTATGTATGGTGCGCGTAAGTTTTTAAATCTCCAGCCTAGTCCCCGGCAGGCGCTACAGAGCACAAATATACCAAGAAGCCCTCCTCCTTCACTGCCAGCTTTTCATTGTTCTTGGTTTAGTTCTCATGACTCTACTCGCCTCAACTCAAGGTTCCACCTCCAAGTCACTCATTTTGTTAGTTCATTTTTATTTTTTCCAGCTATTGGTCCACATAGGTTCTTTAAAAATTCTACTTATGTGTAAATATGATGTAGGTGGGTCTTCTGCATTTCTGTTGCTTTCATCGGTTAATTAATAAAGAAACTGCTTGGCCTGATAGGTCAGAACATAGGTGGGTGGAGTAGACCGAACAGAATGCTCAGACAAAGAAGCAGAGTCAGACTGAGGCAGAGAGCCGCCCACCATGAAGCTGCCAGGTCAGACATGCTGAATCTTTCCAGGTAAGTCACGACCTCGTGTTGAGATACAAATTATTAGAAATGGGTTGAATCAATATATGAGAGTTAGCCAATAAGAGGCTGGAGGTAATGGGCCAGGCAGTGTTTAAAAGAATACAGTTTCCGTGTAATTATTTTGGGTAAAGCTAGCCGGGCGGGCAGCGGGAAGCGGCCTGCCGTTCCTTTTACATAAGTAGAAGAGCCAAGACTGACAAAGCTCATGCCAGATCCTTCTCTCAGAGACAGAGGCCTCCTAGAGTCAGCAATATCACTTTATTCTCACTTCAGTTGACTGCTAACACAGTCACCGAGAGGAAGCATGCCTACCTGCAAATACAGAGTCCCATGATGCAGCTGCTATGCTTTGAGCACGTCCATGGTCACGAAGTGGATCAGCTACCTCATTTATGTCCCTTTAAGCTGTGGAGTTAGATATTTATCCTCACTAATAGTTAATAATCAATATGCACAGCACCCTGGTGGTACAAGGTTAGTTCCCCATAATAAGTTCACTCCTCCATAGGATGACTTTAGCAGGGTAATGGTGGCAGTGGAGTGCCGGAAGTCTCATTTGAAACTACAGTTGCCAACAGAATGCCTATGCAGTTATATTTCCATTAACTATAGTTTTCACTATTTCTTTTCCTTGCATGCATGTGAGGAGCACAGGTCAACAATGGGTGCCGTCTTCCCCATTAACTCTCTACATTATTTTTTGAGATTGGTTCTCACTGAACCTGTACCTCACCCATTGGGCTCAAATTGCTGGGCACCACATAAGCCCCAAAGATCTCTCTCTCATCTCAGTGCCTAGATGACAAGCACATCCCATCTTTTTCTACATGGTTGCTGGTGACAGAACTTAGGTTCCTATGCTTGTACAATAAGCCCTTTACCAATTTAGCCATCTCCCTAGCCCCTATGACTATCAATCTCCTTTAAGGTTTTATATGGCATTAGTCACATCATAAACCAAGCAGAGCTTGACTGGACAAATGGGGCTGCTTTCAATAGTGCTTTTCATGCTTGTCCAACAGACTATTCCCACAGTGATAGTCTTAGGATTCTCAAGTCTTTTTTTCCCCTTGCAAAATAGTAGCTAATTTGGGGCTAGTGAGATTGTTCAGTAGTAAAGAATGCTTGGTGTACGGGGCGGTGGTGATACACGCCTTTAATCCCAGCACTCGGGAGACAGAGGCAGGTGGATCTCTATGAGTTCGAGGCCAGCCTGGTCTACAGAGCAAGTTCCAGGAGAGGCTCCAAAGCTTCACAAAGGAACCCCATCACCAAAAACAAACAAAACAAAAAGCAAAAAACCCGAAACAATAGAAAAAAAAAAAGAATGGAATGTTCAGTGCTCTTGCAGAGGACCTGGGTTCAGTTCCTAATACTCATAGGGCAGCTCCTAACCATGTGTAACTTCAGTTCCTAGGTTCCAACCCCTCTTCTATCTTATGTGCACATACCACATATGCATGTGCAGGCAACATACATACACACACACAGATATGCACACTCATAGACATAAATAAATGAAAAAAATTAAAGAAATGAAAGAAAATTTATACTCTATGGTAAGAAGAAGCACCGTTTAAAATGTATTGCTTCCAGCTAAACCCTGTCCCTGATCTTTCTCGGGGTGGAAACAGACTGCATTCTAAAACTGACGCAGAGTTTAGATTATTCTAGTGTTAGAAATGGAAAGATTATTTTTCTTTTTAAAATTTCAAATCACTGTTTGAGCATCCTAATAATCCTACTCTGAGTATTCAATGCAGTCCCCACATACACAGAGGCAATCACACAGGAGTGTGACTGACATGCAAAAACTCTGAGTCTTCAGTTTAGTCCCATGTTCATGGCGGCTGTTACACAGGAGTACCGGTGGCTGACATGTAAAAATACTGTTGAGAAACTGTCACTGTTACAACCCTTCCATGGAGAAAGAGTTCTTGACTCTTGCCATTTCTGGAAGGGAAAAAGTTCTGTATCCTTCTCAAAGAGAAACCTTTCTCTCTCTCTCTCTCTCTCTCTCTCTCTCTCTCTCTCTCTCTCTCTCTCTCTCCCCACATTTACTATTTGCTGGTTACTAACAGGACTGAACAGAATCATGTTGCCTCATATGTGAACTGACTTTTATTCAGCATTCTGCCTCTCTGCTTTCCCTTTCCACTGTGTGTATAACACGCAGGTGCTAGCTAAGAGTGAGTTACTAACTTGAGCTAAGATAAAAGATGGGAACTATATTGAGATTCAATTCTGAGTTTCCTATGGCTATAGAGGCACACTTGAAATCCTAGCACTCAGAGACTTAAGGCAAGCAGATCTGGGCAACATGTCAAGACCCCGACGCAGGAAAATAAACAAATAAGCAGATGAGTGAATGAAGCAAGCTTGCTTAACTGGATCTCAGAAGGCTAGATGAAGGGATCCAAGCATTTGGCAAATGAGTAACACTTGTTTCTAAAAGCTTCCCGCTGTGTGTGAGGCTGCACGAGGGGCTTCCTATGGCACTGACCCGGAAGTGATTATCTTCAGTTCTAGACCCCGATCCTGAGCACTGGAGTGGAGAGCTCTGTGATTCTTCCACTATGAATGTGGTGGCTTTTATGGACACAAGTCAGTTTAAGATTTTAGCTATAAAATGGAAAGAAACAGTCTTAGCCTGTCCAACATAAAAATCACATGGTAACACTTGAGTGAATCCCTGACCTACTTTTAGGCAACGAGTTTTAGAACTGCCTTATATTCTACTGAGGCCACAAAAGTGTTCAGAACAAGTGTAGGAAAAGGCAGGGAACTGTTACCTTCTGAAACACTAATGCTCCATTGGATCATTCTTTCTCATCTTCTCTCTTAAAATAGGTATTTTTCAAGTTTCCATTTTAACCCTAGGTATTTAAGTTGGAAATGAGCTCTGTCCCTTCTTTATAAACTGTAGGGCATAGCTGGTCATTTGAGAACCTGGAAATGGTGTCGGTGTGATGACTACGGTGTAACTTGGGGGCTTATATCTTCAAGATCACATACTATACTTGTTAGCAGTCTCATGTTAAGCACACACAATTGTGCAGGGACCACATAGGTGTGAACTTTTCTACACAGGAGTGTAGTGCATTTCACTTGTATCCTAATAAATAACACTTGCCTGGGGATCAGAGAATTAAAACAGTCACACTGGCCAGCCTTACTCACTAGGCAGTGGTAACACACACCTTTAATCCCAGTAGCCACACTAGTTGCTATAGAAACAGGGTGGTACATGCCTTTAATTCCAGCCCTAGAGAGGATTATAAAACGGGAGGAGACAGCTCTCAGACTCAGTCTCATTCTGGGATTCTTTGTGGCAGGATCGCCATTCTCGCACTGAGGTAAGAGCCAGTGGCTGGCTACGTTGCTTTTCTGGCCTTCACAGAAAATTGTGCTCCACAGGAGACCTCTGGTCACTTGATAAACAACTCTGTTGTTTATAGCTGTTTCAGACAGACAAGTGGGTCAAAGAGTCTTGTCTGTTTCATTGGCTGACCTTTGGATACAATTGTAAATACCTTAAGGGCAAACATCCGTTTTTCTACTTATAACTAATAAAGTTTGCCCAAAATTTCCAGTGAAAAGTTGTGAAATGTTACCAACCAACTGAATTTCTACCAAGAATAAAGATATTTAACAACATGCTTTCAAAACAATGTAAATGTGGTAAGTATACTGAAACCTCAGACTCTGAATCGGTTCTAGGGTCAATCTCACAATCTATCTGCATTTGTAATAGCCAACTGAGATGGTCTTGTCCTTCTGATCATACTCCCAGAGGCGCAGCTCTAGCTTTCTTCATAGGGTCTTACACCTATGAGATGATGCCCCTTAATAGTTAAGTGATGCCATGAATTGGAGTCACAGTTATGAGCTGAAATTTTAGCACTTGAATTTACTAGACAGAAACATCACTGATTCCATGTCTTAAATTTCTACACACACACACACACACACACACACACACACACACACACACACACACATGCACGTGCGCACGCGTGCATGTGTTCCTATGAGTTTGTGTATGGGTACATGCATGTGGGGCTCGTACCCACATCCTTACTTATACCAGAGGGGTATACTGGATGTCCTGCTCTCTCACCTTCTACCTTACTTCCTGGAAGCCAGAGGTAGGCCTGTAGCCTGTAGGCTCTGGCCATTCTCCTATCTCTTCCTAGTTCTGGGTTTACAGTTGTGCATGAACCATACCTGGCTTTGTGCGACACTTCTGAGGATTTAACTCCTAACCTCCTGCAAAAAACTAACAAGTGCAGAAGGTTGAGAGGTGTGTTGGGGATTTGTAAGGAAACGAATGTAGTGAAAAATAATGACAAATCTGGGGTGTGTTCATAGAAAAATCTGCTTCAAGGCAAGGAAAAGAAGAAAGGGGATCAAGAAAACATGCAGCTCCCCAACCTGTTCCCCCGGTGGAAGATCAAAGGTGTGCAGGAACATAAAGACAGAACTTATAGGGCTTCTGTCTTGTATGTCTCAAGTCTCTTTGCTAAGAATAAAGATCTTGAGTATAGGTTCATGATAGTTGTGGAAGAATAACGGTGTTTTCCAAGGGATTCAGTGACAGGGATGGCAACTGACCTAGAAAGGGGCCCAGTCGGGGTCAGTCTTGGTGAAGTCTGGCAGAAAAGACTGCAGTGGAGCAACCAGGGACCCTCTAGAAAATGGTTCTTGGTGTGTGGGTTATGTTCCCTCGGGGCGTCTATTGACCCCTTCACAGGGATCCCCTAACACCACCAGAAAACACAGATTTATATTACTCTTCATTAACAGTAGCAAAGTTACAGTTACGATGTAACTGAACAGTTACAGTTACGATGTAACTGAACAGTTACGATGTTCCAACAAAAATAATTTTATGATTGCGGGTCACCACAACATGAGGCGCTATATTAAAGGGCTGCAGCATGAGGGAGGTTGAGCACCACTGGTCTAGAATATACAGTACCTCATAACTGAGGAAACAGACCTAGAGATTTTCTGCTCTGTCAGAAACCGGCCAGAGAAGTGAGAGAAGTCTAAACATATGACCTCATATTTCTAACTCTTACATGTGCTGGGGAAGTCGGTCCCAGTGATGGACAGTTATCTTGTGAAAAGAAGCATGGGTCTGAGAAGTTAAAGTCAAACCAGAGGGAGAGGGAGAGGGAGAGGGAGGGAGAGAGGGAGAGGGAGAGGGAGGGAGAGAGAGAGACAGGGAGAGGGAGAGGGAGAAAGAGAGAGATATGCTGGATCACTAAATATCAAACTATAAGTAGAGTTCGCTGTTTATGTCCAGTTTCCATTAACAGCCAAAAGAGATTGTCACATGCGGCTGAGAACTTACAACTCCTTACTCTAAGACAATGGACAGACCCAGTGTTTCCTACTAATCACAGCTACTTTTCTACATAAGCCCCTTGGTTTTATCATTTTTCATCTGCAGAACCAGTAAATTAATAAGGTGGAGGTGTTAGCAGCACAGGATAGTTTTAACATTGAAATAAAGACTGTCTATAACCAATTATGTAAAAATCTAGTAATGTGGAAAGAGAAACAAAAAAAGTACCTCATCATGAAAAATGTTTATTAAAGTGTTTATAAATATTCACCCTTTTCATTGAATTCTCACCTTATGAAATGGATAAATGACTGTGAATAGTGCAGACCTGAGTCAATGAAATGATGAGTTATGTCCAAAGCAGTTATGCAAATTTGTATTTCATAACTTGACTGCAATAAAGGTAAAGGCTAAACATAGAATCACTTGGGGTAAAAAATAAAGTATCCCCTTATGTCAAGCACTTGAATATAGTTCAGTATTGCCCACAACTGAATATGAAGTAAAAAAAACTAAAAATATCCAGATCCTATTTTCAATATTTGTTACTGAAATACTGACATTTAATGAAAAGGATGTGTTAGCTTTTCCCAGGACAAAGATATTTATCAGTTCTTCTTACATTTAGAGCACTCATTTATACAAGGCAGGTTTTATATGAATGTCCAAACAGCAGAAGCTTGAGAAACCAACAAATGTATGTGTGCGAATACTCATGAAGAGTTTACAAACAGCAAAAGTTTATTATAAAAATGATTGGCAGAAACGGCTGCCTTCCAATTAGTTTGCTTAATATATTCTAGAACCAAGGATCATAAACATACAAAACTCAAGATGCATAAGAACAATTTATCAAGAAATGATAAAGATCTAGTTATATATGATAAAGAATAAATAAAATAATATAACAGGAAATCATTAAGAAGACTTTGAAGTAAACATAGAAACAGTTTTCTCAGATAAGAAACATTATTAATCACCAAGATCTAAATCCCCAAAACCAAATGAGTAAGACTTATGTCATAAACCATTGAAGACCACTTTGAAGCATCTGGCAAAAATATTATACAAGACATCTTCTCTTGCCAGAGAACATTAAAAAGACATAGAAAGTTAAAAAAAACCCAACAGATTAAGCGGAATAAAAAGTCTACTCATATTTCCCGTATGCTAGGATGAAGAATGAACAGCACAGGCAGGTGTGGTGGGGCATATCTGGTCTGTAATCCTAGGAACAGGAAGACCAGTGAGTTCGAGGTCAGCCTGTGCAAGGTAAGACCCTGCCTCAAAGTCAACAATCCAAATCAGTGGGGTAAGGCTTCAGTATTTTACAAGTGATATTGATAAAACTGAAAGTCCTTTGTCCCTCTAAACACAAAAGCTTAAAAAAAATAGTTAAAAAGCTCATATATACATATAAATAGACTAAAAATGAAAGGGATAAGCTCATATGTGCATATCTAATTATATCTAATTATTAATTGACCCTTAAAGGAAAGCTTTCCTGAGAGACTAACATGGTATTAGATGGTGTTAAATGAACTTACTAATGACCTCGTTTTATGTGGAGTATGAAAGGTTGATTTCCTGAAACAGTAGAATGCTGATTAACAGGTACTGAAGTTTTGGAGACTGGAGATGGTATCAAAGGGCACCACATCCCACAGAGAGATAACAGAGCTCAAACCCTCCATGCTGACCATAGCTAGCAGAACTCACTACGGCCTTGACCACTACTCAGCAACGTTAAGCATTTTTATCACCAGAATCAGAATGTGAAGTCGTACAGCCACTTGATTTTGTCTTTCACCATGCATCTAGTCATAAATTTACACCATTTTGATTGACAATTCAAGAATAAACAGATTTTTAAAAAGTTTGAAAAGAACTATATGTCACTTATAGCAATCTAGTATGTTCAAAGTCATAGAGATGATACAGGATATGTACATGGAGATCATTATAGGTTATGTGTATTTATGTACCTTACTCTGAATCATAATATATAATTATGTCTCATATTATAGAACATTATATATGGATTAGAAGTAACACATTTGATGGTGGTGACAAACAGAGCTGGTAGTTTATGCATAATTTAAAAGTACAAGGTAACAAAAAGAAAGGATGCTAGGATTCATAATTGAAAATTTCTCATCTACTTGAAACTATCGCTATCAGTTTGCTAGAATTGAGTACTTCTGGGTAATGAAGAGTGGCCACAGACAGGTGACTTGGCAGTGTGAGGCCAAGTTCAGTATTTTGGCTCTTTTGAGATTATTATGAGTTGTAAAGTACAGATATCACTGAAGTCCTCAGAAACACAGTAGTGTCTGAGGACCCTTGGTGTGGGAGGTCCTTCTGTCCATGTGTTGCTTTTATTTTATTTAATGAATAAAGAAACTGCTTTGAGCCTATAGCAGGGCAGAACAGAGCTAGGTGAGAAAAACTAAACTGAATGCTGGAAGAAAGAAGGCAGAGTCAGGAGAAGCCATGTAGCCCTTCTGGAGTCAGATGGACCTTTACCTGGTAAGCCACAGCCAAGTGGCAATACACAGATTACTAGAAATGGGTTAAATTAAGATGTATGAGTTAGCCATAAATACACTTAAGCTATTGGCCAAACAGTCTTGCAAATAATATGGTTTCTGTGTGATTATTTTGGGGCTGAGCGACAGGGAACAAACAAGTGGCCTCTTACTACAGGTCCTTGCCTGGTTCCACCATGAGGCAGATGCTGAGGAGAGCTCTGCAGGCTGCAGCAAGGCTGGGAAGGTATTTCAAGTCTGTGAGACCAGGGCTAACAGGAATAGAAACCATCTTTGCTTGTACATATGGAATTCCCATTCTAAAAATGCTTCTTCATTTTTATTTTAGACTAAAAATAAAAAGGGAGAAAGCATGCTCATAATCCTCGCAATTTTAAATGATAAATGTGGTAACTTTGGCAGAATATATGCAATGCATTTTATATAAAAGGTGGAACTAATATAACCAAGTCAATTTTTAAAGTTATTTGTAACTGACTGCTTTGTATGGATCTACCATGTGAGCCTACTCCTATATACCATAAACATGAGAACTAACCAAACCAGCAGGAGGGATTTCTCCTCCACAAGGAACCATATGGCAGGTAAAAATGTGGATAGTCACACCCACCAATGTCTCTCTCAAAGCCCTCTGTTCAACCAGAACTACAGCTGAACTAATAGCATAGCTATGCAGACCTGGGACTGTTTTCATCACCTGGTGATCCACACAGCAATATTCCAAGCTGAAAGTGCAGTGCTGTTGGGGCACATGATCTCCTTCACAGAGATGGAGCTGGCGGAAATCAATCAGCAAACCCCGAGCCCCGCATGCTGCCCTGCACACAGGCGCTATCAATCAAGTACGATGTCATCAGTGTGACTGGACGTCAAAGCGTCCAATCTGATTTGAATCGCTCTCTCTCCATGGCAATGTTTCTTGTAGCTGAAGATATGTGGCTTTTCTGTTGGTTTTGGTAGTTTCATAGTTTTGATAATTTTTATAGCTTAATTGTGATAGCTTATGAAAATAGTAAGAGGATCAGATTCAATAAAGAAATATTTTCTTTGCAATCCTGTGACTTTTATCATTACACGTGCTATATGCTCTCTGAATTAAATGGGGTGTTGAGAATTTAATGATCCATCCAATATTTTAAGGATTCTAGATTAAAAACATACCTTCAAAGTTTGCCAATTCTCTTCTGAAAACAATTTTAATTTTAATTGTGTTTACAAAAACTATCAGCAAGTACTGTATGTAATCATAGTTCATCTGATTTTCAGAAGTCTGGAAAAGAAACATTGTGATATCAGAACAAACAGCAAAGCTTAACATGGGCCTTGGACCTCTTCTGGCTTTTATCACTGAGTTCAAGTCATGAGTGCTTACTTTTGCTTTAGTTTAAGAGTTGAAGAAACAATCACTTGATTAAATGACATTTATCATCTACACATTAACATAGAAGTTCCTGAACAGAATTGTATGGAAAGTGATAGATCAAATAAGTAACAGATTCACTTGGCATACAATAAACACTTAGAGAACATGAAACTTCAGGTTCTGATTACAGATTCTGTGGTAAAATGCATAATAGTGGTTCATGGCTTTCTCGAGCTTATGAGTGAATGAAATTGCTTTTGATAACTATATGGAATGAGTAGCCTGGAACCATGTAATTTATTTATGCTACATTGTTTGAATAATTCAAAAGTTAACATGGCTTTTATGAAGGAATAAACCTTTATGTGATATATATGTCTTAGGTCTTGTTAATTCCTTACCATGCTCTGAGTCTTATACCACAGAAGCTACAGATTGGCTGAAATGGAACTAAAGTCAGGAATGGCTGAAGAAAACTCAGCTCTTTTTGATAAATAGATACGTCTTGATGTAAACATCTCACGCCACTGAGCTTGGAGGATAAGTGGGCATGACACGTTCTGACCTGTAAAAGGTCTGCATCAATACTTTGCATGTCTATATGGTTCTTACTTCCCCTGATTTGTGGAGCAAGAGAACAGAGTCAGAGCTCTATGAGGACAACATTCACACTCAGCACTATGGGGAGCACATATAGACGGGTCAATCATACTGAGGGATGGTCTGCATGGCATCACCACAAAAGCTGTAGTTAAAGCTAAATGTGAAGGATTTGCCTGGTGGCAGACATTTCCAGAAATCTGGGACCAACAAAGCTCTCTCAAATTCTACCCTCGGTGTTAGCCACCTATATTTGGCGGAAATGTCTTAATTAATAATTTTTCCCTAGAATAATACATAAAGACTAGAAATGACTCAAAAGTAATATATGCACACAAGAATCTGAGTTTTATTAATTATAGCTATAGATTTGTGCACAAAGTCAACATGGTCTGTTGTATTAAATATATTTAAATGTTTCTTTTAGATATTTTACTGTTCTTTTCAACCCAAAGCTACCAATAGTAATAGGAGTATTTATTTATACATTAAGGTCTGAATTCTAGAGCAAAATTCTTTGTAAGCACACTATTTCACTATGGCTTCACTCTGTAGCCCAGGCTGGCCTAGAACTCACCCTGTGCCTCAGCTAACTTTCAGTTTGTGACAATCCTCCACCTCAATTTCCTGCATTCAGAAGTTACCAGGTGAGGACTGATTTCAGTACAGGTCTACACATCCAAGTACCAAACAGCAGGCTGCACCCACTGTTTGGTTCTCATACATTTACTCATCACAGAATCTGCCTTCTGTGGAGGCTCAGGCCCAGGCTTGGAGACTGGGGTCAATACCCTCTGCTGAAACTCTCATCTTAAAGTCTCAAACACCTTCTGCTAAGCAACCTCTGAGGGCTTAGATGGGGGTTTTCCTTACTTTGGATGGAACAATAAATAAATGTGTCCAATAGAAATGAATAAAAAGACAGCCCAGAGAGATTAGTGCAGAGACAAAGGACATGCTGCAGTTACCCAGCAGAGACTTTAGAGATATAACTCCAAAAACCATCTAAGGAATTCCAGACACTCTTGAAGCAAGTGTGGGAAAGTACAAATGTAGAAAGAGAAAAAAAAATTATTGTATACATTAGTTGTACAAAATGCTGCCCATTATTACTTCTTCATACATGTATATAATACCCTTTAATCATATTCATTTGCACGACTCCCCATCCTTTGCTTAAATACGTCACCTTCTATTTTAATGTCCTTTTAAAGTCTAGATTTAAAATGAAAGCCACAATACTGAACTAAAGTTCAGTGAATAAGGTCAAGGGCAGAAATAAGAGTCAGAGAGAATCATTGCCCTCAGAGCTAAAACAGTAGAGACTCCCGAACTGGATCCCAAACAAACGAAACTCTACTATCCCAACAGGAAGGACTCTAATGAGGATAAGATGAGGTAAGGGAGGTTAAAAAAAAATTCTAAAACATAATGGTGACATTTGGCAAAAGATACCGCCCCCCCCTCCGCACACAGAGAGATTTAAAATGTGAAATGTAACTAAATAGAACAAAATTCTATAGAACTACATCCCAAAAGAAATAGCATTGACGTTCTGCAAAAGACAGTCAAAGAAAAAAGTGGAGCAGCAGGAACTGGCATTTTACGTGAAGAAAAACCAGTGCAAATGACGGAGTTTTCACGAGACACTAGGAAAAGAAGAAAATATCACAGAGTTTTTGAAGGCAAGAAAACAGGGTATGTCTCAAGTCGTGTCTCTGGCTCAGTGACAATGCACTGTCAGATGGAGCACCATGAATGTAATGTGCCACTAAGAGTCACATCCTAAAAAGGTTTTCAATAGCCACGTTTCCGTTGCTCTGTTAAAGAATGACATGGTTCTACACAGCATGAGAATGAGATGGAAGCTTCAAGAACTGTTAATGTTTTTCTAGGAATTGTGTCATTGGTAAAAACTGGTGTTAAAGCCATTTTAAAGTTTTAAAACTACTCCCCGCTTTGCTTCCTTCCTGCCCTTTAGTTCCTGTAACATAAAAACAGATTCTTGAAAAAAAATGTCAATGAATTATAATGCTGTGACAGCCATGGTAATAGTCTATTTGAAGAATCCGGTTTTAATATAAATTCTTCAAATACTCTTCCTTAGCTAATGTCTGTGGCAACAATGAAGTCATTTTGAATCTACAGGGGCCAATTTGCACCGCACAGGTTTCAGGGCTTCCTGGCTATAATTAGAACATCGTGGCAGGGCTCGATGGGATTTGGTTACTATAGCTACCCCATATGCAGCCTTCCTCTGCTGACCGGGACTATGCCATGTATCTGCTGTAAATTGCTTATTAGTCACTCGCCATTTATTTTCTGTTTCAACAGCAACACCAATCTGGCCCTGTCAAAAACCCATGCTTTTGTATTTATTGGGAAACAGACCAGAGAGAAATAAATACATATTTGCCTGAGCCCTTCTCCCACTCACTGCTGCTTCTGCTCAGGTAAAATCCCGAGGATTTGTCTAAAATACTGCTGACATTATTTTGCGTTTTCTGTTTTTTTTTTTTTCAACAGAAAATGGACAACTTCCTCCTGCCCAAAGTATTCCAAATTATGAGATCTCTTTACATTTAGAAGAGAAGGTAAAACAACTAATAAACTTCAAGGATTTACTTTTAAAATATTTAATTGTTATTACACTGAAGGCTGTTTAAAGTTTAGTTGTAGATACAAATTCAGTTATCATTGTGGGTAGACTGTGTTCTTTTACAATTTCATACATGTGCACTGTGGATTCTACACCCTCCCCCCGACTTCTTTTGCATGCCTATCAGCCCATCTTCTCCCTACAAACAAACCTCTTTCCTCTACTTGTCTTGGTTTTTATTCAGTGTCCCACAGAATCTGACTGGGGACACTGGTGAGGTCAATTTAAAAGCTGACATCAGATGTTTTTATGGTACTGAATGTGTCTGAGACTTGCAAAGAAATCTGGCTATGTTCTCCCATGGTTACATCTACATTCACTGAGAGCTAACAGCACACATGCTTAAATCCCCGAGGGCACTGTGTCAATATTCTAAGTATATGCATAGCCTCGCACAGAATATCGTACTGAAGATATTGGTATCATGTCAAAAGCTCAGCACAGTAATGAACATTTCAGGAGCCGTCTGAGAGTTTTGAGCTGACGCATGAACAGACCCAGTATTTACCTAAAACAAACATGTTCTTTACATTCTACTTTCTCAATAGTCTTTAAAAATATGAGACTTTTGGCTCTCTCTCTCTCTCTCTCTCTCTCTCTCTCTCTCTATATATATATATATATATATATATATCTCACAAGCAAGGCATGATGGGACAACACACATCTCCACTGCTATGGAGACAGAGCCAAGAAACCCTGAGATCAAGGTCAGTCTGGGCAACTCAGCAAGATCACTTTAAAACACAAAAATAGTTTATTATGGAAATTAGATTTTAATATTTTTTAGCACATTAAATCTCAACAACAGAGTGGCAACAGCGCTTACCAGATGAGTAAAAAAAATTGCCACTTGAATGTAGAAGTAAAGGGTCATAAAGAATGTTGTGATAAACACAGACAAAAATTTGATTTTGGAACAAGTTGCCTTTTTAAACTGTGTAGAAGCCAACTTCAAATTGAAGCTAGGATCTAGAGGTTACCGCAGATGGCTTTCTGAGCTTGAGAGCGTCTTTGTATCATACGTAAACATAAAATGTAAACTCAGTTTTCATGCTAGAACCCCATGATCACAGTCAGGTCCAAAGGAAACCCCAATTCCCTAAACGCCAAAGTTCTATCTGACCAGAAACGAGTCCAACCTGGACCACAGAAACATTTTCAGTGGGTAGAGTAAAGCCAGCATTCCTGAGGAATGCACAAAATCAGTTCCCATCTTTGAAGTCATTCTGGCTGTTTGGACTGCCTTTGGGAGTTTGGGGAATGGGAGTTTCCTTTGGACCTAACCGTAACGGCCTGTGGACTTGCTGCAGGGTGTGACCGGAATACTCACTGTGAAAAGACAGTGTCCCAACCACAATGGGACTTTACACACGTCACGCTCCTTTTAATTCAAAACCTAACTGCAGTGTGAAGAGCAAGGAAGCTCTCAGAGACAGAGGGAGCCAGCCATCACTGTAATGATTTAAGCTCCTTCCCTTAGGGCCACGACATTCCTAAGTCAAAAGGGCACCCTTAGCCCACTAGGGCAATAAGCATCTGATAAATGAGGTGCTGCCATGCTCCTGACAGAGTAATTGATCATTTCCAATTAAATCTTGAGAAAAATCAATGGTTGCTTCTTAGACTGTTTACATCAGTTAACTTGTATCAATAATGAATATCTTATAAGTGCTAAATTTTTAGGAGAGGGGTCATTCTGTTTATAACCAGTTCTACTTTTGAACTTTGGCATACAACATCAGAGTCAAAATATGATAGAGGGGAAGAGTAAACTTGAAAATTCATCCACAGTAACAAAATTCTTTTTGAGGGGAGGTCATAGATCTTATACTACGGTCCAGGCTAGCCTGGATTTCATAAGTAGCTCAGACTGGCCTGGGACTTACCCCTGACTAGCCTGAATGCACTATGTAGCCCAGGCTATCCTCAGAAATAGTCAGGGCATGGATGAACACAGATTCAACTCTGTGTTGAATAAAGTAACTCTGGGAAGTATTTAAGGCTGCTGGGTTGAAATCTGAGAAAGTCACAATGTATTGGGCCTTGATTATTCAGATTTATTCTACTTAAATCACTTCTAAAATGGGTTTTACCTTTTAGATAGATGACTCTGGTGAAGATACTGTCACAATGTTTTGCTCTATTTCCATTCGCGCAAGCATAGCGATCAGTTACATATGAGTGTCAGTTACCACCCAGACATTCAGGATGCTCCAGGAGAAATGAGTCAGAAGTGGGCTTGTTTCCACTGAGCATGTTGTCATACGTGAGATACGTGGAGAGTATATACACTCACGAGCAAGGGTCAAGGCAGGCAGCCCAAAGCAATTGCTTTTCTTTCTGGTCTCCAAATACCTGGGCGGTCAGAAGGATACTGGGTATATTTGTGGGTCTTCTCCCCGAGTTAATCTTCCCAGGGGATACCTTTCAGACGTCTCCAGAAGCCTGTCTCTTAGTTGATTACAGATCCACACAAGTAGACAACCAAGATGTACAGCCCAAGGAATTCAACTCAAAACACAAACAAAAACAACAAAGTCAAAACAAAAGCACACAAAGAAACAAGGAGTCCCATCAATGCAGTGGGGATTGATCTCAGCTTAAGAAACTTCAGACTCTGAAGTGAAATGTAGATTATAAAAAACAAGTGGCTGACGGCTCAGTGCTTAAGAGCATTTGCTGCTCTTGCAGAGGACCCACACTGGACAGTTCCCAGCTACCTGTAATTCCAGCTCTAGGTGACAGGATTCTCCATCTGACCTCTAAGGGCATCTTTACTCACATGCAAACATCCACATACAGACACACATACATATTTATTTAAAGATAAAGCAGATCTGAAACAAACAAACAACAACAACAACAACAAAACCAATGCTAGAAACTAATCCTGGAATTAAAAACAAACAAACACGTGAGATATGTTACAAATATATGAGTACATGCCAGGCAGGCCTTGAATTACCAAAGCCTTGCCACTACTACTTGGCATTGGCATTGTTGATATAACATAGATAGATACACACATCCCTAAACAATCATTTGAATAAAAAGGGAGGCATATTTAGTGGCTAGGCAGGTGACCCCTCTCCAGTCTCGGTCCCAGGTAATTCACTGCAGCACACTGACATCAGCCCACTAAGAGGGAAAATATGATGTAGATCCTACTTCTCCTTATTCACAAGGTGCCCCAAGCCAGTGTAACTGCAGTGGAATTTGGAAAAAAATTTCCCCAAGGCTGGGTAGTCATTTGCAGGTTTAAATCTGGGGCAGAATATCAGAACCGGGAAATGGGTCACATGAGACCGGCAGTTTCCACAGCAGCAAAATGACAAGGAGACAGCCAGGAAATAGCTTTAGGATATGGGAACTTAAACCTAGTATAGGCCCAACCAGTCAGAGGACAGATTAAGAACAATAGGAACATGGAGGAAATGGTGGGGATGCAGATGTTGAACCAAGGATCGCTTTAAAATAGAAAGAAGTCCACTGACAAAGGAACTGTAGCCTGAGGATGGCTTCCCTTCTTTACCAACAAGGAGAGAGCGCTGAACGTTAACTGAAAAGCACGTGGACAGCAAAACCATCTTTCAACGGGAGTCAGGCATGCATTTGTAAATACACACTAAAATGTTCATCACCCTGAGGTGTTTCCCAAAAGAACCCTAAAATCAAAAGAAATAAACAAAAGCCAATACGTAAATGGAGACACAACCTTGGAACCCACAAAGTCATCTGAAACGGAAGTGATAAAACTGTGAGAGAATCAAGATGTCCTTTACTATATGAAACTTAAGTTTCCTCCTGTAACAAACAAAAAAACAGAAAACAAGCTATGAGTGAGATGCAACAATATTAAAATAGCAAAACCATGGAAACACAGAATTCAGCTATATGCATTGGTTCACACTTAGCCTTTAGGAGGCTGAGGCAGGAGAATACTGCAGGACTCTGAGGATAGCATGAGCAGACAGTGAGTTCCACGCTAACTTCAGCAACAGAGACCCTAAAACATCAAAAGAGATACTGACTAGCTTCATAAAAAATAATAAAAGCTGCCAAGGGTCCAGAAGAAAAAGGAAAGTATCCCTTGCTGAGAGTGACCAGAAAAAAATGAGTAGGAAAATGTCCCAAGGTGCTGAAAATATAACGAGTTTGGCTGAGCTGTTGCTCCTGTGTAAATGCGCAAGGAAATCCTGTCAGAATCCAGAAGATGTAAGTTGGGTTCTTAGACACAAACACTCCCAATAGTCTCCATCCAGCAACCAGGAAGAAAAAAGTCAACTCAACCTGATTAATAGCACAAGTGTCCTTGATTCTCTAACTTACTAGTTTGATTTCTTTACCATCCAATCGAAATCCCAGGATACATTTACATTTACAGTGCTCTAAACACTAGGTGTGTTCTCAAGAAATGCTTCGGTATGCTGTTATTTTGACTTTTGAGAGTAGTGATTTGTACAAACGAGGGACAGAACTTTTCTGAACACACAGCTTTAATGCACATTAAGGTTGGTAGACAGGTTAAGGAAGGCACATCTAGATTTTGACTATAACCCAGTCAGCTTTGAAAATAACACTTTTTTTCTACCACGTGTTTCTGGTTAAACAAAACTTTTCACCAATAAAGAGTCAGCAAACAAGGAAAATAAGTCAATCGGATAAAAAGGTGGGCTTGGAAAATTTAAGGTTGCTTTTTCCTTTAAAAGGTGTATCTATTTTTAGTATTCTTACAAGTTAGCCTTACACAAAGCAAGCTGAAAATTCCATGGCTTTAAGAATTCTTCCAAGGGCAGGGGTGTAGCTCAGTGGTGAAGCACTTGCCTAACATGGCCAACCAAGATCTTGGCTCCACCACCGTAAGGGAAATAACACTATTTCTGGAATCTAGAAAACTCAAAGAATATTTGTGCTTGTGTTACGAACCACTTAAAATTGGCACCTAAATAATTAGGTTTGGGGACCATGTAGCACATGGCATTGGTGAGAACGCTGACATTTTGTAAACTGTATATACAGTCAAGTAGTAGCAGGACACTAGAGTGTGGAGGCTTGGCTGAGATGTTTGCTGTTTCCTCCATCCCTCCCTGAGATGGGTCTGTCCAGATGCTCGGCCTGGGACTTAAGAACCTCACATGTTCCCACACTCAGTTAAGCACCACCAGGCAGGGCCAGCAGTAGGTCTGTCCAGATGCTCATCCCGGGAACCTCGAAGTCTCCATCCAGCGCCTTGTTGGTGCGCAGAGTCTCCAGTACCTCTTCCTGCAGGGGTGGTGGGGCCTGACACAAGCTCTGCAGCCGGAGGCACAACTCCTTCCAGGGCACGTCCTCAGGCTGCGTGGGGACCCAGGAGCCCTTCTGCAGGTCATAGTGCAGCTGCGTGGCCCAGGCTGTGAGCAGGCCCAGGTAGGCCCGAGACAGCGTGGGGTGGCGGTCGGCCAAGGAGGCCAGGCGTACGGCAGGCAGCTGGCGGCAGAAAGCGGTCAAGACCTCGGGGCTGTCCAGAAGCCACCGCAGCAGTTCCTGTGTCTCTTTCGCACCCGCAGAGTCTGCAGCGTGAGCGGGCTGCGGGTCTACATCGCGCAGCAGCGCCTCGCCCGCCACGTTCAGCACGTGCTCCCGAGGCCCCCGCGCCCACAACGTCTCGAGGAGCTCGCGCCCTGCCGCCGGGGCACCTCCGCCCAGTTCGTGCAGGCGCGCGCACAGCAGCTCTGCGTGCGTGCGCATCAGCGCGCCCCGGGGCGCGTCCCCGCCGAGTCGGAGCAGCAGGTGCAGCGCGCTCCCGCGGCGCGCCAGGAGGGTCAGGCGCGACTGCGGCGCGTCGTCCTCGCTGTCCGCGCCGGGCCCGGGGAAGAGCAGGCTCGGCAGCGCGTGGGCGGCGGCGGGCGCGAGCGCGCGGTTCCGCAGCAGGCGCAGGACAAGGCGCGCGTCCCCGAACTCCAGCGCCGCGAAGCTGCGCAGCCCGGGCGGCCCTCCCCACGACTGGATCCGCCTCTCTAGCGCCTCCCGCGCGCGGTTGCGGCCCGCGAAGCGTCGGTACACGTGGAGCAGATAGCGCGCCCACTGCAGCGCCCTACGCACGGTTGTTGCATCCCAGGAGCGCACCAGCGGCCCACACGAGACGGCCAGCACCTCGGAGAAGCGCTCCATATGATGCACGAGCGGCTCCATGGCTGCAGCTTCCGCCCTGGCCTTCCGAGGAGCTACCGATTGGACGTCCACACGAGGGCCCGCCTTTGCGTGCTCTGCCATTCGGCGAGGCTGATGTCAATCTCGCTTCAGGGTTTCCGGGTCCCTTGGCGCTGGAAACAAACTTCCAATTGCAAGCTTCCACTGTGGTACAAGGAGAGACTCTACCCGTGTGATGGACCATTTTGAGCTGTTTCCCGAAAGGGGGCTGACGTTCATTGCAGTGCGGATGTGTTCTGCGTGTGAGCCCAAAGCTCTGAAACAGTCCGTTTGCCAGGTACTTGTGGAACCAGGACCTCACAGGCTGGGCAAGCATGCTACCACAGAGATGCATCCCCGGGCTTTCTTCTTTGATTCTTGTCCCCCACCCCCCGCCCCGCCCTTTACCCCGGATAATCCTCCCACTAAATTGATTAGGCAGCCTTTCAACTGGCAATACATTTGCCTCAACTACTCTTCTAAACGACATTACTGCCCCGAGGCTCCTAGCCAAGCGTGTGATCTAACATTTATGCTCAAGTCTGCTAATTCTGGCCTTTAATATCAAATCATATATTTAAGCTAGATTTGTTTATCCATTAGCCTAGACTGTATTGTTTGGCCTTGAGATTTTATTTTAATCTGACTGATAGGTCTTAAAATCCTGGCTTGACTGGTAGAAATTACAACCAATGGAGCAGCCCACCTTTTAGCAGGTGTGCAGAGGTTACTGGTTCATTCACTTATTGAATACTTAAGTCATGTGGTGCGATAGTGTGTGGACTACAGGACTAGAACAATAAATTAAGTCTAGTTAAATGCAACCCTGCCCCACAGGATACACTAATGTTCCATTTAAGAGAAATAATTCACTAATAACCTCATATGTGGTAGACAAAAATAAGTCGGTAGATCTTAGTGTTAGGGGAAGCCTCATTAAATCCTCTTTTAACTGAAGGCCCAAAGGATACTCTGTAAGAACTCCAAGACCATGGGAACTGATAATGTGCCCCAAACTACTAGAATGAAATCTAGATCTAATCTGGGGTGAGAAAGAAGTCCAAACATCGCCGATTCCACGGTTGGGACGGTGCAGAGACACCTCACCAGCTCCAGCTCACCTCCTCAGACCCGATTCTGTCTTACATCTTGGCATCACAATGACTGTCTATTTCACAGAAGTCATTTTTATTGAGTAGATACACATGCCTTTGACGATTTCCCACCATTTGGGGTTTGGAACCAGTGTTCCATTTAATTCAGAAAAGTTCCACTAGAGGTTGAAAGATGATAAATACCTTAATTTCAAGAAACCTGTGCAGTAGAGGCAGACATTAGGAGGGCCCCAAACACACTGAAGTATAATGCAAATCAAATTTTGTGTATTTTTAAAGCTACAAGTGTGATGTTTTTCAAGACCTGTTGGAAATGGATAGAGTTCTGGAAGGTTTTTAGACTGAGATTTGTTTTATCCCACAAAAAGGTTTACACTATTAAGAGATAATGCAAAATCAGGTTGAGAAATAATAGAAGTTAAAATGTGAATATAAGATATGTATATTGTGTGCTGGAAATGCCAGGAACAATCTTCCACCTGCTGGCCACGGTCTGCAAATTCCCGATATGTAGTAAATTAGAACAGAAAATGGAAGTACAGTTCTAGGAATTTTTTTTTTATTAAAATAGCATTTCATTCAAACCACAGGAGTTGAGCAACATAAACAACCAAGGAAAACACATTTTCACAAAGAACGTATGTCAGAGGGCTGTGGAGAGAATGGAAGTCATATCTGTAACATTCTGTTGTGGATTTTTGTTCCTTAATTTCAATATGTATTCTGTGGTATTTTCAGTTAGAGGTGGCCCTCATGGCTCTGATATTCGAACACTTGGTCCCTAGTTGGTAGCAGTGAGGAGGTGTAAGAGGTGAGGCCTTGCTGGAGGGAGTATGCAATTAGGGTGGATTTCAAGAGCATAAAGCCTCACCTACTTCCGGTTTCATCTTTTTCTGTTTCCTGTTTGCAGGGGAGCTTCCTGCTTCTGCTGCCATGCTGCCATACTTGCCTCCTGTTGCCTTGCCTACTTGCTGTGATGGACTCTTGTCCGGCTCTGGAACCCTGGAACCGGAAGCTTAACTGAGCCCTTCTGTAAGTTGCCTTGCTCGTGATGTCTCATCACAGCAGCAGATAGTCGCTAACGCTCATTTTCCATTACCGCTGCTCTGCTTTGGGATATAGATGCTAGCTCAGCTCCACAGGCAAGACCAAAAAATCTTAACTGATCACATTAATCCCATCTTAATTTACTGATTAGTCTCGAAGTCTATCCTTAAGCCTCTCCCTATATAACATTCTCTACTAAAGTAAGTTCAGGAGTGGCCAGAGGAAATAACTGTACTCATTAGGCTTACATGATTCAGAAAAATATTTTTATTCTATAGTCAGCAATGAGTCCAAGCTGAACACCAGGCATGCTTGTGAGACAGTTTCTTTCTCATGAAGAAAAATTGAAGGAGCACAGTCCTTCATCTGTTTACAAGTGTGGGGGTTTTGTATATTTCCAATTGCAATTGACAATTTCGAGTTTAGTTTATTTAAATGTACTTAGCTAATAGAAATCTTGTCTTACAGTGTGTGGTTCATACTTAGGCTTAACGAGACCTTCCATAAACTTTAGCTGGCTTGGATTTTGTTAGTATGTACTTCTGTAGTGTACAGGCCTTGGCATGGTGTGCTTCCCATTCCTCTTCCCATATTCAGAACAGTAACCATCTGCATTGCCATGAGCAGTAGTAGAGGAGATTTCATCAGGGAAAGATGTAACTGACTCCTGTAGTGTTTGCTCTTGGTCCTAGGAGGTTGCTCAAACAATACTGTTCAACTGAATCTTTTCATCTGATACTTTGAGTTGATATTATTCCTTATTCGGTATAATTTTGGAGGGGTGTTTTAAAATATGCGACAAACAAGAAATGAACAAACTACACAGCTGAGAAAACAACAAAAGCAATCTGTCTGGTGTCTACTCTACCTAATGCTGCCCACTCATCCTGCCTTATCCATAGCTTTGTTTTGCACAATTCTAGCTACCCAAAGTCAACTGCAGACTGAGAATATTACATGGAAAATTCTACAAGTAGGCAGTTTATTTTCAATTAGAGCCATTTTTAAGAGTGTGATAAAGTCTTCATATCATCCTGCTTCATCCTGCTCAGGACAGGAACCCTCCTCCTGACCTTTGTGCTTACCCGCCATCACTGTCAGTCTCTGAGTGTTGCCTTGGTTGCAATGTGAAATGTCCCCTCACATGCTTGTGTGTTTGAATGCTTTGTCACTGGCAGAGGGTGTTTACCATAAGGTTAGGTGACCTTTACCTGGCCCAACCTTACTGGAGGAAGTCACTGGGTGGGCCTTGAGGTTTTATAGCCTGCTCTGTAGTTCCTGACTGTGACAGTGTAAGCAGCTACCTCAGGCTTCTGCTGCCATGCCTTCCCCATCATGGCAGTTAGAAGGCCACCAACACCGAAATACATGCTAAGAAACATTTGCTTTGATTGACGTGTGACAGTAACAATTAAGTTCCCAGTTCTTTAAAGAGACCAAGAAGAACTGTGATGTAAATTGTGATGTGTTCCTATTTGTCTATCAGTACATCAGTACAAATTCTAAACGTCATTAGAGAGACATGCTGCTAGTGCTATCATTCTGGCTAATGATGACTTTTTTTTTTATCGTTCAAAGCGAAAGAAAATCATAAATAAAGGCAAGTTTAAAATATGCTGGTCAGTACCTCAGAGAGGTGATACCGCAAGAAGGGAAACTTTACTGTAGGCCTAAGATGCTACCTGAGCCCTTGGATTGGTGGAAGCCAGCACTCTGCTAAGTTAATTGATTTCAAAAAGCATGCATAAAACTGTAGTAGAACTGTGAACAGAATCTCTCGAAAAGAAGCTGTGTTTACGGAGATCAACAGACAAGAATGTCAGCACTGTGGAGAGATCAGAATGCTATAGGTTGGTTCAGAGGCCAATTACTTTACATTGGTCTAGATCTAGCCCTCTGGAACAGCTATTCCTTGTCTAACTCTGTGAACCCCTTTTAAAAGTCCTCTTCCAGAAATGTGACTGATCCTCTCAAACATAAAAATCAATATTATTAAAAATTGCACTTCCAGGGAGGGCTCAGGGACTTAGCCCTAATGAGTAAGATCACTCTCGTGTCAGCAAGAGGGCATTAGTTTGACAGCACCTGTATAAAAAACCAGGCATGGCTAAGCATGCCTCCTCCAAAGTAAACATCAGGGTATAGGGAACATCTGACGTCAGCAGCGTATTGACCAACCAGCCCAGCTAACACTGTGATCTTTGAATTTTGTAGCAAGTAGTTTGAGGAAGACGTCTAACTACTTCCTCTGACCTCCACATGTGTACACTTGGGTTCATGCATCTGCATACTTACATTCATGCACCAAACAAGTGTGCAGAGACACACATAATCTGCATATATGAAACAAGCTTGCTTTTCTCTTAAAATACAATTTTAAGCATTGGAAATTTTTACATAAAATTAATATATAAAACATTTATTCAACTTTCTTATCTGTGTTTGATGTGGAATAAGCCAAGTTGTTTTTCCTGTGCATTATGTCATTTGGTAGCTAGTGGATGGAACTGGAGACCATCATGTTAAGCTAAATAAGCCAAACTCAGAAAGATGTATATTGCCTGTTTTCTCTGCAATGCAGAATCCAGATGAAAGGAATACATAAATATATATGAAGGTGGAAGGGCAGTCATTTAGGAGAACAATGTTAGGGTTTAGTGAGAATTGTTTTCCATTGTCTCATTTCTTTGAACACTTGGTCCCAGTAGGTGGTGCTCTTTGGAGAGGTTATAGAACCCTTAGGAGGTGGAGCCTTGTTGGAGTCAGAATTACATTAGAGTTGGGAGAGCTCTGAGGGTTTGTAACCTTCCTGTTCTGCCTTGCTTTCTGTGTGCTATTGAAAATGTGGCCAGCCAGCTTCCTGGTCCTGCTGCTGATCTGCCATGCCTTCCCTGCTGTGATGGATTCTATCCCTCTGAAACCATAAGCCAGGATAAACTCTTCCTTAGGTTGCATTGGTCATGGTATCTTATTGCAGTAACTGCAAAGTAAGTACTTCAGGAAGTAAGGAGGCGGGAGGGGATATGATAGGTGTGGGTGGTGAATATAAAGGAAGTAAGAATGGTCAGCTCCACACATCTGTCTTGTCAGTACCTCAGGACTGTAGTGCTAATGGTTCATCTGAGTCCTGCTTTGGTTTCTCTCGCTGTGATACAACCTGTTGCTTACCAAGGTAACTTGAAGAGGAAAGAGTTTAGTCCATCATCAAGGGAAACAGGCAGGAAGTTGGAGGCAGGGACTGAGGCAGAACCTTAGAAGAACATGGCTTACTGGATTGTTCGCCATGACTACTTACCTAACTTCTCTAAACAGCACAGGACCGCCTGCCCAGGGTGGCACTGCCCTTAGTGGGCTGGGCCCCCCTGCATCAATTAGCAATCAAGAAAATGTTGCACAGACACACCACAGGCTAGAGCAGTTTGGGTGGGTCTTCAGATAGGCTCACCTCTTCTCAGGTTGTTTGAGATTTATGTGACGTTGACAGGCAGAGAGAACTACAGGAGAATGTAAGTAGGACACAAACATTTCTGCTTAAAAATGATTTTATCTTTTGACACCCAACTTACCAATGCATTCTGCAGGCATTTGTTAGTGTGGAAACTTCTCTCTATCCAAGACATGTTCTGGAGTTGTGTTCAAATAGGAAGGAAAATGACTGAAATGCTGAAGATTAGCTTCTCTGCAAATGCTCCTCCCTCCAGGAGGCTTTAAGGGCCCACTGCTCTGTGCAGTCCAAGGTCCCTTGTGGGCTTTTCCATTGACTTCATGTTATCTCCATTTTTATTTCCCAGCACTTTTTTCCTAAACAACTTAGCATAATAAAATTTAAATAAAAGAATAACAAATCATAAAGGTTCAGTGTTAAGATTTATGAACTTTTTAGAATTAAAAGCAGAAAAATAATTCGAATTCAACCAAACTACATTTTGAAGGAATGACATAATTTTCTCGAAACATTCATTAAATTATATAGAAAAGGACAACTTAAATAGCACTTTCTTCCTCTCTTTAAGTAACTGCAGCCCATACCTGAGCATTTTACTTGATACTTCTTGTTTTGGTAATATTCAAAAACTAAATACTTGAGATAATCCCACTGAAAAAAGTGCTTCTTGAGTTTTATCATTTTTATTTATTTCCTACTGCTTAGATAACTGCTTATTAAAAACAATCCCATTAAGAGTGACAGCAATGAAATTCACAGTTTTCTTATTGACATAAATACCTTCAAAGTGATTATCAATACACATTGTACACACCCATCCTCTGTGTACATTGTATGTATTTTGTGTGGTGGTCGATGCAGTGATCCTCCCTAGAGTGGATATGAGTTAAGCCACTAAATTAATTTTATTTTTTAATACTTTATTATTTAGTTTTTCTTTTATAGTTAATGACTTTCCCCCCAATGTTCAAATAAGAAAACAAAAGAAACAATTGGAGGAATTGTTTTTATTTTGAATTAGAAGTTGGATTTGATATAGGTCTGTGACACTGTCTGCACGACTTCGTTTTGCCCAATGGTTACGGCTTGTTGCTGTGTGAGCACCTGCCAGGAAGGAGTTTTTGTTTCTGGTTCAATAGCTTTTAAATGTCTGTTGTTCTCATTTTCAAGTCTCCAAAACTTTTATATGGATTCTTTAAGCACATTTTTTTCATTATTTCTCAGCCTTCTTTTTTCTGGACGGCTGAAATTTCCAGACATATAGTCTAAAACATCCTAAGAGATTTAACATATATACGTATGTGTGTGTATGTGTGTGTGTGTATGTATATATACACACACATATATATATATATATAAAATAAAACTAAGCAAATGGAAATTGAAAAGTGCTGTATACACGCACACACACACTCTCACTTTTAATCTCCACGATGATAGATGAGTCTAATTTTCCTAATTAGTCTCTCACAAAATAGCAAATATACTGAGAAACTGCCAAGAAAGCTGCTGTGTTTAATTGCTTCCAGACCTAATCTGGGTTCTGAGATTGGCCTGGTCTGCTAGTATCATTAATGTCAAAGAATGTTCTCACCAGAGATTCCTAGTATTTCAAAATAAACTGCCTGAAACTAGCCCACAAGTGATTAAAATAAGATTTGCAATATTACAGATGCATTTTATTGGAGGGCGACATTTTTATAGCATTGCTTCTTAGTTAATTGTCAATATTTTAGCCTAAGGTATGCTCCTCAAGAATTAAAATAGTTACTTTATTATAAAAAGGAAAAGCAGGCCAGGCAATGGCAGCACATGCCTTTAACCTCAGCACTTGGGAGGCAGAGACAGGCGGATCTCTGTGAGTTCAAGGCCAGCCTGGTCTACAGAGCTAGTTCCAGAACAGCCAGTGCTACATAGAGAAAGCCCTGTCTCAATAAACATTCAAGCAAACAAACAGGGCAAGTCTAAGGGTCCTGTCACATTTAAAGGAGATGGTTCATGTGAAAGATGTGAGAGGAGAAAAAAGTGTTAGAGGCATAATGATTTTATAGCTTTCTTTTCTTTCATTTTATTCTTTTAAAGAGCATAATGAATGCGGCCATTTTGTAAGTCCCCATGTCATTATTTAATAGGTCTGCACATGTTCCTGCTCCTTTTTATTGCAGAATATGGGGCATCTTCATCTCCTGCTTAGTTGGTATAATTTTGGTATTTACATTTTTTAAAATAAATTTTTCTAATTGTATGTGTGTGAATGTTTTGCCTGCATGTATGTTTGTTCACCATGTTTATACCTTGTACACACAGAGGCCAGAAGAGGGTGCTTAATCCCCTAGAACTAGAATTGCGGAGAGCTGTGAGCTGCCATGTGGGTACTGGGAACTGAACTGGGTCCTCTGCAAGAGCAGCCAGCGCTCTTTAACTGCTGAGACGTCTCTCCAGTCCCAGGATTTATGTTTTGTTGTTGCTGTCCTGAGAACAGAAGGTCCTTATGAGCGAGCAGCGTGCATATCAGGATGCTGACTGTACCGCCATCCATCCGCAGAGGTGTCCTCCTCCATGCTTCGTTCTGACTAAGAGAACAAGACACACTACTGAGGAAAATGCAGGGCAGACAACAGAAATAATAATGCTACTAAAGGTAATTTTACTATAATAGCAGATAGTTAGAACTATCGGAGATTTTTTTTATGTAGGTGGATCTTCTATCTATCTGTTGCTTTCATTGGTTAATTAATAAAAAAACTGCTTGGCCTGATAGGTCAGAACATAGGTAGGTGGGGAAGACAGAACTGAATTCTAGAAGGCAGAAAGCAGAGGCTGAGAGCTGCCCGCCATGAAGCTGCCAGGTCAGACATGCTGAATCTTTCCTGGTAAGCCACGACCTTGTGATGCTACACAGATTATTAGAAATGGGTTGAATCAATATGTGAGAGTTAGCCAATAAGAGGCTGGAAGTAATGAGCCAGGCAGTGTTTAAAAGAATACAGTTTCCGTGTAATTATTTCGGGTAAAGCTAGCCGGGCGGGCCATGGGAAGCGGCCTGCTGTTCCTTTTACAATTTTTAATTTTAGTAATTGTGAAGACTACAATCGATATAATTGTAAGCAAAAGTCACATTTTGTGATGAAATGATTTATTAGCAAAATGTTAATTTAAAAGAAAAATTTAATTTCTTCAAATCAGAAGGCATCGTTCATTTTATTATATGCATTTAACGATAAAAATTATTTATTCATTTAATAGTGTTCCTGACATTTGCTTAGTTCGTCTCAGACAGTATCAGTAATTTTGCATAGAGACATCATTAAAATGAACTCTTAAGTTTGGCCGTTCTCTGGCATGCTGATTTTAATTAATTTGTTTGCATGTTTAGTAAGAAAGAAAATCAGTTTAATTTTAATAAAATAGCTTAATGTCTCCATAGTGAATTTTGAATCAGCTCTCCTTATTTATTGAATACTCTTGTGCCGAGTGCTATCTTGTGCTGTGTGCTGCAACCCTGGGCGCACTGTCTAGCTCTGCCATTGCAGTAGTCCAAGTATTTTCAACTTTACTTGTATATTCTTGAATTTTGTGATCTCACCATATCCTTGGGCAAGGAACAGCAATAGTGAATATTAATCTTACACTAAGGTAATAGAAAAATTGAAGGGTAAAAGATAATACAATAGAAACTTCCGGAAGAAAATGAGTTTAGTAAAGCAGGGTGTTTGGGAAGTGGGAAGATGTAAGGCAGTGGACTGTGGCGTGTGTCGTCTACGGAGTAGCTTGGCTGGGGAGTATGAGCACATTGCCTACTTGCTTTCTCATTCTCAATCTCTCTTCTCTTTCCCTTCCTCCCTCTCTTCTTCCTTTACTCCCAACCCAATCCCTGGCCTTGCCATTTCTGCTTTTCCCTCATAATACACATATGTTAGCATCTACATACAGTCAGGACAAGAAATGATGAGGCTTGTAATATAGAAACACTTCTATAAGTCTATGTGAACGTTTATTTTGACACAGCTCCTAAATGTCCTGTCTGTCCCCACATCAAAGCGATTAAATAAAGCCATAGTATTCAAATCATGTTCTTGTGTATCTAGAAGGGCCCACAATACATCACATTGTACAGGGCAGAGTGTGGGACTAGTCAATGCCTGTAGCTGTAAGAAAAAGTACAAGAGAAAGTTTTTGTCCCCAGTGTGCTTCTGGACTTGGGCATCGCTTAGGTTATGTTTGTTTTCTGTTATCTCCGTGAAATATTCTTATTTGTTAACAAGTGAAAATATCCTCCTAGGTGGTATTGCGCTGTCCATATAAAAGGATGGATGAATATTAGGTTTGTTAGTGAGCAAACTGAAGTGTGAAGATGCTGACATGTCTTCTGCTTACTGGCCTGGAAGCCCTTGGCCTTTTCATCATCTCCCTATGCTGTGGCCACTGAAATCATTGCTGAGTAGACCTGAATAGCCTTCCTCACATGGTTCAGCTACATCAGACACCAGCATCACCTTTCAGGTTCTCCTCAAAGTCTTCAATTCTGAGGAAGGTATTTGTTGAATTGAAGAAACTTGTTAGGAAAGACAAAAATGTCAGAGTACTGTGGGAAGAAGGTGAAGGAATGGAGAAGAATGTTCACGTAAGGAACCCAAAGAGCAGCACAGTATTAAAAATAGAAAATGGCAAGAGTTTTTCACACATCGCAACTGCAAAGCCCCAAACCGCCACCATGCTGTGCTCTGTTTATAAGCTGTGGTGTGGATGACTAGGGACTGCTGCTGCTGGGGCGATGGCAGGTCGCTTGTGTCTCAGTGTGTCCCAGGGACCTCCTGCCTGAACTCTTCCTCAGCAGGGTCTGTCATGGGCGGGGGCATACTTGCTATCCTGTGGATACACATTTTCCTGAAACTATCTCTTGATTCCAAAGAGATCGACGTTTTGATGGACCTGGAAGCCTAGTTGATAATATGCCTAGAGATCATCTACTGTATACTCAGCCTGTTCTTCTACTGTGTGCTCAGCCTGCCTAAGTTTATTGCCATTCAGTGAGCAATGTAACCAGTCTAACTATGCATTGGATTTCCCATGCAATCAGCAATTACAACCTAAGACAAATGCATAGCTTTAATCTTTTTTTTTTTTGAGGGGGAGTATGGAGAGTTTATTTAGTGGGTATTGGGAGGGTATAAGGGTATGGGGATATGGGATGAACGAGAGAGAGAAATTGAGGAACAGAGAGAGAGAGAGAGAGAGAGAGAGAGAGAGAGAGAGAGAGAAGAAGGAAAGGGGGAGAGAAACAGAAAGATGCCTCTTCAGAACAGCAGGCAGAGAGCATAGCTTTAGCCTTAAGTTATGGACTCTTTCATTCTCCTGACCCCAAATAATGTGTGAGAGAGTGTGTATGTGTGTATACGCGTGTGTGTGCATGCATGCACATGCATGCATGCGTGTGTATGTGCGCGCACTCTGTGGCAATCATTTCCTGAAAACAGGCAAAAGGTGAAAGGCAACCCTGAGCAAAACAAATGTCGCATAATTGTTGGAAGGAACATGTGCTATACATTGATAACATCTGTGTAGTTTTGCCTGCTCTTCTGGGTCAGTTGGTGTCCTCAAAGTAGCTTCTTCCCCTTTAAAACTCTGCTAAAGATCTCTGCAAAGAATCCTTCATTTCTTTCTTACACCATGTTTTCTGTACTGTTCAGGAAATACAGAACAAAGCCTGTTAGGGGCAGGCATCTTCTCAGGTACAACTAACTATCAGGCAACGGGAACAGATCAGACACATACAATAGGCTTATTTGAGACAGGCCAGTAACTACAGACTGCAGAATGATGGAGGTTGCAGGGAAAGAAGTGGAGAGTTTAAATTTGTGCTCACTCTTTGTTGAGCTACTCCAAGAGGAAACTGCTTTCTTTTTATTCCTTTATGTGTTATTGGCACAATACAGGATTTTCTATTTTACGTTAATCTTTTCTTATAGAATATTTTGTGATAACTGCTAAATGCTGGAACTATGATCACAGTATTTTATATAATTGTGCTTGTTTCTATTCTGTTGCTGATATGAAATACCCTGACCAAAAGCAACTTTTGGAGCAGATTTTATTTGTCTTATGATTGTGAGGGAGAGTCCATCATGTCAGGGAAGCATCGTAGCAGGTAACCAGAGCTGGAAGTTAATGGCTGTGTTTTTATATAAGATTAGTAGAAGGGCTGGAGAAATGGCATAGGGTTTCAGAGCCCTTGCTGCTCTTGAAGAGGACCTTGGTTTGATTTCCAGCACTCACATCAGGTGGCTCACAACCACATATAACTGTAGTTGTAGTGGGGATGGGATGGTCTTTTTGGCCTCCTTAGGTACCTGCACCCAGGTGATGCACATACAGAGAAGCAGGAACACACACATGCACATAAAAAGATATGTTGACAATTTAAGCATGCATGTGTTCACAGGCTGTTTGGATTGAAACACTGCTCTGATGCTACAAATCTGATGACCTCCACACTTTATATAACAGTTAATAGACATTGCTACCCTTTCCTGCTCTTAGGTTTTCTTCTTGTTTTGGCTTGTGCTTGTTTATCATCTTTTTGACATCTTGTTTTCAAAACATGAAATGTAGATTGCCTAGAGACATGGGGATTAGAGGTGTCTAGACCAACATTAGTGTTGCCTTTAACCTGTTCCTGTGATGGTTTGTTTGTAATTCCAGTCTCTGGGCTATTGGTGTGTCCAGATTGGTGGTTAGACATCACTCTGTTGTATCAATGAGAATGTTTTCAAATGATAATTCAAGTGGATGTACTGGTAGAGGAGATTGCCATCTTTGATCTAGGGTGCTTCATTCTACTGCTTCAGGGTTGTAAGAAAAAAAATATTGTCCCCAAGTAAGAGAGAATGTCCTAGACATGATGGCCTTTGAATGACAACATCAGTGTCTGCCTGACTTTCAGCTCAGACTGAAACACTGGCTCTCTAGCTCAGTAGCAGGCCCTGCAGATCTTAAAATGCATGCAACTTGCCAGTTTTTTATAAATAAATCGTGTGTATTCATACTCACTGAAACACAAGCACTATGCACAGACACACCCACTACAAACAGATATCTGTAATGACTCGGATATGTGTACATGCACAGAAACACATATATACTGACATATGCAAGGACATATACATGTAAACAGATAGACAGAGATACGTACACACATTACTAGTTCTGTTTTTCTGGGGAACTGTGATAAGCATATTTTATGTCATTGTGGAGATATGACCCATTTGATGAGTTATGGAAGTTCAGGTCATGAAGGGATTGTATCTCGTGGAAGGTGGCTTTAGAGAGGCAGGCGGCAGTGGCCAGCATAATGACCTTCAGTCATGGCTGGCCCACCCCAACACAGATGAATCATGTTGAAAATTAGTATTATTCATGTTTTGTAACCTCGGGTAGAAATATTTATCTCCACCAGTCACGTCCAATTCTGAACAACTACAAGCCATGAGTACCATTACAGCCCGGTTTATAGATAGATTTTTAGACAGTATTCTAGCACATTTACAGTGCACTTCTACTGTACCCCTAGCAAACAGTGTTACCCAACAATCTGATTTTCTTCATTTCTAGATCAGACACAGGGATCTTCCAGAAATCCAGACACCTCGTTCAGAGGAAGCAAGTCACCATCCTCGTACCTGTCACGTGTGAAATCCACATGTGTAGCCATAACATTCCCCAAAGTTTTATGTTGCGATTCAGTCGAAGTTTAACTGAGGTTACGACATTCTTTAATTATTAAAGGGTAAACACTTTGAAAACTCAAACAGACAAAAACGAGTCCTCTTTTTACTATTCTTTGGGATTAGCTCTGAAAATCTATTCCATCTCTGTTCTTTTCTAGGTTCAGGATGTTCTTAACGTAAGGTATATTTTCAAATTAAACTTTTTTGAGAATTAATCATTTAATTTTTGGTTATCTTAAAACACAAACAGATGAAGTGAAAAGAAAAAAACCTTCCTCAGGGTTATCACTTAGTATTCTAGCATTTCAGCCTCTTCGGGTTTGGAGGTGATTAAAAGCTGCTCCTCAGACCCCCATATCTCTCTTCCATGAGGAAAGGCAAAGAAAAGAAGTTCCTTTGGACAGTTTGGCCCTTTCTCTAATATTTCCTATTTGGAAGTTTTCTCTGAATGTCTCTTGCTGTGTGCTTTTCATTACTGTCCCTGATACTTGATTGTATTTACTTGAATTCCGGAGGCAGGTGCACTGCCATTGTGTCTGTGGTGTCATGAGTACTGGACTGGCTTCTGTGGGACCCTGAGCACTCAGCGACAGGTGCAGTTCAGACGGACTCACAAGAAACTGACCTTTTCTCAAATGCGCTTACTTTTTCCCTTAGCGAATTTTATTATCCTAGTTAAACGTGTGAATATAAATTTATCGTAGTATTATCTCAGACAATAAAAGAGTTCTTGTCCTCCTCGCCTCTTAAAAACAAAGTAAAAAAGAGTTGACCATGTCTCTAAATATTTAGAGCTATAATTATTTTGAAATAAAGTTGTTCCAGCCCCACCATCATAAATAACAATGTGCTGATACAGTTACATCATATTCATTATCATGCTGATAAAGCTCAAAGTTGTTGTGTGTGTATCTGTTTTCTAAAATTATCTTGATAACTGTATTTTAATATGAATGATTTCATTAGTGATTATTTGTATATTTATTTTTGTGCATTTTAAAACAGTATTTTGAAAACCTTTTCCAGATAAAGGACTAGATAACTCAACCCTTTCACAAGACCTTAAACTTTATACTTTAAATTTTCTTTATTTTTAGAAAAGCATTATGAAATTGATTATTATTCAAAATTTATTCAATCTCTCTAAGGATATTAGCATGCCTTCTAAAAACTCTGTTCAAGTATAAATAAAAGTATCTTTATTTACTCAGTTCATGATCACAGACTGAACAATAAACTCGATGTCTTCTAAAAAAAAAGAAAAAAAGAGAACCAAGCTGGAATGAAGGAAGAGAGAGAAGGAAAGGAAGGGAGGAAGGAAGGAGAGAAAAGGGAGGGAAGTAGATAGGCACCGTTTCTTCTTTATTAGAAAAAACAAACAAATAAATAAAGACAATTCACTTCTAATCACTTCATATTTGTGTTGTGTGAAAACAAGCAAACAAACATGTTTTAACCAATTATACTCAGCCACGAGTTGAATCCTCCTATGCATTTGTCTAAAGGCAGTGTCAACCCAAGCTGGTCTCACGCTGCTAATTCTCATGCTTCTCCTTCCCAATATTAGAGCTAGATACATGCTGTGCGCTATGCCCAGCTTAACTTGTTAGTCAATGTGTGATGCCACATAAACTCTTTGAGGTCATTTTTCCCCGTGACATTGTGAGCCCTGGTTGGCAGGAATCTCAACTATGCCCTTATATGTCCAACATGGTACAGTGGAGCTGGGAGAATGAGGACAGGAACAAACCATGTCCAAGAGCAAATACAGCAGGAGGGGCCAGAGAAAGAAGGCTACTGGTTTTGGTCTTTGCTTTGAAGGATGGCAGTATCTTTGCTGCAGGGGTTTGCTGATATTTAGTGCAAAAATGGGGGGAATCAGACATCAAACAGTACACTAAATATTTTATGTCTTATTTTATGTGACCCTTAAGACCTGTCTATCAAAGTGGTATATTTAATCTCACTCTGTAGACCTTAAGAAAGTGTTTTGTAGATAATTTTAGCAAAGAAGCTAGAAGTCATACCTCAATTTGTGTCTTTCCAAATCTGGTTTTCTATTCGTTGATGTCAAGGGCCATGGCCATCATTACCAGTGCAAAGTATGGCCTCTACTTCTTGACCTTGGCAGTGATAGTGGCTGGCAAGATTTCTTTGCAGTGGTTCTAGAGGCCAATGGTCACTGCGGTTTCTTCAAAAGTCCACTGACGCTCCCCACTTTCCTGTACAGTTCTCTCATTTTCAGTTTAGAGTGTTACTCTTTGCAGTATTCTGTCTTAGTCTACTCTTTGGTACAACAAATACCAAATGAATTCATTTTAAAAGTCTTTATTCTACATGTGTTGTGTTAACCAGCAATGCGGAAGGGCTCCACATTTCCGATAATGGAAATGTCAAGAAGTTTTATTATGATTTGACAAATCCATCCTTTTTGTAATTTATAAGACCCGTTACCCTAAAGGGAACTGGTTCAATGTCTTCATGAGTGAGAGTTTCAGGAAACATGAGAGAGAAAATGTCATGTGTACTGTTATTTCTTTTATCAGTAAAGATGCAAAGTTAGTAACTTCCACTAAGAGACTTAGATGTCTGCCCATGCCTCTTGCCCTGCGCCACAGTACCCACCTTGATTCAGAAACCTCAAATCATGCCTCTTCTACTGTGTAACAACACATCTTGATTCAGAAACCCAGAGGTTCTGTGGTTCACTTACTCATCCACCCAACAATTCTGCAAGCTCATATCTGATACCATGGTAAAGATATGTGAAAGCGCACACATTTATACCCACTTTATCTTGTAGTTTTGGTTGTGAGCTTTGGCCTTTAATGGTTGAGCTGTCTCTGGATTCCTCATCCCTGCTTTCTCAAATGTACAATTTAGTAGGTGAGATAGATGGAGAAGTACACTGTGATGCTGTTTGGAAAAGAAAATCTTACATTCTCAGAAGACACGCGGAGCAACCTCTGCTCCAGAGTTCAGAGAAATCAGACAGGTCGGATCTAGATGTTTCTAGGTGAACAAACATCTTGAACAGGAAAGCAAGTGGGAAATATTTTTCTTGCTAGCTAGCGTCAGTGAAGTCCAGGAGCTGTGAAGGGGTGAGGTGTTTAGGATTTTGCGATAGTATCACGTCGAGTGCACTACGATTAACGTGGACACAATATGCTTTAAATTTTATAATCAAGTTATCTGTTCATTGATACCTTTACTCAGTTAAGTTCAATTTCCTTACAGTCATATATCTTGAACTGTGACTTTTGAAATAAATTTAAACATTCAACAAGAGCATTGCTTTTCAGTGGGATGACTCAAAGGAGAAAAATACCAGGCCACAATAACTGAAAGGTAACCACCAGTGGCTTTGTGTGTCTAGGTGTATGCTTTTCAGTCTGTTCCATAAAGCATTTCTTCTAATTTTGAGTCATATTTGGAAATATTGAAAGCCATTGTGGTGGAAATATTTCTACGCTGTTCATTGAAGTCATATTGCATGAGTTATGATTAAACCTTTGGTGCAAATCAAGTTTGTCTTTAGATGAAGTGACAGGTGACACAGGCTGACCTCATTTATAAGTCTGGCACAGCAGCCGGCATCTGTTTTAGTGAATGCTGCTCGTATTTTACAGATGAAATGGTTTTCATCATGAAGCAAAACCATCATGTGTAACGTTATTTTAAAATGAGCTTTCTACTCTGAGTTTCACCTTACAAAATTAGAGAAAATCCATAAAATATGACTGAAGAATTTTACGATTCCTATGTTATTGCTATCTGTGACATTCATTTACCTAGTGATTATCCATGCTGTGTCAGCTGCGTGCCTCATGGTGGTCATTGTGCTGGCATCCAGTGGCACAAAAGAGGCACAGCTACGGTCATAAAATGTTTAGTATAAAATTTTTATTAAAGTTGAGATGCTCAGAATTAGAGTTACAGTTTTTTTTTCAAAATAGATTTACAAACAAACTCTAAAAATGTATAGCAAAGGAAAATGTTTACTTACTTAAATCCACACCTCTGGCCACAGAGCACAGAATACATGAACTACTCAGGACAAGCAGCTTGTTCTGAAGGAGATTTTAGTCTCTTCCCACAGGTTTCAGATGTTTAGTAGAATTGTACAAGTAAGAAAAATGTGCTTACACTGCCTGTATATGTCAGAGTCTCATGTTGTCCAGAATGTAAATCAGATGTATTGTAAACAGAGCAGACTTTGAGTTTTCACATGGAATTTCTCTTATTCATTCTTTCTAGTTTTTTAATTCTTTTTCTTTCTTTTTCTTTTTTCTTGAATGTGGTGAAATATAGCAGGAGTTATTGTTTGGGTTTTCAGAAGCCAGCTCCTCCTATTCCTGACATGATTTGTAATTATTGTTTGTAAAATCCAATTCCTTTGTCTCACATTATCTGCATGAGGAATATAGTTGAGAGACTAGCAAGGGTTGCCAGGCAGGGAGATAAGCATATTTCATCTTTCTGACGTGCTTTACTACAATGCTGTTAGGTGGTTTACTTCAGAAGTGTCTCCACTTATCTCATGGCGTCATGGTCCTTGATAGCCATCACATGATTTCATACTGTGAGGGTTCTGCCCACCTGCTCTCACGCCAGCCATTGCTGTTTTAACTGTTGCATCAGAGTCATTTAGACACGTGCATATTTCTCTTTCTTTTTTTTAGGTTGATTTCTTCCCCGACCTGTGTATTTGTGTGTGTGTGTGTGTGTGTGTGTGTGTGTGTGTGTGTGTGTGGTATTTTCCTGCACACCTGGATACAGGTACCAGTGCAGGCAATACCAGATACCCACCAGCTAGAGTTACAGGCAATAATGAATGACTCATTGTGGGTGCCAGGAATCAAACTCTGGTCCTCTGTAATGTCAGCAAGCCTTCTTAACCACTGAGCCACCCCTCCACCCCTCAAGGATTATGAACCTTTCTTGATGACCTTTTGGAATATTTTTCACTTGCTTTAACTCAGGGTCCACGTCTATCGTTAGGTTTACCGCGTTGCTTCTAATCTCCTCCATCCCCACCCCAGAATAGCTCCATAAGTATTATTTTTATTAGCAAGAGTCAGAGAGAAAAGAGGAAGATAGCATACAGGTAAGGGGGAAAACAAGGTATTTTATTATTATTTGAACGCCCTCTCCCTCCTTCTTTTAAGAAACAAATTGTTCATGTTAGGGATGATAGTAAAAGTTCGGAAAACCAGGAAATGCCTGTTAACCCAGACACTTTCCTTAGGCAAGACGTTAACTGTGATGACTAAAGACAAACACTGAAGCTGTGAATTCTGCAGACCTTGCTTAGCTGTTCTCAATGGGGTAAACTCTCAAGGTCATAATTAGCTAGTTTTCATCTCCCTAAGTGAGACACTTGCTTCCTTCCCCTCCCTGTCAGATGGGTTAAGGTACCATCATTGGACTCTGATTTCATATAGTAGAGAAAGTTATCTGTGGAAAATTTCCTAGGGCAAGATTCAAATACATAAAGAAAAATACTGATTTTGAGAAACACAAAAATCCAGTGGAAATTCTTGTATAAACAATGTAGCATTTTTTCTAGTTTCATTCTATTGCTGTGATAAAAACATGACCAAAAGCAGCTTAGGGGAAGGAAAGGATTTATCTGGCTTACAGTTCTAGGTTACATTCAATCTTTGAGGGGTCAGCAAGGCCAGTAATTCTAGTGACTGTCCCCATGGCATCTACAGACAAGAACAGGAGAGACAAATAAATGTATAGGTTCTTCTTGTATTCAGCTGAATTTCTCGACTTTTACACTGTCATTACTACCTGCTTAGGGAATGGTGATGCCCACATGGGCCAAGTCTCCCAGTATTAACAATCAGTACACTAACCCACAGACATCCCACAGGTCAGCCTGATCTAGACAGTTCCTCAGCTGACACTCTCTTCTCATGTGGTCCTTGGTTGTTGCAAGCTGATAAGTGTTGGTTCTTAACAACCAGGGAGCCTGCATGGGACCGACCTTAACCCTCTACTTATATGTGACAGATGTGTAGGTTGCTCTGTTTGTGGGACTCCTAACAATGGCAGCAGGGCAGGGCCTGTCCCTAATGCTTTGGCTGTCTTTTGGGAACCTATTCCACATACTAGATTGCCTTGCTCAGCCTGAATATAAGGAGAAGGACTTTTTGTTTTACTGTAACTTGATATGCCATGCTTTGTTGATACTCATGGGAGCCCTGCCCTTTCTGAACAGAAACAGAGGAGGAGTGGATTGAGTGGGAGGAGGGAAGGGGAAGGACAGAAAGGAATGTGAAGAGAGGAGGGAGGGAAAACTGTAGTTGGGCTGTAAAATAAATAAATAAATAGATAGATAGATAGATAGATAGATAGATAAGTTGTTTCTTTGAGAAAACCAAAAAGATTGAAAATCCTTATCCAAATCACTAAAAGGTAGAGAGAGAATATCCAAATTAACAAAATCAGAATGAAATGGAGGGGGACGTAATAACAGACACTGAGGAAATCAAAAGAGTCATAGGTCATATTAAAAAACTGTACTCCATCAAATTAGAACATCTAAAAGAAATGGACAATTTTCTCAATGATAATCACCATTTACCAAAGGTAAATCAACATTAGTTAAGCAATTTAAATAGACCTATAATACCTAGTGAAATGGAAGCAGCAATTAGAAGTCTCACAACAGCAACTACAACAAAAAGCAAGCCCAGGGCCAGATGGTTTTAGTGCAGAATTCTACTAGACTTTTAAAGAAGAATTAATGATAACACTTCTCAAATTATTCCACAAAAAGAAGCATTGCCCAGTTAATTTTATGAGGCCACAGTTACCCTAATACCCCCAAACACATAAAAGTCCAACAAAGAGAATTACAGAACAATTTTCCTTATGAACATAGATGCAAAAATAATAAAATACGTGCAAACCAAACCCAAGAACACATCAAAAAGATTATCCACCATGGTCAAGTAGGCTTCATCCAAGAGATGTAGGTAGGGAAGGTTCACTATACATAAATCACCAGGTAATCCACCATATAAGCAAACTGAAAGACAGAAACCATATGATCATCTCATTAAATGCAGAAAAGACCTTTGGCAAAATCTAATACTGCATGATATAAAAGCCCTGGAGTGATTAGTGGTACAAGGGACATAACCCATCATAAAAAAAAAGACAATTTACAGCAAGCCCATAACTACCATAACTTAAATGGAGAGAAACTCAAAGCAATTTTATTAAGAGCAGAAACAGGATGACAATGTTGTCCACTCTTTCCATACTTATTCAGTATAGTACTTGGAGTTTTAGCTAGAGCCGCTAAGACAACTGAAGTATATCAAATGGAGACAAAAGGAAAGAAAGATGTCAAAGAATCTTTAGTTGTAGATGACATGATCGTATATTTAAGTGACCCTAAAAGTTCCACCAGGAAACTCCTGCAGCTGAAGAAAACTTTCAGCTAAGTAGCTGTCTACAAAGTTAGCTCACAAAAATCAGTGGCCCTTCCATATGCAAATGACAAGTGGACTGAGAAAGAAATCAGGGATACATCACCCTTCACAATAGCCACAGATAGTTTCAAATATCTGGGGGTAATGTTTACAAAGCAAGTAAAAAAGACTTGTATGATATTGAATAAAGAAATTGATGAGGATATCAGAAGATAGAAATATCTCCCATGCTCATGAATTGGTAGGATTATTATAGTAAAAAATGACTATCCTACCAAGGCAGTCTACAAAGTCAGTGAAATCCATCAACATCCTAATATACTCTTCACAGATCTTGAAAGGACAATTTTCAGCTTCATATGGAAACACAAAACACCCAGGATAGCTAAACAATCTAGAATAATAAAAGAACTGCTTTAGGTATCACCATCCATAAGCTGTAGTACATAGCTGTAGTAAACTCTGCATGGCATTAGCATAAAAACAGACACATTGATCACTGAAATTGTATTGAAGATCCAAACATAAATCCATACACCTATAGGCACCTGATTTTTTTTTTATGAAGAAGCCAGCAATAATCATAGGAAAAAAGGATAACATCTTCAACAAGTGGTACTACCAAACTGGGTATCATCAGTAGAAGAATGTAAATAGATTCTATACTTATCACCCCGAGAAGAATTCAACTCTAAATGGACCAAAGACCTCAACATAAATCCAGATATAGTGAATCTGATAGAAGAGAAAATGAAGAATAACTTTGAACTCATTGATCTAGTAAAAGACTCTGAACAGAACACTGTTAGCACAGCCACTAAGATAACAATTAATAAATGGGACCTCATGAAACTGAAAAGCTTCTGTAAGACAAAGGACACTGTCATTTAAACAAAGCAGCTGCCTACAGAATAGGACAAGATTTTTTTTTTTAACCAACGACATATCTAATATAGGGCTATTATATCAAAATATATATCCAAGATATATAAACTCAAAATATCAAAAACATAAACTAAAAAACTAGTTTTCAAGATGATGAATAACCAATTAAAATAGCCCACAGATTTAAATAGAGAATTTTCAAAAGAGAAAAAATTATTAAAGAAATATTCAATATCCTTATTCTTCAGGGAAATGCAAATCAAGACCTTTGAGATTTCATCTTATACCCATCAGAATGACTAAGATCCATAAAACAAATGACAGATCATGCTGGCGAGGATGTGGAGCACTCATTCATTGCTGATGAGAGTGCCAGCTTCTGCAGCCACTATGGAAATCAGCATGGCAGTTCCGTGGGAAGAAAGGAATCTATCTACCTCAAGACCCAGCTGTACCACTCTTGGGCATATATACCCAAAGGATGCCTTGTCCTACCATAGAGACACTTGCTCAACCATGTGCATTGTTGCTCTATTCATGATAACCGGAAATTGGAAGCAATCTAGATTTTTGTCAACAGAAGAATGGATAAAGAAAATGTGATGTACTTACAAAATGGAATATTACTCAGCCATTAAAAAAATGAGATCCTGAAATTGGCATGAAAATGGGTGGAACTAGAAAAGGTCGTTCTGAGGAAGGTGATCTAGAGAAAGAAAGACAAATATGGTATATATTCACTTATATGTGGATATTAACTGCTAAGGATATGATAGCCAAACTATATAACCAAGTCTGTGGAACCACAGAGATTCGGTATATGGTAAGGGACTTGGGCAAGGGGCTGATAGCTCTCATTAGGAAAGGGAAATAAAGTAGTTATCAGTGGATGGAGGTGTGAGACTGGAATGGGAGGATTAAATGGAGAGGTGGAGGGGAGAAGAGGACAAGGGAGGGAATATGGGAAGACACAGCTAGAATTAAGGACCATGGGGGGTGGAATGTGGAAACCTAATGCAGTGGAGCTTCCTAAAGTATATACCTATACAGTGATTATCTAAATGAAATCCCCAAATAACGGGGGAAACAGCCCCAACTTGTCATCGCTTTTCACCAGATGAAGATTCCAGTACTGGAACTGGTAACATGTAATTGAGCTGTTGGTCAAAGGGGTCTGATTCTAAGACTATAGGTTGTTCTCCACAAATCGATGGTAAGGCTCTGTTGCTTAAGACATGCCTACTCCTTGAACATGGAGAAGTTGTACTGGTGTCATGTCTGCTTCCCTCCCCCAACATTTATTTTAACATGCTTGTCTTCTTAACATTGCATCTGTATTATGACTTCCAGTTTAGTATTTTATGGGATTCCTGAGTGCAAATGAGTAGGTTTCCAATTCCTGCGCCGCCTTCTTGGGCTCTTCTGCTTGCTTGCTTTTTCCTTCTTACGATGCGTTAGTTTTTATTTTATTATTATCCCCTAGAAGAGACAGAAAGAGGGTGGGTCTGGATTGGAGGGGAAATATGGAGGAACTGGGAGGAGCAGACACAGGGAAAACTGTAATGAAGATATGTGAGAAGAAAAATCTGTTTTCAATAAAAGGAAACACAACAGCAACCAACCACCGCAGTGCCTCTTCAGAAACCCGGCGCTGTATTACCACAGTCATGAAGCTTTGAGGAAGCAAATGCAAGTTCCCGGGTCCTTCTGACATTTTCCTCCTTGTTCTGTGCCAAAGGAAAGAGTCTGACATGATTCCTGTTTTAAAACTTAAAATATCTGAAAGGGATGCTGAAAGGGATGGGATCTGGGAGGCATAGAGTATGTGTGATTAAGTTAATTCAGTGCCCTTGGAGGTCTTATTTTCACATACACGTTTAGAATTATCCCTGGATCAGCAAAAATATCTCGGAACTTGCTCTTTTTTTTTTTTTAACTGAAGTAATGAATAATGAGACAAGATTGTTTTATCTAAAGTAAAAACATTTGAATGTCTAGGGTGGTAAACTTTTGAACTCTTGTGTTAACTGCCAAAGATACGTACATTAACATTTATTGAATGATGATGTTTTGGTCATAAAAATTATCATCAAGGATATAAGCTTTTTATGTAAAGGATCGGAAATTTGAAATGCCTTGTGGGGGTTTTATGAAAACTCAAATCGGGTCAAACTGAGACGTGGTATTACTCATGTGTGTGCGCTCCAGTTCACCAACTTCCGTCTGCTCGGTTTTGTTTTGTTTTTTATGTATGTCATTTTTAGATGCTGTCTGTTCTCAACGTGAGGAACCATCCTGTGTTCTTCTGGGGTGCTAGGGAGGGCTGTGCAGCCAACAGTTGCAGTAGCAAATCTAACTGAAATGAAAACCTCCGCTATCCTAAGCCTTTCTGTTGCTGTCTTTTCTCTTTTTTCCTGTTTGTATTGCCACTGCAAGCAAATAGCTGGTGCCATTTCAGCCATTAGTACTGTTAGAACAAGTTACGTTTCCAGATGGAAGCAGTAGTAGGTGCCGCCAGAGTTGTCTGCATTATTTTGCTGTTGTACATTGACGGGTAGTTGGTTGTGTTGTTTTCTGGGAAGGCATGTGAGCATGCCTCACTCTATTTTAACCTGGTACTTGGGCATCAGAGAACTTGTGAGCTGCAGTCATGGAGTCTGGATGGAGAAGTACAGGACTGAATTGATGGAGAACACAAGGTGATTCCTTGCAGCAGACGCTGTGGGAAGTAGAAACCCAATGCCGAGCTAGAGGCCACTGCCCTTCAGAGGTGACTGAGACAGCCCAGCATCTGTCTACTTCATACAAAGCTTTTCATCTTAAAGTTCATGTCCTAATACACGACAGTTGAGTTAAATTGTCTGTGATATTCAACACAACACTGAACTATGTATGCCTGAGAGAAGGAAGGACAGACTCACATTTCCTTTCTAAAGTGGAAACAGCCCTGGGTGCAGACCATTCTAAAATCTGATATTTAAACAGAATTGTAAGACATCAAATTCTTTTATTTGGAATGAACACTGGCCCAAGTTACTAGAAAGCTCATACCACTGAGTGTGCAAACTCACAGGCCAGAAAAGAAAAACTTTTCCAACACCCAATTTTAACATTGTGCTAAAGTCATTTACTGTTAAAACCCTGAAGTTAAATATGATCCCTTCCCCTCTCCCCACCCCTTCTCTCTTAGGTTAGTGTTTGGGGGACAGGCAAGGGGCTGGGGCTTGGCCCCAACTTGGAATTGCTGCCAAGGGCTGGTAATACAATCTCTCCCATTTGAAGGGTAAATCAGTGTCAACTGCGTTTGCTGTCCAGCAGAAAAAAAGTAAGCATTTTACTTCCGCTCGGTCCGTGTGGACTGATGAAATGTAGGAAATCTGTTTCTGGCGAGTGGGATTAAAATCATTTTCCCAAACAGCACCAAGAGGAGCCATCACAGAAGTATGAAGAGGGGTGGCGCGGAAACAGCTGCCTCCAAGGTGCTGCTGTGCTGCGGGGAGCCGTGGCCACAGGACCTGTGTCTGGAGAAGTCACAGGGAGCGCCTGCACTGCTGAACTGCTGCTACTGAACTGCGGGGAGCAGTGGGCTCGGGCTTGGTGAGCATGCAGGGGTGGGGGGTGGGGGCAATCAGCAGGGGCCCCAGCTGAGCTACTGCAGGAGGGCGTGGGGGAGGGGGCTGCTTCCCGAGGGTGAGTGCTGCTCAGTGCCGCTCATTGCAGTGGCGGGGATCTCCTGAAGCCCTGGAAACAGCTTCCATCCCTCTATCGCTATTGTAGAGCAGCACCAGAAGCCCTCTGGGATAGCTCAGCCAACCAGCGGCGGAAGTGAGAAAGTCTCAGCACCAGGACATAAATGTACACATGCGTGATGCTCAAGCAAGCCTGTAATGCTCTGCTCTGTGGCTGTGGGGGAGGGGGGCAAAGGGACTTGGGTGGCTTGTCTGTCTTAGTCATACTTGCTGAGGGTTTGAGGTTTGATTTAATGGGAACGAGGAAGATGTAATTTGGGGTGACTTTGTGAACGAATTGGGTAGAATCGAATCTTCTTACGAGTGTGAACAAATGCTAATTTATTCATACGTTTGTATTTCGATGTGATATTTCATTTTAGCCCAGCCACCCGAGATGACTGAAATCTGAACCTGTTTAGGGAGCAAAGGAACTAAGGTCTCTTTGGAGGTGTTAATTAGCCCTGGAAAAATTAAGTTTTATCAACTCTGTAACTGATTGACTTGGCCCAGACATTTCGAGTTCCTAATGTGGGAGCAAGCTCAGTTCCTAGCATTCTGTTTTCTGTATTCCAATACACGTGAAGGTGGGGTCGATTTTTCTTCCAGTTTACTATTTTTTAATCATAGTTTTTGTTTTTTTCTATCTTCTTTATCTTCAACTTTTTAAAATTAACTTTCCACCCACTATCCCAAACCTCTCCAACAAAGCTTGACAAATTGTGCACATGAGATTTTATGCAGAGGAAATAAGACCTACGTGTTCAGAGGGACACCCATCTGGCCTTTCCGTGTTAAATAAAAGCTCAGACAAGTTGGGAGTATCCACCAGGCACAGGAAGTCCTCCTTCCCTTCCACCTGTCCCAAGGGACTCTGAGAGGCAGGGCTGAGAACAAACCTGTGCTCATTGCTGCTTCCCCCTGCCTCTTAGTCTTTGCTCATAACTACAGCTCACATCTCATTTGCCTGGCTTGTCTTTGGCAAAGATCAATGAGTGCTTCTTCAAGGAATGCCCTGCTCTAGCTGTGGAGAGTGTGGTGGTGGTCCTTTCCAATATGGGTGTTCAGGTTCTGACTGCTTAAGAGAAGGTAAGAGCCAGAGGAGCTAAGACTGGGGTGCTGTGCTTTGGCCATGCTCAGTGGAGCCTGTGCTGAGAGCTGTCTGAGAAGTTTCTGACCAGGAAAGGTAGTTTGGATTTTGACCCTGTGCTACTGAGCTTTAGGTGTATCTCTACACTTATTTTATCAATAAGTATCCAACTTTGTGCTGTGGATTGTGGTTTGCTGGGACATAAATTCTTATGGCAGAATTCACCAGAGCCAAAGGACTTGTGATTGCCCATCGAGTTTTCTAACATCCTGGTCCAAGCCTTAGTTAAACTTTGAGCTTGAAGGTGTGGTAAAACTTCAGCACTTAATTTAACCTGCAGCCACACGCCATTTAGAACTTCGAGACTGGAGGTTAGCTGTGCAGGCTCAGGGAGCTCTGAAGACCTAAGCTGGTTTTAACAACTGGTGTGTTTCTAACAACATATTTCCAGGATTTTTTTTTAATTTCTGCAGAAATTATAGCATTACTTTTGTGGTTTCTTCCACTTTCTTGAATTGCTACTGAAGTTCTCCTCTCAGTGTTGTTAGACTAGAGGAAAGAACAAGCGAGAAAGTAGAAATAGCTCTTGTAAAGGTGGGGGAAGGTACTTGCAAACTCCCTGTATGGAAGTTTTCAGGGGCCATTCGACTGAGATTTTTTATTGTTTTCTCTTTACATGAATAATCTATCTATATATATTCTATCTATCTATCTTGCACATATATAATATATAACTCATATATTGCACATATATATTGCATCTATATATCTGAATAGAATGCTGAATTCTGATACATTATTTCTGCATTTGAGTTAAAGTATAATTTTTGTGTTATGAACAAAACATAAATCTTCTTATGAATTAAGGCTTACCAAATCAATTTACATAGACTTTTGATATGAGCCATTATATTTCCAATTAGTGACTTTAGATGGTTTTCTACTCAAATTGTGTCTCAATTTAATCTGGCAGAATTCTAAAAGTCTGCGCTTCACTGCTTGGGAGAATGGTTTAGTAGGATTTTGAGAACGGTGACTTAACAAAATATCTCAACTGGCAGAAATACTTTGTCTTGAGAAAGAGGGGTGTGTGTGTGTGTGTGTGTGTGTCTGTGTGTCTATGTGTCTGTGTGTGTGTATGTTTAATCATTTTATCCCAGATAAGTCACTGTGGGGCTGTCAATAAGAAATTGATGCCCAAAGAGTTAAAAACATAGTCTATGTACAAGGAGGGTACAGAGATTTAATGACTATGTGAATATCCCATTACTTTAGGCAAAATATCTTCCTAGGCTCCCAGTCTCTTAAGGATATATGAGAATTCTCCTATGCAGATTTTCCAAGGGCCTTTTGAATCTAGTCTCCAGTTACTTAATTAAAGTTGTATGTTACTTTGCTTGATATTTGCTGAATTTATATTAGATTTAGTCACGTGACAGAGGTTATAGTGTCATTCTAAGATCTGAAATTGCATTTATGATTAAATTGTGGACTTTATTTTCTGATTAGCACTTTTAATGAGGTTTCACATTCATAACTTGAAATAGGAATGCAGACATGTGATCCCAGCACTTGGGAGGTTGATGCAGGAGTACTTAAATTTTAGGCCAAGCTGGTGGACTACGTAATGAGTTGGTGTAGACTGGACTACATAGTCAAACCAAAATAAACCACCAACCAATTGCATAACACTAGTATTCTAATGAGAGACAGAAAAGGAGTGGATCTGAACCAGAGGGGAGGTGGGGAGGAACTGGGAAGAGTAGAAGGAAGGGAATTCGTAATCAGATTTTATTACATGAGGAAAAAAATTCTGTTTTTAATAGAAGGGAAAAATAGTAACAGCAAACATTTTGTATTCTGAACATTGGTTGAGGATCTACATTTTGCAGAGATATTACTGGTTGGTCAAAATAAGTCACATGACAATAAAGTTTTCAGGAAATGATACAAATCATCTTTGGACTTTCATTCTTTGAGTCCATTTCAAAAATGACATTTTGTCCTGCTAGATTTTGGAAGAGTTTTTGGATTGATGCATTCATTTTGTTTTTCATTTTAAAAAACAGTCTTAATGACCTTTCTTTGTTTCTGCCTTGGAACGTTGGAACCTTTAACATGAAAAATCTAATGGTTAAAAGAGACGTCAACATTGTAGAAGTGAGTCAAGGTTGCTTTTAAAGGCAGGACTCTTGATTGCACATTCATTGGGCCTCACTACTTTTAGTGGCTTTTTGTAAAGGAGATGAGGGGTGGAAAGAGAGAGAGAGAGAGAGAGAGACAAAAAGAAGATTTGAGTAATATCTGTAGCCATCTATTTGTTTCAGTAAGCACTGAATCTTATCATATTAATAATTTATGATCCTTAACTATATCAAAATGCAGTATTCTTGGTTTTCATTTTACTGCTTAATATTTGGCATATAAGCTTGGGTGCAACTTCCTCAACATGAGGAGAATTTTGGATCTTTAATGACAAGTTGATATTTCCAACTCTTCTATCTTTTCATAATAATGATTGAGAGTTATATGGGAAAATCGTATTTTGTTACAGACGATCTTTCCAAAATAAGTCATTGGATGTTTTAATTTGGTGTGTGATGGTGATGATTTAGATTGCATATTAAATGTATTGAACTTAAAATATTTGCCAAGTAATGTCATAAATGTTGAATCTTCACAGTTATCTTTGAAATGCTCTTGTCCACAGTACACAGTGAACCACTCAGATAGATAAAAAGAGAAAACTTCCATGGTAGGTACAGTTTCTAGATGGTTAGGCTATGGAGCCGTTATTTCGCCGTAGAGTGCTGGATTTCATCTTTTTCATTCTATTCATTCATTAGTCTTCCTAATGTGGAATCTCACAGAAGACAAGAGTAAAATATTCTTTTTGCCTTTGTTTTTTTCTTTCTTTATAATTTATATTCCATATAATACGGAAGTATGGTTTTTCTGTCGTGCCAGCCTTCTAGAGATGGGAGAAAGCATTTTGGCCACAATCAAAGCAAGCCCCTAGTTGGCATGGACAGCTGCATTCTGGAGCCTTTAGAAGTGGTGCTTTACTTTCAGGCTCGCTAGCTTCTTCTTCTCTTGGATTGTCCAAGCCTTATCGCATCCACAAATTGCTATGCCAGAGTCACCTTTACTACGGAAAGAAAGGGAAAATACACAATCTTTGAAGGATTTTTCATATGTTTTGGCCTTTTAAGATTTATTTTTATGCGTTCTAAGTCTTTACAGTTCAGTTATTCATAGAAAGCTTATAGAAGTTCCAATTTAGTGAATTTGTTCACATGTATCACATATTTGAGGTCTCAGTCTTTCCAACTGATTGTGTTTAATACTTAACAACATAGTTGTTTCATTTGTTACATTTAATTTGTAAAAATTTGTTACATAAATTTTGTTGAGAATATCTTTCAGTGTTAAGCTATGAAAACTTTTTCTCCTTATCCTGACTTTTCTGTTCAGTCGTCTGTGAAACTTTAAATGCATTCCAAAGAACTGGAATGATTTTTTCCCCTAGTTTTTCTTTAGGATATAATGTAGTTCATCTAGATACACTCAATATTTATTATAAATTATAAAAGGATCAAATTCCTAAGTTATCTTTTTATTTAACTGTTATTAACTCTTAAATTTTTAAAAGTTGAACTAAATTAGATTTACTAAGATTTAATAAATATCTTTATTTTTTAATTTTTATCATTTATTAATTATATAGGTAATATGTTTAATATACTTTGATTATCTCAATCTTCCTATTATCATCTCCTTTATCGCCCTTCCATTTGTCCTCTGCTACCTCCAAGTCCCTTTTCTACTGTCATTAACTCTCCTCTTTCTTCTCCTTCCCTCCATCCTGTCTTCCTTCCCTCCCCTCCCGCTGTGTGCTTTCTTGCATATTCATTCATTTCTTCCTTCCAGCTCAGTCATTTCAGTGAGAGTCTACTTCACCACGCAGTGAATTCTGCAGATTCTCTATTTTCTTCCTTCTAGCTGAATCCATTTCTTCTTCCTGTCTGATTTCAGCAAATTGTTCTTTGTTCTGTGCTGCCCCCCCCCCCCTATCCCCGCCCAAAGACAGAGTCTCTCTGTGTAGCTCTCGGACTGTCCTGGAACTCACTCTTTAGACCAGGCTGGATCTACCTGCCTCTGCCTCCCGAGTGTTGGAGTTAAAGGTGTGTGCCATCATCTCCTGGCTCAATTTCAGCCAATTCTAAGGCCTGAATATAGAGACTTTAAGGAAACCCACTGAGTTGTGCTCAATATAGTAATGGTTTTAAGTATGAACAAGAGAAATTAGGTTGCCCATCTTTCTTTCTCTTCAAGAGGACTTAGACAAGCCTTGGCTGTTAAAATGTCTTTGTGTCTCTCTGTGTTTATCGTAGTTTAGTCCTTTAACCTTTATAGTATTTGAGTTACCCTTAAGTCTTCTTTCTCTCACATTGGCCTCTGGAAAAAATCTGACCCTATTTTAACTGACCATCTCTACTAAAATTGTGGTTATGTACAAAATATCAAAATAAAACTAGCTTAGTTATCTTTACTTTTTTTAGTGATTCATCAATTCATATTAGGAGATAGTACGGATTACATTTCTGGTGACATGCAAGAGCGATTGCATGGGAAATAAAGGTGCAACTGTCAAGGAAAATAACAACTTCACTGTTGAGGACTGCTGAGGGGAAGGATTGTGTCCCTCTGACTCACTGGAACTGTTACATGCCATTAGGCTCACTGTAAGCGATCCCCTGGTGGATTCTGCGCTGGACAATGAGCTTCAGAACCTGAGGCGTCTTCTTGCCTTTGTAGAGCGACACAGGGCTCTGAAGCTTCAGTGGGAGTCACAGGGCACACAATAGGGTGGAGGTAGAGTTACTGTTAGACTGTATCTCACTTTCAGGGAAGTGGTGGGAGAGATTGTGTCTTGAGAAGGAGGCATTTTGGAGGTAACCCTTTTAAGATTTCAGTTAGTTATTTAAGTGTTTGACTCTTTTGCTTAGATATATGATTGATTACGTGTATGTTGACAGGCTAGTCATCCTGTAAGATTCTGATTCGCTACAGACAGAGGTATTATTTTGCTGATAATGATCATAGTTTTAAAAGAATTGGGATTGAAAATATTTCAGGTGTTTTTGATGTTAAATCACAGAAGTTTAGAGAAACTCCGAGTGATAGTGGTATTAACCGGGAGAGAGTGAACAACAGCAAAATTCCAACTCTTACTTTAAAAAACTTGGAGCCTATGACAAGGTGTAGTAAACACAGATCATCTTCCTAATGCTTCATTTCAGATACCTAGAGAATGGCAAAGGAGTAAGTGCAATTGTGTCTTTCAGTTGTGTACGTAATATATACTTTATGTATTTACTACCTCTCCCAACAAAATTGTGTTTTCTATGATTTTGGAGATAACCACATTTTGAATTAAATAAATATAACTAGATTATTTATTCAAATGTAAACTTTTAAAAGAAATTAATTTAAATAAATTAGAGTTTAAGAGTAACTACAAAGGACCATTGTGCAAAGTTTGAAAGAGTAAAACCACAGAGGTAGCGTGTAACTTGTTCACTTTGAAATTCTCAGGTGAAATATCTAGGATGTCATGGGCATTTACCATCTTGCCTGCTGCGAATACTCTGTGTTTGTTGTCATTTGGTTATACTTCTTTTCCTTATTTTATGAGTGTGCTGATTTGTAGCTAGAGCTGTTCATTGTAAAGAAGACTCTAAATGAAATGATTGAGCTATTGTAAACAAAAGTGGAATAATTATATTTCAGTAAAAGATAGCTTCAATTTATATATTTTACTTAAGTAGAACCAGGTCTTACAAATAGTTCATATAGGGCAGAGTTGTAGCTCACTAAGAGAGTGCTTGCTTACCATGTAAGAGGTCCTGAGATTGTTTCCCAGTATTCCTTATACAAGTATGGTGGGCAGAGCTTTAATCCCAGAACTCAGGAGGAGGGACAGGAGAATCAGAAGATCAAGGTCACCCTCAGTTATATAGATAGCATTTTGAGGCCACCTTGAGTTACTTGTGACTGTATTATCCTAAAAATAGCTCATACAAAGCTGATATACTTAACGCCAACTTAAATATTTAAACACTAAAATATATTTGCATAGTTTAAAGTATTTATTTATTTAAATCCTTTTTCTGTGATTCAAATAAAGGTTTTATACTACGCATACAGTGAAGTGATCGGGTTATGAAATAATCTTATTTTAGTTATTTGTTTTTATTGCACTGTGCCTTATCACAGGATTTCTAACATGCTAAGCAAATTCACTGCCATTTCTACTTTAGATGTAAAACTCTGGAGTATTTCTACTCTAAAATGATTACAAACAAAACTCAATTTGCAGAACAAAAATCAGGAAGATTCAGAGCCAGGAGAAAATCACGCTAGAGGGCAAAGGCCACCAGAGGCAGTTGTTATTAGGCACTGTCTTCCACTAGTGTGTTCTGTCAGACTGTCTTCATGGAAAGAGTTCTCGGGGTTTGAAGATGAAGATTTTAGCCCAACTCTACTGTGATGCCATGGAGTTAGATTGCTTGTACTATGGACCCCCTCTGATTTTGGTCTTCTGTGATTTTTAGAATTATAGTGGAGAGTCTTTTAAGACCCTTCGTCTCCTACCCAATACTTAGTTCTCTAAATCACCAGTCATTGGGTGAGTTTACTGCCACCCACAAACTGCATCATGCTTGCTTGATTTTTAGGCATCCCTCTTGCCAACAGTTCCCAAGTGTTTTCTATGGATTGTGTGAATAAAGTGAGTGCTCTTGTTCAGCACTCAAATTCTGTAGAAATCTTTGCTTAAAAAAAAAATCAGACACTAAAATCTCAATGTAACCACATCTTACTGTGTTTGCATAAATGGGATTTCTTGTTCCTGAAGCTGGCCCTTTCCAAATACATTGTTTTTCATGAGCTAAGCATTTATTGTTTGACTTTCTCCTTGACCTTTGATTGTTGCTGTTACCAAGTGCCTGGCTAAAAGTGAGAGAGCCAGACAAATAAAACACATAATGTCTCTGGGTTTAATAATTAATAACCTGATGTAACCTCAGGGAATCCCACGGATGAGCCTTATTACAATGTCATAGTGGTGGAATTTTAGAAATTTTACCTGTATGAAAAGCGCTTGCGCTTTTGTCTCCACAGCAGGTGTCAGGAGTGGATAAATGATGTGCAGTGCCCTGAGCCCTAAGGTTCGCAGCGGACCTGGCCTGTCTGATATGCATCAGTACAGCCAGTGGCTGGCCAGCAGACATGAAGCTAATTTGCTGCCGATGAAAGAAGACTTGGCCTTGTGGTTGACCAATCTATTAGGTAAGGTTATAAGATATCACTTGGTGAGCAAAGATAACAGAGTCTTGTGTGTTTTACCTCCTCTCATAGTGTCCTTCTCCCCAGCATGTGACAACCCCTGGGAAAGAAAGACCTTCTTTATTGGGAATTTTCATCTGGGAAACCTGAAGCCTGTGGAAATTTAAATGAATTTCCCAGTGCCTCTCACATTAGCTGTGTTTCATATTCTAACATCCTGTGCTGGAATGTGGAAATCTGCGGTCGAGTTGCTTATACTGTTTCTGTTCTGGTCTGATTTATTTTTGACTCGTCAGTTTGCAGCTGACCGCTTTGACCCGTGCTTTGGTTCAGACCGCAGGCTCTGTGAGATCTGCCTCTGAACCTGTCTCCATTGCCCTACTTTTACAGAGCACCTTCCCAAACTGCTGAGTGCCTGAACTCGGGGAGAACGCTTACACTTTGTCCAAATGGGCTGACTGGAGTAATTTAGCTTTGAACCAAATTCTGTTTTCATTTTACTGTGCCTTTTTGAGAAAGCATTGTTGGTGAGGAAAGTGATACTGCCTGCTAAAGGTGCCGCCTTTGTGTGGTGAGTTCTGAGCGTGAAAGTGCAACCACAAAGGGCATAGATTTGTCATATTTAGCCACAGCATCACCAGATCTCCCCAGAGAAGAGTGAGTCGGAACTTTGGGCCCTGACCGAGTTCTTAGGATATAAGATTTGACTGTTGGATAAGCAGAGCTTGTGTGGCGCTGTGTGCTTGGCAGAGTGATAAACACCTACTCTGTTTACCACTGAAGCAATCCTACAAGGTACAGGCTTCACTTTCTAGCTAGGAAGACAGAATACATACATCACCCATCTGGATGAATTTCTAGCAAAGATTGGGAACGCATTATCCTTTTACATAGTTTTCTTGGTCATCCTAGCTTATATACCTATTTGCTTTTCTTAAAAAAGTCCTTGTCTATGGGAGGTACTTACTTTTTTCTTTGTCATGAGTACCACATTTTTATCAAATTTATAGTTTAACCAGAACTACCAAATGTGAGTATAGACAATCTACCCTTCATAAAAGATTTTAAGAACTCCTTCCACTCAGCAGGGTCCTCCACCCTACCGTGGGGCTATCTCTAACACAAGGAAAGAGACTTGCACTTGGTAGTAATTCATTCATGCCAAGAAGGAACTTTGAATTTCATCAGACAGAGGCAGTTGTTGCTTCCCTTGCTTTTGTCTTTCCAGGACACACTAAGGACTGTGAAGTTAGTCATCTATTAACTTTCAACCATCTGCTACAAATATGATCTGTCAATGGAATTGTGATGCAGAAATTCAAAGCATAACTCTAGAGAATCTTGATGCTTGAACTCCAACTGCTGCTTCCTGGCCTTGAACTCTGTGCATTGTTTTGAGAGATATCCACTGTGTCTGTTTACAGGTTGCTGAGGAGGAAAATACTTTATATATATAATTTAGCATGGTTCCTGGGTTATAGTTAATATGATATAAGTTATTGTTCATTTATTAAGTTCAGTGAATTGTTGGCTTTTTTATGAGATTTGTAAGGGGCTGAATCATACACAACTTTGAAGAAGGTTATTAGTGAGTCGTAATTGATAGTGTGATCAGTAAGGGGCCGTGGAGATGTTAGGACAGGAGGAAAGGGTGAGTGAGTACAGCATAGCCTGGTTACACAGTCATGACCCAGTGTTGGGTGACTGGGTCATCAAGGTGTTCTGTTTAGCCAATGTGATCATTCTCAAAGTGGTTTGATCAGTGTGAGCAGCCCAACATAGTCTCAAAGAACAGAGTCAGTGTGTGTAATGGAAAGATCTTTGGATTAGAAATCAGGAAACCTGGCTCCTCTCTGGGCATCAGGAGACCTGGCTTCAGCTTCTGGCTGTTCCACTGGTAGGAAACATGCCCAAAGTCACTCAGCTATCTGTTCTGGGCTTGCTGTCCTCAGCCATAAATGAAGTAGCTGGAGGGGATGCTCTTTAATATCCTTTCCAGCTCCCCAAATCTAAGTTTCCAAGAAATCTGAGTCTGGAGATTTGGTTTGGGTCAGTTTAGGCCAACAATAACCATAAATAAGCAAAAGAATTATAAATGAATGAAATTTTAAAGAATGAAGTTTATCTTGTTAAATATTTATATTAGTAGTTATAGCAAATGAAATTGATGGGTTAAGAAATTTTCCAACCAAGGGATACTAAAGGAATAAAAACAAACTGTAGTTATTGAATGCTACCTTTGAGTGGATGGGAATTCACTTGAGGTAAACAGAGACTAGACCTCAAGTCAGTACCTTCATGATAATTTGGAAGGGAGTCTAAACACTTGAGACTGTTTAAAATGGTAAAACATCTGGAGATAGGAAAATAAATGTTTTGTATAATAATGAGAGAATAACAGATGAATGGCTTTGTTAGAAGATAGCTTTCTCACACGTACTAGCAACTCTTAGTATGCACTTGCATTGGAAACATGAATGTAAAATTATTTATTTTCCGCAACTGGAATGCTCAGAGAGTTAGCTCGTGTCATTCTCAGTACTCATACCATCTGGAACTCCAGTTCCAGGGGTAGATTGTCATCCTTTGCTTCTGTGGGCAAGCACACATGTATGCACAGATAAAATGATAAATAAATCTTTAAAAATTGTTATCTTTTGGCCAAGCTAGAAATACTCACTTACTTTACTCTATAGCGTGTTTTCTCTGTCTCTCTGTCTCTCTGTCTCTCTGTCTCTGTCTCTCTGTCTCTGTCTCTCTGTCTCTGTCTCTCTCTGTCTCTCTGTCTCTCTCTCTCTCTCTCTCTCTCTCGTCTTAGCTTTTATGTACTTGGAATCTAGAGCCGTATTGGTGACAGTCTCCATGTTGGTTGGTGACAGTCTCCATGTTGGTTCTGTTTCCATATAAAGCAGCAAAAACTCTTTAGTGAGACAGAAATGTAAAGCTTTTAGATGTTTGGTCTCATGGGTCATACTTGCAGAAAACTTTTAGGATACTTGTTTAAAATGTAACTTTTAAAATATCCTTTGTAAAGGAGAGTGAGTCAGTGATTATACTTGCATGTTTCTGATTTTACACATAAACTGCCAATTGAAGGTGAATTTTTTTGAAAGAACAATTGAAGATTATTTGAAGACCAAAAATAGTCTGATGGATGAGAGAATGCTTGTTTTGATGATGGACCAATACTCACTTTCATGTCTCCAATGTGACATTTGATATTGTAATTTTCAGATACTATACTCTTGCTTCACCAGTGGCAAAAATAAATACCATTGTAGAATTCTAGGCATAGAGAAAAAGATACAATAATAAACAGCTAGTCAACCTCAGTTTATGTATTAATCCTGGCTTTCCTGTGGGAAGTGTGCTTGTTGAAGTGACCAACATGACTGATGAGAAGGTCACTGTGTGTTTTTTCACCCACTCACATGTTGAGTATCTTCCAAGAAATGCTCTCGGTAGCTATGCTGCATTTCCTGGTAGTAGCTGTGGCAATAGACTAGTTTTATGATAAACATTTAGAAAAGACAGAGCTGGGACCGGAAGATCCCACCATTTTCAGTAGGAATGTGTCTTGGGCTGCCACTTACATGGTGGCTGCTGTTACCACTTGCTGACAGGTCTGGTCTACATTAACCACACATGTTCTGTCTGTTCTGTAGGCTGTCAACTCTGTTCCTTTTACTCATGAACCGAGTATTACTCACCCATTATTTATGTTTGTACAATATACCATAATACCAAAAGCTAATGCCAGCAAATCTTGAGAAAAACCTTATTATTGCTTAGAGCATGGAAAGTGTTAGTAAATGAACAGCCCCAGGCGATAACAGTAATCCATGATGTAGAATTAAGTGCGTCTGACTCTATGATTGACAGCAGGACCTCTGAGAATTGTGTTGGTCTTACTTTGAGACCAGCGTACTAACAAATTGCCCATCTCACTTGAGCTTTTACATATTAAAAAATGATAATTTCTTTTTGTCTTATATTAGTTTTGTTCAATGATAATAAATGAAGCTCCTGGTACTGTATTTTTAAGAAAGACTTTTGTATTAAAGAAGAATTGCATCAAGACGTATTTGTATCAAAAAGAGTTGACATTTTTATTAACGGTTGTACGTCTTTAGGATGAAGACTTAAGTGTTTATATCTACTTAGGGATTTTGAATAGATTCTAAGTTGCCCCAAAAGCTGTTATGCTGAATCGATTTTACTGATACATAGAAAATGTATTGATAGTTGATACTGTAACAAATTTGCTTTTCTGACTTATATACATGCAGGGGAAAGAAAATTTAGTGGTTTCCAGTTTAACATAAGTGATATGTGTTTCACTTTTTCAGTTATTTATAAAAATCTACTTCATTTTTATCTATTAAAAAGTAAACATCTATCTGTTGAAGCTAATGCTATTAAACACAGCTGCTATCCAGTAGACTTGGGACAGGAGATTCTTCCTTTATTGGGTTCTGAGATCCTCATATTCTTGGTATAAGTCAATACAAGCCTATCTCACACTCTTCAAAATTCAGTCTTGAAGATACCAAGTAATTTGAGATAAGGTACCCATTATCAAAATGAGTAATGCTTAATAATTTGTATTTGACTAGAAAGTGAGTCATGTTTGGTTTCTCTACTATTAAAAATAAATTGAGGTTGGAGGTGAAGTGGGGTTTGAATGGAGTTTGGTACTGTAGCATCATGATTATCTTTAGACATTGAAACTATAGCAACTTTCTTTTGCTGTGTTGCAAATCAGTCATTAGAACAAGGCTAAGTGGTCTTTCCAGTCATGTACCAGGCTCGCTGTTCATTTCACAGACTATTATCTTCAGTCCAAGATCAGTTTTTCCTAAAAAGCCTTCTGTGATGTTTCTATGTAAGGAAAGAAAAAGATAAAATTTCATTTGGGAGAATGCTCTGATTTAGGAAATAGTCACTGTGTGTTCAGTAAATACTGAAGTTGTCAAGCCAAATGGCTGAGAGCATAGACTTTGAACCTAGAAGGCCTGGGTCAAAGGCTGAATTCCTCTATGTGCTAACTGTGTGGGTTTGTTTTAAAAAAAAGGGGGGGGGAGATAGTAACATGTACTCTGTAGTACTGTGACTGTGCCTGCCTGCCACATTGTGTCCAAATGTCAAATGTGAATATTAGATGCAGTCTCTTCTTTGGGAATCTAGTATTGCTAAATTTTGAGGGGGAAAAACTCATCTCTGACTATTCCAATAGAAGATAAAGAGATCCTGGCCCCCATCCTCTGGTAGTGCCAGTCTAAAACATTTTATAGATTGATAGCCAATCTTTGTGGATATTATGTCAAAGTTTTTCTGGAGGATATTGTATATTGATGCATATGAACACTCATGCTGGTTTTAGTTACCCAACCCTTTCCTAATAATACTGAGGCTGATGCTAATTTCATTCATTTAGTCGAGTAGATGGTTCATTTATGCCGTCTATTACTCTTGATTCTCTAGACTTGCTTTCACATGGGGAAGGCAGGGCTGAGTCTATGGCAATGCTCTGACTGCAGAGACACCTTGTGTAGTGTTTATAATATGAGATGTGAGTCCCTTAATGCAGCAAGATGAAGAAAGCCTGATTTGTGAAGCAGAGATCATTAATTGCGTGCTAATTTTACTTAAGGAATTGTAATTTGTTCGTCACAGCCTGCTCTTCTGGGTTTGTTATGGGTTGACCCAACTGGCATGGTATTCTGCCTTTTCCTTAATCACTGCTAGTGGTATGTGTGGAATGGAAGTGATGTAGTGCACCATTCCATAAAAACGTTATAACTGACTTCTTACAATTATACAGCACACTGAAAATATATAGTTAATGACTCTTAATAGTTGGATGGAAAAATATATTACATGTAAAGGATTTTTAAAAGTAGAACTTTTTAGTCTTGCATTTTTCCTTCATTTGGGGCAGTCCATTTCAACTATAAAGTATATAACAGTCTCTGTTTTAGCCAGAAAACCCACCTTTCTAAGCTATAAAATACACAGAATTGAAAGCTGACACCTAATATATTCTTCATTGGATACAGATGTTCAGTGTAAAGTTTTTGTCAAGTGTTCATAGAGAGCAGGACAAAGGACATTTGTGAGTTCCAAAGCAAATCAAGTGAAAAGTGTGACTCTGGGCAAATTTCTGATGGCTCTTTAATGAAAACTATTTTTCTTTGCATTATTAAAAATTCTTTTCAGTTTATTATAATCATCTAAGTCACTTGAAAATATGAGACGGAATCTATAAATTGATGTGGAGTGTAACTAAATGAGAACACATCAAGTTCCCTTCAAGAGGTAGGATATCTTCTAAGCAATTTATAACAGAGTCATTCAATAAAATCACTGAAGAACTTGTAAAACTTGTTCATTTTGATATTTAAACACATCTCAATAAACTGAAAGTTTTAGACAGACTGTTTCTGGTACTTATGCATCATGCCTGTTTGCAAGATAACTTTCTGCTCATTAGAATAATATTGGGAGCATAGCATGTAATCTGCCCTGCTTGCATTATGTGTTTCAAGACTCATATGTTCATTCTGAGTTGACTGAATTCCATGTAGTTCTGAAATGAAAGCGGCCTGCGCAGGGGAACCTCTGTGGTCAACTCTTAGAGTGCTGCTGCTCTGCCACCTGCAGACGTCATTATCTTCACCAGAGGCTAAAACGTGAGCTCTCCAGCAGGGAGAGAGAAAGTGTAAGCACTAACTCCCTGTCCCTCGTATAATCCCCCATCCACATTGCATGAAAGTCATTTTAAACAGATGTGTCTGAAAATTCAAACAGTGGATACTGTCAGTCTAAATCAGTAGTTTATATATGACTCAGTTGGGCTATCTTTACGTGTCTATGGAATTGCATCACCTGCCTTTCTCATAAGAAAATAGGTCTGGATGTACCTCAATGTTTGATCAAGGTTTTTCTAGAATTTTATTTGTTAATTTGCATGCTTACTGATTGCGTTTACCCACTGCCCATCACATTAACACACAATACTTACCTCTGCAGGAGGCTTCATTTTTAAAATGTATGTATTTGTAGACAAGGTGTTGACCTTGAGCTAATCCTGCTTCCCATGCCTTCTGAGTGCTGGGATTATAACTGTGCAGCATCAAATCTTTTGTTTATAGTGCTCAGAGTAGGACCTAGGGCTTTGTATATGCCAGGCAAGCACTGTACCAACCAAGCTACATTCCAGTCCTGTAGAAACTTTTATTAAAAAAGACACACTTCAAGTGGTTTATGGCATATTGAGGGAAGACTTTATACAAAACATATTATTTGCAAAAGGAGAAAATATTTGGTATACACCCAGAATGAAAGCTATTTGTGAGAATGACTATATGGAAGAGAGTAGTGAGCCCTGGGAAATCACTTCCAAGAAACTGAGTAAGGGGAGATGGAATTCAACCAGAGAAAGAGCAAGACACTGAAGGAGGTCCATGCCAGGAAGAGTAGAAAGTCTGTGAGGGGTATGATCAATAGGACCACAGGAAGATAGAAGCATTTGATTACAAAAGCAATTGGAGGCATCAGTGGAGGTCATTGGGTTGGTATAAATTGCATAGAAATTTTTTGCAAGGTAGAGGTGGTATCAAGAATATTAGTAAATGTATCTGAGTGAAGACTGAACCAGGAAAGATGGTGTACAGCACTGAAGAGTGACTACTAACCGAGGAAACAGCCCCCATTCTCATGGCCATCGTGTTAGTCATCAGACCATGAATGATGGCATGGCCAAAGAGACATTTAAAACAACAGGATTTATAACCTTCATGCCATGGGGAATCAAGGCAGAAAAAACCACTGAAAATGAAGACCCAAGGAAAGGGGAGGGCATGGGGAAATTGAGTTGTAATAGTATGGAAAGACACAGTAGTTCTATTTACATGAGTTGGGGGATGGTGGAGCTCAAGGGTTTTGGATTCCTTGATATATGATAAAATGTTCTGAAATTATGCTGATGACAGTTTATTTCTGAATATATGCACAGTATTTGAATTATATACTTTAGAGGGGCAAATGATAAAAATATGGAATAGATCTCAGTAAAGTTATCTCAAAATGAAAGGGAAAAGGGAGAAAGAAAAGGCAGTGACCAACTGGGATCCATTCAAGTGTGGAGGTGATGGGATAGGACCAGAAGCTTCTCAGAGTGGTGGTGGCCCTGTGAGGGTCAGTGTGGAGGGGGAGGAGCAAAGCTGAGCCCTGGGATTGCCTTCTCATAGCTGTGTTCAGAGGGGAATGCTCAGTGGTTTTTAGTTTTTCGATTAAAGTTTATCTTTCACAACAATATTACCTGCTCTTAATCAAGAATGGTGCATTATTGCAGTTTAGAAATGAGACTTAGTATAGTTTGATGAGATTTAGTGGAGTTGCCAGTGATGGTTTGCTTATGTTATGTACCATTGTTATGCGTAAAAAGAACGAAAGAGTTTTTTTTGTTTGTTTGTCTGTTTTGTTTTTTTCTTTCTCGTGTGTGTGTGTGTGTGTGTGTGTGTGTGTGTGTGTGTGTGTTCACGCTCATGCCTGTATGCTGGTTGCTTCACATGGCTGTGTTTGCCTAAGCTTAAGGAGGGGTCAGAGATCCAAATTAGATATCTTCCTCATTGGTCCTCCAACTTAATTCAAATTATTTTTAGACAGGGTTTCTCACTGTACTCGGAGTTTATGGATTCAGCTAAATTAGTGCTAGCAAACCCCAGAGAACCTCTTGTCTCTGCCTCCTCAATGCCAGGTTAAAAGCCTGTACCTTAGAATTTTTTTTTTTAGCTACTCTCTACCCTCCCTCTCTGCCTGCCTGCCTGCCTGCTTTCTTTCTTTCCTTCCTTCCTTCCTTCCTTCCTTCCTTCCTTCCTTCCTTCCTTCCTTCCTTCCTTCCTTCCTTCTTTCCTTCCTTCCTTCCCGTGAGTGCTAGGGCTCTGACCTTAGGTTCTCGTGCTCGATCTCAAGAATTTTACATTTGAGCCATCTCCTCAGCTACTTTTGTTTATTTCTATTTTTATTTTTAAGATGGGGCCTCATGTATCCCAGGCTGGTCTTAAACTTCAAGTGTATCCAAGGATGATCTTGAGCTTCTGATCCTCCTGCCTCTACCTCCTGAGTGCTTTGATTATTGTTGTTTGTCACCACACATGGATTTTCTTATCTGTTTCTGGGGAGTGAACTTCTGCTTTCATGAGTGCTGAACTCTTGCAACTGAGCTGTTGTCTTTATAAATAAATATATTACAGATGTAGAACACCAGTTCTGCTTTGCTCCAAAGCAATTGAATGGACTGCCAAGGATGGTAAAGGAACTCATCAGAGAGATCCAGATGCTGAGAGGCAACATGCATTTAGTTCTAATACATTGTTTTGTTCTCTGTAAATATAGAATTCCTCAGACAGTTGGTTCTTTGTTTCACTGACTCATTTTAATTTTATCTGGTTGTTAAATGGTGTAAGTTTTGTCTAGTTAGTGTGAAATACAACTTTTTTGCAGTTAAAAATAATATAAAATATTGAGATTAAATGAAAACATAAAATGCTAAATAAACCATTCTTATAGTCAGTGTCCCTTTCAGGGACTTCTCTATAAATGAATAGAAGGAGGTTCTAATGAAATAATGCCCTTTAGTGTGAGTCCGATGCCCAGACTAGGGAAAGAATGTTTTTATAATGCTCTTTTGTGGTATTTCAGGGAAAGAGATAACAGCAGAAACCTTCATGGAGAAGTTGGATAATGGTGCCTTGCTCTGTCAGCTTGCAGCAACCGTGCAGGAGAAATTCAAAGAAAGCATGGATGCCAACAAGCCTGCCAAGGTAAAGTCCCCAGGCAGAAAGCACTGAGGGTGCCCACACAGAAGTCTCCATGCAGTAGGCACTGGTGAGAGATGGGTGCTCCTGTGTGGAGGGTCTCCGTGCAGTAGGCACTGGTGAGAGATGGGTGCTCCTGTGTGGAGGGTCCCCGTGCAGTAGGCACTGGTGAGAGATGGGTGCTCCTGTGTGGAGGGTTCCCGTGCAGTAGGCACTGGTGAGAGATGGGTCCCTGCATCTTGGGTCTCTGTGCAGACCGCACTGCTGAAAGCAGGCGTTTATTTCTGCAGTGACTTATGAATATGGTTCAGTGTGAGAAATGGGTGTGAATGAATACATCAAGGTCTGCAGTAACAACAAAGCACAGAAGCAAGCTTATAATCATTGGACATGTATCCTCTCTTTTATTTATATAAAATGTGTAATCCTTTCAGTAAGTCTAATTAAATGAAAACTTATAGAAAAGGGATGCTGTTCCAAGAGAGTGTTGTGTACAAGCAACTTCATCTGAGATACTGTCAAGAAACAGTATACATAGAATTGTGTCATTGGGCAATGGTAAAAAAAAAAAATGAGCAGAAAGGTTTACTGAAGAGGTCTTGTTTCCAAAAACAGTGTGTCAGAATACTGGTGAGCTATCTGGAACACAACTTTTGTGTTTTAATGAGTAGTATCATTGAACAAAGTAACTTTAGGCAAATTACCTTATTTTCTTATTTTTTTTTTAGTTTCTTTTTGTGTCTTAGTTCTATTCTTCTTAGCTGTTACAAGTACACTGAGAAAATACCATATTTGTTAATTTTGAGTAAACAAGATAATACTTTTCTAATGTGTAAGGAAAAGAAGAAAAAATTAAAACAATGGTGAAGACAATTTCAAGGGGGATGCAGCACACAGTTTATAAACGGTTCCTGCCTCCGTGGTGCAACAGCAGCACAGTGCGTGTGCATGTCTGCCATCAGACACTTAGTTTGATGTAATTTATTTTGATACCTATATAAATATAGTTCTATTGTTTAGGGCTTCCTTTTCAAGTTTTTATTAACAGATGCTGATTATGCCTCCTACTGGTTTCACTATGACATTTTCTTATTTTATATCACTCTTTAAACTACTGTGTACTAAACCAACCCGAGCTTCAGCTCTTTTTTTTTTTTAAATTACAGCTCTGTGATGCTGTCAGTTAATCCAGTGCCTTCCAGATTCTCTTACCATGAGTACCACCTGACTGCCATTATATTGTACCCTGCCTGAATGTGCTGTCTGCTTCCCTATAAGACCTTCCTGAACACATTCCTCAAAGGCCATCCAGGAGACCCTTGTTCTGGGCTGCATGGTGACTGGTGCATTTTCTTTTCCCATTTCTCTCTCAGTTGGAAGGTTGCAGATTCTAAACGATTTATACAGCTCCCTTGGCTAGGATGCGTATCATCAAGAACATTATAGACACACTCCCTCCAAATCTAGTTCCTGATGACCTTGACCTTGCTTTGCATGGAAAGTGCTTCATGTAATGCTTCATATTAGACAGGTATCCTCATGCTGGATCTCTACTGTAATGGAATTCACCTCCATTTAGTTTAGCATATGCTAAAAAGAGGCCAGTTTGTACAGAAATTTTAATTTAAAGCAATCAGCGAAGGGGGAAATGGCATAGACACTAGGCTTCCTTGACCGTTCTAGCTTACCGTGTGCAGGTATTGCTGATCTGCGTTTTTGTTGGGAGCAGAAAGACCAGAGCTCAAGGTCAGCATCACACAGAGAAAAATCCTACAAAGAATACTGTAGAGTTTTTTTGTTTTTGTTTGTTTTGGAAGATGGCTTTTAAAACTAGAAGGGAAGATGAACAGAGCTGTATTTATGGGACAGTGAGGTATACGACAGGCTCAGAGCATGGGCCCGGAGTTTAGAGACTTTGCCTGTGTGCCGGGTTAGCTTGAGAAAGCTTGTACTATCTGTTAACTGGCTGTGTCTAAGTCTTAGTTCTTATCTGTAATATGGAATTAGTAGTAATTGCTTATAACGTAGTAATTAACGGCTTTGGATAAATAGCATATACCTTGTGAACAATGCAGCATTTTCAAAAGATGAAAATCAAAATGGTTGCTGTCATAGTGGCCATTATTATTCATGAGCATGTTTTTATTTAAGAACTGTTTTTCAGTCCAGCAACATCCCTTCCATACATGAAGGAGAGTTATTAGACCCTTAGTGAATATTTTAGATTAACAGAAGAAACGTAGTGCTTTGTAAATATCCACAGTTAGCATGACAGCCACTGTGAACACATTTCTAGACTATCGTCTCGGTCTTCATGGTAATGCACAGACAATGAGGGGCGTGTGAAGGTCAAGAGTTTTAGAGCTCTTTCTTTGAAAACCTCTATTTCTATAGTAAAACTATTAAGCAAAAAGTAACAAAATAAAGATTTTTTTTTGCAAATTTACAAGAACTGAAGTCAGATTTTATAAAATGTGGACTTTCTTAACCCCAGTCTTTTTTAGTTAAATATAGTGCAAACATTTGACTGTGGTTGTGATAAGCTTACTTTAGTACACAAACCTAGCTTTGGTTTTTGGGGAGAAGATTAGAGTGTGGTGCTGCTTCACTTCTGCTGCTTGAGCACTCAAGCTAATTTAAGTTCATTTGGCATAATAGCTCTTGGCTGAATTTTCTTTTGTGTCTTTGGAAGAATATATGTATTTTATAGTGATTTCTTAAATCACCATAGCATGCACCCTGCCTATGAACAATGCAGCATTTTCAAAAGATGAAAATCAAACTGGTTCCTATCACAGTGGTCATTATTATTCATAGGTATGTTTTTGTCAGACTGTCTTTCTTTAATCAGACTTGTCTCCATAGTGAAGATGGATCCCTAGGGGAGCTGGGCATGCTAGTGGACGTCTTACCATCCCCGCACTTGGGAAGGGGAGGCAGGAGGATCAGAAGGTCACAGTCATCCTTACTGCATATCGAGTTCAAGGCCAGCCTGGGCTACATGAGACTATTTCTTAGAGATGGGGAGAGGTGGACCGAGAGAAAAGAAGGGGAGAGAGGAGAGAGACAGAGCTTGATTGCTTGAGATTGGACAACATTCTGTTGCTATTCCATCTAGGTCTGTATTAAATGATAAGGAATTTACTAAAGCCTGTGAGTTAGGACTACATTAAATATTTCCCAAAGGGAAAAAGACCCTTTCAGTTGTGCATATCTAACAATTTTGTTGCAGCATTGTGCCTGTTCTGTGTTTGTCTCTGTGTATGTCCTGTGTGCATGCGTGTGTTGCAGATATGTGCATGTATGAGTCTCTATATGTGTGTGAGTCTGGGTGTGTAAGTGTGTATATGTGTCCTACACAATGCATGTATTTGTAGTTAGTTATGTCTCTGTGTATGAGAGTATGTGCATCTACGTGTGTATCAGTGTTTGTATGTGTCTGGGTTTCTGTCTTGCATGTCTGTCTGTCTGTCTGTTTGTGTATGTGTTTGTATCAATCTGTGTATATTTGCATATTATGTGTGCCTATGTATGCTGTACATATATGTCTGTTTGTGTATGTTAGTGTGTGTTTGTATGTCCTGTCTATATGTGTTTTATATCTGTGTATATTTTATGTTTTTATATGCATGCATATGTGAGCATGTGTATATTGGTGCATGTATGTGTAATGTAAATGTCAATGTGTATGTGTGTATGTGTATGCATAATGTATATGTCAATGTGTGCATGTATGTATCTATGTATTTGTGTGTCTGTGCATTATGTTTATATTTGTGTGTATGTGTGTGTGATGACTATGCCATATTTCATACTGAATTTAGGAACAATGACAGTAACAAGTAACGAGCCTGTCAGCTTTTCCTCTGAATTAGTTAATGACATCATATCCATGAAGGCCTTAATGATTTCTTCTAGTAGTTTTAATTTCATCTTCTCATTTTCTAAGCATTACTTTTGCTTTTCTTTATTGATGGTTCATTTGGAATTTTATAGCTGGGCAAACATATTTTAGCAAGTGTGTGAAATCTGCTACATTCATGGTTTTCTGTATTAAGAATTATTTAATGCTCTCAATACTGAAATCAAGTTTGGATTATGATAGACAATTTATAGAAAATCTTTCAGCTGTATACTCAGAATTTTTCATGGCTGCTTTCATTTGGTGAGACACTCCACTTATGAAGAAATTGGGTTCTGTAATTCAATATGTTCAGTTTAGAACTAGCTTCTCTAGGGTGTTAAAAGTTTTGCCTTTGCTTTATAGGTGATTTCCTTACATAGTATGGTTACAACATAGATAACAGAATCATATGGTAAATGTATGAAATATCTGAGCCAAGTCTATGACAGTTTAATAAAAACTTTGGTTTAATTAGTATGTGTATCAAAGCATGACAAAATTTACTATTAATATCAGCCTGAACATCATACGATTTGAGGTTCTTGAATGATGAAAAGGCTCTAAACCCAATCTTTCTACTATCCTATATTTCAGATCCTGGTTTTGCTTGTGTATATGTGTGCAATGTCAATAGTGTGTATTAGCATGGTCACGTGTGTGGACATTCATGCTTGTCTTCTTCGATGGTTTTCTACCTTGTGTATTGACAAAACTGTGTTTCTCACTTGATTTCAGAGTTTACCTCAATTTAGCTAGTGTAGCTAGCCAGCTTGACCTGGGACATCTGACTTCCAGGATCTGGGATTACAGGTACACGATCATGCCTACCTGGATTACATTGATGCCGCTGCTCAAAGTCAGATCCTCATGCTAGTTCTGAGTTTTGCTCACTGAGCCATCTTTCAATCCCTCTAATGTTCTGCTAGGATAATACTTGTAGGAATGTAGGCCCATACTTTGTTGATTAGATTGTATGCTTTCTGACTTCAGGTCAGTGCCCAGACTTGGCATAGCCAGTAAACAGGACGATCCTTATACATCCTGGTCCAGACAGTCTTTCCTTGTGTATTTACTGAGCTCCTTCCCACCAGTCACAACTCTACTTATTTGTGCATAAATAAGACCGATTATGGGGTGTCGTCATGGAGCATGGTATTTAAAGGGTTCAGTCTCCTTTGCTCCCAACATTTTTTCCCATTTATCTCATTTATTTGAGAGTCGTTGCTTCAGACATCAGTGTTTTTCTGACTTCAGAGTATCCCAGGTGGTTAGATCAATTTGAAGCGTGTGTTAAGGGGGAGGGGTGAAGTTCTTTTACCTAATAGAAGGCTGCAGTAAGTCCAAAGCAGGAAATGAGCATTGCACATTTAATCGCTGCTCAGTGGAAAGAACATCCTGGTCAGATAAGACTTTTGTCACACCCTGCCTACACAGAGAACCTGGACTCCTAAGCTTCAGGATACCACTACCATAGGATTCTGTGCACCCACAGCTAAGTTAGCAGTAAATATGAACACTTTCTTTCTTGGTCCCTGAGCATGGTCTGCATGCTCTAACACATTCAAGTGCACAGGGCCAGACTGTAGTATCCGATACAGACTGTAGTAGCTGCTGAGAGAATGAACTCTGTGTCACTTCAGAGCCTGTGAACATGCCTTATACTTCTCTAGTAACTGTCAATAAAAGCATTCTGAAAGATCAAAAAAAAAAAAGCCACCTGTTCTTTGGTTTCCAGAACATCTTTTTGTTGGTACCATGCTTCAGCTCACTCCTGTGAGGTCTTCAACTCTGACAATATCTAGAGTCTTGTTTTGATAACTCTGACAAGAAAATATATACAGTCTTAGTTGCTAGTGTAGCTAGGTTGAAGAGAACTGACTACTATGTGTGAACCCTTAGATCTGACTGCCCCAGCAACACACACACACACACACACACACACACACACACACACACACACACACACAAATAAAACCAACCCCCAAAATAGATAAAACAACTTTAAACTTTAAAAAAATGTTTTTCAAAATATGATATACTAGGACTAAACATATTGAAAATGAACCATGATGATCTTGAAGGAATATGGGTGAAAGTATGTGTAAAACAATTATGTGGGGTAAGGCAAAGCGAAAATAATAGAGTAGAAAAGTTAGTGGTAAGTTCTAATTCCTTAAGTTTCTCTAAGTAAAAGTATCATAAGTACACTGAAGTAAATGATTTCCAATAAATTAAAACTCTCTCTTTCTGATTTCTTAATTTCTTAATTTTTGACCACAGCTCATCCAGGCAGCTGCTGGTTGGGTTGATGCTTTTCTTACCAGGAGTGTTTCCATCCCGACTGTCTTACAGAGAGATGCCGAGGTGGAACTCAGAGCCAAGGAGTCCATGGTTCTGTGCTGCAGAGAGGGATAAGAATAGTGTGCAAAGGAGTGTGGCATGTTTAACTCCCAGCTGATTGTACAAGGGCTACACCTGTGCAGATTGAGCTGAAGAAATAGCAGCTAAAGGAAAGTAGCATGACCTAGGTGTGTGTGTGTGTGTAGTGTTTACATATCATGAAGCTCTAACAGGGGGTGAAGAGACAGAAGTATGAATTGTAATGGAGGGAGGAAAGGAGAGGGAGAAAAGGGGAGGAAACAGAACATGTGACATGAAAGTAGAAGATGGGGCTGTTTTGGGAGAGGAGAGGAACCAGCTTGGTTCAGGACAGGGTCAATAAGGACTGACAATTTCAGCATAAAAATTCTTGTATACATATGGAGTTGTGAAATACTTATATAAATATTTCAATATATATATATGCCCTTAATGTTCACATTTGATATTAAGTACATATTTACCTACTTAAGCTATGTAGTATGTATAATAAGTCTCCTTACTAGAGGGAATAAGGGCAGATTAGAAAAGTATGTAAGGACTCATAAAATACCATGATAACAGGACCTGGAGAGATGACTCAGTGGTTAAGAGCACTGGTTGCCCTTCCAGAGGACCTACGTTCAGTTCCTAGCACCCACAGAGTGCCTCACAACTGCCTGTAACTCCAGTTCCAGAGGATCTGATACCTCTTCTGACCTCTAAGGGCACAGATATTTATGCAGGCAAAACCCCCATATGCATAAAATAAATAATAAATAATTCCTAAAAAATAAATAAAAAATTAGTAGATCCAAATGTGCCATATAGAGAGAGGGCGTTTCAGGGGTTCAAGGTTGCAGTATTCCATGGCAGAAACTCAGCATCCATCAGGGAACAGTTGCAAGGTGGGGATGTTTGCATGCTGTGTTTGAATTCCCATGCAGCTCTTCTCCTGCATATATTCAAGCCTCTCCTAGGGTTCCCACTGGCTCAACTACGGTGCCCTGGAATGCATGTGTTTTGTTGAACCATCTTGTTCTTATGCTTCTGTAACAAACATTGAGATGTGGAGCAGAAGTTTTATGGCATTGGGATGCTGAAATGTCTGTGGTCTTGTGTGTTACCTACCTGGAAGTAGTGTGCGGGATAGCATGAGCTCTGTTAAGCATATGCAAATAGGATTCTGGGCTTTCCATTTATAAAAATTAAGAAATGTAAATTTTACATTCTAATAGATGGAAGCCAACAGTAACAGGAAGTAACAAACAGGGCATTGGTTGATTCGTGAGTAAAAAAAATCTCGTTTTGCTATGTGATAGATGCAGGTTTCTTCCCAGCTCACATGAAGGGTAGTAGTTTGAATTTGTTATTTCCATGGGTGTGCAATGTTATTTGGTCCTTGTACCATGTAAGAACTATTTCAGGGGTCAGAGAAGGGGCCCCGCAGATAAGAGCACTGGCTGTTCTTTCCTAGGACTCTGTCCTAGCACCCATGTGATGATTCACGACTGCCTCTAATTCCAGTTCTAGGGGTCTGGTGCCCTGTTCTGGTTTTGCAGGCACCACCCAAACATGTGGCACATAGTCATTCATATAGATCAACATTCATACACATAAAATAATATAAAAAACAAGAACTTATTAATGTGTCAGGAACTTAAGAATTTTGACAGCTAATGGGAATATCTATTGCTTCTCACATTCAGAAAAATCTAGCAAAACAACCCGTGTGCACTGGAAAGTATTCTACTCACGCTGATTGCTTAGGGGAAGAGCTGTCTCTCCTGGTCCCCACAAAGTGCCTTTCTGTCCCTAAAGTACAGGGAACAGTCTGGGCCCATTAGATGAGAGCTAGAAAGAAGCTTTGGGATAGAGACCAGAGTGGTGATGGCGCCTGTTCACTGCTGGATACAGGCTCCTCAGATGGGCTCCAGCCTGGGGGCTCAGCTGGGAGATCAGATCTTCCCTTTGTTGTGGTGTGGTATGGAGCAACTTAGGGTATTGGCTTTTAATTTACACCTAAAGGCCTTTGCTTCTAAAGCACATTTAGGTTTCCAGTGGTCCAGACATTTTAGCGAGTTGATGGGCCTAATTCTGTGCTGACAGCCCTATGAGAGTCATGCACTTCCATGAATTCTCCCCCTCTGAGATTCTCCAATTGTATTAAAATTTAAGGAACTTGTCTGAGTCAAAGCTCTGCCCCATCCATACGATCCTGCAGGGTCCTCTGCTTGAGCTCTCATCCTCAGCAGGTAGTCCTTCTTCCGGAGGTTGTGGAATCCCAGTATGCGGAGGCTCACTGGAGGAAGGGCATCACTGAGAGCAGACCTCGATGTTCATAGCTTGGACTCACTTCCTATTCCCTCTCTTCCTCCCCCCTGTGGAGACATGTCATCAGCTGCCTCACTCACACACAGGGCAGACTGCCATGCTTTCCCAACCATGATGGACTTTATCTCTGCATAAACCTTGAGCCAGAGCCCACCCTCCCCTACAGTGCTCCCTGTCGGTCATGTGCTTACAGCAACAGAAAAGCAGCTAGTGTGACATTTACCGTAAAGCAGATCTTGCTGGTTCCCACCGAGTGGCTCTAACCCACACCCAAGTGACATGTGTAGTGTACTCCGACTGTCACATTACATTTTCCAGATTTTGGCGTTCTTTCTCCACTATAACAGCAACTAATGTCACCGAGTTTGTGCCAGCTTCCGCTCTGCATGACTATTAGCTAGTCTGGGGAGGGCCTGTGGGCCGTCACTGGCTGCACTTGGAAGGACGGTGCTCTGAGGGCAGCCCGTTGCTCAGTCAGTGTTCACTGTTCTGATTGTACAACCACTGCTTTTGATTTTAGACTCTCAGTCTCGGATCTCATTTGTAGATACAGAAAGACACTCGGTGGTGCTTGAGGTTCTAAGTGTGTATTGAGGGTGTGTTACTCACTTGCCAGGAATTTTTGAGTCTTGCTGTGAGATGAAATCCAATCCATTCCTAGCCACATTGCAGTGTTTTGACACCAGTGAGCTTATCTCTGGCCTAAAATGTAGGTTCTTAGATCTGTGTCTAGCTAAGATGTTTAAGGACAGGAAGCGACAATATAATGAATGCCCTCTTCTTATCTGGGTCAGGAGAGTGGCAGTAGTGAGCATGCCTCCTAGTACCTTCCTGCTCCCGGAAACTGTGTTCCATGTCTTCCTGTCTGTGTCCTGTTCTCCAGTAGAAATGTTAGGACAAGACCTAGTCCCGGATGCAGGCATGTTCAGCCTGCAGCCAGAATAACTGTGAATATGACCTCACACAAAGTCATATTTTTTTCTTGTTGATAATTGATCATAATTGATCCTGATTGCACTATAAAACAGTGAGTGAGATGGGAATGTGAGAAGGCTGTTTCTTTTTAGGGGCCCCATTAGCCATCTACCCAATCACCATTTAACAGTCAAGATAAGAGGAGTGTGAGAACACAGGCGAGAGCCGGAGAACTCCTCTGCTCAGGTCAGCCTGTGGCACTGTTGTCTACCCCCTGAGAATGTCAGCTTACTGGCTAATGGTAGCTGACCAGGGGATATGTAGCCTAGCCAGGCCCCCATTTTATCAGCCATTAGCAATTCGGAATGCTATCAGCTGTCAATATTCATAGCTGCGATCCTCTCCCAGAAAAAAAAGGGAAGAAAAGGATCGATATGGGCTGGCAACTACAACATCTGCCCTAGAAAGCTGCCAATGGATGCAGGTTTACATGAATCTACTGGGAAAGGGCAGCCTCTCAGGAGGTGACACCAGTCTTATCATGGATGGTGTTGTTGTTTGATAGTGTAAATAACTTCCAGTAAAAACATGTGGAATAGAAAATGAAGCAAATTAACACTTCTGAAAACTTAAAAATTCAAATCCATTGTAAGTTGGAAGACCGTTAAATACGTAGAAGCTCCCAAATGCATGTGCAACAGTCTTACACACAAACATAAATATGCACTTGTATGTCAAAAAGTGAATGCAGACAGACACATAGGCCAATACAAGCACATGCACTGCCCCCCCCCGAAAAACAGACACACACAAGAGGCATGTGAGCACACACATGCACACACTTCTTCTGTGTAACTTCCCAGCATTAGTAGAGTTTGCTCCTTAGCAGGAAATAAATCTACCAAATTTTTCCACAATGACATCATCTCTTCAGCCCCAGGCCCACTTCCTGCCTTAACCACATTCAGGCCCATTGGCAAGAGAATCGAGTATTTCCATGATATCTGATAGCACTAATTTTAGTCATTGCTTTCAAGGCAGGAGAATGTAGAATACGGTGTCAAGAAAAATAACTCCCCCCATATGGAAAATGAGAAATTAATTGTTTGAAAATGAGCTGTTTCTAAATGCTTTGGAGATATTCAAGGCGTTTGAACAAATCAATAGTGACTTTGCAAGTTATTTTGTAAAAAGAGGAATAGTCATGTTTTGAAAATGACAGCCTTTTGCAAGGAGCTGAAAATTAAGGAAAAGAGGTATTTCTTCATTTACAAGTGTCTGGGGATTTCTGGGTAATTTAAAATGTGAGTGCTCATGCTATTTCTGTGTGTGTGGCCCAGGGAAGTACTCTGCTGCATCCCAGAGCCGGCACGGTATTTTCAGATGAGGTAATTTACAGTGCAGAGCTTCCAGCGCTTTCCTGAGTTCTCTGGAGCTGTTGTGTGAATGCTTCCTTTGTTTCAGTCTGCAGTTTGGATGTGCATTCTATATCATGCATGAAGCTGTCTGGGATGTGTTTTGTGCTGGCATTATTTTACTGGTCATGTCTAATTTCACACCGGCACAGCCTGCCTGTCTGCTGGATATATTGAAATCATTGCCCCACATTAAAACTAAATAATAGCATGATACATTGAAGCTGGTGGGTAAGTTCAAGAAAACTGGCTCAGTCATGACTTCTAATAAAGAATGAAATCCTCCAGGTGTAGAGGAAGAAAAGAACCTTATGCTGGGGATGACTGCTGGAAGTGTGTACTCTGTGTCCCCTCGAGTGAGGGATGCCCAAGTTTTCCTTCAGATCCTTCCTGTGCCGTGCTTCTGACCGTGGCTGGAGTCCAAATTCTCTTGGGATGTTGTTTTTACATTCATGAAATAAACCCAGCACAAACAGTACAAGCCAAACCAATTTATTGAAACAGATCCTAGGAGTGGAAACCATCTTCACAACAATAAAAATAAACATGAAACACAACAGAAGCAACAAGCTTGCCTTTTAGAACCTTAATCTACAGTTTTAAAGTTGAGCAGTATGTCATATTTTCAAATGTCTGCTCCTTTGCAAACAAACCCCACATCTTCACTTGACGAGAAGGCTCATTTTTCTTTTTACACTGGTGAGTAAACTTTCGTTAGAGCTTAGTAAAGTAAAGGCAGGTTTGCTCATCTCCAACTGAGGGTCGTCCCAGTGCACACTGGGAGTGTGTCCATGACTCTGTCTGATGTGGAGTCAGACAGGGTTTACAGAATAAATGAGAACAGTTAGAGATTTATAGGATGAAATACAAATTTAGAAATTTAACTGTATCATAAGTATGCAAATATTCATATATGAACTGTGAACATATATGTGTATTGTGCGTTCATATTTATGCATATCTATATGTATATGCACATGCATGTGAATATATATGTAAATACACTTATGTGTATGTGTGTATGTATGTGTTTATATATTTAATGTGCATATATGTATGTGTATGTACATATGTGTACTTGTGAGTATATATGTGTGTATAAATGTATATGTGTATAGACATATATGTCTGTATATAAGTGTATATGTATATATGTGTCAACATAGAGACTATGCTTCTCCAATATGAAATGGAACATTCCACACTGATACGATGTCATAGGGGAAAAAGACCCCACATCTATCCTCATGACTGATTATGACCTGTCATAACCAGTCAGCAGGAGCCCTGAAGATAAAGAGTAAAATCACAACTACAAAGTGTAGTTGGATTTGTTTTTACTCTTTGGGGACCTGCCACTGAGCTCTCTAAAGAATACATGGAGACTTATTCTTACTTATGAATGCCCAACCTTAGCTTGCTTATTTTAAGCCAGCTTTTCTAAGTTAAATCAACTTGTTCCTCTTCTTGTTTGTTTTGCCTCTGGATTTTTTGCCTTTCTTTATTTTGTATATCTTTTCCCCCCTTCTTACTCTGTGGCTGGCTATGTGGCTACATTGCTGGCCCCTGGAGCTGCACCTATTCTTCTTCTGGCTAGCCATCGGCCTTTCAGCTCTTTATTAGAGCAGTCAGGTGCTTTAGACAGGCAAAGTTTTACAGGGTTTAACAAATTACAGTTTAACAGCTTTACAGAGTTAAACAAATGCAACATAAAAAATACAACACATCTTTGCCTCATTAAACAAATGCTCCACAGCATAAACAAATGTAACACATCTTAAACTAATATTCCACAGCAACAAAGACTATGTATGAGGTATGTATGAAACATGGATGTACAACCTATTATACTCAATTCCTTTCAGTATATAAAAACCTCTCATATCTGTGAATATATCCTGAAATCTAAGAAAATCTGAAACACAACAGCCCTAAGCTTTCTGGGCAATGATATCTTCATGTTTGTGTGTGCATTTGTATGTGGAAATTTGCATCTGATGTGTGCATGTGTGTGTGTGAGTACATGTGTGCCTGTGTATATGCATGCATATATGTATGCAAAGTGTGCAGGTATGGGTGTGTGCACATATGAACATGAGTGTGCTTGTGTATGAGCATTTATGCATAAGTGTGTACTTGTGTGAGTATGTATGCATGTATGAATGTATGTGTAGATTGATTAATGGTAAATTAAGACTGGGAATTAAATTGTGTGTTATTCTATATTCTCCTGGTTGCCACTTTGAAGGGAAGTCTAAGTTTACTCTCCTCACACTCGGTACCTTGTGATATGATACAATAAACAAATATTTCTCAACTGGCTATTCTGTCAGATGCAGATCTGACCATCAGGTTATTTAACACTGAAGTCAGCCCACATCACTTCGCTGATCAGAATTCTCCAGCAGAGTCCTCACTTATTAGAGGCAAGCCAAAGTCTTTACTAACACTGGGGCCCTTCATGCCCTGATCCCCACCTGCCCACTGGATCATATTCCCGTGATCTCCTCTATGTCCCCTTGCTACAGCAAGGTGGGCTTCTCCTTTAGTAAATTCATCAGAACATTTTTTCAGTGGATCTTCTGTCTTCCTAAGGTTTCACCCCTCAGGGAAATGAGACTTCCTTCTCACTCTACAGACACTGTCCCTTGGACCAGGTCTTCCTGAATGGGGAACCTGTCCTATACTACCTTTCAAAGATGCTTTGCAGCTGATAAGCATTTAAGTGTTAATTATGTACAAAAATTGATAAGTGAATTATTATCAATAATATTGATAAGTGTGATACAATCTTGTTAGAAATGACACTGACTGTGTGGAGAACGGACTGGAATGAATTGTTCAGGCCTGGTAAGAAGTAACAGCCACACTATGTTAGGTTTTGACAGCAGAACTAGAAGGTAGGTGGCTTCTGCATGACCCTGAGACCTGGTGGGCATGCAGCAATCTGGAATTGAATTGTATAGTGTGAAAATCAGAGATTAGTTCAGTGTTTTGGCCTTGGGGAAACAAATGAATAAAGATGTCTTGGTTTGCAATTGGAAAGGCGGGTGAAGTACAAGACTGGGGATAGATCATAGATTAGCATGCCCATGCAAAGTGTTCCTGGGTGCCCCAGGGATATGACCTGTGGCCTCCTCTCATATCACAAATTTGCTTACTGATGGAAGAAATGTACAAGCAAATGAGTAAAGGAGTTTTTCTGCTATTTAGTGTTGTTGTGGAGAGTGCATGAGGCAGCTTTTTGCCCATGACCTGGTAAAGCTGGCAAGCTATTGAACTTCAGAAGGTTAATCTTATGACAGTGTGCAGAAACCCAACTCACTTAACCCAGAAATGGAGGGACATTTTGTAATCTGCATTTTTCTAATGCCTGAAACACTAAAGAGTGTCAGTACTGTGAGCTGGAGTGATGACCCGGTAGTGACAAACAGAAAGCATAAAGGAATAATCAGAACTGCTAGAACTGATTTTATCTGTGTGTGTGTGTGTGTGTGTGTGTGTGTGTGTGTGCAGGGTGTGTACCCCCTCCCTCTCTCTCCCTCTCTGTGTGTGCTCCTGAGTGCAGGGTATGTACTCCCTCTTCCTTCCCCCTCCCTTCTCTCTCTCTCTCTCTCTCTCTCTCTCTCTCTCTCTCTCTGTGTGTGTGTGTGTGTGTGTGCATTTTAGCTATTTAGCTGCAGACACACCCTGTTTATGTGTCAGTATTCTGTATGCTGTATTTGGCAGGTTTTATACCAGGTGCTGGGATAAAGTTCAGAACCATTCTGAATGTAGCCCATTCCTCTCAAATCTTATGATCTGGAGGGAAAGTCAGTGGACTGCAAAAAGCTTGCAGGTGTAATGTGGATTTTTTTCCTCAACTGAAACTAAACGTGAAAAGGTTATATTTTGCATGACACTTGACCTGAGGCCAACATTTAGGTGAACAATAGGTGTGTGGGTGGCTGAGAGAAGGACTGTCAGAAAACCTGTAGTGAGGGGCAGCAAGCAGAGAATGAAGGCCTGGGAACAGACCCAGCGTGACTGTGAGAGAGATGGGAGGCAGGGTGGTAGAGAAAATCTTCTCCTAGTGGGAGGGGCCAGGCAAGCTGTGGAAACCTTTTTCTGGAAAGGTTTGCTTTTATACCATGTACACTAGGGAGTCACTGAAGATTTTAAGCATGAGAAACAATCCGATTTGCCCTTTGAAAACCTCCCTCTGATTAGAGTAGAAATAAGGGATTAATATGCAATATAACAGAAGTCAGAAGGAAGAAGCAAATTGTAAGTAATTATTGTAAACAGAAAACATTTGTTTTAAAGTTCATTTTTTCTTCTCTATATGTTAGCTTATTATGGTGATTACAGACCTAATAGTATTAATAATACTTAATCCTTATTATGTATTTTGTAAATGGCCCTGAATGTAGACATGTACATGGAAAAAAATATCATTATTGAAAAGAAGTTTTAATATGGGAATTACAATAGTACCCTTCATGCTATCTCATTTAATCCTCAATACAAATGTTGTACCCTAGTTTTAAAGATGTTAAATAGATTAAATATCTGTTCTTGGTTCCATCTAGTTGATTGATGGGCCCATGTGGTAAGCCTCCAAAATATTCTGCAGTGCATTGAAATTAGAAAATTAAGGAATACCCAGGGGCCAAACAGCCTGTGTTGAGCGTGTTTGAGAATTTACTAGCCTCACTAATATTCATTGGCTGCAGAGCACAGCCTCAGAAGAGCTGTGAACTACTGAGGATGGAATTCTGTTTTGAGTGATTTGAGATGGGTTCTGAGAAGAGACTTTTACAAAAGCTATTAGGATTACTGACTATTAACTCAGAATTTGCTACCAATATTTATAAATGGTTGCATCTTAGGGCATGCACAGTGGGAAATTAGAGATTTAATATCTTTTTAAGGGAATTTTATAGCCTATGTCTTTAATTCTGTATTTGGAAGAATGACAGTAAATAGGTGTATATTATTCATGAAAACACTTAAAAACTGCCAATTATTTGCCTGTTCATCATAATTAATGATTACTTGTTCTGTTGAGAGCCCAGGGACCTGTCTCTCAGGTATCCAGAATGTCCTTCTCTGAGTAACTGTCATGTTCCAAGTATATCTCACACATGCAGTCTCAATGATCTCCCCATGATGTATAAGTTTTCCAAAGGTAGTGAGGAAAGAAATGTCTGTTTTTTATAAGTTATTTTTAAAATGCTTTTATCTTTCAATCTGTTCTTGAGAAAAATAGTACTTTATCTTCTAAAACTTACTTGTATTTGGGATGCTTCTGAGTTTCAAATCTTAAACCTCTTTATTATTCTGCATTATGGACAGAGATTGTCAACTGGCAGCCTCATGCTCCTGTCCACATATTCAGTTGTTCAGGGGATTTTTACATTAAAATGTCTTGCATTTTCTGATGTCCCTATAAACTTAGAACCTTACTGGGGCCATAGTTCCCTGTGGGTACCGCGAGTTACAGGAATGAAAAGGACTACCCTCCTGGATACTGGGTGAGCCTCCACTTCCCAGGGTCACCCCCTCCTCCTAGCACCTCAGAGCCAGACATTCCCATCTTTTTCTTTATATATTTACCTCAGCCTCTGCAAGCCCATCAGGAGCTTGTGACCTTGGCTGTTCATCCAATTTTTATAAATACTTGCTGGGCATGAAGACCCTTTGTTTTCTTCCTGGTCAGCATTTCTAGTTCCATCATGTCGTGTCCTCATTTCCCAATGCCCAGCTTGCCCAAGTTTGTCCGGTGTTTCTCTGGAATGCACTGACTTCTGGTGCTCTTGCGGTCATTGAGCTCTGTAAGTGGCTGATCATCAGGAAGATGTTCCTCTACTGATGCTCCAACAGCCTCTGCCCAGAGCTAGGCGAGGAGCTTTAAGGACCCGGAGAGCTGAGTTTAAGCTATGGCTTGTATGTCTATGTCTGTTTTCATTCTACCAGTGCCATCTGAGTCTTGACTCTTCAGCAAGAGTGACAAGTAGAAAGAACCTTGGTCATATCTGTTTGTCCTTCATTCCTCACCAGGGAGAGTGACAGCTATCACAGAGCTGGGGTTTGGTAAGGATAAGGTGAGCTGAGTTTAGATTAAATGTCTACTGAGGTTTTTTTTTTTTTTTTTTTTTTTTTTTTTTTTTTTTTTTTTTTTTTAAGTGCTTCCTCAATGAACTGGATTTTAAGTTCAGAGTTAAACTTTCAGAGCTTTTAAACTGATCTCTTGATCCATATATAAGCAGTGGGAAGAACAGAGGGTTTTTACAGACAGCTCTTGGATTAGGAGTCCCACGTGAGTGCATGGTGTAAATACCTTGAAAGAACAGGGCATGATCCTACAGCCATGGCCGCCGTCGCTGCAACTGGCGCCGGGGAGCCTCTGTCCCCAGACGAATTGCTCCCGAAAGCCGAGGCGGAGAAGGCAGAGGAGGAGTTGGAAGAAGACGACGACGACGAGCTAGATGAGACCCTGTCGGAGAGACTCTGGGGTCTGACGGAAATGTTTCCGGAAAGGGTCCGGTCCGCCGCCGGAGCCACCTTTGATCTCTCGCTCTTCGTGGCTCAGAAGATGTACAGATTTTCCAGGGCAGTTTTGTGGATTGGGACCACCTCCTTTATGATCCTGGTTCTTCCTGTTGTCTTTGAGACAGAAAAGTTGCAAATGGAGCAACAGCAGCAGCTGCAGCAGCGGCAGATACTTTTGGGGCCTAACACAGGGCTGTCAGGAGGTATGCCAGGGGCTCTACCTCCACTTCCTGGAAAGATCTAGATTGTTACTTCAATTTGTCCTGGTGAGAGGACTTTGAAATTGAATTGTGTTTGAACTGCTGATTGTTTGGACTTTTTTTTTTTTTTTTTTTTAAACTTTGGCGCATCAGTCTATTTAAATCTGGTGGGAACTCTCTCCGTTTCTCATGGAGAGACTCCGGTTGCACCTGTGCCCTTCATAATGCTCTCACTTATTTCCTGGTCTCAGTTGATGTTAGAGTACAGCCATGTGGAAGGTTATTCCGCGTTATCCCTTTAGTAAACTTCTCCTATCGAAGTTCTCACGTGCCCCTTGTGGGGAAGAAGTAAGCACCCCTGACCATTAAAGACTTTTTCTTTAGAAGAATGGGAATGTCTGGGCCATGTATGCAATGTGAAACTGACAAAATCCATTATAGCTGCCATTAAAAAACGGTCAGCAGGAACCCCTGTATGGTGGAGAAAAGGGAGGCTGGCTGCAGCTTTAGCCAGATGGGGACTGTGGCCAGAGCAGGCGCTCATCCCTCTGCACATTTGGACCTGCGTGCTGTGTAGAAAAGAAGTCAGTGCTCACTTTTTGTATTTAAATATTAAAAGAACTCCAACTGAAAAAAAAGAAAAAGAACAGGGCATGGTGGTGCATGTCTTTAGTTCCAACACCTAGGAGACAGAGGCAGGCAGGTGTCTGTGACTTCATGACTAACCTGGTCTACATAATACACATTGTTTTGTAGCCCATTAGTGAACATGTCAGCTTATCAGTTCTATTTCTTGTACTTTCTGTTCTTTAAGCCATGTCTCCCATTCTCACCCTCCCTCCCCCAAAGCCACTAGGGTCCTGTTTTCTACTTTCTGCTTGAAGAGTTTGGCTGCTATGGATTATAAACGTTACAGATGTTTTTGGTGTAAATAAATATTCAGTGTTAAACTTACCAGGGTAGTGCCTCTGTTTCCACCGTGATTCTTCATTGACACATTTTCACCAGCAGACAAGATCACTAGAGTCCACTCTTCTGGTTGCACATTCAACATATGAATTTTGACAGTATATCACAACGGGTGTCCATCAATACAGCACCCTACAAAATAGTCTCACTGACCTTAGAATCCTAAGATTCTCCCCATCATGCCCACTGTTCCAGATTTTTTTTAAAAAAATAAGTTTCATTGGTCCACATGCATGTATCAATCTTAAGTGTATACACACGTGTCTGTATGAATGTGTGCACATATGTATGTTTGTGTACTCAAGGACAGAAGAGATCATCAGATTCCCTGGAGCTGGAGTTAGAGATGATTGGAAGCTGTCAGATGTCTTCATGATTCATCAGCAGGTACCCTGTCCAGCGTCCCAAATATTTCCATTGTCTTCCTAGTCTTGCCTGCTACAGATTGTGACGTAGCTGTGTAAGTTAGCGCGTGCTTCTCCATGGCTTATTTCTGCTAATCACTGGTTAATATTTTGTTGTCCAGCCATACGACCACTTCATTTCCTACCTCAGCTCCTGAAGCCGTTTGGTTGCTTCCTTGTTACTAATTATGAATGAGCTTCTGAAACTCCAGGGCAGGGCCTCAGCAGACAGAGGTTACTAACTCACCAATACTCTTTTAGTGCCCACTGCCTGTCTCTCTTTTAAGTGTGGAGTTTGACTCTAAATTTGATCTTAATTTCTATCACTTTATGTAATAACGGAGATTTGTTCCAAGTAACTAAAAGGGATCATGTATATATTTAACCCTAATTTTTAATATCTTATTAGTTCTTTAGCAATTTTCTTACAATGTGTTTTGATCATATTTACCCAACCCCTTCCTGTTGCTCCCCACAGATCCACCTCCCTATCCTCCAACTTTGTGGTTTTTATTTTTTTAAGCTCATAACTCTTGGATACCAGTTTGTTTTGTTCATATACTTCTTGCTGTAGGACCTTACACTGGGGTGTGATGGACCTTCTAAGCAATTATCCTCAGGATTTCATAGGATGAAAGTTGTGGCAAGCCTATGCTGTCAGAAAGCTCCATATTTTTTTGTCATTGAGTATTTTTGTGATATCACAACCTGATGGCCATAACAGAATTAACATCAACAGCCAGATCTCTATCATGTGAAATTTGTCTAGGAGAGGGAGTGAAGGTTCCATTTAGAATTCCATCTTGAAGCTTTCAGTTGCTTCTGTATTAAATTAATGTTGAAGTACAAGGTCCTATTACCAAGTTTTAAGAAAGATATAATGGCAAAATAGTTAAGTTTTCTCTTTAATTTTAATTTAATTTTTATCTTAACAAACGTATTTCATCCCTTTAAAAATGGTGGGGTTTTTTTAGGTTTATTTATTATTCATGTGTATGTGCCTGTGTAAGTTTATGTGTGCCAAATACATGCTGTGCTCAGGAAGGCCATAAGAAGGCGTTGGATTCTCTGGAACTAGAGTTCTAGGTGGCTAAGATCTGTCTGATATGGGTGCTTTGAACCAAACCTGGGTCCTCTCCAAGAGAAATAAGCGCTCCTGATCTCTAAGCTGCTACATTTATTTGTTTATTGTGTGTATGTAAGTGTGGGTGTGCATATGCTACTATACATGTGAGAATGTTAGAGAACAACCTCCCATTAGCTGGTCATGTGCGACTTGGGCATCATCACAGCTGGTGGCCAGTGTCTTTACCACCTGAACTGTCTTGCCAGCCCTCATTTCCATCCTTTCTAAAGTGACATGGTGTTTGAATTTACACACTTTGATACTCTAAATGTAAGCAAAAATTTTTTACTGAGAGAGATTACTTTTCAATAAAGTATACAGGGAATCAGAGAACAACAGGGATTCAAATGGAAACGTTATTTCCACTGTGGAAAAAGTGACTTCATTGCCTATATATTTGAACAGCACACTCCACATACCTTTTGGAAAAGAAACAATATTACTTCTTGGCTACTACCACATCATCTTCTGCTTTATATCTGAAATGTCTACTTGATGCAATTAAGAATAGGAGTCTGCCTCGAGCTTTTGTGAACAAAAAACTTTCTTAAACTGCCCGAATTAAAATTTCAGATAACAATGTAAAGGAAATTAAAGACAGCATTTTCTTAGTTCTTTTGATTGACTTTTCCTTTTACTATGTGGAACGGGTGACAGATGGTACGTAATTCTCTAACCTTTCTTGGCCCAAACTTGGGAAATACCACATGCTGAACTACACTGGGCTCAAATCAAATTTATCTATCATTGAATAGTTGAAGCTTGCGGATGTGAAGCCGGGTGATGTAGTTTGTGGACAAGCTCAGCTTCTTCATCCTGAAGATGGAGAGGCTGTGTATTAGTCAGTCACTCAACGCAAGGTGCTGTGCATTGACACTTTAGTAGAGAGAGCCATATGTAAACATAGATTGTGCCTCCGCTGTGATAGACACTGTAGACTCTGGGTTACTCCTTCTTAACCCCACCCTGTGTCAGTAGTGAAGCCAGTTCCTCCTGTGCATGAGCACTGTGGGCATTAGAGAAGCAGTGCACTACTGGACAGGATCCTGCCCACCCCCATGTACGGGCTATACATGCTAGGCCGTAGAGTAGCGACAATCATCCCTTTGAAGCTTAAGCACATTGACACTGGAACAGTTCCGTTTTTATGTTGTGTGTTCATACTTCAAATAAAATCCTTGACCTGTACCATTGAATATCTTTATTATACATGGGAAACACTCTGTTTGAAAAGGGTTAGAATGCATGGAGATATTATTTTTCTTTTGAAGGAAAGTAGACAAGTATCAAATGCATTTTATGAAACATCAGATAGAGGCTTTGCTTTTTAATCTAATCTGCTATTCAATATAATGACCATTATACTCATGTGCCTATTAGAATCAATTTATAAAAATTTAAAAATTAATTGATTCCCTTGCTACACTCACGACACTCAGAATCCTATTTAATCACCCAACCTCTTCTTCAAAGGTAATTACCCTCCAATTTGATGCATATTTTCTTGACATATTTATAATTTTTATTTCATAAATATACAATTCATAATGTTTTTATATGAAATTTAAACTATGCCTAGGTCATCTGTGTAAACCTACACAAGTCATAGTACATACATGTAAATTACTTTCTGTCTAAGAGAATGTTCTGATCACAATTATGCCTCAGTAGATATATGTTTTTTTCCTTTGAAATGATCATATGAACTCCATTGCATTTATGTACTCTGTTACCCCAGTAGCTCTCTCCTGATATATTCTTATTTCTATTTTTCCTACTTAGTCAATGTTGAATAGTGTTTATTCTTAGAACTAAATTGCTGGATTTAAAGATGCGTATTTTGATTTTATGTTTAAAATACTAATAGATGTTCATGAATAGTTTATAAAGGAAACATTACAAGGTGGTATATATGATTAGTTTTGAGACTCATGTGGAGGCATTTCTTTCAAAACTCTTGCTGATACCTGAACTAGATCAGTTAACGAGATATTACTTATTATGTAGTAAAAAGCAACAAATGGTTATAAGGTTGTGGAGTAGGGAGAAAGAACAATATACTGTGTTGGTGCTAAATGTAAGTCAGTCCAATTACTATCGAGATCAGTAAGGAAATTCCTCATAAAAATCAAATTGAACAACTAAAATCGTCCTGGATATGTGCTGGAAGGAGTCAGCATAGCACGCAGGTGGCCGTACACCCTTGCTTATTGCGTATTATCATTCGTAGCAGCTAAGCCGGGGATTCCGCATAGGTGTCCACCAAGGGCATAAAGGAGTGATTAGAGAAAATGTGGTATACGCTGCACAGTGAAGAATTAGATGTAGAGAAGAGTGGATTATATCATTTTCAGGGAAGTGGGTGGAATTGAAGATCAGTAGTATTAAGCAAAATAAGCCAGACTCAGAAAGATACATTATTACATGTGTGATGTCCAGATTTTAAAGAAGATGTGACAGTAGAAAGATGTTAAGGATGAGAAAGCAAACTTAGGGAAGAAGAATAGGAGGATGCCTGGTGTGAATATGGTCAAGTGTGTTGTTCACATATATGGAGATGTCACAGCAAAACTCAATATTTTGTATAATCAACACACAATAATGAAAAGCAAAAAGTTATTGCCATATAGGCAGCCTCATATATAATACATGTTATATATGTCCATATAATTTATATGACAGTGGTGCCTAAGAATAGGCACGCTTGTATGTTCATGTAAAAATGTCAGTGGTGTGATTCTGTGTCAGCTTTAATCTGCATTGGAAAGATGTGTCTCTCAGATAGCAGACCCTGCCAGGCTACAGCAACAGACATTTTTTGTTTGTTTTTGTTTTTGTTTTCTCAAGACAGGGTTTCTCTATAGCTTTGGAGCCTATCTTGGAACTAGCTCTAGTAGACTAGTCTGGCCTCGAACTCACAGAGATCCTCCTGCCTCTGCCTCCCGACTGCTGGGATTAAAGGCGTGCGCCATGCAACAGACATTTTTATTACATAGCCATGGAGCCTCTTGATGTGAAGAACTGTGTGAACTTCACTAACTCCATCAGGCCACTGTTTCATGTTGTTACACTGTCCTGTAAATGAACTAAGCAATCCATGCATATTGCTTATACTGAGAGTAGAGGCCACGCCTGTCTCGGAGTCTAAATGACAAAATATTCTCCCTGAATCTTTTTGCTCTTTCAGCAAGGTAGCTCACATCTACCAGGCTTGGGCTGCGACATCACACAGACTCCTTGATTTTGTGTAGTGTTTGGAAACTGGTTCTGCTCTGTAAAAGGAAGAACCTGTTACACTTGCCAGAGTGCCAAGCAGAAAGTTCTGGCTAAGATTTCTGGGAAAATGGTAGCAGGATTGTCTCCTCAGTTCACAAACATTCATATCCTAAGCAAATCCTTTTATGTCAAAAGTGACACAACATGGAATGTAAATAGTACCTTTGAAGGTAAGAACAGTGAGCTTAGACTTGAATTATTTCCATATGGTCAAGCTATAGTGTTTGTCTAAAAGAAAGAAGCTAGAGGGATTTCTACAGCTTGTTATCTCTAAAGACTTCAAGTATATCTGTTTGGTACCAACGTGGATAGGTGTGAGGTAGAGATCTCTTCTGCTGCTATTGGTTTTAGTTCTTGCACACTTTCTGTGATTTGTGAACTGGATGCTATTTCTGCATATATCATAGGTTACATTCATCTCATTTGTATATTGATATGTAAAATACATTTTGTACACTTTGTGAGAAAACTGATAGATTATTTAGATGAAACAAAAACCAAAATAGTCACCGAAGAAAAAGAAAAATCTGTCCGTGTTAGGAAAAGGGCTTCTATGCATTCGCAGTGAGTGTTCCTGAGATGAGGGTGTGTGCCACCTGCATAGACTTTCCTCTCCTGAGTTTTCATAACCCTACATTCTTTTCCTTTGCTTCTCACAAACATATTTATCAGCACAAGATAAATTCCAAAGCATTTTGTTGAAAGCATAAGTGCATTTTTAATGTGTCTCTGAGATGACTTTACCTAGCACCCCACCAGACTGAGATTTCTTTATCTTCTAGACTTTGCCCCTGAAGAAGATTCCATGCAAAGCCAGCGCACCCTCAGGCTCCTTTTTTGCCCGAGACAACACAGCAAATTTCTTATCCTGGTGCCGAGACTTGGGGGTGGACGAAACCTGTCTTTTTGAATCTGAAGGCCTGGGTATGTATTTCTGTAACGACTTCAGTGGAGGGGGTATTATTACTGCCTTTTCTCCCTTTGTGTGCACCTACAGGTTTTGTGTACTGCTGCTTTTTAGATTATTTTAAATAAGTGGGAGTTAGTTGTAACAAGTCGTGGTAGAAAAATGCATCTGCCATCTTACTGCTGGCCACCTAGTTGATAAAATAGTACCGGAGCAGAAAGGGCCGCGTTTTCACAGCCAGAGCTGAGTGCATCCACACAGGCTAAGTGTTTGCGCTCTATCAAGGGCGAACCCCCGTGAACGGTGAAAACTTCAGTTCTTTCTTTCTTGAGACTAAAGTTCACTACTTTATGTATTTAACTGATTTTAGGGTTAACTGATTTAGGTGTGTCTGGGGGTATTGAAGTAACTTCAGAAGATAGGCACTTCAGTGAAAATACCTTCCCAGATTGCTGTTTCCTGGTGTTTTTTTCTTCTGATTGAATTTTGGCAATCCATTTCCAGACCACACAATGAGATTTTTAATTTCTTGGAGGGAGACATACGATATGTTTAACTAGTGAGTGTTTCCACACTGCCTGACACACTGGGATTAAATGTCCAAGTTTACTGCAGAAGTCCCCCTACAATGTAATTCTAACTTGAAGAATATTGGAACTAAGTTACCCTTACTGAAATGGAGCAAAGTCAAGAATGGAGACTTCTAATGGAAAAAGAGAAGTTTTGGCTCTGTTTGTCTAGGGCTCTAAAAATCAATTTACAAAATCACATAATACCAAATATTACCATTAAAGTAAGCCAAGCATCCTTTAGAGGATAAGTCCATAAACAACCTTCCAAACAGTTGAAAGAGCCTTTGTCCCTGAGCCTTGGATAATAATATCTCTCTGCAAAACCCAGAAAACTCAACAGTGGGAACTTGGCATTTCATATACTAAGACCATTTGTGTCTCTTCCAAGATGAGGGGATAAGATGTGAGAAAGATTAACAGTCTAGGAGTTTCCTCAGCGGAGAAGAGACTAATATCAGTTCTGTGTAGGAGGGTATTCTAAAGTGGAAAGAGAAAGGATGAAGCTGGGTAGTTACACAGTTGTGTGGCACACACAGCAGTGCCTTCCTGAAGGCTCACTGAACGAGCAGGCTTTGGCTGTTGTTGGTGACAGGTATGAGCCTCTGTGGACATGGATCCCCTTCAGCCCAGGAGCGATGTGACAGATAGATTCTAACTTTTAGGGGTGTCGGGTTAGTAGTGAAGAATGATAGGAAGGAAATGAAGAAGAGTGACTTGGAAGCAAACCTAATATCTAGCAATGTCTGTCGTGTAGCTGCAGTCAGTAAATGTCAGTCATGAGGACATCCGTTGTCTCACCCAGGTAAGGGGACAGTTAACATCACGTTTTAAATTATGAGGTGACCCCTACCTCACAATTTAAAGAATGGCCACACAGGAGAAACTGCCTTAGATCTGCATTAACTTATGAATTTGATTATTGTGCAGGGTTTTATTAAAGATGCATTTTTAACGTACTGGTAAAATTTAGTACAAATGGGTTATAAATAGCTCTGCATATTGCTGTGGTCTTCATGGCTTTTCTCCAAGTCTGAGTTCTTGTGTTGTCTGGACTAATAGGACTTTCAGTAGAATCCAGCAGGAATCAATGTGGTACCAGATTCCTCCTTGGAAATACCTCTGCAGTTCGCATTTGTGGTGTACCTTTATGCTCTGGAAAACCCAATTCAATTTAACTCATAAATAATATGTTGTCTGGAAACTGTAGACATTAAAGAAATTTATTTCATGATCTTGGTGTATAACCATATAGTTAAGTAAAGAAAAATTAGACAGCCTGCATCTTCCTATTTACAAAACAAGGTGACATTATGAAAAGAAAGTTTATGATAATTTATATATAAAGAAATATTATATGTTTTGTTCCTTAAATACTTGATTTTGATTATCTTTTGTATCTTAGCTTTTAACTTTAAATTAAAAGGTATTTAAATGTTCAAGTAGATTCAATAAACCCAAGATTTCAGGTCTTCTAAAATTTAAAAATTATTTTTAGGATCAGTACCAAACTAACCGAGACAATCAGGCTCTCTGTTTGCTGCTCAATTAAAAATACATTTGAAATTTCAGGGGGTGAGAGTGGGTATCCGGAGGTGTATTATAGGCCCAGGGACCCAGTGAAGAGGGTCAGGATTATAGCATTGATTTAGGATTAGTTGGAGAAAGGAAACAGCTGGGCCCATGGATATTAATGACAATAAAGAGGAAGGACAAAGAGAAATCTCATTTCCCAGAGGAGCCTTTCTCCCTGGGTGTTTTTGTTATTATTCTCCGCTGTTGAGGATGCGGCAGAGCCTTGCTGCCGGCCTTGGCCTTGGCCTTTTCCACAACAATGGTGCTGTGTGCTCTGCTTGAGGTCTTTCACCTTCACTTTTGAAAGGGAATTTAGGGCAAGGTTTTTCTTTTTCCTTTTTTTTTGCCCTACCTCAAGATTTCGTTTCAGTGGTGTGCGATGAAGAACATCCTTTGTGCCCCAGTGTTTTGAACAGAAAGCAAAATGAAAAGATGCCCTGATGAAGGGCAGAATGTGTCTGAGTGACTGATAAACTAGATCACAGTGCTGCCTGTGTGAAGAGGCTTCTGTTCATGCTGCTCTGAGGGCTGAGCCTGCATAGAGAAAGCCTCCTTATCTGGGCGGCAGCAGTAGCTGCTTGCTCTGTGCAGCAGCCGTGTTGCCTGCGGTTATTTCTCAGCTGACTTCATCTGCTGTCTTTGCACAGCAGAAATGTCGGGAAATCTCCCTGGTGGTGTGGTGGGGACTTGGAGGGAGAACTGGGAGTGTGGCAGCTGCCAATGCCAGGTATGGCTCATGTTGCCTTTCTCATTCTGGGAAAACAACATGTCTGCAGCACAGGCAGGGTGTGACTTGTAGGTCATTCTCTTGTTTTTTTTTTTCTTTTTTGAAACACCGACTTTTGTAACTCAAACTGGCTTTGAATTCCTTTGGATCTCAGGATGACCTTGACCTTTTGTTTGTTTTTGTTTTTGTTTTGCTTTTTGAAACAGGATTTCTCTGTGTAGCTCTCAGTCTGTCCTGGAATTTGCTCTGTAGACCAGGCTGGCCTCGAACTCACTACCTGCCTCTGCCTCCCCCAGTGCTGGGATCAAAGATGTGCTCCACCTCCACCCTGCTGACCCTGAACTCTTGGTCCCCTCTCAGCTGGCCAAATACTGACTTGTTCTACTTTAATTCTGAGTGATAATTTTCTTCTATAAATGTCAGTTTTAGATAATAAGATAACCCATACTCAAATATTGCTTCAGAAATGAGCAAAGAGAAGCAGGGAGAAAGGTGATGAAGAACCTACTGAAAAAAGACTAAGTAGACTAGTTAACTGAGATAAAATCACTGGGCATGCTGGTACAATGCTGCCAATGTTTCACTGGTGGTAATAAATGAATGTTATCTGAAATGATATTGGTAAATGAAAGTTAAGAAACACCTGCATATATGATTTTTGAGAATATATTTCTGAAGAAAGTTAGGATGGTAGCTTGGCCTTAGATACAGTAATACAGTTTTAACAAGTTTTTAAATTTCTGCTGACTTCTCTGAAGGAAATTAGAGGGAAACCCTAGTGTCCATTGAGACATTTTAAAAAATAAAAATAAGTATCCCTGGCATTTGATGCTATTTTGAACAAACTATCATGGTTCATAGATATCAAAATTATTTTCTTGAGACCATGTAAGGAGTGGGGACATAAGGCCCCCACAGTGAACATTAGACATGGTTATATCTGTGTATAGCAAAGAAGGTCACATTCATATTATGGAAGGAGAATGGAGAGTTTGGGTTGTAAGTGATACAATCTTCACTTACTAACACGCCAGGCTTCTTAACTAACAAGTCACAGCTTGTGCTAAGTGTATCTTAAGAAGAAGTTGGGGTCATTCATGATGTTTCATAATTCGCACTCTGTTAAAGCCTTTCCAGTCAGGCTGTGCGGAGCAGGTGACAGAACCGCGTGGAGCCATGGCGCGGAAGCCTGTGGCTCTGCATGCTCTGCCGAGCTCTAGCTCTGGCTGTCTCCATGCGATGCCCCACTGAGGCTGATGCTCCTCTGGAAGGTCCTCCCAGAGCTCACCATTGTGCTGCACATGGAAAACTAGGCCATGGCGTGAATTTAAAAGTTTGCTGTTCATCAGCTCAGTATCAGAATAATTCCTCGTTTCTCCTTTTAGTGTGTGTTTAATAACGGAGTAACAAACACAGTTACACAGTTTAGAACACAGAAGGGGTGAAAGTATTTTTTTAATATCAGAGATATATAAGGATTATTAGACTGTATTTGTCAGTAATCCTTCCATCAGTAATCAATGAATTTTCAAATGTTAATTTAGGATTTTGACCACCTTTAAAATGACACTGGTTGTTTTTATGGGTCTTGTTTTGTAGTTTAAATTAATGTCAGAAATATATGATTTATTACAAGTTCAAAATATCTTAAATTTTGTCTTAAAATTGATGCTCTTCTATGCTTTTCTCAGGTTTCTAAAGTATAGTCCGTTTTCTTTACTAGTGATGCTTTTATTTGTAAGGAGCATCTGTAGCCCACAGTAGCAAACTGGTGTAGGATATATCAATTTTATTTCTGTAGACATGTTTGATTTGCTCTGTTTATACACATTTTTGTTATCTGGGTAATGGAGGGAGGGTCAGGGAATTCTAAAAGCACACATTTTACTTGACATACGTGTATCAATATCAACATGTTGTTGACTGATTGTAGGACCTGGAGCGCAATGATGTTCATCTGTTTCTCAGAGAAAGAATCTGCCCACCGAGAGACGGGTTTGCTGTCTGCTGTGTAGCATGCACTGTGGCTCCTGTGACTGTCACTCTAATTCTGGTTCCCGGTGTCTGTGCTTGTGTGGTTCCTACTCTTTCCATGCACCACTGTGACTAGCAGGGTTCTGTGGTTCTGGATTGTTTCCATAGCAAGCCTATGGTCTCACTAAAGTGAAATGGACCTCACCACCTTTCACTGCCTGGTCACTGGTTGCATCAGAAAAATACTTGATGCCTGCATCCCTTGTGTGATATGCCCTCCCCCCAGTTCTTGTTCTTGTTTTGTCTGTATTGAAAACTTTAAGAATATGTTAAACTATAGATTAAATCAAACCAATGTTCTTATTTGCTAGTTATTAGTATTAATGCAGGACAGCAATTCCATGATACTGATTTAGCTCCAGGTTGTTTACATTAATTTTTCTTTTTCTCCAGGTTTATTTTTCCTTTAGATTTCTTTCAAAAATTTCTTTATTTAAAAAATACCATTTTAACATTTTAACCATGCTTTATTTCATTATGTTTTTTTTTCTTTGTCTCTCTTTCTTGAGAATAGTCTCAAGTAGTCCAAGCCAACCTGGTGGAACTTATTATGTAGCTGAGGATGATTAGAATTTCTGACTCTCCTGCCTCCCACTATAGGTGCTAGGACTACAGATATATACCATCACCCCCAAGTTAGCTTTTATTTAAACCCAGGCATCCCTTTTCAGAACTAGCTGACTGCACACTGCCTAGGAAAATGTCCAGGATGATAATATTGAGTTGTTGGAAACTGTTGAGTTGCTTCCTGGGTAGCAGTTTTCAGGGGCTTTAGAGAATCAACGTTGACTGAAAGGACAGTGGGCAGCTGCAGCTCTTCCAGGGTGGGCTCGGCACTGCCCCAGGTTTAATGGTTGTATCTCTGTGCTCATCAAGGGCAGCTAAGCACAGCACAGGTGTTACTCTCTGGACTTTGCCAGCCGATGTCACTGCATAAACAAAAGCCTGTGACAGGGAGAATCAAACCTTTCGTTATCCCAAGTTACAGCTGCTAAGTGGCTGGTCCAAGATTCAGATGCTGCTTTCTTCACCTCCAAACACTATACCCCTTATGGAAATGAATAATTTGAATAAGCTTATAAAGTTGTATGGGATTATAAGTAAAAGGAAAATAACTCAATGTAAATAAAACCAACTTGGATACCCTTCCCTGATCATCATTCTTCATGCTGGAGAAAGAAAGCCTGGGCTCCAACACATTTCTTCATCCAACTTCACTCCATTTGTTCTGTCCTCAAGGAGGAGAGCATTGTGTGAGCACTGTCTTTATATTATTGGTGTGGATGCCTCGTTCTGTTTTAAAAAGCATTGAGTTGATAGAAATCTTCAGCCTTGTTATGTCTTAATATTCTGTTGTGGTACTAAGATACCTTTACTGAAGCAAACTATTCTGAGACAGCTCAGAATTTCAGGTTACATGGCAGAGAAGTCACAGAGGCAGGAACATGAGGGAAGTGGTACTTTACATCCAGTCAAGATCAGAGAGCCGGGAACCAATGCACACTTGCCTGTGCTCAGCTTGCCTCCCTACTGAACCCCTGCTCAGAGAATGGTCCTTTCCATCGTTTAGTCCTCCTGTGTCTCACAGACCTTACTATGTCCCCAGTGAGCCGTAGGCCTGTCTCCTAGGCATCGTTAACAATCGTGGCAGCCATCTCACGGTGCTGTGAGAGCCTTCTCCGCTGCAGACCAGTTGTGTTTGATAGTTCACAATTCTAGGCACTAAACCTTTCGATTTGTTCTGTACCTCAAACATGGCTGCCCTTGACAGCTCTTGTATTTAAATTAGATTTCTCTGTGGGTACCACCCAGAATAATGACACACAAGGAACAACTGGTAGCTGACCCTCCACTTTCCTGGCCCTCAGTCTTGGATTATATAGACTACACCAAGAGAGAAATATCCACCAAATCCACCAAATCATCATACTCACCATGACCTGTATTTCCCATAAGTAGAGCATGCTTCATAAAACCACCACACACTTGCACATTTTTAGTAAAGAAAGAAGTTATGAAAGATATTATAGTGTTGACTAACACACTGGTTTTCAGACATGCCAATCATCACCTGTAAAGTGTGATCAGTAAGATATTGATCAGTAAGGATAGGATGTTCCTAAAGCCTCCCAGGTGATACCTGTACTGCTGACCTCTGGATGGACCCCATCTCACTCTCAAGGAACTGACACTAGCATTGATTCAGAGCCATGAGATTCTTTTAGAAGCAGAGAAGTAGAAGACACGGCCGCAGCCTTGTGTAGAGACCCTGCCTGTCTGCTTTTCAGTCCCATCCTTTCCTTACCTTCCCCTCTGGTTTATTAGGAGTTATTATCTCCTGCGAGATGATATTTGGCCATGAATTTTTGATATATTCCTAATTTTAAAACAATATCTCAATACTGTTGTGGTCCAGTTTCTTTTACTAAATTATACTAAATATTGCTCTCCAAGGCTAAATACTATAGCCTTTATTTGTATAGAAACTAAGTGACCATCAAACTTTCTGTACTTTTCTTTCTTTGTTCATTTGTTAAAGGTTAATGTACATAGCCAAACTACACATACACAGTGTTGTGTACTTTGTTCTTGAAGATTCTGTGACATTTAAAACCAGGTTCTATTCCTGGGTGAGTAGCCTTCCATCTAGGTTATAAACTATTTTGCGGGGGGGGGGTGTCTCAGTCATGGCTGGCCTGTAGATGACTAGGCTAGCCTCCAATTTACAAAGATGGCTGCTTCTGCCTCCCGAGTACTTGGATAAAGGTGTGCACCGCCATTCCTGCTTCAAATGTATCCTAAGTTGCTGTCCGGGCTCCTTTTCCTAGGGAAGCATAGTGTCAACCTGATGCTGCAGCCTTTCATATCATAATCAACATCAAACTAGGAGCTGTTTTAGTCTTAAGAAAATCAGTGTCGAGGTGTTTAGGTCTTAAACACAACTTCTATAAATGTAATTATTAGTCAGATTTGTGACTGGTATAATCTTGTAAAAGCCAAAGTTTATAAATTTATATCAGCTCATAAAATTAAAAAAATATTCATTGTCATAAGATGCTCTGAATGAGCATTCCCCCACCATAATGTTCTTTTTTTTCATTCTGGAATATTTTTTTAACAGTTAATGTAATAACTGGTTAACTACAGGGCACAAGAAAATGGTCATAGGAACAAAAGTGGATTAATGTTAATTGACTCAAACAAATGATCTTCCTAGGTAAATCATTGATAACAACAAACTTGTAATAATGAAGAGGAGAGCTGCCCTCCGGCCAGCGTTTTCTGTTTCCCAAGTGCTATTCTCAGCACTGTATTTTATGTAATCACCACAGAGTGTTATGAGATAAGGAGGTGAGAACTTACAGAATTCTCCTCCGTATAACACAGATAATACCCACGAGGCCTCACATGCCCACCCACAGCCCTCTTTCCGCCTACTGCCTTCGGAGTAGAGCTCCTTATGGCGTAAACCTCAAGGTCGATTCGTGGGTCTAATACACACACTTATGCTACTGAAGGGTTCTAAATCCAATTTTCCACTGATGTGCTGAAAGTGGTTTTTTGCTTATTAAATAAGTATTTAACCTCAAAGCTAAATTCTTGTCATTTATAGAAATGCTAGGCAATATCATCTTTCTAACTTTCGACTTTCTCTCAACTCTTTCCACAAGACTGTTCTAACATATAACATGTGGAGGAGTCAGATATGGTGAAGACTGCTGCATTGTGCACCTCCACATATCAGCCAGGCCTGCAAGTCATCTTTCACTTCCTTTTCTTTGTCTGCTTATATTTGTTGGTTTGTTTTGTTTTGGACCATTTTAAGCAGAGTCTCGTCCATATTTGCAAGGCCATTATGATAGAAGATAGTAATTTATAACTATAAAAATTGAAAGAATTTTACTATTGCTATAAAAAGGATGCTAATTCCCTTGAAACTTGAGATTAAACTCAGTCTTTCCATGAGATTCCTCCTTCTGTGAAATGCCGCTCTGTTTTACATTAATTTTTAATTTTGCATGCAAAGTTCTAGGTTTTATTGTACATTCACACCATATATGTAAGAATCCTCTTGTGTTTTCACTCATCCCCTTCTCCCACCCTCTCCCATCTGAGAAAGTTCTGTTTTCACTTGTCTCTGGGCCAGTTCTGTAAAGATGAGAATGGGAGCCCTGAACTTACTCCAGTTTCTCAAACTGATTTTCTCACATGTCTACGTGGAGTCTACATTTGAGTTTGACATGCAAAATGTTTTATTTTGACAACAAGGAAGTCAGGAGATGCGTAATGGAGATGTTCCCTTCACGTCAAACTCCTCATGTTATCCCCAACAAATTTCATTTTCTGTGTAATGTTCCTGTTTGTACACCAGTGTGCACCAAGTCACTAAAGAATCATGACATTTGTGTCAGGTGTTGCCTTTTAGAGTTAGTCATTGCCTGTGCATGGACCCACTTCCTCTGGCCACTAGGGTTTTTGTGTTGTTTTCATTGAGAAATGCATGACGTCATAGCTGAAGCTCCTGGAGCTCTGGCCACCTGTTTCACCCAGCTTTCACAGGAGGCGAGTGAGTCAGCCGGGCTCTAGAAGTCTTCTTCTCACTTCCTTCCTCACTCCCTTTGTTCTCTCTCCCACTCAAAGCTCCATTTTGTTATCTTAGTTTCACATTTTAAAAAGTTAGAGTCTTAGAAAATTGATGACCTAGATTGGTTTTTGCGTTTTGCTCCTGTGTCTGTGGTGTTCGTTGCTGTTCTGTTTGACATGGCTATCGGTGTAACTCACATTCCCCAGATCATTGCACTGAAGTTGATCTAACACACTAGGCCTCATGAGATGGCTGTCATTCTAGCCTAGGCAGCTGGAACTTGTGATGGTCTCATTCATTTAAAGACTCTTTACCTAATCAGAAACCAGGCAAGGCCCCCTTAATTAGGCTTTGTGACAGTTCTCCACTGGTCACCTAAAACTAAGCTTTGCTTATCGGGAATGGGAATATTTGTTGTTTCAAGTTTTCCATGATCAATTACGTTTTTAGTACGCATTTCTGATGAATTTTTTTAAATCTAAAGTGGCATTTTATAACCAAATAATAATACTTAGTTCGAATGTCCCTTTAAGTCAAATGAAATCACAAATTTTAATATTCCAAATAAATATATGTTTAATATTCATATCTATTCCAAACAAATCCTGTTGTTATCTTTGAACTTAATATCGCTATTACATTATTAGTGGAGACATTAGAATATTTAGATTAAGTAAATAGATAGTGGGGCTTGAATTGTTATAAAATTCTAGCCTTATGAGTTAGAGCAAGATTATTATTTTTATTATACATATATAGTTTTATTAGAATAATAACTTTTGGAACACTTTCCTCCATGCACAGTTTTGTTACATTATTTATTTTATTTAATGTTGAATATTACATTTTTCCAATGCCTCACTTTTGGTTAGGAGACTAGAACAAGCAACATGCACTCTTCTTGTGGGCTCAGAAATACAAGTTTGTATTGTCTGCCTTGCTGAGCTACCCAAGCCTAGTCACAGAATATGAGTTTGATACTATGTAATACTGCCATAGAGTACAGAAACAGCACCTCATAAAGGCTGTTCATTGGCACATTTTATGGGCAATGCTGAGTGATGGACCTTGTTATACTCCCATGTCTTAAGAATCTGGTCAGTGGAGTGTGTCTCTTTCTAAAGTATCAATTACTGATTAGGAGAGATCGTCAAGTTGGAGGTCCCGTTTGACATCTGCCTTTATTTGGAGGTGAACAAAGAAGCTTGTTTATAAATTTTCATACTTATCAATTCAATTTGCTATAAGAATCAGGTGTGTACCCAATATATTCAAAAAGTTAATCCTTACTGCATAGTTTTTTGTATGGTATGTTTCAGTTTCTCATGTATAGTTACTGCTACATATGTATCCAATATGGACCTACTAATATTAACTAATTGAAGACAGTGTTTTTATAGCGAGTTCATTGGACCAGTGGGGTTTGGGACACAGGTGTAGTTTCAGAAAGTATTGTGCATCTTCAGTTGAGGGTTTGGGGTGAGTCTTATGAATGCCAGAATGAGAAGCCGCTCATCTCTGACTGTGAGGGCTAGAGGGGAATTATTGGCAAGCTCGTCACTCATAGATACTTTATAGTCTTTTCTATTGTAAAGGTATGTACATCTATCTTGTCTTCCAGTTCTGCACAAGCAGCCCCGAGAAGTGTGTCTCTGTTTACTAGAGCTTGGCCGGATTGCAGCCAGGTAGGTAAGACCTCCTCTATCATGTCAAGGAAGAGACATATCTCAGCTGCAGGCAACAAGAACATGCTAGCTTATCATTATTGAAATTCAAACTGGATGTGAAGAAACCATTTAGCAAATGTAATTGCTTGGATCATCTTGAGAGCCATAGTTAAAATTAAAAGTACATCTCTAGTACTCTCAAAACTGCAGGCATGGGGCAAGGGCAGGCTTTACCTAAGCTGTCATTGATACCATTTAATTTAATCCATTTTCTTTCATATCTTGATGGAGCATGGAGTGGAATGATCTCTGCCTTTAATGTTTATGTGTTTATTTTTACTTATACCTGTATCATGTGCTTGCTTGTCTGTATGTGTACCATGTGCATGTAGGTGCTGCAGACTCCCGAAGAGGGCATTGGGCTCCCTGGAACTGGAGTTACAGGCAGTTGTGATCTGCCTAGTGTGGGCCCTCTACAAAAGTAGGAAGTAGCTATCTCTACAGGTTCCTACTTGACACTGTACGGGACCGTACCGTTTATTCAAAGGGAAATCTGTTCTCTCATTTCCTTCCCATTCATCCCTTCTTTTCTGCTTAATAATTTCAGTCTCCTATTTGCATCTTTTTTGGGGGTCTCTTATCAATTTTTATCCCTCAGAACTTTTACTTTTGAATTGAATGGGGCTAATTTTTGTATCATTTTCTGTTGTTAACAAATAAAGATACAAGCTTATTTTTTTATAAGATTTACTTTTTTATTTTTATACTAAGTGTGTGCATGTACTTCTGTGTGGAAGTCTGTGACTGTTTTTGCAGGTGCCTGCAGAGACCAGAATAAGGTGTCAGATTCCCTGGAGCTGAAGTTATAGGCATCTGTGTGCTACCCTATGTGGGTGCTGGGAACCAAACATGGGTCTTCTGTAAAAGCAGTACATGCTCTTAACCATTGGGCCATTTCTCTAGCCCCTTTGTGATTATGGAAGGAGATGTTCTGAAAAGTTTTTATGTCCGAAAGGACAAAAACAGGTAATTTTTAGCGATCACAGCTAGGTAAGTTGAGGAAAGGATCCTGTTAGCCAAACCAACTTGCTCTGGTTTCATACTTCCCTGTTTACAGCCTTGCCAACCACTAGACAAGGCCATGAGATAGTTGTATGAAATCTAGAGAAGGAGAGATGAAGATGAAAAGATTTGAAGAGATCTTGAGGCAAAATAAATGTTCAATTAATTAGTCATTTTTCTGATGCAGATCTGGATTAAAATTAAACATATGCTTCTAGCACTCCCAACCCTGCAGTCATGTGATCTTTGCTTAAGCCATCATTGATACTATTTAATTAAATGCATTTCCTTTCTTATCTTGATGGTCATGGAGTGAAATTTTCTGTGCCTTTAAAGTTCATGTGTTTCCTTATGCTTGTATTGTGTGCCTGCTTGTCTGTATGTGCACCATGTGCATGTCAATGTTGAGGTCACATGAGAGATAGTAACGGGTAGGGTTAGATGGAGAATTTATGTACATAATTAGGAGAAAGAAAACACCAATTTTTACATTGTAAAACTCTAGTCCAGTAACAAACACTGCCAGTGAATGTCTCTTTTTTTTAATAGTCAGAAGTAATTCTGAGGTCTTTAAATCACCATAGCCAATAAATTTTTAGTGAGTTATGTAATATATAAGATTTTTTATTTTATCTCAATAATTACAGTGAAAAAGATTGCTTCAGTATTTTTAATTAAAATTAATATTACAGTGTATTACCCAACAAGGAATAAAAAATGAGATATTTGAAGATTTCCCTAGTCCCACACCACTTCCAGATAACTGTTTAAGGGCTTTCAGTGATACTCACGGATCTACCTTCCCGGCATAGTCCAAGCTTGCATCTGTTGGCCAGCCTCTTCCGTTCCACCACATCCTTGAATTGTGTGGAGGAGGCAGTGGGACAAAGGTACTGCGGCTCCCAGAGTCAAGCCTCCTCCACTAGCTTTGGACGCTCTCCCGGTGCTGGTAGAGTGGGGTAGAGACAACAGAAAGGAGCAGACACTAAGGAAAAGCATAATCAACCCACAACTACCTTGAGATACTCAACTAGAGGGAACTTAGAGACTCTAGAAGATGTATAAAGGAAATACTGTGTGATATAATTATATGGATAAAATATGAGGACCATGCCGGACTCTACTCTGTGCTTAAACAGTACAAATGGATTCATTAGCCGGCCAAGCTTTAAGAGGGGAAAGTGACCACAGGAAGACTGCCTGCCTGCCTCCACACAGTAACGGGGGCGTTGCGTCCCCCATCTAGGGTAGTCATTTTCCTGCTCTTAACTTTTTATTTCATAACTGTTTGCTATTACATAACTACTTTAATTCAGACAGAACATTTCTAGCCATGGCTATCACACCATAGGTGAAGTTTGGCTCCAAACTTTAGATCTGGCATCTGTTCTCCGTAATGTAGGCATGTAAAACGAACACATGTCTTGTTAAAGAAGAGAGTAATTCTTCTCAATTCCAATGGAATATGTCATATGAAGAGTTTATCCCTCACTACAAATAATTAATTACTTTGTCAATCAATTAGTTTATTTAAAACCAGATCCCCTGTAGACCAGGCTGACCTCACATTCTTTGTATAGTGGAGTATGGCCCTTGTGTCCCACTTCCAGTTTCCCAGGAGGGGCACAGGGTGCTGGAGACCAATCCCAGGGCTTTGTCATGTTGAGCAGACACTATGGACTGAACTACCTCTAAAACTCAGCACAGATATTTTAGGCAGTAATTATTCTGTGTTATACACACCCATATTTTATGACTATGTGAGTTAAGATAAAGGCTGAATTTGTTCCAAAATGTGTACCGTGGAAGTCAGTATCTCATGACAGAGTTGACATTCCAATCACCTCAGCATTGCAGCCCTGTAGGCTGTATTTCTGCCTCCATCAGCTGAGTGGGTCTTGAAGCACTGTATACTTTGTACAGAAGAAAGAGGGCAGTGCATTCCTCTTGCTGTTGTTTTAGTTAAACATTGAATGGATGCCAGTCAGATAAACTGTTATTCAGGTAAAAATTCCTATTTGTTTCTTTCTGAACACATCTGAACTATTTTTTTTGGTTTTGCTAGAAGCTCCTAAAGTAGAATAGCATGTCTATCCCTCATCTAGTCTTGTTTCACATATAAACTCTGCCTCAGATTTAGATTTAGATGCTTGAGGTTACTCCCTCCTCCCCTATGTCTACTCCTGGAGATCAGACTAACACATTTGAGCAGTTTCAGCCCAAACTAGGAGTGTGGTTTTTAGAGCACACTCAGAAACCACATTTGTCTTCTCCCATAAAGATGCATTTGGTTTACTAAATGTCCTGAATTCTCCTTAGCTTTGTGGGTTTTTTTTTTTTTTTTGCATTGAGAGGGGATGACTTCTTATATACCACTCTAAATGGTACCCCCAGACTCCACATGCATGCTCCTAAAAGCACCAATATCACTTGATAAATGATTCTCTGAGTACTTCAGAGCCTCTGCTCTATCTATTCTTCTTCCTGGAGACACTCAGAAGAACTCTCTCAAGAACCAGAGTCAGTCTGGCCTCTGTGGTGGTGACTGTAATTTTGTTCTCATGGCAAACTTTTGTTTTAAGCTAAATAAAGCTGTCGTTGTTGGAAGGTAAAATTTCTCTGCTAGTATTTGAGAAAAAAAAAACATATTTCTGAATGCAAAAGTTATGACATTGGCCAAAGCAACTCAACAAAATCAAAAGATTCTTTGACCAATATTTTAGCATTAATTTCCACAAAATGAAGAAATAAATGAATGATTTCAACATCCTTTCAGACTGCAGGATTCAGGTTATCTTCTTGATAAAAGGGACAGCTTCTGAGGTGGTAGCTTGGTGGCAAGGATGCTGCATGCCACATCTTCTCATGCCTTTATGTTCTGGTGCTCTGTGATCTAGAACAAGTTTATAACAATTCAGAGGAAATATTTTGAGAACATTTTCATTGCTCTTCTATTTCAGTCTTAGTGTAATGAAATGTTACTTAAAAGAAAAGTGATCGTGTGCTAAGATCACTAATTGATTCACTTGGAGACCTGCAAGGACTGCTGGGAGTTTATGTGTCCTTTCCCATGGCTGGGACATTTTCCACATATAATTCTAAGTTTACATTCCTTAAAATAGGGAAAATGGGGCAAAATTACCTGGCAAGAATCTATAAACCATCTGTTGCATGCCTTAGAAAGAGGGAGTTTCATTAGTCTATAAAGTTTGTCCCCCAACCCTACTGCAATGAAGCACAGATGTCTTTTCTTGGAAAGTACCATCTCCTAAATAGTTCGAATATATTGTCTCCGTCAGGAAGGAGTTTGGTGGTACATTAATTTCAGTTAGCGTAATCCCATAACCACATCTTGTGCCAGCAAAATGAAAGGCCCATTACTGTATTCTCCCCATACAGTCGTCAATCCCAAGACTCCCTAGCTTGTTACTTTTTAATGAGATGAAAGTAGGTGTCCAGCCTCTGAGATATAAATACTGTGTCTATATTTCTGGATTCTGCAGTAATCAGGACCTAGCTTTAGTGAACTCAGCTATCTTGATGACTGCAGTTGAACCCATATTGGGGTTGGGAAAAGGAAAGCCCCCTGCTCCCAAAGTTCTAACACCTTGTTCTTGGAAAGAAGGAGAAGCATTAATTTGTGAAAACCTTATAGAAAGAATGGACATGTGCAGAGGTATGGAAGTTACCACTGATGCTAAACCAGGGTAGCCACTTGAAGAACAGAAAAATGCATCTGATGACTAAGTTGGCCTGCAGGTGCAAGTCTCCATCCTTAGAGGTGGGTTGTGATTTATAGCCTGCTGACACCTCCAGACCCACAGGAAGCCAATGAGTCATATTCAAGTGAGCATTCCAGTGCTGGCCAACTCTACCCCGAGCAGCCTGAAGAATTCAAAGCCAATACAAGCAGAGATTCCAGGCTCCGTGCTGACTTTCTGTGTCAGAGGCACAGCTAGTTTTCAGTTTTCCCAGGTAAAGAAGTAGCTCCAAGGAAACCTCTTTCATGTGTGCGTCTGTTACCAGTTTTATTCAAAGCTGGCCTGTTTGTTTTGTGTTGGACATGAGTTGACCCTCTTGCTACTCTAATAGCATATTTGTTACTGCTTTTTTTATTTTTAAGATAAAGTATATGCATCTTATTTTTGGAAGGCAGCCTTCATCTACCTGCAGTAAAAATAAAATATTTTCCTATTTAATTTATATTTTGAAATATGATATTTTCACTTAAAATTACATAGAACTGGCTGTGATCACAGTGTTTTAGATTCTTCCAACGTACAACCAGGTTTATATTATTATTTTGAGACCATTCAACACAGGCATGTTTTACACCTTGATGGAGCTAAGAATCCACAGATGTGCAGAGCAGTTAAGAGTGTGGCCTTCCAAAGTCCCTGGCCTGTAAGTAGCAAAACTTAGGTTGCTGTGAACCAGCTGTCACGTTCTCTACCCTGATAGAGTCTGTGGTGCATCAAGTGTCTTGTAATAATGCATTGTTTGGTTTCTAATACAAAAGGTTGTAAATATGAAATGTGGTGACTAGATCTTTATAGCAAGTGTTTTCTCATTATGGAACAAAAATGGCTTACTAGATTAGAGGCTGTTCTGACTTTGTAATCTGCTTGTACTGAATTCTTACATAAGCTTCACAGCTTTCTTATAAAGGCATCTGATACACAGATTGCTTCTCACTATCCCAATCCTGAGGGGGAGAAAAGAAAATAAAAGAAGACGGATGAATGAAACATCAAGTGTTTCTTTGATGACGGGAAAGGCCCAAGTTCTCAGGCCTGCTGCATGTCTATGACTGAACTCTAGAGTCAGGCCATCAGAAAGGACGTAACAGTTTGGGTCTTGAGTCCTTCTTCCTACAGGTGTAAACCAAATCAAGCCTGTTCAGCATAACCGTGTCCTTTCATCTCAGAGGGAAGAGGGAGTAATGAACTAAGAGGCCAGGAACTGAACCAACTGGATCCCTCTGTCAGAACAAACATCACCAGGAGGAAAACTACCTCCCTAGAAATTTGCCCTGCACTTACGTGCAGTGATGTCTGTTAAGCAGCAAATCACAGCAGTAGGACACATGCAGAGTTTTACATTAACTGCTGAGTTGGCACAGTGCTCAACACAAAGTAGTGAGCAGTGTAGCATTTATTCTCTGCTCATAGACTATTTATATTGCATCTTATCTATAACCTACGATTTTGTTTCTCTTGTTTTGTGTGGAGACAGGGTCTCTCAACTAGTCACATCTTCACACTTCTGTGTCTCAAGTGCTGGGGTCACAGGTGTGCGCTGCCACACTTGGTTCACAACAACCTTGCAAGCACACATGTTTTCTCTCCTTTAGAGTAAACAATCACCTGATCAAAAAGTGTAGACAAACTGACAACAGTGGCCCGTTTTTGAGATTCTGTCCTGTCTCAGTCTTCTGCAGACATTTATCTTTCTGTTAATAAAAGTATATGCCTAGATTATTTTCTAAAATGCCTCATAGTTGTCAAGTTCTACAATTATCTTTGGTGTCTCCTACTAAGCGCAGTTGATATGGACCTGTAAAACTCAGTACATCTTTAAGTTTTAGTTAAGGGAAACCTGACTGTGGGAGATGCACCCATGACATACACTGTTCCTTCTCTCTTGCCTATCCCTCCTCCTCCTCCAAGTCTCCTGAACCTGTGCTGGATCATTGTTTCCTGTCCCTGTAATGGTGTTTGTGATTTTGTTGTGCTATTCCTTGTAATGTTGTAATGTTGTGCTGCCGCATGCATTGCTCTTGTGTGTAAGAAATGAATCTCTGCTCTGTAGAACCAGTTACTTCTTTTCCTAATTAAGATTCTGATGTTTTAATTTTTTTAAATTAATTAATTAATTTATTTGTTTATAAAAATTTCCACTTCCTCCCCTCTTCCCCATACCCTCCCATTTCCCCCACTCCCTTTCCCCCCCCCCAACTCCCTCTCCTCCTCCCTCTCCAGTCCAAAGAGCAGTCAGGGTTTCCTGCCCTGTGGGAAGTTCAAGTTCCTCCCCACTCCCTCCAGGTCTAGGAAGGTGAGCATCCAAACAGACTAGGATCCCAAACAGCCAGTACATGCAGACAAAACAAGACCCAGTGCCATTGTCAATGGCTTCTCAGTCAGCCCCCATGTCAGCCACATTCAGAGACTCCGGTTTGATCACATGCTTGTTCAGTCCCAGTCCAGCTGGCCTTGGTGAGCTCTCATTCGATCAGTTCCCTTGTATCAGTGGGTGAACGCACCCCTCGTGGTCCTGATGTTTTAATTTTGATATCAACTCTCTGTTTTAATCTCTATTATTAACAAGCTTATATTTTAAACAAGACTTTAATTATAGCACTAATATTGTCAATTCTGTTGAAGAAAAGGTTCAAGATAAATTCCCTGTGGGTGTTCATGTTGGTGGGACAGTAATATGCGAAACTGGGTGTGCTTCCATCATGTACCTCCATGCATGTACACTTCTAGACAGTAGTTACATGTGCTTTTTCCCTGCTCCAGGGATGCTAATTCATGAATATCAGTTCCATTTCAGTGTTAGAGAGTCCATGCCCTTGTAAAAGGGCAGTAGCTTGTGATACTCACAGTCCAGAATGTCGTATGGTTATTACATTGTTGTGATGTGTCTCTCATAACAGTGTCATGTTTTTGAAAGGTATGGTGTGGAGCCCCCTGGTCTGATAAAGCTGGAAAAAGAAATTGAACAAGAAGAGACCCTTTCTGCCCCGTCTCCTTCACCTTCCCCTTCATCCAAGTCTTCAGGAAAGAAGAGCACTGGGAACCTGCTGGACGATGCAGTGAGTGTGGAGTTTACTACAAAACCTCCCCTACCTTCTCGGATCAGTTTGACCTTAATGCATTTCAGCTCCTTTGAATTCATTTTAACTCCAGGGAGAAAAATCTGTGCTCCTTCAGCTCATCGTGAAGCTCACAGCCAAAACAGTGATTTAAAACAAAGTGCCACTTAATTCCATTGCACAGTGTCTTAAACCCTAGGAAATGAGTCAACCCCTTGAAAGTGGTTTCTGAAAGCACTTCAACCCTGTTCTTCGCTCCCGATTCCTCCTCTCATGGATATAAACTGGAGGCACAGAATCTTGAGGATTGTTGAGGAAGGGGACACAGCATCTGACAGAAAGATGACTGTACTTATTGATCGCCTGGTGTCGGGCGAGAACTGACCACTTTTTCCTAAGAGCTCTTGTAGCTGAAAAGAAGGTTGCTTGCAGAGGGGAAGATGGGAAGTTTTGTGATGCCAAGAGGAGAGTAGTTTAGGTTATCTCGGGTGTTTGTCTAACTCTGGGGTTCATCCACTCTGCAGTCCTGTAGGCACAGGGTTTTGGTGATTAGGGCATGCTTCAGTGACATCCTCGTTATCAGGATAAGCAGTCTCTAGGTATGGTGAGCAGTCCTTTCTCATGGCAGTGCTGTGCTGCACAAATGTTCCCACGTGCTGTGTGCTGTGTCTTATACGCATGAAGACATTGATAATCGAGAGAAGCCAGGAGTTCTCTTGATGTAGCCTGTGCAAAGTTTGCATTACGGGTTATAATTGCCTGCAGACTTAGAGGACATGAGAGTGGGAGAGGCATAAGACTGAAGTATGCCCTGGCAGAGCGAGCAAAGTCCTTGGAAGCCTGGCAGCAATCTTGATGCTGGTTGTTGATGGATGCACGCCGCCAGGACTGCAGGTCTCCTTCTCTAGCGTCTGAGCTGAGAAAGGGTGGGAGGGTGGCTGATGGGCAACCTTCAGATTCAGGAAAAGACATGTACCTTTCTTTTGCTTCTCTTTACATGATAAATTTTTAAAAAAGCAGAAACTTAACTAACTGAGCAGCTGTGGGTCTCCACAAAGGCAGCAAATTTAAGCCTGTCTCACCAAGGCATCTTATACAGTACATCGTAATCTGAGTGTTTTGATAGCTACTCACTCCATTTAGAATGTACAAATAGCCAGGGAGCTTTCATCCCACAGCAGGTGTTTCAGGAATCCTTTTAGGATGAGTCACATGCCTTACGTCTCATAAAGCTCCATTTTTAAACTTTGAACAGTAGTTGGATAATGTATAATAATGAAAGCATGCTGCTTGTATGTTGAGAGTAATTTTCTCATAGTGTATTATGCTATTTCTTTAGATTCAGCATGAGTTCAGCCTTCCTACAAATGTGTCTCTGGGCCACCATACACATTCTTACTCCTTCCCATCTCAGCCGTGCCATCTACTTACATTCTCTCCTCCCTATACTATGGTGCCAGGCCTGAAGAGTGTCTGGCTGATGTTACCGTTACTTCCTTGGCTCAGCCAGGGGAACTCTCAGCTTCCTTTATGAGGCTCATGCCTACTCTTACTGTAGCTTTGTTTCAGCACTAGATTCCTGGAGTTCTTCTCTGCCAGTATCCCTGCAGCCAGCACACTGTGACAGAATGCCAGTCAGATGGCTAGAATTATTGTAGGATCCTCTAGGATCCTCCAAGCCCCACCCAACTGACACCTCCCAGGCCCCTTTGTTATGGCCCAGTGTGCTTTCCATCCCTTTGTTCTTTGAACTACCTCTTTCACGTTGAGGTAGCAGCTGTTAGTTTTTTAAACATATTTCTTGATTCTTTTCTAAATGCATATTTTAATGTATTTTAATATTTAGCTTGTGTTACCCTCCACACACATGTGCGCATGTGTACCTTTGGGAGTGCTATTAATGTACACATGCATGTTCATGCATGCAGAGCCAGAGGCCTATCTTAGAATTCTTATTTTTAGCTGTTTACCTTTTAATTTAATTTATTTTTTTTAAAGAATTATTATACAGGGCCTCTCACTAAACCTGGAGCTCACTATTTTAGGCCAACTAGCTGACCAGAGAGCTACAAGGATCTTCCTGTCTTCATTCCCCCAGTTACAGACATGTGCTGGCTTTTTTTTTTTTTGACATGGCTGTTGAGGATCCAAATTCATGTTATCATATTCGTACGGCAACCACTTTGCCCACAGAGCTGTTTCCTCAGCCCACACATGAAGATTTTTCTTGGCATTTTTCAATAATATTACAGTTTGCTTATTGTTCTCTAATGTATTTGTAAGTATGCAATGAAACAGTTTTCAGTAAGGCCTAAGTAGCCATTCCTCTCAAGGGACAGTCTAACTTTCACAGTCAAGTATGGTGCTTTATTGGTCTCCATCTAACCAGCTCTCTGGTATAGATGCTCGGTGTGATGCCTCCTCTCTGTCCTCTGTCTTTCGTCATCTCTTCTGAGACATGCCATTTGTGCTTCTCTGTCTGTTAGAATAGGCGCTGCCACTTGAGATCATGTATCAGACCAGGGGAAGGAGCAGGGATGCTCCTGTTTCTTCACCACTTTGTCTCTTGGCTCGCCATTCCTCATTTTTGGGAAGGAGAGACATATGAAGAGAACCCCCAAGGTGAAGAATAACTCCTAGAGGGATCAGAGGCTGTTTCATCATTAGTCTAACTCAGAATAAAGGACTAGTGGTGTAGAGACCTGAGAGGCAGGACCCTCAAGCTGTGGCTCTACATTCTATTCTTCCAGCCCAAAGCTCTTGGATCCTTCAGAGGAACCTTGAGCAAATAACTATTGGTGTAATGGAGGAGTGTGTGATAGTGGACACATCCACCTCTTACCAGTGAGAATTCTTGTGTCCCATAAACCTCAAGGAATGCTTACAGAAGAACTACCACTACAATCTTTCCTGTGGGGAAAGATTAGGTTAACTAGGAAATGTGAAGTATTGCTGTCTCAGCCTGGCATTCAGAGAGCTTGCCAGCATCACACAACTGCTGAGCTCTCTTAAAAGATGGAGTTGACCTAGCATTTTTCAAATATACTAGAGCATAAACCTTCTTTACAGTTTCTTCTATTCTTCAGTCTTGTAGATTACATTGAATTTTTTGCATTGTGTTTAAGCGACACTATTTTCCTGAAATATTTTATCCCCAAGACAGTGGGCCAGAAGGGAACCTAATTTGAATCTCATTAACAGTTTAAATCAGACCCCTTTGATCTAAGGTAAAAAGGAAATAGCTACCATTACAGCTGCTTTACCATGCACTAGGAACACACAGCTGTTTGGAACTGAACTTGATGTAACTCAATAAATATATGGAGAAAAGGAATTGAAAAAGATGATTCTCTAAGTCTGTGTGTGTAATTAGCAGTGGGTTGTTTTGTACAGAGTTATTGTCTGCCACCCCCAAAGGAAAGAAAAACGAGATATGGAAGAGTAAAGGAAGGAAGCAGGGGAAACAGAAGCAGAAGACTGAGAAAAAAAAGGGATTCCCATGCCAAGATGATCGTCTTCCAGCATAGGCCTTCGGAAAGAGCCAGGACTGGAGCCACCTTTGTTTGCTCACATTTTCTTGTCTGATTCTTAGGGGAACTGCAGGGAAATAGGCGACCTTTTATGTAGACAATACAGCCCCTTCCTTAATCAAGATCTCACAGAGGAAACACAGTGGTGTCCTTTCCAAAGCTTTATTCCCTGCGTCCTGAGGCTGCGATCCAGCCCTGATAGACAGCGAGGTCTGCCTGAGTGCTCCTCTGCTGTCCCTTGTGTTGAGCTTGCTCTCACAGGGAGTTGAATGCAGTTCTAAGAAATGACTTACTGTCTCCCTTCTCTTCATCAACTTCCTCAGTCTGGGGGTGAAAGATATTGTAATTCTGAGTAGCCAGACCCCTCTTGAAATCTCATTTCAGCCGCAAACTGGCTGGGTTCTGAGCCAAGAACAAAACACCTGGCAGACAGAGTTACCTCTTGGTAATGTCAGAAGCAGTACTCTGATCATTCACCGTTAACTGCATTTCCACTGCCCCTGGTCTGCCTCTGCCCCTGACACAAATGAAAAAAGACAAAAAAAAAAAAAAAAGAAAAGGAAGTCCTTGATTTACAAATAAATAAACAAGTCTATCTTTGTAGTGAGGAAAGCATGAAAAAAGGATAGGCCGCTTGAGAAAATGTTTCTCACCCTAATTTGCCATTAATAGGATCTGTATTTTTTCTGAGGAACTTACAAGATGGAGATGTTGCCCACACATACTTAGGGTTGATTTTTGTCAATAGAGAATTTGCTCAGTAAGTTGCAATGCCTTGGTCCATGAGTTTTGTTGCTCTCTAATCTCCTAGATGACAAAGATCTCATCCCTGTCTCCTAGCCTTTTAGCTCCTTTATGTCATGTTTACTCTTTTCTTCAAAGCCCTTAGGGTAGTAGTAAGGCTGATTTTATATATAGATATATATGTGACATTTTACAAACATCTGTAGGAAGAGATCAGAACAGTGAAAATAATGCATAGGTACACTTGACTTCATGTCTGGTTCAGAATGTGAGTCTGTCTTGTAAAGGATTGCTTCACCATTTCCCATCATTTATGCCACTAAATCCATGGCCTGGTTCCTAACTGAACAGCACATGTTCCCTCATTCTTCAGTGGAAGTCATCTTTAAGGCTGTCTGGATCAGGCTCCCTCTGCTCTGTGATTTCTTTCTGGATCCAGGCCTCTTTTGTTCCAGTCATCTTTCCTGTGTGTCCTATGAAGATCCATTCCATTGTTAGTATGATTATGTACGTGTCCAGTGTGCATCTGTGGAGCTCCTTTCTGTTCCATTAGGGTGTTATGCTTTATGTCTAGGGTTTAAGATGAGGTAAGATATTATCTTAGCCCTTAAGGAGATACTAAGGTTGACCAATATTGCCTCACTAGGCTCCCATCACAGTGATGATGCAGAATCTTAGGCTTGTGTTGTTAGAAATATATAGGATGGGAGAAGAGACGAATGGATCTATGTGTCCTGAGTTAGTTCTTTCACTTTCAAAATAGTGCTATTTTGTTTGTGTCATTGAGGCACAGTTTGGTTGTTCTTAGGTAGTTTTTTTTTTTCTTGCATTCTTTCTCCTCCATTCCTGGTTTTCACTCTGCTGGAACCTTCCATACTCTAACAAAACCATTATATAATTCTTTTATAATAAAAGTTAAGGGAGTTCATAAATTACTTTCCTTATGGATTTTGCTTGGTGAAAGAGTGATTGAGTCATTATATCATTAAAAATAATGTTTGAAGTCCTGAGTGATAGCTCAGGGTAGAGAGTTCTTACTGTTGAAGCATAAAGACCCTCATATAAACAAAACCTGGTCACACCTGCCCTGTAAGAACAGTGCTGGGGGCATGGGGACAAGATGATATCTAGGGCTTGGTGGTCATTAGTTCTAGGTTCAGTGAGAAATTCATTATCAAGGAAATAAGGGTTAGGGTTGAGATCACCTAGTGTCCTTCTCCTCCTACACATTCACACACCACACACACACACACACACACACACACCTCACAAACTTATGAGTATACTGACATATACTCATATACTGACATACATATAAACTCAGATTAAATGAATAAATAAGTAAATAAATAAACAATGGCTGGATTTCTTGATGGCCAGCCATAAGTATCCTAACTTTCTACTAAGCATTTATAGTTAATAAGAAGTCTCTGAGTGGTAATTTGGGACCAGCTGCTGGGATACAGAGAAACTCTGCCTACAACTGAACTCAGGACATAGTCTTGGCAGCAAGCACTTTACCTGCCAACCCACCCCACCATCTCAGAGTCTTTTCTTTCATATCTGTTGAATTAATCTTAACTTTATAACATGGTACCTACTAACAGCTGGTTATAGTTCAAGAAAATTATGGGGGAAGTATTTGATGTTGAACATATGAGATATTTGGGTTACTTTGTATTGTCTGAAAAAGCTTTCTCATTAAAAAACATTCTAGAAGTTTCATGGACTATGAAAACAAATGAATTTTCTAGAGATATTCTTAAGATTTTCAGTGTTCATGCCTGTTTATGAGCTCTCCAAAAGAATATTAATCAAAGTCATGTTTGGAACACAGATGAATAAGAGTGATCTGTCGGTGAAATTTCAGGGGAAAATCTTAGCATTTCAAACAAAACAAGAGTTTCCAAAAACAAATCATTTTGTCATCATTTATTTCAAACTTAAATAAGTTATAATTGTAGTAAAGAAGCATTCCATGCCTCATGCATTTGCCCTAGATTTCAGTATGGTTAGCTTATGCATGCTTTATTTTACCACTCATTGCCTTTGTTGTGTGGCCCTCACACACATGGTCTTTCCTGCTGTCCAGCTCACGGCTGCTGTCATGACAGTTGATTTCTTCTGCTCTCCTCCCTCCCCACCAGTGCCATCATCAGCCGCACGTTCAGAACCTCAGAAGATGCTCCCGGACTCTGGTCTTCACACTTCAGCCAGGGTCCCTGTCTTAGTTAGGGTTTTATTGCTGTGAAGAGACACCATGACCACATCATTTCTTATAAAAGAAAACGTTTACAGTTTGAGACGCTCAGTCCATTGTCATCATGGCAAGATATGGTGGTATACAGGCAGACATGGTGTTGGAGAAGGAACTGAGAGTTCTACGTCTTGATCCTCAGGCAGCAGAGGGACTGTCACACTAGGCCTAACTTCAGTGGATGAGACCTCAAAGCCCACTCCCACAGTGGCACACTTCCTCCAACAAGGCTGCATCTTCTAATTATGCCACTCCCTATGCTCTCATGTTCAAACCCATGAGTCTGTGGGGTCCATTCCTGTTCACACCACAGTCCTTGTGCCCACATCATTTGTGATGTAGAACAAGTCTAAATGATTAAGTTTGGCCATGTTTGAACGCTTGGAGAATAATCACATACGATTTTATTGGGGACAGTGAATGTGCTACTCTATTTCAGGTAAAAAGAATTTCTGAAGATCCTCCCTGCAAGTGCCCAACTAAGTTCTGTGTGGAGCGACTCTCTCAAGGTCGATACCGCGTGGGAGAGAAGATCCTCTTCATCAGGGTAAAGTCCTCTTTCTCCTTCTCATCTTGTCCTACGGGAACGTTTTCCAAATTCGAGTAGTCAGGGGAAATGTCAAGGGAACTATGGCATGTGCCTGGCCAGAAACACCCTCTGGTGTCACTGAGGCTGCAGGGTGTGGGCATGAGAACATGCTATGGAAGGCTGGGTGAACAGAGCATGTCTTTATGCACACAGAGGTATCGGCTCCCATGGAACAAGGCAGCCATTTATGTTTCCTGGACTGGAATGAAAATGTGCCCTTCCAGGACCTTCCATGTATCATAGTGTGGAAATAAATCACCACCCTTTTGGTTCTGGGCAGCTTTTTAGATTAGTTCAGCCCGGGTTTTCCACAAGTCTGGATTAGAAACCCGTGTGATGAGATGAAAAGCCCTATCGGAAACTGGGGATAGAGTGCAGTTGGGAGGAGGCTTGCCTTGCATCCTGGGGTCCACAAAACCCCCTCCGTATGTATCCTGGCTGAACACTGACTGACACTTCCCATCTGGGTTAGAAGAGAGAATGGTTCCAGCTTAAATCATCGGTGTCCTTGGGGGCTGACACGGCTCTGCCAGGCTGACTTCAAAGCTTTTCACTCTGAATCTGCTTTGCTAACAGTCAAGGGAGTTTAGGGTCTCAAAACAAGTTTGTGATATTTGCGAAGGCCAAAACTTCTTTAAAGCTAATGAAAATGTAACTTCATATATACCCCTTGAAAGCTTTGGTTCAGAAAAGGGTTTTCTCTTCTGTGTCCTTTGGGCCCTTCCTAAGGAAAGCACGCTTTTCTCATTTGAGCCTGTTAAAAACATCATGTTGATCACCCTGTAGAACTGAAGCATCTTAACGTATGCATCAGGTAAGATCGAGGAACACCAAACACTTGTCTGAGATGACCTACAGGAAACTCTCAGTGTGAGATTTTATTCATTTCAACTTGCAGCTGAAATGTAGTAGTACAGCAGGCCTCTTTAAGAATCTGCTGCATGGATAAAGACATTTTTATCTTAAACTTTTTCGATCATTTTATATTTTTACCTAATTTCAGGTTAATATTGACTTGATATAAACAAATCCAGGTAATAATAGCTTTTCTGCTTGGGAATGGCGGCCGTGTGATATAAACAGACCATTTAGAGGTCCGTGAATCACCCTGGGTTTAGGGCCTCGCTGGGGAGGCAGGCGCCCAGTTCACTGCTGTTGCCTTGCTTTTCCTTGCAAGGATAAGGTGCCTTTTAAAGCTCAGTTGCCTGCCTTCACATCACCACATTAAATAACGATGTTTCAGAGTCTCTATGGATGCATTAACATTTTACCAGGCTGATGGCTCAGTTGAGAATTAGCCTCCCCTAGAATGAGACCCCAGAGCCTACAGTCAAAACAGGGCCTTATTAAACAGCCTTTTCTTTTTGTGATAGAAATGTTAATAACTTGGACACTTCTTCCTCCAATGTCACCTAGGATCTCCAGGCAAAAGAATCCATATGCATACTTAATTGTGTCTGTCTGCTCTTCGTATCTGTTTAATTGCCAGAGAATCTGATATTCGTGTTTATAGACAGCATAAGATTTTATAACAGTTACCAGGTGAGCTAGTTATTGACGGTCATTTTTCTTTTTCAGGAAATGCTTCTTTTCTGCTAATTTTATTCTGTCATTTATAGAAGAATTCAGGCTTTTATTGTGAGTGAAGTCATCAAGTTCCCGAGTGATGGTGTTTTCACCTAGTGTGGAACACGCAGGCAAGCCTGTAAAATCATGCCGCACAGTGGGTTGGCTTACTGACTGGGAGCGAGGTGCAGCATCAGGCTGTCAGGACATGGGTGCAGCAGTTTGCAGTGACTTTTAACCATAAACCTTGCACTGTCACATAGTTTTACTCTTTTTTTAAATTTCACATTTTCACATGAAAATTGTTTTTTTTTTCAAAAAGTATAGTTTTAAGGAGCTTTTGTATCACTACTTAAACTGGAAACTAAATAAATCTATGTTTACAAAGCTAAATGCCATGAACACATTTTCACAGATATTTTTAATATTTTTATTCTTAAAAAATTCATGTATACATATTTTCATCACATCTACCCTACTCTCCTTTTAAGTCCTCCCTACATCTCTCCTTCCAGTTTCATGTGTTTTGCTCTTTAACAACCCACTGAGTCAGATGTGCTTGTATTTACATGAGTATGGGGCCATCCAGTGGAACATGGTCAACCCTCCAAATGCACTCACCGGGAAATACCTGACTCCTTCCGAGTATCCATAGCTTCCATTAGCTCCTCAGCTCCCTCCCCTCATCCATGCTGAGCTGTTGACTGGACTGATTGTGTGCATGCGGTCAGAGCTGTTGTGAGTTCACGAACCCAGTGGCCATGGAGCACCCAACAGACACCATTCCACAGCCTTCCTCTCCATCTTCCCATCTCTACCCCCCTTCCATGATAACTTCCTGAGTCTGAGGATCAGGAGTTGTGATCTACAGACCCACTATGGAATTAATTTTGCCACCGTTTTGAATTGTGATGTAAATATTTTGAGATAGAGGATTGCCAAAGGGTTTGCGACCCATAGGCTGAGAACTTCGGGATTAGTCTCTACCCAAATAAAATGAAACCCTTAAAACAGAGAGCAAAGCTCTGTAGTTTTTTAGTTCTGGTTTTAATCTACTTCTTAGTAATCGTCTCACAAATGAAAAATTATAATAATTGTCTCTAGCTGATGAACAACAATTTCCCAATGCCAGATTTTTCCCTATATTTCTCATGAACTGTGGGGTTGTTTCGGGGAGCTGGACTGGGGAGTTGGTTCCCCACGTAAAGCATGTGCCACACAAGCATGGGGACCGAGTTTATCAGAATTTAGGGAAAAGTTCACTTGTAACCTGTGCCTACAATCTTAGCAGCAGGGGGAGACAGGAGAATCCCTAGACACTTGCAGGCTAGGTAGCCTGCTTCGCAGCAGTAACATGCAAAAGAAAGTCTGTTTAAGAAGGGGGATGTCAAGGACAAATCTCTGGAGGTGTTCCGTGACTTCTGTATGTGCACTGTGGCATGTGTGCACATGTGGTCACATACTAGAACCTAAGTGCTCATGCACACAAAGATATACACACAAAGTATTTTTCCATCATAATATTTTTATTGATTATTTAGGTGTTTCACATCATGTACCCAGACCACATTCACTTCCCATTCCTCCCAGGTCTGCCAAGGCCTTGTGACTCCCCACTTATGAAAAATGAAGAAATAAGAAAAGCCACAAGTCCAATTTGTGTTGCCCATATACTCACTGGAGATGGTGAAAATCCTAGCAGCCAGCTCCTTAAAGAAAACTGAGTCTTTCCCACCCACACCCCTGCCAGAAGGCCACAATAGAGTTTTTAGTGTTTTGTTTTGTTTTGTTTTTTTTAAAGCAGCTTGGCATCTATTCTGATGGTAGAACCTTACTATCATTCATGGTAAATCTCTCATTCATTTCAGGATTTAGATGGCCATGCCAAAAATCTCTTTAACAATTTCGCAGTAACAGTGGTATTAATATTTCCAGTCAGCCAGAGAAGGCTCCTGGCTGCTTCTGGATTCCTGCATGCCCCTTCTCCCCCCATCTCTTGCATTCTAACGAGGCCTCCCGTATTGAAAACTCATCTGCAACACTGTGTGTAAGCTTGGGGGAGGATTTCAGAATCCCCAGTGGGATAACTATTGTGCAGTCTTACTGTGACTTGTAAAGTGTCCCCAGGTGAGCCACAGCAACATCTGGGAGCCCTATTATACAATGCAGACTCTTGCACCTTCCCAGAGCGAAGCAGAAACTCTAAGGTTCGGGTCAAACAACTTGTGTTTTCATAAGTCTGTGAGTGGTCAGCATGTGTCCTGGAGCTTGAAAATCATGAATCTTTAGGGAGAAAGAACTCCATATAGGAGGAGAGTCCCTGAGGGGTCACACAATCAGAAATACACACGCATTTCATGACAAAAGAACATTAACCTTAAGGTACAGAAAATTTTCATTCCATTTGAACATTTGTTTTCTTGCTTTGTGTATGGGTGTTTTGCCTGCATGTTTGTCCATGCTCCATGTGTGTACAGTAGCCACGGAGACCAGAAGGGAATCACATTCCCTGAAATTAAAGTTTCTGTCGTTGTAAGACCCACTGTAGGTACTGGAAATTGGACTTGGAAGAGCAACCATCTCTCCAGCTTCCAGAAAATGAATATTTTGAAGACATTTATGTATTGCATGGGATTGGCTAATGTACATCATAAAGAGTAAGCTTTTCAGTCATGTGAAGTGGTTTATATGGAAATAACTATATGGATAAAATGAATAAAATGGTGAAAACTGAAGACCGTTTTTATATGCCGAGAGCATAGAGTTATGAACATGAAAATGTTTTCTTCTTTATTTTTTACCAATGAAGACTATTAAAATAGGACCCAAGAGAAGTCAGCAAACTGGGACAATTATAACTTTAAAATAATTAAAGGTCCTTTAAAAACGGTTGCTTAATTAGCTGACTGCTCATTTTAACAACGGATCTTCTTTGAGCTTCCCTCTTCTAGCTGCTGTTATTTGGGCCAGGAAGGATGATGTCGTTTGTTTAAGCTTCTTACATCTTTCTCACTACTGATGCCTGGCAAAAGACAGCTTATTGGAAGGGGTAATTATGGTTCGGAGTTTAAGACTATGTGGCCTGCTGCGGCAGGGGTGACATGGGATATGACCGTTGGCTGAGGAGATGGCATTGCTCACATTCAGGCTGGGTCTTACCGCTGGGAACCCCCTCACAGACATGTCCAGGTGTGTGTCTCCTAGGTGATCCCAAACCCAGTTTGACTGACAGAGCTCACACTTGGATAAAGCTCTTCTCTGATTTTGTTTGCAATTCTTTCTATTTTGAAATCTTGCTTTGCTGATGATTATCCCTAGGAACCTCTCATCTATTAATTCCCTCTCTGAGTACTGTGTATTGTCTCTGCAGACCTCACTAGTGACCGGAGCCGCAATCGCTTTGATCATCAATGCTTTAGTTACTTGATGTCTCATCCCTGTAAAACTTAGCAACATGGAAATACACCAGAATAATAGACCAGCATGAACAATCTGTCCTGGTGTATAAAACAGCCGCAAACTACCCTGCTGAGCCAGGAGATTTCCCATTGGGCAAAATCTCCACACCTAGCAACAGTCCTCTAGTGTTGTCAGCAGGGCATCATATGCTTTGAGATAACATAAGCATGAACATGAGAGTCTTCTAAATTAACCAGAATGTAGTCCCATAATAGTGGGAATAAATAATAGTAGTAGAATTTGGGCTGTTCAAAGTATATTCTAAACAGCAAGCATTCTGAAAACTGGTGACGACACCAGTAGAGATTGACAGTAAAGAGTTTCGCCAGCTTGTTAAGTGACTCTCAATCGTGATAGTTTGTAGTAGGATGCTTTATTTACTCTTTTGGCTTTTGTGGGGGGACCTACCACCCAGCTCCCAAATAAATCACACACACAGGCTTATTATTACTTATAAGTGCCTGGCCTTAGCTTGACTTATTTCTAGCCAGCTTTTCTTAACTTAAATTATCCCGTCTACCATTTGTCTCTGGGCTTTTTCCTTTTTTTTTTCTGTATATCTTACTTTCATTCTTACTCTGTGGCTGGCTGGGTGGCTCAGTGGCTGACCCTTGACATCCTACTCTCCTTTGTTCTCTCTTGTTCCTCTATTCCTCTTTCTCCTTCTGTTTGTACTTTCTGACCGCCAGCCCTGCCTATCCTTGCTTCTGCATTGCTATTGACAATTCAGCTCTTTATTAGACACCAGGTGCTTTAGACAGGCACAGCTTCACAGAGTTAAACAAATGCACATAAACTAAACTTCCCTGACAGGAGTTAACTTTGTAGTCTCTTCTGAACACTTGGATAGCTTCCTGCAGTTCCTCACCACAGTGGTAGAAAACTTGCTGCCGTTCCTATTTTAAAGTCAAGGAGGCGAAGACACAGGACTCAAGTGACTTCTGAAGTTACACAATCTGACGAGGGTGGCACATGCCTGCAGTCCCAGTGTTGGGAGACTGAGGCAGGAGGACTGGGAGAAAGAAGGCCAGCCTGAGACACATAGTGAAACTAAGGTACATGGGCACAGAATGAAAGTGTATCAGTTTTTTCAAATCCTTTTAAATATCTAATGAGTGGTAAAACTTGGGTCCAAACCCTTAACTTTTCCATTAACCCTTTACTAGTGAGTGATGCTGATTTCTTTACCTGCAGCTCCTTGGAGCATTCAGTATTCGTTCTTTAATCTTCTAGAGAGAAAGTTCTGAGTAGTATTTCCCAAGCATATTTAACCTTAGAATTGGTCCCCATCCCTTGTTTTTCTTAGAGTGTCATATTAAGTTAGTGAGAACACATTTTAGAAAAGACACTATGGGTTGAAACAAAACTTTAAATTATTTAAAACTCAGAATTGTATTGAAATACAAGTTTTCTAGAACTTGCTTATGACCTTTAAAAAAATGTATCTTAAGGCCCTTGCTAATGAAGAGTAAATACTGGGTCTGTACTCAGTTTTGTCTGGAAATGATTCCCAAAGGAATAAGCAGAGAGATTTTGTAGGAAAGACAACAGAAATTTAATTGGTGCCTTTTGTGCTAGAAGTTCCCCAAAGTACTTTGCATACTTTGTCTAAGAGATTCAACTCTTTCATATAGATAGCTAGGAAATTGTTTTTAATCTTTTTTATAGGTAAAAGAGTGTTTACTATTTTAAGTAAGTATTAACATACATAAGGTTCAAGTTCAGACTCCTGGAAGAGCACACTCCACTTCAAGCCTCCTATAGTGCTGGCTGTCAAATGCTAGTCGTTTATAGAGTGGGGAAGGAGGTACATTCCTGGGAGGGAGTTGAAGGCAGAAGGGTCAAAAGCTGGGGGTCATCCTCAAACTTGCTATTTAGCCAAGGAAATGTGAGACTCTGTTTCAAACTAGATTAGCCTTTTCAAAGTGATCTGTCCAGTTTTATGACACATTTCCAGTTGATTATAATAAATCACCTTCTGCCATTTTCCCTTGAAGTTCTCAGAATACAGAGTGCATTTCCCCTCCGTGCACAACAGGGCTCATTCTGTCTGTGCGGCTTGTCACTTGCTGCCTCAGTCACCGTTAGTACAACTACTACAGATGCTAACCAACTGGCACGGCTCAAAATGCGTTGCCTTTCTTCAGTGTCAAAATGAGTTAGAGCTCTGTGCAGTTTAAGGTACGCCATTGTCTGTTTGAATCCCGTAGTAAAACTCAAAGCCAGTTCTCTGATTGCCTGAATCATCTTGTTGAGTCTTCCATTGGTAATTGCTGAAAACTCTGAAGTCCATCAGTTTTCTTTTGAGACATTTTCATAGCATAGCTCTGCATTTTGTTCAACTTAATGCTCTTCCATCTTAAAAATCTCATTGTTCCAGGCCTTTTGTCTCCCATTTTAAGAAATGTGAATGTCCAGGAACCCTAAGTAAAAGACAATAAATAATTTAGCTGGCAGTCAGGAGAAGGGTTTGCAGAGACACCTTCTGCAAACTGTCTTTGAATTAACTCATCTTAGATCCATGGAAAGGTCACACACATTGTTATTGACTTTGTGAGATTTTTTTTTTCTTTGCCCTAAAATTTCTTCAGAATATTAAGTCTGTGTGGTGAAAATCAACTCACTATGGCTGGATAAGCCTGAGAGGTACCTAGATCTGTTGCCATAGCAACCGACCCTGGCAGTGTCTTCTGGGACACTGAGGGGAGGTCCAATGAGAGAGTCCTATTACCTGCTGCTGTTTTGACACATATTGATTTACTGGGAGTAACAAATAGCCAGACTCAAATTGCAGACTTCTCCTGGTGATGAAAAATGGGCTGTTGTGCAAAAACGCAGAGTTGTGAATAAGTAGGGAGCCGGGTTAAAGCCTCCGTTTGTCTCATCGCAAGCACTGCAGGAGCAGCCATTAACCAGCACCTGGAAACCCATGCTTGTACCCATCCATCCACCCTGGAAAGTTAGGAGAGTGGCAATTTTATTTTCAAAACCAGATTAACAAGTTATGCTTGTTTTTAGGCCTTGTTTCCATCTATGTACATAAAATCCCAGAACATGGCTACAATGCTCAGATCCATGGGAACAGAAAGGAGCATTTTTGAACACCTCTCGTTCTGGTCCATTTGTCCAGCACGGCATCAGTTTAGGCAAAGGAGCCCAAAATACTTAAAACTGAATGCAGTAAATTCAGCATTTAAATTACCTTCTTTTAGAGAATGTGTTTGCTCCTTTAAAGAATTTTAACTTGGTATTAACCCATGTTCACTGGTGCTAACAACAGGGCATAGATGACACTCTGGTAGAAATGCCTCTTTGGCACTTAACAAACGATAATAAACCCCGTTAGCCCTTTCTTTCCGAGCAAGTGATGTGTGGTAGAAAAATGCAAAAATGATTCATTAAGGAGTTACCCCCAACTGAAAGAACTCAGATGGTGTTGGCTTTGTGAGTTGGTATGAACTCATTACTGAGAACAACTCAGCCTTTAGAACAGCTTAAGCTTCCAATGCACACAACTGAAAGGGAAACCAAGAAATTGTGACAAATCTCCCTGCAGCAGTCATAGCATCCCTCCACAGTGTGCCGTCCCTCCGCGGTGTAGCATCTCTTGGCAGTGTAGCCTCCCTCTGCAGCGTGGCATCCCTCTATGTTGCAGCTCCACAGTGTGGCGTCCCTCCACAGTGTGGCGTCCCTCCACGGTGTGGCATTCCTCCACAGTGGCAGCGGTCTGCTCACTGTGATAGGACTTTCACATCTTCCTTCAGGAGTTCCAACATTTCTCCTCCAGTAGTTTCAGATAATTCTTATTCTGACAGGACTTATCAGAGACACGGGCTTATACAGGGCCTCATTTTACTGTTGTTGCTACTCTTCCGAAAAAGCCAATGTGACCCTTAATCTGTGCATCCCACTGTTAGCTAGCAAAGGCTTAGTGACCTTGCAGAGGGCTTCCAGACAGTAAGCAAGAAACCCAGTTTAAATTGTATTACAAAATTATGGCATCTGAATTTCATAAGTTTTAAATTTACATAATAAATTTTCTCATTTACATTTTCCTTAAGATGAAAACACTTAGCTGTACTCGGAGGCACAAGCCTTTCATCCCTGGAGGCAGTGCGGGCAGAGCTCTGTGAGTTTGGGGCCCACCTGGTCTACAGAGAGTTCCAGAGCAGCCAGAGCTGTTACACAGAGAAACTCTGTCTCGAAAAACAAAACATAACAAAACAAAAAAATTAAAAATTAAAATTTGTCAGACATTTGCCTTAAAAAGGACAAAATGAACCTTCCACCGTAATGTGAAATTGCAAGTTGATATTTTTTCTTCCTTCTGTAGTCTTCCCAACAAGAATAGTATTGGTTTACGTCATCTATGCTGGTCCAGATGGGGGTTGTATAGAGGGGAGAGGAACGAAGGGAATGGAACCATTACATACAACCTTCTGCACTCTTGAATTATTGATCAACTTGCTTAGCCTGAGGTGGAGAAACTGAATTATTTGTCTTTATAAGTCTTGCATAGTCCTCTCGTGGGCCCAGGCCGCATAAAGAGAACACAGCAGACCCATGAGGAAATCCATCCACACTGAGCCATCTTGGAGCTTGCAGTGAGTTTGCACGAACAGGCTTGGCAGTGCAAGTGTCTCCAGTAAGGAGTAGCAGTATGTTTGTTTAATGCTGTCTCCTTTGCAGATAGTAAAGTCAGATTTCTGTGTGGCCTGGTCACTTCAGTCCTTGCCTGACATTTCCCTCTAATTCCTGAAAATTTTTATTCATTTCCACTTCTTGGTAAGACTGTATTACCTGTGCTAAATGCAGTTGGTGCTGTCCCCTTAATCACAAAGCCTTGCAGCCCAGATCATTGGAGTGGCACGTTCCAACATCCGTAGCATTAATCATACTAATTGATATTTTTGACTTTGCCAGTAACTAATACATGGGAGGAGTAATCATTTAAAATTTGGTAGCACATCGCTTTTTTTTTTTTCAAAATAGTCTCCTACCACTGTAGGAACAAGAATTTGAGAAACTCTTCAGTGGTTCTTAACCTTCCTAAAGCTGTGAGCTGTGACCCTTTAATGCAGTTTCTCACTCTGTAGTGACCCACAACCATAAAGTTATTTTTTGTTGCTACTTCATAACTGTAATTTTGCTACTGTTATTAATCATAATGTAAATATCTGATATGGAGGCTGTCTGATAATCAATCCTTGTGAAAGGGATTAACCCCCAAAGGGATCAGCACCCACAGGTTGAAAACCCCGGCTCTAGCCTATGGGAAGAACAAGGTCTAGAACTTCTGAAGTGGTTATCAGTGTGTTCCTTTCCTTGTTGCAACAAAATGGCGAACAAAGCGACCTAAGGAAGGAAGCATGCCTTCTGCTACAGTGTGAGAGTGCAGTCCACCACAGGGAGAAGGCAGGGTGGCGACTGCAGCAGCAGGGTGCACAAAGACTCCGACGCTGGAGGTTGGCTCTGTGTCACCTGTCTCCGCTGAATTCAGTCCTGCAGGCTGCTTTCCCAGGCAGTGGGACAGTGCCGCACACACACGCACACACACAGAGGGTGCCCTCACAGGTGTGCCTAGAGGTGTGTCTCCTGCGTCATTCTAAAGCCAGTCACGTTGACAATTGCAGTTCACTATCAGGTGTCCTTATCATAAATCAAGCTTCTTTAGATTTCTGAAATTACAAAATTAAACAAAACATTTACAAGTAAGATGTGCCCGTTTCCCCTCAGGAAGCATTAAAGGGTGACCACGCGTGAAAGAATCCTCTCCTGAATGCAGCCCTCTTGGTGGCGCCAGCTGCTGTCAGTTAGCGTCTCCCAGAGGCTTGTGGTCCTACAACTGCACACCGGCTCAGCCCTTGTCAACACCACTGAAATGCCTTATTCTAGCCCAGAGTTCCTTTATGATATTTTGTGATATAAACAACATTTAGTGAACCGCGAATCCAGTGTATAATTGTATCTGAGATGCAGTCAGGTAAAGGGTTCTTTAGATTATTTTTGACACAGCCTATCTGCTGTTTCTGTTTCTTTCCCAGCAGCCCTCTTGGCTAGCATTTTCTGTCTTTGATTTTGTGGTCCCCACATTTTCCCTACAATCCAGCCACACAGACCATGGAGAGCAGAGACAATGGAGTCTTTCTCAGGCTTCACTGAAAAGCACGTAAAGTGCAGATTAGGTTTCATGTTTGTCTTTAAACCTTTGCAGAGGGCAGAAAGTCTCCAGCGTTCCAGACCACAACAATAATACACAACACTATGCTAACTTATCTCCATCTATACTTGGGCCAGTCGTGGCTGTTACCCAGCCTGGGAGTTGTTTTTGCTACTTACTCATGGTGCTTTGAAATTCTGGATTATTGTGGGAAATGTAGACTCTCTTTGGGCATATGACTTTGTTGGCAACACATTGCTTCACTGCCCGAAAGGACTAAGGATAAGCAGCGCTGCCCGTGTTCCTAGGGGACTGTAGTTTACAGAAGGAGGTCCTGCAGACAGCCATGCACACACGCTGTAAAGCTCCACTCACAGATGTTAGGGGACGTCTGTTCAAGCTCACAGCTAGCATGAGAAGTGACGCAGGGTCTACAGCCAGGAGGACCTCCTTTCACACACAGGGATCACATTTGTCATGTATATATTTCCTCAACGTCTTGTAACAACAGCAGAATTATTATTGAGTTAGCATTCCAGAGGAACTCGAATTTCAAGGTTATCTTAGCACCAAAGCTATGAATAGGCTCCTTAGAGCCTGGTGCCTAACTCTAGTGGATCTGCTGAGTAATGTAGGTTGCCTATTTCCACTGAAGGAAGACTAGAGGTGAAATACTCTAAAAATAAAATGGAAGATGACTTGGGCAGATAGCCAACTGAGAGAACTGCAGCCACGTTCATATCCAGTCATAGTAAAGGAAATTCTTACTTCCCAGAGATGATTCAGCTTGCCTCCTACACTGTGTCTGTGCAGAAAGCCTGGGCGGCAAACTGCAGCTCCCACTCCCTCTGAACTGTTTACTGAATTGCCCCTCGGGTAGAACAGATGACTCCTTGTAGCCCCATGACCTTGGACTGTCCCAAATACATACTTGGTTACAACAGAAGGGCATGAAAGTGAGATAAGACCGCAAGGCACACAGCTTTGTGGTGTGGGGTCTTGTCAAAGAGCAAGAGCCCAACATGGTGGGACAGGAAACCCAGGCCGTGATGGCAGGATCCTTTGCTTAACATCTTTCTTAGACTTTCTTAGGCCTCCTCTGGGCTGTGGCATTCTGCGTGAACTGAGAGCTGCACCTGGTGTCTATCCCCCAGGAAAATTCTTCCCTCACTTGCTTCCTTTGTTTTGGAACAGGAGACCACAGGACTCCAGAAAAGGGACCATCCTGACATTTGCATTTTGAAACACCAAAACTCAACATAGTGTGTAATGTCCAGAGGATGTGTGCCTCTCTCGTCTCAAACACTGTGTACCCCGGTATTATAAAACCATCCCCCACTACAGGATTTGAAGAGATAAATAGTCATTCTTATCGTAACTAACAAAAAGCTTTCTTTAATCTTGTCACAAAGGATCAGTTTGCATTTTTAGGTGCTGTCGGTTCACCATCTGCAGTGGAGATGGAGAGTTTTATGAACCTGTATCTTCTTGTTTCAGTAGGGTCTTCATGGTTGTGCCTATGTCTCCACAGCCAAAGCAAAGCAGACACTGAAGGTAATTTCCTAGATGCTTAGACTGCACCTCTCCCCTTTGTCTTCACTGTAGAGCCTTGACCTCCAATCGAACAAGGGCAGTTGGGCATCAGGGTTGATGGTCACATAGTTTTTTAGTAAAATATAAAACATTATTGTTCCCTGATTTTCCGTATTTGTAGGAATTTTGAAAATTTTCTGTAGGTAGGCAGAAGGCAATAGCATGACCACATTTTGTCATATTAGTAAGACTTCCACACTCATGCTTTCAGTTGTAGACTGTATATTGAAGTCATTTGAAAGCGTGAGCCTGGGGCTTCCTTCGGCATACTGTATTGTTTTACTTTTGCTTACATTTGAGTAAGAGATTCTTGTGATAGGGATTGCACGCCTTTTAACTTTGGAATGTTTCTGCTCTGCTCTTGTACACAAACTGACTTCTGCAGTTTAGCACACGTGTGGCTTGGCCTCATTTCTGTGCAGCACCTGTCCTAGTTCTGACGCAGCTCTCACGCTCCGCATCACGCCCTCCCAGCCAGCACACTCCCCTCCCTGGTCTGGCTGGAGTGTCGTCTACACGGTTAGACAAGAGACTGCGTCTAGGCCAAGGTCGTGAGTTTGCCAGCGCACGTGGAAGGAAGGACTGACTCATTTTCTGTATTATTCTTCTAGACAAGAATATGATCTAAAAAAAATCCCAGTAAACTTCAAAGAGCTTTATCTCATTCACAGAAATATGTAATTCTTTTCAAAGAAATTCTTTTGTAATTTCTCTTTTCATGAGATGGTTGGTGTATCTCAGAACTAATTTGTGAGAAAACTAATTTCTAGAGAGAACAGTTAAATGCATCTTTCGTGTATCACATATTCCTGTTTGCTTACCGTATGTGTGTTTGTATGTGCACATGCCTATGTGTGTATATATATATGTGTGTGTGTGTGTACATGTGTGTTAATGAATGCAGGTTCACATGTGCATATGTGTAGATGTATATATATGCATGTTTACATGCGTTGCATATGTATGGTTGTATGCTTGCCTGACCATGTGTATATGTGCACATGGGTGTGTACATATGCATGTATGACTTTGTGTGTGTGCATGTGTGTCGCACATGTGTTCATGTGTGTGCATATGCATGTGTTTGTGTCTCTGGCTGTCCATATTCATTGCACATGTATATGTACGTGTGTATTCATGTATGAGTATATATGTATATGTGTGTGTGTAGGTATGTTTGTGTCTTTTTAAACAGCATGTGTACTGAGCTAGAGAGATAGAATATAATATGAAAACCTTAGGACTTTTTCCATTTTAGAGATAATCTTTGAATGAATTAATTCTTAGGCAGCAGGATTGTGCATGGGAAGTTTGTAATGGAGGTGACATGTTGGCTCCCTTTCATGAGCATTAAGCAATGTGCAGAATCCTCTTTGTTCTTGCGCTCTTGCTTCTCTGCCACCATTTCCTCCAGAGAAGATGGTAGAAGGGGTACACCCTGACAAGTTTCTGGGATGCCTTCCCATCTGGGTCCCTGTGAATTGTTCTGTCTAAACATAACACAGAATGATGACCCCAGTGGTGTGTTTGTGGACGTTACTACAATCAGAAGCAAGGTTGTTTCCCGTTCCTCACCAGAAACCTTGCGATGCTTACTTAAGGTGTATGTGGGTGAGACACAAGAGCTGGCCCTCCTCTAGGCCTGCAGCACTCTGAAGTCTTCAGTGAATGTGGTTCTTCCTGGCTTGACCGCTGGACTTTTCTAGCTTCTGAGGACGCCTTATTAGGCTCTCTTCATTTCTATGTCTCCATACATTTTTCTACCTACTTGCTTCATTTCTGTGCTTCATGTTAAAGCACTTTCCACAGACTGAGCTCACTTCACTCATTTGCTGCTTATGTCCTGTGCCCCCTCAGCATCCGTTCCTCATTTGGGCCACTGTGAATTTGCCACATCTGTATATGGCTGGGGGACCAACACTCCTTTGAGCTGATATAGTATGAAATAACTCTGTCTCTGAGTTCTTGCTGCCCAGACATTCTCAGTTAAGCACATTAATGGTCTGTTTTCTGTGCTTCGTGTGGTTCTTCAGAATCTCTTGTGCTGTTTGCCCTACACAGAACCATGCCACGTGCCTTATCTTTATGTTGTTCTAACTGACTTTGTTTAAATGAATGGTTTTCATGACAAGATATATTTTGATTTCATTACAAGGTATGTTTTAATACAAATTAAGAAGTACTTTGATCAAATGATTGGAAAACAGAACATTTAGTATTTATCCAAGAGACCCACAATTGAAGTTCTTGGGAGAGTGCGTACAATGGTATCTGCACACTGACTTCAGGAACCATTGTTTTCTTGGGTGAGACATCAACATAACATCTTACAGTTAAACTTAAGATGTGTCTTCATTCGTCTTTAATGTGATGCATTTCTTGAGGTTAGATTTCTGGTGGGTGTCCCGGAAGAGGTTTTATCAAGAATCAAGAAAGGCCACTAGGAAAAAGATGAAGCCTAGAAATACGCTCAAGGAAAAACAGATGGCGTCAAAGCATAGAAGAGTCCGTTCCCATCAGGGTTGGAAATGCCACGTATAAAGACCCATCAGGGCCCGAGAGGATGGAATGAGGAACGAAGATATAATCAGACCTTATCAAGTCTGTTGAAGAGCAGCCTTGAGCCCAGAGCACAGAGGAGGAGGGCTGATGAGAGGCTGGTGTGGAAAGGAGATAAGAGCCAGGCAGACACACATGGAGGCTCACAAACAGCTTCCTTTGCCATAGGAACATTGACTTTCTCTTGAAGCATATGGAGATTTTTTTAGAGAACTTTGTAGAGTCAGAAAAATATGAACATGTGACGTTGTCCATAAGTCTGGTTGCATTATAGAAAACGCTCCAGAAGTGTGGGGACTGGAGAAATGCTAGCCAACCATTTTGGGCTGGATAATTTGTGTATCAGGTCTGTGACCATGTGCCCAGGATCTTCTGCTGATAAAAGTTCAATATACAGGGTCAGCAAGATGGCTGAGCAGGGAAAGGTGCTTGCTGCCAAGACTAATGACCCGAGTTTCAACTGACAACCTGAGTTTGATCTCCTGGACCCATAGGTAGAAAGAAGGAACCAACTTGTCCTCTGACCTCCACATGCCTGGACACACACACACACACAAGATGGTTTATTAAACAATCTCATAGGTTCGGCTTTCCCCTAAATATTGTTTTTTTGGTTTTTTTTTTTTTTTTTTTGTGTGTGTGTGTGTGTGTGTGTGTGTGTGTGTGTGTGTGTGTGTGTGTAATCACTGCGGCCAGGGAGGTTATTTAAAGCGGAAGCACTAAGGCCATCTTTACTCCTCAGCAGTAGCTAAACATGACATACTGGCAATGGTTGCTTCTTCATACATCTGCTTGGCATAGTGTGATTTCCAGTAGGTTGTAATTTCTTGTTGTTAACAAGGAGTTGCTTTGGTGAAACTTTTCACAAAGTAGAGTTGCAGACTCCTCACGGAAACTAAAAAGAGAAGGACAGAAAATGGCATTTTTATTCTTTATAGCAGTAGGGTGTTTGAAAAATTTTTCTGGGTAATATCAGTTGACTAGAGTCAAATAAATTTACAAAAATCATAAAGTGATATTCCTATCAACAACTTTTCAGACATTTCTTACTCTGAGTTCTTTTTCTCCAGATGTCGCCCAGATCCTGGAGCTCTGATTTGCCTGGTGATTGCGCGTGTGTTTCACTCATGTAACACAGCTATAAAAATGTGCTTCTCTGCCCCTCTAAGCCCCACAGTGAGCCCGTGGCATTTATATTAAAACTGCACCTTGTGCCAAAAATCCTCTCTGGTGTATTCTCCAGCCATTTACAAATTTCTCAACATGAGTTCATTACACACATACCCAGAAGCAGTGATTCCAGATGTGTGGCTGAGTTGAGAGCTTCACATAGAAGCTAATGCATTTTCCTCTTAGGAAGTCTGCAAATTGTTCATAACCTACAGACATTCTGCACCTCCCATGTGCCTGGTTGGGTGATACAGGCAGGGTAGTGAGCAACGCATGTCCATCTCCAGGGAGTGGGAGAAAGGCAAGGCACAAACACTCAGATGGAGGCAAAGAGTAAAAGTCTAGATATAGTGATGTCCACCTGAAAGCCCGTGGTTTCTGGCACTACTACTTCATTCATTTAAAAAAAAAAACAAAACTATAATAGGTCATCAGTTAGCATGGCCGTATTCTAATAGCACTTTATAAACAGCATGATGGTCCAGTTTGGTTCTCTGACCATAGTCTTTTTATGTCCTGACTGATGACTGACCAATGCCATCTTAAATGCCAGTAAGAAAGAAGACACAGGAACAGAAGCACCAACCACAGCCAGTCTGATTGGGTGGTTTGGAGTCTGTGAGTCACTCTGATTGGGTGGTTTGGAGGTGTGTAGGTGCTCTTATTGGGTGGCTTAGAGGTCTGTGGGTGCTCTTATTGGGTGGTTTAGAGGTCTGTGGGCTGCTCTGATTGGATGATTTGGAGGTCTTTGGGGTGGTTTGGTTATAAAGTCACAGATTTGGTGGTTGGAGGTCTGCAATGTGACTTCTTCATGAAGAAAGAACTTTTGTCAGCATTGCTCATTTATTTTCCCTCAAAATATAGGTAATGTTATGAACGTTAGACACTACAGAAAAACTGGAGAAGGCAGGAGCCATGAAATGTGAAAAAGTCAGAGATGTGATGAATATTACTCTGTAGCAGCAGAGAATGTCATGAAATAGGACTCTGCAGCCCCAGTCATCACTAACCACGTTTACCTCTGCATTCAGAATGAGGGGCTCTCACCAGCACCAAGACCACACAACCTGTACCACAACATCTCTCTTTCTGCTCTGATATCATGGTGGACCTGAGACATGTGGCCAGGCTTTGGTATGGTCTCCATCCTGGTGGCCTCATTTGTTGCTCTCCTGTGGTTGGCATTTGATCATTATGTCATCCTTTCATGGGGACCATAAAAGTTCAAAGGAAATACTGCTAGGATTCTAAGAAGAGCTCAGAGTGGTGGCTGCCTCTTCCAGTGCTTCAGTCCAGGCTTGGGCATGTCTGACATATTAACTAATAAAAAGGAAGGGCATACTCCGGCAACTCACACGTCTCTCCGATGAGACTTGAGGGGTGAGTTCTATTGGGGGTGCAGTTGTTGGCCACTGACCGTGAACAAAGCTAAGGTTTCCCATCTAACAACAATGTGCAGTATTTGTGTCAGATGGTTTGCATATGCAGGCAGTAGATACCTCCTGAGTGGAAAGAGCTAAGTAAGTTCCTCAACTTCAGAATACCTCAGATCCATCTGGAAGAGACTCAAGGGAGACATAGAAGAACTAAGACGGAGAGCAAAGGTGCCTGGCTGATTTGAGCTAGATTCATTAATTCTCTTGACAAAATTTGCTGAGTATTTAGAATAGACTTGGCGCATGTTAGATATTAATGGACTTAGACATGTGAGACCAAAGTATAGAAGATTCATCTGGAAACCCTTCCAAAAAAAGGTTTCCAAATCCATCAGTGTCTTGGGATTTGATGCAGGAGAGAACTTTTAGAGGGTGGTGAAGTGTGTGTGTCCTAGGAGTGGGCGAACTCAACAACAGAAGCTACAGGGTGCAGAGATGTGAAGTGTGTGTGTCCTAGGAGTGGGTGAACTCAACAACGGAAGCTGCAGGGTGCAGAGATGTTTTTATAGTGGTGGCCAGTTTGGTGAAACTCAGGAGGGAATTCAGGGAAGGCTGCTGTGTCTTGGTCAGTTCCTGCTGGTGACCGTGTCACAGTGAAGGTGAGTTATAATGAAAACAGCCTCTTCCTTTCATTCGTAATTCAGGAGACCCAAGGCAGAGGAGTCACCTCTGGTAGGACAGTGTCATGTGGAATCAGGAAGTTCACATGTGTGCCATTCTCTCTCTCTCCCTTAGAAAGCCACGAGTATTGGTTCCCAGGTCGCCAGACCTTAACCTGCCTATCCTGGAAAAGACTGTCCTCTGAACACCACCATCATGTTAGTACCCCACCATATTTATAGCATATAGTAGGGACAGAACAGACCATAACAAGGAAAACGATAGATTAGAGATAATTGTAGAGGACTTTGATGTAAAGCCAAAGAAATGACATGTTTTTATGGATAATTATTTTATTTTAAAATTATAATGCAATTATATTGTTCCCCTCTCCACTGTTCTCCCTGCAACACCTCAAATGTACCCCTTTCTCCTTCTCAGATCTATGGCTTCTTTTTAAAAATGTTTTTATTGAGCTATACATTTTTTCTCCGCTACCCTCTCCACTTCTACCTTGTCTCATGACCCTCACACTCCCAATTTACTCAGGAGACCTTGTCCTAATCTTCTTCCTATGGAGATCCATGCATGTCTCTCCTAGGATTCTCTTTGTTGTCTAGGTTCTCTGGGGTTGTAGACAGTAGGCTGGTTTTTCTTTGCTTTACTCATGAGTGGCTTTTAGACATAAAGCAAAGAAATGACATTCCGAATTATGGATTTTACATCATAATTAGAGAGAAGTTTAAAGAAAATAACCAGACAGGAGTGTGTATAAATAACAGTTCAGGGGCTGACAAGATGGCTCAGCAGGTAAAGATGCTTGTCACCAAGGCTGATGCCCTGTGTTCAGTCCCTAACAATTACATGGTAGAGGAGGGAACTACCTCCTGGATGTTCTTCTCAAACTCCCAAGTGTGTGCCGTGGCGTGTGTGTCTTCATACCGCCCTGCAGAAATAAATGCACACATGTTTTGTGAAGCTGGGTGTCTGGGGTCACGTGCTGCCATTTGTTTGCTGAACGACCCTGATTGCTCCTCAGTCTGCCCGCAGCTCTTCTCTGGTGCGAACTGCTACATCCTTTTGCTGAGGCCTGGTCATCCACTCATCCAGCAACAATCTACAAATTAATCTTTTGGTTCCTAAGAATTGAGCTCTGAAAAGACAGGGCTCTAGTTAAGAGATACTCTTCTAGCAGAAATGCATATGAGGGAGCAAACACGGAGGGTGATCTATAGTTCTGATATTTGTTCAATGAGAAATGGGCTCTAGAATGACCCAGTAAGTGTGGTCTGCAGGGTACCAGTGTGCTGAGGAGGGGCTTGAGGGGAAAAAAATCAGCTCGGATATAGCAAGAAAAATGAAGATTCAGGTTGATTGGTTTATCTGAAGACTGCAGTTTGTATTTGAGCATTTCTGGGCAGTGCCATCAATGGAGGCATGCAAACCCTCTTTGGGCCTGAGGTTAGAAATTGCGGCTTTAGGAGCGACACTGCCCTCTAGTGGCCGCCTGTGCTCACTTACACACATTCGCAGGCTATTCTCTGCTCCTTTTCCTGTACCAAGGAGCACAGTGAAGTGTTGCCGTTTGCTTGTTCTATTAAGTTCATTCATATTTCGTACTGCAGGAGAAAGAATGGGAAGCAATTCTGGGATGGCGATTAATGTTGAAGAGGAAAAATACATTTATTTTTGTAGCCGAGTGGGATTGGAAGCAGGAACAGAGCTTGCCCTGTTGGGCGAGATGACTTGCATGTTTCAGTCCGGTGTGATCGTTATATAAACTAGAGGAGACAATGGTCCCATTAAGGCTTATCTGTTTTTCATTTTAGTTTTGTTCCTTTGACAGTATAAAAAAAAAGAAAGAAAGAAACCACCCTAGATTCAGAGAATTATTTTATTCTGTGGTGTGGGTTTAAATTCTTTCTCCGCACCCACAGAAAGAGTGTGAAGAATGAGTCTGGGATGCTTTGTGTCCCACACCCTGGTTCACATTCGCCTTTGTTCCCATCCCTCTGGTGGAGAAGGCAGGCGATGGCGGAGGCAGAGGAGAAAGGATTAACCCTCTAGACCCTGGCTCTGCGCTAGTGCTAGCGGGTGGCTGGTGACTCCATCCATCTCACCATGCTGTTTCCAGGAGAAGGGCCTTGGGGAGGTCTTTCTGCCGGGGTCCCCTCTGTCTGCACATGACCTGGTAAGCCAGTGTCACCAGCATTACTTGTACGGCTGTTATTGCTATTTCAACCCATCAGCCCTCTACATGCCCCGGTTCCCGGGGTGGGGCTTCTTCTGAGGAGTCTTTGCTCCTGAGTTACTCATAGTAGACACCGGACCCTTCTCTTGGGGATACTCCTGATGCTGCAGTTCATCTTTGCTGTGGTCTTGTTCTTCATATTGCAGACCTTAAGGCTCAGTTTTCATTGCACGTGATAAATACTCAGTTCTATTGCAGTGTCTGCCCACTGCATCCCCTGGATATGCACCACACCAGTTTCTAATCATAAATGGGTTCTGCTAAAATAAACCCATATGTACTTGATGCATTGTAGAATTTTTGACAGTTCTGAAGCTCTGAAGATAAAGATGTGGCAAAGTCATGTCAATGACTATGGTCAAGGTTGGCTGATATAAATAAATGAAGTACTCGTGACTCAGAGAAGATGAAATGTATTTTTTCATCATAGTGTCTCTATAATACTGTTCCCCAGGGAATCCAGGAACTTAGTTTCTCCCTCTCAATACTCTGCAGAGGTGGTGAGTCTTAAGAGATACATATGTCCCAAAGTGGCAGTGTCTAGGGGAAAAGATGAAAAATGAGAGCACATGTGGACCCCGGAAGAAAGTTCTGGAAATGTCACTTCACTTTTCTGATTACATCTAATTCACGTAACGAAAGCCCGTGACCATATCTAGCTGACTTCATCAGAAAACTTTAAAAGTAAAAGGTAGGTTTTGTTCTGCACTATAGGAAGAGAAATGATGGCAGGAGCTGGCTGGTTCTTACCAGAAGTCTATGAAACACACCACAGTGATTAGGTACCTGCTCACCAAACATTATCTGAGCCCTGGAGTTATAGCACTGACCCTGTGATTGGTGATAGAAACGGAAAGGGTGAGAGTTATTAATACTCAATTTTCTTTTGAGTGTTATTTGTAAATGTTTATTTTTAGTTTTGTGTACATATGTGTGGATATGTTTGTATATTTGAGTGCAGTGCCCTCAGAAGCTGGAAGGGCATCAGCTTACTCTGGAGTTGGAGTTACAGGCAGTTGTGAGCCACTGAACATGGGTAATAGGAACCAAACCTGGGTCCTCTGGAAGAGCAGTGCATGTTCTTAACCCAGGAACCACTTCTCAGTCCCCTGAGTGCTATTTATTTCTTTATTTTTGTCTTGTTTTACTATTTGGGGGATTACATGTAGAACAGATAACCAGTCAAGGATGGTTTTAATGAGGATTAATATGTATTTATTGTAAAATGTATTCTCTATAAGCAACTTAATTGTAACTTGGCCTCAAAGCTAAATTCAATCAGCCACCTATCTGTGGCTATAATTTTTAAAGAGAATATTAATGAAATAGTATGATTAAGAAATAATAAAAGAATTTTAATGAAAATATATGGTTAGATAATGTCTAATGCTTTTCAAAGCTTTACAGATTAGAGCATTTATTTTGCAGTATTTCCTTCAGACTAGACAGATTTACATATGAGAGGCTGAAATATGAGCAATCTGCCTGGAGACAAATGATCAGTAGGTGGCAGGGTCAAGACTGAACCATGTTCCTGAGGAATTAATGCCCTGTTCTTCCTTTTGACGAGCCTGAGGGGAAGCGTGGAGGGATGGAGGGAAAGGGTAACACGTCCTCTGTAGCCTTCTTAGGAAGCTAGCAGTTTAGGAGGGAACGAGTCCATGGTATTTACAGGGTAGCTAGTTCTTAGGAGCGCTGTGAACACGAAGGACAGACTAGCAGAGCGTGTTGTTCTCTGATCAGGAAGGGAGGCCCTGGCGCTAAACGTCCTGTGCTCTACAGTGCGGTGTCACTAAGCAACCAAGTGGGGCTTGCTTTGAATTCTGAGCTATTCACAGAGGCAGAAGGTCTCCCTGAAGGCTCTTCAGAACTAGCCCATGTAGAGAGCTGGATTAAATAGCATGCAAGGGCACGATGGCCCCTTTCACAGAATGTTTCCTGGCGCAGGTCCTTGTGGGGCTGTTGCAGCAGGTCACATTGGTGCAGCTGCCACTTGGCCTCATCTAGAATTTCTTATTCAAGCTTTAATTAAAATCTCTAGCAAGAGCTGTCTATCCTGTCTATTTTGTAATTTTTCTCTGTCAGAGAAAAAAGCTTGGTGCTCAGCCCTTCTCGTGTGTCTGTGATGCCTTTGTTTCTGCAGGAGGGCTCTGATGATCCCTTCAATAACTTGTAAGTTTATACTGGGAACGTCAGTAGAAAAAAACCGTAATTGGTGGTCTGGACTCTAGGGTGAAGATAAGGAAGTGATAAGCATCAATATTTATTTTTAACTCACTGTAATGCATTATCAAGTCAAAAACAGAATATCAGCAGGATCATTTTTATTATGGTCTACCATTGAAGTTGCATAAGTCTTGGTCTTGAGCTTGGAGAAGTAGGGACCCTAGGTTAGAAATTACAGTTATTTTCATTTCTCAATGACAAGGATGCTTGGGTGAAAAAGAAAATAAGGTCAGATTATAACAACAGTTGATTCTTAATGCAAGTCAGTTGATATTCTGCATAGTGTTACATTATGCATATTTTTGATTGATTTAAGGGACTATGTTATTTCTCAAGCAGTAAATTTTGCTGAGAAATTCTTTCAGCATTATAGCGTGGACTAACACAAATTTTATACTACGATGTAATGTGGATCTGGCAGCCTAAGATATCAATCTTCTGTGAGAAGGATTCATCACATCTAGGACATACTGTTGTGAAAATTAGAGGAGATGCCAGCCTTCAGCTTTACTCAGAAGACTCTCATGAAGGACAGTTGGCAGCAGCGTCACTGTCACCATTGCAGCCACCGTCATCCCTTCATCACATCACCATCATAACTTCTGTGACCCTCACCAACATCATCATCACCATCATAACTTCTGTGACCCTCACCAGCATCACCATCACCATCATAACTTCTGTGACCCTCACCAGCATCATCATCACCATCGCTGTCTTCATTTCGTTATCATCATCCCCACCATAGTAATCATCGCATCATCACTAGCTTCTCATTTCTTCAAAACCCAGTGTTGAAAGAGTACAAGGATCCCTTAGCTCCTAGCCAGTCAATAACTGTTGTTATTACTCAATAAAGTTTAGACCCAGCTGGTCTGGGGTTATGATCTCTATTGAAAAGACAGCTTTGGAATACTACCCCGTAAGGAATCCTACTGTCACTGTCAGTGGGAAACTTTGGCTGGATGGTATCTAAGGTACTTTCAAGCTCAGAAAGTTTACCTTTTTCATCTCCCATCAGTCTTTGCAGTTCAGCCATACACAGTGGTGTGTGGCAGACTACGGGTCTTCTGGAACCTGTTTTCTTATTTATAAAAGATACGTAAGTGGCATCCTTCCAGATTATTTGGCATAAATATTTGGATTATTATTCCCAGGCATGTTATGGGAATTTCTCATGCTGCATCATCTAAACTTTAGATCCATTTGGTCCTTCGTCACAGTCAAAGCTTGCTAGGTTACTCACCATGCTAGTAACCCCAATTGTGTATACTCGAGTTTCTGGATCTTTCCTTCAGTCAAAATCTCAGAATAACATTCCACCTACAATGTTCTCCCAGGTGTCTTCTACTCCCATGTAAAGCCCTTAACTACTACATCTGCTCACCCTGATTTCCCATACCTGCTCCTGCCTCTGACTGCTAGGACTAGGGTCATAGCTGAGATGTATTTGCTGACCACTCCATCTTCTAGGATGACTAAGAGGTTGCAGCAAGCCTGACACAACAAATTCCTTGCCACATTGTGAGAATACCCTGATGGATAGAGGAAAATAGGAAAGTAAGAATAGAAAAATTCCATCATAGTCTAAAGCAGTGGTTCTCAACCTTTGGGTTGTGACCCCTTTGCATCAGAGGGGAGTGTCAAATGCTCCTTCCACCGGGATCACCTCACACCATCTACATATCAGTAATTTACAATTCATAACTAGCAAAATTACAGTTATGAGGTAACAATGAAAATAATTTTGTATTTGGAGGTCACCATAACATGAGGAACTATGTTAAACAGTCACTGCAGTAGGAAGGTTGAGAACCACTGCTCTAAATGTTATGTCTCTATTGAAAGAACACTCAAACCACCTTGTTGATGCGAGCTGGGAATGCTTTCTCATCCCATTACAGCCTGTGTGGATGAGTACATCATTACCAAGGGGAAACATTGGTCAGAAAAACAAAGCCAACAAAACTGTCCACTGCGCTCAAAGTGCATCCTCTAGTCTGCATAGCATATGAAGGTCAAGTGCTCTGCCACCCCCTCATCTACTCATCCCGGGTGAGGGAGAGTCTGTTCTCTGACTCACTCTGACGCATGACCCCATTGGAAACTGCTTTCTCTCTCTGCTGATACAGCTTGCTCCACCAGAGCAGGGCTCATCAGAGAGTGTCAGAGGGCACTGGCCCCCAGAGGTTTAACCTTCAGGAATGAGATAGGCCAACATACAGCAATGGACTTGTTGATGTTAGGACTTTGTGTCTGTTGGTGGTCAGGGATGCCAGGCACCTCCGCAGCTATGCCTTGGCAGATTGTGTGAATGACAAGGTTCCTTGCGACAGAGGCCTCCATCTTGGCTTTGTGATCACTTCTGCAGAACTTGGGTACTTGGCTCAGGCTTCTGCTACCTAAATACTGGACAAAGGACCATCTTCTACCTGAAGGATATTTAGAAAGCTGCCCAATTCCCCTCTTCAGGGATAAGAGTCTGTAGGAAGGTAGACAGCCAAGAACTTGTGAAGGGTTGATTTACTGTTGTGGGGGAGATATCACACAATGGGAACTGCTTTTGTGGTAATACTGAGAATGTTATATGTGCCGACCTGTAGTTGAGTCTAAACAGAGAGGATTACAGTCATAAAGACTGCCCTGAGACGTTCGGGAGGTAGTTTTCCATGGAGAGATTTAATTAAACTTAAAGCAAACCAAACCACACTCCCACAAACTGATGGTCTGTCTTTCTTTCCCAAGATAGATCCTGCTAGTGAGAGCTCTACCCCCAGCAGCTTAAACACTCACCATTCATCTTTGTTCCGTTACAACTACCGTCACGCTTGCTGCCTTGTGTTTCCAAAGCAGACCTGTATTCCTATTGGCTTAGTTCAAAATTAAACAAAGGAACTTCAAGCTAACACTATAAAGGTTATTTTAAAGGAAGTGCCTTCGAAACACTAGTGGACATTCTAAGAATTCCTTGAGGTGGGTTTTTGTAATTAATCAATCAGATTAGTCCTATGTTTCATTGCTTGCTAAGTTACCCCAAACCCACTTGTCTGCTCTCTCATAGACAGACATCTACTTACTCATGATGCGAGAAGCGATTATGTGTCTGTTATGCAGAAGGGTTAGCATTTGGGAAGAGCAATGTAAGTAAAGTTAATTACCTATATTAATTAATAATTCACATGTAAAGATGTATCTAGGACATTGCATCACTTGGCTGAGAGTGAACCCCAGGGCTTCATGCATGATGGGCAAGTTCTGTGGGACTGAGCCACAACCCCAGCTGCTCAGAACACTGAACTGTGTATCCCAGTGCTGTAGCTAATCACAGCATGTGACCTTGATCAAGTTGCTCCATAACTCTGACCCTTAGCTACTAAACCACCAATGAAACAGTGACTACCTTTCCTTATAGTGACAGAAGCCGTGGTAAGATACAGTGCTCTGTACAAAGCAACCCATACTGCAGTTACTGTACTGTGTTCACTATGAAAATAATTATGTAATCACACAGTGATGTGTTATGTGTGCAATTTACATACATATGTATGTGTGTACATACATATGCATATATATAGTTATAACCACACTTGTATTTATTTATAATTTGCTTTCACACAAATATTCAGGACTCTGAAAATATAGCAGTTTAAGAATTCTTAGCTCAGTAAATACAAGAGGTGATGCGCTGGTGAGAGGTGTTGCGTGATACATGTTGGCTTCTTTTGTGCAGATAATATTTCAGCAAAGCAGCACTAATTTCTTTATGTGCATGAGCAAACCCACGTACTTGTGTGCTGCTGCCCCCTACTGCTCAGACTCAGTAAATACAGTTCTGCTGTGATCATTGTCAGAAAGCTTCTGGGTACCTTGTTTGTCTTCCTGCTTCCCACTCTCTTCCATTCCTCCCTCTCTCCCTCCCTCCCTCTCTCTCTCCCATCCTTCCTACAATTTTATTTTATCACTGAGAATCTCCAACATGAGTGCAGTGCATTTTTGGTTGTATACAACCTTTCCTCTCCGCCCTCAACTCCAGCAGTGCCACCCCCTTACTTCTATAATGCAACATGTCTCTTATTTGGCCTGGGGGTGTGGCTCATTGGTAAAGCTTTTACCTAGCAGATATGAGGCCCTGGATTTTACTACAAATGCAGACCACAAAGCACCACCCAACTCAGCAAAACTGAAGCCAATAAACCAGTTATTAGTATACACTCATCACACTAGGCCAGTTTCTTTGAATCCTGACTGCACTATGGCTTACCACGTGACATTTTACCTTGCTATTTTTTGAAACAGTTATCACACTGGCTGGATGGATCTGTGGAAGTGTATTGATTCCCTTTTCCTTTTAAAATATGCAGCAATGAATCTGCAGCCGGTTCAATGGAAGGATTTATTGACTTCTTGCTGCCTACGAGACTCATTCTGTAAGGAGCGCAAGTGACTCTGAAAGAGCACGCATCTCCTTACAACTAGAAGGCCTCCTTCTGGCAAGGCCTGCCTGCTCTACTTCAGAAAGGGTCCTGCCATCACCTCTCCTCTATTCCCACTGCTATTATTGAAATGTTACTTTGTATTGCATAATAATTATCTGGAAAAGTACAAGTGACCCTCAAAGGGGAACTAGGAAGCAGGAGAAACGAAATTATGGTTGAGGATGGGAAATGATTAAGGTGTAGATTTGTGTGCTTTCAGGAAAGGTGTTCACACAAGTTTAATCCTCCAAATGAAGCACTCATTAGTTGCCAATGTGAGAGTTGAAACTGTTGACATACAGATGTTTCCTTGTTAGACCATTACATCTCTTGCCCCACCCGCATTGGAAGAGCAAGAAATAATTCCAGATATTGCCAAACGCCAGTCTGGGGATATGGATCAGTTGAAGTGTTTGCTTAGCACTCACCAAGTCTTGGTTCCATCCATAATGCTGTGCAAACTGCAAATGGTGGTACACACCTACAGTCGCGGAAATTGGATGGTAGAGGCAAGAAGATCAGGAGTTGAAGTTATCTTTGACTACATAGCAAATGTGAGGACAAACTGAGGAGAGAGAGAGAGAGAGAGAGAGAGAGAGAGAGAGAGAGAGAGAGAGAGAGAGAGAGATTAATTTCTAACTGTCCCTGGGCTGAGAAGCAGAATACAAAATCTCTTTGTGATAAGGATATAAAGAGTAATTTTTATATTTTAATTAGTTTAGTGTTTGCAATAATTGGAGACACATCTTGCATGATCCATCGACAGAGTCAGGATCAAACACTACCAGGTGGTGAATTTAGGCTTGCAGGGTTCCACTCATCCATAAGCTTCTCTGATGATAAGGTCTCTTCATTCTCCTGGTCACAATCACCATGCATACCGCTGTATCATCCTCAGCAAGCCCAACACATCCTGTCAGAGTTATGTTGCATGCCTCTGGTTACTTCCCAGTGCCTGGGTGTCTCACATACACTTCCATAAAGCCTGGTTAAAAAAAAATATTCCTCATGTACACAGCTGCTTGGTGGTCACTGCATTTTTTTTAATTTCCACTGAACACAGTTCATATAATTGCATGAAGCAAATTTTTTGTTGTTGCTGTTGATTAAATGTCCTAACACTGTAATGTTTGGAGGTCAGTAATGGTTGCCAAGGTTCCTTGATGTAGTGTCCTGTCTGTGTAGTGTCCTGCTCTTCTTAGTTCAATGTTTGCTTCTTCATATTTCTTTCTTTATGCCCACTATGTGGCTGTACAGGCTGGAGCTGAAGTCACCACATCTGAGTTTCAGAACAGAAAAAAGGAATAGAGATGTCCAGGACTTCCTTTCTAGCCATCTCCTTGTGGCTTGTGGGTGATGAGAGTCAGATAGTTGCCGAGCTACAAAGAAATCTGAGAAACTGAGTCTTTTCACGTCCTCTACTTTAGAATAGAAACCAGATGAGAGAACATTGATATGGGGTGTGAACGTGACCCTAAATTGCATTTAAGGCATGAGTCTCATCTTATAGCCTCCTGGACTTGCCACTCAACAGCCACTTCTGAAAGTCTGTTACGTAATGGACTGTTAGCATCTGTAGAAATGAAGATGTATTTACCAGCTTCTCTGTGGTAGGCTAGGGGCTACCATACTGTTTGATGAGCAATGACTTAGAAAGTAGTGTTTGAAGGGTGAGTAAGGATCGAGGCATCTAATGTTGGGCATTAGGTAGAGAGGCCTATGTGGTCCTGTATAAATAATCACTGCTTTGTGGTCTCTGTCTTCCCGTAGGAGATAGACAGAATAAATAAATATGGCATAAATTGATTTCAAATCATTCTCTATGTCCTTGGAAGTATTGTATTCTCTTCGGGGGGGGGGGGGGATGAGAGTATGCTAAGTGAGACTGTCACACAGGGAAGAACATTCTTTCCTAAGGCAGAGAAAGTGTGTGGAAGGTTTCTGATGGAGGGCAGTTCTACCTAATGGTGCAGCAGAGGAGGAGGAAATGGCTGACCGAGGAGAAGGGAATGGTGCAGCAGAGGAGGAGGAAATGGATGACAGGAGAAGGAAATGGTGCAGCAGAGAAGGAAATGACTGACTGAGCAAAGGTTTATCAGAACAAGTTTGACATGTGTATGCAGGAGATGATTAAAATTATGTTACAATCAAAAGAAATATAAAATATGATCCACACAGAGAATACCTACTTTTTCTATGTAGTATCAAAGAAAACTGGAAATAAAACATCCATACAAATGAACTTCAGAAGGGAAATAAAAATGGCATCAGGAGCAGAGGTAATAACAAAACTGTAATGCTGGAGAAACTCAGGCAGAAATAACAACTGCCAGAGATCAGATAGATTCCCGATGAAAGGGGAGGAAAGGTGAATCAGGTAAAATTAACTTTCTTTCCAAAGGCCTCATGGGGCGTGGGAGAGAAGTGGAAGAAAGGGTGGCAAGGTTGACATTTGAGAATGAATAGATGAAGAACCAATGAGAGACTACACAATGTTTTGTTTTGTTGTGTTGTGTTGTGTTGTGTTTCGTTTGTTTGTTTGGTTTGGCTGAGGTCTTGTGGACTAAGAGCTATAATGTAATCATAATAGAACCAATGGCCCAAGGATGCAACAGCCAGGCCCATTACAGAAGTCTGTATTAATAGTAGTATGTCCAAAAGAAGAAAGGAGGAGATCTTAGGCATGGAAACCATCAAAGTGACTTTAACCGAAATATAAAACATTTTTTTTATTTTGTTGTATTAGCAGGCTAAATACTTATACATTATTACTCATAATGTTACATAGATAAACTTAAAGGCACCAAAATAAAGAGAAGCATGCACTTGAGACAGTAAGGGGGATAGGAGGGGTGGCTCAGTGACCAAGAGCACCTACTGCTCTTGCAGAGGATCTGGGCTCAGGTCCCAGCACCACAACTATCTGCTACTCTGGCTTCAGAAGTCAGGTGAATTAATCTGGCCTCTGCACGCACCTGTGTTTATATGCATGTACCCACATACAGACATAATTAAAAATAATAATTTTAAAGAGACAGTAGGAGGACAGATCAGAGTGAGTTGGTCCCATTGCCATCTTCACCCAAGGCTTCTGCTACAGATAAGGGTGTGTTTTCATTTGTTAGCAAGCTAGAGATGCATCTCTGTAAGACGCTGTTAAGTGAACAGACACATGCTGAAGGCAAGCTGAATTGAAAGCGGAGCATAACAGGCTAACATGCTCAGTCATGTGAAAGCATGAGTGTGCCTTCTTATCAGTACAGTGAACAGGACACAGGAAAGTTCATACACTCACTGACAGGAAGGCAGAGCCCTGCAGGGCAGTTACTGAGGTTTTGCAAACAGGAACCTTTTTGTTGCATGGAGCAGGTTGTTGGGGGAGAAAAAGGAAATAGGTGGGGAAACCATGCCTTAAGATTTGTAACTGGGTCTGCCATGGAAAGCTAGTACTGCTCCTGCAGAGGACCGTTGTTTGGTTTCCAGTACCAGCGTCTGGCAGATAACAATTGCTTCTAATTCTAGTTCCAAGGGATCTAACACCCTTTCTCTGGCACCCAAGGGCATCTGTACTCATGTATTCATGCACACATATATGCACATGACTAAATGTAAAATATATATTTTCTAAAGATTTAATTTCTAAAAGTGGAAATGTATTTTTTAATTATTTTGTGTATATGGATATCCTGTCTGCATCTGTATCTGTGTATCACATATAGTGCCTGCAGAGGCATCATATCACATGGGACTGGAGTTATAGGCAGCTGGAAGCGGTTATGTTGATGCTGGGAATCAGTCCCGTGTCTTCTGTGAGAGTAGCCAGTGCTCCAGCCCACCGTAGCATGAAGTTTATCATGAAATACATATCCTGTGGGAACCGTGAAATGGAAAGCAGAAAGTAGCTGTAACGTGCTGGCCCACCATAGTTGAACACATACAAAATGTTCCCTTTAATAATTGATAAAGTGAAAAGGTGGGGGGGACACGTGTATGTTCACTGGAGAGAAGTGGAATGTATGTGGAGCCTTTCCGTAAGCTCACACGTGTATCACACGACTGCATGTGCCCATGTGAAAGGTTTGAGTTCATGGGCACAAGTGTAGATAGGAGAATACAGAAAAGAAAAATTGTGTTATTACAAAATAGAAGACCTGATGAAAAATGTACACATCTAGATAAAAGTAATGACTAGAATTTCTAAAGGTGAAAATAAATTCCAGAGCAAAAATCAGTGTGGCAGTTCTGAGAGTCAGTGTGTGAAAAGCGAACACTGGGTTTCTGGGGATGCTCCCCGGGCCTTAGTTAATGTGCAGCATTATAAACAAGGCTGCGCCTCCTCCACACAGGGGACTGAGGGGCCCTGTGGAACAGAAGTCTCATTACATGCTAACATGTGACCAGCCTTGCAAGAGCAGACAGGGATGAATTCTCAGCTCTCTCTGCTTCAGATGCAAGAAGACCGAACAATGTGGAGAGCCCTCCAGTCTCTACCTGCTCCTGTGGAGAATGAGTGGCAAGATAAGAATATTCAATAGACTTTTGATTCAGAGCGGATAAAATATGCAGATGAGACAAGGGCTGGCTGTGCAGAAGAAGAAAACAAAGGACTTTTATTGCACGTTTATCGTCTAGGGTTGGCCACCCTGTGGCCAGTCATTTTAGGCATTTCACCCAGGAGTGGATTTCTGCAGTGGTCTCCAACTACTCCAAATAGAAAATGTTTCTTTGGTGAGGGGTTGAGAGATACTTCTGTGTGGGTGAAAAGACAAGTATTTAGAATGCAGGTTGGAACTGTACTGGTTTAGGAAAGTGGCAGAGTGGCAGGAGCAGGGTCTTCTCACCAGCCAGGTAGTTGGTCAAGTTTACAGTGCCATGCGTGGTTTCCCTCCTACTGAGCAGGCCTGAAGTACAGGTAGGCAGCTGTTGGTTACCCTAAGAAATGAGCACCGTCCTTTGGTACAGCTTGCTTTTCTGGCCATTGTTATGGCTCATAAGCCTTACATCTGGATAGGAAATACAAAAATTAAAAGTGCCTTTGAAATGTTATATATACAAAGGAATTGTTAACCTATGCATCACTTAATGAGAATGGTTCATTAATTCCATCCAATCTCAGGGACTATCTAGTCATTAAGACTTGGTAAGAATTCGCCAAAAATAGATTATAGACCGAAAATGATTTAGAGATGGAATTAAACAGAAAAGAAAACGTTGACCCTGAGAAAGCTCTTTGGTGTCCAGTAGGGTTAAGGGAAACATGGCGATAGAGTAGGGAGAACTAGGAATCCTGGTCTTGGAGTGAAGGTAGCTGGAAGAGAGGTCTGGGCATATAAAGTAAGACGTATCTTCCAGAAAACAGGCGGGTATACAAGCGTCAAATCATGCCAAGGACTTGTCTGAGGGTGCTGAGGTCGACTCTGTGCTGATGGGAAAATTCAAATGATGAAGATTATTAAAAATAATCTTAAGCAGTATCAGAAAGGATTTTATAACCACAAATTCCAGTGACCTGCTGCCAAACAGATTTGTGATTAGGTGATTAGATTGCTCCATTATCCAGAACTCCTCACGTTTGTTAAAGGGGAATCCAGTATCATCAGCAGTTCGTGGTGACTTCAGAGGTTGCATCTGTGTTGTAACTGCCAAGCTGAGAGTATGCTGAGGGACACAGAGGTGACTGTGACAGCCCAGGTAAGGTCGGAGGAACTTGGCCTGAGACGGCCTCAGCTGTGGAGCTGGAGTCTTCCGTCCAACACTCTATGTGAAAAACTTTCTTATTTATTTATTTATTTATTTATTTATTTATTTATTTATTTATTTATTAGAAATTTCCACCTCCTCCCTGCCTCACTTTTCCCTCCCCCTCCCCACCTCCACCTCCCTCTCTAGTCCTAGGAGCAGTCAGGGTTCCCTGCCCCATGGGAAGTCCAAGGTCCTCCCCCCTCCATCCAGGTCTATAAAGGTGAGCATCCAAACAAACCAGGCTCCCACAAAGTCAGTCCATGCAGTAGAATCAAAATCTAGTGTCATTGTCCTTGGCTTCTCAGTCAGCCCTCATTGTCAGCCACATTCAGAGTGCCCAGTTTGATCACATGCTCCCTCAGTCCCAGTCCAGGTGGCCTTGGTGAGCTCCCATTAGATCAGCGTCTCAGTGGGTGGGTGCACCCCTCGTGGTCCTGACTTCCTTGCTCATGTTCTCTCTCCTTCTGCTCCTCAGTTGGACCTTGGGAGCTCATTCCAGTGCTCCAGTGTGGGTCTCTGTCTCTAACTCCATCTATTGCCAGATGAAGGTTCTATGGTGATATGCAAGATATTCATCAGTGTGGCTATGGGACAAGGCCAATTCAGGCATCCTCTCCTCTGCTGCTCAAGGAACAATCTGGGGATCTCTCCTTGGACTTGGGAACCCCTCTAGAGTCAAGTCTCTTGCAAACCCTAAAATGGCTCCCTTAATTAAGATATTTATTTCCCTGCTCCTATATCCACCCTTCCTCCACCCCACCAATCCCATTCTCCCAAGCTCTCCCAAATCCTTCCCTTCTCCCTTCTCTCTACCCATCTCCCCTTACATCCACCCCCCCACCCCCGTGCACCCAACTTTTGCTGGCGATCTTGTCTACTTCTAATATCCAGGAGGATAACTATATGATTTTCTTTGTGCAAAGCAGTAAAGACCCACATCAACACTTTCTGGGTAGGCAGTGAGCATCTGACTGCATTTGTCTCTGTATTCCCAGTCCATCTTCCATCCCATGTCCCGCCACCCACCTACACAATCCCACTGTGGAGTAATTCTGGTTCAGTTTGTGCAGATGCTGCCCTTCTCTCTCCTGCTGTGGTGGAGCACAGTTAGTCTGTGGGAACTAGCAGCCCTTATACAGGTGTCATGCCATCATCATTTTAGCCACCCTTCTGTCCTCATCTGTCCAGGAGTTATTTGTCTAGCTTCTTTGGGAAAGTCACCCCCTGTGAACTTGTAACACCACCTATTTCATCCTTTTTAAATGTAAGTTTTTTGCAGTTCTGAGGATGGAACCCAGGACCTTGGGCTCACTACCTACACCTGCTGCTTTTCCTCTGCTTCCTGTATTCTCTCATTCTCTCTCTCTCTCTCTCTCTCTCTCTCTCTCTCTCTCTCTCTTTCTCTGTCTCTCTGTCTCTCTCTCTTCCTCTCTCTCTCTCTCCCTCCCTCGCTCTCTTCCTCTTCCTTTATCTCCCCCCCTCTGACTTTATAGCATTTTATTCATTGCCTTTCATTTGCGTGGGTCATTGAGGGAAGGGCACTTTTAAACATTTTGTCAAAGCAAAGAGTTGATGCTTTCAGAAGTGCCCAAATGTCCATTCTAGTGACTAAATCACTGACCTGAAAGAAATAGTTCTTTCAGAGTATCTGGACTACAGACTCTGCTGTTACCGTTCAAGAACCAGTGGGATGCCAACTGGGCACCATTCTTGTACAGCAACATTGCATAGCACTGGGGGACTTTGGTTCTTCTCTGTCTTATGCTGGGTATAGAAGAGATTATGGAGTTGGGTTGGTATCAGCAAAATCTAGTGTTATCCAGGGAATTTGTGTGTGTGTGTGTGTGTGTGTGTGTGTATGTACATGGATTTGTGTGTGTGTATGTGTGCACATGTATGTATGTGTGTGTGTGTGTGTGTGTGTGTGTGCACGTGCGCACGCGTGTGTGCGCGTGTGTTTTGCTGCTGGAGCCTGGCTCCATTCCGTGAATAGATTTCTGTCTTTGCAGCAGTTGATTCCCGTTCTACTCTGGAATAAATTGGCTCCAAATCCTTCCTCTAGGTAACCCTTCCCCTTTCCCTCCAGTGATGTTTCCACCTCATTGCTGTCACTGTGCTGACTCTCCCACCAAATATGTGTTATGACATTGTCTTCTCTGCCGCTGGTAATTAGATTGCAGCTAAGCCCTCTTAATTGCATCTGGGACACAGCTGGGATAAAGGATCCCTCACATAGGGAGGCAAGGGGAAATGACAGGAGCTAGTGCTAAGTGCTCCCACACTGTCTCCAGCAGATGCAGCTAGAACATTCTCCCATCCATCTCTTGTATGCTTCTGTGAGTTGCTTGTCTTACTTGCTGTCAGAAAGAAGTTTCTGGAGCCATGTGTCTCTAAATGAGTCTCAGAAATTAACATTTCTTCTCAGAAGGAAATAACAGGCCAGAAATATTTCCTTTCAAGTCTCAGTAGAACCTCTGTGACATGAGGCCTATTCCTGTTGGGGGACTGGCTCTCACCATTTGGGCACTGCAGTAATTCAGCTTTCAGATGGGCTACATTACCCCAGTATATACTTCTACATCAGAGGCTGGGCCACACCACTGGTCAACAGAAGCCAAGTGTGCTGTGAGTCCTAAGTCATGCCTGAGGCTCCAGTTCTCTCCAGATAGAGGTAAGTAATACCAGCCTGCCAAGGTGGAGGCCTTGTGATAACAGAATGAAACAGGTTGGTATCTTGATAGGGTGGGTTTCTGTAGTTGCCAGAACAAAGCAGTCAGCTTGCTACAGTTATTAAGTGCCTTCTGTGTTCCAGGCATGGTGTCTTCATGTTTACAAATCAATATCTCTATCTCAATGAATCTAGAAGGAAATATCAATTGCTTAGAAGGAAAACTGAGGCCCGGGGAGAATGCGTGCAATTGTCAAGTTACAGCTTGGTATTCTTGGTAGAGACTGAGCAAATGGTATCTTCCTCTCTCATTCCTGTGACTGAGAAAATGGTATCTTCCTCTCTCATTCCTGTTGCTCACGGGGCTCATGACAGAAAGGGTGGGGTACACCAAAGGCACACTGGGGAGTTAACGAGGTAATAAACATGGAGGGCTGATTTCATGAGCCTGTTTGTCCGTGATGAGCTGTTTTATGAAACCATAAGATGAAGTCCTCCGCTCTGGCAGACAAGGTGTCCAACACCATGTGTTGTCACTGGTGCCTAGGTTTGCCTGGCAGACTTAGAATCTTATCACTTATTTTGAAAATTCTGATGTCAAACCATCTGCTGAACATCTGCTGTCTTGTCCCTAAATGTGTCGGGGGGCTGAGGCAGACAGCCGAATTCCCAGTTGTCCCATTGTAACATATGCCATTTTAGCGTGATAGGAAACTATGACAGAGCCTGCAGGCCTATAAATTAGTGTAATGTTCTTCTCTGGAGAACAGATGACTGCCTTCTAAAAACAATATTTGTGTTCACGTTATGATGCCTTGTAAAAACACATGGAGAACAGGGCTGACTAGGTGTCCGGAAGCTTTTGACTTATTGGGATCTAATGTGGAGAGCAGTTAACAGTGTTGAAACTGAGCCTCTGGATCCATTAAGAGGAGGAAGGCTTAATGAGAACCACAGAGGGGCTGGTGACCCCGGCTAAAAGGCACTTGCTCACCTAAGTATCATAGAGGGCGTGAGCATGGAAACCTTTGAACAATTTATTGCTACTTTTTGTCATTTAAAAAGTGTGTTAAAGGTAAGGAGGATTCATGAAGAATCATCCCAAAGAACAGCAACTTCCTTCTCTGCACCCAGTCATGAGGCTTCCTCCTCAACCTCTCTGCCGTGTCTTTCTCTCAGCGAAGCTCTCTACACAAAGGCTGATACGGATTACTGCTCACACCCAGACTTTCTAAAAGGACACAAATCTTTCATTTTTCCCTTCCCATTATCCCATGACTAATACAGGTATATTTCAAACAGGGAGAGTGATACTTGGATGAAGCAGTATGAAGCATTAACCTTGTTAATTCATTGGTTAATTGGTTAATTCATTATTAGGTAATTCATAATTGTTTAATTCATTATTCACTCAATATGCATTTAAAATGTATTTGATAAGCATTGTGTGCCTAACACTGAAGAGTCCCAAGGGCTTTGCTGAGTACTCAGACAATGGTCTAGGGAAGGAATGGACTTTATTTCTCATTTATTTCCACATTGAAAATGTGGTGTACTTATGTATATGTAGAAAGGTGTGTGAGATTTTGAGTATCTCACAGTAACATAGGAAATTTGGAGTTTAAGCTCTAGCAGAGAAAGTAAGACCACTGACTTGCTGTGCTCGTGGTGATCTGAGGCGGTGGGAAAGGATGAGACACCTGGCAGCCGGCCCCTTCGGCGACTCCCGTGCCAGGTACAGCAGGCAAACGGGAGGAAGCAGGCATCGGAATGGGTAGATTAGTAAAGATCTGCAAGCCTCTGCCACCCTGTGGATACCAAATCTGCTTGGGCCACTGCTGCCACTCCATCCCTGCCTGGCTGCAAGCCTGCTGCTCTGAGGAGGATGAGGGTGGCCTCAGGTGGCACACAGCAGGAGCAGTGGTAAGACTGACAGGCTCCTGTTAGGAAGTCTCCCATGCCTCTGGGGCAGTGTGTGAACTAGTGAGAACAAAGATGAGAGAAAGCAGCCTGGGAAAGGAGCTGAGCATTTGACCTGGCCTCCCGCTGCTTGTGATGTTGGTAGGCACCAGTTTGGAAGTTAACCCCTAGAGGAGAAGGCACCTGAAGCATTGCATATGGATTTGGGACTGGGACAGACATGGTCAGTCATGGAGACCTCAGCCAGAGATGTCACTAAACAAATCTATCAAATATGAGCATGAAGCCTTTAGTGTTAAATTTTGCTCATTGAAAAGTGTTTCCCACTTGGTATTGTTCATTTTTTCCGAGGCGATTTTGTTTGTTATGTACCGCGGCATAGCTGCACACAGCCTGGTCACTTGAAGTGCGTTACTAGTTAACCCCCATACTTCTCTAGATGTTTTATGTGATTGGTTTTGTCACTTAGTAAAACATGTCATTATCTGTGATCTACATAAATATAGACTTTCCCTTTTAAATGACAAGTGAGTTGGTTTGTTTCTATTTCTAAGTACTAATTAGTGTCTCTGAGAAGAGGGAGAGGAGTGTTTCTGGTTGTTGAAGCTCTTGGTACCTACACATAATGCGGTTGGTGCTGGCCTGCCTCTCCAGGCTGGGCAGTGAGAGGGAGAAGCCTCCTTTCTCCACTGGGCCCCTTGGAAGGGCACAGTGGGCTGTGAATGTGTTTCCTCCTGTCACTACACTTGAGACACTTGTTTCAGAATAAAGTTATGCATAATAAATTAGAACCATAGCCACGCCACACAGTCTTCTGTAATTAAACTTGCTTTATCGGGTGTCTCTCTAGATTATTTTAAGGGGGCTCAGCTAATCTGCTCAAACTGCTTATTGCTATGCTGAGATCGATGATGCTGGTGATGGGCTACTACCTCCCAGTGGCCAGTGACTAGACGGCATGACTGCAGGACCAGTGAATGTGTTAATAAAGGGCCCCTGCTTCTGCTGCTGCTCCCCGGTCTATGACCTTACACTAGTCGCCTGCCTCCTAACAGCCTCAGCTTTCCTACCTATAAAGCGGAAGGCATTCTGCTAACAGCAACAATATTTAAACAAAGTGGTTAAAGCCTGCAGAGTGTGCTATTGGCGGTGCTGCAAGACTGTGTGAATCAGGTGATGGGAACATGCATGTCAGCTGCCCTCTGTCACACAAGCCAACAGCAGAGAGAAGCACCGTAGAAGGAAGGCTTCTTCTAGCTCAGAGTTTGAGATATTCTGGTTAGTAGTCCTTGCGTCTGTTGAGCTGGGCCCCAGTCAGGCAGAGCACGATGGAGGGAGGAGGGTGTGGCAAAGACTGCTCACTTCATGGTGGACAAAAAGCAGAGAGGTAATATGGAAGGGGCCCCTAATGGCCCAGCTCTTCTAAAAGGCCCATCTCCTGTATTTTATCACCTCCCAAAAATGTCATTATACGATGAATCCACTGAAGGAGTAGGCCAGAGCTCCCAGGAGGAACAAGTTCAGAGTAATTAGGCTCATAGCAGATTAATTTGCTCTTAATTTGAATCATAGGGGTTTTGTTCATGGAGAGGTGGTGGCACAAGACTCTTTTGAAAATGATCACATACTTAAAGGGGGCCTGGGGATTAAATCTATCTATTAAATTAACCACCTATCTGGCACTGTGAACTTTATACCTTAATCCATTTCTGAAACTCCAAGATTGACCACAGACTTCTTAGCACATGACTGTAAGGTCTAAATGTAAGAATGCCTCCCTTAAGACAGTCCTGAGCCTCTTATCTCAGTATGCGATGGTGGAGATTTCCATGGAAACCTAATAGTATGAGAAAACCCTCTAGCTCCCAGGTGTGGTGAAACGGAGGCGTGAGAGAGAGAGTGCACTCAAGCCTCCCCCCCACACACTTCAGTGTGGAATCGGTATTCTCTGAAGTATGAAGTATTCTGGATAAAACGTGTGTGCTTACAGCTCTGATAAGAGCCTCTACCAGGAAGCTGTCAGAGCCGCTGCCGTTTGCTCGTGCGCTCCTTCTGCTGTTGTTACTTGTGATATAGCTTAGGTCGGGCAGAAGAGAGACGTGCACATGTGCACACACGCACACAGAGTTTCCAATCAAAACAGAAGCATTTCACGGTTCTGAGAAATGAAAAGAAAAAATATAAAAGCAACTGTAATACTTTTTAAGAAAGAAAATCACGCTACTGACCCCTGGGTTAACAGTACTCTAATTCTTGCAATGTCACGTTTTTGACATAGATCCATAAAAATATTTAATGGGCAGTTAGTCTTATCTGTTTCTAAAAGGGAAGAATCTTTTTATAATTTTGTGGTTAGCAAGTTAAAATGGAGGCATGCATGGTAGCATCTGTTCACTGTTTGCTTTCGTGGCTCAGGAGCAAGAGACTGGCCAGTCAGTCAGTCTGTGGAATCACCTCTCCTGCAATTGCCTTCAGAAGGCAATAAAAAACAAAGATCAAGATAAACAGGAATGCAGGGTCAGATTTCAATCTGAGGAAATATATACATGCCCACCCCCCAAATCCTCACAGTCATTAATCAATACTTTTAGAACCTGGACAAACCTGATTGACTGCTTCAGTGATGGTGTCATTAACACCACTTTCCTCTGCTGAAGGCAGGCTTGGAACCCTGGGTTCCTCACGGAAGTACTTAGCTCTGATAGTCTTCACTGGCCAAGTCAGAAGGGTGAACCTAGATGAATTGCAAGAATATTTCCTGGCAATCCTCAGCTGTTGGCTGTGGCATCAAAATTGTGCTCAGCTCACCGTTTAGAGGCTGCAGAAGAGGACGGGTATTCCCTGTGCGATGTGGACTTCACACACAGCAGACTATATTCCACACTTCTAGTTTGCAAGCGTCTGCAGATGTCTTGTAAGACCTCCAGAGTGTTTACGTGATGAGAACACTCCAGGCTGAAAGGGGCTTCTCACTTTCTCCAAGAGCTAAAAGTTCACTTGGTCTGGGGATGCAGTTCAGTTTGAGTTGCCTAGCATGCAAAGTGCCCTGGTTCAGTTCCCAGTACCATGTCCCTACTTGTGGTGGCAGCTTCCCATGAGTGTAGCACTGGCGAGGTAGAGGCTGGAGCTCTGGATGGCTCCCTGGCCTGGAGGTAAGTTTCTACTGCTGTCTTTACTATTTTCTTTTTGTTATTTTTTGAGGGGGCGGTTGTGTGTGTGTACTTATTTTTGTTTTAATAGGTGTATTCTGAAGTAACTGAGAAGACTAGTGTCACAGAAAAATGAATATATCACTCCTTGAAAGTCTCAGTGACGTGAACACATTTTTTTTCTGAGTGCATTCCATTTGTATTTTGCGGCAATTATGTGTGGCTTTTAACATCATTTATTGACATTAACTTAATACCAGAGACTTCCATGGTCTCTTTAGCTTTGACTAAGAGGAAAATGAGCCAGTGGGAAGGATGGACCACTGATGTGAGCAGAGGCAGTGAGGCGTGTTAGTGGTCCACTGTACATCTCAGGAACACTTTCACATGCATCCATCAGAGAAGTATACATAGGTGCTCTGTGACACACCAAAGTTAGATGCCAGATGTTTTCCCAAGATTCATCTGCACACACATTTCCTTCACAAGCCTTGTCCCAAGCAGACACTGTGTGCCACTTGGATAAACAAGGGTCAGGGGAGTAAGGCAAGCCATGCTATTTCTACTAAACTTAGACTTGCTGTGAGGTCTGGTGCAAACTCTCAAAACTTGACCTGCTTTCCTGGTCTTTCCTTCCAGATGCTGCATAACAAGCACGTGATGGTCCGTGTGGGAGGAGGCTGGGAGACCTTCGCAGGCTATCTGCTCAAGCATGACCCCTGCCGCATGCTGCAGATCTCTCGTGTGGATGGCAAGACATCCCCTGTCCAGAGCAAATCCCCAACCCTGAAGGACATGAATCCAGATAACTACCTGGTGGTCTCTGCCAGCTACAAGGCTAAGAAGGAGATTAAATGAAGCTGGTCTCTGAAAGGGGACTCATGTGATGGCCTGTGTCTGTTCGATAGTGTAGCCAGTGTAGTTCACATGCTCTGAGAACCACGTGTCATCAGGCAGGAAAAGGTTCCAAAGGTAGCACTATTTATTTTTAATGCATCTGTAGAACTTCACCTAAGGGGAAAAATTCTAAAGTCAGAACAAAATCAGACAACTTGTAAGCAAATCATTATTTCTCAATATGTGAACATAGTATTTAGAACAAACCTTATTAGGAACTCAGTTCTAGGTACAGCCATTGGAGGAGAACATGCCTAGGAGACTGTATTTAGCATGTATGAATAGGTCAACAGAAAGTGCCTGCTGTATGTCTATGAGCTAAAGCACCCCAGACACTTTTATAATGGCGGAGTTTTATAGCTATTTTTTACAAATGACAATGTGATAATGTGCTACTAAAAATTGCCTGACAGCACTATACAGAACAGAGTCTTCACAGCCATACTTAACTGGAAAGGCCGCTTCAGAGATGTTTACATTCACTTGGAAGATTGCCTTAAAGTTCATCTCTGATCCCTGACCAAACCAACCTCTGGGGTACTTTCGGATGTTGCCTGTGCAGCCCCCTAGGAATAGCAGGTACCTTTCACACACCTTACACACAGTAGCTATGTTTAGGATGATCACTTAGTGAAATTCACATGCATGAGCTACATGTATGTGGCATACGTTCATGTTTTGATGTGCAGATGGCACAGTCAAATGATCATCAACTTTGTGATTTTGTTTATCTCCAGCATTTTCTTATTAAAATATATCTTAGTTAGTCCTATTCTGCTATGCTGTCTCATGAAGTAAATTCACTATAGTGAATGATGTTACAGACTTGTACACCCAGGACAGGGCTGTTTTGTACCAATCAACAGCAAGATATTGTCCACACTGATTTAAGAATTAAAAACAAAAAAATTTAAAAAACCTCACACACTATCCGCTTCTGTATTAGTGCTTCAACCTAAAATAAAAGTTAATCTTCAAACTACTAATTTCCTAGCAAATACGAGGAGTATCAAGTCATGGTTGTGTAGAATGTCTTCACCTGGGGAAGGTAAATGGAGGGAGTGTATGTTGTGAGTAGCAGAGAGTGTGGACTTGACCATGGGAAGGACCGTAAGTGTCTGTGGTAGTTTGAATGTAATGCCCCCATAAACCCAAAGGGAATGGCACTATTAGGTGGAGTAATGAGGTCTTGTTGGAGGAGGTGTGTCACTGTGGAGGTGGGCTCCACTGTCTCAGACCACTTCCTGTTGTCTGTAAGGTACAGTACTCTCGGCTACCTCTCCAGCACCATCTCTACCTGCGTGCTGCCATGCTCCACCATGATGATAATGAACTGAACCCCTGAACTGTAGCCAAGCCATCTCTCATTAAATGTTCTCCTTTATAAGAGTTGCTGTGCGTAGCTGGGGGAGAGTTGTCCCCTCCACCGCCATCAGTGCTCAGGCAGATGGGAGAGCAGACCCTATACCTTGCCAAGCAGCACAATAGAGCCAGCCCTGAAGTGTGAGCAAGGAGAGATGTCCCCATCACCCATCTGTCCTGTGGTAGCGTGGGTGGAGGGAGCTGCCTTCCCATCATGCCTAAGGTGGGATGAGAACTAACCCTCAGGTCACAGGAGTGGGAGCACTGTCCCTAACCTCCATGAGCTGCAACACTTGGGAGAGCAGCCCCTGCACCTCACCTGGGTAACACAGCAAAGCTGGCCTTGTTGTTGGAAGCGTGGGTGAGCCAACCCCAAAGCTGTACATGTGGGAGAACTGTCCCACTGCTCATCTGTCATGTGGTGTGGGAGGGTGAGAGATACTCCCCTTACCCTGTGCCCCTTCCCCCCTACCAGCTGCAGCACTCAGGACATGGGCCCTGCCTGTCGCCTAGGCAGCACAGCAGAGCTGTCTGGTAGTCAGAGGTGATGGTGACCCATCTCTGATGTTGTGAGCAAAAGAGAGCTGTTCCCATTATTCATCTGACATATGGTAGAATGGGCAGACGAGAGATGCCCTCTCCCCACCTCCCAGCCATCAGTTCCGGAGACAGGCGGAGAAGCTGGCCCTGGGTCATAAGAGCAGGAGGGCTGGCCCGTTCCTCATCAGCTGAAGCACCCCGGAGAGAGGCCCCTGTACCTTGCCTGGGGTTCTGTTGGTGTAGAAGTGGGAGAGCAGACCCTGAGGGCCTGAAAGCAGTAGAACTGGCCCCACTCCTTGCTCATTGCTGCAAGGGTGAATTCGCTGGAACAATGCTGGAGAGCTCACCCTGGGCTCAAGGTCAGACATGGCATGACTTCACTCAGACCCTTCTCTTTTCTTTGCATTTCTTCTTTTGCTCAGCAGTTGGGAACGTCCTCAGTTCCTAATACTGTGATGAAATCAGCTTTATCTCAGTTAACCTTTCAAAATACCTTAGTAAGGCAAAACAACTCTGAATACTAAGGTTAGGGCATGACCATACTTGGGGGGCCTGGGGGATTATTAGATTTATAGAATATTCACTATAATTATATATACTATAAAATATAATATATATTCAAGTGCATCTAAGACTGTGTTCAAAGCTGACATCAACTAGCTGCTGGCTGATCCATACTAAGGGGATATGGAAAAATAGGATTGCACCCAGAAGGACATGACCAACAGAGATGGCTCTTACTGAGAATGTGAAGAGTCACGAGGTCTGGCATCAGTCTCTCAGCTAGGGTAACATCCAGGAAAAGATGACAGGAAAGAGATAAAGGATTAAAAATCCAAGTATTCCTGTAATACTACAGGGAGCAGCATCCAAGTAAGCAAGCAGAGACAAGGCCATAGCCAGGTGGCAATGCAGCTTTCAAGAGACAGAAGGGTGACAGACCTGGATAGCCCCTGCGGGTCATGTGTGGCAAAGGCACCCGAGTAACTGATGACTAAGCAGTACTGATTCCAGGGGTTCATCCTTGCCATCAATAGACGTGCTGTGGGATTCTTTGCTGTCTTGGTTAGCTATTGCTTTGTGGTTAGCCAAGAGAATAGATGCAGGGTAAATGAGCAGAAATTTCTACCCATCAATGTAACTCAAAGGAAAATTTGAAAAATTTCCCAAGTTGTAATGCTAACTTTATAAATTGCTGGACAACATGTCACTAAGAAGAAAATTTCTCGTATTTCCCTTAAAATTCACATAGAAGTCAAAGGCTATACCACTAGTAAGTGTCACGTTCAGGCCAAGGAGTTTATGTATATTTAGTTCTTAAACTGTGGTAGTCAGTTTATGTATGTTTAGTTCTTAAACTATGGTAGTCACTTTTGATGTAATATTTGCAAAAAAACACAAAAGGCAGAACAATGTAGTAAAAAGTCATTGAAGGAGAACCGAAGATCCAGGCTGGTGACACAAGCTTCTGCAGCGAAAAAAAAAAAAAAAAAAAAAAAAAAAAAAAAAAACCTACTTCCACAGCCTGGTACACACACTTTTATAGACTTTTCTAGGTAGGTTTTTGTTGGTGATGCTATTTTTTTCTTTTATGTTTGATTGGCTGGTTTTAGAAAATCAATGCATTGGGCTCATAACCATATCTGAAAGAGGTTACAGTGTGTGTGTGTGTGTGTGTGTGTGTGTGTGTAAGGTGGAATATGAGATGTTTATCTAGAAAAGAAGTTAAGGAAATAGATGGTGGTTAACCAAGAATCTTGTAACTGGTAACTGGGTGACATCCTGAAAATAACAGACCATGGAATGCTCAGCTGTAAATAACATATCTGTTTCATCTTGCCCCCTGTGGCTCATGGATCACCATAAAAGAGGGGCAGAGCAAGTGTGAGAGCCAGAGGTGGTCTGGAGGACAAGGAAACGTTTCAGGACAGAGCAGGGCAGTTGCACGTATGAGCTTCCTGCAACGGTGACACCGAGAAAGACCCGTGCAATCTCAAGCTAGACAAAAATCCCAGCACAGTGGGAGGTGAGCACACGGTCCCAGCCTAGCTAATGGCATCTGATCGATGCTGGGAGAGGAAGACTCCGTTTTAAGAGTGTGACAATCATGTCCTGCCCCACAACCAAGAATGATGGACTAGCACAAACTAGACCCAATGGTTAGAAATGAGAGGAGATGAAGTTGGTGGATAGGAGCTGGGGTGGATCTGGGAGGACACAAGTGAATACAATAAAAGTAGGTTGTGGGAAATTCTCAAGGAATTAATAAAAATAGTATTTTAAAAAATAAATTGCCCTTTTCACTTAAAACAGGAGGCAGGCACATCCACCTAACTCTTGCCAATCTGTTAAATTACACTTTATTCAAACCCGACAAGATATACTTTCATCTTCCAAGGACATAGTATAATTCTTATCAGTGAAAATAAGTCAAACTTTTAGATAAAGGATAAATTCAAATTTCATCTCAATTTCCCAGGGTTCTGGGATGCTGCAGAACCTTTTGCAATGCTTTTATCTAAAAAAGCAGGAGTAATAACAACATAATATTTCTTCTTCACAGATGAGGCACGAGACATACCCGCTCCAGACAGCTGTTTCTTTTCTTTCCATTATTAATCCCAGAGACATGGAAGTAGCCCTAACTGCAAAGACATTCCTAATTTGTTTAAGATGGAGTAGAGACACTTTAAAATGGCCAGAGGGAACTTTTATATAGAAAGATGTATATTCATATCCCCAAAGACAATGCAGAATGCATAACATGTGAGCTCATAATTAGAAAACTAATAAATCACATTCCAGATATAATCATAACACCAACTGGATAAAAGAGCCACCATTGGATGTTCCCAAAACATGCCATGTGTCACAGAGACGTTCTGGAAGGATATATGCAACTCTTTTATCCACAACTGCATCAGTTTCTGACTTAGAATTAATACTAAAGTTTGCATACATTCCGCATCTGATGGCTTCTCTTATGTTTTACTAGTTTGGTCATAACATTTGGAAGATGTTACTCAATGTTACATTTTTTGTTATTTAAGCTGTAAATTATAAGAATCACGCCTCTATATGACTATCCATAATCTGAGGAAAATGTTTACATGTTTGTATGATTTTTAATAACCATTTCCTAGTTTCTTATCAAGCATCCTGTTTCATGTTTTTAATCACATTTGTGAGATTCAAATCACTATTTAGTATCTATGACATCTATAGCCTTCGAGAAGGCTGAGCACATCCTATCTATTAGGCAGGCCATAGCCATGCACACGGCCTTGGAAAGGCAAAGGCAGCTCACAGTTGGCAAAAGCAGTGTATCCCATTTATCCCAAGCAAGCACTATACCTGTATATCGCGTGTGCCTCAGGAGTAGGTCAGAACGCCAGTGGCTATACATGCAGCACTATCTGTGGAAAGCAAGTCTTCTCTATGCACAACTCAAGTTCCATTCTCGAAAGTGAAGTGAAGAGAATGGGGTATCTGTGTTAATGAAAGGAAGGCTTACAATAATGAAGAATGGTGTGTGCTGCTTCTCTCCCCACCCAGTGAGCCTTCCTATGTCAGAGATATTAATTACCAAAATACACTAAAGTATTTCTAAAATTTGACATATTGATTCCACTGTCCTTGATGAAGGAAAATATCACTAATCTACAAATGAAGAAAGTGAACTGATAAAATTGTATGTCTTACCTAGATATGAAATATTTTTGAACAATAGGAAAGTAATTCTTCAGCCATCATGAGACCTATATTATAGGTTCAACTCTTTAAAAAGAACATGCTTGACACACTGTCAAATACTTTGTGGGAGGAACAGGCTAGCTGGTGGCTCAGTTTCCTTTTGTGGCTTGACCTGGCCTAATTCACTGAGATTCCTGAATCTATACATTTTACGGGAGGGAATCAGGTGTTGGCATTGCAACCCGTAGCAGCAGCATCCTTGCATCTCTGCTTACTGTGCAGTAAGAAGAAGACAAGCTACAATGTCATCACTCAAGTCTAATGAGCGGAGGTCTGCAGACCTCTTGTCTGACTATCACACCAAGTTGTCTCCTGATCCTTGTACACATGAAGGCAACCTTCGCAAGTACAGAACTTATGTGTTTCTCTGCCATGCTTCCATTAGCAATGTCCTGTCTGTGTACATCTTACAACTATCCTTCAACACTGCAGAGGAATAAAGATACTCATGAAAGTTGAACAAATCTATTTTCACTCGTTGTCACCAACCTACTTCTCAGTTGCTCTCATTCAGTCACTGCACACATCCCCATGCTTCTGGTAGGGCACATCAGAAGCCCACTGTACTCTGATGGACACCTGACATGTGGCTCAAGTTAGTGTGGTATGCCGTAAGTACAGAAGATAAATGAGCAGAAAGTCAATATTTGCCTACAAATATTAAGTTCTCAGTGGGTTATAAAAATAAAGAATTCCTTCACCTAAAGTCCTTCAAATACATCTTTAGGATTTTCCCTGATAATCAGCTTAAAGGCACTAAGTCTGGAAGTTGAAGCCAAAGTCTTCCTATACAGTGAAACAGAAACCGACAGAAGGCTGTACCATATGGCTCTAAGTAGCAAGGTTACTTAGAAAGCAGAGATGATATAATGGCAAGTTCAACATTGAAGATATGTGTGGGACAAGAGCACATCATGCGTGTATATAAAATGATCCATATTTTAACTACACAAAAAATGGAAAGTTACTTCTTGCAGAAGAGAAAATAAATATAGGGAAAGTGGAATTGAATGAAAAGATGAATCATTCAGTAAGCTTGAAAATCAAAAATTTTACGAATAGTTTTAGTATAGTTTTCACACTGCTCTCAAGGGCACTAACGATACAAAGTCTGACTCTTCATCAGTCCGAAGAAGAGACACTCAGCTGAGATCCATCTGACTGCAGATGCTGGAGTTAGCGGCACAGCACTCCTCTAGTGTGTGATGCTTCATGACACCGTCCACTAGAAAAAGTAAAATAGACAGGCATCAGTCAGTACATTTTGACTTAGATTATGTAATGATATTCTAACGGACAAACAGAAAGAAAATTATGGGTCAAAATAATTTTCTTTGCAAATATCCATGAATAATACAATTTTATATTACACACAAAAATTTGAAATAAGAGAGTTGCCTGAAAATAAAGGCAAGACAATATTTTGGAGGAGATAAAAGGGTGACCTTAAATGGGCCCAGTCTCTTGGACAGATACCCTTGTTCTCTGCCCAAGGCTCCCTCATGAGCAGTCAGAATCTGTCAGAGCTAGGAATGTTAATATCCTGGAATGGGGGTGAGGACTGGACAGAAGAGTAGGTACCCTGAATCTCCCTCTGTATTGTACTACTACATGCATTATGTTGTCCCCAAGAAATGGGACCCAGAGTGAGCTGCTTTCCAATGCCCTTCCTCGGCAGACTCCATTGATCTGAAAAGCCACACTGACTCAGAAGTCACCCCCAGGCTTCTGTTGTTCTATGAAGCTTGTCCATGAGCAATAAACCCATGCCATGTAGGTCATATATGTGAGTGGCTGTTCACCAGACTCAGAAGCTGGCAGACACTGAGTCAGCTTCCATTAGCTTACATCCCAGACACACAACACAGTAAGGGGGAAAACAGCATTAGCGAGGCCACGGAATGAAAACAAAACAACAACAAAAAGAATACTTTTCTTCTTGAGCCAGGACCCAAGAAAGAGTAGTTATTAAATAATTTTGTGTTAAGATCTTTCCTTTTCTTTTTTTTCCAGCAAATCTTTTATTTTTTATTAAAAATTTCCACCTCCTCCCATTTCCCTCCTCCTCCCCCATGTCCCCTCTTCCTCCCTCTCTTGAGAATATACTCTATGTGTCAGTTTGTTTAGCAAAGTCTATGAAATCTTTGAGAGTAAGTTCTAGAAAATCCTTCAAGTAAGGACAATAAGTATTCACGGTCATCTAAGTATTATTTTCAAACTGTATCCAAGAAATATTTAGTGCTAAAGATGTTTTTACTACTATTTCAATACATTTGAAAATTAAGGGTTGACAGGAAATAACTCACTTTAATTTATTATATGACTTCTTTGAGCCTTAAATATCATGTGTCTCATAGTTTGCAAAAAAAAAGTACAGGCTGGAGTGAGAGCCCAATGTATAAAGCATACACCGCTCTTCTAGAGGACATGAGTTCAGTCCCAGCACCCACACTGGGTGGTCACTCCAACTCTGGGGATCCAACGCCTTTGGCCAGTGATGGCACCTGCACTCACCTAGATATACATACCCGCCCCCATATATGTAGTTAGAATTATAAAAATAAACTTTTCAAAAATGGTGGCAAACAGTCTATAATACATTTGGGGTATATTCTGTACTATCAATGGTTTTTAAACAAAGGTTTTCTTAAGATTAGTGTTAATTTAACATTGGGAAATCTCAATCAGGCTTTAAGTTGAAACTACAATGGAAAGATAAATATCTCTGTGCCCTAGTCTACCCTCAGAAACACTTCAGATTAACAGGAGCAGCCCTCGCTGAGACTGTACCTTGGCCATTGCTCCTACATGAATGTCTGCTATAGATCTGGTGGGGTCATGGTCCTTGGTGTGGCATTGACCCTGGAGTGGGTGTTACAGCCTTGGATAGGTAAGCCCCTTTCTGTAAAACCTTGAACACTATCTATGCTACCCCAGGAAACAGGCAGATGCCGGATATATGATGATGGAAAAGAAACATTTTCTTCATGACAAGAATCTTCCTGGTCTGAAGGATCCTCCAAACTGTGCACAGAACAAGACACTGGAGGACCCAGCCCGAGACCCGAGCCACTGTCTGTGTAGTGCTTCTCCTTTTGTTATTCCTGGGGCCACAACGCATTCCTTTTGAACTTCTTGCTTTGAGCACTGGCTAGGTGGCTACAGAGACAAAGACACACTCCCGAGGCTGCCGGTGAAGAGTGGCCAGGAGGACCACACAGTGGGCGGCAGCAGTAGGGTGTGGGCGTGATTTTTCCTTTAAGAAAACCCTGCAGGTAGTTCAAGTTCCTTAGGGATGGAGAGGGAAGAGGAGAGGGAGTGGGGGGAGTGGGAAGGTGTTGGGAGGAGGGGCGAAAATGGAAACTTTTATAGTTTAATAAACTTTGAAAAAAAAAAAAAAGAAAACCCTGCAGCAGCTTTGCAGTTTGATGCTCATGACTAAGGAAATCAGATAGATTTTGTAAAAGAAACAGCGCAAAATGAGAAAGGATAACCATGGAAATGCTTTTGTTGTGAGCTCTGTAGAGAAGCCTGAAGCAACACGAGGCGTAGAAGTAACATGAGGCCTGGTATCTTTTCAATCTACAGGCCTCAGAATGAGAGAGCTGCAGATTTAATGAAGAAAGCCTGATTCCTAGGCTTGAAGAGTGGGCTTACTAGGCTATAACATGTGAAATAAATGTTTTCTTAATTCTGACTACATGTATGATAGCTAACTCAACTAAACTTAGCGCCTACCACTCTTGGGAACTTTGTACCTCTGCTCCTGCTAGGAATCTGTGGATCCCAACATTCTTTCTAGTGCTATGATTTACTCTTTATCTTTCTTGTTTTTGAGAACACAATTGGAATTAAGCTTAGTGTCAGCTTTTTAACTTAGTAGGAAAAAGAAAAACTTAGTTTTCATAATGATTTGATCTCATTATCTATCAAAATCCCACCAGATATATTCTGTCCTCTTTTCCAGTCTAGGAAAGGATATCTATAAAATAAAATGGTGACCTGACACAGCTCAATACTAAACCCATATTTTATTAATTATTAAAGTCCACCATAAAGCAAAGCATTTTTCTTTTCATTTAATTCATTACTTGAAACTTGATGAAGTAATTCATTGTAGTAAACAGCAGAGAGAAGTGCTGTCTCTGACAGGCTTTCCTGGGCCTGAATCGACTCCACTTAGGGAGGTCCTCGCTTCTTGCCTGCCTGATCTGGCCATACAGACATAAATGCCAGAGATTATGTATGCGTGTGTGGTTCTGAGACAAACCCAAACGAAATTTCAAAGAGTAATTACCTAAAAAGCTTAAAACAATTAAGGAGACTCTGCTTTTCTCAATTATCCTGAGGCTGAAAGCAGAGTTCATGTGAAGTCACAGTATCTGAACTGTTACTTTCCTGGGCAGCAACATGGATGATAACTCCCATTAGACTACAGCCTCCTGATGAAGGACCTCCGTCACTTAGCGGGTACACTAAGGGACACAACCAGGCTCAATTCAGAAGCATAGCTATAGGGAGAAATGTGTACCACTTCACTGCTGCACACACCACAGTCTAAACTCACATATGCATAACTAAGGTAATTAGCATCAACAGAAGGACCAAAAGTTCCTACAGCCTGGAGGAGCTCAATGGAAGGTACAGGCAGGGAGATCAGTTGTTGTAGATCATCCCTGGCTATGTAGTGAGTTCAAAGCTAACATGGGCTGCAGGAGAGCACGTCTCAAAAAAACCAAATAAGCACAAAACCAAAGATCTCAAACCCTGGAGTGAGGACATTTAAACTACACATCAGAAGTTTCAGAAGAACTCAACTTCATGATTTACGTACAAGTAGATATTTGACACATTTGTCAAAATGGCAGAATTGGGTAGAGCTTGGCCTTTTCAATACTCTTTTATACTGCCTGCTTTTCTGACACACCGATGATTAGCATTACATATAAAACTTAGGATAATGTGCTTAGAAGGGAAACTTATTATTTTGGGGGAAACGAAAGCAAACCTATCCCAATATTAAAATAAATTGTCATGTCCTCTAATCTCTGCCCCCTGTGTTTTCAAGTTACCTGGGGTCTTTCTCAAAGACAGTTCCAGGGACATAGTGACTAAAATGTTAGGTGACACTATGGACCGCCAGGTGACACTATGGACCGCCAGGTGACACTATGGACCGCCAGGTGACACTATGGACCGCCAGGTGACACTATGGACCGCCAGGTGACACTATGGACCGCCAGGTGACACTATGAACCGCCAGGTGACACTATGAACCGCCAGGTGACACTATGAACCGCCAGGTGACACTATGGACCGCCAGGTGACACTGTGAACCACCAGGTGACACTGTGAACCACCAGGTGACACTGTGGACCGCCAGGTGACACTGTGGACCGCCAGGTGACACTATGGACGGCCAGGTGACACTATGAACCGCCAGGTGACACTATGAACCGCCAGGTGACACTATGAACCGCCAGGTGACACTATGAACCGCCAGGTGACACTATGAACCGCCAGGTGACACTATGGACTGCCAGGTGACACTATGAACCGCCAGGTGACACTGTGGACCACCAGGTGACACTGTGGACCACCAGGTGACACTATGGATGGCCAAGTGACACTATGAACCGCCAGGTGACACTATGAACCGCCAGGTGACACTATGAACCGCCAGGTGACACTATGAACCACCAGGTGACACTGTGGACCACCAGGTGACACTATGGATGGCCAAGTGACACTATGGACTGCCAGGTGACACTATGAATCACCAGGTGACACTATGGACCGCCAGGTGACACTCACCCTGAGTCCACCTGCTGGTGGCCCTGATGTTTCCATCTGCTTTTCCAACTGTTCTTTCTTCTTCTTCTTTGCCTCCACTGATTGGATATCCAAAATCCCCCGAGATGCGGCCTTTCAGAAAGTCAACCAAGGGCGATTACAAGGGAAAACAAAAGTATATGGTGTCTGAACGTGCTTATTTTGCTTTTTATCTTTTCATTTAGGGGTGGGAAATTGGTTTGGTTCGGGTAACAGGGCAGCATGCTACAACAGCCTTGCATAAAACACAGCCATTTTTCAATCACACAGAATTCCTCCTTCAACCTAGATCATTCACACTGATCAGCATGGTGGGTTTATCCTGAGGGAAAATGCTATCATAGGACAGTCTCAAGTCCGAAAGCCATCTAGGGCTATTTTCGCAGTAAGCAATGTAAATGATGCAGTTCATGGATACTTGGACATCATTTTGAGAGTGGTTATCCCTGAGTATGAAGTGGTGAATGCCATCATTCACTTTCCAGCATGGGAACAGGGCAGACTGCAGACAGATAAATCAACCGCTTGTCAAACAGGCAAACTATTGCGTGTTTACCTCTTTCTGTCTTCTTTCTGCTGCCTCTGCCAGCTTTGCTCTTTTCTCTTCCTAAGAAAATTCAAGAGAAAAACACATCACAGACCCCCCCCCACACCTTCACTTTAGAGACAACAAAATAAATAATGTGTAAATTGAAACAGTTTGCAAAAACTTAGTATGGGTGCAAAAGCCTCAGAAAGCAAGTCACTGTAAGAGCCCACTAAGATGTGCTGGAACTACAGTCCTAGATGCTAATGTGAGGGACCATACATATTATAGATTACTGGAGGCCAGCTCAGGACTAGCATGACCAACATGGTAAGAATACACCCACGCAAAATAAAACAGAATAATCCAGAGTTCTACAAATATTACAGTATTTATTAAATATTTGACTTTCTGAATTTCTCTCTCTAGACCAATATACCAAATTAGCACACGTGGAAATTGAGGATAATTTGGAAGTTAGTTCAAAAGGACAATGAAGCAGGCTGCAGTTAGGGGGAAACATTTAGAACCAATGGGCTGATGTTGCTATGTAGGGTGGGGAAGACAAGAAAAGAAACTCAGGGGGCACCTGTCCCACCTCTGGAGGCACCATGCATTATTTTTCTCTGCCCTTTACTTCTCTTGGGACTTCTCTTGGGTGTGATTTTAACCATTCCTTCTCCACACCAAGGACACACATCCATCCATCCCAATGAGTGTCACCAATTTTTCTAGGCACTAGGAACCCAGCCGTGAAATACAGCCATCCATGCACATAAAGCTTGAGTTCTGTAAGCAAATACACATGTGTGTGTCTGAAGGAAGTAAGTACTCGGGGAGAGATGTAATGATCATGGTAGGTAAGGAAGAGGCAGGGGGTTGCTGGCCCCACAGCATGTTTATTTAGGAGGCCAGGGAAATCTTAGGTGCTAAGTAAAATACACCAGTGGGCCCAGCGGTTAAGGGAAGAGGATGGCGGTGGGGACAGATGGCTTAACAAACGCTCACAGAAAGATACTTTTCTCATGAGCGAAACAAAATTAACATTTAAAATCAACAACAGCCACAAAGGAAAGCTGAACTTTCCCACATTAACTAAACAGTCACAGTAGTATCTATAGCCTAGTGGCTAACGGACTAATATACTTCCCTAAATTCCTCATAGCTTCAACTAATTTTTAGCCACATCAAGAAAAAAAATTATGTTATGTGATCAAATATAGACAAAATATTAACACAAGTGTACAGTTAGAGCATTAGGCTTGCTTATATTCATTTCAGAAATAATGACTGCTTTCACACAGTTATTTCCCAAATACAACAGTACTGGAAACCTCTACACCTAAAACGTACTGCTTGTTTATGTGTGAGTCAAAGCTGGGCTGGCCCCCAGCTGTTACAAACTGAGTAAAAGGAAGCCGCAGGTTAACAAAATATCCACTAAATGGCACGGGCAGCGACGCGTCCAGGACCTTCTCTGTACAGCTGGTAAAGACACGAGACGATGCACATGTCGAGAGCAGCCCCTGGGGACAGGCCAGCCCCCACCTGTTCTAACCAAGACGGGTCCGCAGGACAGACTCGGAGAGCGTCCAGCAGCCCGGCAGGTCCAGCAGCCCGGCAGGTTCACCTTCAGCCCGGCTGCATGACAACGGCCGCCGCGAGCTGGATCAGGGCGAGACATGCTACTCACCGGGCTCGGGGATGGCGGTGCGGACTCCGCGGGGCACGGGAAGCACAGCCCCATGGGGACGCTGGCACCTCTCGCCCGGCTTGGGATCTTCGCAGGGGGCTGTGGCAGGTCCCGCCCAACGACAAGCCCCGCCCCCACCTGACCCGCGGCAAAGTCCCGCCCTGCGGCGAGACCTGCCCCCATCTGAGGGGCAAGCCCCGCCCCAGGCCAGCGCCCCCAAAGCTCCGCCCAGAAGCTAGCCCCATCCCTGTCCGGCCAATGGCAAAACCCTACCCTACTCGACATAGCAACAAGCCACACCCCTCCAGGCTAACCGCAAGCCCCGCCTCCAGTGCTAACCAGCTCCACCTGACCCGGCGGCAATCTCAATTCATCCGGTCCAGTATCAAGCCCCGCCTCGGTCGCAAACCCCACCCAATAGGACTTAACTACAGGCCAACCCGTCGTCTTCACTCTGGGTCCTGAATCCCCACTATGGCAAAGCCCCACCCATCTGCGACAAGCCCCGCCTCTGCTGTGTCTCCATTGTTAGGCTCCACCCCTTCCAGTTGAGATCCGCCTGATCCACGGCTCCGCCCCATCCACTTAGCTGTCTATCAGCCCCTCCAAATGAGAACTCCCCACTCCCACCCGTCCCCTCACACCCCCTCCATCACCGCCTTCACCCCCACCCTTGGCTCTCGAGGTCCCACCCTTCGAGGGTGATATCTCAGGCTCTAAGGCTGTGCAGTGCCCAGTTCTGTGCACAGCCCACCCGCGCCAGGAGCTCTGCGCATGCGGACTTAGGCTCGTACAGGCACCTGTTAAGAAGACGGTTGGGAGAGCAGGAATTGTGGCCTCTGATCCCTGAAACTCGCAGTTCAGTTTGCTGTCAGCTGCCCTGTCTGTTTCTCCGTGGGGTCAGTGCTGTATCGCTGAGCCGGTAGGATGAGAAAACCTCCTCTTCTTCCCATCTCAGAGGCAGACGAGGGCGACTGCGTTTCCCTCATGGGAAAGCAATATAGTCCAACCAGAAAGACTTCCATGAAACGCGGCCCAAATTTCCAAACAGTAAGATTCCCCCGGCGTCTGCTTAAAACTAGATTTTGAAACGCTAGGGTCCACCCGACGTCCAGCCCATGTCTCCTCACACCAAGGCTTTGCAGTTAATCTGACAACCAGTATTTCCAAAATGCATCTGTCTGCACTCAAACACGACGCGTGCATTCTTTCTTTTAGATGAGACAGCTGACAGTTATGTATACCTTCTGACTGCTGGACTGTGTAAATTGGTGCCATTTCCATTTCTCGTTTTCATTTTTTTCTTCCTCTGTCTCCCAGCCTTCCCTTTCTGTCTGGTTGTATTTCTCTGGTCTCGTCATGGATTACCACACAGATTATGTTTAAGTGGACAAATGCTTCCAATCACATGGGTAAACACACAGAAACTATTATTTGAAGTTGCTGTGCTTCAAAATAGTACAAATATATTTCATTTTTTATTCCTTACAGACATGTGAGAATTTACTTCCACATTATCAACTTGGAACTTTTAGTTTTTCCATTTTTAAGAATTTTTACACTTTGATAGTTTCAGGTTTTGATAAATTCATGGAACTACAAAGTACAATTAACACAAATTCATCTCAAGTGTAAGGTTACTGATGACCATGGCTCTCGAGTTTTCTTCAGCTTAACCAAATCCCCATTTCTTCCTAATCATTCATCTCTGACCTCCCTATTCTTAGAGTTTGCATTAGAAATCTTTCCATGTTAAATTATTTTTCTGCCTCTTTAAGGTGTTCTCCTCCTAGCCTCTTAGTAGCTCTGTAGCACAAACTTTTACCGAGGACCACACTCAGAAATGGATAGCACCTCTAGTTCCCCATCTCTGTAGAACCCCTGAGTGTCTGACTCTCTAAGTGCCAGTCAGAAGAGGCAGATGGTCCAAGGGCATGGGACATCCTGTATCCTGACACCTTTCAGCTTCCTTCCCTTTGGTTCCTGTGCCGGCTAATCTTGGTTGCCAACTTCACACCCGATTACGTAATTGCCTTTTTCATGTTAGCCTGTGGGGATATCTGTGGAACATTTTCTTGACTGACAATTGACATAGGAGAGCCTCTCCTACTGTGGGTGGTACTATCATTCCCTAGCCAGGAGGGCTTGGGTTGTGCAAGAAAAGTAGCTAGGCTTCAACCAGGGAGCAAGGTAATAAGCAGTGTAGTTTCCAGGTTTCTGTTTCAAGTTCCTCTGTTGACATCTGCTTGGCTTCTCTAAATGATGAAGAACCACAAGCTGTTATATGAAGTAAACCCTTTCTTCCCATGTTGGTTCTAGTTAGTGTTTTATCACAGCAGTGGAAAGCAAACCAAGAGTAATTTCCAGGCGTGCAATCACTCCAACCTTTTATTGCAGTGCACTTAAGCTCTGTCTTCTTCCTAATGTAAATATTTTCTTGATTGTTCAATTCTATTAAAATTCTTCATTAATATCAGTTTTTCAATTGATATATTGTAATTGAAAGATTTATTTAATAAATGGAGGGAAACTATTTGCAATGCCAAGTAATTCTATTTCATTACTTGAGATGAAGGAGTCCACAGAAGTGTTATATGATAGTTTTATGGGAGAAAACTTGGAGAAGCTTTCTGTAAGGTGGATAGGCTATTATCTAGGAAAATATTGGTACAGCAAAGTGAAGGCTGGGATGGTCAGCTAGAAGCCTGTTAGGTAACATGAGGCTTTGTCGAGCTCTGACACAAACCCATGTGTGCCCAGTGTCATTGTTGGCACAACTGCTTCCTTCTCTGTGCTGGTTTGAGTTTCGCCAACTTGACACAAACTAGAGGCATCTGGGAAAAGGGAACTGCAGTTGAGAAAATGTTTCTATCAGATTGTCCTTAGACAAATCTAACGGGCATTATATTGACTACTGATTGATGGGAGAGGGCATAGCCCACTGTGGGTAGTGCCACCCCTAGGCCATGATCCTAGGATGGTTACAAAAGCAGGCTGAACAAACTAAGAGAAAAGAGGAGCGAGTCAGTAAGCAGCACTCCTCCACAGCCTCTGTTTCAGTTCCTGCCTCCAGGCTTGTGCCTTGTGTTCCTGCTCTGACTCCCTCAGTCATAGAGAATAGCCAGAGGTTGTGAGCTGAAATAGACCCTTCCCTTCCCAAGTTGCTTTGAGTCATGTATTTATTATAACAATACAAAACAAACTAATACACTCCCAACTTTGAGAGTAGATAAACCCTGTAAACATTCATTTGATGTTTTCTGCTGTCCTACGCTTAAGAAAGTGTGCTATAGAAGTGTGTATTGTTAATCTTTTCTATAGCAGAAAAGACAGGCATGACCTGGCAGGCAGCCTACCTGCCATGCTGTGCTTCTAAATGAGAAGCATGACACACCATGTCCCTGAGTATGCCCAAAAGTCAGAACACTGAAATCTGAAGTAGTGTGAGTAGCGGAAGCGGGCGTGCTAAAGAGTCTGCACTCTCTTGGTCTCCTTTTAGATGTTTCTCCTGGGACCTCCTAGTCAAAGAAACCAGGGCAGAATCAGAAATTTGCCTCCTGTCAGAGAGTGACTCAGATGCTGTGGTAAAGTGCCTGCCAGGGAAAGAGAGGAATTAAAAGCTTGAGTTAGAAATGTTTTGGTCTGGGTTCCTACAAATAAATTCTTGGTTTTCTATAGAGGGCCTCTTTGGTCTAGAGCTGTGCCAGAGAGCTTTGTAGAATGGACATAGGACGTTAGTGTAGGGTCAAATGTCAGAACCCACCTCCGAGTTTGAAAACTTACCAAAACTCACCAACCCCTGAGCCCCAAAACACACATTCCTAGTCACAAAAACCCATCAATTCCTGAGCTCTAAATACTGTAAATCCTCAGGTTTGACTTGATATCTCACCAATTCCTACCCTGGAAATCTCTATCCTGGATAACTCCCCCAGAAACTCTGAATAAGCCTGTCTCCTGCTCAGGTCCCTGCCGTTTCTCTCCTGAGCAGAGGCAGCCACCCTCCTGGAATTTTCCCTCCTATTAAGTCTCTTGTGTGGGATTTGCTGTGCAGTGTAACTTTGGGGTATTTCTTGGCTTCAGGCTGCCAGGATCCCTTTCTCCTCAGAGCTGTAACACTTATATAGGGGGAGCCTCTCCCTTTGGAGTTGTAACACTTCCTCTGGGAAAGCATTTCCCTTAAGAGCTGCAACACTTGTACTGGGGAAGCCTTTCCCCTCAGAGCTGTAACACAGTCAGAGCTGGACACTCCTTGTCTGACTCTTTCGATCCTATTATTACAGTAATAATCGAGCACCTACCTGAGGGAGAGAAAACACTTAAGCCATTACAAGCTTTCCTAGTGGGAGAGAGAGATGGGGAGAATGAAAAAGAAGAGGAGGGAGGGAATCAAGATGGCACTGATAAAATTCTTGCTGTGCCACAAAAGAGTGTGCATTTGACAAGAAGGAGGAAGTCAGCAAGGCACCAGAAGTGTGATCCGATGGAAGACCTCCTCTTGATGCCAACTTTATACCCATCCTTGAATGCATTGCTTGAACAGTGAAGCTTAGCAAGTGAAGAATCTCAGGCGCCACCACATTCTTCTCCTTTCTCACAGCTTTGGGCAAAGTCGTTATGATTGCTGGCAGAATCAGCAACCCAAAGTCTCAACTTTTCCACCAAATATAAATCCTACCTGTGGCGCGCATCCTGACCAGCAGGAATGAACGCCACTAAAAACGAGAATTCCTTCCCTGGTCACGTCTTTATTCGGAGCATTCCGGTGAGGAAAATTGGGGGAAGGGAAGATAGAGCAGGGACAAGAGAAAGCTTAGAGAGAGAGAGTAGAGCCCCGAGGCAGCTGCTTTTAAATGGTGGAGAGGCTTGAACGCTGTCCTGATTGGTTAATGCCATTCTGCTGGTCTGAGCATGTGCAAGCAAGGGTGCAGGCAAGGGTGCTCAGCCCCACATGGCTAAGCCAGGTATACCTCCAAACTGCAGGACCACCTGTGCCTCCAGGTGGCTCCCAACAGCTCCCCCTATTAATGTCTTTAAGAGCAATAAGGCAAAACTATTTTCCAATCTGGTCCCCACTTCATGATGTGTGGACCGATTAAAGAAAAGAAAAACAAGACACACCCTTCCCGTGCAATGGGACACTACCCTGGGAGTGCTAGGGCTGTGTCTGCACACCCTCCGCCTATGCATACCTTCCTCTATACCGTGGGATTATCTGGTCCCTAGAGGGTATGCATGGTCTATGAGCTCTTTTGAAGGCTGAGAGTCAAACTTGGGGTGAGGATACACATTCCAAGGCTGCCAAGGCCTGTGCCACAAAGACCTTGTCCCTCCTCACTTGGGCTAGCAGGTAGCACACCAATCAAAGACATACAGCACTTCCACCTAGACACAGCATGCCAAGAATATCTCTGCTCCCACCCATTCCTAAGGAAGGAAAAGGCAAAGTAGAGTCAGTCAGAAAATTGTTAAGAGATAAGAGGTTGCACAGGGTGTTGCTCAAGGCGATGGTGTGAAACAGCTGCTCTTGGCACCGCCCAGAAGGTCATCTCTGCTGCCTCCGCACGAATCTTCCACAGCAGGACACTCAGCATCCACTGGGTCATCTCTCTTCTTTATTTCTCTTGTCAGTCTTGCTGGCATCCAGATGTATGTCAGCATTCCTAGAAAAACATAAACAAAACTCTCCTCCCAAATTAACATTTAAGAGTATTAAAAACTCTCAGTGTAAAAATTCAGCACAATCAGTACTGGAAGTAGGCTGGTTTTGAACTTAGAGATCTGCAGGTCTCTGTTTCAAAAAGCAAATCTTGTTTGCCTGTACCAGCAAAATTTTGAATTAAAAATTAAGTGTAAAGAATGCAAGAGAAATCCTTTCTCTGGAGGAAGCTGTCACTGGTAGTCCCCCTCTATTGTCTAACACCAAAACAGTTGTCACTGGGAATTGAACTCATGACCTTTGGAAGAGCAGGCAGTGCTCTTAACCTCTGAGCCATCTCTCCAGCTCTGCATTCAAATGAAAAAACCTCTAGGTAGCATTGTTTTATTCCACCCGTTGCCTCAGGCAAAAGGTCCGCCTTTGTTACCTAGGATACGGTAACCAGGTTGACGCGCCTTTATTATGATAATCACGACCAGTTCTGCCTGAAGTTTATGAGGGAAAATGGACGTCGGCATTCGATCTGACTACTTCCTGCTGACAAAGGGACGTTGTGAATTTTTGGGGGATAAATGTTTTTATCTGACTAAATTTTTGGCGACAAATGTTTTTATCTGACTAAATTTTTGGCGACCGTGGCTGTGAGCGGCGGCAGCAGCAGCAGACGGCGACAGCTCTGCCTCTGAGGCCCATTGTGGCGCGCTCCACATGGCCCGAAGGCATGGCCCCGCCCCGGGCCGTGCGCGGCTCGCCGGTTTATCATGTGTGCCCTGCCTCACCTCAGGCATCGAACTCGCACCGCCGGCCGTGAATCTTTTCCAAGCTCCGGTGAGGGGGCGCATCTGCCCACCCGTGGAGGGCCCGGTTAGGGCCGCGGGGGCCCCAGTCTCAGACCTTCCCAGGGGCCGGGGAGTGACAAGCACTCAGCACGTGGCCCCGCCGGTGAGCTTCCTCCGCCCGCCCATGTTGCTATGGAAACGCGGTTCAGAGTTGGGCCCCTCTCCGTCTTTAGGTCTTTAGCAGCGCTGCTGCTCACTACGCAGCTTCCGCCTCTGCCTCCCGAGTGCTGGGATTAAAGGCGTGCACCACCACTGCCCGGCTACTTCCTCAATCAAAATTAAAGTTTTCTGTACGTGAGAGCCAGAGACTGAGCTCTCTTATCAAAATTAGGCGAAAATCACCTCAAAAACTCTGTGGCTCTTTAAGAACAAGAAAGGCAGTCTTCAAGCATGATCAAACTCGCCTCCCTACGAGACTGTTGCCCCGGTCTCTAACAGCGAGTACGGACGGAGGAAGCCGCGGATCTCCCAACCATAAACCTCGCCTTTTTTGCTGTTGTTTTTATTTACATTCCTCCTGCACTGAACTTAAGGGATTTTTCTTCCCCGTTGCTTTCTGTACCTTTTTTCAGATACCTTAACTTTGATTTTCTTTTTATTTTCTTTTCTTTTTAGGCCTATACTTTTTTCATTCTTTTTCCTCCCCTTTCTGGAGGATTTAACTGACGTCACTCACCGCTCCACGTGTTCAGAGTTCTGAAATTCACGGCTCTCTGTGTCCTGGCGCCTGATCTCAGCTTTTTCTCCCGGGCTTACAGCACGTTGCTGGGCGCTTCCTTCTCAGGGTCCCCCAGCGTAGTTGTCAGGGTCCCTCGGCGTCCCGGGGTTACGAGCACCAGTTGCGGCGCGCATCCTGACCAGCAGGAATGAACGCCACTAAAAACGAGAATTCCTTCCCTGGTCACGTCTTTATTCAGAGCATTCCGGTGAGGAAAATTGGGGGAAGGGAAGATAGAGCAGGGACAAGAGAAAGCTTAGAGAGAGAGAGTAGAGCCCCGAGGCAGCTGCTTTTAAATGGTGGAGAGGCTTGAACGCTGTCCTGATTGGTTAATGCCATTCTGCTGGTCTGAGCATGTGCAAGCAAGGGTGCAGGCAAGGGTGCTCAGCCCCACATGGCTAAGCCAGGTATACCTCCAAACTGCAGGACCACCTGTGCCTCCAGGTGGCTCCCAACACCTACCCAGAAGAGAGTTTAGCATAGAATCCACATGACCTTACAACCATCCAGCACCTTCAGACTGCTTGTCGAGATGAGATGATGAGATGACAGACGCTATTCTCCGTATGTAATGCAGTTATTAAAATTCATGGACATGAATTGAAACATGTCAGGTGATTATAAACAGCTGAGCCAAGCATGTACTAGACCTTGGGCTCTTTGACTTAGAATGCATATAATTATGATCACTATGAACTTCCGGCTGAGAGAAAAAGAAACTCAGGTATCCCATTAAATATGAATACATTACTCAGAGAAAGAGCATCATCTGCTGAGTACCTCATCACCTGCTGAGCAAGAGCTTGAACCTTCTCAGTATTTTGACCATGTTTATCTCTGTGCTCTAAGGGCTTAGGAGGCTGTGCCCTCTTCATGGCACAGAAAGTTTCAGAGATTTAAGACAGGAACCTACCGAGCCTTTTATTAAATTTCTAGCGAGGGTATAAAGTTCCATGGAGTGGAAACCGCAGCATGCTGAGACAGCTAGCCTACTGTGATGCCATCTTGCTTGTGATAGAGCCACAGAAGAGATACAGAGGCTGCTAGGTCTGATAAGGAATGCCCCTCTGGATGACTGTATCCTGGTATGTCAAGAAATCAGGACTTAGATATATACTGGCAATGTCTGCAGAGGCTCTTGCAGCAGCCCTAAAGTTAAATACCCAATGTCAGTGAAGGAGAGGTGGCATTGTACACTCCTCTCATAGTCTCCCGAGAGACAGAAGAAGAACTACAGATATTTGAATCCAGACTAAAAGGCATTTTTTTTGCTTTCATAACCCTTTTTATCTCTTTACTAGGATATTTCCACTCTTACACTCTCAGCTTCCTGAAGACATCCTCCTGTGTCTTTTGGGTACCTGTGGTCTGCAACAGACTTTTATTTACCCCAACTCTCTCAAACTGGAGTGACCTCAACCATAACATTTTTTATTACAACATATTGTTATGTTCTTTGTTAGTAGTTGTGGTTGTTAATCTTTCTCTAATTTGTAAGTTAAACTTCTCATATATGTGTACACATGCAGAAAAGAATAGACTTTGCATACCTTGGTACTAAGCGCACATCCAGATGTCCTCTGACGGTCTTGCATTGCCTCTTCAGTGGTAAGGGGGCTGGTGAGGTCCAAACTTCTTGTAAAGTTTCCATACCCTAGTCTTGGAGAGTTACTTATTTTGGAAAGTTGGGAGTAGCTTACTGCTATCAGTTGATTCCTCTGTTGTCAGCTAAATGCCCCATGTGATGATCAAGGGCTGTACATGCTGCTGGTAGGTGAATGTGGGAGATTGTGGAGCTTACTAGTCTGACCTCTTTAGACTGGCCTCACACATGCAGCTACACAGTCCCCAGCACTCAGTGTGAGTTATCTGCCTACTTGTCACACTTTTTAGCTTGTCCCTTCAGCAGCAGCTAAACTAGGTGTCTTGATTTCTTGTTCTCCTCAGTGCATCCTCAACTTAGGAAATTTATGAACTCTGCTCTGAAAAGAAATCCCGCGCTAGCTCAGAAGTATAATAAAGGGTTATTTATTTAGGGGTGGACTCACAGATCACAGTCCTCTGCACTAACCGGAAAACAGGAACGGGATCCAGCAGCCAGAAGAGAGATAGGGCACAGGCACATTCTTTACATAGGCATTTATATTATAAGAGGCCATGCCCAAGTGGGCTGGTAACTTAAAGACTACTGGCTGAAGGAGTTCCTACAGCTCTGCTCAGGCTCCCCTTCCTGGTTTGTAGCACAGTATGGAGCCTTCTTCTAGGTAGCCTGTGGTACAACCTGATAGATCAAGTTTACTTCTTATATCTTGAAAAACATGTCACGTTTGCTACTATTGTTCAATTTCTGGAAATTAGCTTTCAAATATTTCATTTTATCTTCTGGCTGTTTATCATAGTTTCTCATTTTTCTCTCTTTTTTTTTTAAATGAAATTCCTTGTGTCCCACCTTACTTATCACTTTTGAAACTGCATAGACCTGGTCAGTTCCATTTCTGGCTTTGAACAGCTGTGAATAGTTTAGACAACAGTTTCAAGTCGGACATTACTTACAAAAAAGGTATCGTTTTCCTACACTGGATGCAGTTACTATTTATTTTTCATATCAACATAGAACTTCATTTCAGTTTTGCATAGAAAATGTTCTGTGGATTTTGATTTAAGTGGCAATTTTGTTTATATTACACTTTATTTGAAGTATCAACCCAAATTATTGTAAATCTAGAGGGGATGCTATGCTGTTATTCACCTATGATCAAAGGATAGCTCCCAATATCTAAATAAGCCATATACCTAATTGCAACACTTGAAACACAAATATATTTTTAAAATCTTTACATATTGAGATACCAGTTTACCACCAAAAAAATCTACAGTGATGAGCTCTAAACTTAATAAAATTTAGAAGCCCACAGACTGGTTGTTGAGTGCAAGTTCTGTATTTATTTTGCAGAATGATGGAACATTCCTTTGATCTTTAGATGGAGCCAAGCCTTGACCTGTTGTTCAATGTCAGAATTCCACATATTTTCATCTTGAGAATAGGTTCATCTAGAACAATCCAAGCTTAATCGGTTTACCACTAAGCAGGAGAAGAACACACAGATAAAAAGAAAAGGCAGTTGAAATTTATGTAAGGAAAATTTATATAAACTATCAATTATCTCACTCTTAAGATTGAGGCCTTTTTATGCAAGCAGTTTTGCATACAACAGATCTTATTAGCCACAGGCATTCTTCAGTGTATAAATCAGTCACTACACGATATCCAGGAAATTACATAGTGTTCACTGATAAAAAACAAAAAGGGTTGGGACAATGAGATGTCTCAGCAGATAAAGGCACTTTCTGCCAAGCCTGACTTTTGAGTTTGATCTCTCTAACACGTGTGAGGGGAGGAGAGGATCAACTTCTGTACAGTCATGTCTTCTTCTGTCTTCCACATATATCCCTTGGCACATACATGTTCATCCAAATGCGTATACTCCACAATAAAAAATAATTTTTACATTTAAAACTGGATTTATATCAAGACATTAAACCATGTGGTGGAACCTTGAATGTATATTACTAAGTGGAAAGATCCACTCTTAAAAGCTACATGCTAGGTGATTTCTACTGCATGACAATCTGCATGCTATGTAGAGAAATAATAAAAGTGATTGCATGAGAGTTGAGGGAAGAATGGACCAGTTAGATGGAGTGCAGAGAATACTATATTGTAGATGAAGTACATGAAACTGATAAAATAGCTAAAAATTTATGTATGGAACATAACCATTGTTTGAAGATAGCCAGGGCTCACCAGTCAACAGAAAGCAAATTAGATTTTAGAAAACTGGATTTTCAATCTGATAAAAAGTAATTCTGACATTGTAGAAAAGTGACAGCTAACCTCAGGTACCCAAGGGACTGTCAGGTGGGAAAGCCGCCAGACTTCTGCTGAGCCACAGAACAAGCAGTTTAATGCCATTATAAGTGACTTGTATATAGCCCTCATTCTGAAAGCATTTATTCCTGATAAACTTATATCAAGGCCTGAATAGCTCAGCATTTATAGCTCCAGCTCTTAGATTCCCAGTACCCGCATTAGGGGGGTCACAACACCTGTCATGCCAGGGGACATGACAGCCTTTCCTGGCCTCTATGGAGACCTGGACACACATAGCATCTACTCACACAGACACATTCACATAAAAGTATATATATATATATATATATATATATATATATATATATATATATATATTTAAATACATACTTTAAACTTTAAAAAGTTGCAACCAGTGTAGAGAATTTTCTAAAATTTCAAGTGGTAATTATAGGCTAAATAAATTATTGTTTAGGATATTTTGTAATTCACTTTTAGGATTTAAACAAATCAGCTCAGAAAAAACAAACAGACAATATGTCTTGAGAGCTCAAACTCCATGTTCTCAGCAGGAGACAGTTGCTGAGTAGACTTGAACCATGATAATTTGGTAAAAGGAATATTAAGGGTCTCCCTGGAGTGGCATTACAAATTGTTGCAGAGAAAATGAAAGAGTGATCAGGTGCACTGCAAAGGAGGATGCTGGTAGCACGTGAGGACTGTCCATTTCTGGGAGCGCCAGACACTTACTGTAATTCCTGGATCTGGAATGGGGGCAGGCCTTGCAAACCTTTTTTCCAATTTCCTCTTCTCCTTCCTTAGGTTTTGCATGTTGTGGATACGTTTATTCAAAGACTTAAGGAACATTGAGAAACAAAACCAAAAAACATAAAGAACCTTTCAGATCATATGAAGCTAACATGTGCTTCATTTTTGGTTTGTGTCAATGAAAATGATCAGAGCAATGCACAGTCTACTTAGCTAATAGAGGCAGGGAAGAATCACAAAACAAAACCCCAAGCTATTTCTTTTTAAATTGACACCCTCCGTAGCATCAGGAGGACTGCCAGAGGGCCTTGTTCACTCTTGATTCTCATTAATTAATTAATTAATTATTTAATTAAACCATTTCATTTTTCATAAACCCAGATTCATGATCATGTATTTTCAATTTTATTTTGAATGTAATTTCATTCCAAATGTTCAAATGGGTAGTCTTATTACATGCTTCATTTCAAATACCCCATGTCCATGGAAAAGTGGGTTTATTTTTTAATCTGGCCCCCCAAACCCAGCCTTTTATGTCACCATTATGTGGCATCTGTGAGTACCATAAACCCAAAGAATGAAAACCGAATGCTTTGAAAAGATGGCATGCAGTGTAGAGACAACTGCTGAAGGAAGAGTCAGTGTGATGCTCTGCACACAGTGACCGGCATTCAAATCAATGAAAAGTTTGTTTTCCCATGATGCAAACATTACCCTCCTGTGTAAGTAATGAGAAGATCCTCCGTGCGTGGGGAGGACACATGCACTCAGATGCTCACAGTAGCACTGTCCATTGTAGACGGATGTTGAGCCAACCCAACGTGACAAACAAGAAGGGGCATAATGCGCTGTGGTTTGTTCCACAATAAAACATTAAGCAGCAGTGGGGATGAGGGAACCGCAATTATGCACAGCATTTACTAAGGAATCGGTGTTGTGCTTTGTGACTCATGTTTATAAAATTCAAAGCTAAGCAAATGTCACCAGTGCACTTAAAAAGGCACATATGTGGCAATATATTCAAAGAAAGTGGCTAAAAAACTATTTGAAATCATGTTTATGTCTTTGAGAGACACAGGGAGCTTAAATGGAGGTTGCCTCTGGGTGGATTTGGGGACACTCACAATGTTTCAATTCCATAAGAGTAATATCTGTTTTATTACTCTATTTTACAATTTATATATGATATATATATCATGAAGTATGTATAAGTTGTATACACACACATGCACACACACACATATATACACATACACATATATACACATACACATATATATACATACACACATATGTATACACACACACATATATATACACACACATATATATATATACACACATATATATATATATACATACACACACACACATATATATATATACACACACACATACACACAACCTAATCAAGACCTATTATAGTAGTCCCAGGACTCCAACTGTCTGAGGAATGTATTGACAATGTGTCTAATTATTGACAAACATACATGCAAGCAAAAGTTAAAAATATTTCAAACAAAATTTACCTGCCTGGTAGAAACATCTGAAGGGTGTTGCCTTCTTGTTCCTTCCTATGCAATTTGTAAAAATGCACACTACGTCAAAACAAAGCAGAGAAGAGACCTATCTCTTTAAAATTTATGTTATAAGTATCACTGTAGGCCAGAGGCAGGACAAGAGAAAGAGCAATCGAGCATAATTGAAAGAGGGTGGAGAGCCATTTGTGAGCCATATTATAGGGGGCAAACTGAGTGGGGGCTTCAGTTCAGGAAGGAAAAGATGTATGAAACCCAAAAAGTGTCACAATTGCATCGGCGTGTGAATTCTGAGCAGCCACCCTGAGTGCATGGAAGAGTGGGTCTACTTTTAATCTGGCTCCCAAATCCAGAAAACTGGAGCTATTGAAGTCATGGGCACAGGGAGCAGTGGGTGTTCTTCAGGAGTCCCCCACCTCTCCCACTCATAAAGTGTCTTTTCAATTCTTCTCTTCCCAACTTTAATCAAACTATAACCTTAAACCTTGAAGGTAAATGTCCACTCCATATCTCAGTATTGAGAACTTGCGTGTGCCCCATGCTCCTCTTTTCTCTAACCCCACACCTCCACTGTGGGTCAGTCCATCAGTCAACACAACTAGTAGATCAGGCCCAAGTCAAGCAAGCACTGAGGTGCGTCCTCCTCCTCAGGGGTCTTCCTAGGATCCTAGAATCTAGTCTCTTTCTCTCAAGCTTTCTAAATCCCGAACTGTCTTCAAATTGGAACCTTGGATGGCTGTAGCTGACTGCTTGGGCTGCAGGGCTAGGGCAAATTTAGCTAGAACAGGGCCTCAGAGGACTCACTGGGTAGACTTGGGCGGGCTCCTCATCTCGAACACGCGGCAGACACATGCTGCAGAGTCGTAGGGTGCCCTAGGCACCTATTGCCTAAAGATGGGGGCCACTCATGTCCCTGCATCCCTGTCCCACCCTGTCATCACAATTCTCTTTATTTTCTCAACTTGGGCCCCGCCCTTTACCTAAATCCAATGCCCAGGAGGCTGAGACACAGCTTCTGGCTGTCTACAAAACCCCAGGCTGCTGTAATGAGCCCCTGGTTAATGCATCTAACTCAGAATCCGTGTCTGTCTCTCTGTTCTGATTCTAAACACTATCTTCTGGCTGTCTACAAAACCCCAGGCTGCTGTAATGAGCCCCTGGTTAATGCATCTAACTCAGAATCCGTGTCTGTCTCTCTGTTCTGATTCTAAACACTATCTACTCACTCTTTCCCATCATGATTTCCAGCTAGACCAGTCCTGCTCCCTACCTCTGACCCCCTGTGACTTTCAAGGGGGGTCAAGGATTGGTTGTGTGGTGAATATGGCTGCCTTGCACTCAGGCTTTTTGCTAAGGTGAGTCCCTCAGCACAGCTCCCCACTTCATGTTGGTATGCTAGGCATTTTCTGCTGTCCTGCTGCAGCTGTGCTCAGATCCTGAGGCAGGGCTGAGAGCATGGGCACAAAGAATCGTCTTACCACCAGATGAGTTTCACACAAGCGGAAGCTCTGAATAGATTGACCTGTCTTCATTTATACTTCAAAAACAAACGTGTGTTTCCAAACTTTTAATTCAAAACAACTTTTAAACCAAAAACGATGCTCAGTATTTTGCTAGTTTGGCTAAATATAGAACCAGGCACATCCTGTCCTTACAAAAGCAAAATGGTGACAGACATAGGCACCATTGTCAAGAACAACAATATCACTAAAAACTTAACAAAGTATATTTACAGAAAGAGGGGTGATTTGCCATAAGCTGCTTGCATAGAGTTAACTTGTATGTCTGTAGCTGTTCCGTGTCCTATAAAAGGGTCCTGCAATCCTAAGTCTCTCTACAAAGGGCGAGTTTGATTAGGCACTCTTTTTTTTCCATCATGCCTCACCATTACTAATGTTTGTCTTTTCCCAGAGTTGGGAGTCATAATTGATGTGCCTATTAACTTTTATTGCCTCTGATTCTGTTAGCACTGAATCAGAAATGCTCCCAGGGTCTGGAGGAACAGCTGTTATTTCCAGATTAGAAACCAAGAAGCATCAGTACCTAAAGAATTTTAGGAGAAAATATTTGAGAAAAAACTGAAGTTTCTTGGCATGATTACATCTGTCTCATGCATGACTGATAGAGTGAAACTAAAACTACCAAGAGAATCATCATCATTATGAGAGGGAAGAGAGTGTGCAGTCTGTGTGGTCCCAGAAGTGCTCTGTGTACTCAGAAATACTACGGTCCACTGGTTCTTTCCAGGTGGGAGACCATCTCCGTGGACTTTGCTTCATGGAAACTCATTGGACAAGCATTCGTCTGCTGACCTGAAACTAAGCCATACAGATCCCAATAATTTTCTATTTGTGCTATGCAGAATTCTCCCCAAACTTCTCATTCCAGTTTTTTTTGTTGTTGTTGTGATAAACACTAACTCATGGATGGAATGAAAATGGCCCCCATAAGCAGATATATCTGCATGCTTAGTTCCCAACTGATGAACTCTTTAGGGATGTTTAGGGGGTGTGTCCTTGAGTAGGTATGTCTTTGATGGAGGAGGTGTGTTAATGGGTGTCTTAGTTAAGGTTTCTATTGCTGTGATGAAACACCATGACCAAAAAGCAAGTTGTCAAGGAAAGGTTTATTTGACTTACACTTCTCCATTGTAGTTCATCACTGAAAGAAGCTAAGGCAGAAACTTGAGCAGAGCAGGAACCTGGAGACAGGAGTTGATGCAGAAGTCAGAGAGGGGTGTTTCTTATTGTTTTTCTTGTCATGGATTGGTCAGCCTGTTTTGTTATGGAACCCAGGATTGCCAATCTATAGATAAAATCAACCACAATGGGTGTGAGTCTTCCAAATCAATCACTAATTAAAGAAATGCCCTACAGCTGAATTATGAAGGCCTTTTCTCAATTGTCTCCGTTCAGATGATTCTATCTTGTGTCAAGCTGACATAAAACTAGTTAGGACACTGGGGGTGAGCTTAGAGATCTCAGAAGCCCACATCAGGTTCACTGTCTCTCTTTCTCTGCCTAATACCTAAGGATCAGGATGTAAAGCACTCAGCTACTTCTCCAGCATCATTTTTGCTTGTCTGTTCCCATGTCCCTTGCCATGATGATAATGGACTGAAACCCTCTGAAACTATAAGCAATCCCCAAATCAAATGCTTTCTTTTATAAGAGGTTTCCTTTGTCACGGTATCTCTGCACAGTAACAGAACAATAACCAGAACCCCCTGTTACCAATTTTGTCAGGCGATCTTATCTGTTTCCACTTTCCAGGTGGATCTACATATGTTTTTCTTAGGGTCCACCTTATTACTTAGCTTCTCTAGGATCATGAACTATAGGATCAATATCCTTTGTTTATAGCTAGTATCCACTTATGAGTAAGTACATGCCATATTCATCTTTTTGGGTCTGGGTTACCTCACTCTGGATAGTGTTTTCTAATTCTATCAATTTGAATGCAAAATTCAAGATGTCATTGTTTTTACTGCTGAGTAGTACTCTAATGTGTAGATGTTCACATAATGCTGCTATGAATATAGTTGAACAAATGCCTTTGTAGTGTGATTGGGCATCTTTTGGGTGTATGCCCATAATGGTATTGTTGGATCCTGAGGTAGGTTGATTCCCAATTTTCTGAGAAGCCATCATACTGATTTCCAAAGTGGTTGTACAATTTGCATTTATACCAGCAATGGATGAGTGTTCCCCTTACTCCACATTTTCTCCAGCATAAGCTATCACTGGTGTTTTTTTAATCTTAGCCATTCTGACAGGTGTAAGATGGTATCTCAGAGCTGTTTTGACTTGCATTTCTCTGATGGCTAAGGATGTTGAACATTTCATTAAGTGTCTTTTGGCCATTTGAGATTCTTTTGTTGAGAATTCTCTGTTCAGTTCTGTACCCTATTTTTTAGTTGGTTTATTTAGAATTTTAATGCCCGATTTCTCGAGTTCTTTATATATTTTGGAGATTAGTCCTTTGTCTGATGTGGAGTTGAAGATTTTTTCCTCTTAGTAGGCTGTCTTTTGTCTTATTATTTGTGTTCTTTGCTTTACAGAAGCTTCTCAGTTTCAGGAGGTCCCATTTATTTATTTTTGCTCTTGGTGTCTGTGCTACTGGAGTTATATTTAGGAAGTGGTCTCCTGTGCCCATGCATTGAAGGTTACTTTCCACTTTCTCTTCTATCAGGTTCAGTGTGGTCAGATTTATATTGAGGTCTTTAATCCATTTGGACTTGCATTTTATGCATGGGGATAGATAAGAATCTATTTTCATTCTTCTACATGTTGACATCCAGTTGTACCAGCACCATTTGTTAAAGACACTTTCTTTTTCCATTGTATAATTTCGATTTCTTTGTCAAAACTCAGGTGTTCATTGGCATGTGGATTAATATCTGGGTCTTCTATTTGATTCCATTGGTCAACTTCTCTGTTTTTAAGCCAGTTCCAAGCTGTTTTCATTACTGTAGCTCTGTAATAGAGCTTCATGTCAGGGATGGTGATGCCTCTGGAAGTTCCTTTATTGTACAGGATTGTTTTGGGCATCCAGGGTTTTTGTTTGTTTGTTTGTTTCTTTTGCTTTTCCTTATGAAGTTGATTATTGTTCTCTCAAATTGTGTTGGGATTTTGATGAGGATTACATTGAATCTATAAACTGCTTTTGGTCAGATTGCCATTTTTACTATGCTTATCCTACCAATCCAAGAGCATGGGAGATCTTTCATTTTCTGGTGTCCTCTTCAATTTCTTTCTACAGAGACTTAAAGTTCTTGTCAAATAGGTCGTTTACTTCTTTGGTCAGAGTTACCTCAAGAGATTTTATGTCATTTGTGACTTTTGTTAAAAGTGATGTTTCTCTGATTTCCTCTCAGCTTCATTATCATTTCTATACAGGAGGGCTTCTGATTTTTTTTGAGTTGATCTTGTATCCTGCCATATCAGTGAAGGTATTTATCAGCTGTAGAAGTTCTCTGGTAGAGCTTTTTGGGTCACTTATATAAACTATCAAAACAACTTCAAATAACAAAAGTTTGACTTCTTCCTTTCCAATTTTATTCCCCTTGAAATCCTTTTGATTATATTTTTTCCTTCCTCTGACTCCCCCCAGATCCTGCTCACATTAGTCTTGAGTTTATTTGAGAAAAACTCAACTTTTAAGTAAGTTTCAGTGATGAAAAGAGCTCCTTTCTACAATTCTTATGATTCTTAAAATCTCAAATTGTGAAGAAGATGAGGTGAGAAATAGCGTGGTGTACTGAAACTCATTTGTCACAGACTGTCCCACTTAGCACATGTAGAGACTGTGCTCTTAAAAATCCAGATACGCTTTAATTTTGATTGCCATATTGTTTTCTACACTAAGTTTTAATTTTGACAACAAGAAAAAATCTGCAGAATCTACATATGCTACACAGCACTGCGTTTATATGCCATCCATGATTACCCCAGGTTTAAGCAGCAGTGAAAACAGATAAAGTGGAGAAGACAGACTTGCAGTATGAAACAGTCTTCTTGGTTCAAAGACTAAAAGTCAACTTAATTTACATAGTTGTATTTGTTTATAAGTTATGTATACCTAATGCAAGAAGCAGTCTGCAGAGGCTAGAACAGAGTGTCTAGGCCCCTGGAACCTGAATTATACATAATTGTGAGCCACTGTGTGGGTGCTGGGAGCAGAGCTCAGATCCTCTGCAAGAGCAGTAAGTACTCTTTAACTACTGTACCATCTCCCCAGCTCTGTTAAGTGTTTTCCTTTGTTCTGCTTTAGATAGATACACTGCATCTCCATCTTTAGATGGTAACTTGGGGCTTATACTGCTGTGTAGAATTTCAGGACTCAGGACTGATCTAGTCAAGCATGTACAAATGTTGGTTTTTCTGTTAAATTTTGTGAGGGTGATTTTTTTCCTGAAGTTCAGGTTTACATAAAGAGAGGAACACGTCACTCAAGCACAAAGCCTCTTTGTAATAATTCCTGAGAATATTTGAATATTTTTCAAATCTCTTTAGAAGTCAGAATCTACCTACTTTGAATATACCAATTGCTTCCTTAAACTGATAACATCCAAGTACTTAGCTTGATTACTGTATCTTCTTAGTGCTTCCAGCAGGTGGCACCAAAGCCACAAAAATTACTGAAGTAAAATTTTGTTGGCCTGGAGGGAATAAAATTATTTTCTAGCCAGAAGGTGGCACTAGAAGACTTTGTGTGTGTGTGTGTGTGTGTGTGTGTGTGTGTGTGTGTGTTTTGTTGTTGTTGTTGTTGTTGTTGTTGTTTTTTCCAGTTGCCTTTGCACAGAAAAAAAAAAGCAGGCTTTCCAGGGATATCAACAAAACACGGAAACATCGTATAACATGCTTTTGTAAGACTAGTCACAAAGCTTCATATCCAGGCTGGAAGAGGCAGCCCAGTAGGATTAGGATTAAAAGGGTCCCAAGCACAGGTAAAAAAGAGTCAGAGACACCCACTGTTAAGAGTCCTACAAAAACACCAAGCTACACAACCATAACACATACTTACTAGCAGAATCTCTACTTTCTGAAACTAGTTCTCAGACCTTGTAATCTAATGACCTCGGTGCTAAAACTCTCAGATTCACCCTTGTCTTTAGTCATGTGTCCCTGTGTCCCTAGACCGGGCTGCTGACTTGACTTTACAGTGCCTTCCTATGACGCTATCCTACTGTGTTTCCCATGCTCCGACCCCTTTTCATGAGTTCTGAGAAGCCTTTTACAATGCACAATTGATAATTTCATCCACGATCTCAGCACTGTGAGAGCTCCCAGTGCTCCTAAAGAAGCAGCTCAGAGCACACACCAAAGATAGTTCTCTGAGCCTCTTACATGTCACTTTTGCCATTGTCTACATTCTGGGTTGGGACCTTTCTCAGGCTGCTCCCTGAACCTAAAGGTTTTCTGCATGCTCTTCTTGATTTGGTGAAGCTGTTTATCCACCTGGATCTTACATTCTTCATATGAGATGCAAGACTCTCCCCCACAGAAATCCCCTAGGTGGCTGAGGTCTGAGGCAGAGCCCCTGCTATGTACTCCCATAGCTCCAGGAAACTCTCAGTGGTACACTCCTCTGTAACACATCTAGTGAAGGGGAAAAAATTGGTCCCAATCTTTTTGTTCAAATTCTTGAGCAAACCATAGGCCTGAGTATGTACTCAGCTGTCACATTCCCATGGTAAGTGTGTTGACCCTGACAAATGTTGGTAAACTACATGGAATGGATAAAAAAAAGAAATCTTGAGAGGACTCTAGCATGGGATTGATTTGTAGGCGTCAAACTGTCTTCTATCAACAGGATGTTGTCCCTATAGGAATATAGGTTGCAGACGGTGGCTGTCAGCAGATACCTGTAAGGCTGTCAGAAGAGCAATGGTGTCTGTTTTTCTTGTCTCCAAGGGCTGTCTAAGATCAGAGTTTATATGTAGAACTAATCTGACAATTAAAAATAAACTGAATATAGAAAAATAGAACAAACTGTGATAGATGGTGAAGGGATTGTAATCACAGGTGTTCATGGGTAATCAATACTGCATTTGAAGCCAAAGGGACAGTTAGGTGAACTGCTATGTCTCTTTGTGCTTTAAGATTATGTGGAGGCCAATGCAGAGTAGGGAAGCCTCTGTAGAGCCTTGGATTAACTTGTTTAGGACTTTGAAGGCCTCTGGTTTGCTAGTGCCATCTGCCCCGATAGGACACCACCTGAGAGAGTGGTAACTGGAGTCTTTGCTCAGGTATGTTCCTCTGATCACTGAAACTATCCACTTCAGATAACTGCCATTTCCTTCTAAAATTTTCCACCTCACTGATAAACTGAGAATATTTTGGGGCTTGGTTAATAAAACATGTTTAACTTATTTTGAGTGAAATACATTCTGTATTTCAAATATATTAACATGTTCAGTTTTATCCATAAATGTAAAGTGCCAGTGAGCCTTCTGTTTCATGGGTTCATTATCAGTTTACCATGCAATGAAAGTCAAGAATTTTATAGTCTTGTCCAGTTCCTAGCCTGGAAAACAAGCCCAGAATTTCGAAATACAAACAATTTACTCACCCCAAGATTCTAGCTTTGTAACTTGTGAAAATTCGTGTGGAGGTTCCTGAGGAAGACGGGAATCTATCTACCTCAAGGTCCATTTTTGTCACTCTTAGACGTATATCCAAAGGACAAATTAAACCTACCAAAAAGACATTTGCACAACCATGTACACTGCTGCTCTATTCATAATAGCCAGAAATTGGCACATTTCCAACAAGAAAACATAATACAGTAGAAGGTTCTAAAATATGTACATCGATGAAGACAATCTAACTGTAATGTCAAATAATGAGAACAATAGAGTCACAACTGCCCATGTCCTGTAACCAAATGAAGTTTACAGCATTGGGATTTGGTTACATCAAATTGAATTGTTCACCAAAGTGCTCGCATAGGAGCTCCCAAACCACCCAGACTGTTGCCAAAACAATTGGTTGCTCTCCACAAGCCCTCAGCAAAGCCCATTGCTGAAGACAATACACATGCAACTCACCGAACATGGAGAGTTTGAGCTGGCATCCACATAGAGCTTCACCCAATATTCTAGCGTCTTTAGTACAGAAAGATGCTCTGCAGACCACTAAAAGGGAACCATAATCACCAAGACAACCATAACCCTCTCTTCTATGATGGTGTCCTGCCTGTAAGACATATTAAAGTAGTCTCAACCTTCCTACTTCTGTGATGCTTTAATATAGTTCCTCATGTTATGGTGATCTCCAACCATAAAATTAATACATTGCTACTTCATAACTGTAATTTGATTACTGTTATGAATCTTAATATAAATATCTAATATGAAGCTATCTGATATGTGACCCACCAAAAGGGTCAAGAGTCTCAGGCTGAGAACTCAGGCTGTGCTAAGGCAAAGATGTCATAAAGTTTGTGGGAATAACCAATTAATATCAAACTTAGCCTAAGACCCACTCCTTGAGATGGAACCCATACCTGACATTGTCTGGGTAATCGAAAACCTGAGATGAGAAAGCCAAGAGCCTTAGAGTAAACCAAAATATTGCTGTTCTAACAAACAAAACAGAAAACAGCAATCAAATAACTCTCAAAGACATTCTGATACACTCATAGAACATTGGCTTCCTTGGGCATTATTAGTCATCATTAGAGAAATTCTTCCTGCAGCTCATGGGAACAAATACAGAAAGACAGGTATTATGTGGAGAGTGAGAGACTTTGGAATACTTTACTCTAAACTGGATGCCTCCATCAAAACTTTCCTCTCAGAGAACCCTGTGGAAGAGAAGACAGAAAGAGTGTAGGACTCAGAGAAGATGGAGGACACCAAGAGAACAAGTCCCAAAGCAAATATGCACTAACAGAGACTGTGGCGGCATGCATAGGGTTCTTCAGGGCTTTGCATCAGGTCCTCTGTGTATTGATTATGGCTTTCAGTTGAGTGTTTTTATGGGTTCCTGAATGTGTGGACAAGTGGATCTCTGATTCTTGTGTATTCTCTTTGGTTCTTCTCCTCTTTGTTTTATCCAATTCAGATATCTTAGTTTTTGTTTTGTTTTGTTACATATTTTTACCCCTTATAAACTTGTCAGTGTTTTAATGAGAGACAGAAAAGGAGTGAATCTTGGTGGGAAGGGAGGTGGGGAGGAACTGAGAGAGTAGAGGGAGGCTAAATAATAATCAGAATATATTATGTGAAAAATCCATTTTCAATAAAAGGAAATGAATAAGCATGTAAATACGAAGCTAAGCATAAACTAACCCAGATAAGAAGCAAATATATCAGGAGAGGTAGAGAGTAGAGGTGCATGTTTATATTCAGTAAAAGAAGTGATCTTTTCAGATTAAGAAGGGGCTGCACATGCTTTTTGTCTGCACTTATAGAACATGAGACCATGACCAAAGTGACAGATATCTTAAAGGTTATTGGCTGAAGGAGTTCCCACAGCAAGTATTCTTTCTTATTCTGTATGTTTGGTATTTTGATTATTGTATGGCATGGGACTTTTTTGGGGGAGGTCTAGTCTATTTGTGTTCTGTAAGTTTTTTGTATCTTCATAGGTATATCCTTCTTTAGGTTGGGAATGTTTACTTTTATGACTTTGTTGAATATATTTCTGAGCATTTAATCTGAAATTCGTCTCCTTTCTCTCTCCGTTATTCTTAGGTTCAGTCTTTTCATGGTGTCCAAGATTTCCTGGATGTTTTATGTTAAGAATATGTTAGATTTAACATTTTCTTTGACCGAGGAATCTATTTACTGTATCATGTCTTCAACACCTGAGATTTTCTCTTCCATCTCTTGGTTATGCTTGCATCTGTAGTTTCTGATTGTTTACTCAGATTTTCCATTTCTAGAATTCACTCTGTTTGTGTTTTCTTTATTTTCTCTGTTTCAATTTTCAAGTCTTGCTCTGATTTCAACTGTTTGATTGCTTATTCTTGACTTTCTTTAAGGAATTTATTGATTTCTTCCATTTTTTGTTTGTCTTGTCCTCATTTTCTTTAAGGGAATTCTCATTTCCTCAAGGGCCTTTATCATCTTCAAAAAGTTATTTTTAAGGTCATTTTATTCTCCATCTATGTTGGGGTGTTGAGGTCTTGCTGTTTTAGAAACACTAGGTTCTGGTGTTGCTGTATTGCTCTTGATATTGTTGAATGTATTGTTACACTGCCCTCTACCTGTCTCTTCTTCTAGTTGGTACAGGTGGTGCTCATGTCTCTAGGGGCTACTCTTCTTCCAATTTGTTAAGGCAGTATGTATAGTTCTCAAATATTTTACCTTGTTTGTTTTGTGTATTTTTTATTTTATTTTTTTGTTTTTCATTTGCAACTTCTGACTTTACAGCCTGAATAGTCCTGACTTGACATCTTGCTTCCTCAACACACAAATGCTGAAATTACAAGTCTATATCACCAGGGTTGACTTTTCAGAAGTTTCTAAAGTATTGGTTGGTTCTTGTGTTCTCTGGAATGGGTCAAATTCTCTTCTTGAATAAGCAAGCCAAATTGTAATGCACTGTCTCAATTGGACAGAGGTGGCAGAGTCAGACTTTGTCAGCCTTGAGCCTATGCACACAATAATCTACACATCTGCATAATATGATAAAGGATCAGAAGTAAGCTGTTCAGTTCCTATTGAACTGGGTGAAATAATCAGGAGAGAGATGACTACTTCCAGCTAAGTTGAATAACCTTCCTGAGGACTTTGCTGGGATTAACGAACCATCTTCGCTCACACTTCAAAACTTGGGCTGCAGGTATTTCAGGTTGCATGTGCAGATGGATTGCTTTATAGGTATAGGGTCTCAGGTGTCTCCCCCATCCCTACAACACTCTCTGTTGTGTCTATCTATGGTGGTATGACACTGAGAAAGTCTGTGTATGTTTTCATGAAACTCAACCTCTTCAAGCTTGATGGGCTATTTTGTGGCCACACAGCTCTTGGGGAAAATGGTCTACATAACTGAACATGCCAACAGCAGGCTTTCTTTAAGGTGAAAGTTCTGAATACTAGTAGTTTGGCTCAGTCTATGTCTGGAAGCCATAGACCATGGAAGCCACTTTTGGGAGACTCAGTCTGAAGATCCATGATTATGCAAGGAAACAACCATCCATACATGAGACTACAGAGTCTAGCAGAACTGGATATCTGAACCATGAATTAAGAAGACATATCTATCTCATAAGGGACACAGGGGAAATTTACCTTTTTCTCTATATGTGTGTCCTGTTTAGGTCCCAGATGGCTTCATGTTGCAATCCTGAGTTAAGAGTGAATTTTTCCCACTGAGTCAAAGAATCCACATAAAAATTTCTATACAATCAACTCATGGTCACATGCAGAAATATGTTGTTCCCTCCAATTGTACAGACAGTGAAGTCCATTAATACAGCTCCCATTCAGCTGTAGGAAAACCGTGGAGAAGACACTCCATCCCTGCTTTATTGTTCACTCATGGGGGTGGAGACATGTTGAATGAATCTTAAAGATTTTGTGTTTTTCTTCCAGGCCACCAGGCTGAGCTCTGCTCAGGGACACCAAGCCCTGTAACCTCAGACTTTTCTATTTTTTCGATTGCAGTTCAGTACTACAAAGGCTGACTTCATGTGGTTCTTCCAAAGGATCTGGATCAACAGTTCCTCCTTTCTCATGGAAGAACACAAAAGAAAGAAAAAGGAAGAAAGAAAGAAAGAAAAGAAAGAAGCATGTGGTGTACTATGCAACAAACTGGTAATGATATGAAACCTCATTCCTGACATGAGACTGTTTTTTCTCCCTTAGTTCACAATGGCTCCCAGAAAACATATCCGGGGCTGTGTCTACACATAACACTCCACAGAAGAAACCATAGGTGGACTAGGCCTGGCCACCTTGAATTTGATGACTTTGTTTGTGGTTACTTTTCAGAGTCCCTTGAATTAAACAATTGGCTCCAACAGTGTAGTTAGGAATTTCCATTCTACTGGTGGTTAGTGCCTGTAACCCAGTCATTTGCAAACCGAGGGTGGAGGCTTCCTACAATTTCAAACCAAGCTCACACACAGAGTGAGACACTGAAGTAAAAGCAGGCAGGCTGCAGGCAGGAAGGCAGACATTAAGCATGGAGACATGCAAATTGACTAATTCTACAAGGGGGAAGACTCAGTTCCTTCTGTGGCCTGGTCTGAGCACTTACTGTGTGGTAAGCCTTGGAATATACATTAAACACCTTAAGATTTCTGAGGAGACCTACTGGCTGCTTCAGGGAAAACCCCAGACCCAGGATGTGCTAAGAGGGACGTTCTCGGTTCATTTTATCCCCTGTGCTTTTAAACAGTACCCCAGCAAAGCACTGGAGCAGACACAGTGATGAGACCCTGAGGTGAGGGAGGAGGTTGAGAGTCATTCACTGGGGTGGGGGCTTCACTTACTTGTATTATGAGAAAGGGGGATTGACAGGGCCAGGTAATTGTAACCAGTTTCTTTCTTTTGACAGGTAAATGAACCATAAACCATAGCATATTGCACATAGTAATTCCTATGGAGAACAGAGGACCTGACTATTGCCAAGCTGAGAATGAAGAAGAAATTTTATTCCTAGAAGAAGAACTGGGCCTTATAATGTTAGGCTGGATCCATGTAAGCAAATTGACCTCCCTGTTTGTGGGACCCTCATCTCACTGTGCTGCCTACATCCTTCTCTGCACAGAGTCAATTCATTCCAGATCATCCAGCTCTGAGCACATGCAGTCACTAGTGTTCCAGTGTCGAGTCAATGGCACATTTCCTGGTGCGTTTCCAGCTTTTCTTATTCTGTATCTTACTCAAAGTAATTCTTTAAAGTTCCAATTCCTTGTGAGTGGGTGAAGAATGGTAGCTTCCCTAGGATGTATGAGAATATGGTGTAGAGACCATGTACCTAAAGCCATATGAATGGAAGTAGTCTATCTAAGTCAAGAGAATGCTTTCTGATGATTGAATTTTGTCTTTATGAAAAAAAACACTTTGTCTATGAACACCCAAATGTTCCTTCATGTATGGTTTGCAAGTGGTTGGACATGATGTGCAGGCTTGTGATGATCTTCAAGAAACACAGTTTCTTACTTCGAGAGTGCTTCCGAATGATTCCCCCATTTTCAAAACCTAAAACACACAGAACAAGTAGTTTTTCTTGAAATGAGATGGGTGTAAGCCACAATCAGGTGGTTATATCTAGGTTTTGAGAGATCACAAGCGGTTTTGTACTCACAACTTGGGAAATTCTGATGTGGGAGACAGATTCCTGTGTCTTCATGCTTCAGTTGCATAAATCTTTACTGCTTTGCCTAACAATAATAATATACCATGGCGGATAGAGATCTGCCCTTTGTGCCTGGACACAAGTGGGAGATCACACAGGGGCATGTTCTCAAATGTCACATGTGCATAGGAAGAACAGTGGTCCTTTTGAGGAAAGGGAGAGCTCTTTGGGTTATTTTCAACAGAACAATAATGTGACCAAAGCCAGAGTCCAGAACCTAAATGAAGGAATTTTAAGACTGGTTAGAGTGGGAAAGTCAATTGATGTTTGGGAGCTGCTAACTTCCAATAATGAGGGGGTGATGTATTCAGGAATGTGTGATTTCAGAGATCCCAGAGCTGAGGAATAGAGGGTGTATAGTCTGTGAGAAAGAAAACTTAGAGTTTGACTCAAAGCGATGGCAGGGATCCTCTCATAAGCATTTAGAGAATAACTGATTTGGAATTGGGGTTAAGTTATTCTATGTGGAATTTTTTTTTCTATGTGGAATTTAAGGCACTTGTGAGATATCTCATCTGTGAGACCATTGATGGCTGTCACAAGGAGGTTCTTGGAAGCCAGGAGAGGGACCCTGGATGCTTCTGCAAGAAGCTGGCCCAGAAAACATGGTATTTAGGTAGTGGTGTCCGCAAGAGAAGATTCATGACAGTGGAGGAGGAGATCTAATGAAGAGAGTAGGAACACAGGGGGATGACAGAGAGACACGGTTGCAGGAGAACTTGTTATGGGCTTCACAGAATTCACATAGGGACAGTGAGAGAAATTACTCATGATGTGACCCAGGAACAGCCTCCAGCAAGGAAGAGGATTCAGGTTTTGTGCTGCTCATTGAGGGTATTAGCTAATGAGTTTTAGGTCATGGTGGTCAGAGACTGTAAGATTTAAAGAAGCCATAGTAAGCTGGGTGTACTGGCACAGACCTGAAATCCTAGCATTCAGAAGGGTGAGACTTCTGGATGGTGCCTTTGGCACCAGCCTGTGGTACATAGGAAAATCATGGCTCAAAAAAAATCATGTGATAAATATGGCTATTGTGCAGTCTCTCTGGACCATCATATTGATGCTCATGTCCAGGCCCTAGATAGTAGGGTAAGAAAGAGTGATGAGACCACTTTCTGCAGATCTGGGTTAGCAGTGTCTAGAGTCTTGACTTGTATGGGAAATAGTTTGATCATGATTTTGTCTAGTTGTTTTTGTTGTTTTTTTTATTTTACATTTTCTTTCACTTCCTTTAGTTTAACAAAGCTTGATACTTTAAAATATAGCTTACTTGTATGTCTACATACATGAAGAGTATAGTTTATGCCTCCTTCAGGAACATATATTTGTATACACCTCCTAGAGAAGGAATCAGGAACTTGTTGGGTGCCTGGTATAGCTTTCCAACTTTCTTCCACGGAGACTTTTCCACTCTCGCACTAACCATCTCTTCTATGATTTCTTTAGAGTTCATCTTAAGTGTGCCTCTTTCCATGTTATCAAAATTTCAGTTCTGCTTGTGTCTTGAAATACAATGATAAGATACATGACTTTTATATCTGACTTGCTTGGCTTAAGATCTGCAAAGTTCATCCCCATCCAGACATGCAGTTTTCTGATGGGTCTTTACACCTGGTGAGCCAGTGAAGGAGGGGAAAGAAGTGAAGGGAAGAGGGGTAAGATAATGCCACAGTAGTATTACAGTACCACATCAGATTGGTCTCCTCTTCAAATAGGGAAAAATCACACATCTCTCAAAGGCTAGATGAAGGCAGGGGGCTGATGACCCAGAGAGACTGCTGAACTGATGCTTTAAAAAGTCCTGGGAACTCTTGGTGAAGATGGAATCAGAGTTTCCTGTTGCTAGGAAGGAAACAAAGGCAGGTTACAAGCTGATGGATAAAGCATGAATTGTTAATATTTAGACACCCAGTATAAATAAGTATGGAAGAACAAAGAAACCTTGTCCTCAGTGAGGGACCTGCTATTAAGTAACTGAAAGAAGCTCAGCTCCTTTTAACTTTTTTTTTGTAATTTTATTAAATTATAAAAGTTTCCATTTCCGCCCCTCCTCCCACCACCCTCCCACTCTCCCCACTCCCTCTCCTCCTCCCTCTCCATCCCTAAGAGCAGTCAGGGTTTCCTGCCCAGTGGGTAGTTCAAGTTCTTCCCCCCTCCCTCCAGGTCCAGGAATGTGAGCATCCAAACAGACTGGATCCGCAAAATCCAGTATATGCAGAGGAAACAAGTCCCAGTGCCATTGTCAATGTCGACAGCTAACATCAAATTAACTTTTATGTATCAGCAGGACAAAAGAGATCATTCCCTCTTCCTTCTCCACCTAGCAGACCAGATTGTTTTCCTGGTATGATTTGGGGAATCAAAGTGGGAGCAAGTCTTTGAAGCTTTCTTGGTGTATCAGGGATCATGCTAATTGGGAACTATTGACTTCTTTTGTCTTCTCAGGTTCAAACAACCCAGCCGGCCTTCTTGTCTAGTGTGGATTCACACACATATTTTTGCTACCAATAAATGCTGTCAGAGTTAATTGCAGTTCTGTACTCACCAAAAGACAAACAGTGAGTATGTAGGATTCAGGTATATTCATACCTGAATGTTCTATGGCACAGAACATTTTAAAAATCAAGTCATACCCAGAGTATCCTAACTGATTGCTATAAAAGACTCGCTTTAAGTTGTACATTATAATTAACAGCAGATACTCCTAAAAGACATTGTGTCACTACTGCTGAGTTTCTGAGGCAAACCCTCAATAAGTGACCTCAAGTACCAGAGGTTAAAGAATTTCCATAGCGGGCACTGCATATGATTGTCATCTCTTAATGTCCCCAGTGTCATATTATTTTGAATTCCTCAACAGAGCTAGTGTTGGGAAAGCAATGAATTATCCTGAATTCTTTTGTAATAACTTTTAACCCTGAATATTGTCTCACAGGTGCTAGGGGTCCCTGGTTTTACACACCCACCCATGTCTTCCTCAAAATGATTGACCTGAACAGACCTTACATTTTGTTGATTTTTCCTTCTTCTCTTCTATTGTTGAATTTATTTGTATCATTAGGGAAATATTCAAGAAAGGGACCCAGAGAAAATCAGAGAGGGAGGTACACATACAGGGATAAGAAGGAGAGGAAGGAGGAGAAGAAAGATGGAAGGAGGGAGGGTGATTAGGACTATGACACATAAGACAAGTTCTAACAGAACAACAATGGGAGTAATTGTTGAGGAGGAGTTGTTCCACAATGTCTGTGAAGGACAAGGAGTTGTGAAGGGAAGAGGAAAGAAAGGAGAAGGGATTTAGAAGTGAAAGAGAGGAGAGAGGCCATGGAAAGGAGAGGAGAGAGACTAGGAAAAGAAAGTGAAAGAAGGGAGAAAAGAGGAGAAGAAGATGAAGAGAAGAGAGAGGAAAGAGATTTGGAAAGATATCTTTTTGACTGTGATTTGTTTTGCTTTTTTTCATTTCAGAACTGGAATTTTCACCCTGATACTTCTTGTAGACCAGGCTGGCCTTGAACTCAAGAGATCTACTTGTCTCTGCCTCCTGAGTGATGGGATTAAAGGCATACACCACCACTACCTGACTAGTAATGTTTCTTTTACAAATGTGGGTGCTCTTGTATTTGAGACATAGATGTTCAGTGTTGGGACCTAATGGAGTCACTTTCTTACTCACCTCCCCTGTTGGTGACCTTTCTTGCCCTTGTTCTGGGTTTCTGAGAAACTTACAAGTTCTGTACTCTCAGAGTTGTTTACCAACCCTGCTTCCTGAGTACACATTGCCTTGGCTTTAACTCAAGGATTCGGAGATGAGGTCTCCATCCTCTTGACCCACCTGTCTGAATTAGGTATAAAACCCTCTTGATGATGTACAATAAAGGGTTTCTGATTCTGCAACATCCAGAGTGCATGTTTCATCAATATTGATGTCCTTCACTTGGACTTAGCATCCAGGCTGCACTGGTGTGGCAGTTCAGTATTTAAACTTCATCTTGATGAATTTTTTCTGTGATGAATATAAAGTGTCCTTTTCCATGTCTTCTGATTGATTTTAGTTTGAAGTCTATTTTGTCAGGTATTAGGTCCTTTTGATTGGAAAATGTTGGGTCCCTTGAGGACAGGCCTTTGTACCCCTACTTGATCTGTTTTGTACTCTTGTGGTTGGTTGTTCTAAAAACTGGAGCAAAACCAGGAACAATCTGTTGTTTTCAGCAATATTTTGAAGGATGTTTACCCCTAAGCCATGTGAGTTACAGCGATGAACTTCCTGCTTTTGTTGGCTCAGTCTCTCCTGCTGAAGGCTACATATACTGTGTGAGAAAGTGGAATAAAGGCTTGCCTGCAGAACCTGAAGTTGTGCTGTGTGTTAATCCCGACGTCCCTCGCTCAGAGAACTACAGTTGCTGTGCTGGTGCGGCAAAGTGGAGGTTCCACCGAGATCTGAGAAAGAAGGGGTAGCGGACGGGTCGTTAGACTGGTAAGAGCGGATTGAGGTAAAATTGGATCCACAAGCAATAAGAGAGACCTGATATATCAGATATTTAAATTGTAAGAGCAACAAGGAACTGCGGTCAAACAGAGAACTATAGAGGATTTTCGTAAGACTATAGCCGCAGCAGCCCATGGTTTTTGACAGGTGGAGGTTTGAACATCCCCGACTGTGAACAGGTAAAAAGAGACTTGCAGAAATGACTGCAAAAGGAGGGTGCCAATCGCTTCTCTATATCTACCTATATCAATGGTGCCTGATCCGCCACACTCCACGTACTGATAAAGTGAAAGTATGACAGGAGGTTGCCACAGCTAAAGAAATACTTAAAAAATACAAGAGGAGGAGACTCGCCAGTCCATAGGATTAGTAAAGAAGTCACATATGGACAAAAAGGAAGAGTCAGGGGGAACTTTGGAATCTGGCGCAGGACCAAGGTTAGCACCAAAGCCTGCATGCTTTCAGGCGCAAAACCAGTAGCAATGATCTCTGAGTCAGAAAATGGGGAAGACAGCCTCAGCTCTAGTGCAGAGGATAGTTTATCTGATGAGGAAGAATAGCTAATGCAGGAAATTAAGGTCCTTCAGAAAACGCTGAAGCTCTGTAAGGCGAAGAATCCCTTATGTGCATCATTAGCCCCGCCTGCTTATAATGAGGATTGGGGAATGAGGGAGGTGTGTTGGGGACTGAGAGATGAATGGGAGACCAAAGAAGACTCAGGAAGAAGAGGAGGTGTCTGTTTTCAGCCCCAGCACACAGTTGCTTCAGTCATAGAGGTACCTGATCCAAATAATCCAGGACAGATGCTGAGACAACATGTAGCCTTGAGCTTTAAGGAGATGAAGCAATTGAAAGAGGTTATGGTGGCATATGGCTCTCAGGCCCTCTTTACTCTTGCCATGGTGGAATCTTTTGCAGCATTGAATCTTACACCTAGTGATTGGCAGCAGCTATGTCATGTGGTACTATTGGGAGGAGATTATTTATTGTGGAGGGGAGACTATCAAGAAAATTGTTTACAAATGGCTAGGTTAAATGCTCAAGTGGGACAGGCACAGTGCAACCTAGACATGCTAACTGGAGGAGGATCTTATGCTGACTTGGCCAATCAAATTGTGCTGGATCCTGCCATATATCTCCAAATGGCTGCTGTGGCTACAAAAGCTTGGAAAGCCCTGTCAAATAAGGCTGCAGGGGATCAGTTGTCCAAGGTATTACAAGGTCCCTCCGAGCCTTTCCAGGATTATGTGAATAGGTTGCTACAATTGGCAGGAAAATTGTTTGGTGATGTGACCACAGTTAAGCAGCTGGCATTTGAGAATGCAAATAAATACTGTAAGGAAGCCTTTGGCCTCATAAGGCAAAAAGCTTAAATGAATACATCTGAATCTGCTGGGATATTAATGGGCACTTCATTCAGGGCCGGGTGATTGCCGCTGTCATCAAGCCTGGGCGAGGACCCTGGACAACTGGGAATAAAACCTGCTTTAACTGTGGTGCCCCTGGACATTTTAAAAAGGAATGTCCACAGCTCCCTCAGGAAGCTACTGCCAGACCAAGAAAGTGCCCATGAAGTAAAAGGGGGCCCATTGGGCAAATGATTGCAGATCTAAGACAGATATAGAAAGAAGGCCTCTGCCCATGCCGACAGCAGGGAAACTGACAGAACCTCAGTGTATGGAGCAATGACACCAGGAGTCAAGGGGTCCACCCTGGCAGTGGCCATATCCAGTTTGCTCCACAGGGCAATCTTTTTGTGTTGCAGACCTCACCCATGCCACCCCAGGAAGTGCAGGACTGGACCGCAGTACTTCTGTTCGAGCAGTCTTAACAGCCCAAATGGGAATTCAAGCTTTACCCACTAACATTTTTGGGCCACTCACTAGAGGGACCGTGAGGCTTATCTTAGGAAGAAGCAGTGCCATCTTGAGGGGAATTCAAATTCATCCTGGGGTTGTTGATGCAGACTATCAAGGAGAAATAGAAATTATGACATTGGTTACTCAAGGAGTTACAGTAATTCCTCAGGGGGATCATATTGCCCAATTGGTCTTGGTACCCCTAGTTAACCCCACAGCCAGGTCCAGTCGGGTTTTGGGTCATCCGGCCCTGCAGCCTTTTGGGTAGCTCATATGAAAAAAAAGGACACAATTAGAATTGATTATTAATGGGAAGTCATTTAATGGGATTTTAGACTCTGGCGCTGATGTCTCCATCCTGTCCTTACAATCTTGGCCTAAGAAGTGACCATTAGAAAATAGTACTGCCACCATACAAGGAATAGGTCAAGAAAGTCCCAAGAAGAGTGCAAAAGTATTAAAATGGCAGGATAATGAAAGCCATGAGGGTTACTTTTAGCCATATGTCCTCCCAGGACTCCCTGTTTATCTTTGGTTAGAGATGTCCTGAGTGATATGGGAGCTGTCTTGACCACTCAGCCCACACCACAACCACCAGTAGCCCAAATTATGCAACAACTGGGATGGAGACCAGGTCAGGGGCTGGGAAAAAATCTGCAGGGCTGGTCACAGCCAGTGACACCAGATAAACAAATTACCAGATAAACAAATGGCTGAAGCGGTCTTGGTCATTTTTAGTTCGGGTCATTTTTCCAAGGCCGGCCCCAATTCCTATAATTTGGAAATCTGATGATCCAGTTTGGGTTGAGCAGTGGCCATTAACTCAAGAGAAATTGCAGGTGATCATGCCTTTGTCCAAGATCAGCTATAGGCTGGGCACATTGTCCCCTCCACTTCCCCTTGAATACACCCACCTTTGACATAAGAAAGAAATCTGGAAAGTGGAGACTTTATAGGACCTTCAGTCTGTCAATGAGTTGATGCAGCCTATGGATCCTCTTCAGCAGGGATTGCCCTTCCCTTCAGCCATACCCCATGACTGGCATATAATTCCACTTCCCCTTGGAGCCAAACAAGATTGCCCTCATTTTGCTTTTAGCCTCCCTTCAGTTAATTTTAAGAAACCAGCTTTGAGATGCCATTGGATTGTACTCCCATAGGGCATGGCAAATACTCCTACCATATGTCAAGCTTATGTTACTGCTGCCTTGGATCCTGTCTGCTGTCAGTTCCCACAGTTATATGTTGTTCATTATATGGATGATTTATTAATAGCAGGGCCTGATCAAGATTAACTGCTCATACTCAAATGCAACAGGATTTAGAGAAGGCGGGCTGATCATAGCTCCTGAGAAGATCCAAATGCAAGCCCCATATTCCTACCTTGGGTACCAATAGGCCATGAATGGAATTAAACTAGAAAAAATAACTATTGACACCTCTCATCTTAAAACCTTACATGATTGGCAGCAGTTACTGGGAGACATACAGTAGATATGCCCCTGCCTAGCAGTCAAAACAGGTGACTTAAGACCATTGTCTGATGTTCTCTTGGGAGGTCCTGACCAAACCTTTCCCCGAATATTGATGCCTGTTGCCAGACAGGCCTTAAGGCTTCTTCTGGATAATATTGAAAAGGTCCATCTCCAGGAGATTAATTATGATAAATCATTAAATTTTGTAGTTCTTGCATCCAATTTGCCCCTATGGGAGTCTTTTGGCAGGCTGGACCTATTTTACCAATACACATGCCTGCTCTCCAGTGAGGGTAGTCACCCCATACTATAAATCTATATTACATTTGCTTTGGAAAGCTAAGAAGGTTGTCACCTAGATGTTTGAGAAGTACCCTGACAAAATTATAACACCTTGTACAAAAGACCAGCTAGCACATTTACAGCAACATCATGATGAGTGGACTTTTTTTCTCACCTCCTTTTCTAGAAGTTTTGATTCTCATTATCCTCAGCATCCATTAATGGTCCTATTCAAAAATCATCCCATTATATTCTCCCGAGTGATTAGAAGATCTCCTACACCCTCAGTGCATGCTGTCTTTGCAGATGCTTCCTCTAAAGGCAATGTGGTAATGGTTCCTGGAGGAAAAGTATGGAAGTGTCCTGTGGGGGATGTATCAGCCCAAGCTGCAGAGGTAACAGCCTGCCTCCTTGCACTCCAGCTCTTCTCTGGGGAACCTGTAAAATTTGTATATAAATTTTACCTTAATGTATGCTCTCTTCCGCATCATACTCGATGCACATGAGAAGCACAAGCCATCACTTCTTGTCTTCTGTGTGTTCCTTTCCTAAGCAGCCCCAATTTAGGAGTTAACCCATGAGGGTTAAGACCAAATCAATTACGGCAGATGGATTTTACACACCTGCTCACTGCAGGAAAACAAAGTTTGTCCATATATCAGTAGATACTTTTTCAGGAATAATTTTTACATTCTTGCATTCGGGAGAACGAGCAAAAGATGCCATTGCACACTGCCTATCTGCTTTTGCCTATATGGGCAAACCTGGGGTTATTAAGACAGATAATGGCCCAGCATATATCAGCAAAAAATTGTCCTTTTGTTCATTCTATGAAATTTCCCATAAAACAGGCATCCGGTATAACCCAATGGGTCAAGCAATTGTGGAAAGAGCCAATCAGACCCCCAAACAATATTTTCAAAAAGTAAAAGGGGGGAGTTCATATTCTCTCCAGCGACTCAATTATCCACCATTCTCTTTATTTTAATTTTTTTTTACTGTGGAAGTTGAAGGGTGCTTGCCTATGAAGCTCCATACACAAGTTAGGGCTCAGCGCCTAGGATGGGTTTGTTGGAAAGATCTGCAAACAGAAACATGGATGGAATAAAGCCCCTTGTTTACAAAGGTGAGGGGAGCTGTATGCATTTTTCCTCCAGGAGTTGACAAACCAATTTGGGTGCCAGAACAGTGCTTATGGTCGGTGACCTATGATGAAGACTGTGACGCTCCTTCTGCTTTAGGTGATGATTCTGGTAACAACAGAATCACCGGTGATGGGGAGTCTGGTGAGAAGCCCTTCACTTTTAATGCCAGTTAGTAAAAATAGCCCTCTATTTCCCTCATTTTGCTAGCAACATAACAGTGGAGACAGCTTCGGCCTGAGTTGATCTGGAAGAGGGAAACATTACAGCTGCCTTTCCATTAATGGAGGCTCTTTGTTTTATTAATCTTAGTAACCTGTCATTGGTGAAGGAGTCCCCCTTTCATCATGGATGTTTATTATTGCATAATGCTTCTATTATAGACTTTACTAATAATCATACTCATAGTAGAGTGGTAGGATTTAGAGATATATTGCATCCCATCCTGAAAAAAGATTTGATAGAGATTTTAATCTCCACTCCACAGTTATGTGGGGAGAATGTATCACTCAAGAGCCTGATTTGTTAAAATATAGGAAAGGTATATGGTGGTATGGCCATAGGCCCATGATGAAAAATTCTACCTTTCCTGGATATGAGTAATTGTTTCTAATGTTGAAACCTCTCTAAAGATAAATTATACTGCTGGATGCAATATGACTATTTGATCCTCTGCTTGTGTTTTTGCCCCATTTTCTTTGGATTGTGGAATGGCACCTTGGAGGACTATATTTTTGATTGTTCTTCCAGGATCTGCAAGCTGAGTAATTGCTGGGATGGTTCTGATGAAACTTTTATTGTTTGAGTGCTTGCTGTGATTCCTCTGCCCATGCTGTCTCAAGAACGTCAGGAGATCATCCTTTATCAACAGTGGTGAAACTTTGGGATAACAGCTGCAGTTGGTGCTGCTATTGCTGACACTGACACTGTGGCTACAATTGCTGGAGTTGCCATTTCATAGATGGCTGTGACTGTGGAGACTGTGAATCAGCTGTCTGGAACAGTTAGCGAGGACCTGCAGACACAGAATGCTCTGAACTCTCATATTAGATTTGGACTTTTAAATTTAAATCAACAAACTGTGCTTTTGCAAGAACAGGTAGATTCCCTTTGGCTCCTGCAAAAAGTGTCTTGTACATTATACCTGCTAATGTAAATGCTTCTAATATGGTTAAACAGTTAAATGCATATTTGAATGACCCTTGGAATTCCTCCTTTATGAATTTTACCCTGCAGATAGCTCATCATATTGTTAGTATTAATAGCACATGGGTCCCTGCTGTGTCTGGATCCAGTCGGTGAAATGCCATGGCCCAGATTGGGGGCTGGGTCCAGCGATTGTCTGGAATGTTCTCATTTGCACTGATATTGCTTTTGATTGCTTTTGGGGTTATCTGTTTTTGGATTCTCTGCTACTTTATGCAGCAATCCCATATACAGCACACTGTTACTTGACAAGTGTGGCTTGGGCTCTCTTCAAGTAATCAGAAAACACCCCAATTCTGGCTACAGATGCTGCAAAAGTCATGAATAATCCCTATGATGGGCAACTGTCCTGGTATAGAGAGCTTGCCTAAGGCAGGGATTAAGGCCTCCCATAGATGGGCAAGAATCTCTATCTGGGGGATAGAGCTTGCCTAAGACAGGGGCTCTGATGCTTTTATAATAAAAAGGGGAGAATTATTGGGTCCCTGGAGAACAGGCCTTTGCACCCCCACTTGATCTGTTTTGCACTCTTGTGGTTGGTTGTTCAGAAAACAGGAACAATCTGTTGTTTTCATCAATGTTTTGAAGGATGTTTACTCCTAAGTCATGTGAGTTACGGTGATGAGCTTAATGCTTTTGCTGGCTCAGTCTCCCATGCTGAGGGCTATATATACTGTGTGATAAAGTGGAATAAAGGCTTGCCTGCAGAACCTGAAGTTGTGCTGTGTGTTAATTCTGATGTCCCTCTCTCAGAGAACTACAGATGCTGTGCTTGTGTGGCAGGAAAATCTTTTCTTAACCCTTTACCCTGAGAAACTATCTGTCTTTGAGTTTCAGTTGTTTTCTTCCATGTAGCAGAAGGTTGGATCATGTTTTAGTATCCATTCTTTTAGGCTGTGTCTTTTTTTATTTTTATTGAGTTCTACATTTTTCTCTGTTCCCCTCTCTGCCTCTACCCTCCCCACTTCAACCCTCCCCCAAGGTCTCCATGCTTCCAATTTACTCAGGAGATCTTGTCTTTTTCTACTTCCCATGTAGATTAGATCTATATACACATCTCTTTTAGTGTCCTCGTTGTTGTCTAAGTTCTTTGGGATTGTGATTTGTAGGCTGGTTTTCTCTGCTTTATGTTTAAAAACCACTTATGGGTGAGCACATGTGATAATTGTCTTTCTGGGTCTGTGTTACCTCCCTCAAAATAATGTTTTCTACCTCCATCCATTTTCTGCAAAATTCAAGGTGTTGCTATTTTTTCTGCTGTGTAGTATTCCGTTGTGTAAATGTACCACATTTTCCTTATCAGTTCTTCGGTCGAGGGACATTTAGGTTGTTTCCAGGTTCTGACTATGACAAACAATGCTGCTATGAACATAGTTGAACACATGTCCTTGTGGCACAATTGAGCATCCTTTTGATAGATACCCAAAAGTGGTATTACTGGGTCTTGAGGAAGGTTGTTTCCTAATTTTCTGAAAAATTGCCACACTGACATCCAAAGGGGCAATATCAGCTTGCATTCCCCTAGCAATGCAGAAGTGTTCCCTTATCCCCACAACCTCTCCAGCATAAGTTGTCATCAGTATTTTTGATCTTTGACATTCTTACAGGTATAAGATGGAATCTCAGAGTTGTTTTGATTTGCATTTTTCTGACGACTAAGTATGTTGAGCATTTTCTTAAGTGTCTTTCAACCATTTTATATTCCTCTGTTGAGAGTTCTCTGGTTAAGTCTGTACTCCATTTTTATTGGATTATTTGTTCTTTTGATGACCATTTTCTTGAGTTCTTTGTATATTTTGGAGAGCAGACCTCTCTCTAATGTGGGGTTAGTGAAAATTTTTTCCCATTCTGTAGGCTGTTATTTTGTCTTGGAGGCAGAGGGTGTGTAATTTTATAGGTGAATTGAGTCCATTGATGTTAAGAGATAATAGTGACCAGTGATTGTAATTCCTGCTGTTTTTTTTTCCGATGGTAGTGTTTGTATGTTTCCCGTCTTTGGGGTTTGCTGGTGTGAGGTTATATGTTGCCTATGTTATTGTGGGTGTAACTAGCTTCCTTTAGTTGGAGTTTTCCTTATAATACTTTTTTTATTGGCTAGAATATGGCTAGTTTATGGCTAGATTTGTGGATAGGTATTGTTTAAATTTGTCTTTTTTATGAAATATCTTATTTTCTCCATTAATGGTGATGAAAAGTTTTCCTGGGTAGAGTGGTCTGGGTTTGCATCTGTGGTCTCTTAGTGTCTGTAGCACATCTGTAAGCATATTCTAACTTTCAGGGTTTCTATTGAGAAATCAGTAATAATTCTGATAAGCCTGTCTTTACATTATACTTGGTCTTTTTCCTTTGAAGCTCTTAATATTCTTTCTTATTCTTTTTCTTTAGTGTTTTGATTATTATATAACAAGGGGACTTTTTTGTTTCTGCATATTTGGTGTTCTGTAAGTGTCTTGTACCTTCATAGGCTTATCCTACTTTATGTTGGGAACGTTTTCTTGTATTATTTGGTTAAATATAGTTTCTCTGCCTTTGAGCTGGAGTTCTTCTCCCTCTTCTATCCCTATTAATTTTAAGTTTGGTCTTTTCATGGTGTCCCAGATTTCCTGAATGTTTTATGTTAAGGATTTGTTTGATTGAATGTTTTCTTTGTCTGATGAATACTTTTCCTCTACCGTATCTTCAACTTCTGAGATTCTCTCTTTCATCTCTCATAATTCATTGGTTATGCTTGCATCTCTAGTTTCTGTTCATTTACCCAGATTTTCCATTTTCAGCATTCCTTTGAGTAGTGCTTTCTTTATTGACTCAATTTGAATTTTCAAGTCCTTAACTGTTTGAAATATTTGTTTCAACTCTTTGACTGTTTTTTTTTATTTTCTTGGCATTGTTTAAGAGATTTATTGATCTCTTCCAAGTTTTTGTTCCTCTTTTCCTCCATTTTTAAAGGGGTTTTTTCATTTCCTCTTTAAGGGTCTTTATCATCTTCAGAAAGTTATACTTAAGGACATTTTCATTTCCTTCCTCTTCTTGTTTAGGATGTTCAGGCCTTCCTTTTGTAGGACCACTAGGTTTAGGTTTTGTCATGCTGTTCTTTAGGCTGTTGAATATATTCTTGCATTAGTGTCTATTCATTTCTTCCTCCAAGGGGTACAAGTGGAACCTGTGCTTCAGGGGGTCTCTCTTCCTCCAATTCATGCAGGTAGGGCCTATGCCTTAAGTGTTTATTTTTTTCTCTTGATTTATACAGGACTGTGCCTCTGGTAGTTGCTGATATAGTTCAGGGGATTCCTCTCCAGGTGCAGTCAGTGCCAAAACTCCAGTAATCATAGGTCCAGTGGGGGATGGATATAGGTGGGAGGAGGTTACTCTGTGGTCTCTGGAGTGTGGTGGTTGGGGGTGGGGTGCAAGATGTTTTTCTGTGGGCTTGGTCCTCTCCAGGGCAGCCAAGACCAAGGCTCTAGTGGACAGAAATGAAGTGGGGGCAGCTGCAGGTATGGGAAGACTGCTGGAAAGAGTTGGGGCTCTGGCCTTGCCTCCAGAAGAGGCTAGAGTCCAGAGAGCTGTGTCCTCTAGCTGTGAACCCAGCCACTCACCTCTCCAGGGCCAGTTAGAGCCAAAGCTCCTGTGGTCAGAGATGCAGTGGGGCAAGGCTGTCTGTGTGAGATAACTGCTCCCAGGTCCCTGCTACCTAGCTGAGTAGTGATAGGGCATGGGATATGCCTCAAGGGCTAGAATCCAGAGAGCTGGTCCCTCCAGTCAAGAACCCTACACTTACTTCTCCAGGGGCAGCCAGGGATAAGGCTCTGACTTGATAGTTATCAAAAGAGCAAAAATCAAGAAAGAGTGCCAAATACCAGCCCACAGTCTGTATTTTAAAAGCAATAGTAAGAATGGATCTGCTGTTATGGGATCTTCTGAGATACACATGGTCTGTGTGCAATGGATTCTTTTGTGTTCTGCCTGAGGCTTAAGGGGAGGACTCAGAGGGATTAGTCAGTGTGTATTTGGTTCATGGATAAGAGAGGAAAAAGTTTCTCATGGGAGCATCTTGCACTTCAATACAGTTAGAGATGTCATCGAGGATACCACACATCATCTAGTACCAGGCTGCCAAGGTCTTTACTGGGCTCAGGAAAAGCTCTACTATCTTTCTAGAATTGAGATTTTGTCCTGAGCTGTTTTTGGTTTCAGAGTTCAGCCTCTGGGGCCTTGAGTCAGTTACATATCCCTACTGTCAGTTGGCTCAGTTTTCTGGCTGCTTTTACCTATTGTAAGGGAAGCACACTATATTACTTATAACTAAGATTGCAGCTTATCAGTCTTTTATGCAAAGTACATAATCGTAGACCTTGCTGTTGTCTGCCTGAATAAGAATCATGGAAGAACTGACCATTGTTTCAAGGAGAGCAGGGGCCCTTTGTTTGTCCTGGCTGCCCGGCTAGCTTACACCAGAAATAACCACACAGAAACTGTATTCATTTAAATCACTGCCTGGCCAATTAGCTCTAGCCTCTTATTGGCTAACTTTTACATATTAGTTTATCCCGTCTCCATTAATCTGTGTATTGCCATGTGACTGTGGCTTACCAGCAAGATTCTAACCAGCGTCTGTCTCAGGCAGAAGATCCATGGCATCTGCCACTCTGCTCTTCTTCCCAGCATTCAGTTCTGTCTACTCCACCTACCTAAGTTTTATCCTATCAATTAGGCCAAGGCAGTTTCTTTATTCAACCAATGAAAGCAACACATAAACAGAAGGACCTCCTACACCATTTCCCCTTTTCTGTTTAAGCAAAAAAGAAGACTTTAACTTTAACGTAGTAAAATGACATATAACAAAATTTATCAAGCAAGAATTACAGTTACAATATTTTATCTATTTTATCATTCATCATCACAAAGGAAAACTATAACTAGCTATTCTTCAACTCTACCAAAGACTTCAGAAGGATATAATATTACTTATGTAAACTGGAAGTGCATTATAGACAACTTCCAAAACTCTAGAATTGACAAAGACATCTCACTGCCTGGACAGTTACCCAAAGTCCTTTTGTACTGTTGGGGCATCCATCTTCAGCCTACGGGCCCATAGTATCCAGCAGACTTTTCCATGAAGCAGGAGATTTTAAAGACAGTTCAGTCACTTTCTTCTGTATTCTGCAGAATGTCTCACAGACTCTTTCATGAAGCAGGAACCCTGAAGGATCATCTCACCTTTAGGCAAGCAAGTTTAGCAGTCATCTCTCTGTGGGTTCTTCATGTCCAGTTTATGCAGCAGGCCAGGCAAGAACAGTTTCTTGCCTAAATGGCTAACCAACTCCATAAGGAACCTCTTTGATGTCTGTCTTCCTCAGGAAGTAGCTTGGTGCTGCCGGGAGCAGGTGTGTCTCATTGTAATGAAAAGCCTTATGTTATTAAAACATTTTAAATGCCATATTCGGTAGTCATGGAAAGATATAAAGAATGTCTATTTAACTGAAATATATCTCTATATATCTAGAAAAATCTAACTAACATGACTACAGGCTTGACTATTATCATGATTATCCATTAACAACCTTTACTTCCTAATTATACATTACATTTTTAAATGAACTACACAAATCACAATACCTTAATCAAGAGCAGAAATATACATATAACAAGATTGACCTTAAATTTATATCAATAAAGCAAATTTCATACCAATGCAAATTATTCATATCTATGTCATATCCCCTTTTAAATGTAAACAAAGGTTTATAAACAATATTTGGGAATACAGATGTTGTTATTTCTCTCCAAACTTCTTCCTGCTGTATTAAGGTGCTGTTAATCAGGTCCTTCATGGTATATCCTGTGTGCTAGGTTCATCTCGTAATTTTATAAGGGTGTTTACAGTAACCTTTCAGGAAGGCGTGGTTTATCATACCATATTGGTCCAGAAGCATTCAACAGGGTCTCATCCTCTGTGAAAACAAAAGAAGAACCTCTTTTCCAAATAATCATATCCTTAGACCCAAATTGGGAAGTCAAGATACTTTTATAATATTCATGCTAGATTAGTTTAGCAGCACATACAATAAAAAGTCTCTATGTACTTAGCTCCTTCACAGTGAAAAAGTTCAAAGAAAACACAATAATATACAGAATCCAGATTCTCTATGAATTTTTTTATTTTTTCATGGCTTGGGGTTTCTAAGAAGAGATGAGGGAAACCCATTTTCCTCCTAGTGAGCTTGCTGTGATGACAGGTGATTTTCCTGTCTGAACTATGAGTTTTATTCTCTGTAAAATGTCTCACTAGTTAACTAAATGGCACAACTTATGCATTTTAGAGATTTCCTTTGTTACTGTTTTATTTTTCAGAGAAAATATCTGACATAAATTCTCTAGATTATTTACCTTAGTAAGTTTGTCACCTCTTGGTGTCTTAACCAATGACAATTACTAGAGCTTCATTGAGAAATTAGCATTAATCATTTTCAGCCAGTCAATTGTCAATGAGAAATAATAACTCAAAATTCTCAGAAAACAAATAGCTGTCTCAAGGTGATGATATAAATCCACTCATCCAAACTCTAGCTTATACTTGATTAATATAATGTCCAAACACAGAAGTAGTTTCTCTAGTTCAACCTCTTTATCCACTGGAATTACATAGCATTGCAAACACGTGGAATTTCTTGTGGATGTAAATCACATGCACAGCAAAATGTATAAGGGAATCCTGGAAGTGCACTGAACTGGGAATGACAGGGAGTGCATAGAAAGCGCATCTCAGAATGAAGAATTTCTGGTTTTTTTTAAAATCACATATATTCTTCCTTCCTTCCTTTCTTCCTTCTTTCTTTCACCTTCCTTCCTTCCTTCCTTCCTTCCTTCCTTCCTTCCTTCCTTCCTTCCTTCCACTCTTTGTCTCTCTTGTTCTCTGTCTGTCTGTCTGTCTGTCTGTCTGTCTCTCTCTCATTAATACTGGATATTTTTTTGAAGAAAAATATAAGGAAAATAATCTTTAACATACAAAACAGTAATTTGGCTATTTATGAAACAGGACCACATAAATGAAGAAACTTAACTTCACAATTTCTGAGCAACAACATGCAGCAAGTTTGGTTATCCTCTGGACAGCTGTGTCTTCATCTGTAAGTTTAGAACAACTGCGGGGCAATTAGGTGTTATAACAGTAGATAATGCATCATAAACTCTTCTTATGCTCATTCTTTAATATTCTGCATCATTTTCGAAGACAGAACATTAGAATTCCTTGTGGGAAGCCATGGACAGAAAGCCTGTATCCTGCGAACCTAGCAGTGGATGCAGGAGATAGGAAGCACTTCAGTCAGTGTCTGCACCAGTTCCATTCATACCCATCCTTTTCGACAGCTGGCTGCACTTCAGTCTTACAGGGTTTCAAGGAAGATTTTGTTTAACTACTTTTCCAAATTTGTGTTACATAAGCAGTAGTACTAACCTAACTTGTAAGAATTGTAACAACTCTGCATTGAAAATGGAGCTATGCTTTTTATGCCTGGTGTAATAAGACATGAATGTTAGTTATTTCACATCAACCAATAAAACTAACACATAGACAGAAGGACTTCCCACACCATATTATTCTATGAGAACACTGAGTAACATTTTAGTAATTTTGTAAAATCAGAGACACGGTCTCATCTACCCCAGCTTTTTGGCGTTATTGATTTGTGGATAAAGTGGCTGTTATTATGCCACTTTATATATTTATCTATTATGTAGATTTTCACTGTAGATGACTTTCCTTCAGTTATATACTGGGAGATTAATTCCCACAGTTTAAAACTGTTTCCTATGCTTTAGGGCCTCACTGATCATATTCCCCTAGCTAAGTGTGAAACATTTTCTGTTGCCAAGCCTTCATTCCCCTCTCCTGAGTAAAAGCGGAGATCTGCCTTCCTGCAAGTATCTCCATCAGCAGGCTTTTTGTCAGTGGTTATGGTTCATGCAAAAGCATCCATTTATGATATGGACAGATATCCAAGAACATAAAATTACTACTAGGCCAAAGCTGCTGACTCATAACTGCTCAGATATGTAGAAGAATAAGCAAGCTCTGATTTTACCTCCCTTAAGAGATTCCTGACATAATTTGGAATATAAGGGTGGGGAGGAGGAAGAGTGGAAAGGGAAGAAGAGGGAAGAAGGGGAGGGGCAAGGAGATCTTAAGGGAACAGCATAGTTGGAATGGAGGAATGACAGGAATGATAACATGAAGAGATACCTTGATTAAGGGATCCATTATGGGGTTAGCAAGAAGCCTGACTCTAGAGAAATTCCCAGGAATTCACAAGGATGATCCCAGCTAAGACCCTAAGCAATAGAGGAGAGGGTGCATGAACTAGCCTTGCCATAGGGTCAGATTGATGAATATCTTGAAAGTCACTATAGAGCCTTCATCCAGCAACTGATGGAAACAGAGGCAGAGAACCACATTGGAGGACTAGACTGAGCTCCCATAGTCCAGTTGAAAAGTTGGAGGAATGAGACTATGAGCAAAGAGGTCAAGACCATGCTGGGTACATCAACTGTAACAGTCTACCTGAGCTAATGGGAGCTCACCAACTCCAGCCTGACAGGTAAGTAAACAACCAAAATATGTCCAAACTAGTTCCTCTGAATGTGGGTGACAGTTGTATGGCTGAGGTAGACTGTGGGGCCGCTGGCAGTGGCACCAGAATTTATCTTTACTGCTTGTACTGGATTTTAAGGAGCCTATTCTCTTTGAATCAATACCTTGTCAGCCTAGATACAGTAGGGAGGGTCTTAAACATTCCCCAAAGCAATGTGCCTTACTCTCTGCAAAGTGTGGATATGGGTGGGATGGGGGGTATATGGAGGGAATGGGAGGAAGGGAGTCAGGGGGAACTTGAATTGATATGTATAATGAAAAAAGTTTCCTTCCTTCCTTCCTTCCTTCCTTCCTTCCTTCCTTCCTTCCTTCCTTTCTTTCTAAACACAATTCTTGTTCTAGTTCATAAAAAAAAACAGACTCCTAGCTCCTAATGCTCACCGTCACCTCAGGTTACTGATGGTTTTAGTTCAGGAAATTCACTACTTGTGCTTTACTCTCTAGGACATCAGCAGAGATGATCACTGCAACCCAAAGAAAGAGTTACATCCTGCTGCCCCCACAGACCCACAGCACCCACGATCAGAACACCTGATAACTGCATACCCCAGAACTGACAATTTAGAGGCCTGGGTCTCTTCTTTGTTTCTGCCACCTAGAGCAATAAGCATAAACTCCATACCTAGGCCCAAAGAAACTGTGTGTCTGGTGAACGTGCTAATCATATTGGGAGCCATTAACTTCAGCCTGTTTCTGTAGGTTGCCTGGTTACTGGATAGCCTCTATGCATGCAAAGAGAAAAAAGCATGCACGGATTTAAAAACAATCTATGCTCTATTCATAATTTTACACTTTTAGCTCTTTAACTAAACACTAAAAGTAGTGTAGAATAGCACAATAGTCTTCCCCTCTAGAACTCCCTAATTTCATGGGACGTACACTAGTCACTTCCACGTTCGAGCTGACAGTCACAAATCTCTCTCTCTCTCTCTCTCTCTCTCTCTCTCTCTCTCTCTCTCTCTCTCTCTGTGTGTGTGTGTGTGTGTGTGAAAACTCTCATCTGATTTTTAGGGAGCAAAAGAAACTCTAGCCCTGGGACGTGCTATGGTTGAGCAATATCTGGTTATAAGGGTGTATATATTGATAATCCATAAGATAGAAGAGAAGAAGAATAAAGAAACATGGTTAGGAAGAAGATGGTGTGAATAGATTTCTTAACCCTCAGATTTCAGTTCCATTCACTTATTGTGTTGTCTTTAATTGAACCTCGAGAGTGAAAGGTCCTCCACCCATTACACTCTGTGCAAGACCCCAGTCCACCTGTAAAATCTATTTTATTTTCCCCTGCCAGGGGAGATGCTTGCGTTTCCCACATCCGATTCATTCCTCTATCCTTAACCTCCCTGGGTATATGGATTATAAATTGGTTTTCATTTCTTCAATGGCTAATATGCACATATAAATGAATCCATTCCATATTTATCTTTCTGGGTCTGAGTCCCTTCACCTAGAATGTTTTTTTTCTGTTTCCAACCATTTGCATCCAAATATCATGGTGTTATTCTTAACAGTTGAATAATACTTCATTGTGTAAATGTACCACTTTCTTGCCAAATAAGTTTTCCAGTCATGGCCTTTGATCCTTGAAAGCCACTCACACTTTGCCAATTAGATTGAGGGACAAACTTTCAGGATGACTGTCTTCATTCAGCCTCTAGGTTTCCTTCCCTCCTCTTTCACTTCCTGATGGTTTGAATGAGAATGTTCACTCCTCAGGGCTTTTATATTTGAATGCTTCCTCTCAGTGATGGACTGTTTGGAAAGGGGTAGAGTGCCTTTTGGAGGAGGTGTTTCAAAGGGGTGGTTTTGAGGTTTATGATGCCCATCCAATTTTCTCTCTCTCTCTCTCTCTCTCTCCCTCTCTCTCTCTCTCTCTCACACACACACACACACACGCACACACACACACACGCACGCACACACACACCTTGCTCATTCACTCAGCAGGTCTCCTGTGGATCTGGATAAAAAGCTCTCAGATATACTGTAGAGCTATGACAGGATGTCTGCTTTCTGATATGATGACCATAACTGACTCTAACTGTAAACACGCCCCTAATTAAATCTTTTCTGTCAGAATACTTGCCTTGATTATTGTGGCTCTTCCCAGTACTAAAACAGTGACTAAGATGCTCACCAAGGACATCATTGTGCATAGAAATACATTAATGCTATCGGGTGAAATGTGAAAATCATGTGGAATGATTGTATTAATTAAACTTTATTAATGACCACTTGATAGAAACTATTACAAGTGAAGGTAGTTCACGATTCCTGAACTAAGGGTCTTGGAAACAGAAACTGTCAATTCTGGGTTGTGTGCTCTCAGATGCACACATTGTAGCCCTGTAGGGCTGCTCTCATCTTCCTTCAGGTGTCCACTCTCTCACTTTTACACATGGCGTCTGAGATTCATATTGGCTTTCACCTGCTTTATGACATCATTGGCCCTCTTAGCCAATGAGAACCAGATAGAGTTTTGAGGTTACCATGGAGCCTACTGACCAAAGTTGCCTCAGTACTGAACATCTTTGGTCGCGCACACACGTGACTTTTTGCTGTGAAACCATCCACCCGTTTTCTCATCCTTTTATCCAGCTCCTACTACTTTTTTTTTGTTTTTTTGTTTTTGTTTTTGTTTTTTATTTTTTGTTTGTTTTTGTATTTTTGTTTTTTGTTTTTGTTTTTGTTTGTTTGTGTGTTTGTTTGTTTTTGGTTCCTGACTTGAAGATGTCAGGTAGGAAAAGAAACTTTAACTTTTGTTTAATTGGAAAGCTCCCTAAATTGTAAAGCATCGAAATCATGTGAGATAAAGGGGAAAGTGCTGAGTACCAAGCTGGTGCCCTAACTCTGGTCTTGGTTCTGACATCTCCTAGGACTGTGAATTTGGACAGAGCATTTTCCCACCATCTCACTACATGTGTCTTCACCTTCCTTGTTGAGAGAACAGGCTGGCATGGCTCAGGGCTCTCTGAGGGATTCAGTCTTTAGGAGCACAGTGTAGAGAAGGAAACCAGAGTTCATGGGAAGTTTCAACTGAAGGAGAGAGAGAGGGGGGAGAGAGAGAGAGAGAGAGAGAGAGAGAGAGAGAGAGAGAGAGAGAGAGAGAAAACTGGGGTATGTAGACAATGTGACTAAGGGCCATGATTCTTCCTTCCACACATTTTACACAATAGTACTTCATAGTTGGTGCTGTTCAACAGCAGGGTTCAGATATGAGAGAGCTCAAGAATATAACTGCGCTGCTCAGTCCAGCTGAGATCGGCTGAGTTTTTCTGGAGAGGCAATGTCCCTTCTCTTCTGTTGCTGCACTAGTGTCTTCCCTGACGCTTTTGGAGGACAGGAAAGTTTTCTTTTCTGATAGAGCAGGGCTGTCTGTGACACTCAAAGGTACAGAAGCAGACGTGATTTCTGCGACACTTGCACAGTGGTACAACGACAGGCACCTTCCCGATAAAGGAGGCCATACCCTAATTTTGGTGCATTTTACAGATCGCCACACAACCCTGGCCCACACTCCACACAAATTCCTCAAATGTATAGTCAGGGCGTGGTGACATAACTTTATAATCTCAGCCCTTGGGAGCCAGAGACAGAAGAATCAAGGCAACCAGGCCAGGCTCTAGGTGCATAGAGATGTAAGAGATAGTCTGGTTATACAAGACCATTTCTGAAGAAATAAAATAAACCCAACTGGTTTTAAAAATTAATATCTCCAATGTTTAGTGTCTTCTGATTAAAGAGAACTAGAGAGGATGCAGGAGCACAGGACACGAAGGAGGCTGAAGGTCTTGGAAATGCTAGTTTGAGCTGTCTAAAAATGAACAGGCCATGTGAACGTGCAGACAGTCAAGAAAATAGAACTATGCAGCAGCGGGAGAGAAAATAGAGGAATGGAAAGAAGGAAGGACATGGAACATGGAGGTGTTACCCATGGCAACACAGGAAATGGGAGACTGAATACTGAAAGGAGTCAAAAGACTTTATAGAAAACTAAATTATAGGGTGACACCGAGTAGAAAATACTCAGCACATGGTAAACAGAGGGATTTACTGAACATGCAGGTTAATAGACCTGGAAGTACAATGAGGCTGGGACAGGATGTGACTAGGATTACCAGTCCATCAGGAAAGACACCATTAGTTTTTATTCTTTTCTGATCCTTGAACACTGGCTGTCCTTAATAACTATAAAAATGAGCATTTTATAGTGTAGTAACAATTCTGAGTGTCTGGGCTCATGGGTGAAATCTCAGCACCCAGGTGGCTGAAGCTGGGGGATTGGAGGTGGTTCATGGCAATTCTAGAATGTATTGTGAATTACAAGCCAGCTTTGGCCACAAAGTCAAAATTATCCCTGAAACCAAAATAGAATCCTTTCTGCACACGCACTACTTGGTGGACTATAAAGGGCAGAGAGACAACGCTGGGTCCTTCTTTTCTCTGATCTCTACAGAGCACATGGGCTGTAGAGAGTGTGGTGGACCCTGTGTCCCTTTGGATCAGCTTTCAAGCTAACGCTGCTTGCTCCATCCAAGTCAAATAGGAATCCAAGAAAACTCTAATTTATCAGATTTTTTTCTCCAGGAAGTCTTGGCTAGAGTACCATTGTAGATTTATGATATTATTCTATTTCTAAGCCAATCAGTACCCGAATAGCCTTGGGTCTTTAAGATGCAACAAACTTAATTTTCTCCCAGGTCCAGTATCTCCGATCCTGGGCATGTATGTGACTTTTGGCTTTTTTTTTTGTTGTTTCTGAAACCAATCAGTGCTGTTGTCTCTTTACCTGATTCTTATAACTGTGTTTATATTATCCTCCCAACCATGTCTGGTAAGGAAAGAAATTTCAATATGACTTTCAGTCATTACTTCCATTCATTTTGAGAAGCCCAGACAGTCTGGAAGCATGGGCAGATTACTGGACTATGACTGGTGGTCTAACTATGATCTTGGCCTTCACATATCTTGGATTACAATTTAGGGACGATAATTTGCTCTGTCGCTAAATGGATCTTCACATTTCACAGTGGAAAAACTGACAGATCAGACTCTGGGCTCACTGATGTGTTGCTTATGAGCACAGTGTAAAGAAAGTACCAGGGAAGTTTTGTGAGAGTTTTTTTTCACGGAATTAGAGAAAGAACTGGGTCTGCAGACAAGCACTCTCAGAGTCAAGATGACCCACTGCAGCAGTGAGCCTCACTCGATTTTCCACATTAGAATTTCCAAGTTAGTGCTGTTGAACAGCATTGTTGGCATGTGAGTGGAGCCGGTTGCCGCATCTGCCACTCCTGCATGAGCAGGGTACCTTGGCTCATCTGGCTGGATAGGCATTTGTGTCTTACTCAGGGATCAGTGAGAAACCTTCATGGATCAGTGGATTACACTTTGGATGGACCTTCCAGAGAGAGAACTGAGTCTGTGTTTCATTTTTAGGGCACAGGAGCGATTGTGTTCCCTGCTGTGATCCTCCAAACCCTCTCTCAAAGTAGTATCAGTGTCAGCACTGCTTGTTCAGGTGTCCCCTGAGCACTTGGGAGCTGAGGTAGCTGAGTCACCCTTGTTCATGTTCAGCACCATCTGTGGGGTCATGTGTTCCTGAAGAGTATGTCCTATAAAGTAAAACCCTGTCCAGTTTTAAAGGAATGTTTCTTCAAGTTGGAATTCATTGTAATTTTTTCCAATGTGGTAAAAATTGATTACTTGGAAATTTTATCTTCCCAATCCTCCTTGGTCCACCTTTGTGACCATCCAAAAGAGAAAAAAGTTAAAGACTGTACCAGGTCTAATTTGTGTTGGTCATATACTTTTTGGAACATGGTTAATGTCTCACTGGGCAGTCATTTAAAGATAACTGAGTCCTCCATGACCAACAGCCAACTCTTCTGCCACAGCCATCAAGTGTGAAGAGCTGCACTTCAGCATCTTTCTCACAATTTAAAGACTCTCTTTGTTGCCTTCTATCTAGACTGTTTCTTTTTTCATGGGGAGAGGAGAGAAAAGTCTTCTGTGACATGTTTCCCATTCTCAATTATGAGTCTGCATTTGCAGATACCAATGCAATGGGAGCTTCCTTGCCCATAACAGTCAGTGACCGTACAGATCACTGACTTCCACACGGTTTCTGGTGATGGCATGGACTATGGACACCAACACAACCTCCAGATTCAGCACAGTCCTTGGAGGTCTTTTGAAAAGGCCTCATCCAGAAAATGAACCCTTCCTCTTCTCCATTAGTGTGAGCTTTAGCAGCTCTGGTTTCTCTTCTCTCTGATGCTTCCTGGAGCCCTGTTCAGCCATTTTTTTTTTGGTTTAATGAGAATACTTCTACAGTAATCTTCCCATAAGACCTGACGTTTTAGTTGACTCTGAGATACTGTGCTCTCCCAGACTCATCCTCTGCTGCCTCCTCTCTGCTCCGAGCTTGCACGGGTCTCTCAGGCTCCTTGGAGCTGCTCTGTGGTACTGTGGATGTCAGCAGCCACTGCCAATTATAAATTCTTAGAAAGTAATTTTGATTTCATCTCAGTTTTTCAAAATCCATCTTATCACTACAGACTCAGCACCTGAATTTCAGAATTAAAAGCCTCTGTCTCCATGGCCATAGTGGTTATTAGTTTGGCAATACATTAATTAACATGAATTAACCTTGATTATGAGAGAAAGAAAGGTTTTGCTTTCCTAACTACTTGTATATCTGGCTACAGGTGGTATTTTTAAACCCTGGCTCACAGACCAACGACGGTGTCCAGGTATTACAGGACCTTTCTCTGCTAGAGCCCCAAATAAGGTAAGTCTCATTGCTGATGGAGAGAGGGGTCATTTGCATTCAGTCATATGTTGCAAATTTAAAGGCCTGGTGCCTTTTTCTGTGCTTAAATTGGCAAACCTCATTTATTTCCTCCCTAGTTTTCATGTCTCACATTTTCCATATGTTAGTAGTGGGATCACAGAAAACAGGTCAATACTGTGAGCTGTTTGTCTTTAGGATGCATTGCACATCTGCTCTTAAACACCCTGACATTTAGAAAGAATTCAAGACAGGCTTGTGTTGTCCACGGAGGTTTATTTCCTTCTCTTTCTTTTCACTTTTATTCCTGAAAACCTTAATATTAGGAACCAAGTTTTCCTGGTTCACTGTCACTAAAATGCTCTTGAAGACTTGAGCACCCTAGGTACTAATTACATTACTGAGGGAAGCCCATCACAAACCCTTTTGCTTCTAACTGGGATTTGCACTGTGGAAGACATTAGTAGGACTTCCTCTAACTTGGGATGTTCCCTAATTGCCTTAGTGATGTCAGAAACAGCCCACATGGTAACTGATGGGTTAAAGCGTATGCACAAGCCTCTGATGTGTGCACACCCAGTCACAGCTATGTAAAGTCTTCCAGTGCTAATCTCAATAAACAGCCTGTTTGTAGGTTCTGTTCCTGAAGTTAAATGCTATGTAAGTTCTTCTTCACATTGTATCAAGAGGCAGAGGTATCCGTAGTACCTACTCTATCACATTACTACCATGGCAAGGGCATCCTAGTCTCGATTTGTTCGCTATTAAGATTTTGAGGTGAGTCACCTGTGGTGTTTTATTTGCTCTAGTTTCTCTAGTGAGAGGTTTCTAACACACACAAAGTGTGCATGTGTGCGTGCGTGCATGTGTGTGTGTGTGTGTGTGTGTGTTCCAGACTGCTAGGATGACACAATGGCTGGATGACAAGACGGCAGGAGATGAGGTTTGATGTTTCCCATTTTCTCTTTTCTGTCTCAGAGCAAGAGTACCATCCACAGTCCTGACGACGTATCTCTCCCACCCCAAGAGAGGTTCCAAATTTTAAGTTCGTTGGGGCAAAACATTGAGATTAGTAAAAAGCTGCCCCTGCTCTCCTATGTCCAAATGAAGAAGGATATCCTACTAATGGCAGAGGAGTATGAGAAGCAGGGTCTCCTACAAGAAGCATTTATAACACACCACAAATTTTTAACGTGAGAACCTGCAGTTTTCTTCTTCTTTTCTATGACTGATCCCCCAATCCTCCTGTTCTCCTTTTCATGCTTCTTAACCTTGCTGGCCTTATGGAATTTGACAAAGACATAATTTATTCATATTTTTGGAAGCTCATATACATGTTTTTCCTTGCTATTCAAAGACATGAGGACCAAAGGTGTTGGTATCACCAATAAGGGACTTTATGAGTAGTTCTTGAGCTTGGTCTCACATGGTACGTATTTTAGACAAAAGAGATTGCAGGTAAACAGGACATGTCTGCAGTACTGAGTCTGTTGATTTCTTTGTCTAGACCCAGGCATCCGTTCACAGGCTTATTGCTGTGTTTAGCAGAGCCTAGATTTCTCTTCTCATCATCCTGTACCCTATTGATTGGTATAGGAAGAGGTCAGCCTATCCTGTAGCTTACCATCACCAGAGGACTGTGGACTACCTGGGGTCATTGTGGCTCAACACAGTCCCTACACCGTTCATCATAATTTGGTAGGCAGAATAAATACAAGCTTACAGAACTGTCACCAGGGAAGAGCACCTATATCCTCAATGACAGAATCTTTCTGTGTATGAGGAAGGAAAAGACAGTGAGGGTCTCACCAGTCTTGTCTAGTCTGAGTTCTGTGAAACAGAACCAAAGGAGACAAAGGCAAGTGACTCTAAGGAGCTCAGGCACCAGAGAGGAGCTCCCTGGGAATGACTTCTTTGATCTTCAGAAGACTGCATGTGCTGAGTAGGCACTGAACTCAGGTACCACAGTTTGCAATTCTCAGGTTGTGACACTTCTAGAACAAGGGTTCATTTTATTTTCCATTGTTGGTGTTCTGCAAGTTGAAGGCCATCCCTTGAGATCACAGTAAATATTCTTCTCGTATCCTCTTATTTTTACAGAAAAATAGCTTTTATCAGGGAAATCACGTGTTCTCTCAAACATCAGTCTATCACACTCAGTATTCGATCACACCCTCCACTCAAGAATCTTTCCTGGTTTTGAACTGACCTGAGTGTTGAAGCAGGTTAGCTAACTTCAACACTGGGTGGAGAATCACACTGGGTTCCACAGCATAGCTCACCCTAGCTCTGAGCACCATTATCTCCTGTCATTACCTAATGCTCTCTGAGGTGAGGCTATGTCCTGAAGGAAAAATTGCACTAAGGTGTTGTATGAGCAAAGATTTATGTTGTTATTGGGAGTAGAAACAATAGACAACTGTTTCCTGTTTTGAACTTTTGGAGAATGGCCTGTTTTCTCAAGGTTCTGTGAGTCCACTAACTCTATATGCTGCCTTCTGAGTGCTGGGATAACAAGAACACACCATGTCAGCTTAGCTATACTTTTTGATAACTTATGTTTGTGGAACATCCCTGTTGACAGAACAGTGAGGAACTTTCTCTCTCCAGGCCCGGGGAGGAAAAGGGATGTGGGACTTCAGGGATGTGCCCCTTTTCACTCACTTCTGGAACTTTTCTGTACATCTTAGTCACTGCACTTTATTCATTTAGACTCTTTGTGAAGAAACTAAGAAAATGCCCAGAATATAGCAGCATCCTTTCACGAAGACAAAAATCAGAAATCGAAAAGGTAGGTCTTCATTGTCTACATGGATGACCTAAAATCTTCAGAGCAGTAGGGAGTGTTTTAGAGAAGATGGACAGATCCTGACCTTGGGTGGGAGGGGAGCTGTTGCTGCCTCAGCACAGCAGTACAGAGGAGAGGGATGGCCTGGGATGGGGAGCAAGTCCTGCATGAGACACCGCTGCCTCTCCCCACTTGTCTTCTTTCCCTCTTTTCTGATAGTTGAACTGTTTTATTTCACCATTATGTTTTTTATTGCAGTGTATAAATAAGGTATTTGAAAAAGCTGAGACCCTGAAGATCAAAATATTAGAAGGTTATGCCCGGGAGTATGATGAGTACCTGGCAGATAAGGTCAGTGTGTGAGCATGAAGAGAGGTGGGTTTGTGTCACCAAGTCAGCCTGTGTCATGGAATTGTGTTGTGTTCCTTCAGTGGAGTCTGTGGTCCAATGACCAGGACCAAAGCCAACATACACGCACACACACATGCACACACACACACACACACACACACACGCACACACACGTATGCAAAGTACAGTAGGGTAGTGAGAGTATTGAGATTTAGTTGTTACTTAAGACAACTATACAGCAACTGGGTAAAGTGATGGTATTTTTTTCATTAGTACCAGATTCATAAAGCACCACATGTACCCTATGTTGAGACGTCAGATTGATTACAAATACACTTTTTCATTTCTTTGTTGACAAGGCTTTTTCTTCTGAGATTTGAAGTCTTAGCCTAAACCCATTTCTCTTTCTATAGAAAAAAAGACAAGAAATGGAAAAGAACAAGGCCGCCTTGAAAGATATTAGAAGTATCCATAAACACTCCTCAAAATTAACCAATCAGAGCTCTCATCAGACACCAGTGGTGTGTGACTCACAGGGAGCTTTTACAGAGACTGACTGCACCACATCAAGGTCTGGACCTCCTTTTGCAGAGACTAAGGAGGAGAACAGCCCCGGTAAGTCACCATAGGCTCATGACTTGACAAAGCCTTGTGCATAAGCCAGTGCCCTTGTATCAGCCACACAAATTTGAGAGTGCTTCAACCCATTTCCATTTCCTCCTCCTTTGGCGTCCATGGATTCACTTTGCTGTGGTAACAGAACCTCGCATGATGAGCGTTGTATCTTTTCTTCCTGCCCCCCAGACTGTCAGCTTATTTTAAGCCAGAATAGTTTCCTAAGAACTTGTTGGAATTAAGATACTCATCTTTGCAGAGCTCTGTAGAGATTTGAAAAAGCACTTTAAGAAAATACTGAAGCAAGTTTCTTGAGTCCTTTGTATATTTTGGGAGATCAGTCCTCTGTCCAGTGTGGGGTTAGTGAAGATCTTTTCCCAATCTACATATGGATCTATTTACATTTTCCTAACTGTTGGTATTAAGTTATGTCAACACCATTTGTTGAATATGATTTCTTTTCTCCTTTAAATTCAATTATAAATGGGTTACAGAGCTAAATAGGGAACTCTCAGTAGATGAATCTCAAATGACTGAAAGACACTTAAAAAATGTCTAACATCTTTAGCCATCAGAAAACTGCAAATCAAAACACTCTGAGGTTCAATCTTGCATGTGTAAGAATGGTCAAGATCCAAAACACTGATGACAGCATAATTTGGAGAGGATCTGGTGTAACTAAAACACTCTTCCATTGCTGGTGGGAGTTCACACTTGTATAGCTGCTTTGCAAATCAGGATGGTGTTTTCTCAGAAAATTGGGAAACAATCTACCTCAAAACTCAACAATACCTCTGTTGGGTGTTTACCCAAAGGATGCTAAACATACCACAAGGATATGTGCTTAAATATGTTCATAGCAGCACTATTTGTAATAGCAAGAACCTGAATACAACCTAGATGCCGCTCAACTACAGAATGGATAAAGAAAATGTGGTATATTTACACAGTGGAGTACTATATTACATAGAGTTAAAAAAATAGTGACATCTTGAAATTTGCAGACAAATGCATGGATTGAGAAAAAAACATATTGAGATATGTAACCCAGACCCAGAAATACAAATATAGTATGTACTAATTCATAAATGGCTTCTCTATAAAAATCAAATAAAAACAAATCTACAGTTATAAGCCCCAGATAACCTACACAACAAAGAATACAGTGAGACAAATATACATGGATCTATTTAGGAAAAAAAAATTACAAGGTCTCCTGAGTAAATTGGGTGTGTGGGGGTCATGGGAGAGGTTAGAAGGGGATGGGGATAGAAAGAGGGGAGCAGAGAACAATGTATAGCTCAGTAAAGAAAATACTATATCATCTCCCATGGTCACTTTTTGAAAGTCAGGCTCTCAGATATTCTTATGGCGTAATGTAGAGATGTGAAGGTAAAGGAATTTCAGTTGCATGAGACTGTTTTCAGCATTTGGTAGACACTCATAGGGAATTCTCGAGTAGGAACAAGGAGATGATGACTCTATTGATAAATGGCTAGTATTAGAACCTGAGCCGGAATCTCCAGAAAGCGTGTGACAACAGGGTAGTACAGTTGGCCACCTCTACATTCATCTCTTCAGGTGAGATTGGATGGGGAGACAGGAGACGACCTGTTTTCTCCAGGCACAGCTAGCTGTGCAGACCCGGAAGCACAGAAAAGATTCTTTGGGCTAAAAATGGCCAGGGAAGGCCAATACTTCAGACAGTATACACACATCTGCAGATGTACTGAAGCACCTGTGCATTCTTGCTCACACATGAACGAGCACACTCTGTAAAATACACACAGGTTGTGGACACACACAGTTCATACATAAGGATTTTAAAAAGGGAAATCCACACATATTGCAGAGAAAAAGTTACCAATATTTCAGCTCACTTATTTTATTTGTTTGTTTTTTTTGTCATTTGCATTGTCTGACTTTATAGCCTGAATAGGCCTGACTTGAGGTCTTGATTCTTTAGCAAGCAAATGCTGAAATTTCAAGTTTGCATCACCAGGGCTGGCTTTTCTGAAGTGTCTCTCAATTAGACAGTGGTGGGAGAGCAAGCTTTTCCCAGCTGTGAGCCCACACAGTCAGCAGTACACATTTCCAGATGCAAGTAAGAGAGTCAGGCTTTGCCAGCCTTGAGCCTGTGCACTCTGCAATCTACACATCTGCACAGTGTATGGAAGGAGCAGGATTAGGCTGTTCAGTTCCTATTGGACTGGGAGAAACAATCAGGAAAGGATTGACTGGTCCCAGCTAAGTTTAACCACCTGTCCCTGGAACTTTACTGGCATTGGTGAACCAACTTCACTCATTCTGGGGCTGTGACTTTTCTAGGTTTTATGTGCATATGGATGGCCCTGTAGGTCTAGGGTCTCAAGGGTCTCTCCCATCCCTATGACATTCCCTATTGTGATTGCCTATGGTGATGTGACCTTGAGAAAGTCTCTGTGTATGTTTCAATGCAACAGTATCCACTTAACATTTGATGGGGTTATTCGTGGCCTCACAGTTCTTGGGTAAAATGGTCTACAGGACTGAGCATGCCCACAACAGGAATTCTTCAAGGTGGAAGTTCTGGATACTGGAAGTACGGCTCAGTCTATGTCTGGCACAGACCATGGAAGCAACTTTAGGGAGACTCAGGCTCAAGATCCACAAGTATGCATGAAAGCAGCTGTCCCTACCTGAGAGTACAGAGTCTAGCAGATCTGGATATCTGAATCATGGATTAAGAAGGCGTGTCTGTTCCAGAAGAGACACAATGGAAGTTTCCCTTTTTTTCTGTCTGTCTGTCCTCTTTAGCCCCCAGATGGCTTCATGTTACAAACCTGAGTTAATAGTAGATTTTCCCACTGAGTGTGTGTACCCCCATAAAAATTTCTATATGATCAACTCACCCAGAAATATGTTGTTCCATCCACTCAATCAGACAGTGAAGTTCATGCATATGGCTTCCATATAGCTGTGGGAAGTGCTTGGAGAAGATGCACCATGCCTGCTTAATGGTTCACTCCTGGGGAGCGAGGTTCCTGGAGAGAATCCCAGTTATACTGTTTTTTATCTCCAGGCTGCCAGGCTGAGCTCTGCTCAGGGACATCTGGCCCTGTAACCTCAGACCTCTCTCTTTTGCCTTGCAGTTCAGAACACCAAAGGCCTCCTTCCTGTGGTCCTTCCCAAGGACCTGTGTCAAAACTTCCTCTATTCAGCATGGGAGAACACCAAAAGAAAGAGAGAAACTTGTGGAGTGCTATGCGGCAAACTGGTAAAGATATGAGAACTCATTCCTCGCCTGAAACTCTTTTTTCTACCTTGGATTTCGATGACCCTCCCCCAGAAAACATATCCAGGAACTGTCTATACATGTCGCTCCACAGAGGAAACCATGGGTGACTAGGCCACCTTGAATTTGATGTCTTTGTATTGGATTACTTTTCAGAGTCCCTTGGATTAAATAATTGGCTCCAACAGTGTAGTTAGGAATTTCCATTCTACTGTTGCTTAGTGCATGTAACCCAGTCTTTTGCAAACTGAGGGTGAAGGCTTCCTACAATTTCAAACCAAGCTCACATACAGAGTGAGACACTGAAGTAAAAGCAGGCAGGCTACAGGCAGGAAGGCAGACATGAAGCATGGAGACATGCAAATTGACTAATTCTACAAGGGGAAAGACTCAGTTCCTTCTGTGGTCTGAGCACTTACTGTGTGGTAAGCCTTGGAATATACATTAAACACCTTAAGATTTCTGAGGAGACCTACTGGCTGCTTCAGGGAAGACCCCAGACCCAGGATGTGCTAAGAGGGATGTTCCAGGTTCAAATCATCACCTGTGCTTTTAAACAGTACCCCAACAAAGCACTGGAGCAGGCAAGGTGATGAGACCCTGAGGTGAGGGAGGAGGTTGAGAGTCATTCACTGGGGTGGGGGCTTCACTTACTTGTACTATGAAAGAGTGGGATTGACAGTGCCAGGACAAATTGTTTTCTTTCTGCAGGTAAATGACAAGTACATCATTTCCCATATCATTATTCCCATGCAAAATGGAGGACCTGACTATTGCCAAGCCGAGAACGAAGAAGAAATTTTATTCGTAGAAGAAGAACTGGGTCTTATAACGCTAGGCTGGATCCATGTAAGCAAATTGACCTCCCTGTTGGCGGGACACTCTTCTCACTGTGCTGCCCACTCTTCTGCACAGAGTCAATCCATTCCAGATCACCCAGGTCTGAGCACACGCAGTCACTAGTGTTCCAGGGTTGAGTCAAAGGCACATTTCCTGGTGCATTTCTAGCTTTCCTAAATCTGTCTCTTACTCAAAGTAATTCTTCAAAGTTCCAATTTCTTGTGAGTGGGTGGAGAATGGGAGCTTCCCTAGGATGTATGATAACATGGTGTAGAGACCATGAACCTAAAGCTGTATGAATGGAAGTATTTTCACTAAGTCAAGAGAATTTTTTTCTAATGATTGAACTTTGACTTTATGAAGGAACACTTGCTTTGTGAACACCCAAAGAACTCCTTTATGCAGGGTTTGCAATAAATGTTGGACATGATGTGCAGAGTTGCGGTGATCTTTAAGAAACACAGTTCCTTTCCTAGAGAGTCCTTCCAAATGATTCTCACATTTTCCAAACCTAAATTACATAGAACACGTAGTTTTTCTTGGTATGGGACAGGTGTAAGCCACAATCAGGTGGTTATATCTAGGTTTGAAGAGATCACAAGTACTTTTGTACTCACAACTTGGGAAATTCTGATGTGGGAGACAGATTCCTGTGTCTTCATGCTTCAGTTGCATAAATCTTTTTTTTCTTAATTTATAAAAGTTTCCACTTCTGTCCCTCCTCCCAATACTCTCCCACTCCCCCCACTCCCTCTCCTCCTCCCTCTCCAGCCCTAAGAGCAGTCAGGGTTTCCTGCCCTGTGAGAAGTTCAAGATCCTCCCCCCTCCCTCCAGGTCTAGGAAGGTGAGCATCCAAACAGACTAGGATCCCAAAAAGCCAGTACATGCAGAGGAAACAAGTCCCAGTGCCATTATCAATGGCTTCTCAGACAGTTCCCGTGCCAGCCACATTCAGAGAATCCGGCCACATTCAGAGAATCCGGTTTGATCACGTGCTTGTTCAGTCCCAGTCCAGCTGACCTTGGTGAACTCTCATTAGATCAGTCCCCTTGTATCAATGGGTGAATGCACTCCTCACGGTTCTGCCTTCCTTGTTCATATTCTCCCTCCTTTTGCTCCTCATTTGGACCTTGGGGGCTTAGTCCAGTGCTCCAATGTGGGTCTCTGAGTTGCATAAATCTTTACTGCTTTGCCTAACAATAATAATATACCATGGCAGATGGAGATCTGCCCTTTGTGCCTGGACACAAGTGGGAAATCACACAGAGGAGGAGCACCAACTCCCAAGGGGCAGAGTGCATTCTGCTCTATTCTTCAGGAGATACATGCAGAGTACTGTGGGTTTCAGAGGAAGGGAAGTGGGGTCCAACATGAGCTGATTACAATGAGTAGTAAAGAGTGGCCAAAAGAGAGCTTCATGGGGGAACATTCTTATGTTAGAGAGCAGCTTTGTTGGCTGGGATTTGTCATTGGTATCAGAAAAGGATAGCTGATTTTTGTTGGCATGATCCTTCAAAGCCATGCTCTCAATTGTTGGGTATGGGCATGAAGAACAGTGGTCCTTTTGAGGAAAAGGAGAGCTCTTCAGATTATTTTCAGCAGAACTGTGATGTGACCAAAGTCAGACTCCAGAAGCTAAATTGCTGAGTTTTAATACTGGTCAGAATGGAAAAGTTAATTGATGTTTGGGAGCCGCTAACTTCCGATGATGATGAGAGAGTGATGGCCATGTATTCAGGAATGTGTGATTTCAGAGATCCTGGAGCCGAGGAATAGAGGGTGTATAGTCTATAAGAAGGAAAGCTTAGAGTTGGCTTACAGGGATGACAGGGATCTCCTCATAAGCATGAGTAGGGCATATAGAGAAAGCCTGACTTTGGAGGTGGGGTTCAGTCCTTCCATGTGTAACTTAAGGTACTTGTGAGATATCCCATTCATGAGACCATTGAGAGAAGTTGAAAGGTGATTCTGAAAGCTAGGTGAAGAGAGCAGATGGAACTAGGTTGCTTCTGCCTGGATTTGGTCCATTAAACCTGGTAACTGGAGAGTGCTGCCTGCAAGAGTAGTGATTCACGACAGCAGAGGGGAAGATCTAAGGAGGAGAGCAGGAACACATGAGGGATGACAGAGCAACGAGTTTGCAGGAGATTTGATTATGGGGTTCTCAGAACCCACACAGCAGGGACAGTGGTAGAAGAAATTCAGCATGTGACCCAGGGACAGGCTCCATTATGAAGAGGGTTCAGATCTCATACTGGATCTGTAGCTCACTGAGGATGGTGGCTAATGAGTCTTAAGCCATGGTGGCCAGAGACTACAAGATTTAAAACAGCCATAGAAAGCTGGGTGTACTGGCACAGTCCTGGAATCAAAGAATACAGGAGGGTGAGACTGCTGGATGGTGACTTTGTCATCAACCTGTGCCACACAGGAAAACCATGGCTCAAAAAAAATCATGTGATGAATTTATTGCAATTGTGGATTCACTCTAGACCATCATATCGGTGCTCATTTCTAGGCCCTAGATTTTAGGGTAAGAAAGAGTGACGAGGCCACTCTTTGCACATCTGAGTTACCAGAGTCTAGAGTTCTGGCTTACATGGGAATTTGGAAATGGTTTGATCATGGTTCGGTTTTGTCTAGCTTTTTGTTTTGTTTTCTTGGTTTTTCTCTTTTTCTTTGACTTTTTTAGTTTAACAAAGCTTGATACTTTAAAGTATAGCTTAGTTGTAAGTATATATATGTGAAGAGTTTAGTTTAATGCCTCCTTGAGGAAACATATGTGCATACACCACATAGAGAAGGAAAAGGGAAATTACTGGGTGCCTGGTCCAGCTTTCCAACTTTCTTCCTGAGAGATTGTTCCACTCTTGCTCTATTTCTTCCACAATTTCTTTTGAGTTCATCCCTTAAGTGTGCCTTCACCTTACTTCTGTCTTGAAAGACAATAATTAGATATGTGACTTTTACTTCTAATTGGCTTGGGTAAACATCTGCGTGGTTCATCCCCATGCTAGCATGCGTATGCATATGTGTTTACACCTGCTGAGTCAGTGAAGGATGGAGGGAGGGAAGGGAAGTGGGATAAGATAACACTACAGTATGTACACAGTACCACATCAGGTGGGGTTCCTTTTCAAATAGAGATTTCAAAGGTAGGATTTAAGGCAGGGAGCTTATAACTCAGAGAGACGGTTGAACTAATGCTTAAAGAAGTCCTGGGAACTCTTGGTGGAGACGGAAGCAGAATAGAGTGCTTCCCTGGCAAGACTTGGGGAATCATGACGGGAGCCAGTTTTTGAAGCTCCTTTGGCCGCCTTCCTCAGTGAATCAGGGATGTTTCTCATTGTGAACTTTTGTCTTCTCAGACTCATCCCACCCAGCCAGCCTTCTTGTCAAGTGTGGATGTACACACACACTTTTGTTATCAACAGATGCTGCCAGAATCAATTGCAGTGGTGTGCTCACCCAAATACAAACAGTGAGTATGTAGGATTCCAGTCTGAAAGGTACAAGAGCAAAATGTTCTATGGCTCAGAACACTTTAAAAATTTAGTCATTCCCAGAGTATCTTAACTGATTGCTGTAAAAGCCTCCCTTTAACGTGCACATTCTAATTAACACCAGCTGCTCTTAAAAGATATTGTACCACCACTGCAGTTTTCCTAAGACAAACCATCAATAAGTGACCTCAAAAGACAGAGGTTGAAGAAAGTCCACGTTGGACACTGCATACAAGTGTCATCTCTTACTGTCCCCAATGACGTGCTAGTCTGAATTCCTCAGCAGAACTAGTGTTGGGAAAGAATGCATCATCCTGCATTCTTTTGTAATAATTTTGTACCCTGGATGTTGTACCACAGGGACTAGTATTCCCTGGTTTGAGCATAGCCCCAACTTGTTCCTCACAATTGACCTGAACGGAACTAACTTATTGCATGTTTCTTCTTCCTTCCTCTTTCTACTGTTGAGTCCCTTTGTAACATTAGGGCAATGTTCAAAAAGGGGATCAAGAGAGGGAGGTACACATAGAGGGGTCAGTGGGAGAGGAGGGAGGAGAAGGAGGAAGATAGGAGGAGGGAGGGTGATTAGGACTATGACAAAGAAGACAAGGTCTAACAGAACAACAACGAGAGTGATTGCTGAGGAGTTGTTCCACAACGTCTATGAAGGACAAGGAGTTGTGCAGGGAAGAGGAAAGAAAGGAGGAGAGAATGGAAGAAGGGACTGGGAAGTGAAAGTGAAAGGAGAGAGGTTATGGAAAGGAGAGAGAGATGAAGAAAAATGGGAGAACAGAGGAGAAGAAAGATGAAAATAAGAGAAAGGAAGGATAACTGGGAAGATATCTGCCTGACTGTGATTTTGCTTTTTCTCGTTTCAGAATTGGAATTTTCACCCTGACACCTTGTGGATTAGAAGAAGTATCACTCTGCCCCCACAGGGGGTTCCATTCCCATAGACGTGACTCAGTCCTATTCTGTGTACGTATCTGTGTAGAAGAAATTGTGGCCATGTTCCCAGTCAGGACACAGAGCTGACAAAGTTTATCATCCTTTCTGAGCCTCATGGATGTTCAGCCTCATCACTCACCTTCCGAGGAATCCATAATAACTGTGTATCTAGGAATCAGTGGGCAGTGAAAATAAGTTTCTCATATTTGCAACCTGGTCACTCACTGTCTTTGAGGTTGCTGACAGTCCTGTCCCATTTCCTAATATCTGGGGATCCCAATACTATGTATTTTTCAGGTAGTTAAGATGATAAAGGAAGAACTGAGGTGGTGTCTGGGGCAGAGTGTGTGCTCAGTATACCTGATGCCCTGGATTCCATCCCCAGTAACATGGGGGTAAAGGAGTAACCAACAAATTTTGGAATCCTTTAGCTTATACAAGATCTATTACATTTTAATTTTGGTTCATAAATGTCAGATACTGTTTCAGTTGGTGATCTGAATCGCAAGGAAAAGCCATGTAAGATGTGTAAATTAAGCATTTTTCCTTCTGGAGTTTTGTAGGGTTATCACATGCCTAGGGAGGTGGTTTCTTCTCTCAGGTTGTGTCCGTAATCACATGATGTATGATCAGACCTTAGGATATCAGATCAGACTCACATCAATGAGATTCTGTCACTTTACTTCACATTAGCCTGGAGTTATCTATTTGCTTTGATTCAGAAGAAATGCAGCAACATAGTGATAGGACCAGAACCCTGTCATATAAAATAGCTAAGAGTCACAGAAATTCAAGGCAGGCTGAGATTCTGGGATCCAAGTGCTAATTCCAAGAGGTAGAACTCTGTGTATGTTTTATGTGTAACATAATAAATGCACATGTATAATTGTATTTAGTTTGTATCTTACTCCTGATCCTAACAGTAAAACAAGATCTAATGAAATTTCAGCTGTTTGGTAAAACATGTATGTAGTTCATTGTTTTTGTTTGTTTCTGTAACTTCCTTGTGTAGTCTTTTAAAATAGATCCTGTTTTGATTTTGATTCTGTGTCTCCATGGATTTGCACATGTGAGTTTAGTGCCTGCTCGGTTAGAAGAGATTGACAGCTTCTTAAATCAGAGACTTATTGCTGGGGATGTGTCTTAGTTGGGGGTGTTCCTGTCTCAGGCACTAGGTGCTGGACTCATTGCCCAGCACTACTGAAATGTGTCTTGGTGGTGTTTGCCTATAATCCAGCACTGGAGAGCTAGAGGCAGGAGGATAATTTCAGTACCCTTCTGAGTTACCTTGGTTGTGCGTTCTAGCCTGGATCACAATAGACTCTTTTTGGGTATGCTATAAAATTATACATTGCTTTAAAACAGGAGTTTTCCAAGCCTTAACCACATCTCTTTTTCTCCAATTGCAGGATTGCAGTCACGTAATCATCCAAAAAAGCAGTGTGACCATCACGGACTTGCGATGAGCTAAGTCCAACACATGTACATCAATGGGAATGTGTGTGTGTGTGTGTGTGTGTGTGTGTGTGTGTGTGTATGTATGTGTGTGTATGTGTGTATGAGTGTATACATGTATATGTGTATGTATATGTGTGTGTATGTGAGTGTGTTTTCCTTTTAGCAACTTTATTTTTGTTATTTTTATTTAATCAATTTTTTTTATTTTGCATTCCAATGCTAGTTCCCCCTCCCACCCTTTCTCTAGCCTCTCTATCTCCTCACCCCATCCCTATCCACTGCTGAGAGAGTATAAGGCCTCCCCTGGGAAGCCACGAATGTCTGTAACAACAAATTGAGGCAGGACCAAGCCCATCCCCCTGAATCAGGGTCCAGAGCATCACATGTGGAATAAGGACTTCTGGAACAAAGTGACCCACCTCACCATCACTGGAGAAGAAATGATGACTGCAGCTCTGTGGACTGTGTCAGAGTTGTCTCATCCACATCCAGACCTTGCCCTCTCCTCATACTCGACAGCCCCTTCAGATTGTCCAGTCTGGTAACCACGTTGTCAAGATGAGCATCCTCTTGACTGACCACTCTGGCAACCAAAGAGAACACAACACATCTCTAAACTATGACTGGCAAAGAGAGGGAACTCTGTTTACCTGAAAAACCTTTCTTTGAAGTTTGTAAAGTTCCCTAGATGTGATGACCTTACAATTGAAACTAATGATTACATCATTAAAATTGGTGTCCCGCATAAGAGATGCCAGAGCAAACTCACCGTCAGTGACAGACTGACAAAGTCAGCAGACCATGAACTGTGTGGGGTGCGCATTCTCTGTTAATGTTGACCCTCTTGAGCAAAGAATCTATCCAGAAAGCATTGTCATTTCCCATAAATTTCACTAAAGGTTATATTTTATTTTAAAATGTATCTTGAAACAGATTTGTAGTTTCTTAAAAATGCTATTTCTATGATTAAATTTTACTTTTGTGTAAATTTTACTCTTGGGTTTTCCTTCTGAGCAGAGGTCAAATAAGCACAAGTTAAATGTGAGTTGTGGTTGCCAGCAAATAGAATTTGCTAGGCACTGGTGGGCCTCGTTGTGCTAGTTGCTTATTCTCCTTTATTTCATCGTCCTTTTTCTGTTTTTTTTTTATTTTATTGTTACTGGATCTCAGTGTGAAGAAATGCCTTGTCTCAAATTTACAATATGTCCATGCTGACCTGAAACTTACAAAATTCACCTCCTTCTGCTTCTCAAGTGTTGGTAGTAAAGACTTAATTGCTGTCATTGTAAACTTTAAATATTTTCATTTGAAATTGTCCTGTATGTCTATAATAAATCTTGATCATACTAAGTCCGTAACTTCCTCTCCCACAATCTTCTAACCCCATCTAAAACTCCATTCTAAACTTGCCAGACTTGGTGTCCAGGGCCTTGTTTAATGAAGACAATTTGCCTATTCCATGTTCAGTTTTGAACAACTCACTGAGTTTAATCAACTTTTTTTATATGCATGTTTGTTGGATTCTGTTGGATCCTGGGCATCTTCCAATTCTCGACACCCCTAGGGAAAATGACTGCAACTCCCCTGAAAAGAGCTACCTGTAACTCGTCATATAGGGGTGCAGCACTAGTGCCTATTCTATCCATTCTGGAACGCTGATGGGCTTTAGTGGAGATAAACACAAATGCTGGCTTAGTGCAATCGTCTTGACCTTTCCAGAAGAGAGGTTCAGAGCACTCTTCCCCAGCCTTCACCTCCTGAATTATTTCAGTGTCATTTTATACTATGCCTTCTGAGTAGTGAGGTGTGTGTGTGTGTCTGTGTGTGTTTGTGAGTGGGCATGCATGAGTGCATCTCTGTGTATGTGTGTGTGTTTGTCTATGTGATATAGATGTCTCCTTTGTATCAAACACTCAACACATGTTCTCAACCCTGTGACTAGTAAAGGATTCTAAGCATTATCCATCCCTTTTCCAAAGAAGCTTTTCTGACCAATGAGAAAGCAATACTAATCAATGGAAAAATACATAAATATTTGGAGGGCAGTTTGACAACATGTCTATTTACAGAAATGACAGTAGCATGTTTCCTCATGGGCATTTATCCCAGTGTGTGGGCTTAGTACAAGAATTCTAGCACCCACATGAATTGCATCCTGGGAAGTGATCAAAAACCCATCCAATGTGCTTGGTTACTCTCATAAATGTAGTGCCATGATTACCTAATGGGTGTATCAGCCCCATCAGTTGGGCATTAAATATGTAGGATCCACAGTTGATCAGAACCCTGAAAACTGCTTTCTTCCAGCTCTGTGCATAGCCCCACCCTGCACAAAGATAGCTAGGCGGCATGGAGGAAGTTGGGCTCTCAGTTTCAGGTGATTTTTCAGTGTGCCAAGACAAAAAGGTGATGCTTCAGCAGTAGGGTCTTACTGCCTACTTCTGTTGTGTAACAAAGAGAAATAGTACTAGCCTATATTGTTTTAGAAACCTCAGGCCCTCCTAAGTGAAGATCTATAGGAGATATCTCACACTGAGAACATGCTTTTCTGTGACAACCCATGATTTGTGGAAGCAGTATGAGAACACCTGTATGTTCAATTAGGTCGTCTTGTTTGCTTTCTTCTGAAGACTTAATATCTTCATCTTGGGCATTGAAGCCCTTACAGAGTCCCAGATTAAACCCAACTTAATGGTTCAGTTTCCTAGACATCCTCCATGCTACACTTGCCTGTTGACACCTCCAGGACCAGATGTAGGATGGTCTGTGAATCTCCAGTCAATAATGAATGCTTTTTATGAACTCTAGTCATTTGTGAAACGTGAAAGGAGTGAATACCTCAAGTCGAGAATGATTTCTTCTGGATGCCTCAAAGCAGGCATGAGTGGCAAGTATTGCCTTAGCCAATTCAGACTGAGAATAGTGAGTTCTCACTCATTTCAAAAAGTCAGCACTCAGCAACTGGATCATACATGGAAGCCATACAGATGACCAATCCATGATTAGAGTGCACAGTTTTCTTATCACTGGCCTTGTGGATGTCTCTGGCTAGATGAGTGCAGGAAGTTGATCTGTAGGTGTTTTCTTTGTACATGCTGCCATTCCATCCCAACCATGCTCCAGGAACCCTTTCTTTAAACTTTTCTGTTTCTATCCTTTCCTATTGTGGTCTGACCAGCTCCTTGCCATACTAGCTTAAGTGAAGTCAGATCTTTCCACATTAGAGCTGGCCCTGGAGTCACAGAAACCCATATCAAAGACCTTACTCACCACAACCCCCAACATGCTGCAGGCCAGTGAAGAGTTAAGAGAGGTGGTTCTATTGTTACAGGACTGGTGTGAGTGTCCCAGGTCATGACTTTTGCATGCTCCCAGATAAACAGACCACGAGGAAAGAAAGCATTCTGATTTCCAGTGCTCCTAAGAGCATCACTCATCTAAACAGTTTATACAGGGCTCAGTGTTGAAGATAGCTGAGCTCTATCGTGAGGTTCAGAGTTTGGATCTCAGCACCCACATGGTGGCTTACAATACTCTGTGCTGTAGTTATAGGGGATATAACTTCCTCTGGGGACATAATTTATCACCAGGAATACATATACCTACATGAACACTCACACACATAAAAAAATTAAGAAATATAGAAACCCATGAGTATAGGATTCAGCAATTTGTACCTACTCATGGGTCTTTCTAGATGTGCTCAGGCTTGAGGTTGGTTTCTCATTCTGCATTTCCCAGAGCTGGGGGATTGGCATGGCAAATTCTGGAAGAGGAATCACAGAGTTTGGAGGTTTAGTGCAAGCTTAAGGCAATTGAGACCACAGGCAGCAAGAGAAGGGAGAATATGGAACTTGTGCCTTGCTCTATCTCCATATTTTCACAGACAGCAGCCAGTCTCTTTATATGTGCCTATGTTTCTTGTATCCTGTCCTAGAAATTCATTTGGGTGTAATTAATTATATGTAAAGGATTAGTCTTATGAGCACTGAGCTTTTCAGTAATGGGGGAGTGAAGCTGGTAAGTAAATTATTCCTTCTTTCTCTGGATCAATAAGGCTGTCCACTCTCTCATACCTCTTCAATATAGTGCTTGAAGTTCTAGCAATAGCAATAAGACAAGATAAGGGGATCAAGGGGATTCGAATTGGAAAGGATGAAGTTAAACTTTCGTTATTTGCTGACGATATGATAGTGTACATAAGCGACCCCAAAAACTCTACCAAAGAACTCCTACAGCTGATAAACACCTTTAGTAATGTGGCAGGATACAAGATCAACTCCAAAAAATTGGTTGTCCTCCTATACACAAAGGATAAAGAAGCAGAGAGGGAAATCAGAGAAACATCACCTTTCACGATAACCACAAATAGCATAAAATATTTTAGGGTAACTCTAACCAAGGAAGTTAAAGACCTATTTGACAAGAACTTTAAGTCTTTGAAGAAAGAAATTGAGGAGGATACCAGAAAATGGAAAGATCTCCCTTGCTTTTGGATTGGGAGGATCAACATAGTAAAAATGGCAATTCTACCAAAAGCAATCTATAGATTCAATGCAATCCCCATCAAAATCCCACCAAACTTCTTCACAGACCTGGAGAGAACAATAATCAAGTTTATATGGAAAAACAAAAAACCCAGGATAGCCAAAACAATCTTATACAATAAAGGAACTTCTGGAGGCATTACCATCCCTGACTTCAAACTCTATTACAGAGCTCCAGTAATGAAAACAGCTTGGTATTGGCATAAGAACAGAGAAGTTGACCTATGAAACCAAATAGAAGACCCGGATATTAACCCACAATCCTATGAACACCTGATTTTCGACAAGGGAGCTAAAGGTATACAATGGAAGAAGGAAAGCATCTTTAACAAATGGTGCTGGCATAACTGGATGTCAACCTGTAGAAGAATGAAAGTAGATCCATATCTAACACCATGCACAAAAATCAAGTCCAAATGGATTAAAGACCTCAACATTAATCTGACCACTTTGAACCCAATAGAAGAGAAAGTGGAAAGTAGTCTACAAGACATAGGCACAGGACACCACTTCCTAAGTAGAACCCCAGTAGCACAGACAATAACTGAATCGATGAATAAATGGGACCTCCTGAAACTGAGAAGCTTCTGTAAAGCAAAGGACACTGTCAGTAAGACAAAAAGGCTACCTTCGGACTGGGAGAAGATCTTCACCAACCCTTCATCAGACAAAGGTCTGATTTCCAAAATATGGAAAGAACTCAAGAAACTAGACACTAAAACTCTAATTAATCCAACTCTATAGTGAGTAACATCTCTGAAAGCCAAGGAAATTATCAGGTGGCTGCTCATATCTAGCTGTGGCTGTTGAGTAATACAGGTGCATGGGTTCAGGTGCGTGTGTTCCCCTTTCTCCACCCACAACCTCACCCCTAATACTGATGGTCAGGAGGCAGGCACATAAGCATTTGCCTGAGTGATATGTTTTCTCTTTCCTTTGAATCTTGTTAATACACCTTAAGCAAGTTCAAACACTTGTAATGTAGCAATCAGGGTACAAAAATAGCCATTACTTTCTCAGTATTAGCCAGGTGTCCTTTTTAATTTTTAGTTATTAATTATTTTGTTTGTATTACTGTATTACATGTATGTCAGGGTATCATATGTGTGCGTTGTGCAGAGAGATCTCAGAAGAGAGAGTCACATCTCCTGGACTAGAGTTATGGTCAGTTGTGAGCCACCATGAGGGTGCTGAGAATCAAAACTGGGTCTTCTTTAAGGTCAAGTATACTAAACTGATGAGCATCTCTCCAAGCCTGTAAATGCATCTCTTATAAAAGGTCAAGTTGATGAGTGAAAGTGAAACCTGAGTAGCCAATACAAGTGAACAAACTGTGATAGAGTTAGGAAATAGTATTGATGCAGGCCATGTGCAGTTGGCGTAACCTCAACTGTCACAACTATCTACTGAACTGTTGATGGAGGATAAGGAACCAAAGTTTAACACTATTCCATGTTCTCAGAGGAGAAAACATACCTGTGGTAACTAAATTATTTTATTACCACTGACCAACTTTATAAATGCAAAATTAATAAACCAAATATAATATTTATACATATATTGATAGAGATAATTGATAGCCTTTTAATATTAGCAAGGTAATAGATGTTAAAGTTTTCAAAGATTTACACATTGATCTTTAAACCCTTTCACGAGGCTTCAGGAGATTTAATTTACTACATGTATTTATGGTTAAATGTTTTATTTTTTGAATATTTTAAGTTTCTATGTGTGGGATTTATGCACTGCAGACATACTGAGTACAGTCCTATAGGTCCTGGGAATTCAACCAGGGTTCTCTGGAAGAACATTCAGGGCTCCTCACAGATGAACCAGGTCTCTAGCCACAATGTGGTATTTTATATGTTTCTAGACCTGGATTATACACTTCTAGAAAAAGGAATGTATTTTGTTGTGTTAGTTAGGTGATCTAAATTTGATGCAGGTTTATATGATCAGTACATTTCGTAGTCATCCTTACATGAGAAATGAGTTGACGACTGGGTTTCAACAATTTTCTCTATTCTTCCTGAGTCAGTCACACTGTGAGTCAGATCCTTGCCACACATTCAGTGTGTTTATTAGAAACCACAGACTAGACCTGAAGTGTGCAAAGGAGGAGTCAGGTATGATTACAATGTTAGCTTATAAAAGTGAACTAAAGTCACCACTAACTGGGAATGTGGGATCAGAAGAAGCCATGATGGCCATGTGGTCACTCAGGAGTACTGAGTCTGTGCCCTCTGGAACACCTACAGGAATCTGGAAGATTTTTACATTTCTCACATGACAAAGGAAGTCCAGTGCTTGATGTATATCTAATAGATACGTTTTTAATTTTCCCACACTTTAATTTATGCAATGAAATACTACATATTAAATAATATTCTAATAGTGTTTTTATCATCATTTGATTTAAATTTAAACAGAGGAAAAAAGAAAATTCAGATTTTAAAAGTCCTCCCACAGAACAGATTTGTAAAAATTATATCACAATTTTTGTTTGTTGATATAAACAATGTATTCATTGACTAGTTTTATGTGATTTCTACTACTCTAAGGGTCAGTGAGATTTAAAAGAAAATCCATCTTAAGTGGTCGCTGGCCCAAAGGAATGACACTTGTTGGATTCTTTTTTTTGTTGTTGTTGTTGGATTCTTTTGAAATATAAAAATGATTCTTGATTCTTCATTACATGGCTGAATTCACACATCCATCACCATAAAACAAAAAGCTACGACAGTTGAAGCTAGAAATATAGTCCTATCATCTCCATTTTCATAAGACATACATTCTTTTGCCAACACCCTGCCTTTCTCACCACTTAATATTATCCTGTTCTTGTTTCCTTTCTAGAACTTGGATTTACCACACTTTATGCACACTTATAGGTATGTGAGTGGACACAAATTTATACATATATGTTTTTTAATGAATGTACTACCAATATCTTTTCTTTTTCAAATATTTACCATTTTCTTTATGGGCATGTGTTTGTAGTGTGAGAATATATCGTCTGAGTACACACTTTCAAGGGGAAGAAGGTGTCAGATTCCCTGGAGCTGTAGGTAGAGATGACCGTGAACGACTGATGTGTTGGGACCTCTGCGAGAGAAGCCAGCACTGTTGGTCAATGAGCCATCTCTCCAGCCCCTGGCTATTTGTAAATAGCCAGAAAAAGTGACTGATTCAAAGAGTGGAATAATTACTTGAAACATCCACCCTGATGATCCTTCTAGCAATTAAAGGAAGAAGAGATCTGAATCAATTGCACTATTATTGCTACATTAGTGCTCTTCCTTACACTGAAAATCTTACAAAGACCTACATACCCAAGCACTGACAGTTCCCTGAGCGTTAGGGAACTGCTCCCAGTGATCTCCATGACTCTAGTGACTCATTCACTCCTCAGTCAGTGCACAGAAACAAAAGCCCAACAACAACAAATGAAAACCCCACCTCATTTGGCATCACTGATTCAGTTGGTGATACCCTTTCAAAGGCCCTGAAAGGCTGGAGTTTTACTCTTCTGTGATCTTTTGCTATGTCTTTACATTATTTAAAAGAAATAAATGGAAATTTCAAGTTCTTCCTGAAGTATTCCTAAGGATTCCTAGGTACCACCATAGATGTATATGCGTGCATTTGCAGACAGCTATCGGATAGTCTAAACGTTGTAAGATTTAACCTTTATTAGCAATGACAAAAAGAAAATGATTGTCAAAATGTCATGCAGATTATGAGCTATTGATGGAAAAGCCAAAGAGCCTATCAGTTGACTTGGCTTCCCTGTCAGTTCGCGGTCTGTGCTGTGCATAGAGGACGCGGAATCCAACTATGGCTGCGCCCCACCCACTGAGTGTCAGCCAGTCTCTCCAAATGCAAACATCCCATTCCCACCCCCAAACTCCCTCTCATGTCCCTCAAGTCCAACACTCTCACCCACTCCCTCACCACCCTTGGCTCTCGAGCCCCCAGGCTTCGTGGCGAGGCTGATTTCTCACGCTCTGAAGCTGTGCAGTGCCCTGGTCTGTGCAGAGCTCAGCATGCACCAGGAGCTCTGCGCATGTGTACTTAGGCATGTGCAGGAGCAGTTGAGAAGACGGTTGGAAGAGCAGGAACTGTGGCCTCCGAGCCCTGAAACCCACAGTTCAGTTTGCTGTCAGCTGCCCTGTCTGCCTCTCAGTGGGGTCATTGCTGTATCGCTGAGCCGGTAGGATGAGAAAAACCTCCACTTCTTGCCGTCTCAGAGGCAGATGTGGGCAACTCGGGTTTCCCTCATGGGAAAGCAATATAGTCCAACCAGAAGGGCTTCAGTGAAGTGCAGCTCAGATGTCCTAATAGTAAGACTCCCCTGGCGTCTGCTTAAAACTAGATTTAGAAACGCTAGGGCCCACGTGACATTCATGTCCAGCCCATGTCGCCTTACACTAAGATTTTGCAGTTAATCTGACATCCAGCATTTTCAAAATGCAGCCGTTTATGCCTGTATTCTTTCTTTTAGATGGGACAGTCCACAAGTATGTGTAGGCTCCTTTCCCTTAGGTTACTCTGAAGGCTAATCTTGGTTGTCAACCTCACACCCAATTAAGTAATTGCCCTTTTAGTGCTGACCTCTGGGCATGTCTATGGGACATTTTCTTGAGTAGGCGGGCCAGGCTGACTTTGGATGGTACTATCATCCCTAGGCAGGAGGGCCTGGGTTGTGCAAGAAAAGCAGCTTGACTTTGGCCAGGGAGCAAGACAATATCAGTATAGTTCCTGGGTTTCTGTTTCAAGCTCCTCCGTTGACTTCTGCTTGGCTTCTCTAGATGATGAAGAACCACAAGCTGTTATAAGAAGTAAACCCTTTCTTACCATATTGGTTCTAGTCAGTGTTTTATCACAGCAATGGAAAGCAAGCCAAGAGTAATTTCAAGGTGTGCAATCACCCCAACCTTTTATTGCAGTGCACTTAAGCTCTGTCTCCTTCCTAATGTAAATACTTCCATGACTGTTCGATATTATTACAACATTTCTTTTATATCAGCTTTTAGATTGATTGATTGTAATTGAAAATTTAATGCATAAATGTAGGGAAAACAATCTGCAATGCAAAGTAATTCTATTTCCAGCCCTTTTATTGTTTGAGATGAAGCTGTCCACAGGTGTATTCAGTGATAGTTTTGTGGGGGAAAACTTGGAGAAGCTTTATGCAAAGGGGATATGCTTATTATCTAGGAAAGTACTGGTGCAGCGGAGTGGAAGGAGGGTAGGTTGACTAGTAGTAGCCTGCTAGGCAACATGGGGCTTTGCCTAGTTGCGATGCAAGCCCACGTGTGCCCAGTGTCCTTGGTCATAAAACAGCTTCATTCTCAGTGTCGGTTTTAGGGTTTTGTCAGCTTCGCACAAACTAGAGGCATCTGGGAAGAGGGAACAGCAATTGAGATAACGCTTTTAACAGATTGTCCCATAGGCAAATCTAAAGCATTTTAGTGACTGTTGTTTGATGTGACAGCTTTGATTTAGAGTTGTGGTAGAGAACTTTGACTACAACAAGGAGATAGGATGTTAGTGTAGGGTAGAAGGTCGGAACCCTCTTCCAGGTTTGAAAACCTATCAAGATACACTAATCCCTGAGTCCCAAAACAAACCTCCCAAGTAACAAAAACACATCAATCCCTGAGCTCAAAAATCACACCAATCCCCAGGTTTGACGTGAAATGTCACCAATTCCCATCCTGGAAATCTCCCGCCTGGAAAATTCGTCTCCCAAGAAACTGTATAAGCCTGTCTCCCACTCAGATTCCTGTCGCTTCTCTCCTGAGCAGAGGCAGCCACCCTCCTGCTCCTTTTCCCTCTGTATCTCTTGTGTGGGATTTGTTGTGCAGTGTGATTTTGTGGTATTCCTTTGCTTCTGGTTGCTAGACTGCCTTTTCCCTCAGATCTGTAACACTTACACAGGGGAAAACTCTCCCCTCAAGTTGTAATACTCCTACCGGGGAAATATTTTGTTTCAGGGCTGCAATATTTGTATTGCAAAAAGTAATCCCCTCAGACGAGTAACAGAGTCAGGGCTGGATGATCCTTGCCTGAATCCCTCTATCTAATATTACAGTTATAATTCAGTGCCTACCTAGGGGAGAGAAAAAACTTAAGCCTTTCCATGCTTTCCCAGTGGCAGAGAGAGATAGGGAGAATGAAAACGAAGAACAGGCAGAGAATAAAGATGACGCTGATATAGATTCATGCTGTGCCATGAAAAGGATGCATCTGACAAGAAGGAGGAAGTCAGTACGCCCTGAAAGTGTGATCGGAGTGAAGACCTCCTCTCAGTGTCAATTTTATACCCATCCTTGGATGCATTGCTTAAACAGTGAAGCCTAGAAAGTGGACAATCTCAGACACCACCACATTTTTATCATTTATCACAGTTTTGAGCAAGTCGTGATGATTGTTGGCAAAATGGGTGATTCCAAACTCTCACCTTTTCCAACAATTGTAATCCTACCCAGAAGAGGCTTTAGCATGGTACCCACATGACCTTACAACCATCTAACAGTTTCAAGCTGCTTATCAAGATGAAAAATGTGGTCTCCATATGTAATGCAATTATTAGAATCCATAGACATGGGTTTAAATATGCCAAATGATTATAAGCAGCTGAGCTGAGTATGTACTAGCCTTCAGGCTTTTTGACTTGGAAGGCACATAATTATGACCAATATGGACTTCAGGCTGAGAGAAATAGAAACTCAGATGTACCACTGAATATGAATACTTACATGGGGAAGTATATCTTACATCTGTACTGTAAGATGAATTCTTACATCTGCTGAGCAGGCAAATGGACCTCTGCAGTATTTTGACCAAATTGTTCTATGAGCTGTAAGGCCTTGGGAGGCTGTGCCCTCTCAAGCATACAGAAAGTTTCAGAGATTTAAGATAGGAATCTATTGAACCTTTTACTAAATTTCTGGAATTATTAAATTTCCATGGAATCTAAACTGTAGTGTGCCGAGACAGCTAGCCTACTGCAATGCCAGCTTGCCTATGATGGAGCCACAGCAGAGATACAGAGGTTGTTAGGTCCAATAAATAATGTTTCCCCTGGGTGACTGGATCCTGCAATGTCAAAAAATAGGAGGGTGCTGCTGAGTGGTTTGGTCATCATGAATTGATTAGCCTGTTTTTATACAATCTAGTTTGTCCATCCCAGGGAAAAAATCACCCACAACTGGATGAATGCATCAATCACTAATTAAGAAAATGCCCTACAGCTGTATTCTATGGAAGCCTTTTCCCAGTTGACTTCTTTCAGATGACTCTTATTTTGTGCCAAGGTGACATAAATCTAGCTGGGAACAGGGGTGGGCTTCAAGGTTTTAACACCCCACAGCAGGTCCAGTGTCTCTTTCTCTGGGTAATGCCTGTGGATCAAGATATAAATCTCTAGGCTACTTACTTCTACAGCATCATTCCTGCCTGCCTGATGTCATGCTCCTTGTCTTGATAATAATGGAATAACTCTATGAAATTGTAAGCAATCCCCAAATTAAAAGCTTTAATTTTTCATAAGAGTTGTCTTGTTCATAGTGTCTCTGTAATTTAATAGTGTTATTTTGGAGATCAGTCCTCTGTTCAATTTGGGCTTGGACAATTTTTTCCCATTCTGCAGCCTGTCATTTTATCTTGTTAATGGTGTTCTTTGCTTTACAGAAGCTTGTCAATTTCAGGAGGTCTTATTCATTAATTGTGGCTCTCAATGTCTGTGCTACTGGGATTATATCTAGGAAGTGGTTTCCTGTGTTCGTATGTTCAAGTGTACTTTCCACTTTCTCTTCTCTGAGCTTTAGTGTGGCTGGCTTTATGTTGAGGTCTTTGATCCATTTGGACTTGAGTTTTGAGCATGGTGATAGATATGGGTCTATTTGCATTCCTCTACATGTTGATATTCAGTTATCAGCATTTGTTGATATTCATCCAGCACCATTTGTTGAATATGCTTTCTTTTTCCCTTTTTATATTTTTAGCTTCTTTGTCAAAAAATCTGGTGTTTATAGGTGTGAAGATTGTTATTAGGGACTTTTATTTGAGTCCATCAGTCCTTCTGCCAGCTTTTATGCCAATACCAGACAGTTTTCATTTCTGTAGCTCTATAATTGAGTCTGAAGTCAGGGATTGTGATGCCTTCCTAAGTTCCTTTATTGTAGAGAATTGTTTGGACTATCCTGGGCTTTGTTTCTCCACATGAAGTTGAGTATTGTTCTTTCTATTTTTGTGAAGAATTTTACTTGGATTTTGATTAGTCTTTCATTGGATTTTAGATTTTGGTAAAATTGTCATTTTTATTGTTTGAATTCTATGTACCCAGAGCATGGGAGAGCTTTCCATTTACTGTTGTCTTCAGTTTCTTTCTTCAAAGTTTTACAGCTCTTGTCATACAAGTCTTTCAGTTGTTTGCTTAGAGTTACTCCAGGATTTTTTTTTGCTATTTATGGCTATTATGAAGGGTGATGTTTTTCTGATTTCTTTCTCACCCCATTTATCATCTGTGTAAAAGGAGGGTTACTATTTTTTTTGAGTTAAACTTGTTACTGCTATATTACTGAAGGTGTCTTGAATTGTAAGAGTTCTCTGGTAAACCTTTTGGGGTCACTTATGTATACTATCATATTGTCAGAAAATAGTGAGAGTTTGACTTCTTTTCCAATTTGTTTTCCCTTGATCTCCTTTTGTTGTCTTATTACTCTAGCTAGAACTTCAAGTACTATACTGAATAGATATGGGGAGTGGACAACCTTGTCTTATTCTTGATTTCAATATGACCTCTTTGAGTTTCTCTCCATTTAGTTTGATGTTGGCTGTTGGGTTGCTGTATATTGACATTATAATATTTAGTTATGTTCCTTATATCACTTCCCTCTCCAAGACTTTTATCAAGAAGGACTGTTGAATTTTGTCAAAGGATTTTTTGAGTATCTAATGAGACGAACATGTGTTTTTTTCCTTTCAGTTTTTTTATATAGGTGACTATTGTATGTTAAATCATCTCTGCATCTCTAAGACAAAGCCTACTTGATCACAGTGGATGATTTTTCTGCCTACTCTGTTATAGTGGATGATTGTTTTGATATGCTCTTTGTTCTGTTTTGCCAGTATTTTGTTGAGTATTTTTGAATCAACGTTCATGAGTGAAATTAGTCTGTAAATCTCTTTTTAAGTAGTGTCCTTGTGTGGTTTGTGTATCAATGTAACTGTAGCTTTGTAAAAAGAGTTTGTCAATGTGCCTTCTGTTTCTTTTGTGTGGAATGATTTCAGAAACAATGGTATTAGTTCTTTTTAGAAAACCCTGTAGAATCGTGAGCTGAAACCTTCTGATCCTGGGATTTTTTTGGTTGGGAGATTTTTATTAACTGTTTTTAACTTCTTAGTAGTTATAGATCTGTTTAATTTGCTTATCTAGTCTTGATTTAGTTTTGGTGTGTGATATTTAACAGAAAATTGTTCATTTCCTTTAAGTTTTAGAATTTTTTTTGTAGTGTAGGTTTTTGAAGTATGACCTGATAATACTCTGGGTTTCCTCTGCATCTGTTGTTTTATCCCCTTTTCATTTCTGCTTTGGTTGATTTAGATTTTCTCTCTGCCTATTGGTTAGTTTGAACAAAGGTTTGTCTATATTATTTTCACAGAGAACCCACTCTTTGTCTCATAGATTCTTTGTATTTTTTGTTTTTATTTGGTGTTTTCAGTTCTCAGTTTGATTATTTCCTACTGTCAAATTCTCCTGGGTGAGTTTGCTTCTTTTGGTTTTAGAGTTTTCAGGTGTTCTGTTAACTTGCTAATGTGTTTTTGTCCAGCTTCTTTAGTGCTGTCCAGGCATTTAGTGCTATGAACTTTCGTCTAAAATATGACTTAATTATGTCCCATAACTGTGCATTTTTGTATGATCATTTTCATTGAATCTTAGAAAGTCTTTAATTTCTTTCTTTATTTCTTCCTTGACCCATTTGTGATTTTAGTTTGAAATCTATGTTTTTTAGATATTAGGATAGCTACCCGAGCTTGTTTCTTAGATCTATTTGATTGGAAAAAAATTCCCAACCCTTTACGCTGAGGTGATATCTGTCTTGAGGTTGAGGTGTATTTCTTGTTTGCAGCAAAAAGATAGATGCTAATTTTGCATCCAATTTGTTAGTCTGTGTCTTTTTATATGTGAGTTGGGTCCAGTTATGTTAAGGGATATTAATGACCAATCACTGCTAGTTCCTGTTATTTTACTTTTTGTTGTTGGTGATGTTATTGTGTGTTCTCTTTTACTTGAGATTTGTTGCTGTGAGATCATCTATTGTCTATGTTTTTGTGGTGCAGATGACTTCCCTCATTTGCAGTTTTTTTCTAGTACTTTGCACAGGTCTGGATTTGTGGCAAGTTATTATTTAAATCTGACTGTATTATGGAATATCTTTTCTTTGTCTATGGTAATTGAAAGTTTTGCTGCGTATAGTAATCTGTGCTGGAAACTGTGGTCTTTTAATGTCTGCCTAACACTTGACACTACCTTCTGGCTTTCATTGTTTCCATTGGGAAGTCAGGTGTAATTCTAATAGGTCTGACTTTATATATTACTTGAACTTTTCCTCTGCAGCTGTAAGTATTATTTCTGTATTCTGTATGTAAATTGTTTTGATTATTATGTAGAAAATGGACTTTTTGTTGTTCGGTCTGTTTGGTATTCTATAATCTTTTTGTACCTTTATCGGTATATCATTTTTAGTTTGGGAAAGTTTTCTTCTATGATTTTGTTGAATACATTTTCTGTGCCTTCTTCTATCCATATTATTCTTAGGTTTGGTCTTTTCATAATGTCCCATATATTCTGGATATTTTGTGTTAAGCTTTTTTTTTGTTAGCATTTTTCTTTAACCAATTAATCTATTTCCACAATCAGATATTCAACATACTAGATTCTCACTTTTATCTCTTGTATTCTGTTTCTATGTTTACATTTGTGGTTCCAGACCATTTACCCCTATTTTCCATTTCTGGACCTCTCTCAGTCTATGTTTTCTTTATTGTCGTTATTTCCATTCTCAAGTTTTGAATTATTTCTTTCACCTATTTGATTATGTTTTCTACGTTTTCTTTAAGAGATTATTGACTTCTTTTGATTTTTTGTTTGTCTTTTTCTTTACTACTTTGAGTGAAATTTTCATTTTATTTTTAAGGGCTTCAAACATTTTCCTAAAGATGTTTTTAGATCATCATCTTCTGCTTCTTCTATGTTGGGGTTTTCAAGTCTTGCTGTTTTAGAGCCACTATTCTCATTCGTGTGCTGGGTTATGAGCTGACAATTTATGGATGAATTTATGATAGAATTTGGGGGGATTGACATCACATAGGATGTTTAGCTGAGTAGGTTTCTAAGTCAGTCTTGACAATGTATTTAAGCTAGTTCCTTATAAGTGAACCTTGATGTGTGTATAAATATCAATATTTGTTATATGTAAGATTGAATATTTGTACACATGCTTTGGTTTATAAGTACAGTTCTTGGATGTCTTAACCCATTTAGCCTATAAGAAATTAATATGTCAATGACTCTTTTTAACCAGTATTTGTTTTGATTTATATCTTTCAAAATTTAACTACAATATAATTACATCATTCTCTACTCTTTTCTCCCTACTATTCCTCCAGTGTGCACCCCTCCCAACCTCTAATAATTTGTCTCCTTTTCTTTAATTATTGTTATATATACATATAAACAAATAAACATAAATACAGCCTGCTGACTCTGTCTAGTGTTGCCTGCACGTAGGTGTCTTGGGTTGATCATTCTGTATTTGATCCAATCAAGAGGCTCATCCCTGAATAAGCCTAATGCTCCCTCAACAGTTGCAAGTTGTTTGTAGCTCTTTTTTATTGATTTCTATTGAGCTTTGCATTTTTCTCTGTTTCCCTTCACTCTCTGCCTTTTCCCTCCCCTTCAATCCTCTCCCAAGGTACGCATGCTTCTAATTTACTCAGGAGATCTTGTCTTTTTCTACTTCCCATGTAGATTAGATGTATGTATGTCTCTCTTAAGGTCCCCATTGTTGTCTAGGTTCTCTGGGATTATGGTGCGGGAGAACTGTCTGTATTCTGTCAATCATTTTTTAAATAAAACGCTGATTGGCCAGGCAGGAGGTGTAGATGGGAAAACTGGACAGGAAGTGGAAATGATGCAAGGAGAGTAGGAGAATTCTGGGGAGGAGGAAGTTGATTCCTCCCACTCCTGCCCAGATCACTGAAGCTGCAGGATGTGAGCTGCCCCACTGAAAAAGGTACTGAGCCACATGGCTAAAATAGACCAGAAAAATGGGTTAATCAAGATGTGAGAGTTAGCCAGTAAGAAGCCTGACCTAATGGGCCAATCAGCCTTATAACTTACAGAGATCCATGTGTGATTTTTCTCTGGGGCTAAATAGCTGGGGGACAGGGCAGAACAGAAAACCCAAATAACAAACAGCCTTCATCATGTTACAAGATTATCATTTGTGGGTTTTTTTTTGCTTTATGTTTAAAAACCACTTATGGGTGAGTACATGTAATAATTGTCTTTCAACAGAGGAATCTGAAATGGCTGAAAGACACTTACAGAAATGCTCAATGTCCTTAGTCACCAGAGAAATGCAAATCACAACAACTCTGAGATTTCATCTTACATTTATAAGAATGGCCAATTTATGCTGGAGAGGTTGGGAGATAAAGGGAACACTTCTGCATTGCTGGTGGGAATGCAAGCTGGCACAGCCCCTTTGGATGTCGGTGTGGTGATGTCCTAGAAAATTAGGAAACAACCTTCCTCAAGACCCAGTAATACCACTTTTGGGTATATATCCAAAGGATACTCAATCGTGCCACAAGAAGATGTGCTCAACTGTGTTCATAGCAGCTTTGTTTGTCATAGCCAGAACCTGGACACAACCTAAATGCCCCTTGACTGAAGAATGGAAAAGGAAAATGTGGTACATTTACACAATGGAGTACTACACAGCAAAAAAAAAAATAACATCTTCAATTTTTCAGGCAAATGGATGGAGCTAGAAAACATCATTTTGAGTCAATGACTCTTAAAAGCAAAGCAAAATTGATTCTCACCATCCTAGAGAGAAGCTTATCCCTCAAGGTGCTGGCAGATCAGGGGTTTGGTGAGAGGCTTTTTCTTGTCTTTTACTTGTGTCCTCATGTCAAAATGGAGAGGTAGAATTCTGGCTTCTCTTCTGTAGACATCGTAGAATCCTAATGTGATATAAATGCAATACTTCCAAATCTGTGAAGATAGTATATATTGTCTTTAAAAGCAAGGAAAACTGTAGAAGAAAGAGTTTGAGCAGTTGCCTGTCCCTTGTCCCCAGTGTCATCATGATGTCAGTGTCCTAGCTTTATGGAAATTAGATCTCAGCACCATCTAGATTTCTTTAGTAGCTTAGTAGAAAGTAGAATATGTTTTATTGAACCAAGACTACATGACATTTAAGAATATGGCATAGCACTTAAAGTATGCCAGTTGTCCCTGGTGATTATTTGAGGTGTAATGCATTTGACAGAGATGAAAAACTCAGAGACATCATCTCTGGTCTACCCTTATCTTTCTGATTTCATGTCATCCAGAAAAAGTACAATTCTCAGAAACTTTCACCAGTGTTTTGTCTTCCAGGAAAGTGAACTGATCAAAGGTGCAGGGAAGATGGCCCATTCGTCATCAACAGTCTGTCTTCTCTCCTGCAACATTCACTCCCTTGCTCTTGTATTAAGATGGTATGCAAGCTCATAAATCTTCTGATTTTCAGGGCATTCAGTTCTTTTCCAATTGTCTGCTTCTGCTTGTGATATTGAAGCTAAGTTGTATGCATGCATTTATTCCTGTCAAGCTTTTACCAGTTTATTTCTCTGATTAACCTACACAATTAAGCAAGGAAAGCAAAAATCAGCTCTTGCTCTCAATTGTACTTTTGTACTCAAGATGGTCTATGATATACCATATCTTTTATCACCTAACCCTTGTACACTTTGCCACATGATCAGCTATGGTCATGGTAAAATGTGCCTAAAAACACCGCTGTAGGCAGGGCTAGAATTTACACTGTGACATAGCAAAGTCAGTGACTGCAGACAGCATTGTCTAAAGTAGCTCATGCTCTGGGCTTTCTGGTTTTCAGATCACAACACAAGAAGTTATATTTCTGGAAATCCTTTTTTACCTTGTGTCTTTTAGGCATAACAAAAGAAACTAAATGAAATTTGAAATTCAAATAAACAGTGAGATCTACTCCAGTATATAGTACGTCATACTATGGTACTAAATGTGTAATATAGAAAATTTTTAATCTGAACTTTCAAGTATAAGTGGCTATTATGTATTTTCTTTTGTTAAACCCAACATCTCATCTCCTTCTAGATTATCATTATTGGGATCTGCCATCTCTGTAAGTCATTTGTCCATCATCAGTGTCAATTCATTTTCTGCACACAATTTTCTGATTGGTTGTCCTTGTTAGACATCGGTCCTGAAGGTAGGGATTGTGCTGCTTTCTTCAACCTACTGTGGTCTACACACCAGTAGAGGTTCAACACAAATCCTAAGCCTTAGATCAAAGGGGAGCCACAGATGACATGTTTATATTCAACCTTAGGTTTTATTCACCACATTCTGATTTAACCTGAGTTATCAGGTTGTCTCTGAATGCATAGGATAAATGTGACATTTCTTCATATCCTTTTACTGAGGAGAAATGCTTGGGCCTATTGTTCATTCTCTCTTCTCTTACTATTCCACTCCATAAGTATTTCAGAGTAACTGGGTGTCAGGAGATTTTAATCACTGGCTTCCAACTCAGCATGAAAGGATGAAAGTTTGTTTTGGGAAAATCACCTATATTTCCCTTATAGTGACTGTTAGAAAAGTTAGTCCCTTAGAACAGGCAAATAAAAAGGCAAGATTATATTTTTTTTAATGCCTCACTAGTCTCTCTCTTCTTCTCTCTCTCTCTTCCCCTCTCTCTCTACATGTGTGTGTGTGTGTGTGTGTATATTTGTGGGATCACTGGAATTTTATGAAACTTATAAAAATCATCTCTTTTCCATGTGACAGGCAATTCGTTCCTCACCATTCTCTAACCATGGATGTATCTTAGGGAATTAATATCTGGCTTGAACAGCTAATAAACACACTTAGAATTAAATGTTTATCAGTTTTGTTTCCAAAAATGATTTCTAGTAGATAATACAAGTTAAGTACCAGGGATATTTTCTATGGTTTTTTTTTAATAAAAAGGCAAATATAGCAGTCAAATGTATTCTTTTTCATGTATTTACTCCTAGGCAGTTTTACTGTTAAGATTTTTCTTTTAAATTCTTTTAGAATTTTGTTCAATACCTATTGATTACATTCAGCCTTCCCAAAATTCTTCCAGAACCACCTTCCATTCACTGCTCTCTCTTTTAGGAGGTCACTTGTTTCCCAGACACCCAGCATTCCAAAATAATAACACAAAAACTATATTTTTTTGCAATAATGTTTGGCCAGTAGCTTAAGCATATTTTTGGATAACTCATATCCTAAACTAACCCATCTCCATTAATTTGGATAATTTGGATTAATTTGGCAAGCTGTGGCTTACCGGGTAAAATTATGACATCTGTCTCCATTGGCTTCTCTCGACTCCCTCCTTCTTTCTCCCAGCATTCACTTTGGTTTTCCCCACCTAGTTCTACTCTACCCTGTCAGACCAAGTTTTCTTTTTAAACAATGGTATTGACAGCATACAGAGGGAAATCCTACATCACCTCCCATTTTCTGTTTAAATAGAAAGAAAGGTTTTAACTTTAATATAGTAAAATTACATATAACAAAACAGATATCAAACAAGAATTACAGTTACAATATTTATATCTACTTTATTTTTCATCATAACTAAGGAAAACTATAACTATTTGTTCTTCAACTCCATCAAAGACTCCAGAAGTATATAATATTACCTAAGTAAGCAGGAAGTGCATTGTAAGCAACTTCCAAAACTCTAGAATTGACAGAGACATCTCACTGCCTAGACAGTCACCAAAGTTCTTCTGTACCACTGTTACATCCATCTTCAGCCTACTGGCCCATAGCATCCAGCAGAGTTTTCCATGAAGCAGGACATTTCAAAGACAGCTCCACCTATAATGACAGTTTGTCAGTCACTTTCTTATGTATCCTGCAGAATGTCTGTCAGACACTTTAATGAAGCAGGAACACTGAAGGACCATCTCACCTTTAGGCAAGTTCAGCAGTCATTTCTCTGTGGGACCTGCATATCCAGTTCACACAGCATAGCATCAAGCAGTCCAAGCAAGAACGGTTTCTTGCCAAAATGGCTAGCCAACTCTATGAGGAGGAGCCTCTTTGATGCCCATCTTCCTCTTGAAGTAGATTGCTGATGCCAGGAGCAGATAAGTCTCATTGTTTTGAATAGTCCTAAGTTCTTAAACATTTTAAATGTCATATTTTGTAGTCTTTGAAAGGTTTGAAGAATGCCTATCCATCTGAAAAACATCTCTGTACATCTAGAAAATCTAACTAACATGACTATAAGTTTGACTATTATAGATGATTATCTATTAACCTATATATATATATATTATATATATATTATACTACATTTTAAATGAGCTGGACAAACACAATACCTTAATCAAGACCAGAAATACATATACACAGTATAATAAAAGTGATCTTAAATTTGTATCAATAAACCAAGATCCATACCAATGCAAATCTCTATAGATTATCCCCCTTTAAATGTAAACAGGCGTTTATAAAGATTCATTTATGAAATTTGAGCATAGTTCTCTCCAAACTGTTTCCTGCTTTTTGTTGGGCAAAGTATTTTTGGGGTGTTCATGGAGACCCTTTTGGTGGTCTTGGTCCATCAAACCACATTAGTCTTGAATTAATCCATAGGTTCCTATCTTCTGTGGAAACAAAAAGAACCTCTTTTTCAAAGCAACAAATCCTTAGACCCAAATTTGGAGGTCAGGGTACCTTTATGTTGGTTTATATTAGCAGCTCATACAATGAAATATCTTTCTCTACTTATCTCCTTCACAGTCCAAAAATTCCAAAAAACCCACAATAATATACATAATCCAGAGTCTCTGTATATTTTCCATCTTTACGTGACTAATTTTTCTTTATTATTTTTCCTACAAGTTTAATATTTTATTATCTCTGTTCCTTTAATCTATCACTGTACTGTCTCTTTAAAGACTATATTTAATTTTTATAAACCATTTACTTCCTTTTATAAATCTCTATACCCTTTTTTTTTCTCTCCTCCAAAGCTATGCATATTTTCTTTTTCTTTTTTTTTTTTTTTGAATTTGAGAGAACAATTTGTTATAATGAACCAGAAATACAAGATTCCACTGAACTGAACAGCTGACAAAACATAGTTGAAATTAAACCTTCAAGAGGGTCAAATAAAGGCAGTTATGTGGATTAGACCAAGATTGGTTCTGGACATAGGTAACTGCATTTCAGCATGAGTAGCATATGACACCTTCCCAACAGTTAGTTTGTAAACAGTCTCCCACCCTTGTATCTTCTGCCACATAAAATGGCTTCTTTTATACTAAATGTGTACAGGCCCCCTGGACATGACACAAAGCCAAAAAACTTAAAAATCTTATTTTAGGGTGGAAATTGTACATATCCAACTCAGCAAGTCAGCTGCCACTTATGCAACGTCAAGGACCAAACCAAGTGGCTACCTCGTGGAAGACTTTCCTGGCCCAGTAGCAGGGTCAACATTTCCAAATTACCACCTTCACCATCAACCTAGCAGACACACACCTTTATAAAGTTTTAGCTATGACCAGAAAGCTTTTAAGGAAGATGTAGAACTCTATACATACATTAGTGAGAACACTGGCTCCTTCTGGGACCATAAAGATGAACAGAAGAAATACTAAAATGACAGCACACACGGCAGGTGAAGCAGACTGGAAAAAGGTTCTACTCACAAAGCCAACGCATTCCTGTTGAAATACAAGTCTGGGTGACTAGATAAACAACAAAACAAACTCAACCAAATCAAAGGAAAATAGGGTTTCATGTAACACAGTATCAAAAAGTAGACGGAACAGACTAAATGCCCCAACTGGTAGCAGGCAAGTCCACAACCTATTGTGATAGGTCCTCCAGCATCAATCAGATTTCTTCTCATGTTTTCTCAAGGCTTTTTTTTTGTTTGTTTTTTTTTGTTTTTTTTTTTTTTATATAGATGTGGTGACTTTAACAAGAGTCTAACAGGTGGATAGGCAGGCAGGCTTCAATCATTGGTTTCAGGATCTGTCTGTGCCATGTAGGCATCCAACTCAGCATCCAGGTGTCCTTTAGTTTTCGACATGTATGCATCCAACTGGTTGTCCAGCTGCTCCTTGGTCAATACAGGGCGAGTGAGGGCACCTCTCCCTCGGCCACGGCCACGGCCCCGGCCTCCAAAGCCCCCTCTTCCTCGACCTATCATACCCCGACCTCGGAGAGACATCCCGCCCCTAAGCAGAGTCCTGGTGGCACGTCCCCCACGTAGTCCTCCTCCTCGGGGCAAGCCTCTCTGGATTATGGGTAGGCCTCTTCCTCCAATTGCTCCCCTGGCCAGGGCACCTATGGGTCGGCCTAAACGTGCCTGGATGTTACTCTTACCCAGGCGCTGCTTTAAGCTCTTCTGCTTAAGTTTTAATGCTGCCTGGACAGAGGGTCTATTCTCCATCTGCTGGGCCAGTCTTCTGTTTCTGGCACTGGCTAGCTGCTGCTGCTGCTGCATCGAAGCCCGAATATTCACTGGCATCGGTTGTTTGTTCTTCAGCATATTAGTAAAGCGCTCATTTAGAGACATCTTGGTGGTGCTTTTTAGCACAACTTTCGGCGCCGACTGAGCAGCCATCTTCAAATCCCGAGAATCGAAGGAGACGACGCCAGCGCTCCTCCCGGGGCTGCCACCACGGCTGCGGCGGGCGGGCCGGGGGCCGGCCGAACCTGAGCTGATGGGGCCCGCTCGGGTCAATTAGCTGGGCGGTTGAGTTAGATGCTTAAACGGTATGACGCGAAGCTCACTCCTTGCGGGTCGGGTACCTAGTCGGCCGATCGTCCCGCTCTTCAGGCCTGCCCTTTCCTTCCCTTCGTTTGTGCCACCACGGCCGGCGCCGCCAACTCCCGCTTGGTCTATGCATATTTTCTAAACACACTGTGCCTCATTTAGGGGTCGTTTTTGTCTGAATCTGTCCTATTGTTTATCTATAATCCTTTCTCTCTTAGAGAGCTTTTAAAATGGTAAGCAGCTTGGTCACAGTGGCCCTGGATGACGGCTGCACCTCTCCTCACGTTTCAACATGGCTGACATACCATTACCTCCTGCTCTTGTCCTGCTAGGTAGGAGGCATATTTACAACTTTAACTTTAAAAGAAGCATGCATGTTCAGTCCCAGTCCACCTGGCCTTAGTGAGCTCCCCTTAGATCAGTCACACCGTCTCAGTGGGTGGACAAACTCCTCACGGTACTGACTTCCTTGCTCATCTTCTCCCTCTTTCTGCTCTTCAGCTGGACCTTGGGAACTCATTTCAGTGCTCAAATATGGGTCTCTGTCTCTATCTCCATCCATCGCTGGACAAAGGTTCTATGCTGATATTCAAGATATTCATCAGTGTGGCTATGGGACAAGGCCAGTTCAGGCACCCTCTCCTCTACTGCCCAAGGACCTAGCTGGGGACATCTTCTTGGACACCTGGGAACCCCTTTAGAGCCAAGTCTCTTGCCAACCCTAAAAGGACTCCCTTAATTAAGATATCTTCTTCCCTGCTCCCATATCTACCCTTCCTCCATCTCAACCATTCCACTCCCTCAAGCTCTCCCTTCTCCCCTCTCTCTCCCCGCTTTCCTTCCCCCCACCCCACTCCCAGCCCCATGCCTCAAACTAGACTCTCTGAATGTGACTAACAATGGGGGCGGACTGAGAAGCCAGCGATAATGACACTGGGATTTGATTCTTCTGCATGTAATCGCTTTTTGGGACCCTAGTCTGTTTGGAAACACACTTTCATAGGCCTGAATGGAGGCTGGAGGGCCTTGGACTTCCCACAGGGCAGGGTGCCCTCTCTTAGGACTGGAGGGGGAGGGGGAGAGGAAAGAAAATGGGAGGAGGGGAGGAGGTGGAAATTTTGAATTGTATTATTTATAAATCAAAGAAAACCATAATTAACAGAAAAAAAGAAACATGCAGCTCATAAACCCATTTTATCTGAGTAATAGCTAAATCTTGCCTGCAGTGTACTGTGTTGCCTGGATATATCTCTGTGTATGGCACCAGGAATCTGCCATGCTCTCCTTGCCTGTGCACTCCTAGCAGAACTGATCTTGCCACCTGGGGGCGCTGAACTGCAGGCATAGGCTCAGCCACCTTCCTCTTAACTCCAAACAAGCATACAAGCACCTGGGCCCACAAATCCCATTCAAGTGCTCCATAGCTGACCCTCCCTAAAGATTCAGAAACATTGGTGCTAGTGAACCAGGAAGCCATGGTTTTGAAAGCGTTTTTTTCTGTTCATTTTTTGTTTTTTTTTTTTTTTCTAATGAATCAGGAAGACCTCCCTACAGAGCCTCAGCATGCTGCCAGTAAGCAAAGCCCATCTGAGAAAGAAATGTGGCTAAACACTGTTTTTTAGTGTCTAGAATTCCTTTCCAAGCTCTCTCAGGTTTTATGTGGATTTAGCTAGCACAAGTTGGAGTGCCAGTTTGTAGAAGAAGGATATTTGTTCCTGGCTGCTCAGTCTCAAAATATGAATCTGACTACACTGTAACTGATAGATGAGAACGTGGGAAGTAGTCTTCCATACATGGGCACAGGAGACCACTTCCTAAATATAACCCCAGTAGCACAGACACTGAGAGCAACAATGAATAAATGGGACCTCCTGAAACTTAGAAGCTTCTGTAAAGCAAAGCACACAGTCAATAAGACAAAAAGGCAGCTTACTGAATGATAAAAGATCTTTACCAATCCCCCTCATCTTTCTCTATCCCTCATTATTCTTTGTTGGCTAATGATAAAATGCATCTATTTCCTTTCTCCATATCAAGTGCAATCCCTAACAATTGATCTGGTTCCCCATCCATCAGTCTCTTCTGAATCTGATAGCACATTTGCTTCACTTCAGCAAGGGATTCACCAGGTCTCAGGCTTGTGATTTTTTTTTTTATATGAAAAGGCACACCTTTAACCCCAGCACTCAGGAGCAGAGTGAGGAGGATCTCTGTTATTTTGAAGCCAGCTTGATCTACAGAGCTAGTTCTAGAATAGTTAGGGCTGTTACACAGAGAAGGACTGTCTTGAATAACTAAACAAACAAACAAACAAATAAGCAAGGCTGTTGCATTTATGTATGAGCACTGTTGCAGTAACACTGAGTATGGAAAGAGACAATTTCTTTACATTTGTGCCTGCACTTTTCAACAATCCCTCAAATCCATGTGTTTTGCTGTCTCAGTTTTCGTCATGAAAATAAGTGAAGCTAAAAATGCTGAGGTTTCCTGTTCAAGAGCATGCATACAGCTAGGAAAAAGCAAAACTGATATAACTTCACATCGGGATGACTTCAGAATCCAAACTCCTTTCCAGTGAATGCCGCAAACTCAGTTTATTAGATTTGCAAAGTAAAGAAGATGAGCCCCTCTGTAGGATTCTTGGAGTCCTACTCAGCTCAGTCCATAGCTACATCTTTCCTTTACAGCACCCCGAAAGAGCAGTGTTTCAAAACTCCCAAAATATTATCTAAATTGAATTTGATTTTCACTCAACTTATACAAAGTTGTGCTATTTGGTGCTTTTCCAGCATTGAATTATATCAATAGTTTAAATGCAAAATTGTATTAATTGGAACAAATGACTCTGTGTAGGAAATATTGAACACCTATAGCTGAACTGAAACCTGTGCTCTGTCAGTATGCCAGGAAACTATTACTCTCCCAGTGAGATGCTCATTTTACAACCTATTCCTTAAGGCACATACTATAAAATATTTTTCATAGAGATGAGAGGAGAGAGCAAGAGAAATTGCAATTGTATCATAGAATCAAAGAAAAAGAAGCAATAGAGCAGCATTTTCTGTTGTAAGTCATAAAAACTGTCACATAGAAATGTGATATTTAGGAGGTGTCAGTATTAACGGTTGGGTTGACACTGTCAGGCTCAATTCCAGGTTTGATACTCCATTGGGAAAAACTGGAGTTATAAATGTTCCGTTGTCAGAAGGATTTTCATTTTTATTCATTTCCCAAAGATCAGACTGCTGACTTTACATGATGGTAATGGTAATTCTCCATTGAAAATCCACAAAAACCAGTAATACCCCCCACAGAGATACACACATAGACACAATTGCATGCCAACCTCCCTTCACACCACACAACGTCAGGCTCACACACATACACACACATATATATACAAACACTGACACCTGAGGCCTCCCCACAAACAAACACACAACACATAAAAAATAAGTTTGGGTGGGTTTTTCAGCAAATGTCTAAATTTATAACATCATGGTATAGACTTCATGGACAGAAAAAGTGGATTTCAGATGAGCAGGGACTGAGGCTCTGTTTACATAGTCAATTGTAGACAGTATGCAGAAAGAAATCTCATAAGTTCACATAAAAAGTCAATTTCAGCACAGTTTATTTAACATTATGGTAGGATCCTAGTATAAACATTGAATAAATTGAAAGTTTTACAAATTGAATGTGGCATAGCACATACAGAGAGAGAATTTAGGAACAGAGACACAGAGAAGAAAAGACTTGAAATGTTTTTGCTTATTGCTGGACACTTGGTCAAGCTCCAGCAGAAATTGGAAAGCCTGGTAAGAACCCAGAGGCTTTGCTGAGTTGTGAACAAAGGACAAGTTTCTGTGAAAGTAAAGGAGACAAGAGCTTTCAGTGACAACACCACACAGAATGGAGCAGCATGGGAAGAACTTCAGAGGTCACTGGGACTCTCCCTAAGCACAGAGCTAAGGAAAGATGTGGGTGTTACAAGAGAAAGCTGCCCAAGGCCAAGAAAGAAGTCTTGATGCACTCTGTTACTATTTCAGTAAATATATCAGTGCATAAGTGGCCTCTGGTCTCCTGCTGAGAAAAAGACACACAATTCATGAAGTCTTACACAGAGGCTTCCAGAGACTTCTGGATCACTAGGGTAGTGAAGTTCATCTTAAACTAGTGGTTCCTTTTGTTGTATTTATAGACCATCCTCGGAAAGATAAAACTATCCGTTGACAAAGGACTTTTGTTTTACCCAAATTTTCAAGAATATTTACAGAGATTCACATCAAGGAACATAAAATTTATGCTTGTTTTTTTGCAATTACAGTCCGTTTGCAAAGAAACAGGAGATTACATTTAATAAATAGAAACAAACTGAGAAATGGTACAGCTAGATGATAGATTAATTAATGATGTCACATAGCTGTCATCACTAAACTTGAAGATGCATTTGTCGACTGTGTTTGAGAAGACCATGGAAAATCTGGGCATGCTAGCTAGACAATACAGAAAAGTTGAAGATATAGGAGGAAAAAGAATGAGGAAAACATAGGAGAGAACTCTGTCTTTGCTGTAGTGAATCAAAGTATGACCAAGAGACTCAGAAAACCCTACTGTGAGCATCCACCTCCTTCTCCCAATTTAGTATTGAACCATGAAGATATAGTATTTTTAAAGTGTCTTGTGTTTTTGGTATTCTCAAAATTATCTAAAATGGGACAATATTTAAATGTCAACTGTTAATATGGACAATTTGTCTTATTCAAAACATACGTTTTCAGTACTTATAGCCCTAGAAAATAATCTCTGATGGATATTGTGAATGTTGGATTTTCCTCCTGAGGAAACCACACCTAACCTGCAAACTACTGCTTTTTCCAGATGCATAGGACTTGCAGAGGACTTGACCATAGACACTCAGTATTTCATGGAAAATGCAAACACACTGGGTGATGTGAATCTGAGGTCTGTCATCTTTGCTGTGAGAACTCAGAGTATAGAGAACATCTCTGGCACCCTGCATTTCAACTAGTTTAGAAGAAAGCCTGCTTCATGTACTTAAACTGCTTTTTAATTCTGTTTCAAAATAAAAATGAAACTAATCATAGTAAGTATTAGCTACCTTAGGGGAAATTTAATTGCTTCCATTATATTTTAAAATATTAAAAATGATTGTTTCTACTGATCAAGAAGCCAGATAAAAAATAAAGGAAAACTACATTCCTAAGAACATCCTATTGTCAAAAGAGACCTTAAGAGACTCTTTGTTTGTTTCTGCTGAATATACAAATAAGTTTTCATAGTAAGACTCAGAGAACACTGAAGAACCCGCTGTGAGTGACTACTGACCATACATACACGTGAAGCCATGCACCACAGCCCTACTATATGATGAGAACTGGGGGTAGAAATTCAAGTCCCCTAAGATTATTTCAAAGAAGCTGAATTTGAAATGTTTTGAAAATCTGGTTGATTTCTACGAGAATAAATGTAGACTAAACTACAAAAAGAAAGTCTTATGGAAAACAACCAATAGCAGCATCCTGGCATCCAAAGTAGTCCATGCTGTGGCACTTATTATCAAATGTTTCAGGACAAGCCTCCAAATTACTAAAAATTCAACAAACTACAGGAGGAATGGGGTCCTGACTAAAAGAAAGCAGGAGGAACACAGCAAGGCAGAGGCATCTTCAGGTTCTCAGACACACTGGAGAAATCTCCAGGTTGCTGTCCATTAAACATCTTTACTCACCGTTTGTGAACTATGTGCCAGCTGCCAGCAAGGACAGTTTGGGACGTGTAGGCTCTCTGTGCTGTGTGTAGGAAACAGTCACCTGTGTATCTTCTTTGACCACAGGTATCTGTGCTTGTGATGAGAGTTTCCGTCATAGTAACACGCCTTGTGCTTTTATATGTTCTTCTCTCAGGGGAATAACTGCAACTCTAGTTTAAAGTCTTGCTTTCTCTTTATTTGCTTGTCATGTTTCAAAACAACAGGCAGGGCATGACTTCTTGCAAATGACTAATTATAGGCTCTTTATGAGGAATTTCTGAAAAGATACTGATTGATGGTCTAACATCTGCACACCGTCTGAAACACTGTGGACTAGCAAAACTGTGTAGGTGAGAGTAGAGAGGTGGGAAGTCAGAAAAGAGGGGATTATTGAACTGTACCCTCCCCAGGCTCTGACCCTGTAGTTAAGGTGGTACATGCAATGACTGTGTTTTCTGGAACCAGAGTTGACACTTGTCATTAAGAAACAGTGTGGTTCCATCCTACCAAAAAAATATATTGAGAGTGATGTTATCTAAAATAAGAACATCAACTCCACATTGCTGCTAAAATTAAAAGAATTCATCATTGGATAATCATAGGAATAGGAACTGTATTATAAAAATTTCACAGAATAAAGCCCAGCTGTGGTATTCTGCCTGTAGCTGGTGTCTGTGAGTGAAATCAGCACTTTTCAAAAGCAAGAAAATTAATTTGTCATCGGGTCTCCTACTGTTTTTATGAACATGTCCTGTTAAGATCCATATTAAATATGTGGACAGTTAGATGGTAATGAAATTTTATGCCTACAATGCAAACCACGTGACAAGCTGAAGCAAGAGAATTGTCATGAGTAGGACACCAACTTATACTATACAATAAGACCATCTCAAAGCACAGAGAAGAAAATGGAAGTGCTCTTGAAGGAAAATGATGTGGGATATTGTAAGCTTTATTACAGGCTCTTTAGGTTCTCTGTGTTGGCTCATTGGTACTGTAAAAAGCCCATTTCCATTTTGTATTTTAGACTATCATGTGTTTGTGAAATTACATCTGAATCTAAGTGGTGTCTTTTAAAATGAAAGCATTGCTCAGACACTGGGATCCTCTACACTCAATTCTGACTCCTTCTAAGGTGCCAGTTTCCCATAAGTAGGTAGCTGCAGGCTTACTGAGACCTCATTCATTCACAAAATAGTGAATAGGAAATACACCTACATGAAAAGAAATATTTGAAAAAAAATGTTACTTAAAATTAAATACAGAGGCAATTTACAGTAAACTTGGCACTTGTAATTCTGACACTCTCAAGATACACAAAATATAAATACAAGTCATACTTGGGATATGGAAATGGAGCAACAGAAGAGAAAGCAATCTTAACAGTCACCCTGAGTGACTGTCAGTGAGGTGAAACTGGCACAGAACAGGAGGCCAACTTCATGCTACTCAGTGCAATCATCTACAGAGAATATAGGTGGGTCTCACAGATGTTCACTGCAGCATCCCATCTCCAACAGAATAATACTCCTGTAATCATGTCTAAGTGTTTCCATTCACTCAGTTGTATTAGCTATTAAAACACTGTGACTCAAATTAATTTTATATGCTTGAAGTGTAGGCACATAATAAGAGAGGAAAGGAAAGGGGGAAGGATAGAGGAAAGTAGAGAGAGCAGGGATTTCGGTCAACCACAGCATTTATCATGGGAGTCCCATTAGAGGATAATGGAACTGAAAACAGTTGACTAATGTCTTTGCGGTACTGATGGAGAAGAATTACTGCTTAAGGTTGTGGTCATGTTTGGTATGTGTGCAGATCTGCTGTGGTTCAAACATTATGACCCATGGTTAAGTATAATACACAGTACTTGGCAATATCAAGAAGCAACAAAGTTACTTTCTTTAGTGACTACTAAACACCAGTGCCTTTATGGTAATGATCCATATGAGGCAAGAAGAAAATCCTATTCAACACATCTCAGGAGCTGGTATTAGCATAAAATTCTAGAGTTTGACCCTGGGCAGTTTAAATTTTGGCATTTAAGTATGATACAATTTTGGAAGAAATGTTCCCTGGTAACAAGTATCTCAATCTGATGTGCACTATAAAGCTTATGAAATGACAACATCAAAACTCTTTGAAAAGTACATGTGACTTCTTCCATAAGAATGTGTTTAATAGCTAAAGTCCTAGGGATGATCATGTGTAGTCTTGTTCTTGTTTAGGTCATCAAACTACAAAGTACACGTGACGTTTTCCCTAAGGATGTGCCCTGCTGATTGAGAAACAGCTAAGGCCAATGGTCTAGGGAGGAAGAGTCTTGGATAAAGATAATAGTCTGGGGGATTTGGGTGTGTCCTGACCAATCAGATAGCAGCACAGATTACCAGGCTGTAAACAAAATCCACTCCTAGGTTTCTTCTTGGAAAACGGGTATATATCTCTCTACTGAGAAGGCAACTCTGTGAATTTACTATTCCTGGGGGTCCTAGCACTTATCTATAAGCATAAGGACTTTGTACATCTTCAATTTGCTATTCATATGTTCTTGTATTATATATTACATTATTAACTTATGGTCATTCTTCAGTTACAACATTTATTGTAATAGTTGTGTGAGGGTCATAGGAGCACCAGCCTTGTGGATCTTGTTCTGATCCTGTCTTTAGATTGAAAATTTCACTTGTATCTGGTTTAATTTCATAGTAATTCATTTACTGTATCTCTAGAAGCAGTTTGTGACTGAATACATATGTCATATAAATATGTATTTGCTGTTGGGCATATTGTACCATACAGGAGTATATAGATGTTATATATAATGCTTCCATAAGAATCACCGCATATTTAACTTTCTAGGTAGTACTAATTATTAGGTGGTAATCAGCTGTGTATATAATGTGAGTGTGTAAGCATTTTTTCAGATTGAAGAGAAAGAGAAACTCTTCTAAATCAAAATGAATCAAAAGTTAACAATTTCATTATCAGAAATATGTGTCTAGTATCATTGAAAGAAATGGAGAAAATAACACTGCAAAGGAAATTGCTTTTATTAAACATAGTTACAGTTTCCCTGGTAAAACAAAAAATTTTTTTAAAAAGTTATGTTCCTATAAATAAGATATATAAAATTGAAATGGATATTTTTCTCTACAGAGAGTTCTATTGGATTATACAGCTGAGGTTCAACAGATGATTGAGAGATTTAAAAGCCATTCTTACCAAAAAATTGACAATATTAATTTTGTATAGTTCTCCATGTAGTTTAAACTTATTTTCTTTCTTTTTTTTTTTTTTTAGTAAATTTTATTAAATTATAAAAGTTTCCATTTCCGCCCCCCCTCCCAACACCCTCCCACTCCCCCCACTCCCCCCCTCCTTCCCCTCCGTCCCCCAGGGCAGTCAGGGTTTCCTGCCCTGTGGGAAGCTGCAGCTCCCTCCCCCTCCCTCCAGGTCCAGGAAGGCGAGCGTCCAAACAGACTGGATCCCCAAAATCCAGCATATGCATAGGAAACAGGTCCCAGTGTCATAGTCAATGGCATTTCAGAAAGACCCCAGGCCAGCCACAGTCAGAGAATCCGGCCAGATTCCGAGAATCTGGCTAGATCACGTCCTCATTCAGTCCCAGTCCGACTGGCCCTGGTAAATTCTCATCAGATCCGTTCCCTTGTATCAGTGGGTGATAGCATCCCTCGCAGTACTGATTTCGTCTTTCATGTTCCTCCTCCTTCCGCTCCCCCTCCGGACCTCGGGGGGCTCAATCCGTTGCTCCAATGTGGGCCTCCGACTGCATAGCTGTCCTTCGCCAGACGAAGGATCTATGGTGATAAGCAAAATATACATCAGTATGGTCATGGGCCACGGCCGATTCAGGCACCCTCTCCTCTGTCCAGAGAACAATCTGGGGGATTTCTCTTTGGACCTGGGATCCCATATATAATCAAGTCTCCTGTAAACCCTAAAATGGCTCCCTTAGTTGAAATATATTGTTCCCTGATCCCATATTCATCCTACCTCCCTCCCCCCCATCCCCGGTCACCAAGCTTTCCCCGTTCCTCCCCTACTCCCTTCTCTCTAGCCCTCTCCCCCTCCATCGACCCTCCCACCCCCCCATGCACCCGAGGTTACCTGGGACTCTTGTCTCTTTCCTACCTCCTGGTGGATAGCTAAATAATCTTCATCAGGTTCATCTTCTTATTTAGCTTCTCTAGGATCACGAATAATAGGCTCAAAGACCTTTAATTATGGTTAGAATCCACTTATGAGTGAATACATACCGTGTTCCTCTTTTTGGGTCTGGCTTACCTCACTCAGTAAAGCGTTTTCTATTTCCATCCATTTGCATGCAAAATTCAAGATGTCATTGTTTTTAACTGCCGAGTAAAACTCTAATGTATATATGTTCCACACCTTTTTTAACCATTCTTCTATTGAGGGACACCTAGGTTGTTTCCATGTTCTGGCTATTACAAATAGTGCAGCTATGAACATAGTTGAACAAATGCTTTTGTAGTATGTTAGGGAATCTTTAGGGTATATTCCCAAGAGTGGTATTGCTGGGTCCTGAGGGAGGTTGACTCCCAGTTTCCTGAGAAACCGCCACACTGATTTCCACAGTGGCTGCACAAGTTTGCATTCCCACCAACAATGGATGAGTGTTCCCCTCACCCCACATCCTCTCCAGCATAGGCTATCATTGGTGTTTTTGACTTTAGCTATTCTGACAGGTGTAAGATGGTATCTCAAAGTGGTTTTGATTTGCATTTCCCTGATCGCTAAGGAGGTTGAGCATGACCTTAAGTGTCTTCTGGCCATTCGAATTTCATCTGTTGTGAATTCTCTGTTAAGTTCAGTACCCCATTTTTTAATTGGGTTAATTAGAGTTTTAGTGCCTAGTTTCTTGAGTTCTTTGTATATTTTGGAGATCAGACCTTTGTCTGATGAGGGGTTGGTGAAGATCTTCTCCCAGTCAGAAGGCAGCCTTTTTGTCCTACTGACAGTGTCCTTTGCTTTACAGAAGCTTCCCAGTTTCAGTAGATCCCATTTATTCATTGTTTCTCTTATTGTCTGTGCTGCTGGGGTCCTACTTAGGAAGAGGCCTCCTGTGCCTAAATCTTGTAGACTACTTCCCACTTTCTCTTCTATCAGGTTCAAAGTGGACGGATTAATGTTGATGTCTTTAATCCATTTGGACTTGAGTTTTGTGCATGGTGATAGATATGGATCTACTTTCATTTTTTTACAGGTTGACATCCAGTTATGCCAGCACCATTTGTTAAAGATGCTTTCCTTCTTCCATTGTATACCTTTAGCTCCCTTGTCGAAAATTAGGTGTTCATAAGATTGTGGGTTAATATCTGGGTCTTCTATTCGATTCCATAGGTCGACTTCTCTGTTCTTATGCCAATACCAAGCTGTTTTCAATACTGTAGCTCTATAATAGAGTTTGAAGTCAGGGATGGTAATGCCTCCAGAAGTTCTTTTATTGTATAAGATTGTTTTGGCTATCCTGGGTTTTTTGTTTTGCCATATAAACTTGATTATTGTTCTCTCAAGGTCTGTGAAGAAGTTTGATGGGATTTTGATGGGGATTGCATTGAATCTATAGATTGCTTTTGGTAGAATTGCCATTTTTACTATGTTGATTCTCCCAATCCAAGAGCAGGGGAGGTCTTTCCACTTTCTGGTATCCTCCTCAATTTCTTTCTTCAAAGACTTAAAGTTCTTGTCAAATTGGTCTTTCACTTCCTTGGTTAGAGTAACCCCAAGATATTTTATGCTATTTGTGGCTATCATGAAAGGTGATGCTTCTCTGATTTCCCTCTCTGCTTCTTTATCCTTTGTGTATAGGAGGGCCACTGATTTTTGGGAGTTGATCTTGTATCCTGCCACGTTACTAAAGGTGTTTATCAGCTGTAGGAGTTCTTTGGTAGAGTTTTTGGGGTCGCTTATGTACACTATCATATCGTCAGCAAATAACGAAAGTTTAACTTCATCCTTTCCAATTCGAATCCCAGTGATCCCCTTATGTTGTCTTATTGCTATTGCTAGAACTTCAAGCACTATATTGAAGAGGTATGGAGAGAGTGGACAGCCTTGTCGCGTTCCTGATTTTAGTGGAAAGGCTTTGAGTTTCTCTCCATTCAGTTTGATGTTAGCTGTCGGCTTGGTGTATATTGCTTTTATTATATTTAGGTATGATCCTTGTATCCCCAGTCTCTCCAACACCTTTATCATAAATGGGTGTTGAATTTTGTCAAATGCTTTTTCAGCATCTAGTGAGATGATCATATGGTTTTTTTCTTTCAGTTTATTTATATGATGGATTACATTGATAGATTTGCGTATGTTGAACCAGCCCTGCATCTCTGGAATGAAGCCTACTTGATCATAATGGATAATTTTTCTAATGTGCTCTTGGATTCGGTTTGCCAGTATTTTATTGAGAATTTTCGCGTCGATGTTCATGAGTGAGATTGGCCTGTAATTCTCTTTCTTGGTTGTGTCTTTGTGTGGTTTTGGTATTAGGGTAACTGTAGCTTCATAAAAGGAGTTAGGCAGTGACTCTTCTGTTTCTATATTGTGGAATACGTTAAGGAGTATAGGTATTAGCTCTTCCTGGAAGTTCTGGTAGAATTCTGCATTGAAACCATCTGGTCCTGGGCTTTTTTTGGTAGGGAGATTTTTGATAACAGCTTCTAACTCTTCGCGACTAACAGGTCTATTTAGATTGTTCACCTGTTCTTGGTTCAACTTTGGTATATGGTATTTATCTAAAAAAATGTCCATTTCTTTTACATTTTCCAACTTTGTGGCATATAAACTTTCATAGTAAGATCTAATGATTCTCTGAATTTCCTCTGTGTCTGTGGTTATGTCCCCCTTTTCATTTCTGATCTTATTAATTTGCATGTTCTCTCTCTGCCGTTTGATTAACTTGGATAGGGGTTTGTCAATCTTGTTGATTTTCTCCAAGAACCAGCTTTTTGATTCATTGATTCTTTGGATTGTTTTCTCTGTTTCTATTTTGTTGATTTCAGCCCTCAGTTTGATTATTTCCAGTCTTCTAGACCTCCTGGGTGAATCAGCTTCTTTTTTTTCTAGAGCTTTCAAGTGTGCTGTTAAGTCTCCAATGTGTGCTTTCTCCGCTTTCTTTAATTGGGCACTTAGTGCTATGAACTTTCCTCTTAGCACTGCTTTCATAGTGTCCCATAGGTTTGAGTATGTTGTGTCTTTGTTTTCATTAAATTCAAGGAAGAGATTAATTTCTTTCTTTATTTCTTCCTTGACCCAGGGGTGATTTAGTAGTTGACTGTTCAGTTTCCATGAGTTTGTTGGCTTCCTGGGGGGAGCATTGTTGTTGAATTCTAATTTTAGTCCATGGTGATCTGACAAGACACAGGTAGTTACTAATATTTTTCTGTATCTGTGGAAGTTTGCTTTGTTACCGAGTATGTGGTCAATTTTCGAGAAGGTTCCATGAGCTGCAGAGAAAAAGGTATATTCTTTCCTATTTGGGTGGAGTGTTCTATAGATGTCTGTTAAGTCCATTTGATTCAATACCTCCAATAGGTCTCTCAATTCTCTGTTTGGTTTCTGTCTGATTGACCTGTCCATTGGTGAGAGAGGAGTGTTGAAGTCTCCTACTATTAGTGTGTGTGGTTTGATGACCGCCTTGAGTTCTAGAAGAGTTTCTTTTACATATGTGGGTGCCTTTATATTAGGAGCATAGATATTCAGGATTGAGACTTCCTCCTGATGAATTGTTCCAGTTATGAGTATGAAATGTCCATCTCCATTTCTTCTGATTGATTTTAGTTTGAAGTCAATTTTGTTAGATATTAGAATGGCCACGCCCGCTTGTTTCTTAGGTCCATTTGCTTGGAAAACCTTTTCCCAACCCTTTACTCTGAGTAAGTGTCTGTCTTTGTGGTTGAGGTGTGTTTCTTGTAAACAGCAGAATGTTGGATCCTGTTTTCGTATCCAATCTCTAAGTCTGTGCCTCTTTATAGGTGAATTGAGTCCATTGATATTAAGTGATATTAATGACCAGTGGTTGTTGACTCCGGTCATTTTTTTTTTTTAAGTAGTAGAGTGTATGTGTTTTTCTTCTTTGATTTGTGCTTGTGAATGGTCGCTAGATGTTCGAGTTATTGTAGATCGTGTTGGGAATGTTGGATTCCTTCGGTAGTGATTTTCCTTCTAATATTCTCTGTAAGGCTGGATTAGTAGCTACGTATTGTTTAAATTTGTTTTTATCCTGGAATATTTTGTTTTCTCCGTTGATAGTGAACAATAGCTTGGCTGGGTATAGTAGTCTGGGTTTGCATCCATGGTCTCTTAGTTTCTGCAGTACCTCTATCCAGGATCTTCTGGCTTTCATGGTTTCCATAGAGAAATTCGGTGTAAGCCTGATAGGTTTACCTTTATAAGTTACTTGACCTTTTTCCTTTGCAGCTCTTAAAATTTTTTCTTTAATATTTATGTTTTGTGTTTTGATTATTATATGGCGCGGGGATGTTTTTTTCTGATCCAATCTATTCGGTGTTCTGTATGCTTCTTGAACCTTCATAGGAATATCGGTCTTTAGATTGGGAAAGTTTTCTTCTATAATTTTGTTGAATATATTTTCTGGGCCTTTGATCTGCAGTTCTTCTCCTTCTTCAATCCCTATTATTCTTAGATTTGGTTTTTTTATTGTGTCCCAGATTTCCTGAATGTTTTGTGAAGAGAATTTGTTGGATTTGCCGTTTTCTCTGACCAGAGCATTTATTTTCTCTATGGTATCTTCAGAATCTGAGATTCGTTCTTCTATCTCTTGTATTCTATTGGTTATGCTTGATTCTGTAGTCTCCGCTCATTTACCTAGGTTTTCCATATCCAGCCGGTTCTCGTTTTGTGTTTTCTTCATTGCCTCCATTTCAGTTTTCAATTCTTGGACTGTTTCCTTTACTTGTTTGATTGTTTTTTCTTGGTTTCTCAGGGTATCACTCACGGATTTACTTATTTCTTCAAACTTTTTGTTATATTTCTCATCCATTTCTATACTCATTTCTTCAAACTTTTTGTTATACTTCTCGACCAGTTCCCTAAGGGAGTTATTCATATCCTGTTTAAGGGACTCTATTGCTTTCATAATGGCACTTTTTTCCACTTCATCTGGGTTAGAGTGTTCAAATCCTTCTGTTGTAGGGTCATTGGGATCTGATATTTTCATGTTGTTTTTCAGATTGTTGGAGGAGGTCTTGCCTTGGCGTCTGCCCATCTCTTCGATCAAATGCTCTCTATTGGAACTTCTGGTATCGGGTCAGGTTCCCTTGTTGGGCAGGGAGTTCACTGATAGAATGCCTACCTTTCCCCAAGCAGGGTATTGAACCACAGGCACTGCCTCTGTCCGGGATGCCCCTATAGAGCAGGCCCAGTGTGCAAGGCAGCTGAGCTGGGGAAATTTTATGGGCTCAGTGGGAGGGGAGAAATATAGAAATTTGTACCTGGATGGAAGCTGGGATGGCAGGTGGGAGAGCCTAGCAGGGTGGAAACAGCACTGCAGGCTGACCTGGGAGTCTATGGGGTCGGGGAGAGTCCTAGCTCCCCTTCGCTGGGCCCCTGTCGTGGGCCCGAATCAACTCCCCACTCCGAAGGCCCTCTGGATGGAAGCTGGGATGGCTGGCGGGGAAGCTAGCAGGGTGGAGCCAGCAGAGCAGGCTGACCTGGGAGTCTATGGGGTCGGGGAGAGTCCTAGCTCCCCCTCGCTGGGCCCGCGGGGACCCGAATCAACTCACCACTCCGAAGGCCCTCTGGATAGAAGCTGGGATGGCTGGCGGGGAAGCTAGCAGGGTGGAGCCAGCAGAGCAGGCTGACCTGGGAGTCTATGGGGGTCGGGGAGAGTCCTAGCTCCCCCTCGCTGGGCCCACGGGGACCCGAATCAACTCACCACTCCGAAGGCCCTCTGGATGGAAGCTGGGATGGCTGGCGGGGAAGCTAGCAGGGTGGAGCCAGCAAACAGGCTGACCTGGGAGTCTATGGGGTCGGGGAGAGTCCTAGCTCCCCCTCGCTGGGCCCGCGGGGACCCGAATCAGCTCACCACTCCGAAGGCCCTCTGGATAGAAGCTGGGATGGCTGGCGGGGAAGCTAGCAGGGTGGAACCAGCAGAGCAGGCTGACCTGGGAGTCTATGGGGTCGGGGAGAGTCCTAGCTCCCCCTCGCTGGGCCCGCGGTGACCCGAATCAACTCCTAAACTTATTTTCTTTAAGTCATAGCTTTTAATCTATCTTTTTCCATGTATCTTGGTCCTAGATTTCAAGTTCTAACATTAGTTCTAGAAGACCATTTATATTCTACTCACACAAGACACATGGATATTAATTGGGGTATATGAAGACAAGCTTTGTATTAGGTATAATGAAACATTTATATTCAGAATTTCATTGGAGCTTCACCAAGATACATTTGCACATCACTACCTCAGATCCTTAGAGGAGAATTCCAACCTTTGCAACATTTCCTTCAGTGAAGTTTGTGGTGGTATTTACTGCTTAGCATGGTCTTCAGAAAAATGAGACACAGATACTACTTAACACAAAAATGCCTTATCTCATGCACTACAATATAAATATTGACAATTAGAATGCAAAGAATTATAGGAGAGATTTGTTCTTTCCGAACTGTAGTGATTCAAATGCCTTATTTTGCACATAATGTACATCAAATCAAGGAAGAATACAAGCGAAGGTTTGTATTTCCATGATGTATAGTGATGCTGTGTTTTGTTAATTTGAATCTGGGAGGCAACTGGTGATAAAACGTCTGCCATAACTTATTAGTCCTCTGTGATCATTCTCCCTTGCCCACTGAGGACAGAACATTCACATACCTGCTGTCGTGAGCACCTTGTCTATGGTCAGCATCTCACACCAGTGACTAAGGAAATGTAGTGAGCAGAGCTCAGCCCTCCAGAATTCTGCTTTATCATGGGTTCTGATACTCACCACATAGGCTTTGAATATGTCCACCAATCATTAGTCAATGTGTGACATATTTTTATATACAGCTATGAAGTGGGCTTCATTAGGAAGCCTTAGGTTGTCCCTGACATCTATGCCCTCTTCAATGTTTTAGGAAAGAAAATCATGTTCACTGGTTGACTTTGCAAATTTATCAAGAGAAGGAAGAACTAATACTTGAAGAGACAACAGGGAAGAAAGCTACTTTGAAAGGTAAGTGAAATTTGGGTTGGATGAACAGCTTGGACTTAATACAGATCCAAGGCAAAAAAATCAATTTGATCAATTTTTCAAATACTCTCAGTGATAACAACTTATGCCACTACACAAACAAATGATGCCTAAATCTCCTATATCTAAATTTTATCTTCTTTACATTTCCAAAATTCTCTACTTCTCACTTTTAAAACTCTTTTATCTCTATAATTGCTATTGTATCAGAATATCCCTTAAGACTGCGCCATAAACTCTGTCTCGAATTTGGTTCAGTGGATTTGGTTAAAAAATTTGTAATGAAATTTAGCTTAAAATAGAACATAAGTTAAAAATCTATAGTGAAACAAATGCTTTTGTAGTATGATTGGGTATCTCTTGGGTATATTCCCAAGAGTGGTATTGCTGGATCCTGAGGTAGGTTGACTCCCAATTTTCTAAGAAACTGCCACACTGATCTCCAAAGTGGTTGCACAAGTTTGCATTCCCATCAGCAATGGTTGAGTATTCCCCTGACTCCACATCCTCTCCAGCATAGGCTATCATTGGTGGTTTTGATTTTAGCCATTCTGGCAGGTGTAAGATGGTATCTCAAAGTTGTTTTGATTTGCATTTCCCTGATAACTAAGGAAGTTAAACATGTCCTTAAATATCTTTTGGCCATTTGAACTTCTTCTTTTGAGAATTCTCTGTTCAGTCCAGTACCCCATTTTTAAATTAGCAGCATTATTTGTAATAGCCAGAACCTGGAAACAACCTAGATGTGCCTCAACGGAAGTTGGATAAAGAAAGTGTGGCACATCTACACATTAGAGTACTACTCAGCAGTAAAAAACAATGACATCTTGAATTTTGCATTCAAATGGATGGAAGTAGAAAACACTATCCTGAGTGAGATAACGCAGACCCAAAAAGATGAATATGGTATGTACTCACTCATAAGGGATTCTAGCCATAAACAAAGGACATTGAGCCTATAGTTCATGATCCTAGAGAAGCTAAGTAATAAGGTGAACTCAAAGAAAAACATATATAGATCCTCCTGGAAATTGGAAGCAGACAAAATCGCCAGGCAAAAGTTCGGAGCATGGGGGTGGGGGTGAGTGGCGGAAAGGGGAGAGGGGGAGAGAGAAGGGAGAAGGGAAGAGTTGGGGAGAGCATGAGGGAGTGGGATGTTTGAGATGGAGGAAAGATGGATTTGGGAGCAGGGAAGCAGATATCTTTATTGAGGAAGTCATTTTGTGGTTGGCCAGAAGCTTGCCCCTGGAGGGGTTCCCAGGAGTCCACAAGGATGACCCCAGCTAGGACCCTGGGCAGTGGAAGAGAGGATGCCTGAATTGGCCTTGTCCCATAGTCAGACTGATGACTATCTTGAATATCACCATAGAACCTCCCTCTGGCAATGGATGGAGACAGAGACAGAGACCCACATGAAAACATTAGACTGACCTCTCAAGGTCCAGTTGAAGAGCAGAAGGAGGGAGAATATGAGCAAGGAAGTCAGGACCACAAGGTGTTGGTCCACCCACTGAGACAGTGTGCCTGAGCTATGAGAGCTCACCAACTCCAGCTGGACTGGGACTGAATGAGCATGGGATCTAACTGGACCCTCCCAGTATGGCTGACAATTGGGGCAGACTGAGGGGGCAATGATAATGGCACTGGGATTTGTCTCTACTGCATGTACTGGCTTTTTGGGATCCTATTCTGTTTGGATGCTCACCTTCCTAAGCCTGGATGGAGATGGAGGGCCTTGGACTTGCCACAGGGCAGGGTACCCTGCCCTCTCTTAGGACTGGAGACGGCGGGGAAGAGGTTGTTTGGGGAGGGAGTGGTGGGAGAGTGGGAGGAGGGGAGGAAGTGGAAATTTTGATTGGTATTATTTATAAAGTAATAAAAATAACCTGCTGAAAAAAATATTGAGAAACTGTAAATAAAATCTATAGTTAAAATCTGTACACAGGGTATCTTAAGTTGTTATAAGATATAAACTCTTGTTTACAAGTACACTGTTTATTTAACTAGGATTCAACTCTTGTTTAAAATACAAGCACTGAAGATAGATACGCTCAATAGCAACTACATGGTTGGCGGTTATCCTTACTAAGGTTAAAGGGTACCTGTCATGTGACTCCAACACCATAATATGATGACCACCTGGTAAAGAAGCAACAGCAAGTCTCTAAAATATTTGTATTAGGATAGATTTTTATTTGTATGGTCGTAAATTCCTAAGGATATAATTAGGTGAACAAAAACTGACACCTCACTACTATGTTCAACACCCGGCATCCAAATTTAAATAGGGACACATATACTTAATAAATATTTACAAATGTCTGAGGTCTACCTAGTTAGCAGTGACTGACTTAATGACAGATGTCTAGCCTATCCGTCTTTGCTCAGTTTAGCTATTTGGATAAACTGATTCATAAAGAAACTGTAATATTCTGCAATAGTGTACTATAAAAAGGATCAGAAAAGATTCCTGTCTCACTATGTACAGACTGCACTTATGGTTTAATGTTTTATTTTGATGACAAATGAGCTTTAATTATATATGCCTCCCCTTACATCCCTTGGCACCTTTGGCAGGTAGGAGAGCAGGCCGTGGGTACAGAACAGTAGAGAATGCCCTGACTCTCACCAACTAAGCAATCAGCAATTGGTAGAGTGAGCCCTGTACCTTGCTTGGTCAAAACGGTAGAGCTATTCCTGTTTTTTTGAGCGCCAGTGAGCTGGACCTGAGGGCATAAGGGCAGGAGAACTGGCCTTGTGCCTTGATTCCTGCAGCATTGTTAGAGCACGCTGAGAAAGTGCTCGAGAGCTCCCCCAAGTGGTAACAATGAGGGAAAGCCGGCAGAGTGACCAACCGAGCAGCTGGAGCTCATCCATGTTTCCTTGCGGACTTTAGATTGTTTCCTAAGGTTTTTCACATGAACGCTGTTATCAACACATCTAATCTAACCTGAAATTTAATTTTAAGGCTTTGTTTCAGCTATGATGAACACAGAATCTGTGAATGCATTTTCTCAACATTAAGATTAAAATAATTTGAGCAAGTCTGACTTCTAGGGACTCAACTGTTTTCCTTAGTCATTAAATTAAAGTGAAAACTATGCAGCATAAAATGCCCTAGCTATGTGACAATTGTTTGCATATTTTAACCATCAAAACTCTATTTAAACTAATATTGTTATTATCAATAAGACAGTACAGTCTAAGAAGAAATTATCTTCATAATAATCTACAGGAAATTTTCCTGGTAGAATGGGATGTTTTCATGAGATAAACATGCTACACAGCAGAAGAAAATGACATTCTGGAGTCTCTGTTCTTGGAACATGCCTATCTGAGATTCACCCATCAGGAATTCTCCTCCTGGTTGGCAGACACCCTGATGTCAATTGTCATCTGCTGCACCTTTGATATGGCCACCACCATGTTTTCTTGGATGCAACCTTGTAAAAGGAACCACTCCCCTTGGTAAGTGAGAACTCTATTCTCTAGGTAAAACCCCAGAGTGAAATACACTTAATTTTCCTATCTTGCATGACTTTCTCTGTTGAAAGTCATAATAATTCTTTTGTACACTCTGAATATGTATTTCTCTCGGTGTTAATAAAGGACTGACTGGCCAATAGCTAGGCTGAAAGAGGGTATGAAGAAGAGTCAGACTGAGAGGATGCTGGGAAGAAGAAATATGGAGTCACACAGAGTGGACAGTCAGATGCCTAGGATGCAGAAAATGAATATGCCATGTGGAAAAAAGGTACCGTCATGGAGTAGAGCATAGATAAAAATTATGGGTTAACTTAAATTGAAAGAGCAAGTGAGTAACAAGCCTAAGCTATTGGTCAAACAATCAAAATTAATAGTAAGTCTCTATGTGGTTATTTGGGAGCAAACTACCAGGATAAAAACCTCTGCCTAATTTTTTCTTTGACATTCAGATCACCAAGAGAAACTTAGTGAGTGACAGTGATGAAGGACAAATTAACATGGAATAAGCCTCGAATAAGCTAATGGATTACATTCTTTGTTGGTTACTTCTTTCCCCCATATTATTGGGGATGGAATCCAGGCCATCCAGTATACTGAGGACACACTATGCACCTGAGTTTGCCCCAGTTCCTTTTTCTTAATCCTCTCAACAGTCTGTAAAGTACATAGTATTTGTATCCGCAGATATCAGGTAAAAAGGGACAGGATGATCAGCATCCTCAAAAACAATAAATGATCACGTTGCAAATATGAGAAACTTAATTTGTGCTGCCCACTGCTTCCTAGATGCGTGGTTATTATGGATTTCCAAGAAGGTGAGTGATGAAGCCGAGTTTCCATGAGTGTCAGAAGGGATGATAAACCTTACTAGCTCTATGTTCTCGCTGGGCATATGGCCTCAATTCCTTGTCCATAGATACATACACAAAGCAGAGATAAGTCCTATTTATAGAAATGCAATCATATTCAAGGGAAGAATGATATTTCCTTTAATCTAATAGTTGTTGAAGAGTTGTCAGTGTGAGCATTCCAATTCTGAAATGAGAAAAATCAGACTCATAGTCAAGCAGACATGCCCCAAGGAAGGCAGTCCCAAGAAACTTCACCAAGTGCCCTGCACTGTAATTCCTGAAATCACACCTGGAAAATCCTGGTCTGCTAGGTGGACAGGGAAGGGGGGTTGATTGTTTCTGTCCTCTTGATTCATAAAGACCAAATTATCTGAGTTTCTCTCAAGTACCTCTTAGCTGGTACCTCACCAAGGACAAGGTCCCTTTATTTATCCATGTCCAGTTATACCTGATGTCTAAGTAGTAAACATTTCAAGCTTTGTCCTTCAGCTTCTAACCCATCTCTGCTTTCCTCCTGCCAACAGTATACTCTGATTCCACTTTCACCAAGAGTTCCCAGGACTACTTCAAACATCAGTTCTACAATCTCCCTGGGTTCAATCCTGCCTTCAATCCTGCTTCTGGACCTGTGTGATTTCTCACTATGTGAAGAGGACTCCCCTCTGCCTTTCTGATATGCGTCTGTATGTACTGCTGTCACATTACCTTACCCCTCTTTCTTTCTGTCCCGTGCCTGCATAACTGGCTCACCAGCTGTAAACACACCTCAGAAAACTGCATGCCAGAGTGGGCATGAACATTGCAGATGTTAAGGCACATAAGCCAGATGTAAAAGTCAATGTATAAAAATAGCATTTCAAGACACAAGCAGTGCTGAAGTATTGAAGAATCATCATAGCATGGAAGGGGGTGCACTTAGGGGATAACTCTAGAGGAATCAAGGGAAAGATGGATGGAGCAAGAGTGGACCAGTCTCAGAGGAAGGAAGTTGGAAAGCTGGACCAGGCTTCTGGAAAGCTCCTGTTTTCTTCTCTAAGTAGTGTGTGCACATAGATGTTTCTTCAATGAGTCATTAAACTACATTGTCCATGAGTGTACACTTACAAGTAAGATATTTTGGAATATCAAGCATTTGTAAAACTAAAGGAAGTCAAAGAAAAAAGTAGAATCAAGAATAAAAAGAAAAAAAAAACAGCTAGACAAAACCATGGTCAAACCATTTCCCAGTTCCAGCACATCTCAGGATTCTGTCAACACAGATGGCAGTCCCGAGAGACTCTACAATAGCCATAATTTCATTAGATGATTATTTGTTCTCGAGACATGGCCTTCCTGCTTAGCATAGGCTGGTGCCAAAGTTATCACATAGCAGCTTCACCCTCCCGAATGTTTGGATTCCAGGACTGAGACAGTTAACTCAGCTTTCTATGGCTTCTTTAAACCTTGTAGTCTCTGGCCACCATGGCCTAAAATTCATTAGCTTAGATCCTAAGTGAACTGCAATTCCAGCATTAGTTTGGAGTCCTCTTCCTGCCTGTCCCTAGGTTACACGCTAAACCCATTCTCACACTGTTATTAGTGAGTGGCTTCTGTGAAAGCCATAACCAGCTTGCCTGCAGCCTTGTGTCTCTGTCAACCCTCATCAGTCCCCGCTGTCCTTATTAGATCTCTTCCTCAGTTGTCATGAATCGCTTTTCTTGCATTGAACACTGACAAATCACCAGGTTTTCTGTGCCAATTCCAGGCAGAATCATCCCAGGTCCCTCTCCTGTCTTTAACTTGCTCCCCTGAATCTCACAATTGCTGTGATATCTCAAAAGTTCCTTAAATTCCACAAGGTAGGACTGAACTCCACTTGTGAAGTCAGTCTTCCTCTAGTTGCCATACTTATGCTTATGAAAGGATCCCTGCCATCTCCCTGAGCCCAAATCTAGGCTTTCCCTGTTGAATAAACACCCTCTCTTCCTCAGCTCCTGGATCTGTCAAATCACACATGCCTGAACACTGGGCCTTGCCTTCACCCTCTCATCATCTTTGAAAGTTAACAGTTTTCAAACATTAACTGACTTCCCAACCTCAATCAGCCTTGCAACTCCTCCATTGTACCCTCTGGAGTCTGACTTTGGTTATATCATTGTTCTGTTGAAAATAACCCGAAGAGCTCTCTCTTGAGTCAGATGCAGCACTGTTCTTCTTTCCCACACCCAGTAATCGAGAACATGGCCCTGAAGTGTCATGTAAACACAAATCTGCTATCCTTTTCTGGTACCAACCACAAGTCCAGCCAAAAGGACTGCTCGCTAATGCAGGATTCCTCCCTTATGGTACTGTCTTTTTTATCCTCTTTATAAGTCATCATATGGCCTCAAGTGGCACCCCTCTTCCTCTGAATCCCACAGTTCCTGTGTTTACCACTGAAGAATAGGGGAGATTGCACTCTGCAGTCTTCGTTGGGGTTGGTGCTCCTTTTTGGTTTGATCTCCCATTTGTGCCCTAGCCCAAAGGCTCATATTTCCAGATGCCATGTTATCTTATTGTTAGTCAAGGGAGTAAGACTTTATACAACTGAAGCTTGAAGACACAGGAGACTGCCTCAAGCATCAGTGTTCCCCAAGCTTGGAGTATAAAAGTACATGTGATCTCTCAAAACCTAGAAATGATCATCTGAGTGTGGCTTACAATGGTCCCATTCCAAAAAAGGCTGGTTGTCTTGTGAGTTTGAGGACTCAAAAATAAGAGACTCTTTTGGAAGCACTCTCTAGAGAAGAAAATGTGCTTATGTGAATATCACAACAATTCTGCACATCATGTCCAACCACTTGAAAACCCTGCATGAAAGAGCTCTTTGGGTATTCCCAAAGAAAGGGCTTCTTTATAAAGACAAAATTCTATCATTAGAAAGAATTCTCTTGACTTGACTTAGTTAAAATACTTCCATTCATATGGCTTTAGGTACATGGTCTCTACACCATGTTCTCATACATCCTAGGGAAGCTACCATTCTCAACCCACTCACAAGGAATCGAAACTTTGACGAATTTCTTTGAGTAAGAGACAGATTTAGAAAAGGTGAAAATGGACCAGGAAATGTGCCTTTGACTCAACCCTGAAACACTAGTGACTGCATGTGCTCAGAGCTGGATGATCTGGAATGGATTGACTCTGTGCAGAGAAGGATGTAGGCAATGCACTTAGAAGAGGAGCCTGGCAATGTGGAGGTCAGTATTCTTACATGAATCCAACCTAATGTTAGAAGGCCCAGTTCTTCTTGTAAGAATAAGAGTTCTTTCTCATTCTGAGCATAGCATTATCCCAGTCCTCTGTTATGCATTGAAATTAGTATGTGTGCTATAATATACTGTTCATTTACTATCTGCCAAAACAAAATAACTTGGTGCAATTCCCTGGAATTGTCAATCCCATTCTCTCATAAAACAAGGAAGTGAAGTCCCCAAATCAGTGAATGACTCTCAGCCTCCTCTCTCACCTCAGTGTTTCATCACCTTGACTCTTCCTGTGTTTTTCTGGGGTACTGTTGAAAAGCACAGGTGATAAGAAGAACCTTAAATGTATGTCTGTCTTAGCACATCTTGGGTCTAGCATATTCCTGCAAAAGCCAGTTGGTCTGCTCAGTGGTCTTGAGGTGTTTAATTTGTATTCCAAGGCTTACCAGACAGTAAGTGCTCAGACCAAGCCACAAAATAAATTAAGTCCCCCTCATTTTAGAATTAGTTAAGGTGTGTGTCTCCTGCCTCAATCCTACCCTCTATCTCCTGCAAGAAGTTTCATAAAAGACCACCAGATACATAAACAATAAGCAATACCATTTAATTCTCTGAGACAAAAATTTCAGCATGCAGATATCAAACCATTTGACTAAGTTGCCAAATAGTGACCCCAAGAGAAGCTTGCAAACTTCTTTGAAGCACAGTTAGGGAAATTCCGGCTGTGCTTAAGTGTACTTTGAAATGATTCGGAATAGATCTTCCTTGGTACAGGAATCAATTTATGACTGGCTCATGACATCTGGGCAGCAACTGTGGATGCAATGCCAAAGGTTTGTTTGCTCTTCTAGGGGCCTGTTTGACTGAAATGAACAAAAACGATTCCTTCTTGTGGTCAGGTATGACCCTGACTGGCTACGAGATTGGATGTACTTTCTGAGGGTCTGATGGAAGCCAGACATAAATCAACATAGGATACTGGGATAAAATGGAGCGGTGGTCTTAACAAACTGGCACCTGGAAAAAAATCAACTGGCCCTGTGAGGGTCAGTCCTGTTAAAAGTGGATGGCCACATCAAGTATTACCTCAAAAAACTATCTTCACTTTGAAAAATACCAATAATGGAAAGTAAAAAGAGTCATTGTTTTACGAGTGACACAACCTGTGAATTGGAAACTGTGGTAACTGGGCTCACTCCTAAACCTGTGCTGAGTCTTCTTCTGTGGACCAGAAAGGTGATGTGACTACTCAGCACAAGCAGTCTTCTGAAGATCAGAGAGCTCCTTCGCAGTGCTTGAAATCCTTAGAGTCACGTGAATATATCTGTTTTGGTTCTGTTTCACCAAACTCAGGACTCGATATGACTGGTGAGACACTCACCATCATTCCCTTTCTCAAACACAGAAAGATTTTGTTATGGAGAATATAGGAGCCATTCCCTGGTGACAGTTCTGTAGTCATGTATTTATTCTTCCTACCAAATTATGATGAACAGCATATTGACTGTGCTGTGCCACATTGACCCTATATAGTCCATCTTCCTCTGGTGATGTTGAAGCTACAGGATAGGCTAGCCTCTTCCTTATGCCAATCAATAGACTACAGGATGATGAAAAGAGAAATCTGGGCTCTGCTAGACACAGTAGTAATCCTGTGACTGGATGCTTGGATCAAGACAGAGAAATCAACAGGCTCAGCAATGCAGACATGTCCTGTTTACCTGTCAACTGTTTTGTCTAAAATATGTGCCATGTGGAAACAAGCTCAAGAACTACTCCTCAATTCCCTTATTGATACCAACACCTCTGGTCCTCAGGTCTTTGAATAACAATGAAAAGCACGTGTGTGAGCTACCATAAGGCCAGAGAGTTGAAGAGGCATGAAAAGGTGGACGGGGATTGGGGGATCAGTCACAGAAAAGGAGATGAAAGCTGCAGGTTCTCACGTTAAAAATTTATGATGTGTTATAAACGCTTCTTGTATGAGGCCCTGTTTCTCATAGTCCTCTGCCATTTGAAGGATGTACTTCTTCAGTTTGATAAAGGAGAGCAGGGGCAGTTTTTCACTAATCCCAATATTTAGCCCCAAAGAACTTAAAATTTGGAACCTCTCTTGGGGTGGGAGAGTTACGTCATCAGGTCTGCAGATGGTACTCCTGCTCTGAGACGGAAAGAGAAAATGGGGAACATCAAATTTCATCTCCTGCCATCTTGTCATCCAGCCCTTGTGTCATCCTAGCAGTCTGGAACACACACACACACACACACACACACACACACACACACACACACACTTTGTGTGTGTTAGAAACCTCTTACTAGAGGAATTAGAGCCAACTTAGTTCACAGTCCTCTGGTGATAGTGTAGCTACAGGAAAGGCTAACCTATTTCCTATAGCAATCAATGTGCTACAGGATGAAGAGAAGAGGTATCAGGGCTCTGCCACACACAGTAATAAGCCTGAGGTTGGATACCTGGGTGGAGATAGAGCAGTCAGCACACTTACACATGCAGACATGTCCTGTTTATAAGAAAACTCTTTTGTGTAAAAGCTGGGCCATTTAGGATGAAGCTCAAGAACTACTCATGAAATCCCTTATTGCTGATAACACAAATTTGGTCCTCATGTCTTTGAAGAGCAAGGAAAAGCTTGCATGTGAGTTGACAGAAATCTGATGAAAAGATGTCTTTGTCAAGTTCCATAAGATCAGCATGGGTGAGAAGCATGAGGAAGAGGACAGGATGAGCAAGGGGTCAGTCACAGACAAGGAAATTGAAACTGCAGGGTCTCTCATTCAATGTTTGTGATATATCTCAGATGTTTCTTCTGCAAGGCCTTGTTTCTGGAAGTCTGCTGCCATTTTTACAAGTCAGTGCTTCAGTTTAGTATAAGGATTACAGGAAACTTTATTAGTGATGTCAATATTCAGTTCAAGAGAGATTAAAATTTGGAAATGCTCTTGGGGAAGGAGACTTACTTCGCCATGTCTGCAGATAGTTCTCCTGTTTTAAAACAGAAAAGAAAAAGGGGGGGACCATCAAACTCCATCCGTTGCTATTATGACATCCTTTCTTTGTAGCAGTCTAGAACACACTGTGTGTATGTGTGAGATAAACCTCTCCCTAGAGAAATTAGAGCAAATAAAACATCTCTTGTGGTGATTCAGCTCAATAAATTTATTAAACAATCCCAGAATAGGATCCCCTTATTATTGTAGTAATATGATAGAGTCAGGAGTAGGCATGCCTGTGCCCATTTAAAATAATGTTGCTAGTTGGTGGTGGCACACACATTTAATCCCAGAAATCATGAGGCAAGAGTAGGTATATCTCTGTGAGTTTTAGTCCAGCCTTGTCTACAGAGCAAGTTTCAGGACAAGTTCCAAAGCTACTTAAAAAAAAACTTATCTCAAAAGAACAACAACAAAAAAGTGAAGGAGCTCTTGGGTAGCATTGAACTTAAGGGGCAGATCTTACAAACAGGTTATTTATTGATAATAGCACTGGAAGACTTTACATGCCTATAAGTGAATGTGCACACTTCAGACAGTTGTGTATAATCATAAGCTTGTTAGTCAACACATAGGTATGTCCTGATATCACTAAGCCAATTAAGGAACACCCTAAATTGGAGGAAGACCTACTCATGCCTTACACAATGCAATCCCACCTAGGAGCTAAAGGATTTGTGATGGGATTCCCTCAGTATTTAAATAGTACCTATGATGCTCAAAACTTCAAGAGTATTTGAGTGATAATTAGCAAGAAAAACTCAGTTCCTGCTATTTGAGGATTTCAGGAATTAAGACTAAGAAGCAGCAGATGGAAATAATCCGATATGGACCACAGTCTTACACATGCCAGTCTTGAACATTTTCTAGAGATTAGGGTGTTTGAGAGCTGAAGTGCAATGCAATCTAAAGACAAACTGCTCACAGTATTGGACTATCTTCTGTGACCCCACTGCTAATGAAGAGTAAATGTGAGACATGACCAGTAGGGAGAAAAATAGTGAGTTTCACTCATTTATACATAGAAAAAGACACCAGACTTTTAATTTTGCTAGATATGATTGCATGCAAATAACTTTTTTTTCAACTTCAATCAGACTTAGCTCTTTGGTGAGCTCTAGCAGGGATATGTCCTATATAACTCTGACAGATCTGTTGGTATGGTAGACAGGGCTTCAATCAATCACCTTTAACCAGATATACAAATAGTTAGGAAAGAAGATGCTGTGTGATTCCCCTGTGAAAGTTTTAGAACAATTGGTTGATAAAGCATCTTATTTGGCCTATGGCACAGCAGAATATAGCCAGGCTGCAAGAAATATATAGAGAGTAGGCAGAGTCAAGGAGAAGCCATGTAGCTGCTGAAGGAGACAGATTCCTGATCCTTACCAGTAAGTCACAACCCCATGATGATACCTAGATTAATAGAATGTGTTAATTCAATCCAAGATGTAAGAGTAGCTAGAAATATGCCTGAATCATTGGACAAACCATATATATGAACATTTGGTGAACAAACAAGCAGTCTCCCCCTACAATGATGTGGGATTTTCCCCTTTCTGTGATTTGAATGTCAATGGTTAATAAAGAAACTTCTTGAGCCAATGGCAGGGTAGAACAGAGCTAGGTGGGGAAAACTAAACTAAATGCTGGGAGAAAAAAGGTGGGGTCAAGGAGAAGCCATGTAGCCCTACCAAAGACAGATACCAGATCTTTACCTGATAAGCCACAGCCACGTGGTGATACACAGATTAATGGAGATGGGTTAATTTTTGTTAGCCAATAAGAAGCTAGAGCTAATGGGCCAACCAGTGATTTAATTGATACAGTTTCAGAGCAGTTATTTCAGGAGTCTGGTCAGCTGGGAGCACACAAGCAGCCTCACTACTATGTACAACCAGATCCTTTGCTTCTCTAATAATCAATATTAATGCTCACTATGTTCATGGAGATACAGGCTTTTAATTCTGCAATTTAGTGACTGAGATAGTTGTCATGATCTGCTTTACAGAGTGATATACTTAAAAACAATATTAATTGAAAAGATGGGATTAAATTAAAAAACCTAATTTAATTCAAGATGACAGTGACTGCTGACATCCACAGAAACATGGAGCAGCTCCAAGGAGCTTGAGAGACCTATGGGGGCTCATAGGGGAGATGAGGCGGTAGAGGATGAGACTTCAGAGTTCACAAAACCTCACAAACAACTAAAAAAGGCAGGTCCAATGGGAAGACACTTTTTAAAAGTGCTTTCGTGAAACTGAAAAATAAATGGCGGAGGAGAGCTCCGTGAAGGACCTGAGAAAAGGGAAGCTAGAGCTGCTGAAGCTCACACCAACGGAGATGGAGACAGTTTCCTCTAAAGACCTTCATGGTCTGTGCTGTATCTGGAGGCCACGTGGGTGCCCTTGGTCCCCACTGCCAACAGAAGCTATCTGTGCTGTCATTGTCTGTTCTGCCTAGCAAGTTTCTTTTTCTGTCATACCTGTCTGCAGACTGAGATCTGGAAAACTCACCTATACACAAATTGGCCAATAAATTATTTTGTTACCCAAGTTAACATTTGAGAAAATAGACATTGGTGATTGATGGAAATATGATTTACCCTTCAAGAAAGCCTTTGGACAGCATGTTCTGATAAGAAACAAATAAGAATTAATGTAAAGAGAAAAAAAAACTATATAAGCTCTTTGGTCATTTTTGGAAGCCTGGGAATTACTCAAAGAGATTTTACATGTGAGGTAAATCTCACATCAATGAGCCACATTCTCCAAAATTCTTTATAATCCACCTCATTTTCTTGTCTTTTATTTTTACTTTTACATTTTTCATATTTTAGTAAGGTAGACTCTTTTCCCATCTAATGTATCCTAATTGCACTTTCCCCTCCCTCTATGTCTCCACATCCCTTGCATTTCTGTCCCTTCCTGAACCAGCGCTTTTCTCTCTCATTAGAAAAAACAGGCTTACTACATATAAATAAAAATAATAAAATATAATAAGAAAAAACAAAAACCATCACATTGAAGTTAGAAAAGAAAAACTAATAGAAGGAAAGGAACCTATGGGAATCAGAAACACACCGATTCACACACTCAAAAATTCCATAAAATAGTAATTTTTCTGGAAAATTAGAATATGTTTGGGGAGGACCTGGTATACATAGAACAAGTCCTATGCTTGCCTTTTTCATCTCTGTAAGTTCATAAGAGCTTTGCTCAGTTGACTTAGGTGACTTTGCTTTCCCAGTGTCCTCCATACCCTCTGGCCCTTAAACTCTTTCTACCTTCTCTTTTTTAGGGTTCCCTGAGTTCTGAAGGTAGGAATTGGTGAAGATATTCCATTTAGATTTCTGTGTTTCAAGTCTTCTCTTTGACTTCGTAGTGTCTGACTGTGGTTCTCTGTATTTGTTCCCATCTGCTGCAGGAGGAAGCACTTCTGATGATGGCAGAATGATGCTTATGACCCATTCTTTATTGTCAAATAAATATATCACAATTCACAGCAGATGTTTTCATAGACCTCATAGCTCCATTTTACTGGAAAACTTCCTTGAATTTCTTAATGGAAGACTATTTGGCTCACGTCTTATCTTTTTTTTTTATATTTGATATGTTACTTTCTGTTTTCCTTCAAGAATACGTTTATATTATTTTTATTACTCAAAGGGTTCTTTCCAATCTGTTTCAATGCTTTCATTCTGTGAAATCTTGGCAGTAAAAACATTCCCACCTCTTTCTTTATGCCAGTTATCAGCTGATATCTCTGTGGTACTGAGATGTAATGGGTAGGGCTGGGATTGTACTCATCTCCCTCTTTCTGTCTTAGAATAATTTGGAATATGATATATAATGACCACATTTCCTGACTTACTTAATCTCTATAGGGAGCATAACATTTATCACACTATTTTTGTGGTGTTCAATCTCTCTAATTCATCCGCCCATTGTTTTCTTCAGCATCTGAGTATTCCTTGGAGTACTCACATTTTGTCCCTTTGATGGTCCTAAAATGTGTGTACTTATCCCTTCCCTTGCCCTTTCTCTGGGAAAATTAAGCCTGATCTTGCCACAAATTTCAACCCTACCAGAGCTGGCAGGTTACGATACTTACTCTCTGGTTCTAAGGCACTAAACTTCTTCATCTTTGCCCTTTCTTGGTATTTAAAAACAAACAAACAAACATATTACCCATGACCAGAAAGGTATTGTTTGTCTTCTGTCATTTTTCAAATCATTCTGCCTTCTGGGTACTACTCAGTTCTCTACCATACATAGCAAATATCCAGCACTGTGATGTGTTCCTGATACAGTGGACTCAGTGTGTCAGTTTCACATGCTTTTAAAACTGCAAGTTTCATTCCCTCTACTGCAATTGGGTCTCTATGTTCCTTGTACCAATGCATAATGTGGGCACTCATTCTTGTTGTCTCAATGCTCCAGTTATTAACTACTACGATGTAAAAACACAAAGACAATGTTTCCTTTCTGTTCCAACAAAGAAGCTTTAGGATTTTATTTTTATTTTCTTTAGCTGTTATTGTAAGTAATCTTAGGCAAACTTTGACATGTGGAATAAACCACTGACCATCTTGGACCTTGAATCTCCAAAGCATCTAATATTGAATCAAACAAGCACTTTAGAGCATACATTCCTCAGAATGCATCAATGTAGAATCAGAATGTAGAGCTTCTCATTTTATCCATTCTGTAACTCTAACTAAATTGTTGGAAGCCCTGCTATTCAGAAACTGTGGAGTGGTTTTGACTTAAGAACATATATAGTTACATACTGGCTGTATTTAAAAGTGAGATGGGTAAAGAAAGAATTTGTTGAACATATGGGAAGAGCAGAGGAACCACATACTGACTTTGGAGATTTTTCAGGAGATAAGAATGAAGACATAAAGAGTTCCTGTGAAAACACAGTGTTTTCATCAGCAATGAAATACATTCTTCTCTCAGATTCATAGGACACTAAATAACCCAAGTTTGTGATATTCAAACAGCAGATCATTATCTAATTGATTATTTATTAATAAGAAACAAAGAGGCAGACTAGAGGTGATTCAGTGGCTAAGAGCAGGCCTGACTCTTGCACAGGACCTGAGTTCTTATCCCAGCACCTACATCAAGAGGCGCTCAACTAAGTTCAGCTCCTGAGAATCCAGTGTTTTGTTCTGACCACAGACATTGCACTCAAGGGCAAGTGTTAACAGATACTCAGGAATACACATAATTAAAGAAAAAAGTCAATCTAAAAGAAAGAAACAGAAGCAGCGACGATCATGATCCATTACACTTGCTGTAGTCATTAGAATACAAAAGCCATGGGTTTGATCTTGGCATTTTCATGCATCTGCACCACAAACGCTCCCATAATCCATCTTTAATGGGGACAGGTGAGAAGCCATGGCCATCTCACTTTGAGGTCTGTCTGGACTTGCCCAGATATGCCCAGATAATCAGAAATGTATTAGAGTATTTGCTATTTGCTCAGTCAATCAAGTTTGTTGGGGGTGACCTAATTTTCCCCGTAATTCACCTAGATGTGTATGAAAGAAGCCTGCTAGCTTCTCTGGGGGTCACCACCATTTTGTTTTGTGACTGACTTCAGTATGCTGGAAATAAACTTTCTTGCTGATTGCTTATATGATTGGTGGTATTTATAAGGTGATCTCGGGATCTCAACCCATGTTACTTTTAATAAATTAACAAGAGCTGGTTTATACCAGTAATCAGATTGGTGACTACCATAATTTTTATCATAAAGCCTTCATTTAGTACCTGATGGAAGTAGATGCAGAGATTCAAGTCAAGGGAGTCTAGTCAAAGAGAGGGAGGAGGTATTATACAAGCAAAGGAGGTCAAGATCATGATAAGAAAACTCACTGATGAGATTTATGGCATGGGGGACCCTGGCTGTTACTCTTGCTAGTGTGGGGGATTACATGATGGGTAAGTGACAGATACATAAGCCATGCAGAGAGAGCATGGGCACAGAGAGTTTATTTACTGGATATTGGGAGGGTTTAAGCATAGTGGGTATGGAGGAAGAGAGGAGGACGACAGAGGGGCAGGAATGGTAGGTAGAGGGCTGCCACCTCTTTAGAAGGAGCGTGGGCAGAGAGAGAATAGATGAGAGAATGGAGACCAGCTTGCCTCTGCAAGCTTATACCTTAAAGGCATAGGGTACCCAAGTGACAGGCCAGGCCAAGTAATTATAATTTTAATATTTCCATCTTTTTCTTACAATAAAGGCAAAATGTTAGGCATGGCATATTAAGAGGATGAAGGCATTCAGTTCTTGAGACTTCTCTCTGTTGATTTATGAGCATCAAAGTCTTGGGGAACTTGAGAAAGCTGGTATGCTGGCTACATCCTAGGGTAGCTGGTTGTTTCACTCCTGTCTAGAATGTTTGGTGTGGAACTGTCTCGTGTCTCTTGGACCTGGTGAGGTGTTGGCAGGAAAGAAGATAAGGTTAAGTTTAGGAAGAAAAAAAATTTCTTTAGGACCTGGTAATTAAGAATGAGGGTGTCAGTACCAGGGAATGGAGAGAGGGGTTTATCTGACATGTTAAAGGCGAATCCTTCAATTTGGCTCCCTGGAACTCACATAATATTTTTAAATTTGTGAAAATATAAGTTTCAGACACATACATATATTTGTGTATGTATATATGTGTATGTATGTACATGTATGTAATTTTGTACAAATGTATGCATAGCAAAAGCCATAGTAAATGTAACAACATGGTACTGTCATAAGAACAGAGACATAGACAGAAAACCAGAATTCACACAGTATGAACATCTGATATTTGAAAATACTACCAAGAACATACACAGGACAGACAGACTTTTCAACAAGCAGTGGTGGACAGATTGGATATAAATAACCAGGAGAATGAATTTTTCCTTATCATAGTACATAAAAAGTGAATAAAAATACATTGAAACTCCATTTGTAAAATCTGAAACTATAAAATTACTAAAGATAATTTATGGAAGACACTCTAACATTTTGACATAGGCACAATGTTTGTGTAGGTTTCCCAAAGCAGAAGCAAAAAAGGTACAAATGAACAAATATAATCCTATCTCAAGCTGAGAGCACATGCCATGCAAAAAATAATCAATAAAGCTTCAAACCCACACTCCTCACTCATGATTTGTATCCAGAAAGATTAAACAAAGAACTCAATAAGAGCAAAGCCACAAGTGCACAGAAAATAATGGGCTAAAGGTCTGAATAAGCTTCTCAAAAGATGATATTCAAAGAGTCAACCAATAATCCTGAAAATGACCATTGAATCTAATCATCAGGGAAACAAATTCAACCCAAATAAGGTAACATCTCTCCCAGTTTGTATCACTGTCATCTCAATTACAGAGATAACAAATGTCAGGAAAGAAGAAGAAATGATGAACTCTTCTGAATTTTAGACAGAAATATAAACAAATCCATCTATTATGGAAATAAGTATGGATATTTTCCTAAATATTAAAAATACAAAAAATATTTTTTCATTATGCTCAATGCATTGACACATAAGAATAGGCCATTAAGCCAGAGAGATAATGTACCCCTGAGGTTGTTTTGTCCTCTCTGTGTGCTGTGATTAGCATTAATGAATAAAGAAACTGCCTTGGCCTATTGATAGGGCAGAACTTTAGTAGGCACGGAAAATAGAATTGAATGCTGGGAGGAAGAAGGGTGGAGTCAGGGAGAAGCCATGGATCCTCTGCCTATTCCTGGGAATTGGAATGCTATCTTGGGTAAAACAAAGTACGAGATGGGTTAAATGCATAAGGCCAGAAGGGCAAATAGGAAGACTATGGCCATATATAGTCAATATTGCAGTAAATTTGTGGGATTGTGACCTATTGCAGCAATGAAATACCCAGATTAACATTCCTGCAGCCCCAAAAACTTACGTTTCTGAGGAAAATATTAGAAAATATTACAGATGATGGACACCAGTCATTCAGGCTGTGCAAGAACACAAAACAATTGATAAACCCTCAGAGGTACCAACAGCCCTACCTTTAAAATGGTTAACTGAAAAACAAATACGGGTTAAGCAGTGGCATCTGGATGAGGAAAAGTTTCAGGCTTTAGAACAGCTGGCACAAGAGCAATTAGATGCTCGACATATAGAAGATTCTACCAGCACTTGGTATTCTCCTGTATTTATTGTTAAAAAGAAATCTAGGAAATGGAGAATGGTGACAGATCTAAGGGCTATCAACAAGGTTATTCAACCTATGGGCCCTCTACAATCTGGAATTCCTCTGCCTTCTCTGTTACCAAAGGGATGGCCTCTTATAGTAATTGATTTAAAGGAGTGTTTCTTCACTATACCTTTACAAGAAAAGGATAGAGAAAAGTTTGCCTTCACAGTGCCTACTTATAATAATTCTCAGCCTACTAGAAGATATCAATGGACTATCGTACCACAGGAAATGCTCAATAGTCTCACCCTGTGCCAATACTCTGTCAGATAGCCTTTGGCAATAGTATGTAAGCAATTTCCTAAGTCTATAATCTTCCAGAAGGCAGAATTATATGCTATTCTTATGGTACTAAGGGATTTTAAAGAACCTCTCAACATAGTTATTGATTCACAATATGCAGAAAGCATTGTCTTACATATTGAACCTGCTGAATTTTTACCAGATGATATGGAATTGACTTCATTGTTCATCCAGGTGCAAGACATAATCAGGAATAGACTTTGTCCTATATACATGACACACATACAATCCCAAACATGTCTGCTAGGTCCTCTAGCACAAGGTAACACAGAAATTGATCAATTATTAATTGGAAGTATGTTGCGGGCCTCTGAATTTCATAAAAACATCATATCAATAGCAAAGGTTTAAAGAAAGAGTTTTCTATTACATGTAATCAAGATAAGGAGATTATAAAGAGGTGTCCTACTTGCTCTTTCTATAATAAAACACCATTGCCTACAGGGAATAACCCAAAGGGTACTCAAAGGAATTAAATCTGGCAGATGGATGTGTTCCACTATACATAATTTGGTAAATTAAAATATATACATCACACCATAGACAAGTATTCAGGTTTTTAATGGGCAACTGCCTTGAGCTCAGAAAAGGCTCATTCAATAATCACACATTTATTAGAAGTTATGGACATCATGGTCATTCCTGCACAAATAAAGACAGACAATGGACCAGCATATGTATCTAAGAAAATGAAATGCTTTTTTGCTTATTATAATATAAAGCATATTACAGTTATACCAAATAATCCTACAGGTCAGGCAGCTATAGAAAGGTCAAATCATACTATAAAGGATATGCTGAACAAAGAGCAAGGTATGGAAAATATCCTGAGAAATAGATTGCATATTGCTTTATTAACCTTGAATTTTTTAACACTAATGAGAAAGGGACAACAACAACAGCAAGACATTGGATAAGAGAAAAGTCTTCTGAATTAAATCAATCGGTCTATTTCAAGGATGTGCTGACCTCACAATGGAAACCAGAAGATGTGCTATGCTGGGGAGAGTGTTTTGCTCTTGTTTCCACAGGAGAAGAAAAATTATGGATACCATCAAAATTAATAAAGATTTGTTTAGGAGAAACCTATTGAAACAGAGAAATTACAGCTCACCCAAAACAGTGACAACCATGCAGGTGTAAAGACAGCCATATAGAGTTGGGCAGTGTTCTGCTCTTATCTTTGCAAGAAAATTACACATTGAAAAATTAGACTTCATCAAAAATTCAAAAGATCCTGGATGTTTGAATGCTCACAGAACAAAAAATAACTATCCACTAAAGATCATCTAGAAAACAGAATATGGATTATGTATAAAGGTACTGGTTACACTTACATTTATACACACATCCATGCACACACATCTATCATATCTGTTTGTCTGTCTGTCTATCTTAATATATTTTGTTGGTTTTAGAGTTGGATAATGGCTCTGTACTTCTCAAAATCCAACCTTGTTGTTAAAATGAACATTTAGAGTTTTTGTCTCACATCAGCAACCATCTGGTATGGAACAGAAGGAAGACTTTAGGAAAAAAATTACTTTCTTAGTGCCTATATCGTATTCTTCACTGTATATATGTTTATATGAATGATGCTTAAGTTTTCCATGATGAACAATAAATTTTCCTACAGATCCTTTTTCTGCAGTAATCTTTGAAGTATCCAGGGAGAAGATGGACCCCACAGCAACCATTCCACCTAGTTGAGATGACATCATGAGGTAGACAGCACTACTATAAAATTGTTTTGTGTACCAGCTACTGAAATGGTGCACCTTCTCATATTCTGGCTGGAACTCCAAATGAGAACTTTGGAAAAAAAACACCTGTTGACTGATTGGAAATTGTTTTCAACTATACTAGACAGTAATTTTGGAACTTAACCGCCACTTAATTTTTGCAGGATCCCATTAAGAAAACATCGCCCCCATAACAGCAGGAAGCGGTTCTAGAAGATGATGGCCCCTATTTCTAAAAAGTTTGTCCATAGGGTTGGGAACACTTTTTAAGGGTTGTTAATTATTAATTGTACTAGATAGAGGGTTGGGGTGAAAACTATGTTTGTTCAAGAAAAGGGAGAGTAGTAATAGTGGGTAATAGAGTGAATACTTATGAGTTATTATTTATGGATAATTTACATTGATATAGTTTTTATATATTGATACAAGTTCAAATTATATTTGTTAGTTTTGTTTACATTTTTTGTACATAAATACAAAGTTATTTTGTCAGATTGTATATATGCATGTTTCTACCTTGGTTTAGGACATTTTGTATATGGATACAACTTTTAGGGTATATTTTCATATTGTTATAGGTCAATAGTTGTTCATGTTTGTTGTACATACAGCTAGATAAATTAGGTTCTTTAGATACATAGAAATTGTGTTCTGTCTAGATAGGTATTCTTCTACCACTTCAAGGATCTGTGGAACATGGCATTTAAATAATTTAGGGCTCTGTTGACATGAGACATGATTGCTTCTGACATCACCAATCTATTCTCAAGAGAATGTTGAGCACCAAAGATACTCCACTTGGAGCTTGTTTTCTTCTTGGCAAAACTGGCCTTTGGGCAAGGAACTGACAATGCCTCAACCACTGACAAGTTACATAGTATCCAGAAATGGATAAACAGAACTGACAAATCTTGCTAAGACAGGGTAAATGGTTTTGAAAATTTTCCTGCCTCTGAAAATAGTCTGTCAGTTACACTAGGACTTAGGCAAAGCTGGTTACCTCAACGTTGCAAAATGAAACTTTGAGTGATTGCTCAGGTAGCGAATTGTCTCTGTCATATATTGCTCACTTTGGGAGCTACTTGATTATATTTCTTGCCTGCTCAAGTAATATTATCATCTCCATTCTCTGACCTTTGATGGTGTTTAATATTAAATAGTTGCAGTTACTGTACTCTTATGATCTTGCCAAACCATTTTCTATACAAGACTTAGACTCTGTGGGATAGAATATTTATTAAACCATTTAGCATATGTTCCTTACTTAATATTGTTTATGCTGATTGTAATTCTAATCTTATACTTGATATCTGTTCCTAGTGTATATTGTTTTGTATCAGGGTTGGAACTCTCTTATTTAAACAAAAGGGGAAGGTGCTGCCGGAGCTCCTTCCACTCCTTCGACAATAGCCTTTAAGATACTGCTACATCCATGGCTGTCTCGCCAGTGTAGCAGAAATGCTGACTGGATGTGCAAATATTTCCAGTAGGAGTGGGATTTGTGCTTCTCGGAGCTGTGTGTTCCAGGCGGTCCCTTGGCAATCAGTTGTGGTGTAATGCCACCTGAGTCGCCATTTGTACTGACTCGACTTCGCTGTCCTTGGAGCCATAATGTGTGTCTTTTCCCTTGTCTGTGATCCTTACATATTGCTAACAGATCAGACTATTCCAGGCAGTTGTGTATATAAACACGACTGCTGAGGACATTTTTGAATTCTGCTCCACTATTAATTAAAGCCTTAAAAAAGTAACCAGTTCTGGGAATTGCCAGAATCATCATTAGGACAATTCCTTGATGATGTGGAATAAAAGGAGTTAATATTAGCAGAAAAAACCTTAGAAGCCTTCTACAGGAAAACAGCATTAGGCATTTATGTACAACTTAACAGGAGGCCTATGCAACCTTCCTTATGGCCAGAAAACCTAGGCTAATTACAACATCTGACCCTGAGAGTTGGGAAGGGAAAGGAGTTGAGATTAATGGTACAAAATGAGTCTCAGAAAGTTTTTCCAGGAAGATAGTAGCCTTCTTCTTTCTCACCCAGACACACAAGGCCACTTAGCTGAGCCCAGCCAGCCACCTGGTATAAGCTGATAAAGGTGGGCTAACTCAAGAACAGTGGTCTCTCTAATAACAAGAAAAAAGAGCTGACTTAACAGAATATGAGGGAACATAAGTCCTTGTACCCATGCCAAAGCATCTTCAAAGATTCTCTTTGTAAAACTGTTTTGTGCTGATCTTTTCTATTTTATAATCTGATGATGTATGCCTTTACCAAGTTCTCTGTTTGATTAAGATATAAAAACCTCACACTGAAAGAATAAACTGGCAGCAGTATGTCACATTGAGAATGACTGTCTGTCAATTTCCTCACCGTATCCTGATTTCTCCTGTGCCTTTGCCCTGATTCCCTTACAGTCTGAGTGGCTCCCTTGAGCTGGTCCGTAGCAAGATACCAGCCCACTGGGGCGTGGTCTCTTATTCTTTTAAAAAGTATCAGGAACCAGACACTCTCTCTTCTCACTTGTGGCTCCCATTCTGGTGGCTAGACTCTGTTTACTGTTTACTACAAGAGGTCTGTTGTTTGGGATGGTGATCTGTAAGTTTTTCCCCTTAAATAAATAACCCCTTTTATTATCCATAATTCTTAACTGGTGTGAAATTGTTTTTGCGGTTTCACCCAAACCACAGGTAGAGGAAAAATATGATCCCAAAGCCGAGACCAAAGTTCAGGCAGAGCAGCACTGTGAGTACAATGATCACACACAGCCTGGTCACAGGGATCCGCTGTGAGCCACAGATGATCCTCACCAGCAGGGTGAGGCTGGACACACAGAGAACCACAAATAAAACAATTGACCAGGAAGCTGTAATGTAATTTAATGTCTGACATTGAAAAGAGTCAAAACTATTGAACAGAAAGTCATATGCCTCCTCATGCAGGAGACTCAAGGGCAGGGACAGAGCCCAAAGCAAGGCACATGTGACAGCTGATGTGTGCGTTGGGACGTTGACAGTGATACCAGATGGGCTACAAAACAGACAGGCAGTGTTCAGCACTAATGGCAGTGAGAAAGCTCAGGCCAAAGAGACAATCAAATCGTGACAAAACATTAAAAACAATAAGGGCTATAGATGAAAATGGAGTAGAACATGTAAAGGAAAAGATGAAGGAAATATACAAACTGAAAGCTTAAGAAGAGAAAGTCAGTCACAGACAAGGTGAGGTGGTAGACAGAGAAGGCATTCCTGCTGCATGTGCAAGCCCAGAAGCCACAACACTATGGCATTTCTTGCAATTCCAACCAGAACAAAGAGGGAAAGACACATTGTAGCTTGGAGCATGATTTCACAATGTGAAGAATCAGTGTAGATGCTTCCATTTGGTGCTGTGATGGTAGCTTCCCTGGTTGAGATTTTGGAATCCTTGCTTAGGAAATCCCCAGTAGTGCTCCTGCAACAAAAATTAAAAAAAAAACATTAGCACATGCTGTGTACTCTCTGATATCCCAGGACTACATTACTCTGTGGTAATGAATGAGTTGATTCATAAGGAGTAGAAATAGTATGTAGAGATTAAGTAATTTATCAAATCCAATATCTTTGAAGCCTTAATTTAAATCCAGTTTTTTTTGGGGGGGCTATCTATAACCCGTGCTCTGTACTGATCTAAGAGTAGTCAGTGGTAGGATAAAGACACTCAGTTTCTCGAACCATGTGAGGAAGAAACACAACAGTGAACCCAAATATCTTTCTGTCCTAAAACTGGTTCTTCTGTGTACAGTAACTTGACCATTGGCTGCTCTCAGTCCTGGCAGGGAGAGGCTGTCAAATGGAAAATATGGAAATCATGAAAAAGAGTAATGAAGGAAATGGCAAATCTTGCTAAGACCCGTATGAAAAGACACTGACCTCTAGGCAAATGTTAATAAGATGTGACAGAGAGTCCTTCACTGAAATCTGCCTCTGCTCCTGTAGCTCTGAGGACCAACAATGATGCAGCTCTTTGGTGTGACTTGGTGACGCTGCCAATCAGCAGACAATAACTTTCTTGGCAAGATACTCTTCTACCTTTCTGTATTTGAGAAATCACTCTCACACTTTAGCCTATGCTCATTAGGAACAACATTTTGGAGCTGGGATTTGTCTTCAGGAACTGAGTAGATGCTTCTGATGCAGAGGAGGCATATAAAAACATTGAACAGACCTTATGACTTCCAGTATGTACACTGGTAGCAAATTGCATACCCGGTACCTTCAAGTGCAGATGTCCACTAAGATGCTTTTTGGCATCTGCCCCAATTACACTCATATATCAGCCTCTCCCATCACATCCTTTTAGGTCTACCACTCTCCAAACAATTGCTCATTCTTCCTTCAAGGACCAACTTCCATCATAGGTAGCAACATTGAGCAGTGTCAGCTTGTGGAGTGTGGCTGTGTAACTGAAGTATAAACAGATCATGTCTCACGTATCAGCCTCTCCCACTGCATCCTGAATGGTCCAACTCCCTATAAGTAATTGCTGTTATTTCCATTAAGGAACAATCTCCATCAAAGCACCAATGAGCAGTATAAGCTTGAGGTGTGTTACTATATAACTGAGGTGTGTTACTATATAACTGAAGCCTAACTATATTATGCCTCACATAAAAGCCACCACCATTCCTTACTAAATGATCCATCTTCAAGTAAGTAAACATTCTTCTCTCCACTAAGGGATAATCCCCATCATAAAACCAATGAGCAGTGTCAGCATAGGGTGTGTTACTATATTACTGAAAGACAAACATACCACACAGTCTTGAAGGGCTCTGCATGATGAATGTGGTGTCACTATTGATATTGATATTGCTCTTCCACAGCAGTGCTGCACTAAGTGTGTTTTGTCTTCCAAATGACAGTCAAGCTGACATTTCCCTTGAAAGTTCTACAGGTGTCCTCAGTTCCAACGCACACCCATCGTCACACTTTCATTACTAACATCTCCAAATAGAAATGTTATTTTTGTTTTACATTGTCAATGGGATGAAGTGTGTTGGCCCATTCATCTCATAATTTACAGAGTTTAGCATTTGTACATTTTTATACCACTACATAAAATTCATTAACCTTTACTTTGTAAATTCTCAGAGTCTAAGTCCTTTCTTCAGTGATTTACCTTTATATTCTTCAAATCACAGGCACCATAAGTTCCTATTCAGATTTTTTAAAATGCTGTTTCACTGAGCATACACGAGGTAGATGTCCTTTGGAGGTCATGGGAAGAACGCTGTGCTTTGCATATGGCTTAACTGTGTCCTGCCCAGCCAGTGGTAGGCAATTGTTCACTTATTATGACAGCTTGGAGGAGATTTGGTGTGGGGGCTTTGAAGAAGTGTTTGTGACTAAGTGTAACCATAGAAACTTTCCAATTGAGCCTTGTAAAAACTCTGATATGACATGTGAGTTCCTATACATGTGCTGGAGTAAATGACAGATCAGAAAGCTTTAAATCCAGGTCCTCATTAAAATGTTTATTGGTGTTTGCTTTGTTTTACTCACACATCAACTTCTTCCATTAATATTTGTTACACATCTCTAAGCACCTGATTTTCTTTGATGGTGAATTTCCATCATAAGTAGCAACATCAAGCATTGTTAGTTATCTTCTAGAATTTTGTGATTAAAGAATAAATGTATTATTATGACACTCAATACCTTGTGGTCACAATGAAGTTACACATACAGTATATCCATCTGTATAGCTCTCCTTCAAATTATATAAAAACATACACAATTGAACAGACTCTGAATTCAGTTGTTCAGATGTTACCACATCCTAATCCCATGATCTAATTACTTTTATTATTAGTATCTCTGAGTACAAACTTATTTTGCTTGTTGATGTATCCATATGAAATGGATCTATATACAGTCCTGAGGAAATGCAGAATTCCACACATGGAACTCATTCTTCTCTCTCATTTAGGAAATTTGTTCTTTACTTATGTTTTTATAACATACATGCTCACAGATCATTTTCTATGATTTATACTTTTGTTCTTAATGCTACAAACACTTTAGATATTTATTAGTAATGTGAAACTTAATGTCATAGGAAATGGTCAAGGGCATCAATTTGGTGGGTGTGGTGACAGTAACCTGATTTGAATTTGTTTGAACTCTTTCCTCCCCTATGCTTCAAATGATTGGTGCTTGTTCCTCAGGGTAGAAATTTGGAAATTTTGTATGATTTTTAATAGCAAAAGCTTAGGGGATATGTCCCGCACTACTGTCTCGCCAGCAAGAACGACGCGGGGCACGTAGGATCCTTCTGCAGAACAGCTTTTTAATGCATCTTGAGAGCGAGAGCATAAGCCAACATGGTGGAGACCCAGAGCGAGGTGAACCCAGCCCTTATATAGGAAACAGTCCCCGCCTTGGACGTGTCACTCTCAGATTGGTCAGCTACCCATCATCCCAGATGATGCCTCGGGAGAGGCAGGGACTACAGCGTTGGAAATTTACCAACACATGCACGTTATCCTGTTCACCGGGCGGGGGAACCGGATGTCAGCGCCATCTTGCAATGGCGAATGTGGTTGCAGTCCTCTACATCTCCCCCTTTTTTTTACTTCTTTGCAGAAAGGCAACTCCCTCAGAAGGCAGAGATAGAGGTCGCACTTCCCAAAGTGGAAAACATTATACTGGGCTTGCATGGAATCTGCCCCTAGGTTCATGACACCTGGAACTTATCCGGCCTGCCCTCTGCCATCTTTCTGGGAAAGGGAATATACGGCAGGAAACCCTTATGCAGGGCGACATATCTCTCAGAGAGGGCCATTCTCTGTGCGATGCTCTTTAGCTCGACAACCTTCAGGGCTAGCTAAGCCAAGTACTCCACCCTGTGCAATGGACAGAGGTGTCCTAGGGGTGCAGGAGCTGGTTGGCATAAACCTTACTGCTTCAGCATAGATAACCACACATCAGCAGAGGTTCCCTGTTCCAGGGCAGCCAGCGCTTGTGCAATAACCACACTTTGTCCCTACGACTTTGGGATTTGAGTCAGCAGACCATCCAGAGGAGAAACACTGATCCACAGCATAGGGCTGTTCCAAACATTCCCACCCCCACCCAATAAGCTTATAAATAGAAGGTAGGGGAGCCCCAGAGTCTTATTGGTTGTAAAATAAAAAAAAAAAACGAGGAAACACTGCCACTCTATGGCTGACTGGTGTTGGCTTCAGGAAGGCTGAGAGTATCCCCCATCGCTGCTCCTTCGTAACCGTTTTCATCCATCCGCAAAATGGTAGGAGGAACAGAAGCCAAATCTTCAGGCGAGTCCGCGTGTTGTGGGTCACCCCTCACCGTTCGGGTCAGTCTTTCTGGCACCCAGAATGGATTTTCCTGGTCCTGTGGGAACACACAAACAGCTCCCCTGGATCTCAATAGGATGGGATCCGGGCCTTTCCATTCATTAGAAAACACATCTTTCCATATAACCAAATCCTTGGGCTGCTGCGGATCCGAACTATGTCGTGTTGCAGCATTCTGGCCATTATCATCCAGATTTAAAAAATTTATAGTGAACAGAGCCATGGCAATGGCTACTCTTGGTGTCGGGGGTAATTCCTTCAATATTCCCCCTTTTTGTTTAAGTAGATAAGATTTGAGTGTGCGATGTGCTCGCTCTAAAATACCTTGCCCCTGGGGGTTATAAGGCAGGCCTGTAATGTGTGTGACTTGCATCTGTGCACAAAATTGTTTAAACTTTTGAGAAGTATAGGCAGGCCCATTATCCGTCTTTAAAGATGTGGGCTTGCCCCAAGCACTCCATGCCTCAAGACAATGTTGAATGACATAAGAGGTTTTTTCTCCTGTAAGTGGTGTGGCATGAATAACGCCAGAGCATGTGTCAATTGACACATGCACATACTGAAGTTTTCCAAAGGCAGTGATATGAGTCACATCCATCTGCCATATTTGCAAAGGCGCAATCCCTCTGGGGTTTACGCCAGTGTGTCTGACAGGGAGAAACTGGCAACAATTGTGACATTGGGTCACAATATCATGAGCCTCCTTTCTGGTAAGAGAAAAACATTTACGCAGGGTTTCAGCTGTAACATGAAAATTATCATGAAAGGTTTTAGCGGTCTGTAACGGGGAGGCAAGAGCTACCGCAGCAAGCTGCGTAGCACGATCAGCCAGATCATTACCTAAACTCATGGGGCCCGGGAGCCCCGAATGTGCTCTTATGTGTGTGATAAAAAATGGAGCTCTCCTATTTAGTAAACGGTCCTATATCCTCTGGAAAAGAGCTGGCACTGTACTAGTAGGTTTTATAATTCCAGCGGTCTCTAATAATTTAACAGCATTAACCACATAGGCAGAATCAGAAACAATATTAAGAGGACAATGAAATTTTTGAAGAATCTCTAAAACCACCATACATTCCACCACCTGGGGTGAGGTGGCAGAAAAGTTCTTTGTATATATTTTAGAATCCACAACATAGGCTCCCACACCATTTTTGGAGTCATCTGTATACACCATCACCCCGTCTTTTAGCGGGGCAGAAGACGTAACTCGGGGAAACACAATGGGATGACATGCAGCAAACTGCAGCAGAGGGTGTTTGGGATAATGATTATCAATTTTTCCTGAAAAGGTGGTAACCAAAATTGCCCAATCGTCAGAGGTGGCGGCCAAAGTTTGTATCTGAAAGGAGGTATAGGGAACTATCATAACCGCTGGATGCTTACCAAAATGACTAACAGACATTTTAAGGCCTTTAAGGGCAATTTGAGCTATAGCAGCAGGATACCAATCAACACTTTTGTTAGGAGAAGCATGCGGATGGATCCACAGTAACGGTCCATCCTGCCATAACACAGCAGTGGGTAGCTTTCTTGTTTTAAACACACATAGAACAAATGGTTGAGTTTCATCAATACGGCACAGCTGTGCCTCCTTAATGGATTCCTCCACTAGTAATAAGGCTGCTTCTGCTGCCGGCGTCAAGGTCCGAGGGGAGGTAATATGAGTATCCCCTTCCAAGATATCAAACAATGGCTTCAAATCAGCAGAGGGGATTTTTAAAAATGGTCACAGCCAATTAATATCTCCTAACAACTTTTGGAAATCATTTAATGTTTGCAAATCGTCCCTATAAATTTTTATTTTTTGTGGTAGAATCTTTTCAGGAAGAATAACAGAACCTAAGAATTGGCCAGTGTCTGTAATCTGGACCTTCTCAGCAGCTATTTGAAGACCCCATAGCTGTAAACTTTTAATGAGCAATGGGTAGGCTTCCCTTAGGACCTGTAAGTCCTCATGACACATGAGTACATCATCCATGTAATGAATCACAAGCAAACGTGGGAAACGTTCACAAAGCGGTTCAAGAGCCTCCTGCCTGTCCAATTGGGCTAATGTGAAATTAGCGGTCACTCCATATTTTCTAACTGACTCTGCTAATTCTTTTATTTGGTTGTACTCCACAGGCGCATACACCCGTCCATTTTCCCCTTCGTAAACGGGGAAGGCCAGGTGCAGCTTTCTCTTGACCTTGTCAGGGATAAATGAAAAAGTCTTTGGCCCAAGGTGTTCCTCATAAGGGGGCGCCGAAGGGGCAGTCGGGCGAGGGCGCAGCTCGTAAGGAGGCGGATGGGCCCTTTGGGATGACCTCATGGCCCTACCACTGGTTAATTCTGCCTCCTCCTCTGTATCTAGTTCTTCTACCTCTTCTCCTGAGCCAGAACTTTCATGCTCACTTTCATGGTCACTTTCAATTTGCAGAGCTTCAAGCTCCTGCAGAGGATATAAACTACTGTCCTTTCCTTTTTTCTTATTGTTGGTTCCAGAAATCTTTCGACCTTGTAAGTCAGTCCTCTCCCCCATTCTTATTTTCTTAAAACCACTGGACGGTCCTTTTTCCTTATTTGAGACTGTGCGCGCACCTAACCTCTCACTGTACTCAGTTTCTGAAATGCTATCCTGGACTTCCTCCGTTGCAGCAACCGCCTGGCAGGATTCATCTTTTAAGCAGTCTTTGGCAAAAAATAAGAGGACTACTAAAAGAGGTAGCAAGGCCCCTACGAAACCTTCCCAGTGCGGAAACAAGTCAAGCTCAAAACCGAAAAATCCAGGAAAAGTCATACCTCTCTGAGCATACAGACCTGCAGTTCTGAATCCTCCTTGTGTCCAAGGGGTCTCCGGCACTGCGAGCAGTTGTCAGGGTCCCTCAGCGTCCCAAGGGATTCGGCACCAGATGTCCCGCGCTACTGTCTCGCCAGCAAGAACGACGCGGGGCACGTAGGATCCTTCTGCAGAACAGCTTTTTAATGCATCTTGAGAGCAAGAGCATAAGCCAACATGGTGGAGACCCAGAGCGAGGCGAACCCAGCCCTTATATAGGAAACAGTCCCCACCTCGGACGTGTCACTCTCAGATTGGTCAGCTACCCATCATCCCAGATGATGCCTCGGGAGAGGCAGGGACTACAGCGTTGGAAATTTACCAACACATGCGCGTTATCCTGTTCACCGGGCGGGGGAACCGGATGTCAGCGCCATCTTGCAATGGCAAATGTGGTTGCGGTCCTCTACAGGGATACCCCTGGGAATATTGGGCAATAGTCTCTGATGTCAGTTTGGAGAGATGGCTCACTGTTTTTTTTTCAAAGTTTATTAAATTATGAAAGTTTCCATTTTCGCTCCTCCTCCCAACACCCTCCCACTCCTCCCCTCCTCCTCCCTCTCCATCCCTAATACCAGTCAGGGCTTCCAGCCCTGTGGGAAGTTCAAGTTCCTCCCCTCTCCCTCCAGGTCCAGGAAGGTGAGTATCCAAACAGACTGTTTTCCCAAAATCCAGTATATGCAGAGGAAACAAGTCCCAGTGTCATTGTCAATGGCTTTTCAGAAAGGCTCCGGGCCAGCCACATTCAGAGAATCTGGCCACATTCAGAAAATCTGGTTGAATCACGTGCTCGTTCAGTCCCAGTCCAACTGGCCTTGGTGAACTCTCATTAGATCAGTCCCCTTGTATCAGTGGGTGATCGCACCCATCGCGGTCCTGAGGTTTTTTTCATGTTCTTCCTCCTTTGACCCCTCATTTGAACCATGGGGGGCTCAGTCCGGTGCTCCAATGTGGGTCTCCGTCTGTATCGCCATCCATCGTCGGATGAAGGATCTATGGTGATAAGCAAAATCTTCATCAGTATGGTTATGGGCCAAGGCTGGTTCAGGCACCCTCTCCTCTGTCCAGAGAACAATCGGGGAGCTCTCCTTGGACCTGGGATCCCATTTATAGTCAAGTCTCTTGTAAACCCTAAAATGACTCCCTTAATTGAGATATATTCTTCCCTGATCCCATATCCATCCTTCCTCCCTCCCCCCATCTCAGTCCCCCGAGTTTTCCCCATTCCTCCCCTACTCCTTTCTCTCCAACCCTCTCCCCTTCCAACAACCCTCCCACCCACCCCCCATGCACCTGAGGTTACCTGGGACTCTTGTCTACTTCCAATCTCCAGGAGGATAAGTACATGATTTTCTTCAGGTTCACCTTCTTATTTAGCTTCTCTAGGATCTCGAATAATAGGCTCAAAGACCTTTAATTATGGCTAGAATTCACTTATGAGTGAATACATACCATATTCCTCTTTTTGGGTCTGACTTACCTCACTCAGTAAAGCGTTTTCTTATGTCCATCCATTTGCATGCAAAATTCAAGATGTCATTGTTTTTTACTGCTGAGTAAAACTCTAGTGTATATATGTTCCACACCTTCTTTAACCATTCTTCTATTGAGGGGCACCTAGGTTGTTTCCAGGTTCTGGCTATTACAAATAGTGCTGCTATGAACATAGTTGAACAAATGGTTTTGTAGTATGATAGGGCATCTCTTGGGTATATTCCCAAGAGTGGAATTGCTGGGTCCTGAGGGAGGTTGACTCCCAGTTTCCTGAGAAACCGCCACACTGATTTCCACAGTGGCTGTACATGTTTGCATTCCCACCAACAATGGATGAAAGTTCCCCTCTCTCCACATCCTCTCCAGCATAGGTTATCATTGGTGTTTTTGACTTTAGCTAATCTGACCGGTGTAAAATGGTATCTCATAGTTGTTTTGATTTGCATTTCCCTGATCGCTAAGGATGTTGAGCATGACCTTAAGTGTCTTTTGGCAATTCGGAGTTCTGTTGAGAATTCACTGTTCAGATCAGCACCCCATTTTTTAATTGGGATAATTAGAGTTTTATTGTCTAGTTTCTTGAGTTCTTTGTATATTTTTGGGATCAGGCCTTTATCTGATGAGGGGTTGGGGAAGATCTTCTCCCAGTCAGAAGGTAGCCTTTTTGTCTTACTGACGGTATCCTTTGCTTTACAGAAGCTTCTCAGTTTCAGGAGGTCCCATTTATTCATTGTTTCTCTTATTATCTGTGCTACTGGGGTTCTACCTAGGAAGTGGTCTCCTGTGCCTATGTCTTGTAGACTACTTCCCACTTTCTCTTCTATCTGGTTCAAAGTGGTCAGATTAATGTTGAGGTCTTTAATCCATTTGGACTTGATTTTTGTGCATGGTTATAGATATGGGTCTACTTTCATTCTTCTACAGGTTGACATCCAGTTATGCCAGCATCATTTGTTAAAGATGCTTTCCTTCTTCCATTGCATATCTTTAGCCCCCTTGTCGAAAATCAAGTGTTCATAGGTTTGCAGGTTAATATCTGGGTCTTCTATTCGATTCTATAGGTCGACTTCTCTGTTCTTATGCCAGTACCAAGCTGTTTTCAATACTGTAGCTCTGTAATAGTGTTTGAAGTCAGGGATGGTTATACCTCCAGATGTTCCGTTATTATATAAGATTGTTTTGGCTATCCCGGGTTTTTTGTTTTTCCACATAAAATTAATTATTATTCTCTCAAGGTCTGTGAAGAAGTTTGATGAGATATTGATGGGGATTGCATTGAATCTATAGATTGCTCTTGGTAGAATTGCCATTTTTACTATGTTGATCCTCCCAATCCAAGAGCAAGGGAGATCTTTCCATTTTCTGGTATCCTCCTCAATTTCTTTCTTCAAAGACTTAAAGTTCTTGTCAAATAGGTCTTTCACTTCCTTGGTCAGAGTTATCCCAAGATATTTTATGCTATTTGTGGCTATCGTGAAATGTGAAGTTTCTCTGATTTCCCTCTCTGCTTCTTTATCCTTTGTGTACAGGAGGGCCACTGAATTTTTGGAGTTGATCTTGTATCCTGCCACTTTACTAAAGGTGTTTATCAGCTGTAGGAGTTCTTTGGTAGAGTTTTTGGGGTCGCTCATGTATACTATCATATCGTCTGCAAATAACGAGAGTTTAACTTCTTCCTTTCCAATTCGAATTCCCTTGATCCCCTTATGTTGTCGTATTGCTATTGCTAGAACTTCTAGCACTATATTGAAGAGGTATGGGGAGAGTGGACAGCCTTGACTTGTTCCTGATTTCAATGGAATGGCTTTGAGTTTCTCTCCGTTCAGTTTGATGTTAGCTGTCGGCTTGCTGTAAATAGCTTTTATTATATTTAGGTATGATCCTTGTATTCCCAATCTCTCCAACACCTTTATCATAAAGGGATGTGGAATTTTGTCAAATGCTTTTTCAGCATCTAATGAGATGATCATATGGTTTTTTCTTTCAGTTTATTTATATGATGGATTACATTGATGGATTTGCATATGTTGAATCAGCCCTGCATCTCTGGAATCAAGCCTACTTGATCATAATGGATAATTTTTCTAATGTGTTCTTGGAATCGGTTTGCCAGGATTTTGTTGAAAATTTTTGCGCCGATGTTCATGAGTGAGAATGGCCTGTAATTCTCTTTCTTGATTTTGTCTTTGTGTGGTTTTGGTATCAGGGTAACTGTAGCTTCATAAAAAGAGATTGGCAATGACTCTTCTGCTTCTATATTGTGAAATACCTTAAGGAGAATAGGTATCAGCTCTTCTTGAGAGTTCTGGTAGAATTCTGCATTGAAACCATCTGGCCCTGGGCTTTTTTTGGTTGGGAGGTTTTTGATAACTGCTTCTAATTCTTCGCGACTAACAGGTCTATTTAGATTGTTCACATGGTCTTGATTTAACTTTGGTATATGGTATTTATCTAAAAACCAATCCATTTCTCGTACATTTTCCAACTTTGTGGCATATAAACTTTCTAATTAGTAAGTTCTAATGATTCTCTGAATTTCATCTATGTCTGCTGTTATGTCCCCCTTTTCATTTCTGATCTTAATAATTTGGGTGTTCTCTCTCTGTCGTTTGATTAGTTTGGCTAAGGGTTTGTCAATCTTGTTGATTTTCTCCAAGAACCAACTTTTTGTTTCATTGATTTTTTGGATTGTTTTCTATGTTTCTATTTTGTTGATTCCAGCCCTCAGTTTGATTATTTCCAATCTTCTACTCCTCCTGGGAGAGTATGCTTCTTTTTTTCCCAGAGCTTTGAGGTGTGCTGTTAAGTCTCCAATATGTGCTTTCTTCGTTTTCTTTAATTGGGCACTTAGTGCTATGAACTTTCCTCTTAGAACTGCTTTCATTGTGTCCCATAGATTTGAGTATGTTGTGTCTTTATTTTCATTAAATTCAAGGAAGACTTTAACTTCTTTCCTTATTTCTTCCTTGACCCAGGGATGATTTAGTAGTTAACTGTTCAACTTCCACACATTTGTAGGCTTTCTGGTGTTAGAATTGTTATTGAATTCTAACTTTATTACGTGGTGATCCAACAAGACACAGGTGGTTACTAATATTTTTTTGTATCTATGGAAGTTTGCTTTGTTTCTGAGTATGTGGTCAATTTTTGAGACGGTTCCATGAACTGCAGAGAAGAAGGTATATTCTTTCCTTTTGGGTGGAATTTTCTATAGATATCTGTTAAGTCCATTTGATTCATTACCTCTAGTAATTCTCTTATTTCTCTGTTGAGTTTCTGTCTGATTGACCTGTCCATTGGTGAGAGAGGTGTGTTGAAGTCTCCTACTATTAGTGTGTGTGGTTTGATGACTGCCTTGAGTTCTAAAAGTTTTTCTTTTACATAAGTGGGTGCTTTTATATTACGGGCATAGATATTCAGGATTGAGACGTCCTCCTGATAAATTGCTCCTGTTATGAGTATAAAATGTCCATCTCCATCTCTTCTGATTGATTTTAGTTTGAAGTCAGCTTTGTTAGATATTAGAATGGTTGCGCCCGCTTGTTTCTTAGGTCCGTTTGCTTGAAAAACCTTTTCCCAACCCTTTACTCTGAGTAGGTGTCTGTCTTTGTGGTTGAGGTGTGTTTCTTGTAAACAGCAGAATGTAGGATCCTGTTTTCATATCCAATCTCTTAGTCTGTGCCTTTTTATAGGTGAATTGAGACCATTAATATTAAGTGACATTAATGACCAGTGGTTGTTGATTCCAGTTATTATTTTGTGTGTGTGTGTAGTAGAGTTTGTGTGTTTCTCTTCTTTGAGTTGTGGTTGTGAAGGGTCGCTAAATGTCTGGGTTATTGCAGGCAGTGATGGCAATGTTGGATTCCTTGGGTTGCGATTTTCTTTTTATTACTTTCTTTAAGACTGGATTTGTGGCTCCAAAATGTTTAAATTTATTTTTATCCTGGAATATTTTGTTTTCTCCGTTGATAGTGAATGATAGCTTGGCTGAGTATAGTAGTCTGGGTTTGCATCCATGGTCTCTTTGTTTCTGCAGTACCTCTATCCAGGATCTTCTGGCTTTCATGATTTCCATAGAGAAGTCCGGTGTAAGTCTGATAGGTTTACCTTTATAAGTTACTTGACCTTTTTCCTTTGCAGCTCTTAAAATTATTTCTTTAATCTGTATGTTTTGTGTTTTGATTATTATATGGCGAGGGGATGTTTTTTTCTGATCCAGCCTATTCGGTGTTCTGTATGCTTCTTGAACTTTCATAGGAATATCGTTCTTTAGGTTGGGAAAGTTTTCTTCTATAATTTTGTTGAATATATTTTCTGTGCCTTTGATCTGCAGTTCTTCTCCTTCTTCAATCCCTATTATTCTTAGATTTGGTTTTTTTATTGTGTCCCAGATTTCCTGAATGTTTTGTGAAGAGAATTTGTTGGATTTGCCATTTTCTTTGACCAGAGCATTTATTTTCTCAATGTTATCTTCAGAATCTGATATTCGTTCTTCTATCTCTTGTATTCTATAGGTTATGCTTGATTCTGTAGTCTCTGTTCGTTTACCTAGGTTTTCCATATCCAGCCGGTTCTCGGTTTGTGTTTTCTTCATTGCCTCCATTTCAGTTTTCAATTCTTGAACTGTTTCCTTTACCTGTTTGATTTTTTTTTCTTGGTTTCTCAGGGTATCATTCACGGATTTACTTATTTCTTCAAACTTTTTGTTATATTTCTCATCTATTTCTATACTCATTTCTTCAAACTTTTTGTTAGATTTCTCATCCAATTCTTTAAGGGAGTTATTCATATCCTGTTTAAGGGACTCTATTGCTTTCATAATGGCACTTTTTTCCACTTCTTCTGGGTTAAGGTGTTCAAGTCCTTCTATTGTAGGGTCCTTGGGATCTGGTGTTTTCATATTGTTTTTCAGATTGTTGGATGAGGTCTTGCCTTGGTGTCTGCCCATCTCTTACTTCAAATGCTCTCTATTGGAACTTCTGGTACTGGGTCAGGTTCCCTTCTTGGGCAGGGACTTCACTGACAGAATGCCCACCTTTCCTCAGGCAGGCTATTGAAGCACAGGCACTCCCTCTTTCTGGGATGCGCTTACAATGCAGGCCCAGCTTGCAAGGAAGGTGAGCTTGGGAAATTTTATGGCCCCAGGGGGAAGGGAGAAATATAGGAATTTGTACCTGGATGGGAGCTGGGATGGCAGGTGGGAGGGGGGAGCCAGCCCTGCAGGGTGACCTGGGCGTCTATGGGGTTGGGGGAAGCCCGAGCTCCTCCTCACCGGGACCCTGCCCAGGGCCCAAAGCAAACTCACCCCTCCGGTGGCCCTCTGCTAGAAGTCAGGGCCCCTACTTATCAGGAATGTGGCTGAGCTGGCACCTGGTCCCCCTGTCCTTAGGGAGGCCTTTAAGACCCAGGAACTGCCTCCAGCCGGGATGCGCCTCCAGCCCAGGCCCAGCTCACAAGGCAGCTGAGCTGGGGAAATTTTATGGCCCCAGGGGGAAGGGAGAAATATAGGAATTCGTACCTGGATGGGAGCTGGGATGACAGGCGGGAGGGGGGAGCCAGCACTGCAGGGTGACCTGGGCGTCTATGGGTTCAGGCGATGGCTCACTGTTTTAAGTGCATACTGTTCTTGAAAATGAGGCCTTGGTTCATTTCCAAGCATGCATGAACAGCAGCTCACAACAACCTGTAATCCAACTGGAGAGGATCTGATGCTCTCTTCTTATCTCATTGGGCATTTTCACATACCCCCACACATATAATTTTAAATGAAACAAGTCTTTTATAAAGAAGATATATTTGGCTCAAGTGTGCATAGGAAAGAATTTTCTGATATGCTCTAAAGGACTGAAAATTAAAGAGAAACACAATGAGATACCAGAATATGTTCACTGAATTGTAAAAGTATCAATGACACCAAGTTCTGGAGTTCTCATACATAGTGAGTGGAACACAAGTCTACAGACACTGATGTGATCAGGCAAGATTTCCTAACAGTAAATAATAGAAGCTTATCATTGGAAATATCAGCCAAGCTCCTAAGAATTCATCAAATTAAGTTAAAATATACTCCCATGTAATTGTCTACACAAGTACCTGGAGCAAAAGCCCATTGGCAGAACCATACCTAGAAACGTAATTAGCATGCATAAGGCCCTGGAATCCATCATCAGTACCTCAGAAGGATTATTTTATAAGTTACCACCTCTTAATTCCTTTGCCAATCTAGAAGTGATCAAAATGTTCCACATAGGTAAGTGGATAAGTACATAATGGAACATCTACATAAAGGAAACATCATTTACTATCATGAATAAATGAGCACACTATGAGAAGTCATGCAAAAAGCCTAAACAATAACAGAATGGCATTGGTCTAATAGAGCCTGTAATCTTTCAATTAAGTAAATGTTATGAGACAAAACTCATAGCAGTAGTTGGCAACCTGTTAGCTGAAACCCCTTTGGATGATGTATATCAGATATACTCCACATCAGATATTTACATTACAAATCATAATAGTACCAACATTACAGTTATGAAGTAGCAAAACAATAATTTTGTGATTTGGCATCACCACAACCTAGGGAAACGTATTAAGGGCTCACAGCAGTAGGAAAGTTGAGAAGCACTGCTCTGTAGTGACAGAAAAACATTGGTGATTTCCAGGAGTGATGGCAGTAAGTGAGAGGACACAGGATGGATTTAGAGTATCAGTGCTAACATAGACGTGAGGCTGAGAACAAATGAATGCATTTGCTTTTGTCAAATTCATTGAACTGGATTTGGGTCACCAAAGCTCTGTGGTGTCTTGTCAGGTCCTGCTGCCTTCTCCCTGGTCCTCTCCCTCCATGTGAGAATCACGATATCCCATCCTGTTCCCCACAAGTGACTGTCTAGTAATAATGTGTGTCTGGAAGTGTGAGGCTCCTCACCATTTTAACGGACATATAACCTATAACATATTTATATACTGCTTCAGTTTATGTCGTGCGGTTTTTAAGATTTTATTTTTAGTCATGTGTAGGTGTCTCTATTCACCCGTACATGAGGCTGCCTGCAGAGGCCTGAAGGTCAGTAGATTCCCAGTATCCAGAGTAGCATGTGGTGGAAAGCAGTTTCACATTAGGTCTGGAAACCAAATTTCAAGAGATTGCAAAAGAGCAGTAAGTTTTTCTAACACCTGAGCACTCTCTATAACTCCATATACTGTTTATTTTAAAAAAATAAAAGGAAAAAGTGCAAACCTGTAATGCAAGGAAAATGACTAGAAAGGGCAATGGGAACTCACAGAACCTTAAAAGAACTTTATATCTCGGTTTGTTTGGAGTTTCTTTTATTTATACTTCAATTGATATTTTCAAACGTTGCAACATTTAAAATTAACATAGAATTCTATAGAAAATATAATTTAAATATATGTAAACCATGTGTTAAAATTTTGAGTCCCTAAAAACTATGCAAATGTGACAAAAGTTTTGTTACAACAGTAAAGAGTCTTGTTAACATCATTTAAGCTTGACCTGAGGTACCAGACTCCCCAGAGATAAAGGATGGGGAATGAAGAGGAAAGACATGATCTCGGGATTCTAATCAATGCTTTGAAATGGAGCAATGTGAAGATGATCTACTCACACTTTAACTGTGCTCAGATGTTGGACTTTAAAGTAGACACTGAACATTTAAAGCATTGCAATTTTTCAGGAGTTTTGGACTTTTAAGACTGGATTTTTTTTATAGTATAATGTTACTAGGATATTTTGAGGACAAGAATGAGCAGGGAATGGTTTAACAGCTTGTATGTCAAATTGACAAGGGATCAATTTTTTAGTGAACTTCAATCGTCAGATTGATTCAACCTAGATTCAGCTGAGAGGATGAGTAGTAATTAGGAAATTACTTAGATCAGATTGGGTTATGGACTTGTCTTTGGGTGGGTGGCCTGATCCTCTGTGACTGGCATGACTCTTAAGCTAGAGCCCTGAACTGTATGAGAAAGCTAGCTAACCATGAAGGAATGAGCCTGTAAGCAGTCTTCTCTGTGGTTACTGCTCCAGGTCCTGCTTTAGATTCTGTCATGACTGCCTCAGTGACAGACAGTGACATGGAAGTGGAAGACAGATAAATCTTTTTTTCTCATCATCTGCTTTTTATCAAAGTAATTTACCAAGCCACAGTAAAAGAAATGAGAACATTGTCCAAGTGACTTTTTCAGGAAACATTCATTAATTTGCAGAAGCACTTGGAAGACAACTAAAATGTAAGAAGATCAAGGACATGGTGTATACTCTTCAGTTGCTCTAATGCAATGACACAGGTGTTCATACAGGATAGAAAAAGTTTCATTTCATAAACGTTGAAAGAAAATGCTATCAACATTAACAATCTCATCTAAGTCTCACCAGTTGGTCCCATACAGCAAGCAAAAGAGCAGGAAGACCAGCCCAGTAAGTGCAGTGATTCCATACAGCTTGGGCACCTTTGTGAATCACAGAGGACCCTGGACAGCAGGGTCAGACTGGACCCTGAAGAAAGCACAAGTACAGTTAAACAAGCAAAATGATGAAATCTAGGCTCTTTTGCCTCCCAGACCAAAATCATTAGAGACGAAGCCATAAGCCTTCCATTCTTGGATGCTCTATAGCAGAGACAATGTCCACAGAGGGATCCATGTGGCAGCTGATATGTGTCTCCAGCTTCCTCAGACATAAAAGATGGGCCACATAACAGATAATCAGCACTTAGCAATAATGATGGCAAGCAGGTTCAGACCTGCAAGGAAAGAAAAAGTGAACAAAACCTTCAAATGATTGGGGATGATGATATAGATTAGCATTTTCTCTCAACATTTATGAAATGAAACCTTTTCTATCCTGTATGAATGCCTGTGTCACTGCATTAGAACAACTGAGTAGTATACATTCAGTGATTATAAATATATATTCTGCAGTGAATAGGAAGTCATAAAACAGAGAAAGAAGAAGTTGTCCCCAGCCAGGTCAAAGATGTACACAGATAAGGCATTCCTGTGCATGTCAAAGCCCAGAAACCACAACATTGACATTTCCTGCCACCCCAACCAGGGAAATGATGATGAAAAGAAAATTCAGGGTAAGTTCCTGGTGTCACAACATGTGGTTAGAATGTTGTCACTTCGATTAGTGTGGTGATATCAGTCCTGCAGGTTGGGCTAGTTGGGCCCATGCTTAAAAACTTCTCACTAAACCTAGTGCAATGTAAACTCCTTGGAATCTATGAAGAGGACCCTAGTAAAAACTAGTAATGGCGAATATGAAGCCTGAACTGTCCTTCTTCTGTAATCAGGCAAGGCCTCCATTGGTGGGACTGGGACGTGAGCCCAGTCACAAAACCTTCTACCTACAATTTGTCCTGCCTGTGCAATGTTCTGGGATAGAGGTGGCACAGAACTTGTGTTTGTGGCCAATCAATGACTTGTCCAACTTGAGACTCACACCATGAGAGGGAGCCATTCTTGATATTGCCCAGATAACCAGAAACAAGAGGTTGTTGTATAGCCTAGAGACAGAGAATAGAACCAAAGACAAGTAGAAAAAAATGCCAATGAAACATTTCCTAGTAACATTCTACTATACTCATCACAAAGATTTCATCCAGCAACTGATGGGAACAGATGCAGAGCCCCACAGTCAAACTTTAGGCAGAGCTCAAAGAACCCTATTTGGTAAATGGGGAGGAAGGATTGTAGAAGCCTGAGGGTTTGAGGCTACCTCAAGAACACTCCCCACAGAATCAATTAAGCATGACTCATAAGGGATCACAGAGACTGAAACAACAATTAAGGAGAATGTATGGCTCTAAGCTATGTCCTCTGCATATCTCTTATGATTGTGTAGCTTGGTGTTCTTATGGGACTCCTAACAGTGGGACCAAGAGCTCAGAATCTTTTGTTTGATTTTGGTCCCCTTTTACTCCTACTTGGTTGTGCCATTCAGCCTTGATATGAGGATATGAGCCTAGTTTGGGGGACCGGTTTCAAGAGAGGGCTTCTGAGCCTTGTTTTATTGTGACTTGTTATGTGATTTTTCACTGATATCCCTGGGAAGTCTGTCATTTCTGAAGGGAAAAAGAGGAAGAGTGGATCTGGAGGAGAAGAGAGATGAACGGCGGGAGAAAAAAGGAGGAGTGGAGCAAGGGGAAAGTGCAGTGGGGATTAATATATGAGAGATTTAAAAAAAGGAGAAAAAAGAACTTTCCAGTAGTGTTTTCCAAAAGAACATCAAGACAAGAGTACATGTCCTGTATATTCTGCTTTGTAGAACCACACAGACATGTGTAGATGATTGCCCCTAATTTATACACAAGGAAACAAGGAATGCAGAAATTAAGAAATTTATAAAACCCTAAAATTACTTCAAATTTCTTTCAAATCCAATTTACATTGGACTTGGGCTTTATGCAAACCATGTCCTCTACTGTAGTAAAGACTCCAATGTAGCCACTCAATAGCTGAGAATGAATGAGAAGGAAACAGGACTCTGAATTTAACTTTCTTTCCACCACTGGACTCAGGTTTCTTTTCAGTTACAGGTGTATGGCATCCCCAGCATGACTAATGGCTGTCCTGAGTCACTGTGATAGATATCAAATGGGAAACAATGGTAATATTTTGTTTGTGATCTAACAAACAAAGCTTACCTGAAGATCAGAGTATGCAGCTAAGTCACTAGTTGACCATAGAGGCCAGGCAGTGGTGGTGTACACCTACAATCCCAGGACTCAGGAGGCAGAGGCAGATGGATCTCTGTGAGTTCAAGGCCACCATGGGTTACACTAGATTGATCCCATCTAAAAGACAAACAGAGCCAGGTAGGAGTAGTGGCTCACACTTTAATCCCAGTACTTAGGGTCACATTCCTTTAATCCCAGCACTAGGGAAGTGGAGACAGGAAAGGATATGGCTGGGCAGAGAGAGGAACATAAATTGAGTGGAGAAAGGAGCTCATGGCATTCAGTCTGAAGATTAGTGGAGACAGGATCTTTCCCACTTTGGTCTGAGGTAAAAGGTCTCTCAAATGGCTGCTCCTTTACTTCTCTTATCTTTCAATATTTATCCCAATGTCTGAATCCAGGTTTTTATTATTTAGACCAATTAGAAATCGTGTAACAAAAAACACATGAAAATCTTTAATGAGAATTATATTTTTTACTTTTCTGTTGTGATAAAAGGCAACTTGCGGATGAAAGGATTTAATTGGGTTTATGCTTCCAGAGACATAGAGTCTGCCAGTATTGGGAGGCATGGCAGCAAGCAGCAGCCATGGAGGAAGGAACAGGAAGCTGATCACTCACATCCTCACTTGAAAGAATGAAGCAGAGTGAGCAAGAATGTCACTTAACATGAGGCTTTTACTCTCAAAGCCTCCCCACCCACAAAGAAATAATTCCTCAGCAAGGCCAGTCCACCTAAACTTCCCCAACAGCACCATTAACTGGGACTGAGGGTTCAAATAGCTGAGATGATAGAAAATAACAAAATTCAAGCCAGTACAAGAGTCATGAAGAAAATGTCACTTCTTATTAAGACTACTATGAGAAAAGTCAAACCTATTAGTGGGTTTCTATTTCTCATTCTGTAAACCATAATGAAGGGAGGCTTTGGAGGCCACCAAGGCGTTTCCTGCTTTCTGTTACCTATGTCAGTGTGCAACTCTCTACAGGAGTAGAGAGAACAGTTAGTAGATTTGTGTTTGACTGATAAATAAATGAATCAGAGGCCTAACAGTAGTTGAAATTTCATAAGAAATGTTGAACAAATATTAAAAAATAAAATCATTATTAGAAAACACTTGTAAAGATTGACGGATATGCCATTATTTGTAAATGGAGACTGCTTCTGTTTCCTGGCAACCCAGACCCAAATAATTACAGAGAAACTGGTGTGGGAGAATTATCTGTATTCTGTCAATCATATTTTAATAAAACGCTGATTGGCCAGGCAGACAGTATAGGCAGGAAAGCCAGACAGGAAGTAGAGGTGGAACAAAGAGACTGGGAATATTCTAGGAAGCAGGAAGCTCCCTCTGCCAGTTCTGCCCAGACCACTGAAGAGGAAAGATGTAAGCTGCCCAGCTGAGAAAGGTACTGAGCCGTGTGGCTAGCATAGATCAGAATAATGGGTTAAGATAAGACATAAGAACTAATAAGTAGCCTGACGTAATGAACCAATCAGCTTCATAACTTATAGAGATCTCTGTGTGATTGATTTTCTCTGGGACTTGCTGGTTGTGGGGTACTGGGTGGGAGCAGATACCCCAACAAGTCGGCCCTCATGCTGCAAGAAACTATATTAATTAAACATTGCTTGTCCTATTAGCTCAGGCTTCTAATTAACTCTTAAATCTTTAACACATTTTTATTGATATATATCTCAACATGGCAGCCTCAGCCATCTGGTTCTGGTCTTTCAGTCAAGAGGGACTCAGAAGTAAAGTTGCTGTGGAATTGTTCCTCTAATTTACTTTCTATCATAACTTACATTACCATCTAAAACTGTATTTTGTTATCTCTCAACTTTATACACTTTACATTACCTTAGTGAAATTCTTTTCCAAGTCTCATAAGCAATGAAAACTATAACTCTCTAGTCTACAATTACCTAAGATACCCAAGAAGGAAATAATATTAACTGAGTAAGAAAAAAATGCAAGCAAGCAACTTCTGAAAATTGTGAGGAATGACAGAAAAGGCTGAGTGCCTGGACAGTCACCCAAAGCTCCTCTGCAACTTTGGGGCATCCATCTTCAGCCTATCAGCCTAGAATATCTGACAAACTTTTCTATGAGGCAGAGTTTTTGAAGGATTGCCCTATCTTGTCTGCACAAGTCATGTCAGTCACTCTCTTTTATGTCCTACTTTCCCCACTAGGACAGCATAGTGTTAGCAGTTGAGGCTAACAGTGGCTTACTTTTGCCACAAAGAAAGCAACCTCCATGCGGAGGTTCTTCAATGTCCATTTTCTTCTCTAAAGTAGATTGGTGTTGCCAGGACCAGACACGTCTCATTGTCATTAAAAAGAACCCGTGTTATTAGAACATCTTAAATACCATGTTCTGTGTATCTTTGAAATGTTTGAGGTTGACCTGTCCATTTAAACTATATCTCTACTTGACTCTCTAATGTGAGTCTCCAATTTTGAATATAATAGGTAATTAATTACCGAACTGCATTTTCTTATTATCCTAAACAATTGGTAATAATAATTTTAAAGGACTACAAATTTGCATTGCATTGTTAAATGAGTTGTAGAGGTGTAATACCTTGAACAAGAGTAGAAATGCATGCACAATATGTTTTAACAAAATTAATATCAAATTTGTATCAATATACAAAATTTGTAAACAATATACAAAAGTCCAACCCAATGTAAAACATTTAAAACTAGTAGTTGTTTTCTAAAAGTAGATTTAATAATCTACCTTTTTATCTTATCATATCTATATCATTCCCCTTTTTTCAAAGTAGATTCTATCCTTTTATCCTATAATATCTATAGCCCCCTTTTTTTTCTTTTCATAACAATAACCTTAAATCTAATTTCAGCAACCATGGAGGACCATGAGGTGGTGGGGGACAATGGTCTGTATTCTATCAATTATATTTTAAATAAACACTGATTGGTCAGTAGTCAGGCAGGAAATATAGGCAGGACAACCTGACAGGAAGTAGAGATGGGCCAATGAGAACAGAGAATTCTGGGAAGACGAAGTCTTGGTCTGCAGTCCTATCCCAGCCACAGAAGAAGCAAAATATGACTGCCCTGCCGAATAAGGTACCAAGCCACGGGGATAACACAGATAAGAATAATGGGCTAATATAAGTTGTAAGAGTTAATATGAAAAAGAAAAAAAAGAGTTAATATGAAGCCTGAGCTAATGGGCCAATCAGATTATAAGTAATATAGACCTCTTTGAGACTTAATGACTGCAGGGACCAGGCAGCACAAAAACCTCAGACAATAGAATGGCACATGTTGGGCACCAAGTGTGTAACAGGTGTTTAAAATAAATCTCACACTAGCTCAGATTTGAGAAATAGATAGATATTTATTAGGGGGGTAAACTAAAAAATCAGAATTCTCTGCTTGAACGAAGAACAGAGATCGAATTCAGCAATCCAGCAATCCAAAAGAGCAACTGGGGAATAAAGAAAGGGGCAGACACAGGCTCTATATCCAAATTTATTGTATAAGAGGCCATGCCTCAGTAGGCAGGTAATCACAAGCTGTAAGATTCCCTACAGCAGTGAGGAGAAGCTCTAGGTGCCAACCAAGCAAGTTCTCTGTCATTTTTTAATCAGTAACTCAAGTAAAATTTCATCCTTCTCAAAGATCTCTGATGCAGTTTGACACTTGAGAGGTTTTGTCAGTTTAAAAGAACAGACTCACCAAACAAATTTTAGTAAATTACAAATACACTTTATTAAGGTGTGCACCTGCAAGTTATGAAGGCATGAGGACAAGTGCACGCTATCAAATTTCTCTCTCATGCTGCCTTCTATAGTCTTAAAACTACTTTTCCTTGTGCAAAAACATCTGTCACAGTCATTCTGACATAAATATGCTATAATGTATATATACATGTATATATATATATAATATGTATATATATACACACATACACAATGTATATGTCTAAAACTTCTTTTTTCACAAATCTAGTGAATTCTTGTGAGTTCCAGGGAGATGAATTGAAGGATCCACATTAAACATGTCAGATACACCCCCTCTCAATTCCCTGGTCCTATTTTTTTTCCCTAAACTTAACTTTGTCCTCTGTTCTGCCAATACCTTAAACAGGTATAAGAGACACCAGGCATTTTCATACCACAAACACCAGACAGGAGCAAAGAGACCAGCTAGGCCAGGTTGTGACCATCACCCAGTATTCTCAGGTTCCCCCCAAAGGCAATGCCCACAAATAAGCAGGAAGCAGTCTTGAGAATCTGCAACCCCAATTCGTTAATCTGTGGTGTCTAACCTACCGCCTTTTTATTATAAAAAAGAGATGGGAATGTAATGGTCTGTCTTGTTTCTTTAAGAGACAAGTACACCTACTTCCTCCCTCATCGATTGAGGCAGGCAGATCTTCCTTCCCCCTTGAAGCCTGAGTCTCTTCTTTTTTCTGTCTCCCTCTCAAAGAGGCAGCTTCTGTCTCTCCCCACTTTTTTCCCTCCCCCCTCTCTCCCTCTCTCTCTCTCTCCTCTTCTCTCCTTCTCCTCCCCCTTCTCTTTCATAACCCACTAAATAAATATACAACCACACTCTGCAGGGCATGCCTATCCATGGCTCTATCTCTCGCTCTCCACCACATGTCTTCATGCCTGGGACCAGCCACCTTGGGAGACCTGTGACATGGTCTCATGGGGTGCTCATCTGTCTTTCTCTTCTTGTGGCCTGCTCAGCCACTTGGGGAACTTTGCCATCCCTGTGTGGGACTGGCTACTCTTGGGACCTACTTCCTACAGCCACTGCTTGGGGACCTGTAGCATTTCTGCCACTGCAACTGCTGGGGATCCTGTAACATTTTTTAATTAATCCATTATAATCTGTATTCTGAAGATAAATGTCCCAATGCTATAAAAGAATTTGGGTGACTGTCCAGGCAGTAAAATGTCTCTGTCATTTCTAAAATTTTGGAACTGGCTTACAAAGCCCTTTCTGTTTCCTTAAGTATTATTATATCATTTTGGAGTCTTCAATGGAGTTGGAGACTAGATAGTTAAAATTTTGTTTAGTTATGATAAAAGATCAATTAGATATAAATATTTTAACTGTAATTCTTGCTTAAAACCTGTTTTTAATATGCAATTTGCTAAATTAAAATTAAAACCTTCCTTCTTAATCAGATAAATGGGGAAATGATGTGGAATGTCCTTTGTATATGCCTTGTTATTATTGATTGATGAATAAAGCAGTTTTGGCCAATGACTTACCAGAGTACAGCCAGGCACAAATCTGAAAATAAATATATATAGAGAGTAGACAGATTCAAGGCAGATGCCATGTAGCTGCAGAGGGAGAAAGATGCCAGAAACTTTCCTGTAGGCTATAGTTACGTGGTGATACATAGACTTATAGAAATGGGTTAGTTTAAGATACAAGAGTTAGTTAAGAAGAAGTCTGAGTTAGGTCACACAGTGTTGTAATTAATATAATTTCTGTGTGATTATTTGGGACTGGTTGGCTGGGAAATAAATGTAATCTTTGTTTACAAACTATGAAATGTCCTTTATTATCTACATGTATTTTCTAATAATAAATATTTTTTAAAAATTTGCTCAACATTTCTTACAAAATTTTAACTACTGTTAGGCCTCTGACTCATTTATACATTGGTTAAACACAAATGTACTAACTTTTCACTCTACCCCTGTAGAGAGCTACACACTGACATAGGTAACAGAAGCAGGGAATGCCTTGGTATCTTCCAAAGCTTCCCTGCTCTCTGGCTTACAACATTTGAAATGGAAACCCACTGCTTCTAGACTAACATGTCTGACTTTTCTCATAGTAGTCTTATTAAGAAGTGACATTCTCTTCATGACTCTTGCACTAGTTTGAATTATATTGTTAACTATTGGCTCAGATATTTGAACCCTCGTTCCCCGTTGATGGTGCTGTTGGGAAAGGTTAGTTGGACTGGCATTGCAGAATGAAGTATGTCTGTGAAGGTGGAGAGGCTTTGAGAGAAAAATCTCCTGTTAAGTGACATTCTTGCTCACTCTCCTTCATGCTTTCATATGAAGATGTGAGTGATCAGCTTCCCGTTCCTACCTCCATGGCTGCTGCTTGCTTCCTTGCCTCCCCATACTGGTGGACTGTATGTCTCTGGAAGCACAAACCTAATTAAACTCTTTCATCCGCAAGTTGCTTAGGTAATGGCATTTTGACTCAAAAACAGAACAGTAAGAAATATAACCTTCACGAAGGAATTTCATGCATTTTTACACAAATTCTAATTAGTCTTAATAATTAAAACCTGGATTCAGATAGTGCTGTAAATACTGAAATATCAGAGGAGTAAAGGAGCCTGCCATTATAGACACCTCTTACCACAGACCAAAGTGGGAAAGATCCTGCAATCCTCAGACTGAATGCCATGAGCTCCTTTCTCCACCCAATTTATGTTCCTCTCTACTCCCAGACATATCCCTTCCTGTCTCCACTTCCCTAGTGCTGGGATTAAAGGAAAGTGGCCCCAAGTCCTGGGATTAAAGTATGAGCCACTACCACCTGGCTCTGTTTGTCTTTTAGACTGGATCAATTTAGTATAACCCAGGGTGGCCTTGAACTCACAGAGATCCATCTGCCTCTGCATCCCAAGTCCTGGTATTGAACATGCACAGCACCACTGCCTGACCTCTCTGGCTAACTAGTGGCTGAGCTGCATACTCTGATCTTCAGGAAAGCTTTATTTGTTAGATGACAAACAAAATATCATCATTTTGATATCTACCACAATGACTCAGGACAGCCATTGGTCATGCTGGGGATTCTATACACCTGTAACTGAGAAGAAACCTGAGTCCAATGAGATAAAGAAAGTTGAATTCAGAGTCCTGTATCCTTCTCATTCATTTCCAGCTGTTGAGTGGCTACATTGGAGTCTTTACTACAGTAGAGGACATGGATTAAAGCCCAAATTTAGTCTATGTTGGATTTGAAAGATATTTGAAGGAATTTCAGGGTTTGATAAATTTCATAATTTCTAGATTCCTGGCTCCATTGTTTGTGAATTAGGGGCAATCATCTCCACATGTCAGTGTGGTCCTAAGAATCAGAACATACCCAACATATGCTCTTGTCTTGATTTTCTTTTTGGGAACACTAGTGTAAAGTTTTTTATCCTCTTTTAATTTCTCATATATTAAATCCCCACTGCACTTTCCCCTTGCTCCAGTGCTCCCAGTTTCCCCCTCCCTTCTTCTCCCCTCTCCTCCAGATCCACTCTTCCTCTTTTTCCCTTTAGAAAATGACAGATTCCCAGAGATATCAACAAAAAATAGCATAACAAGTTACAATAAAACTAGCCTCATAAATCCTGTCTTGAATCCATCTCTTCTAAACTAGGCTCATATCCTCATATCAAGACTGACTGAGGCAACCAAGTACAAATGAAATGGCCCCCAAAACAAACAAAAGATCTGGATCTCCTGGTCCCACTGTTAGGAGTCCCACAAGAACACCAAGCTACACAATCATAACATATATGCAGAGGACATAGCTTAGACCCACACATTCTCCCTAATTGTTGCTTCAACCTTTGTGATCCCTTATGAGTCATGCTTAATTGATTCTGTGAGGAGTTTTCTTGTGATAGCCTCAAACCCTCTGGTTTCTATAATCCTTTGTCCCCATTTACCATGGGGTACTTTGAGCTCTGTCTAATGTTTGACTGTGGGTCACTGCATCTGTTCCCATCAGTTGCTGGATGAAGCCTTTGTGATGACTATTACAGTAGGCTCAGGTCTATGAGTCTAGCAGACCTGTCATCAGGAATCATTTCATTGGTTTGTTTTCTTCCAGTTCACTTTGATTCTATCCTAAGTCTCTAGGCTAAACAGACTCTGGTTCCTGGCCATCTAGGCAATGTCAAAAATGCCTCCCTCTCATACTGTAGGTCTCAGGTTGGACAAGTCATTGATTGATGACAAACACAATTTCTGTGCCACCATTACCCCAGAACACCTTACAGGCAGGACAAATTGTCGGTAGAAGGTTTTCTGACTGGATTCATGTACCAGTCCCACTATGGGAAGCCTTGCCTGGTTACAGAAGATGGACAGTTCAAGCTCCATATCACACATTACTAGGAATCATCCTTTCATCATCATAGATTTCAGGGAGTTTACAAACACTAGGTTTAGTGAGGAGTTTTTAAGCATGGGTCCAACAGGCCTAACCTGCAGGACTGATATCACCACAGTAATGGAAGTGACAACATTCTAACCACATCTTGTGACACCAGGAACTTACCCTGAATTTTCTTGTCATCATCATTACCCTGATTGGACTGGCAGAAAATTTCAATGTTGTGGCTTTTGGGTTTTCACATGCAGAGAAATGCCTTATCTGTGTACGTCTTCAACCTGGCTGAAACCAGCTTCTTTCTATGCTCTAAGACTTCCTGTTTACTGCAGAATATATATATATTCACACCCACACAATCAACATCATCATTCCCAACTCTTTGAGGATTTTGTTCACTTTTTCTTACCTTGCATGTCTGAGCCTACTTGTCATCACTATTGCTAAGTGCTGCCTGACTGTTATGTGGCCCATCTGGTATCTCTGAGGAAGCTGGAGACACATATCAGCTGCCCTGTGAATCCCTCAATGGGCGTTGTCTCTGCTCTACAGCATCCACAAATGGAAGGCTTGTAGTTATTCTCTAATGGTTTTGGTCTGAGTGGGATAAGAGCATAGATTTAATTATTTTGTTTGTTTAATTTTTGTACTTGTCCTTTTCTCAGAGTCCAGCCTGACCCTGATGTCCAGGGTCCTCTTTGTCTCACAAACGTGCCCAGGTTGTATGTGACCACTGCACTAACTGTGCGGGTCTTCCTGTTCTTTTGCTTATTCTGGGGGATCAACTGGCTCGACTTAGATGGAATTATGAATGTTTATAGTGTTTTCCTTACAAAAATTATGAAATGAAACGATTTTTGTCCTGTATTAACAGCTGTGTCATTGTATTAGAACAACTGAATAGTATACACTATCCTTGGTTTCCTTAAATTTCAGTTGTCTTTGGAGTGTTTCTACAAATAAATGTTTCTTCAATAATTTATTTGGACAATGTTCTAGTTTGTTTTACTGTGGCTTAGAAAATCACTCTGCTCAAAAGAAGGTGATGTGAAGAAAGGATTTGTGTGTCTTCCACTTGCATGTCACAGTCCATCCCTGAGGATGACATGTCAGGAACTCAAGCAGAACCTGGAACAGTAACCACAGAGAAAACTGCTTACAGGCTCATTCCTTGGATTGATCCTTTTTCATGCTTATCTAGCATTCTCATACAGTTCAGGACTGTCTGTTTATGAATCATGACAAACACAGAGGAATGGGCCATCCCCCTCCCCCAAAGACATGCCCATAACCAGTCTGATCCAAGTATTTCCCTAATGGAGACATCTCCTCTCAGATGAATCTAGGCTGTGTCATTCTGACAATTGAAGCTTACCAGGACAATTGATCTCTTGCCAATTTGGCACACAAGCATCTCACTGTTAAACCATACCCTGTCCTCTCTTGTCCTCAAAATATCCTAGTAACATCATAGTACAAAAAATCCAGTCTTAAAATTCCTGAACTTAAAACTTCCAATGCTTTAAATGTTCAGTATCAAGTTAAAAGTATAATATCTGAGCACAGTTAAAGTGTGAGTAGATTGTCTACCCATGGCTTCATTTCAAAGCCATGATTAGCTTCCCAGGAATATGTCTTTCCTCTTTTTTCCACTTCCTTTATCTTAAATAGTCCAGGAAAATTTGAATGATGTTAACAAGGTTCTTTCCTATTGTAACAGAACTTTTGTCACATTTACATAATTTACAGGAACTCAAAATATTTATTACATGATTGAGATATATTTACATTACATTTTCTTTTTTTTACCTCTAATTTTATTTTATTTTTTTTGTTTTTTTTGTTTTTTTTTATTATTATTAAATTATAAAAGTTTCCATTTCAGCCCCTCCTCCCACCACCCTCCCACTCCCCCCACTCCCTCTCCCCCTCCCTCTCCATCCCCCAGAGCAGTCAGGGTTTCCTGCCCTGTGGGAAGCCCGAGCTCCTCCCCCCTCCCTCCAGGTCCAGGGAAGGTGAGAGTCCAAACAGACTGGAGCGCCAAAATCCAGTACATGCAGAGAAAGCAAGTACCAGTGTCATTGTCAACGGCTTTTCAAAAAGGCTCCGGGCCAGCCACATTCAGAGAATCTGGCTGGATCATGTCCTCGTTCAGTCCCAGTCCAACAGGCCTTGGTGAACTCCCATTATATCAGTCCCCTTGTATCACTGGGTGCTCGCATCCCTCGCAGTCCTGATTACTTTTTTTTATTTTCTTCATCATTCTGTTCCTCATTTGGACTGTGGAGTGCTCAGTTCGGTGTTCCAATATGGGTCTCCATCTGTATCGCCATCCAACGTCGGATGAAGGTTTCCTGTGCCCTTGCCTTCATTGCTCACGATCTCTTTCTTTCTGCCTCTCATTTGGACCTAGGGAGCTAGGTCCAGTGTTCCAACGTGGTTCTCCGCCTCCATCTCCATCCATCGCCAGATGAGGGTTCTATGATGACATGCAAAATATTCATCAGTATGGTTGTGGGCCAATGCCGGTTCAGGCACCCTCTCCTCTGTCCAGAGAACAATCGGGGGATCTCTCCTTGGACCTGGGATCCCATATATAATCAAGCTTCCTATAAACCCTAAAATGACTCCCTTAGTTGAAATATATTCTTCCCTGATCCCTTATTCATCCTTCCTCCCTTCCCCCGATCCCGGTCAACCGAGCTTTCTCCATTCCTCCCCTACTCCCTTCTCTCTAACCCTCTCCCCTTCCAACAACCCTCCCACCCTCCCCATGCACCCAAGGTTACCTGGGACTCTTGACTATTTCCTACCTCTTGGCGGATAGCTAAATAATCTTCATCAGGATCGTCTTCTTATTTAGCTTCTCTAGGATCACGAAAAATAGGCTCAAATACCTTTAAATTATGGTTAGAATCCACTTATGAGTGAATACATACCGTGTTCCTCTTTTTGGGTCTGGCTTACCTCACTCAGTAAAGCGTTTTCTATGTCCATCCATTTGCATGCAAAATTCAAGATGTCATTATTTTTTAAAGCTGAGTAAAACTCTAACGTGTATATGTTCCACACCTTTTTTAACCATTCTTCTATTGAGGGGCACCTCGGCTGTTTCCAGGTTCTGGCTATTACAAATAGTGCTGCTATGAACATAGTTGAACAAATGCTTTTGTTGTATGCTAGGGAATCTCTAGGGTAAATTCCCAAGAGTGGAATTGCTGGGTCCTGAGGGAGGTTGACTCCCAGTTTCCTGAGAAACCGCCACACTGATTTCCACAGTGGCTGCACAAGTTTGCATTCCCACCAACAATGGATGAGTGTTCCCCTCACCCCACATCCTCTCCAGCATAGGCTATCATTGGTGTTTTTGACTTTAGCTATTCTGACAGGTGTAAGATGGTATCTCAAAGTGGTTTTGATTTGTATTTCCCTGATCGCTAAGGAGGTTGAGCATGACCTTAAGTGTCTTCTGGCCATTCGAAATTCATCTGTTGTGAATTCTCTGTTCAGTTCAGTACCCCATTTTTTAATTGGGTTATTTAGAGATTTAGTGCCTAGTTTCTTGAGTTCTTTGTATATTTTGGAGATCAGACCTTTGTCTGATGAGGGGTTGGTGAAGATCTTCTCCCAGTCAGAAGGCAGCCTTTTTGTCTTACTGACAGTGTCCTTTGCTTTACAGAAGCTTCTCAGATTCAGTAGATCCCATTTATTCATTGTTTCTCTTATTGTCTGTGCTGCTGGGGTCCTACTTAGGAAGAGGCCTCCTGTGCCTATATCTTGTAGACTACTTCCCACTTTCTCTTCTATCAGGTTCAAAGTGGACGGATTAATGTTGATGTCTTTAATCCATTTGGACCTGAGTTTTGTGCATGGTGATAGGTATGGATCTACTTTCATCCTTCTACAGGTTGACATCCAGTTATGCCAGCACCATTTGTTAAAGATGCTTTCCTTCTTCCATTGTATACCTTTAGCTCCCTTGTCAAAAATTAGGTGCTCATAGGTTTGTGGGTTAATATCCGGGTCTTCTATTCGATTCCATAGGTCGACTTCTCTGTTCTTATGCCAATACCAAGCTGTTTGCAATACTGTAGCTCTGTAATAGAGTTTGAAGTCAGGGATGGTAATGCCTCCTGAAGTTCCTTTATTGTATAAGATTGTTTTGGCTATCCTGGGTTTTTTGTTTTACCAAATAAACTTGATTATTGTTTTCTCAAGGTCTGTGAAGAAGTTTGATGGGATATTGATGGGGATTGCATTATATCTATAGATTGCTTTTGGTAGAATTGCCATTTTTACTATGTTGATCCTCCCAATCCAAGAACAAGGGAGATCTTTCCATTTTCTGGTATCCTCCTCAATGTCTTTCTTCAAAGACTTAAAGTTCTTGTCAAATAGGTCTTTCACTTCCTTGGTTAGAGTAACCCCAAGATATTTTATGCTATTTGTGGCTATCGTGAAAGGTGATGTTTCTCTGATTTCCCTCTCAGCTTCTTTATCCTTCGTGTATAGGAGGGCCACTGATTTTTTGGAGTTGATCTTGTATCCTGCCACGTTACTAAAGGTGTTTATCAGCTGTAGGAGTTCTTTGGTAGAGTTTTTGGGGTCACTTATGTACACTATCATATCGTCAGCAAATAACGAAAGTTTAACTTCATCCTTTCCAATTCGAATCCCCTTGATCTCCTTATGTTGTCTTATTGCTATTGCTAGAACTTCAAGCACTATATTGAAGAGGTATGGAGAGAGTGGACAGCCTTGTCATGTTCCTGATTTTAGTGGAAAGGCTTTGAGTTTCTCTCCATTCAATTTGATGTTAGCTGTCGGCTTGCTGTATATTGCTTTTATTATATTTAGGTATGATCCTTGTATCCCCAGTCTCTCCAACACCTTTATCATAAATGGGTGTTGAATTTTGTCAAATGCTTTTTCAGCATCCAATGAAATGATCATATGATTTTTTTCTTTCAGTTTATTTATATGATGGGTTACATTGATAGATTTGCATATATTGAACCATCCCTGCATCTCTGGGATGAAGCCTACTTGATCATAATGGATAATTTTTCTAGTGTGTTCCTGGATTCGGTTTGCCAGGATTTTATTGAGAATTTTCGCGTCGATGTTCATGAGTGAGATTGGCCTGTAATTCTCTTTCTTAGTTGTGTCTTTGTGTGGTTTTGGTATTAAGGTAACTGTAGCTTCATAAAAGGAGTTTGGCAATGACTCTTCTGTTTCTATATTATGGAATACATTAAGGAGTATAGGAATTAGCTCTTCCTGGAAATTCTGGTAGAATTCTGCATTGAAACCATCTGGTCCTGGACATTTTTGGTAGGGAGATTTCTGATAACAGCTTCTAGTTCTTCACGACTAACAGGTCTATTTAGATTATTCACCTGTTCTTGGTTCAACTTTGGTATATGGTACTTATCTAAAAAAATGTCCATTTCTTTTACATTTTCCAACTTTGTGGCATATAAACTTTCGTAGTAAGATCTAATGATTCTCTGAATTTCCTCTGTGTCTGTGGTTATATCCCCCTTTTCATTTCTGATCCTATTAATTTGCATGTGCTCTCTCTGCTGTTTGATTAGTTTGGATAGGGGTTTGTCAATCTTGTTGATTTTCTCCAAGAACCAGCTTTTTGATTCATTGATTCTTTGGATTGTTTTCTCTGTTTCTATTTTGTTGATTTCAGCCCTCAGTTTGATTATTTCCAGTCTTCTACTCCTCCTGGGTGAATCAGCTTCTTTTTTTCTAGAGCTTTCAAGTGTGCTGTTAGGTCTCCAATGTGTGCTTTCTCCGTTTTCTTTATTTGAGCACCTATTGCTATGAACTTTCCTCTTAGCACTGCTTTCATAGTGTCCCATAGGTTTGAGTATGTTGTGTCTTTGTTTTCATTAAATTCAAGGAAGACTTTAATTTCTTTCTTAATTTCGTCCTTGACCCAGGGGTGATTTAGTAGTTGACTGTTCAACTTCCATGAGTTTGTTGACTTCCTGGGGGTAGCATTGTTGTTGAATTCTAATTTTAATCCATGGTGATCTGACAAGACACAGGTGGTTACTAATATTTTTTTGTATCTGTGGGAGTTTGCTTTGTTGCCGAGTATGTGGTCAATCTTCGAGAAGGTTCCATGAACTGCAGAGAAGAAGGTATATTCTTTCCTATTTGGGTGGAGTGTTCTATAGATGTCTGTTAAGTCCATTTGATTCAATACCTCCAATAAATCTCTTAATTCTCTGTTTGGTTTCTGTCTGATTGACCTGTCCATCGGTGAGAGAGGAGTGTTGAAGTCTCCTACTATTAGCGTGTGTGGTTTGATGACTGCCTTGAGTTCTAGAAGAGTTTCTTTTACATATGTGGGTGCCTTTACATTAGGGGCATAGATATTCAGGATTGAGACTTCTTCCTGATGAGTTGTTCCTGTTATGAGTATGAAATGTCCATCTCCATCTCTTCTGATTGATTTTAGTTTGAAGTCGATTTTGTTAGAAATTAGAATGGCCACACCCGCTTGTTTCTTAGGTCCATTTGCTTGGAAGACCTTTTCCCAACCCTTTACTCTGAGTAGGTGGCTGTCTTTGTGGTTGAGGTGTGTTTCTTGTAAACAGCAGAATGTTGGATCCTGTTTTCGTATCCAATCTCTAAGTCTGTGCCTCTTTATAGGTGAGTTGAGTCCATTGATATTAAGAGATATTAATGACCATTGGTTGTTGACTCCAGTCATTTTTTTGGTGGTAATAGAGTGTATGTGTTTTCCTTCTTTGAATTGTGCTAGTGAAGGGTCGCTAGATGTCTGAATTATTGTAGTCAGTGTTGGCAGTGTTGGATTCCTTGGGATGTAATTTTCCTTCTAGTATTCTCTGTAAGGCTGGATTAGTAGTTACATATTGTTTAAATTTGTTTTCTCCGTTGATAGTGAACGAAAGCTTGGCTGGGTAAAGTAGTCTGGGCTTGTATCCATGGTCCCTTAATTTCTGCAGTACCTCTATCCAGGACCTTCTGGCTTTCATGGTTTCTATAGAGAAGTCTGGTGTAAGTCTGATAGGTTTACCTTTATAGGTTACTTGACCTTTTTCCTTTGCAGCTCTTAATATCCTTTCTTTAATCTGACTGCTTTGTGTTTTGATTATTATATGGCGAGGGGACGTTTTGTTCTGATCCAGTCTATTCGGTGTTCTGTATGCTTCTTGCACCTTCATAGGAATATCCCTCTTTAGGTTGGGAAAGTTTTCTTCTATAATTTTGTTGAATATATCTTCTGGACCTTTGATCTGCAATTCTTCTCCTTCTTCTACTCCTATTATTCTTAGATTTGGTTTTTTTATTATGTCCCATATTTCCTGAATGTTTTGTGATGAAAATTTGTTGGATTTGCTGTTTTCTTTGGTCAGGGCGTTTATTTTCTCTATGGTGTCTTCATAATCTGAGATTCGTTCTTCTATCTCTTGTATTCTATTGGTTAAGCTTGATTCTGTAGTCTCCGTTCGTTTACCTAGATTTTCCATATCCAGCCGGCCCTCGGTTTGTGTTTTCTTCACTGCCTCCATTTCAGTTTTCAATTCTTGCACTGATTCCATTACCTGTTTGATTGCTTTTTCTTGGTTTCCCAGGGTGTCATTTACGAATTTACTCATTTCTTCAAACTTTTTGTTATATTTGTCTTCCATTTATTTACTCATTTCTTCCATTTTTTTGTTATATTTCTCTTCTATTTCTTTAAGTGAGTTATTCATACCCTGTTTTAGAGACTCTATTGCTTTCATAATGACACTGTTTTCCACTTCTTCCGGAATAGGGCGTTCGAGTCCTTCTGTCGTAAGATCGCTGGGATCTGGTGATTTCATGTTGTTTTTCAGATTGTTGGAGGAATTCTTGCCTTGGCGCCTGCCCATCTCTTCCTTCAGATGCTCTCCAATGGCTCTTCCCTTCGCTGGGTCTTCTTCTACTGGATTAGTGACCCTTGCTATCCAGGAATCACTTTGCCTGCAGTCTTAGCTAGCTGCAGGCAGGCTATTAGAACAAAGGGACTTCCTTCCCTTTGCACTCACCACCTATCCAGACCCGTGGTGCCCACCCTGGCTGAGATGGAGGAATTTAAGCCCTGAAAAAGGGAGAGGGGAGGGGAGGGGTTCGAGGCCAAAAGCTGGGATGGCGTAGCAGGAGAGAGGGATTAGCTGGGGGAAGCTGCCCCTTTGGAGTAGCCAGGGAGATAAGGATGGCGGGAATATTGTGTGTCCCCTCACCGGTCCACACACTTACCCCTGCACAGGATCAGAGCCCCTCGCTGGTCAGAAGAGTCCCTGCCTGCGGTCTTAGCTGCTGCAGGCCGGCTATCAGAACAAAGGGACTCTACATTACATTTTCTATAGACTTCTATGTTAACTTTAAATATTGCAATATTTTATAATTTCAATGATGTTCAAATAAAAGATGCTCCAAATCAAATCAAGATATAAAATCCTTTTTGTAAGGTTCTGTGAGTTCCCATTACCTTCTCTATCATTTTTCTTATATCATAGGCTTACACTGTCCCCTTTTATTTTTTAAAAATAAATAGTATGTGTGGTTATAGAGAACATTCAATGGTTAGAAACACTTACTGCTCTTTTGCTCACTCTTGGAGTTTAATTTCCAGAACTGATATGAAACTGCTTTCAACCACATGCAACTCTAGATCCTGGGAATCTACTAATCTTCTGGCCTCTACAGGCAGCCTCATGCACTGGTGAATAGAAACACATACATAAAACTAAAAATTAAATCTTAAAAACCATAGGAAATAAATTGAAAGAGTAAACCAAGATATTATAGATCTGTGTGTGTTAAAATGGTGAAGAGTCTTGTACTTCCAGCCACACATTATGACTTGATTCACTTGTGGGGAACAGGCTGGGATATTGTGATTCTCACAGGGAGGGAGAGGGACAGGAAGGAGGCAGCAGTACCTGACAAGACACCACAGGGCTCAGGTGACCCAAATCCAGTTCAATGGATTTGACAAAACACAATGCATTCATTTGTTCTCAGACTCACATTTATGCCAGCACTGATACTCTAAATCCATCCTGTGTCCTCTCATTTCCTGCCCTCACTCTTAGAAAACACCAACCTTTTTTCTGTCACTACAGGGCAGTGCTTCTGAACATTCTTACTGTTGCCACACTTTAACATAGTTCCCCATGTTGTGGTGACCCTCAAACCACAAAATTATTTGGTTGTTACCTTATAACTGTAATGTTGCTACTGTTATGAATTGTAATGGAAACATCTGCTATTCAAGTTATCTAATATATCACCCAAAGGCATTGCAACACACATTGCACTGAATTTTCTCTCATAGAACTTCCTTAATTGAAAGAAGTTGGTCTATTAGACCATCTTCACTGAGTTATTGTTGAGCCTTCTCTCATGACTTCTCATAGTGTGCTCATTTATTATTGATAATATGTGATGTTTTGTTTCTGTAGATGTTCAACTGTTTATGTATCCACTTACCCACGAGGAACATCTTAGTCACTTATAGATGTGGCAAAGGAATTAAGAGGTGGCAACTTTTAAAATAATGCTTCTGAGGTGTTGATGATGGATTTCAGGGTCTTATGCATGCTAAATAAGCCTCTAGGTAAGCATCCGATAATGGGCTTTAGCTCTAAGTGTTTGTGTGGAAAATTACACAAGAGTATATTTTTTATTTAATTTGATGAGTTCTTAGGAACATGGCTAACATTTCCAATGACAACCCTCTATTTTGTACAGTTAGAAAAATTCACCTGACCTTATAAGTGTCTGTAGACTTGTGTTCTACTCACTGTGTGAGAACTCCAACTGCACCAGAACTTGGTGCCATTAATGTTTTTACAATACAGTGGACATTTATTCCAGTATCTCATTGTGTTTATCTTTAATTTTCAGTCCTTTATAGGATATCAGAACCCTATGCACACTTGAGCCGAGTACATCTTCTTTTTAAAAGACTTGCTTCATTTAAAAGTCATGTATTGGTTGTTGTGAACTGCTGTACATGCATGCTTGGAAATGAACCAAGTTCTCATTTGAAGAGCAATACACACTTGAAACACTGAGCCGTTTCTCCAGCCTGACATCTGAGACCGTAGCCCCAATATTCCCAGGGCCATCCTCTGAGCTTGGCTACTAAGAATCTCACAAAATTACCAAATTTCTACCCTGAGGCAAAATAACCAATCACTTGAAGCAAGGGGGAGGACAGAGTTCAAACAAATCCAAATCATGTTACTGTTGCAACACCTACCCAGGTGATGCCGTTGTCCATTTCCTATTAGATAAAATTTCATATTAGTAATAAGTACCTAAAGTGACTATAGCATTAAGAACAAAAGGAGAAATAATAGAAAATGAGGCTGGATATGTGAGCTTTTACATTATAAGAAGAAATTTCCCAAAGGAGAGAGAAGAAACAAGAGTTCCATGTGTGGAATCTGCATTTTTTTAGACAATTTGTAGATACATTTAATTTGTGGACATATAAACAAGCAACGTAAGTTTGTATTCAGAGATACTAATAATAAAAGTAATTAGTTCATTGGGCTAGGATGTGATACCATTTGGATAATTGAATTCAGAGTTTATTCATTTGCATATGTTTTATATAATTTGAAGAAAAGCTATACAGATGAATGTACTGTGAAGTGGGAGCTTCATTGTGGCCACAAGGTATTAGTGTCATAATAATACTCTTATTCTCTAATCATAAAACCCTAGAATACAGCTAACAATGCTTGATTTTACTACCTATGATGGGAATTCACAATCAGAGAAAATCAGGTATTTAAAAAAATGTGTAACAAATAAAAATGGAAGAGGTTGATGCCTGAGTGAAACAGGGAAATCACCAAGAAACATTTTAATGAGTACCTGGATTTAAAGGTCTCTGATCTGTGATTTGCTCCAGCACATGTATAGGAAGTCACATGTCATATAAATGTTTTTATATTCCTCAATTATAAAAGTTTCTATAGCTATAGTTGGTCACAAACACATCCTAAAAGCATCCTTGAAGAACAAGGATGTGAACTGTGGAGTCACTCGCTCTAAGAAAGACTCTCTCTTTTTCTTAACTGCCCAGTTCCCCTTTTATGAAATGGAACATGAAGTAAAGATCAGGATATATTACACCAACTTCCAGAGAGCAGGTTTTCTGTTTTCCCTGAGCTCACAAAGTTCTGATTCTACCACAGAGTACTACATGTAGGGGCCTGGAACTTATTACAGAGAAAGACAAGAGACAAGTTTTCCTCTGAAATGTTCCCCCTTTAAACACAGTCCCTGTTTCACCCTGAACATTCACATTTGATGCTGTGGACAGAAGACAACCTCTGACATTCATTTAAGGAAAAGACTATGTGGATGTATTGCTTCTCAGAGCTGAGGGCTGTCAAACAGATTTCAATACTTTGCTTGTTCCTTCAAATCATTTGTATGATGCATGCGATAAGCCAACATGAGAAACATTGTTTCAGACTGGAGCCATTGAAGTGCTACCTCAGGATGAGATGATCCATAAAGAGGGACAGAGTTGGGAAAAATGGAAATACACGGTGAATACTTGTGGAGTGCACAGAGTCAGGGTTTTATTCCTAGGCTGGAAATGACAAGGGTAAGAGCTGTCACTAGAAAGAGCAGAGCTATAGCTGTCCCTTAGAAGTAGTGATGAATGACCAGGCAGATGGAGAAGTGTTGCCAACACAGTTTCATCAGATGACAGGAGAGGAAAGCTCAAATCCTCTCACCTGGCCCTTAGGATCATGAGAAATTCCAGAGAAGCTCAGTTCAGCAGAAAGGTCACATGATTGTTATGACATATGTTATGTCTGCCAAGTTTTCATTATCATTAGATCATATTTCCTCAAATGTCTTTATTTTTCATTGTTTGCCTTTTATTCCAGTATTACTATTTTTATAGTGTAATCACATACATTAATAATTTTTTCCTTAAGAATAGCTTGAAATTTATGAAGGGAAATTCTTCTCAAGGGCAAATATATAAATGTGGCTACAAAATAAAAATGGTAACACAGTTAGTTAAAATGATGTTTATTAAAAGTCAACTGAAATTCATAGAGCATCGGTCCTAATAATGTGTAAAATGCTGTTCTCCTTATTAAAGGGCAGCATCGTTCTGTTGTCAACATGATCAGCCACATCGGTGTGCTGACCTGAAAAAGACAGAGATGGAATCAGCTCAGTTTACTCCTATTAATTACATGAGGATGAGGTATTAAAAATCATCTGCTTATCTCACAGTAGTAACTATTTATTCATATTTCATCAGCAGCATAAGAGTGTGGTAAATAGGATCGGTTTTTTAGGGTAAAACTGAGAGTATTCCTATGTTACCATTCTTATAAGTGCCCATAGATCCCCTCAAAACTGTCATGCTGAGTGAGCAATTGCCCAGCACTGGCTGAGTAAGACATGGTTAAACCACATCTAAAGCACAGCGTTCTTTCCATGGCTGACAAAGGACATGTATGCTAAGTGAAATGGCATTTTTAAAAGTCTGAATGGGAACCTGTGGTACCTGTGATTTGAAGAATATTAAAGGTGAATCATAGAAGGACTTAGACTCTGAGCCTTTACAAATCAGAGATTAGCAATTTTTATGTAGTGGTATAAAATGTGCAACTAAACTCTGTAAATCATGAGATAGACCTCTGGAGGTGTCTCCATGGCTTCTTCCCTAACTCTACCTTCCTTCTCCCAACATTCAGTTTAGTTTTCCCCACCTAGCTCTGTTCTACCCTATAAGGCCATGCCAGTTTCTTTACTAAACAATGGTATTCACAGCATACAGGGGGGAAGCCCACATCAGCTACATGGTGTGTTTATGCTTCAGTAATACAGTAACACACCCTATGCTGACACTGCTCAGTGATTTTATGATCGGGATTTTCCCTTAGTGGAGAGAATAATGTTTACTTACATTGAGATGGATCATTTAGTAAGGGATGATAGAGGCTGACATGTGAGGCACAATATGCTTATGCTTCAGTTATACAGTAGCACACTCCAAGCTTATACTGCTCACTGGTGGTATGGTGGAAATTAGTCCTTAATGGAGAGAGCAACAGTTATTTACATGGAGTTGGATCAGTTAAGATCCAATGGAATAGACAGATTTGTGAGACATGATATGTCTATGTTTCAGTTTTTCAGTCACACACTACAAGCAGATACTGCTCAATGTTGTTACCTATGATGGGAGTTGGTCCTTAAAGGAGGAAGAAGTAATTTCTTAGAGGGTGGTAGACCTAAAAGGATGTGATGGTAGAGCCTGATATATGAGTGTAATTGGGGCAGATGCCAAGAAACATCTTAATGGACATCTGGACTTGAAGGCATCTGATAAGAACTTGGTACCATCATACATACTGGAAGTCATAAGGTCTGCTCAATGTTTTTATAAGCCTCCTCTGGGTCGAAGCATCTACTCAGTTCCTGAAGACAAACTCCAACTCCAGAAGAAGGAAACAGAGTCTAGAATCTTTCCGTGGAAGGGACTTCTTCAGCCTTGGTAATTTCTCCACATCTAGACTGGTAAATAAAATAAAGGTAAGAATATATTCTAAGAATGTTTAGAGAGTTACTGTCATAGTGTTTCTCTGAGTTCACTTCCCTATGATGCTACCACAAAATGCAACATGGAGGGTCTAGGACTTCCTCCTGGGAAGGCAGGAGACATATACTTCCTTTTGAAACAGAGGTGGTCTGACTTCAACAGACTCTACTTTTCCACAAATCATTCATATTTGTGTCTGTCATTCATTAAAGAGGAAGGTGATATACATAAAATGTTTTTCAGACTTCAAACCCTATAAGCAGGTTCATTGTTATTTCTCACAAACAATCTGCTATGTGTGCACACATACATTTGTATGTATTTTGATTCCAAGAGGAAACAGATATTTAGAATTTGAATAACTGAGGAATATGGCAGGAAGTAGATGTTAGTTTACAAAGACCACAGGTCTTATGAACAGAGGAAATGCATGGAAAATCATAATAAAGCAATACGATGGAGCAAGTTTTTCACTCCTTCACCCCAATAAACAGCAAAAGTAGTTGGTACTTAGTAGCCAGATAGAGATATGTAGGTAAGTAGATAGATAGATAGATAGATAGATAGATAGATAGATAGATAGATAGATAGATAGATGGGTAAAGTGGGGTGGGTGAGGTGAGGTGGGTAGGTTGGTGAGTAGATGGATGGATTTGGGTAGACAGAGAGACAGACAGACAGACAGACAGATAGATAGGCAATAGTCATAGGTAAGTTGTAAGAGGAGATAACTAGACACACAAAGAAGCATTGCTGTTGTCAACACATAGTTGACCACAAGATAGAGAAAAATAAAATCCCAAACATCTTTCTCCTTCTCTCAAGTGTCCTTGAAATGTCACTAACTGCCTCACTAGAGAGAATGTGGCATAAAGGGAACACTCCTGCATTGCTGGTGGGTGTGCAAACTGGTACAACCCCTTTGGTTATCAGGAGACATGTTTCTAAGCATTCAAATTGGCCTTAGACTTCCTAAATTATGGAGAAAATCTATAAACTTCTGATTATCTTGCCTTCAACTGATGAGCACTGGGTTACAGGTGAACACTACCATAGCCACATTTATGCTGACTGTAGCTGATGTCCACCACCTCCACTCTCAGTCCCATTTGAATGCTTCTGTCCCACTGTTACACAATTTTTAGCTAGAGTTTTCATTCACCCACAGTTGTGACTGCTATCTTGTTTATAGTGTGGGTAAGTCTCCTTGCTTTTCCATTATTCACGTCTATAGACACAGAGTGTTTTCATGGACAACACATTTGTTGATGGTGGATCTTATTATATGGCTTAGTTTGTAAAGCAACTTCTCTGTAAGAGTGAGAACTTGAATTCCAGCCTCCAGAATAATCCAGGCCTGGCAAGTCATGTCCATCGCTCAGTGCTGTTGATGCAAAAACCAAACAATCCTGCGAGTTTTTCTGGTCTTAGGTTGAGTTTGCAAGGTCAATGTTCAATGAGCTTTCACACAAAGTATTGTAGCAATGTCTTTAAAGAAAAACTTGACATCAACATGTAGTTTCTAATAACACCTACCCCCACGCACACACCTGACACATATACTGCCCTGGTCCTGAGGTAGTTTTTCTAGATTGAAATTCACACTGTCAGAACCTGATGCATTCATTTATCTTTATGTGTTGCAACTCCATCCTTAGAAATGTATACAAACAGCCATTCTCATGCTGTTTTGGGGATTCAAAGTGACAATAAAGTTAACCTTAAATGAACAGATACACTCAGTCCATATTTTTGATGTTCATTTGATGTTAGATTATTAAATTTGGTGTTTTCATAGTGTCCCAGTTTTCCTTGAATGCTTTGGGCCCAGAATTTTTCTTTGAATTAAGTATTAATACATTCTATTTTATCTTTGATGTTGAGGATTCTCTTTTACATGTCTTATAATCTGTTAGTGAGGCTTACCTCTGAGGGTTTTGTTTGACTTCTTAATTTTTCATTTCCAGTTTTAGTCCAGTTTGGGCTATCTGATTCTATTTCTACTTACATGTTTTCAACTGCTTTTATTATTTCACTTTTTTTTTGTTTTTGGACTTTGTTAAGGGATTTATTTTTTTTATATCTCCTTTAATGTACTTTAACATATTCATGATGGCTATTTTGAAGATATTGTTTTTTACTTCAGTTATATTGCATTTCTTACAACTCAATGTATTGGGGTTGCTGGGCTCTTTTGAAGCCATCCTGTTTTGTATTTTAATAAATGTGATTTTTGTTGGCGTCTTGCCATTTATGTTTGGGATGGTAGTGATTCTAGAAGTTGATAACCTGTCCTGTCTTTGTTAAGTGAGTGTTTTTTTTTAACTTGGTTTTTTTTTTGCCCTCTATGTATCTTAACAAAATGGTGGCTTTGGGTTGCCTCTGAGTCCCTGAAGGTGTGGGTATTGTTGTACTGGGTAGACCATATTTCTAAATATTTGGGACTGACATGAATTAATAAGAATGCTCTATGGGAAGTCATGAAAGGGATTAAGGAAAAGTAAAGCTAAGACTGGCCAGAGGTTCAGTGGAGATAGAAAAGGGCCCTGCAAACAGACTGCTACAAGTCTGGGATTGAGTATATGGCATTGGAGGACAGGAAGAAGAGTGAAGACCATCTTCTCAATTGCCAAACTGGCATTGTTAGAGCACCTTAGGGAATCTGTGACCAAAGTCTTGGTTTTAAGAAGAGGTGAGCTAATGAAGGACAAGTCCAAAATTGTTCTTAATATTCTCAAACATTATAGATTTCTATTTTTTCACAGCTATATTCAACCATCCATCCATTCATTCATACACACATACATACATACATACATACATACATACATACACACATATATACATACATACATACATAGTCACTCCCGTCAGAAAACAGAAGGCATGAAATAAAATGGTCACTGATATATCTTTATTGCAGACTCTTTGGAAAGGTATAGTAATGGTAGGAGGAACACAGAAGCATGCTTTAGCAGCAGAGAGTTATAGTACCTGGACTGATGGATGGAGAGAAGCTAATGAATCCAGAATTGGTTGTAGTAGCTATGGTTGTGGATATGGGTCACAGGAAAGGTGGTATTGCCTTAGGTAGGCACTATGCTAGGAATTTATCTTGGTGTGATGAATCAGCCTGTATGAACTCGTACCAGGTGTTTAATCCTCCACATCTAGCATCACTTCTGTGGAATAATCTTCCTTGTAGGAAGGGAGTAGATATGCATTTGTGTGTTAAAGCTTGTGGGGTTTGGCTCTATGCAGAGTATCTACAAGCTTCTGGTTGTCATTCATTTTCTACATGTATGTGAAGGTTTTCTCTGGAATACCACACAAGTAACATTTCTCAAAGCTGTGGAATGGGTAAATTTAGAGGAATGATCCATGTGTTTTAGGTTGTTGTTGTGCCAACTCTGGACCTTGTGATTTCAGCAACATTTTTGCACCTAAGCATCAGGCTCTCTAATGCACATGTGCCGAAGCCTTGGTTACAATCACAAACACCAGACGAGTCTAGACTTATTGGGCATTGATTTAATGAAAGGGACATGAAAAAGCTATTCTCATCAATAGACATGCAAACTATGTTCACTGCAGAGAACGAAAAGACAAAGTTGGCCTAAGAGAGGAAAAGAGAACTGTGGTTTTCCTTCCACTCATCAACAAGCCATGATGAAGGACCATAGAGCTTGTGACTGATGCATCATCCTGACTCTCATCTCTGATAGAGAACGTAACTTCTTTCCACTCAGATTCTTCCAGCCCAGGTGAGTCTTCAGCTGTGTGGATAATTGATAGTTTTCTGCTCTGAAGCAAGAAAAAGATCATGCATCTAGCTGTATTTATTATTTGATCTTATTTATTTTTACTTTTCTTGATTGCTTTGTTCTACCTTGATTTCAGGATTTTGTTTTTAAAAAAAATGTTTGGGAGTTCATTTTGCATTTGAGTTGGTCATTTATGCTCAGATTACTCCTTCCAGGTTTAGTTGGCCAGAAACCTTGGAATTGATGGAGAGGACTAATGAAGGACAACAACTCTGACACAGAACCATGAAAAAAGTTCATGTCCTTGTAACATGTCTTCAATCCTTTTGTACTTCTTTATCCTTAACATTAGAATGACTAGCAATCCTCTAATTGGGCTCTGAAAATTATTTAGTTTCCTTATACTATACATGGCTAAATAAATGGCTCATTTATACCCAAGCATTGTAATATAAATATGTTCATAAACTTATGTCTGAGATATTTTAAGTCCTTAGTGTGAAACTACTAGTGTTTCTTAGTTAATTGGATATAGTACCAAAACACTCTTCAAATATTTTTGCTTACATACCCAGACAAAGGCTACTTTCAAATTTATTCAGAGAGGTCTTTCTTTTCAATGAATGCAGGGTTTATCAGAAACATCTGGCTCTATGAAGTGCTAGCAAAGAAGGATGGTGCAGAGCTTGGCCCTAAACAAGGCCTAATGGAATGGTTCCAAAGAGGGGAATGAAGGAATATAAGAGCTGATGTTGGGGAGAGTGTTTTAAAGTGCCATCTTGTAAGATCACATGGTAGTGGCAATCATGAAATCACATTTATTTTGTCTACTGGCCCTGGGCCTACACACACTGAGTACTCTGAACAGTCAACTTTCAAGAAAGAAGGGGCTCATAGGGTGATGCTACTTACTGATGAAATATTGGCAGGTAACAGATTCTGAAAGTACTGAAAACATTGTAAAGTTTTGTAGCTCCTTTGACCCCACCAGGCTATGACACAATGAGAGACAATTATTTAATCAGATTCAAGCGCAGGAAGCCACAGATCTTTCTTCCTTTCTTGATTGTCTTTCCTCAACATCATTTTCTCTACAGTTTCTGCAATACAGACAAGTTTCCTATTGATGGTTGACTGTCAGGACATTTCTGTTTGCCACAGACCAGCTTGCCTCCTCTTCTAAATGGAATGGAGGAAAGGTAAGATGCCTTCTGAGACCATTTTCCTAAAGATGTTTATTTTTCTTAGTCTCTTATCACATAGCTTGCTATATTTGTTATAGAATTCAGAACTATCAGCTCAGAGATGGCACCGCTCATAATGAATTGAGCCCTTCCCTTCAACCACTAATTAATAACATGACCTACAGGCATGTGCACAGTCTGATTTTATGGAGGCATTTTCCCAGTCAGGGTTCCCTTCTAGCTGATGGTGCTAACTTGTCGCAAGTTGACTTGAAACTAGCTAGTACATTTACTGCAACAGTTCTATCTCACTTTCTGAGGAGTCACCGATTTCTGTAGTGGTGGTTTCAGTTTGCATTCTCACCAGCAGTAACTGAGTGTTCCCTGTTCCCCGTATCTTCATCAGCATTTCTTGTTCTTGGATTCTTGATGATAGCCGTTCTGCTTGGGATAAGATGGAATCCCAAAGCAGCTTTAATTTGTGTTTTCCTGATGGCCACTAATATTGAACACTTTTCAGAATGTTAACAGATTTTCTTATTTCTTCTTTGGGGATTTTCTGTTCAAATCTCTAGTCCATTCCTTGATGTTGTAGCTCCTTATGTTGGTGTTTTCTCGTTTGAATCTTTCTGTGTTCTAGACAACAGCCTTCTGCCGTGTGTATAGCTGGATATTGTGTTGTTTTTACTTCAGTCTCGTGTTTATTCCAGTCTTCTTTAAGTTTATTCAAGTGTTTACGCTAATCCTCTTTGAATTTCTTCACCTCCACTGCATTCTTTTAATTGTTTTTTAATCCTATGCCCTGAGCTAAATTGTACTCTCTTTAGGTACATACAAAAGGACTCATGGATTTTATGAAAGACATATTGTTTTTATTTTTTCTGATTGTTTACAATTTTACAATGCGACCTGGACATCTGGAGTGTGGTTCTTGCTTATATATTTTGGTATAAGTTTTTGGTCAACATTTTGAAATACCTATGTTGGTCATGGACTACATATTTTTTTGGGAAATCCCAAAGGAGCAATATTTGGGAGGGAGTTTCTAATCAGGGGACTGTGAGTAGCTTCAGAGGAGACCAAACTGACGTATCTAGCTAGATAGTTAGGGTTGTCCTAAGAGTCTGTAAACTAGGAGAGTGGTTTCTATCAGGATGTGTGTGACACTTGACTGACAGTTACATATTTTCTAGGGTGTGGAACATTATCTTTTTGTGCTCTTCCAGCTCTAAGGTGTTTACACAAAACTCTGTTATTTTGGGGATAGGTTTCACTTTGTGAGTAAACTGACACATGCACCTGCATCCTTTAACAGCAGCATCTACTCCTAACACTCACCAATGCATTTTGTTTTATTTTGTTTTATAGGCTCATACTTTATATATATATAATCCATTGTTGGATTATCCATGTATATTTGTAGATTAAGGAAAATAATGCTGTAACATCATGGGATTGGTCTTCTGTGTTTTAATCTGCATCTCAGACCCATCCTTTGAAGATAGATTAATGAGGGTTGGTCTCTAAATGGAGCCACAGAGGACTCCAAGGTTGAGATCTTTTCTATTTTCCCTTCTTTTCTTCCCTTCTTCCTTCCTTCCTTCCTTCCTTCCTTCCTTCCTTCCTTCCTTCCTCCCTCCCTCCCTCCCTCCCTTCTTTCTTTCCTTCCTTCTTTCCATCCTTCCCTCCCTTGCACCCCTTATCCCTTCCTCCCTCCATCCTTCCCTCTTTCCTTCCTTTTTTTCTTTCCTTTCTTTTGTTGTTTCTGTTTATTTCATTACTTTCAGCCCAGGCTTTTCTGTACCCCACTGTGTAATTTAGATTGTGCTTGAACTCTTCAAACTCTTTCAGGCCCATTCTCTACTGTCTAATATTCTGCAAGTAAGCTACCATGCCTGGTAGATGGTTTCTGTTATACTCTGTATTCTCTGTGACACAGTACCTCTGTCTAGGCAGTTGTCATTTCTTTTATTATTTTCCTCTTTCTGTAAATATCCTTTTTTTCTTTATTTTTATTTTTCCATTCAAATATCTACAATTCCTTCCCTCCTCCCAATCTCCTCTGGCTCCTCCACTCATCCTCCTTCCTCCCGCTCCCTGCTTGAGGGAGGGCAAGGAACCCTGCCCTGTGGGAAGTCCAAGACCCTCCCCGCTACATTCAGGCCTAGGAAGCTGTGCATCCATATAGACTAGGGTACCAAAAAACCAGCATATGCCATATAAACAAGTCCCAGCGCCTTTATCAATGGCTTCTCAGTCAGCCCCCATTGTCAGTCACAATCAGAGAGTCCGGTTTGATCACATGCTCATTCAAACCCAGTCCAGCTGGACTTGGTGAGCTCCCATTAGAACAGGCACACTGCCTCACAGTCCTGACTTCCTTGCTCATCTTCTCACTCCTTCAGCCCTTCAACTGGACCTTGGAAGCTCAGTCTGTTGCTCTGATGAGGGTCTCTGTCTCTATCTCCATCCATCGCTGGATGAAGATTCTATGGTGATATTCTAGATAATCATCAGTGTGATAGTGGGGCAAGGACAGTTCAGACACCTCTCCTCTGCTGCCCAAGGACCTAGCTGGGGGCATCTCCGTGGACACCTAGGATCTCCTCTAGAGCCCAGTCTCTTTCCAACCCTAAAATATCTCCCATAATGTAGATATCTTCTTCCCTGCTCCTATATATGCCATTTCTTCATCTTCACCCGCTCACTCCCCCAAGCTCTTGCCAGTCTTTCCCTTCTCCCTTCCCTCTCCCCATCTTCCCATCTTCCAAACTCACCCCCCCCCAACTCCCACCATGCTCACAACTTTTTCCCAGGAATCTTGTTTAATTCCAATTTCCAGGAGGATCTATATATGTTTTTCTTTTGGTTCACCTTGCTATTTGGCTTCTCTGGGCTTGTCAACTATAAGCTTAATGTCCTTGGTTTATGGCTAGAGTCCACACATGAATAAGCAGATAAAATATTCATCTTTTTGGGTCTGGGTTATCTCACTCAGGATACTGTTTTTTATTTCCATCCTTTGCATGCAAAATTCAAGATGTCATTTTTTTTTACCACTGAGTAGTACTCTAATGAGTATATAATCCACACATTATCCATTCTTTAATTGAGGGGCATCTAGGTTGTTTCCAGGTTCTGGCTATTACAAATAATGCTGCTATGAACATAGTTGAACAAATGCTTTTGTAGTATGATTGGGCATCCCTTGGGTATATTCCCAAGAGTGGTATTGCTGGATCCTGAGGTAGGTTGATTCCCAATTTCCTGATAAACAGCCACACTGATTTCCAAAGTGGTTGCACAAGTTTGCATTCCCACCAGCAATGGATGAGTGTTCCCCTCACTCCACATCCTCTCCAGAAAAGGCTATCATTGGTGTTTTTGATTTTAGCCCTTCTGACAGGAGTAAGATGGTATCTCAAAGTTGTTTTGATTTGCATTTCCCTGATTGCTAAGGAAGTTGAACATGACCTTAAGTGTCTTTTGAACTTCTGTTGAGAATTCTCTGTTCAGTTCAGTACCCCATTTTTTAATTGGTTAATTAGAATTTTAAAGTCTAGTTTCTTGAATTCTTTGTATATTTTGGAAATCAGACCTTTGTCTGATGCGGGGTTGGTGAAGATCTTCTTCCATTCAGTAAAATGTCTTTTTGTCTTAGTGACAGTGTTCTTTGCTTTAGAGAAGCTTCTCAGTTTTAGGAGGTCCCATTTATTCAGTGTTGCTATTATTGTCTGTTCTACTGGGGATATATGCAGGAAGTGGTCTTCTGTGCCCATGTGTTGCAGACTACTTTCCACTTTCTCTTTTATCAGGCTCAGTGTGGTCAGATTTACATTGAGGTCTTTAATCCATTTAGACTTGAGTTTTGTGCATGGTGATAGATATGGATATATTTTCATTCTTCTACAAGTTGGCATCTTGTTATGCCAGCACCATTTGATGAAGATGCTATTTTTCTTCCATTGTAAACTTTCAGCTCCTTTGTCGAAAATCAGGTGTGTTCATAGGTGTGTGGGTTAATATCCGGGTCTTCTATTCGATTCCATTGATTGACTTTTCTGTTTTTATGCCAATACCAAGCTCTCTTCATTACTGTTGCTCTGTGATAAAGTTTGAAGTCAGGGATGGTAATGCCTGCAGAAGTTCCTTTATTGTATAGGATTGTTTTGGCTATCCTAGGTTTTTTGTTTTTCCATATAAAGTTGATCATTGTTCTCTCACGGTCTGTGAAGAATTTTGTTGGGAATTTGATGGAGATTGTGTTTAATTTGTAGATTGCCTTTGGTAGAGTTGCCATTTTTACTATGTTGATCCTACCCATCCACGAACATGGGAGATCCTTCCATTTTCTGGTATCCTCTTCAATTTCTTTCTTCAAAGACTTAAAGTTCTTGTCAAATAGATCTTTCACTTCCTTGGTTAGAGCTACCCCAAGATACTTTATGCTATTTGTGGCTATCGTGAAAAGTGAAGTTTCTCTGATTTCCCTCTCTGCTTCTCTATCCTTTGTGTATAGGAGGACTACTGATTTTTTTTTTGAGTTGATCTTGTATCTTGCCACATCACTGAAGGTATTTAACAGCTGTAGGAGTCCTTTGGTAGAGTTTTTGGGATCACTGATGTACACTATCATATCATTTGCAAATAACAAAAGTTTGACTTCTTCCTTTCTGATTCATATCCCCTTGATCTTCTTATGTTGTCTTACGGCTATTGCTAGAACTTCAAGCACTATGTTGAAGAGATATGGTAAGAGTGGACAGCCTTGTCTTGTTTCTGATTTTAGTGGGATGGCTCTGAGTTTGTCTACATTTTATTTGATATTAGCTATTAGCTTGCTGTATATTTCTTTGTTATATTTAGGTATGATCCATGTATCCCTACCTTCTCCAAGACCTTTATTATAATGTGGTGTTGAATTTTGTCAAATGTTTTTTCAGCATCTAAGGAAATGATCATATGCTTTTTTTCTTTCAGTTTATTTATATGATGGATTATGCTGATAGATTTTCATATGCTGAACCAGACCTGCATCTCTGGGATGAAGCCTACTTGATCATGATGGATAATTTTTTTTGATGTGTTCTTGAATTCGGTTTGCCAGTATTTTATTGAGAATTTTTGCATCGATGTTCATGAGCAAGAGTGGTCTGCAATTCTCTTTCTTGATTGAGGCTTTGTGTGGTTTTGGTATCAGGGTAACTGTAGCTTCATAAAAAGAGTTTGGCAATAACTCTTCTGTTTCTATTATGTGAAACACATTAAGGAGTACAGGTATCAGCTCTTCTCAGAAGTTCTGGTAAAATTCTGCATTAAAACCATCTGGTCTTGGGCTAAGGTTTTTTTTTTTGATAGCTTCTATTTCCTCACGACTTATAGGTCTGTTTAAATTGCTCACCTGGTCTTGATTTAATTTTGGTATATGGTATTTGTCTAAAAACAAGTCCATTTCTTTTATACTTTGCAACTTTGTGGCATATAGGCCTTTGAAGTAAGACCTAAGGATTCTCTGAATTTCCTCAGTGTCTGTTGTTATGTACCACTTTTCATTTCTGATTTTGTTAATTTGCATGTTCTCTCTCTCTGCCTTCTGATTAGTTTGGATAGGGGTTTGTCAATCTGGGTTTGTCAATCTTGTTGATTTTCTCAAAGGACTAGCTCTTTGTTTAATTGATTCTTTGAATTATTTTCTGTATTTCTATTTTGTTGATTTCAGCCCTCAGTTTGATTATTTCCTGTCTTCTACTCCTCCTGGGTGAATCTGTTTCATTTTTTGTAGTGCTTTCAGCTGTGCTGTTAAGTCTCTAATGTGAGCTTTCTCCTTTTTTTTTTAATGTGGGCACTTAGTGCTATGAACTTTCCTCTTAGCACTGGTTTCATAGTGTCCCATAGGTTTGGGTATGTTGTGTATTTATTTTCGTTGAATTCAAAAAAGACTTTAATTTCTTTCTTTATTTCTTCCCTGACCCAGGGGTGGTCAGTAGTTGACTATTCAGTTCCCATGAGTTTGTAAGCTTTCTAGGGATAGAATTATTGTTAAATTCTAACTTTATTTCATGGTGATCCAAAAAGACACAGGTGCTTACTAAAATTATTTTGTATCTGTGGAAGTTTACTTTGTTACCGAATTTGTGATCAATTTTTGAGAAGTTTCCATGAGATGCTGAAAAGAAGGTATATTCTTTCCTATTTGGGTGGAATGTTCTGTAGATGTCTGCTAACTGCATTTGATTCATTACCTCCATTAGTTCTCTTATTTCTCTGTTAGGTTTCTGTCTGATTGACCTGACAATTTGTGAGAGAGGATTGATGAAGTCTCCTACTATTAGTGTGTGGGGTTTAACGTGTGCTTTGAGTTCTAGTAATATTTCTTTTACATAAGTGGGTGCTTTTTTTTGTTTTTTGTTTTTTTTTTGTTGTTTTTTTTGTTTTTTTTAGTAAATTTTATTAAATTATAAAAGTTTCCATTTCCGCCCCCCCTCCCAACACCCTCCCACTCCCCCCACTCCCCCCCTCCTTCCCCTCCGTCCCCCAGGGCAGTCAGGGTTTCCTGTCCTGTGGGAAGCTCCAGCTCCCTCCCCCTCCCTCCAAGTCCAGGAAGGCGAGCGTCCAAACAGACTGGATCCCCAAAATCCAGCATATGCAGAGGAAACAGGTCCCAGTGTCATAGTCAATGGCTTTTCAGAAAGACCCCGGGCCAGCCACAGTCAGAGAATCCGGCCAAATTCCGAGAATCTGGCTAGATCACGTCCTCATTCAGTCCCAGTCCGACTGGCCCTGGTAAATTCTCATCAGATCCGTTCCCTTGTATCAGTGGGTGATAGCATCCCTCGCAGTACTGATTTCGTCTTTCATGTTCCTCCTCCTTCCGCTCCCCCTCCGGACCTCGGGGGGCTCAATCCGTTGCTCCAATGTGGGCCTCCGACTGCATAGCCGTCCTTCTCCAGACAAAGGATCTATGGTGATAAGCAAAATATACATCAGTATGGTCATGGGCCACAGCCGATTCAGGCACCCTCTCCTCTGTCCAGAGAGCAATCTGGGGGATTTCTCCTTGGACCTGGGATCCCATATATAATCAAGTCTCCTGTAAACCCTAAAATGGCTCCCTTAGTTGAAATATATTGTTCCCTGATCCCATATTCATCCTACCTCCCTCCCCCCCATCCCCGGTCACCAAGCTTTCCCCGTTCCTCCCCTACTCCCTTCTCTCTAGCCCTCTCCCCCTCCATCGACCCTCCCACCCCCCCATGCACCCGAGGTTACCTGGGACTCTTGTCTCTTTCCTACCTCCTGGTGGATAGCTAAATAATCTTCATCAGGTTCATCTTCTTATTTAGCTTCTCTAGGATCACGAATAATAGGCTCAAAGACCTTTAATTATGGTTAGAATCCACTTATGAGTGAACACATACCGTGTTCCTCTTTTTGGGTCTGGCTTACCTCACTCAGTAAAGCGTTTTCTATGTCCATCCATTTGCATGCAAAATTCAAGATGTCATTGTTTTTAACCGCCGAGTAAAACTCTAATGTATATATGTTCCACACCTTTTTTAACCATTCTTCTATTGAGGGGCACCTAGGTTGTTTCCAGGTTCTGGCTATTACAAATAGTGCAGCTATGAACATAGTTGAACAAATGCTTTTGTAGTATGTTAGGGAATCTTTAGGGTATATTCCCAAGAGTGGTATTGCTGGGTCCTGAGGGAGGTTGACTCCCAGTTTCCTGAGAAACCGCCACACTGATTTCCACAGTGGCTGCACGAGTTTGCATTCCCACCAACAATGGATGAGTGTTCCCCTCACCCCACATCCTCTCCAGCATAGGCTATCGTTGGTGTTTTTGACTTTAGCTATTCTGACAGGTGTAAGATGGTATCTCAAAGTGGTTTTGATTTGCATTTCCCTGATCGCTAAGGAGGTTGAGCATGATCTTAAGTGTCTTCTGGCCATTCGAAGTTCATCTGTTGTGAATTCTCTGTTAAGTTCAGTAGCCCATTTTTAATTGGGTTAATTAGAGTTTTAGTGCCTAGTTTCTTGAGTTCTTTGTATATTTTGGAGATCAGACCTTTGTCTGATGAGGGGTTGGTGAAGATCTTCTCCCAGTCAGAAGGCAGCCTTTTTGTCCTACTGACAGTGTCCTTTGCTTTACAGAAGCTTCCCAGTTTCAGTAGATCCCATTTATTCATTGTTTCTCTTATTGTCTGTGCTGCTGGGGTCCTACTTAGGAAGAGGCCTCCTGTGCCTAAATCTTGTAGACTACTTCCCACTTTCTCTTCTATCAGGTTCAAAGTGGACGGATTAATGTTGATGTCTTTAATCCATTTGGACTTGATTTTTGTGCATGGTGATAGATATGGATCTACTTTCATTTTTTTACAGGTTGACATCCAATTATGCCAGCACCATTTGTTGAAGATGCTTTCCTTCTTCCATTGTATACCTTTAGCTCCCTTGTCGAAAATTAGGTGTTCATAAGTTTGTGGGTTAATATCTGGGTCTTCTATTCGATTCCATATGTCGACTTCTCTGTTCTTATGCCAATATCAAGCTGTTTTCAATACTGTAGCTCTATAATAGAGTTTGAAGTCAGGGATGGTAATGCCTCCAGAAGTTCTTTTATTGTATAAGATTGTTTTGGCTATCCTGGGTTTTTTGTTTTGCCATATAAACTTGATTATTGTTCTCTCAAGGTCTGTGAAGAAGTTTGATGGGATTTTGATGGGGATTGCATTGAATCTATAGATTGCTTTTGGTAGAATTGCCATTTTTACTATGTTGATTCTCCCAATCCAAGAGCAGGGGAGGTCTTTCCATTTTCTGGTATCCTCCTCAATTTCTTTCTTCAACGACTTAAAGTTTTTGTCAAATAGGTCTTTAACTTCCTTGGTTAGAGTAACCCCAAGATATTTTATGCTATTTGTGGCTATCATGAAAGGTGATGCTTCTCTGATTTCCCTCTCTGCTTCTTTATCCTTTGTGTATAGGAAGGCCACTGATTTTTTGGAGTTGATCTTGTATCCTGCCACGTTACTAAAGGTGTTTATCAGCTGTAGGAGTTCTTTGGTAGAGTTTTTGGGGTCGCTTATGTACACTATCATATCGTCAGCAAATAACGAAAGTTTAACTTCATCCTTTCCAATTCGAATCCCCGTGATCTCCTTATGTTGTCTTATTGCTATTGCTAGAACTTCAAGCACTATATTGAAGAGGTATGGAGAGAGTGGACCGCCTTGTCGCGTTCCTGATTTTAGTGGAAAGGCTTTGAGTTTCTCTCCATTCAGTTTGATGTTAGCTGTCGGCTTGGTGTATATTGCTTTTATTATATTTAGGTATGATCCTTGTATCCCCAGTCTCTCCAACACCTTTATCATAAATGGGTGTTGAATTTTGTCAAATGCTTTTTCAGCATCTAGTGAGATGATCATATGGTTTTTTTCTTTCAGTTTATTTATATGATGGATTACATTGATAGATTTGCATATGTTGAACCAGCCCTGCATCTCTGGAATGAAGCCGACTTGATCATAATGGATAATTTTTCTAATGTGCTCTTGGATTCGGTTTGCCAGTATTTTATTGAGAATTTTCGCGTCGATGTTCATGAGTGAGATTGGCCTGTAATTCTCTTTCTTGGTTGTGTCTTTGTGTGGTTTTGGTATTAGGGTAACTGTAGCTTCATAAAAGGAGTTAGGCAGTGACTCTTCTGTTTCTATATTGTGGAATACGTTAAGGAGTATAGGTATTAGCTCTTCCTGGAAGTTCTGGTAGAATTCTGCATTGAAACCATCTGGTCCTGGGCTTTTTTTGGTAGGGAGATTTTTGATAACAGCTTCTAACTCTTCGCGACTAACAGGTCTATTAAGATTGTTCACATGTTCTTGGTTCAACTTTGGTATATGGTATTTATCTAAAAAAATGTCCATTTCTTTTACATTTTCCAACTTTGTGGCATATAAACTTTCATAGTAAGATCTAATGATTCTCTGAATTTCCTCTGTGTCTGTGGTTATGTCCCCCTTTTCATTTCTGATCTTATTAATTTGCATGTTCTCTCTCTGCCGTTTGATTAACTTGGATAGGGGTTTGTCAATCTTGTTGATTTTCTCCAAGAACCAGCTTTTTGATTCATTGATTCTTTGGATTGTTTTCTCTGTTTCTATTTTGTTGATTTCAGCCCTCAGTTTGATTATTTCCAGTCTTCTAGACCTCCTGGGTGAATCAGCTTCTTTTTTTTCTAGAGCTTTCAAGTGTGCTGTTAAGTCTCCAATGTGTGCTTTCTCCGCTTTCTTTAATTGGGCACTTAGTGCTATGAACTTTCCTCTTAGCACTGCTTTCATAGTGTCCCATAGGTTTGAGTATGTTGTGTCTTTGTTTTCATTAAATTCAAGGAAGAGATTAATTTCTTTCTTTATTTCTTCCTTGACCCAGGGGTGATTTAGTAGTTGACTGTTCAGTTTCCATGAGTTTGTTGGCTTCCTGGGGGGAGCATTGTTGTTGAATTCTAATTTTAGTCCATGGTGATCTGACAAGACACAGGTAGTTACTAATATTTTTTTGTATCTGTGGAAGTTTGCTTTGTTACCGAGTATGTGGTCAATTTTCGAGAAGGTTCCATGAGCTGCAGAGAAAAAGGTATATTCTTTTTTATTTGGGTGGAGTGTTCTATAGATGTCTGTTAAGTCCATTTGATTCAATACCTCCAATAGGTCTCTCAATTCTCTGTTTGGTTTCTGTCTGATTGACCTGTCCATTGGTGAGAGAGGAGTGTTGAAGTCTCCTACTATTAGTGTGTGTGGTTTGATGACCGCCTTGAGTTCTAGAAGAGTTTCTTTTACATATGTGGGTGCCTTTATATTAGGAGCATAGATATTCAGGATTGAGACTTCCTCCTGATGAATTGTTCCGGTTATGAGTATGAAATGTCCATCTCCATTTCTTCTGATTGATTTTAGTTTGAAGTCGATTTTGTTAGATATTAGAATGGCCACGCCCGCTTGTTTCTTAGGTCCATTTGCTTGGAAAACCTTTTCCCAACCCTTTACTCTGAGTAAGTGTCTGTCTTTGTGGTTGAGGTGTGTTTCTTGTAAACAGCAGAATGTTGGATCCTGTTTTCGTATCCAATCTCTAAGTCTGTGCCTCTTTATAGGTGAATTGAGTCCATTGATATTAAGTGATATTAATGACCAGTGGTTGTTGACTCCGGTCATTTTTTTTTTTTTTTAAGTAGTAGAGTGTATGTGTTTTTCTTCTTTGATTTGTGCTTGTGAATGGTCGCTAGATGTTCGAGTTATTGTAGATCGTGTTGGGAATGTTGGATTCCTTCGGTAGTGATTTTCCTTCTAATATTCTCTGTAAGGCTGGATTAGTAGCTACGTATTGTTTAAATTTGTTTTTATCCTGGAATATTTTGTTTTCTCCGTTGATAGTGAACAATAGCTTGGCTGGGTATAGTAGTCTGGGTTTGCATCCATGGTCTCTTAGTTTCTGCAGTACCTCTATCCAGGATCTTCTGGCTTTCATGGTTTCCATAGAGAAATTCGGTGTAAGCCTGATAGGTTTACCTTTATAAGTTACTTGACCTTTTTCCTTTGCAGCTCTTAAAATTTTTTCTTTAATATTTATGTTTTGTGTTTTGATTATTATATGACGCGGGGATGTTTTTTTCTGATCCAATCTATTCGGTGTTCTGTATGCTTCTTGAACCTTCATAGGAATATCGTTCTTTAGGTTGGGAATGTTTTCTTCTATAATTTTGTTGAATATATTTTCTGGGCCTTTGATCTGCAGTTCTTCTCCTTCTTCAATCCCTATTATTCTTAGATTTGGTTTTTTTTATTGTGTCCCAGATTTCCTGAATGTTTTGTGAAGAGAATTTGTTGGATTTGCCGTTTTCTCTGACCAGAGCATTTATTTTCTCTATGGTATCTTCAGAATCTGAGATTCGTTCTTCTATCTCTTGTATTCTATTGGTTATGCTTGATTCTGTAGTCTCCGATCGTTTACCTAGGTTTTCCATATCCAGCCGGTTCTCGTTTTGTGTTTTCTTCATTGCCTCCATTTCAGTTTTCAATTCTTGGACTGTTTCCTTTACTTGTTTGATTGTTTTTTCTTGGTTTCTCAGGGTATCACTCACGGATTTACTTATTTCTTCAAACTTTTTGTTATATTTCTCATCCATTTCTATACTCATTTCTTCAAACTTTTTGTTATACTTCTCGACCAGTTCCTTAAGGGAGTTATTCATATCCTGTTTAAGGGACTCTATTGCTTTCATAATGGCACTTTTTTCCACTTCATCTGGGTTAGAGTGTTCAAATCCTTCTGTTGTAGGGTCATTGGGATCTGATATTTTCATGTTGTTTTTCAGATTGTTGGAGGAGGTCTTGCCTTGGCGTCTGCCCATCTCTTCGATCAAATGCTCTCTATTGGAACTTCTGGTATCGGGTCAGGTTCCCTTGTTGGGCAGGGAGTTCACTGATAGAATGCCTACCTTTCCCCAAGCAGGGTATTGAACCACAGGCACTGTCTCTTTCCGGGATGCCCCTATAGAGCAGGCCCAGTGTGCAAGGCAGCTGAGCTGGGGAAATTTTTTGGGCTCAGTGGGAGGGGAGAAATATAGAAATTTGTACCTGGATGGAAGCTGGGATGGCAGGTGGGAGAGCCTAGCAGGGTGGAAACAGCACTGCAGGCTGACCTGGGAGTCTATGGGGTCGGGGAGACTCCTAGCTCCCCCTCGCCAGGCCCCTGTCGTGGGCCCGAATCAATTCACCACTCCGAAGGCCCTCTGGATGGAAGCTGGGATGGCTGGCGGGGAAGCTAGCAGGGTGGAGCCAGCAGAGCAGGCTGACCTGGGAGTCTATGGGGTCGGGGAGAGTCCTAGCTTCCCCTCGCAGGGCCCCTGTTGCGGGCCCGAATCAACTCACCACTCCGAAGGCCCTCTGGATGGAGGCTGGGATGGCTGGCGGGGAAGCTAGCAGGGTGGAGCCAGCAGAGCAAGCTGACCTGGGAGTCTATGGGGTCGGGGAGAGTCCTAGCTCCCCCTCGCTGGGCCCGCGGGGACCCGAATCAACTCACCACTCCGAAGGCCCTCTGGATAGAAGCTGGGATGGCTGGCGGGGAAGCTAGCAGGGTGGAGCCAGCAGAGCAGGCTGACCTGGGAGTCTATGGGGTCGGGGAGAGTCCTAGCTCCCCCTCGCTGGGCCCGCGGGGACCCGAATCAACTCACCACTCCGAAGGCCCTCTGGATAGAAGCTGGGATGGCTGGCGGGGAAGCTAGCAGGGTGGAGCCAGCAGAGCAGGCTGACCTGGGAGTCTATGGGGTCGGGGAGAGTCCTAGCTCCCCCTCGGCGGGCCCGCGGGGGCCCGAATCAACTCACCACTCCGAAGGCCCTCTGGATGGAAGCTGGGATGGCTGGCGGGGAAGCTAGCAGGGTGGAGCCAGCAGAGCAGGCTCACCTGGGAGTCTATGGGGTCGGGGAGAGTCCTAGCTTCCCCTCGCCAGGCCCCTGTCGCGGGCCCAATTCAACTCACCACTCCGATGGCCCTCTGGATGGAAGCTGGGATGGCTGGCGGGGAAGCTAGCAGGGTGGAGCCAGCAGAGCAGGTTCACCTGGGAGTCTATGGTGTCGGAGAGAGTCCTAGCTTCCCCTCGCCGGGCCCCTGTCACGGGCCCGATTCAACTCACCACTCCGAAGGCCCTCTGGATGGAAGCTGGGATGGCTGGCGGGGAAGCTAGCAGGGTGGAGCCAGCAGAGCAGGCTCACCTGGGAGTCTATGGGGTCGGGGAGAGTCCTAGCTTCCCCTCGCCGGGCCCCTGTCGCGGGCCCGATTCAACTCACCACTCCGAAGGCCCTCTGGATGGAAGCTGGGATGGCTGGCGGGGAAGTGGGTGCTTTTATATTAGGGGCATAGATATTCAGGATTGAGACTTCATCCTGGTGAATTGTTCCTGTTATGAGTGTAAAGTATCCATCTAAATCTCTTCTGATGAATTTTAATTTGAAGTCAATTTTGTTAGATATTAGTATTGCCAGACCTGCTTGTTTCTTAGGTCTGTTTCATTGAAAAACCTTTTCCCAACCCTTTGCTGAGGTAATGTCTGTCTTTGTGGTGGAGGTGTTTTTCTTTAAACAGCAGAATGTTGGATCCTGTTTTTGCATCCAGTCTCTTAATCTGTGTCCTTTTATAGGTGAATTGAGTCCATTGATATTAAGTGATATAAATGACCAGTGGTTGTTAACTCCGGTTATTTTTTTTTTTGGTGGTAGTTTGTGTGTTTCCCTTCTTTGAGTTGTGCTTGTGGAGGGTTGTTAGATGTCTGAGTTATTGTGGACATTGTTGAGTTTCTTGGGTTCCTTCTGTTACTTTCTTTAAGGCTGGATTTGTGGCTACGAATTGTTTAAATTGGTTTTTATCCTGGAATATCTTGTTTTCTCCATTGATGGTGAACGAAAGCTTAGCTGGGTATAGTAGTCTGGGCTTGCATCCATGGTCTCTTAGTTTCTGTAGCACATCTATCCAAGACCTTCTGACTTTCATGGTTTCCATAGAGAAGTCAGGTGTAATTCTGATAGGTTTACCTTTATAAGTTACTTGACCTTTGTCCTTTGCAGCTCTTAATATTCTTTCTTTATTCTGTATGTTTGGTGAGGGTATTTGTTTTGATCCAATCTGTTCGTTGTTTTGTATGCTTCTTGTACCTTCATAGGAATATCCTTCTTTAGGTTGGGAAAGTTTTCTTCTTTAATTTTGTTGAATATATCTTCTGGATCTTTGAGCTGTAATTCTTCTCGTTCTTCTACCCCTTTTATTCTTAGGTTTGGTCTTTTTATAGGATCCCAGATTTTCTGGATGTTTTGTGATGAGAATTTGTTGGATTTGCTGTTTTCTTTGACAAGTGTGTTTATTTTCTCTATAGTGCCTTCAGCATCTGAGATTCTTTCTTCTATCTCCTGTATTCTGTTGGTTATCCTTGTCTCTGTAGTCCCTGTTCATTTATCCAGATTTTCCGTATCCAGCCATTCCTCAGTTTTTGTTTCTTCATTGCCTCCATTTCAGTTCTCAATTCTTGAACTTTTTCCATTACCTGTTTGATTGCCTTTTCTTGGTTTCCTAGGGTATCTTTTAGGGATTTATTCATTTCTTCAAACTTTTTGTTATACTTCTCATCCATTTATTTAAGGGAGTTTTTCACATTCTGTTTAAGGGACTCTATGACTTTCATAATGTTTAAAGTTTTAAACAACCTTGAAGACATTTAGTCTATTTCTTCTACTTCTTCTGGATTAGGGTGTTCAAGTTTTACTGTTGTATGTTCTATGGATTCTGGTGTTATCATGTTGTTTTTCAGATTGTTGGAGGAATTCTGGCATTGGCATGTGCCCATCTCTTCCTTCAAATGCTGTTAGGAGAGTCTTGGTGGCTTGGTCCGATCTTTGCTGTGGCTACCTGTTGTACTTGGGTTTTTTTCTTGGTCTGCCCTCTGTTAGGTCCCCTCAGTACTGGAGTTGTCTCTCAGATCCTCTCCACCCTGAAGTAGGCCCTCCAAATAGATCTTCTGGTACAGGATTAGGGCCCTTGCTGGCCAGGGACCTCTCAGACAAAAGGGCAGGCTTGCTGGTTGCAGACTCAGTGAAACAAAGAAACTCCTGCAGCAGTTGGACTCACCACTTTGTCCCCAGACCCTCAACCCTGAAGCAGGGTGAGTTGGGAGATTCTATGACCTCGCAGATGGGAAGGGGTGCCTAGGGGCAAGCTGGGATGGAATAGGAAGAAAAAGGCAGTAGCAGGGAAGAGAAGCCCTGTTGAATGGCCAGAAAGTTTAGGGGATTGGAGGATGCCTGTGCTCCCTTTCCAGGGCATCCGAAAGCCAGTCAGGCACACACTCACTTCTCCAGATGGAACTTCTGGTACACTTGCTGGCCAGGACCCTTTTTTAAAAGAGGGTTAGAAGTTCAGGTAAACTCAAGCCAATGCCTAAATTCTAGGCTGAAACTCTTTTAGGTCACCAATGTCGTCATTTTTTTTTTTTTTTTTGGACATTCATGGTTTGAGGCTCACAAATCTCATCATTGGTCATCTTGCAGCAGAAGTCAGTCTTTCAAACACACTAGAATTTCCCACTGACAGAAAGCTCAGCAATAAAATTTTCTTCATTTTTTATGTGTTTTATGGCACCAACTTGCTCTAAAATATATGCAAAAAATTTACTCTCAATCTGTAGCTACTCTTGGGTCTATTATTAATTTATTCATTTGTTCAGTGTAAAGCCTTAATTTATCACTGTGTCTCAATAGAGAAATGGATAGTTGTGATTTAACAACAAACAACAGAAATGTGTTTAATGTCTTCAAAGGCTTCCATAATTTCTAGTTTCAAATCTGAAATGGAGACATATTTGCTTTAGCCTGTAGGTCTGCTTCTTTTCATACTGGTCATAGTAAGATTTGCCATTTCCTTCATGATTCTCATTCATGATTTCCATCTTTTCCCATTTGACAGCTTCCCCCCCGCCAGGACTAAAATCAGTTGATGGTCATGCTTTCTGCATGAGAGAAGGAGCATTCTTAGCACAGAAAGGGATTTGGGTTCATGGTTGTTTTTCTTTCTCACATGGTACGAGACACTGCGTGTCTCTACAGGACCATCAGCTACTCTTATTTCCGTACAGTGCATGGGTTGGAGATAGCCCAAAAATACAAACTGGATTTAAATTAAGGTCACAGAAATATTGGATTTGATAAATTATTTAATCTCTACAATCCTGTTTCTACTCCTCATGATCCAGCTCAGTCACTACCACAGAGCAGGGTAGTCCTGGGAATCAGAGAGTACACAACATGTGCTCATATCTTTTTATTTTTTCTTCCAGGAGCACTAGTGCGTATTTCCTAAGCAAGGACTCCAACACCTCAGCCTGGAATACTACCATCACAGCACCAAATGGAAGCATCTATACTAATTCTTCATTTTGTACCATCATGTTCCATGGCACAGTTTATCTTTCCTTCTTCTTTGTACTGGTTGGGTTGGCAGGAAATGCCATAGTGATGTGGCTTCTGGGCTTCCGCATGTGTAGGAATGCCTTTTCTGTCTACATCCTTAACCTGGCCGTCGCTGACTTTCTCTTCCTGAGCTTCCAGTTTGTATATTGCCTGTATCTTGTCATTTACATCTTCCACTCCATTTTCATCAATATCCCTTTGTTTTCTTTTGTTGTGGCAAGATTTGCTTATATTTCTGGCCTGAGCATTCTCAGTGCCATTAGTGTTGAACGCTGCCTGTCTGTTTTGTGGCCCATCTGGTATCGCTGCCAACGCCCAAAGCACACATCAGCTGTCACATGTGCCTTGCTTTGGGCTCTGTCTCTGCTCTTGAATCTCCTGCACGGGGAGGCATGTGGCCTTCTGTTTAATAGTATTGACTCTTTTCGGTGTCCGACATTAAAAAACTTCATAACTTCCTGGCCAATTGCTTTATTTGTGATTCTCTTTGTGTCCAGCCTCATCCTGCTGTTGAGGATCTTCTGTGGCTCACAGCGGATTCCTGTGACCAGGTTGTGTGTGATCATTGTACTCACAATGCTGTTCTTCCTGATCTTTGGTCTCCCCTTAGGCATCTACTTTCTCCTCGACCAATTGTTTGGGAGTTCGCATTTAAATAAAATGTGTCATGTTTCTTTTATAGTATTTCTATCCTGTGTTAACAGCTGTGCCAACCCCATCATTTACTTCCTTGTTGGCTCCATCAGGCACCACATGTTCCAGCGGAAGTCTCTGAAGTTGTTTCTGCAGAGAGCCCTGCAGGACACTCCTGAGGAGGAGGAAGGTAGAGAGAGGGGCTCTTGAGAAGAGCCTGTAAACACATTGGTGCAGCAACTCAGAGATGCTCTGCCTAGAGAGAAGTAAATTTGAGAGAGATTTTTTCTTATGTGTGGGCTATTTTCATAACCTTGTTCAGCTTGTCATCTGACTTCCATCAGCTTTTAAAAAATCATTTTTGTCAAAGCTGAGTGTTCCAAAACTTTTTATGCAAACACTGACTGCAATATTTCTGGAGCTATCTTACACAAAACCTCATCATATCCATTTGATGGGGCTCCTTGTAAGTGTTCTGGGGGCAAGGACTGCTCCTACTCTTGGAAAAATCCCTCCTTCATGAGAAGGCTGAAGAATGCAGAAAGGTGTTGCATTTCATTAGTCACTGAAGTTATACTGGTTAAATATTGTTATAATTTGCTAAACTTCTTTTCTTACAAATGATCTTTATCAGTCCTTCAAACATGAAATAGATATACCTTACAATACCAGTTCTTATTAATTGCTATAAGTTTTGAAGAATTTATAGAGTTATAGTTTTCTTTTATGTAGCTATAAAATTTCTTACACAGTTTGCTTAGTAAACAAGTAAACATTTTGAAGAGAAGTCTGTTTTAAACTTCTTTACACCCAGTGCTTTCCTTACCTTCAATTTTACTTTGTCTGCCATTTTCAAAATTGGAAGACTCTGGTGAGGTAGTGTATTGAGATCCATAGACATGCAAGCACATCTAAAGTTAGAGGGAGAATGTCATCTGTGCTTCCTTTCACAAGGCCTTGCTTAGCAATTTTGGTCAAGTCGTTTCTCTTTCCCTCTTTTCTTTGCCATGATTACCCTCTCCCTAACTGTCTAATCCCTTAAGACAAATTCCCAATGAGTTTCTATAGACCAGGTTCCCTTGAAATCAAACTTGTTTCAAATTTATGCCATTAACAGAGTCCACATCTTTACTTCTTAAATTATGCCTTTTTTAGTGATATTTTTCTGTTAAATAATATTTCTATTTTAAAGCTGATGTAGGCGATAATCTCAACTGAAGCACAATTAAGAGAGCACAGTTTGACCAGATCAAAGAGGAAAACTGACAAATTTCCTTACGTGAGTTGGGGTAGAGGACTGAGAGTCAGTGAAGACACAGATGATTTCTTTCCTCTGCTCATTACATTTTTTATTAAGTCATAACTCTTTGACTCAGAGTTAGTACTGTCAATATTTCTGTTCTGAACTAAAATTTAGATTATAGATTGGAGATTTGTAACATGAAAATTGGTATACATGTTGTGAATTGGTTGTTACAGTTGAACAAACTAATGTAAACATCATCTCATGTAAATATTCATTTCTTTCCTTGTGATGAAACTTCAATTTTAGCAAAATATGTGTGTGCAGTGCACTGTTATTTCATAGAGATCTCATGCTGTTTACAACTGTGGTGGTTTTAATTACAATGGCCTCCATAGGGCTATATATTTTCATTATTGGTCCCCACTTTGTGGAGCTGTTTAGAAATGATGAGAAGGTGGGACCTCAGTTTTGGAGATGTGTCACTAGGGAGTGATGAAAGACAATAGTCTATATTATGTCAATTATGTTTCAAATAAACACTGATAGGCCAGTAGCCAGGCAGGAAGTGTAGGCGGGGCAACCAGACAGGAAGTATAGGTGGCTCAATGAGAACAGGAAAATTCTGGGAAGGAGGAAGCCCATTCCTCCCAAATCCTGTCCCAACCACAGAAGAAGGAAGATGTGATTGCCCTGCTGAAAAAGGTACCAAGCCATGTGGCTAACATAAATAAGAATAATGGGTTAATATAAGTTATAAGAGTTAATAAGAAGCCTGAGCTAATGGGCCAATCAGTTTATCATGAATATAGACCTCTGTGTGATTTCTTTGGGGGATAAACAGCTGTGGGACATGGTGGGAGGACAGAAACCAGGCAGGACAGAAGGCTTCCAACAACAGGGGTGCACTATGAAGTTTTAAAAACCTACTTTATTTCCATTTCCTCTCTTTTTTTCTTCTTTCTTTCTTAATTTTCCTTTCTCTCTCTGTCTTAAGCTTGTGGACCAGATGAATACACTCAGCTATTTATTCAGTACTATGCCTGCCTACTTGTTGGCCTACTGCCAGGCTCTTATGATAACAGCAAAAGCCTATGGATGCCAGTGAGTGAATTGTTCTGGTTTGAATAGAATGAGTCAAATAGGCACATGTATTTGATTGATTGGTCCAAATTTATGGAATGTTTGAGAAAGGCCATGAGATGAGGGCTTCTTGGAGGAGATATGTCACTTGGGGTAGGCTTTGGTGATTTTAAAAACCTGTCCTTCACAGTTTGGTCTCTCTCCTTCTCTCTACAACATTCTTGTGTTTCAGAAGTAAGCTCAGATATAAGCTTTTGATACAGTTCCCTGCTTGCTTGACTGCCTTCTGATAAGTTCTCTGCCATGATGGTCATGGACTGAAGGATTAGTCCCCAAATTAAATGCTTCCTTTTGAAAGTTATATTGTTCATGGTGTCTCATCACAGTAACAGAAAATTAACTAAGACAATGAATGTTACTTTATCTTACATTTATAGTACTCAATGTTATTGACCTATGCTTTTCCTTTTCTGTACCTTATTCACCAAAATACTTAGCTGTTAACATCTTGTCATTCTCTATACATTGACTCTTTAATATGTAGTCTACTTGTAAATGAGATTATGTGTTACATAAGGGGGCCTGATTATTTGTGTTTTCTGTCCTGCCCAGTTCTCCACAGCCTGCAAGCCCCAAATAAAATCACTCAGAGATCTCTATTAGTTATAAAGCTGATTGTCCCATTAGGTCAGGCTACTTATTTGCTCTTGTTGCTTATATTAACCCATTATTCTGATCTATTTTAGCCATGTGGCTCAGTACCTTTTCTACTGGGGCAGATCACATACTGCTGCTTTGGTGATCTGGGTAGGAGTGGGAGGAATCAGCTTCCTCCTTCCCAGAATTCTCCTGTTCTCATTACATCATTTCTACTTCCAGTCTGGTTTTCCCACCTATACTTCCTGCCTGGCCAATCAGCATTTATTTAAAACATGCTTGACAGAATACAGACAATTCTCCCGCACTACTTCCCCCTCTTTTTAAAAAAGAAAAAGGAAAATATCTATAGTCCATTTTTTGGGAATGTGGCCATAGTATTTCAGGCTACTTCCAGCTGGTTGGGGGTGCTGATAATCTTATGGGGACCTAAAGAAAATTTAGAGTTAAGATCAAGTCCCAACTGAAGTATTCTGTGAGTCTTGATCATCTCAGGAAGCAGTCTTGAACCTGTTCTGGATGAAGAACTAAGACATCTGGGCCATCTATTCCTACCGGAGATTTCTCAGGTGGTCTTCCTTGATCAAACTGAATTTTTCTTAACTCTGAATAAATCCAAAGCCTCTAATTTTCTGTGGAAACAAAAGCAAAACCTCTTCTCCAAAGTAGCATACCTTTTGACTTCAATTTTGAAGCCAAGGTATTTTCTAAATACCTATCTTGGATTAATTCTGCAGCATTTATAAGCAAATATATTTTAGCAGCTGTTACTCCTTTCTCAGCATTCAAACAATTTAAAGAGAGTATAATAGCATACAGTATCAAGATTCTCTGTGTATTTTCCATCTTTATGCAGCTTTATTTTAACCTCTATTTCTTTTATTTTTACTTTTAACTTTTGGCTTTTTGAGATGGGTTCTTTGTATATCTTTGTTCTGGAATTCTCTCTATAAACCAGGCTATCCTTGAACTCACAGAGATCCACTTGTCTCTGCCTCCCCAGTGCTGGGATTAAAGGTGTATGCTACAACACCTTGAACTCACAGAGATCTGTCTGCCTCTGCCTCCCAGGCATTGGGATTAAAGGTATGTGCTACCATACCTTGAGGTCACAGAAATCTGTCTGCCTCTAACTCCCAGGCATTGGGATTTAAGGTGTGTATCACACACATCCAATTACTCTATTTTTTCACTTTAAGAACTTTAAACTTTAGCCTGCAAATATTTTTAACACACTGTAAACCATTTAGAGGTTTTCTTCATCTTTGAATCTCTCTTTACTATATATCTCTCTTTTTCTGACCATATGAGTCTATGGAGAGAATTAAAACTGTGGCTTTGATGGCTAGATCCATCCCATTCCTTAGTGGAGGTACTGGCTGTAGCCATTTTTATTGCCATAACTTTATGGTGTTTCAAGGTCCCTACCAGCAAACAAGCTGCAGTATTCTGCTCACAGACTACACTCAATTGGACTGCCTGCCTGAAAGAGTCAGAGTTTGCCCTGGCAGGAAGGCTCAGAAAGCCAGCATTTTTAAATGGCACAGTTTATTTTCCTGCTATGGTTGAAAACCGAAAAGCATGCATCCAGCTTTTCATCAACACTATTTAAGTATTTTGTGGCAGGATCTCTTAAAAGAGCTGCAGGGTTTTGCAGCTAAAGCTGAGTCTGGAAGCGTCTCTTAAATGAGAGTGCTTGCTTGCCTCTAGCAAGCAGAGCAGACCCAAGAAATTGCTGCTACCAAGAAGCCATGCTTTACTCTATTCTTTTTTGTCTTGAATTACTTCCCAATCTCTCTCAGGATTTATGTGGATTCAGTAATCCACATGTTGGTGCCATCTGTAAAAGGCGTAGCGGGCTGCTTTTCATCCAGCCCAGCTCCCGGCAGCCGGGCTAGCTTTATTCCAAGATGGACATGGGTTAGGATCTTTTCCGGTAAGCCACGAGCTTGTGGTGATATACAGATTATTAGAAATGGGTTGAATCAATATGTGAAAGTTAGGCAATAAGGGGCTGGAGACAGTGGGCCAGGCAGTGTTTAAAAGAATACAGTTTCCATGTAATTATATCAGGGGTAAGCTAGCCGGGAGCCAGGCAGGACGAAAAGCAACCCATTTCTTTTTCTACAGAATGGTGCCCAATGTGGCAACTAACTCCACTTAAAAACCTAAGTGGGCTTTAAAAGGAATTCTAGACACAAATATAGAGGGTTTTTTTTTGTTTGTTTTGTATCTGACCTGGAGGCTTCACATAGTATCCAAAGGTACTGTGCACTGTTAATGCCAACAAAGGAAAACAATCAATAATCCTACTGAGTTATAAAGTCTAGAAACCACAACAATTAGCAGAAGGCCAAGTTGTTCTCAAGTATGCACTAGTGAAACATATATCTTAAAGGACAGCCAATAGCTTTCTAATTACACTTAATGAATAAGGCCTGCTCAAGAGGAGGTAGCACAAGCCTGGTAATCTAAATCTGTCACTGGTATTATGGGAGAGCTGAGAGAAGAACCTATGAAGATCACTTTTCTAACCCCACTGGAAGTCAGGACCGCGAAGTGTGCATTCACCTACTGATACAAGGGGACTGATCCAATGAGATCTCACCAAGGTCAGCTGGACTGGGACTGAACGAGCATGTGATCAAACCGAATTCTCTGAATGTGGCTGACATGGGGGCTGACTGAGCCCCCAAGGTCCAAATGAAGACTGAGAAGCCATTGACAATGACACTGGGTCTTGTTTCGTCTGCATGGACTGACTTTTTGAGATCCTGGCCTGTTTGGATGCTCACCTTCCTGGACCTGGAGGGAGGGGGAAGGAACTTGGATTTCCCACAGGGCAGGAAGCACTGACTGCTCTTGGGAATGGTGAGGGAGGAGGAGAGGGAGTGGGGGTGGCGGGAGGGTATTGGGAGGAGGGGAGGAAGTGGAAAGAGTGTTTTTGGATACTTGAATAAACAAGTCTAATGGAAAAAATAAATAAATAAAAAAAAACTAAAAAAGAAAATAAAAAAATAAAAATATGAAAAAGAACAAATATAGAGTTTAACACAGGTTTTGCTGTTTGCTAGGATGTGCCATAGAGAGATTTCCTGCTTCAGCAATAGCGGCAGAAAAAATGCTGTGTCATTTTAAAGCACAGCTTTCTGGGCTCTGCCTACAGCTATGGAGCATTTCTGGGCTTGGATGTTTGTGTGCCTGCTCGGGATCGGCAAGAAAGTACTCTGAGACCATGTCAATGGCTCAGTACTACCCACCTGCACTTGGGCAGACAGCGGAATAAGGCTTAGGTAGGCAGGAGAGGATGGCAGCTTTTGGCTGTCATACAGAAAGATGTTTCCAGGCTGCACAGTGCTCTGTGTGTAAGATTTGGATGTAACTTGGATGAAAAGAGTTTCTATGCTGCACACTCAGTCACAGAGTTAAAACTGCTGAGTGTGGCTCCTACCTGTCGGCCCCAGGGCTAGGAGAAATGGTACATTCACCATTATGAAATTGGAGAGAGGTGGAACCAACATCCAGAGCAGCCTGCCACTGTGCAGCTCAGAGGTGCAACTGATTCAGAGTCACAAGTGGCTCCACCATGTTGGACTGGGTGGAACAAGCAGGCAGTACCTGTTTTTGACCTAGGAATGTCACAGCTTAGATTCTTAAGTGCTTAGTGATTTAAAACTGTAAAGCAAAAAATGTTCCTGGACAGTAAAATATTGCAGATTCACAATAGGACAGATTCCGACATAAAAAAAAACCTTTAAATGGGTCACAGTGTTGGATGAGTGTACATAGGCTTGGGAAAGAGCAGAAAAAGAATATAGAGAATAAAGTTAATGCCTTAAAAAATGGTAAAGTCTTTTAAAGAGACAGAGTACAGATAGTTATAGATTAAAAGAAATAAAGAAAAATAAGCCACGTAAAAATGGAAAATTCACAGAGAATTTAGATTCTGTATATTGTACTTTCTTTGAATTTCTTGACTGTGAAGGAGCTAAGTACAGAGAGACATTTCATTGTATAAGCTACTAGGCTAAACCACCATGTATATTATTATAAGGGTATTATGACTTCGGAGTTTGGATCTAAGGTTATGATGCTTTGGAAAAGTTCTTCTTTTGTTTTCACAGAGGATGAGACCCTGTGGATTGCTTCTATCCCAATATGGTATGATAGACCACACCCTCCTGAAAGGTTGTTGTGAACACCCTCAAAAAATTACTTCACTCAACTGCCGACTGAGATGAATCTGGCACACAGGATACACCACAAAATACCTGATTAACAGTGCCCCTATACAGCAGGAAGAAGTTTGGAGAAAAATCACTACGTCCATATTCCCAGATATTGTTTATAAATGTTCTTTTACATTTAAAGGGGGATATGATATAGATATGAATAATTTGCATTGGTATGGATTTTTAAGGTCAATTTTGTTACATGTATATGTATTTCTGCTCTTGATTAAGGTATTGTGATTGTGTAGTTCATTTAAAAATGTAATGTATAATTAGAAATATAGGTTAATGAATAATCATTGACAATAGTCAAGCTTGAAGTCATGTTAGATTTTCTAGATATGTAGAGATATATTTCAGTTCAATAGGCATTCTTCAAATCTTTCAAAGACTACAGAATATGGCATTTTAAATGCTTTAATAATGTAGGGCTTTTCATGACAATGAGACACGTCTGGTCCTGGCAGCACCAATCAACTTTAAGAGTAAGATGGGCATCGAAGAGGCTCCTTATGGAGTTGGTTAGCCATTTGGGCAAGAAACTGTTCTTGCCTGGACTGATGCATAAACTGGACACAAATAACCCTCAGAAAGAGGACTGCTGAACTTGCCTAAAGGTGAGATGGTCTTTCAGGGTTCCTGATTTATGAAAGAGTTTATGAGACATTCTGCAGAACACAGAAAAAAGTGACTGAACTGTCTTTGAATTTTCCTGCTTTTTGGAAATGTCTGCTGGATACTATGGGCCTGTAGGCTGAAGATGGATGCGCCAATGGTACAAAAGAACTTTGGGTGACTGTCCAGGCAGCGAGATGTCTCTGTCATTTCTAGAGTTTGGAAGTTACTTATTTCTTGTTTACTTAAGTAATATTATATCCCTCTGGAGTCTTTGATGGAGTTGAAGAATGGTTAGTTATAGTTTTCCTTTGTTATTATAAAAGATAAAATAGATATAGATATTTGTGGCTACCAAAGTTTCTTCCCTTCTCTCCTGACGATTCGCAGGGCCGCGTGACCTCCGACTTCCTGGAGTCTCTGCTCCAGCTCTGGCTTGAGGGGATAACTTAGCAAGAACCTGGCTCTCTTTGTTATGGTGATTCCACCTGTATTCAAGGTCTTAGCAGTGAGCCTTAGCCTGCCTCCCCTGGCTGACCCTGCCAGAGGGGCCAGGAAGCTTTAATCTTCTCCTCCTGCTTCTGGTTGGGAGGAGGCCTTGCCTTTTTGATCCTGGTTGTCCACTGGTGTAAATATCTGACTTGAGTTTAATAAAGTTGCCATTTACTCTTGTAGATGAACCAGGTCTCTTTGTGTGTGTGTCTTCTTTCCCAACCCTCAGGACAATGTCCCTTCTCGTGGGCCCGAGTTCAGGAAGCGCGCAGCCTGGGTCGGGCGCGGGTATCCATTGAGAAACGCAGACTCCCACAGATATTGTAGTTGTAATTCTTGCTTGATAACTGTTTTGTTATATGTAATTTTACTATGTTAAATTTAAAGCCTTTCTTTTTTGTTTAAACAGAAAAAGGGGAAATGATGTAGGTGGGCCTTCTGTCTATGTGTTACTTTCATTGGTTAATAAAGAGACTGCCTTGTCCTTTTTGGTATGCCAACCCTTAAGAGGGTGGAGTAGACAGAACAGAATGCTGGGAAGAAGGCAATGAGGCAGAGACTATGGAATCAGCCGCCAGGTCAGACATGCTGAATCTTTCCTGGTAAGCCACGACCTCGTGGTGAGATACAGATGATTAAAAATGGGTTGAATCAGTATGTAAGAGTTAGCCAGTAAGAGGCTAGATATAGTGGGCCAGGCAGTGTTTAAAGGAATACAATTTCCATGTAATTATTTTGGGTGTAAAGCTAACCATGCTGGAGCTGGTTGGGACAAAAAGCAGGGCTGCTTGCCTCATCATTACAACTATGTGATATTTTCTCCCCCACATTCATCTTAAATGGCATAGAACAACGTACATTAAATCATACATACTACAGCAAATAATCAAGACTTCTTGCTCTTAGCATTTGAGTAATCATGTTCAGTATGTGACTTCCACAGATTCATGTTAAATAATCCATTGTTCCTTGTCTTGTTTAAAACTCTGTCTTGGATATTGTGAATAATTATTCAATAAACTTGCAAAACATACTTTTTGTGTGTAATGATATTTATTTGTCCATCACTTAATATTAAGCTGAAATGGTTTTGGTTTCAAATATGCCTCTGGTGACAAAATTTTTTTGTTCTTTATGTTCATGTTATATTTTTCTTTTATATTTTGAGATTATCATAATTTCCCTTCGCTTTCCTCCCTCTAAATCATCTCATACCTCCCTCCTTGCATTGTATTACCATAATAATCTCTTTTATTGATGACTGTTGTTATATATATACATACATACACATATATCCCTATAAATAATGTGCCTGTTTATATTTTATTTGTTTTCACACTTGATACTTTTGTAGGCAGTTGGTGTGTTCTTCCTAGGCGGACATTATTTCTCCCACTTTCAACATTCCTTAGTCATTTGAAGTTTGTTATGTATGATCAAGGCCTTGTGGTTTTACCCCCATCCAGTTTGGCATGTTTATTTTTGTTATCTTTGTTCAGCTCATGTCTAGCCAATCACATCAGTGAGACTGCATGGGTACAGCTTTTGATATTACCAAAACATACTATCTCACAACAAACTTCTAAGTCCTCTTACTTTTAATAACTTTCTGTCACCCATCTCACTTGTTCTTCTTCAATTATACCAAAGCCTTAGGTACATGAGTTGCATTATAGATGTATTTAATAGGACTGGCCTCCACAACTGTATTTTGATTGCTTGTGGTTTTCTGTATTGGTCTGTCTCTTGAAAAAAGAATTTTTCTTTTTCTTTCTTTCTTTCTTTCTTTCTTTCTTTCTTTCTTTCTTTCTTTCGTTCTTTCTTATTTTTTGGTTTTTTGAGACAGGGTTTCTGTGTGACTTTGGAGCCTGTCCTGGAACTAGCTTTTGTAGACCAGGCTGGCCTTGAACTCACAGAGATCTGCCTGCCTCTGCCTACACAGCGCTGGGATTTAAGGTGTGTGCCACCACCACCCAGCTTAAAAAGAAGTTTCTTTGATGAGGGGTGGGGACTATACTTATCAATGAGCATGAGTAAAGAAAATCAATGTTTTAGTTAATGCTTTTTCTGCTTTAGTCAAATGATGGTTATAGATTCTCCTCCAAGATCAATGACTTAAGTATCCCTGGGTTGATAACAAAATTTTCAATACTAGGCATGAGTCCTTTCATGAAAAGAACTCATTTCAAATGTGATTACAGAACTGTTGGTTATCTCCTAGGTATGTTTACCACTATTTACCCTTATGGTAATTATAACATGTTGGACATTATTGTAGTTTATAGCTGGAAAGGACTATTGGTTGTTCCTCTCCTTTGAAATTTTGTACATTACCTTCTGGTCTCTAAAACTAGTTCTCATGGAGGAGGCATTCAAGTCAGTTCCAACTCAGGGGCCTCTGCACTCTGTGTCTAAACTGCATTATGTCCTCAACACTGGTCTAACCTTCTGATAAAGGTAGGGAAGCAAAGAGAAATAAACTGTATGTTTTAGGAGTCTTCTAGATAACCCTGTTGGTCTTTATATTTAATGAACCTCAAGTCTATATTTAGTTTCCATATTAGACAATGCATATTAAAATGCATATTCATATAGGTAAATTATTATTGAAAATACATAGCTCTTATGTGTTTGAGATATTTCACTCATTTATATATGTACTTGTGTGTATTGAGCACAGGTTTTCATGAACAATGAACTATAATCTCTCCTTTATTCAATATTTTGATCTTTTGCATTCTGATATTCTTTAATCTTCTTTGGCTCAATTGAATGCTTTTATTTATAATATTTTTTGCCCTGTCATGATATTCTTTTTAATATTTATTTATGGGCTGACTCACGGCAGAAACTCTTGCTTCCAAACTGATGATTAGAGATTTAATTCTGATTTTCACAAAGTATCTCTGGAGAATTAACTCATGAGGGTATCATTCTGACTTCCAAACCTTATTCAGTGTATCTACATCATTGCATTTATAAATATACACAAGCATATAGAAAATAAAAGTTTAAAATTTTAAAATATTTGTTTATTTATCAACCTAGAGTTTCCAATGTGTATATGAAGTTAATAAAATGAGAAGAGAGCAGTATTTTGGCTCAGTATGATTCTTAGTGACTATTCCTTCATAGTCACATGAAGATGCACAGCTATTAACAACAGCTAAGGAAATGAGTAAACAACAAAGTTTATCATTGTAGTATGATTAAATTACAGGGTACATTAATGAAGATAAAAAGGAAATGGCTGCTTGTAATACTACTCCTAACTCTGACCACCATAATATGCACATGGATAAGTTTGGGGAACTGAGATAAAATTAAGTCTAAGCTTTAATTCAAATGCTACTATCATATCTGCTTTGTGAAGTTCAGTGTTGGATAGAGCCCATGCTTGACTACCTCCAAATCTATGATCACAGTTGAGTCTCTTGAGCAACATTCTCTAATAGAAAACATATTTCTTTAATACCCACCCTTCAATGGTGTGTGGGAGACTGAGGGAGGAGTAAGATTTTACCTGTTGCAAAGAATGCAATGAGAAGAGTAGAGGGTTTTGTTTAGAGCTCCATGCCAAGTCTTTCAGAAAATGATCTAGCACTACTAGCAAAAGAAGCTCTGAACACAGACCATGACTAAAGACAGAGGTGCATGCAGCAGCATATGAGACCTATGCACTCATTAGACAACTTTGAGTATCTTCCCACATCACTGCCCATCATATTGTAGGTACATGGTCCCTTGCAAAATAATGTATGTATTGCTGTGGTTATGAGACTGAGCTAAACACATTTGTTAGTTGTCTTGATGGCCAAGGGAGTGTCTCCATCACTTACCCCCATCCTTGAGTAACACAACTATGACCAAGCTAATGGTCATATACAAAAATCTGAAAGTATTTTGGACCAAGCAGAAAACTCTGCTCAAGTGATACAGATCAATGGTTTGACGTACATCATGAACAGATTTCCCTTATGATGTGGGATTCAAGTCTGTATGCTGTGACTATGATTTATTACCATTAGTTAATAAATGGTGTGGGAGAATTATCTGTATTCTGTCAATCATGTATTTTAATAAAACGCTGATTGGCCAGGCATGCAGTATAGGCGGGAAAGCCAGAGAGGAAGTAGGGGTGGAGCAAAGAGACTGGGAGTATTCTGGGAAGCAGGAAACTCCCATTGCCACTCCTGCACAGATCACTGAAGAGGCAACATGTGAGCTGACAGCTGGAAAAGGTACCAAACCGTATGGCTAACATAGATCAGAATAATGGGTTAAGATAAGTCATAAGAACTATTAAGTAGCCTGACCTAATGGGCCAATCAGCTTTATAACTTATAGAGATCTCTGTGTGATTGATTTTCTCTGGGACTTGCCGGTTGTGGGGTACTGGGCAGGAACAGATACCCCAACAAGCCGGCCCTCATGTTACAAATAAAGAAACTGCTTTGGGCCTATGGCAGTGCAGTATAGAGCAGGGTGGGAATTCCAAGCAGATATGCCTATGGAAGAGTCAAGGATGATGTGGGATTCCCCTCTATATGCTGTGAATATCCATGAATAATAAAGGAACAACTTTGGGCCTATAGCAAAGTATAGGAGAAAAGAGCTAGGTGGGGAAAACTAAACTGAGTGCTGGAATAAAAGAGGAAGAGAGAAGCCATGGAGCTGCTGCCAGAGCAGACATGCTAAAATTTTGTTGGTAGGCCATGACCTCATGGTGATGCACAGATTAATAAAGCTGGGTTAAATTAAGATGTAAGAGTTAGCAAATAAGAAACTAGAGCTAATGGGCCAAGCAGTGATTTAATTAATATAGTTTCTGTGTGATTATTTAGGGGCTGAGCAGCTGGGAACCAACAAGTGGCCTCCTGTTACAAATTGACTTGCCAACATGGTGGACTAAATCTGTGTAAAACCTGAGAAAGCTTAGAAAGGAATCCTTGATACAGAGGAAAAGAGTTAAGCATGATTTGGTAGCATCATTTTCTTGGGTGGTCTCTGTTTGCTAGACGCAACCAGAGGCATGGCTCCTTTAAGAGAGTTTTTCCTGATTCAGTAATAGGAGAAAAAACCTGCTTTTAAAATGCCAGCATTCTGGGCCATGCTGCCATTGCGACCTCTGGCTCTTTTAAGCTGCCGAACATTTAAATAAGGCTTGTGGACAGCCTGCTGCAAGTTACTTGGTGGCATCATGGGTCAACTGGTTATCAGAATTTAGATGGTGAGAAAGGCTCCTGCCAGCAGTCTCAGGCAATGAACAGACTTCAGCCATGTTGGACTGTATAGAACAACCAGGTAGGGATGTATAGACCCTAGTAATGACACAGCTTAAGTTTTTAGGAAGAACTTAGCATTTTAATAAGTGCTCCTTGCCTTAAAGGAGCCTTGCCTCTGCTTGCTTCTAGCAAACAAAGTCCATTCAAGACAATGCTACTACCAAACCATGCTTAACTCTGTTTTTTTGTGTCCTTGCTTTCTTTTTAAGCTTTCTCGGGTTTTTATGTAGATGTAGTTACCCATGTTTGCACAACAATCTGTTCCAGAGAGGACTACTTGTTGGTTCCCAGTCACCCTGCTAGCTTAGCCCCAAAATAATCACACAGAAATTGTATTATTTAAATCGTTGCTTAGCTCATTAGCTCTAGCTTCTTATTGGCTAACTTTTACATATTAATTTAACCCATCTTCATTAATCTGTGTATCACCACAAGACAGTGGCTTACCAGCAAAGTTTTGGCATGTCAGACTCTGGCAGTAGCTCCATAGCATCTCTCTGACTTTGTCCTCCTTTCTTCCAGCATCCACTTTATTTTTCCCTGCATAACTCTGTTCTTTTGCCCTATCACAGGCTAAGACATTTTCTTTATTCATTAACCAATAAAAGCAACACATAGACAGAAGGACCTCTCATACCATAGCTTATACAATGTAATGCAAATCTCTAGTCCTTGAAAATTATTACTACCAACTGTTTAGGATAATAAGGAAATGCAGGTTAGTAATTAGTCACCTATATATTCAAACTTGTACCTACACTAGGTATGCTTTCAAGGTCAAGCAGATATATTTTAGATAGACAGGTCATTTTCAAACACTTCAGAGTTCTACAGAATATGGCATTTGGGATGTTGTTATAGACTAGGTTCTTCTTTTTATGACAATGAAACATGCCTGCTCCTGGCAGCAGAAATCTACTTCCAAGAAGATAATGGACATTGAAGAAATTACACATGGAGTTTACTTTCTTTGTGACAAAAGTAAGCCACTTGTCAAAAAAATGCCCTGCCTTGACTGTTGAGATCATGCAGTCATAATTAGACAACCAGGACATAATATTCTGCTTCATAAAAAGTCTGTCAGATATGATTGGCCCGTAGGTCAAAGATAGGTACCCCAACATTACAGAAGAACTTTAGGTGACTGTCCAGTGATCCAACTGTTTCTGTCATTTCTCACATTTTTTGGAAGTCACTTGCATGCACTTTCTGCTTAATCAGTTAATATTATTTTCTTTTTTTGGTCTCTGAGGAAGTTGAAGACTAGATAGGTATAGTTATAGCCTTCCTTGTTTACCTGATACAGAAAGCAAGTTATGATAGAAAAAAATAGGTATAAGACTCTGGACTCAGCACATTAGGATAGATATGTAATATTTTCTCTGAATTTGTCAGATGCAAATGGACTGGACATTGTTGATGCATTTATTGCCTATGTATATTTTATGTAGTTATTGTACTTATAAAGCTTACCTGAAGATCAGAGAGTGATACAGCCCCACTGTTCACCCTTACAGACTGGGCAACAGAAACACACACATTTAATAACAGTAATCACACTAGTTATCCTAGAAACCAGGTGGTACATGCCTTTCATTTCAGTGGCAAACAACTTTAATCCCAGATATAGAGAGGATTATAAATTGGGAAGAGATAGCTCTCAGACACAGTCTCATTCTGAGATTCTTGGAGACAGGATCTCCATTTCAGACTGAAGTCAAGGTAAGAACCTGTGACTGGTTGTTTTGCTTTTTCTGGTCTTCAAGTGGAACTGCAATATCTGTCTCTGAGATTTTATTGATTATGCTTCAGGAGATGACTTCCTATTCCCCTGTTATCAGAATTCATATTCCCTGGAGAATATATATAGCATCCCCAACTATTTGAAGATTTTGTTAAATTTTGCTTATCTTGCAGGTCTGTGCATGATCACCACCATTAGTGTTGAGCCCTGCCTATCTGGTATGTGCCTCATTTTGCAATGCTGACAAAGTCCAAGACATACATTAGCTGTCATGTGTGCCTTGCTCTGGGCCTTGTCCCTGCTACTGAGCCTCTTGTAGAGGAAAGCATATGGCTTCTTCAATAGTTTTGATTATGGTTATTGTAAGAAACTAAACTAGATTTCATCATTTTTGTTTGGCTACTTCCTTTATTTGTGGTACTCCCAGGATCCAGACTGACCCTGATATTTGAATTTTGTGTGACTCAAGACAGATTCAAGTGACCAGACTGTATGTGACTACTGCCCTCACAGTGCTGGTCTTCACACTCTTTGGCTTGCCCCATGGGTTCAACTGGTTCCTCTTGAAAGCTATAGGGGTTTTATATAATTTTCCCTTCCAATGTTTGTGAAATGAGAAAATTTCTATCCTGTGTTAACAGCTGAACCAACCCCATCATTGACTTCCTCGATGACTACATTAAGCACCACAGGTTTCAGTGAAAGACTCTAAAGCTGTTTCTACAGAGAGCTCTGCAGGATACTCCTGAGGAGGAAGAAAATGGAGAGAGGGGTTCTTTTGGAGAAACTGGAAAATTGGAGTCTAGTGTAGCAGCAGGGACATGCATTGGTAAGACAAAAGTCACTTAGCTTACTGTAAATCTGTTAATAAAATAATTATGCATATGAAAATTGAGTGATTTGGGGATTGTGAAATTGGTGCTGTGTGTAGTATACCTGAAGCAGCTACTAGGAAGCAGAACAGCACTCACTATGGACAATCCTGCCACTCACCCACCCACCATATTCCTAGCAGATGGGTCAAGGCAGTCCAGGAAAGGTCAGGATTTCTTTGATCATTGAACTTGGCAATGATGTAATGAGTGTTATATTTTGTCAAGATGTTCTCTTTTTCTTTTTTTCAATGTATTCACTATGTGTACTTTATCTTCTAATGAACCTCTAATAGATTTAAATTGTTACCCAGGAGTTTATATCATTTTATTGGATAGCCTTACTTCCAAAACTCTAATTTCTGAAACATAAACAGATTAGGCCATCTCCATTATTGCTTTTGTTTATTCTTGAATGCTTTCAAATTGCTCTGACAGCTCCACTGTTCCGGAGTTTCCACTGCACATATGATGTCTCATTCCCAACTTCATACAGTCAGCAGAGCATCTTTTTGGGTACTGCAGTCCTAACCACAGCTGACCTCTATGTCCCCTCAATCTTTTATCCTTCAAAACCAATACTATGAAGAGGTCAATGTCAACTTCTAAGACCAGTAGGAGATGTATTCTGGCCTTTTATATCACAGTCTAACAGCTTCCGTATGTGGCCCCTCGAGAAATTCTTCTCTATTGTCCTAGTGTAGAGCTCAGGGTCTAATCTCTCTAATAGTTACTGCTTCCTCAATGTCCTCACTCTCCTTGCCAAAATTTTATTTTTGCCCCAATCTCTTTCTTTCATCAAATAAATTAGTCAAGTATTATTAAATTCAACTTCAATAAAGTTCTCTGAACAAGAGTAGGATGATCCAATAGTTTTAGACAAAATATTACTGACAAGGACCCTAGCTGTTGCGGAATTTAATTTACAGTTTTTTTTTTTAGTTATTATACATACCAACCACAGTTTTGCTTCCCTCTTCTTCTCCTTCTCCTCACACTCCCATCTGCTCCCCTACCCATTTACTCCTCCTCTGTCTCCATTTAGAATGGCGCAGGCTTCCAAGTATGAGCATGGCACATCGAGTTAGGTAGGACTGAACTACTCCCTCTGTATCAAGGTTGGCAAAGGTAATCCAGGATGGGGAATAGATTCTAAAAAGCCATCTATGTGACAGAGACAGGTCCTGATTTCATTGCTAGGAGCCTTACAACCACACCAAACTACACAACATGCAAGAGGGCCTGTCAGTCCCATTAAGGTTCCCTAACTATGGATCCAGAGTCCGTGGGCTTTCACAAGCTCAGGTCAGCTGTCTCTGTGGGTTACCACACAGTGACCTTGACTTCTCTGCTTGTACAATCCTGTGGCTTTCTTCAGAAGTCTTCTCCAGAGCTCGACCCAGTGCTTGGCTATGAATCTCTGCATTCAGCCACAGACTCTTAATACATTTCACACAAATGACCTCTGGCCTGTTTCTTAATTAAATCCTTATTCCTTCTGAAACCTCAGTAGTTCATCATCCAAGCTCCTACAATAACTTCTTATTAAGTTCTGAAAATTCACCAGAATTCACAATTAAAAGTTCTAATATATTTAAGATAATTTTCTTCTGATTTTTCTGGGTGGGGGTGATTAGGTCTTCCTGTTGTATGACCACTGGGTTCTGGAGTTACCATGTTGCTTTTTAGACTGTTGAATGAATTTTTGCACTGGCGCCTACCCGTGTCTTCCTCTAATTGGTGCCAGCAATTGTCTTTGCTTCTTGATCCAATCCTTGTAGTTGCTCTTTGTGTCTTGGGGAGCTTTTAGTCTATTCTGTGCAGTCACTGTCTGTGTCCTAGGGAGCTGCTGATGTCTCCCTTGGCTCACGCTCTTGTTTTGCTCTGTGCAGTTGCAGCCTGTGCTTCAGAGTTCTTCTGAGTTTGCAGGTGATAGGTGGGTTTAGGGACAGAGTGGACCGTGTTGCTTACAGGGTCTGATCAAAAGGGAAGGGGGTGTTGGAGCAGCCTACCTATAGGAAGCTTGACTGCTGGCTGGCTAGTGAAGCTGAGGCGGGTGGGGGAGGGGCCTGGGGTTTTGCCCTGGTACTCAGGCTCTATCTAGAGAATGGGGTGCCCAGCCTGATGGCTGATCATCCACCTCTTGCTTCACTGTGAAGTTGTTACAATATTTCAATTCTAAAGCTTCAGTATGTGATAATTTCAACTGAAGTAGAAATAGAGCAGCACATTGTGAGCATATCAATGGAAAGAAATCCACAGATTTTCTTAAGTTCGTGTGTCTACAGGACTCAGAACCCAGCCAAGACACAAATCATCCTCTTACCTCTTTAAATATGCATTTCCCATCCAGACAAACCTTTTTGCATGAGATCACTGCTGTGCAAATTTTCTGTTCTAAACTAAACTTTAGAGTGCAAATTGAAATAGTGCAGCATAATGCTTGATATACATGTGGTTAGAGGGTAGTTATAGTTGAACAAAGTAACTGATACATTATCTCATATGAATATTCATATTTTCCCCTTGGAGCAAAAACTTCAAACTTAGAAAAATTCCCAAGTGCCATTTACTGTTTGAATGAGAATGGCTGCCATAGGCTCATATGTTTGAATGTTTGAATTAGCATAACTGTTTGGACGGGGTTAGAAGGCGAAGCCTTTTTGCAGGAACAATGACACTAGGGGGTCATCTTTGGGATTTCAAACACTGTAGCTATTCTCAGTGCCCATGCCCTATGTCTTGGGTTAGATGCAAGCTCTCAAATACAGCTCCAGTGCCCTGTCTGCCTACCTGTTGCCATGCTTCCTACCATGGTGGCCACACACGTTCACAATCTGAAACTATGATCACCCAAATGAATTGCCTTCTTTCTGTAAGTTGCCTTGGTCATAGTTTCTCATCACAGGAACATAAATGTAACTCAGACAGAAGCTGGTTGCAGAGAGTGTTCTATTGCTGTAACCTGCCTAACCATGCTGCTTTTCCAAGGAATGCAGCAAACTACGGAAGCTTGGATTAGGGAAGTAGTTGAAAGTTGTAAGTGGGGCTTATCGAGTCATTATAGTTGGAACTCGGATGACACTTATGAGGAGATCACTGTAGACTATGGAGGCCCATTCTGAGAGTTTTCAGTAGGGAACAATGTTAGCAATTGTGCTACAGAACATTATTGGTATATTTTGTAAAGAAAGTTGCCTCTTTCTGTCCTGTCTTAAGTATCTGCCTGAGGGTAAATGGAAGAGTGTGGGACTAATTTTGTTTGCAAAGGATATTAGGTAAACAATGAAAACAAGTAAACAGGGCAAAAAGAATACAATTGCAGAGAAAATGATCCCCAGGGAATTTAATGTTGGAGCTAAGTCTTGTGCTTAGAGTAGTCCAAAGAAAGCCCTGATGTGCAATGGCATAAAGGAGTGCTGCTCTCAGGGCAAGAACTTGCCCAGCTAAATTTCCATCTTGCAAAAGGGAAATGCCTAAGGACTATCCTAAAACAAAGAAAAACTATTCAACAATGAAAGCAACACATTAAAGCTTATGTAACTGTTACTCAAGGAAAAGGTCAGGTTACATACTAAGCAGAATATAGAACTTGGTGGCCTCAACCATGTGGTTCTGGTCTTTCAGTCAAGAGGGACTCAGGAGTAAAGTTGCTGTGGAATCTTCCCTCTAATTTACTTTCTATCATAACTTACATTACCATCTAAATCTATCTTTTGTTGTCTCTCAACTTTATACACTTTGCATTACCTTAGTGAAATTATTTTCCAAGTCTCATAAGCAATGAAAACTATAACTCTCTAGTCTACAATTACCTCAGATACCCAAGAAGGAAATAATATTAACTGAGTAAGAAGAAAATGCAAGCAAGCAACTTCTGAAAATTGTGAGGAATGACAGAAAAGGCTGGGTGCCTGGACAGTCACCCAAAGCTCCTCTGCAACTTTGGGGCATCCATCTTCAGCCTATCAGCCTAGAATATCTGACAAACTTTTCTATGAGGCAGAGTTTCTGAAGGATTGCCCTATCTTGTCTGCACAAGTCGTGTCAGTCACTCTCTTTTGTGTCCTACTTTCCCCACTAGGACAGCATACTGTTAGCAGTTGAGGCTAACAGTGGCTTACTTTTGCCACAAAGAAAGCAACCTCCATGCGGAGGTTCTTCAATGTCCATTATCTTCTCTGAAGTAGATTGGTGCTGCCAGGACTAGACACGTCTCATTGTCGTTAAAAAGAACTCGTGTTATTAACACATCTTAAATACCATATTCTGTGTATCTCTGAAATGTTTGAGGATGACCTGTCCATTTAAACTATACCTCTACTTGACTCTCTAATGTGAGTCTACAATTTTGAATATAATAGGTAATTAATTACTGAACTGCATTTTCTTATTATCCTAAACAATTGGTAATAATAATTTTAAAGGACTACAAATTTGCATTGCATTGTTAAATGAGTTGTAGAGGTGTAATACCTTGAACAAGAGTAGAAATGCATGCACAATATGTTTTAACAAAATTAATATCAAATTTGTATCAATATACAAAATTTGTAAACAATATACAAAAGTCCAATACAATGTAAAATATTTAAAACTAGTAGTTGTTTTTTAAAAGTAGATTTAATAATCTACCTTTTTATCTTATCATATCTATATTATTCCTTTTTTTCAAAGTAGTCTCTACCCTTTTATCCTATAATTTCTGTAGCCCCCCTTTTTTCTTTTCAAAACAAGAACCTTGAATCTAATTTTCTTTGTTTACCTTTTTTTCCTGACCATTGCCAATAACAATTTGTAATCAATCCCCCTAAACAATGACAATATTCATAATCCATTGAATGATCTAAAACCACCCACCCTACCTCTTGGGAATGTAGGAATTGTGTTCTTAAATTTACTTCTTGCTATATGGGGGCAAAGATATCTTTAGGGCATCCTGAAAAGAAAAATTTGCATTGTCAAATCCTGGGAGAGGTAGCTTAATGGGGGTTACTGAGTAGCAGCCTCAGCATTCCCATAGGTTTCAGAATAGGATATGTGTAGCAAGGGAAACTGGCTAAGATATCTGAGGGTAAATAAAATAAATTAGCTCACATAAGTCTTTTATTTTTTTACCATGTCTCATTTATTCATCCTATGCTTTCTACAATGCTCTCTTGATGTTTCACTGTAAATGGTCTTCCTTGTAGTTCTTTGCAGTTCTACCCATCCCATGTGGTTTCCAGTTTATATACTCAGACAGACAGTCAAAAAGCATGTGTTTCCCAGAATCACAAAACTGGGTGAATCTCACAAGGAGGTACCTTATGCCTCAGAAGTGGAGGTGTGGCTGTGAAGCTCCCAGGCAGACACCAAGAGGAATAAGTATGGAGCTTGCTCCTCTGGGTCAAGCATCCTGGTGTTGTATCTGCTGGCATCCAGGTGAAAAGGAATTTCCTTCTCTAGGGTTGGTTTAGTGACCCAAGGTTTTTTCCAGTATATTTTAGGGATAAAGTTACAAGCAGTTAATTTTCTAATTTTGCATCTAATGAAAGGGGAAAGTAAATACCGAATATTGATAGCTTGTGGGGATAGAGCAAAGATCAGTAGATTACACCTTCTTGTGTCTGTTGCTAGAGAATTCAGGGCCGCCAGACCTGTTTATCAGCAAGAACACACACACACACAAACACACACACACACACACACACACACACACACACACACACACACACACATCCTGTCTCTATTTGACCTGGAAGAGTATGGCAAACAGAAGTTGCATTTGCTCAATGTGTGATCACAGCACTAAGAATGTGGTTTTTTTTTCCCAGTTTACATTGTGGAGTGATTCTTATTCCGACTGACTTCTGCATGAACATGTGCTGTCTGTCATTCAGAACTTTTCATCAATGAACCTTTAAAACATCTCCCCTCAGATAGTTCTCTTGCTTAAATCACTGAAAGGGTAAGGCACATTCTACATAAAATAACTGGTATGATATGCTGGGAAGGAGTATATTACATATCTCATAGAACATAACTTACAGTTTCTCTGTAGATATTTCTGTGACATAGTAGCCTTTATTGAGTGCCATTGACAGCTAACCTTTGTTCCAAATTTGTATTTTACTACTAGAGAGTCTTGATAACTCAACTCAGCACATAATCCTAATCCTAAATTCTTGTCTTAAATAATTCCAGGTAATTATTATGACCATATATTTATTGGTAATTGCAAACATAGCATCATAATTCCTTATGCTAGCATAAGTAATTTTTCCTTTTGAACAATTGTTACACTGTGTATATGTATTTCTGCTCTTGCTTGAGGTATTATGTTTATACAACTCATTTAAAATGTAATGTGTAGGGGCTGAATTATACATTGTCTGGTGGTCAGAAAATTCTGAGTGACCGATAAGGCACAACTTGCACCTGCCACACAGAAGGTGGTCACCTGGCTTTTTATAATAAAACAACCTGACACCATCCTAATCAGGTGATCGTGATATGCTAATATCATTCTGCTCCTTCTGTTGTAAACTAGTAGGTCACCTGGGGAAGAGGTGTTTTTCAGTATGTGACAAAATGGGCATAAACAGGGCATGACAAAATGGGCATCAGTATAAATATGACCTAAGTTATTCTTCTGATACTTAGGAAACAGAATGCTAATGAACTTCCCCATCAGTTTTCATTTGATATAAAAGCTGTTTGGAAATAAATACGGGGGATTTTCAGGATGTGAAGTTATGATTTGGATGATCCCTGAAAACTTCCTTCCATTGCTATCATGTGAACTGTGCCTCAGTTATTCCCACACCTCCACTCTGGTACGAGAAATATTTTATATCTGGGCTGGTCTCCAACAGTAATATATAAGTAAAAATAGGGATAAGTAGGTAGTCATCTATAATAGTCAGTCTATAGTCACGCTAGTTAGGTTTTCTAGATGTACAGAGATGTATTTCAGTTAGAAATTTTCAACACTTCAAAGACCTACAGAATATAACTTAAAATGGTTTAAGAACTTAGACTTTTCTCAACAGTGAGACATGTCTGCTTCTGATAGCACCAATTACTTCAGAGAGGTTGATGGGCATGAAAATCTCATGAAATTTCCCTTCAAGGTGGCAAGCTATTTGGGCAAGAAACTGTTCTTATCTGGACTGCTTGATGGTATGCTGTATGAACTGGACATGCAGGATCCACAAAAAAAAATGATTGCTGAACTTGCCAAAAGAAGGTGAGACAGTCCTTCAGGGTTCTCTACCTCATAGAAGAAACTGCCAGACATTTTGCAGGACAGAGCAAAGCAACTAATGAATTTGCCAGTATAAGGCAGAACAGGTCTTCAAATTTCCTGCTTCCCTGGGAAGTCTGTCAGATATTATGGGCCTGTAGGCTGAAGATAGATGCCCCAATGCTATAAAAGAACTTTGGGTGACTGTCCAGGCAATAAGATATCTCTGTCATTTTTGAAATTTTGCAACTTGCCTACAACGCACTTTCTGTTTACTTAGGTACTATTGTATCCTTTTTGGGTCTTCGATAGTGTTAAAGACTAGATAGATATAATTATAGTTTTGTTAGTGATGGTAAAAGATAAATTAGATCTAAATATTGCAACTGTAATTCTTGCTTGAAACCTGTTTTTTAATATGTAATTTTCAATGTTAAAATTAAAACCTTCCCTTTTTAATCAGAAAAAAATAAGGAGATGATATGGGATGTCCTTTTGTATATGTGTTGTTTTTATTGGTTGATGAATAAAGCTGTTTTGGTCAATGACTTAGCAGAGTAAAGCCAGGCAGGAAATCTGAAAAGAAATATATAGAGAGTAGGCAGATTCAAGACAGAGGCCATGTAGCTGCAGAGGGAGAAAGATGCCAGAAACTTACCTGTAGGCTACAGCCTCATGGTGATACATAGATTAATGGAAATGAATTAATTTAAGATGTAAGAGTTTGTTAATAAGAAGCCTGACTTAATAGGCCAAACAGTGTCATTGTAATTAATATAATTTCTGTGTGATTATTTGGGTTTGTGTGGCTGGGAAATAAATGTAGTTTTTGTTTACAAACTATGGCATATTCTTCATTATCTACATGTGCTTTCTAATAATAAACATATTTTTAAACATTTGCTCAACATTTTTTATAAAATTTCAACAACTATTAGTCCTCTGGTTCATTTATACATCAATTAAACACAAATGTACTAACTTTTCACTCTACCCCTGTAGAGAGCTGCACACTGACATAGGTAACAGAAACATAAAATGCCTTGGTATCTTCCAAAGCCTCCCTGCTTTCTGGCTTACAACATTTGAAATGGAAACCCACTGCTTCTAGACTAACAGGTCCAACTTTTCTAATAGTAGTCTTAATAAGAAGTGACATTCTCTTCATGACTCTTGCACTAGTTTGAATTATATTGTTAACCGCTGGCTCAGGTATTTGAACCCTTGGTCCCTGTTGATGGTGCTGTTGGGGAAGGTTAGTTGAACTGACTCTGCAGAAGGAAGTATGTCTGTGGCGGTGGGGAGGCTTTGAGAGTAAAATCCTCCTGTTAAGTGACATTCTTGCTCACTCTCCTTCATGCTTTCATATGAGGATGTGAGTGATCAGCTTCCTGTTCCTAGCTCCGTGGCTGCTGCTTGCTTCCATGGCTCTCCATACTGGGTGGACTGTATGTCTCTGGAAGAATAAACCCAGTTAAACACTTTCATCCACAAGTTGCGTAGGTCATGACATTTTATCATAACAACAGAATAGTAAGAAATATAATCTTCGTTAAGGATTTTCATGTTTTTTTACATTAATTCTAATTGGTCTTAATAATTAAAAACCTGAATACAGATACTGGTGTAAATACTGAAAGATCAGAGAAGGAGTCAGACAGTAGAGACACCTTTTGCTTCAGACCAACTTGGCAAGATCCTCTCTCCACTAATCCTCAGACTGAAAATAATGAGCTCCTTTCCCCTCCCAACTTATATTCTTCTCTCTGCCAGTCATGTCGATTCCTGTCTCATCATCCCTATTGCTGGGATTCAATGTGTGTGAACCCACTGATCATCTAAATTCAACCTGTGTCCTCTCATTTACTGCCATCACTCCTGGCAATCACCAGTGTTTTTCTGTCACTGTAGAGCAGCATTTGTCAACACTCCTAATGCTGTGGCCCCTTAATACAGTTCCTCATGTTGTGATAACCCACAAACCATAAAATTATTTTGTTGCTAATTCATAATTATAATGTTGCTACTGTTAGGATTTGTAATGTAAATATCTTATATGGAGGTTATCTGATATACATCACCCTAAGAGGTTGCTGTGATACAAAACTCATAGCAGTGGCTCATAACTTGTGTGCTGCACACAATTGAAAAGATTAAGGCTGTATTAGACCAATGTCATTCTGTTGTTGTTTAGGCTTCTTGCATGACTTCTCAAAGTGTGCTCATTTATTAATGATAGTAAATAATGCTTCCTTTATGTAACTGTTCCATTATGTACTTAGCCACTTACCTATGAGGAACATTTTGATCACTTCTAGATTGGCAGAGGAATTAAGAGGTGGTAACTTTTAAAATAATGCTTCTGAGGTGATGATGATTGATCCTAGGACCTTATGCATGCTAAGTAAGTCTCTAGGTAAGACACTGTCAGTGATCTTTAGCTCCTGGTACTTGTGTTGACAATTAAATGGGAGTATATTTTTACTGGATTTGATGAAATTGTAAGAGCATGGTTGATATTTTCAATGATAAGCCTCTATTTTTTACTATTAGGAAATCTTGCCTGATGTCATAAGTATCTGAAGACTTCTGTTCCACTCATTATGTGTGAGAACACCAGCTGCACCTTCACTTCAGACCTTGGTGCTATCAATGCTTTTACAATCCAGTGGACAAATTCTGGTATCTCATTGTGTTTTTCTGTAATTTTCAGAAAATTCTTTCCTATGCACACTTGAGACAAATATATCTTTAAAGGATTTGTTTTTATTAGGATTTGTGTATATGTGAGGGGGGTATGAGCAAATGCCTAATGAGAAAAGAAGAGAGCATCAGATCCTCTCTAGTTGGAGTATGGGTTGTTGTGAGCTGCCATACATGCATACTTTGAAATGAACCAAGGTCTCATTTGCAAGAACAGTACAGACACTGAGCCATCTCTCCAACCTGACATCTGAGACCACATTACCAATATTCTAAGGGCCACCTCATGCTTTGGCTATTAAAATTCACACAAATTTCTAGACATTTACCCTGAGTAACAATCACCAATCACTTGAAGCTTGGGAGATGAAAGAGTTCAAACAAATCCAAATCATGTTATTGTGGCCACACCTATGAAATTGATTCCCTTGTCCATTTCCTATGAGATGAAATTCCATAATAATAATAAGTACCTAAAGTGACTGTAGCAATAAGAACAAAAGGAGAAATCATAGAAAGTGAGACTGGATATGTGAGTATTTACATTATTAGAAAATAAGGAAAGAACAAATCTCCTGAATGAGAGACGAAAAGAATGAGTTCTATGTATGGAATTCTGCATTTCCTCAGGACAGTCTATAGATCCATTTCATGTGGACATATCAACAAATATTTTAATTTTGCATTCAGAGATGCTAATGATAAAAATCAATTAGATCTTGGGATTAGGATGTATTAATATCTGGATAATTGAATTCAGAATCTATTCAATTGCATATGTTTTTATATAATTTGAAGAAATCTATATAGATGGATGTACTGCAATGCTGTAACTTAACTGTGGACACAAGGTATTGAGTGTCATAATAATGCATTTATTCTTGAATCATCAAACATTAGAACACAGTGAACAATGCTTGACATTGCTACCTATGATGGGAATTCACAGTCAAAGAAAATCAGGTACTTAGAGATGTGTAACAAATATTAATGGAAGAGGTTGATGTGTGAGTGGAACAGGGCAAACACCATGAAACACCTTAGTGAATACCTGGATTTAAATGTTTCTGATCTGTGATTTGCTCCGGCACATGTTTAAGAAGTCACATGTCATATCATAGATTTTATAAGCCTCAATTATAAAAGTTTCTATGGTTATACTTGCTCACAAACACTCACTTTCTAAAATCATCTACTGAGTTAAAGAACAAGGATGTGAACTGTGGAGTCACTCACTCTAAGAAAGTCTCCCTCTCCTGTAGCACTGGCCTGCTCCCTATCTCTGGACTGGAACAGAAAAGGAAGGTCAGGGTATATTACACAAACTTCCAGGGAGTTCAGGTATCCTGTTTTCTCTGAGTGTACATCCTCCTGATTCTACCACAGAATACCACATGCAGGGGTCTGGAGCCTCTTACAATGAAAGACAAGAGACCAGCTTTCCTATGAAGCATTCTCCTTTCAAACACAGCCCCTGTTTCATCCAAAACATTTACATTTGATGCCATGGAGAGAAGACATCCTCTGATATTCCTTTAAGAAAAATACTATGTGGATGTATTGCTTCTCAGAGCTGAGGCCTGTCAAACAGGTTATAGCATTTTGCTTGCTTCCTCAAATCATTTGTATGATAAATGTGATAAACCAACAAGAGGAACACTGACTCAGATGGGAGTCATTGAAGCATTACCTCAGGATGAGATGACCCATAAAAATGGGCAGAGTTGAGGGAAATTTGAAATGCACGGTGAGATTTTATGGAGTAGCACACTGTATTAGGGTTTACTCCTAGGCTTTAAGTGCCAAGCGCAAGAGCTATCACTAGGAAGAGCACAGCCACAGTTGTCCCTTAGGTAGTGATGAATGACCAGGCAGGTGGAGAAGTGTTCTGACACAGTCTAATTAGAGGACCAAAGAGGAAAGCTCAAATCCTCTTATCTGCCCCCACAGTCCTGGAAAATCCCAGAGAAGCTCAGCTCAGCAGAAAAAGCACATTGGCATTAGGACACATATTTCTTCTGTGTTAAGTTTTCTATATCACAAGACCACTTTTCTTCAGATATCTTTAATTCATTTTCATTGTCTGCCTTTCATTCCGGTATTACTGCTTTTGTAGTACAATCACATACATTAATAAAAAATTTCCCTTGAAAATAGCTTGAAATTTATGAAGAGAAATTTTTCTCATGGACAAATTATCCTATGGCCAAAAGATAAAAATGGTACCATAATAACTTAAAACAATATTTATTAAATTAAGATCCACCTGAAATCTATACAGCAACATTCCCAGAAATGTTTAAAATGTTGTTCTCCAAATTAAGGGGCACCATCATTCTGTAGTCAGCATGAATCAGCCACATCAGTGTGTTGACCCGAAAAAGACAGAGATGGAATCAGGCCAGTTTATTCCTTTTAAGCTCCTTGATCAGGAGGTACTAAAATTATCTGCTTATATCCAATAGTAAGTATTTATTCATATTTCACCATAAGCAAAAGGAGTGTGGTAAATAGAATCATTTTTTAGTGTAAAACTGAGAGTATTTCTATGTTGCCATTCTTAAAAGCCCCCCCCCATCCCCTCCAAGCTGTCATGCTGAGTGAACAATTGCCCACCACTGGCTGAGCAGGACACAGTTAAGCCATATCCAAAGCACAGCGTTCCTCCCATGGCCTCAAAAAGACATGTCCCTTGTATATTCTAGTTGAAATGACATTTTAAAAAAACTGAATGGGAACATAAGGTGCCTGTGATTTGAAGAATATAAAGGTGAATTATTGAAAGGTCTTTGACTATGGACATTTACAAATAAAGGATAACAAATTTTATGTAGTGTTGTAAGAAACATACAAATGCTAAACTCTACAAATTATGAGGATGGGCCAATACACTTCATCACATTGACACTATAAAACAAAAATAGCATTTCTATTTGCAGAGATTAGTAAAGAAAGTGTAAAGATGGGTGTGAGTTAGAACCTAGGACACCTGTAGAGTATTCAAGGGAACTGTCAGCTTGAATATCATTTGGAAGAAAACCATATTTAGTGCAGTACTGCTGTGGAAGAGGCAGTATCAATAGTGACACCACCTTCACATTTCAAAGCCCTTCAAGGTTGCACAGTGTGTTTATGCTTCAGTAATACAGTAACACATACTACACCGACACTTCTCAATGATTTTATGATAGAGATTGTCCCTCAATGGAGTGAAGAATGTTTACTTACACAAAGATGGATCATTTAGTAAGGAATGGTGGAGGCTGATATGTGAGGTACAATATACTTATGTTTCAGTTATACAGTAGCACAGTAATACACCCCAAGCTTATACTGCTCATTGGTGCTATAATGGAGATTATTCCTTAATTGAGAGAACAACAATAACTGACGTGGATTTGGAGCAGTTAGGATACATGGGAGAGGCTGATATGTGAGACATGATCTTCTTATACTTCAGTTACACAGTCACACACTGCAAGCTGACACTGTTCAACGTTGCTACCTATGATAGAAGTTGGTCCCTGAAGGAGGAAGCAGCAATTATCTGGAGAGTAGTAGACCTAAGAGGATGTGATGAGAGAGGCTGATATATGAGTGTAATTGGGAAAGATGCCAAAAAACATCTTAGTGGACATCTGCACTTGAAGGTACCTGATGTGCAACTTATTACCAGTATACATACTGGAAGTCATAAGGTCTTCTCAATGTTTTTATACACCTTTTCTGCATCAGAATCATCTATTCAGTTTCAGAAGACAAATACTAAGTACAGCAGAAGGAAGCAGAGTCTAAAATCAATCCATGGAAGGGTCTTCTTCAGCCTTGGTCAGCTCATCACCTCTAGACTGGCAAATAGAAGGAAGGTAAGGATATATTCCAAGAATGTTTAGAGAGTTATTGTCATGGTGTTTCTCTGAGTTAACTTCCCTATGATGCTACCACAGAACGCAACATGCAGGATCTAGGACTTCCTCCAGGGAAGGCATGAGATCTATACTTCCTATTGAAACAGAGATAGTCTGGCTTCAATGGTCTTTTTCTAGTTTCCCACAAATCATTCATTTTCACGCCTGTTGTTCCTTAAGGAGCATAGGCTAGAGTGTGAGAGTCACTTCTCAAATACAGAAAGGTAGAAGAATATCTTGTCAAGAAAGTTGTTGCTTTCAGATTGGCAGCTTCAACAAGTCACACCCATGAGCTTCAGAATTGCTGGTCCTTAGAGCTATGGAAGCAGTAGCAGATTGGGGTGAAGGTCTCTCAGTCACATCAACATGTCAGTATAGGGAAGACACACAGTGGAACAGGAAGATTGTTTCTGTGCAGTGACTCAGCCTTGGGGCATTTCTCCATTCATCTCTGAATCTTCAATTTCTGGTAATGTTTTTGTTATCAGACTCAAGAGAAAATGTGAATTATGTTCAAATTTAATTTAAAACTTGGATAGTCATTAAGAGATAAATTAAGGGCCTCAGACTTTCTGGTAGTGAATAAAGTTCTTAAAGTTCTCTCAAGCATTGCATTATATAAAGATTTTTGGTACGTTTTTAAAAACAGGGGACAACAGCAGATAAGAGAGAAAAAACATCCGAAGAGATGTAGAAGAAGAAAACTCAGAGATCGAATATTAATGTGACTTTGGGAAAACCATTTTGCACATTCAGACATGCTCACTCCTTTGATACAACATCACAGCAACTGGAAAGAAAGCATGTCCAGAGCTGAGGTCATTCAGAGAGTCAACAGAGAAGGACGAGTGGATTAATATCCCTTTTTTTATTTAAAAAGGTTTATTTTTCCCCACTCAGCAAGCTGTAATAGAGTTTCTTCATCATGTTGACTTATCATGTTTAGATCCTAAGTTTTGTTAGAGTTTTTCCTTCTGAGGAGACATTCATTTTTTCAATATTGTTTCCCTTATAATGATTTTTGGAGGTTGACTTTACTTATGTGCTGTATTACATTTGTGATTTCTTTGTGTGTGAAAGGATGGTAGTGGGTGTGGAATGGCTGCTCTGGGTGTCCGGGGTTTGGTATGTGGGAGTAGAGGAATGGGGTGTTCTTCCCTGTACCCCCGGTACAAGGGCCTAGAGAGCTGAGCTCTTTATGCAGAGATTCAGGCACTTATTTTTTCAGGGGCAGTCCGGGCCAAGGCTCCGGTGGATACTGATGGTGAGGGGCAAGTTTTTGTTTCTTCATTTCTGTCTTGACCCATTTTTCATTCCGTAGTACATTGTCCAGTTTCTATGAGTTTGTAAGCTTTCTGTTGTTTCTGTTGTTGTCCATACCCAGCTTTAAATCTTGGTTGTCAGATAGGATACAGGGTGGTAACTGTATTATCCTCCTTTTCCTTTTCCTTTGATGAGTATATAACATCCTTCCTCACATTTTCTGATTAGTTTTGATTTCAGTTCTATTTTGCCAGATATTAATATGTCTATACCAGCTTGCTCCTGGGTCCATTTGATTGGAGTATCTTTTTCTATTTTCTACAATGAACTGATATCTATCTTTGATAATATGAGTTGTTTGTTAGAGGCAAGAGCAGGATTGGTTCTAATTTGAATCCATCTGTTATTCTGTGTCTTTTTATTGAGAGCTTTAATGAGCAATGTTTATCGATTCTTGGTTTTTTTGTTCCTAAATCGTTTGCCCCTCCCCTGTATCTGATTTTTCTGGTCTGAGAGTATTTGTTCTTAGGTTTTCTCAGCTGTGCTTAACTGATACCTTTTGGATTTTTTTTCTAGTATCTTCTCTATGGTTGAATTTGTAGTTAGATACTGATTAAATTTAATTTTAGCCTGGGAAGTTTTTTCTCCATCTTTTATGATTGAAAGTTTTACTCAGTATGGTGGTCTTGGCTGATATCTGTGATCTCTTAAACATTTGTATGACATTCATTCAGGTCCTTCTGGGTTTTAGTGTCTCCATTAATAATCCATTTGTTTTTCTGATCTTATACATTGTTTGTTTGTCCCCTAGTAGCTTTATAATATTCTCTCTTTGTTCTGTTCATTTAGTACTTGGACTATCATGTGTTTCAGGGAATTTCTTTTCACTTCGATGTATTACTTTTTATACTGTTTTACCTTGATAAGCACCTCATTCATTAGGTTATAGAAATTTTCCCCTAGGATTTTTTGAGGTTATTTAATGTTCCTTTGACCTGAGATTCTTAAATTTGCTGTTTTCATGGTGTCCCAGGTTTCTAGGAGGTTTTGTGCCTGGATTATTAGACTTAAATTTTTCTTTGACTTATGTTTCCATAAATTCTATTGTATGTTTGAGGCTAGGATTTTCTCTTCCATGTCTTATAATCAGTCTCTTAGTTAGTGAGCCTTACCTCTGAGGGTTTTGTTTGACTTCCTAAATTTTTCATTTCCAATTTTACTTTAGTTTGGGCTGTCTGATTTTATTTCTGCTTCCAAGTATTTACCTGTTTTTTATCATTTCATTACATTTGGGTTTTCAGGCTTCATTAAGGAATTTATTTATCCATATATCATTTAATATACTTGAATGTATTCAAGATAGCTATTTTAAAGATACTGTTTTGTACTTCAATTATATTGGATTTTTTAAACCCAATGTAATAGGGTTGCTGGGTTCTCTTGAAGCCACACTCTCTTGAGTATTAATAAATGTGCTTTTGTTATGGTGTCTTGGCATTTATGTTTGGGATGGTAGTGATTCTAGGTGTTGATACCCTGTCCTGTCTTTGTTGAGTGAGTGTTCCATTGCTTGGTTTCTTTTGCACTTTATGGATCTTAACAAAGTGGTGGCTGTGGGTTGCCCCTGAGTCCTTTGAAGATATGGGCATTGGTGTCCTGGGTAGAACATGTTTCTAGGTATTGGGAGCTGACATGAATGAATTAGGATGCACTATGGAGGACATGAGTAGGTCTTAGAAAAGGGGGAAGCAAGGTCTGTGTAGTGGTTCAGTGGAGTCCCTAGAAAGTGAAGTCAGAAAGATAGGAAAGGGCCCTGCAAGTGGACTGCCACAAGGCTGGGATTGAGACTGAGACTACAGTATTGGAGGACAAGAAGAAGAGCGAAGACTGCCTACACAATTGCTAGACTGGCATGATCAGTGGGTTCCCAGGCATAGACTGCCTCAGTGAACTTGTGATAAAAGTGTTGGTTTTAAGAAGAGATGAGGATAATATAGGACAAGTCCAAAACTGTTATTATTTTCAAGTATTATAGATTTCTATTTATTCACAGCTATTTTCAACCATACATACATACATACATACATACACAGTCATTCTCCTCAGAAAACAGAAGGCATGAAAGAAAATGGTCACTGATATATCTTTAATGCAGCATTTTTGGAAAGGGGTAAGAATGGCTAGGAGGAACACAGAAAGCATGTTGTGGCAGAGAGTGTTATAGTGCCTCTACTGATGGGATGGAGAAAAGCTAAAAGAATCCAGAATTGATTGTAGTAGCTATGGTTGTGGATATGGGTCACAGGAAATGTAGTACTGCCTTACTTAGGCACTCTTCTGGGTCTTTATTCAGTGTGATGAATTGGCCTCTATGAACTTGTACCAGGTGCTAAATTCTCCTTATCCAGCATCACTTCTGTGGAATGATCTTACTGCTACCATAAATGCAAATAGATTGAAATGCAGAAAATGGAGTACGTAGGGATATGTGTTTTAAAACTTGTATGATTTGATTCTATACATAGGAATAGTGACTTCAACAGAAGGAAAGAGTGTTAGTACTTGGCACACGTGGGGAGGTCTCTCATCTTCCTTATTCCACTTGACTCAGAAATGCATCAGCTGTCTGATTTGAAGGGAAAGAAATCTGTGCTCCAGATACTGATACCAAAATTGAGGGAATATTTGTAAAAAAAAAAAAAGTTTATTCACCTCCTATTTATCAGTACACAGTCATGTTCTGTCATCTAGTATTGAGAGAGGCTGAAAATGGGGATAATTTTTTGAGTATGAACTCTAACAATCACTATGTTGCATAGGAATACAAAAATTGATTAGAAATAGAATATTTCCATTCCTCTGGTTGATAGTCATTTTTTACATTTTTGTGAGGATTTTCTCTGGGACACCATGCAAGTAACATTTCTCAAGGCTGTGTAATGGGGAAAATTGAAATAATTATCCAGGTGATTCTGGTTGTTGTTGAGCTGACTCTGGACCATGTGATTTCAGCAATGTTTTTGTACCTACGCATCAGGTTCTCGAATGCACATGTATTGGAACCTTGGTTACAATCACAAACACCAGACAAGTCTAGACTTATATAGGGCATTGTTTTAACAAAAGGGACATGAACAAGCCAGCTCATCAATAGACAAACAGTGTTCCCTGCAGGGAATGAAAAGACAAAGTTGGCCTAAGAAAGGAAAAAAGAACTATGGCTTTCCATCCAATCATTAACCAGCCATGGTGAAGGACTGCAGGGCATGTGACTGATGCTTCATCCTGACTCTCATCTCAAATAAGAATGCAACTTCTTTTCACTCAGATTCTTCCAGCCCAGGTGAGTCTTCAGCTGTGTGGATGATTGACAGTTGTCTGCTCTGAAGCAAGAAAGAGATGGTGCTTTTAGCTGTCTGCATTACTTGACCTTATTTATTTTTTCTCTTTTTGATAGTTTTCTTCTTGATTTCTGGATTTTGCTGAGGAAAAAAAAACCAATATTTTGGTGTGGGACAATTCTTTATTCTGTCAATTATGTTTTTAAATAAATGCTGACTGGCCAGTAGCCAGGCAGGAAGTACAGGTGGGACAACCAGAAAGGAAGTAGAGGCGGGGCAATGAGAACAGGAGAATTCTGGGAGGAGGAAACCCATTCCTCTGCAGTCCTATCCAGACACTGAAGAAGCAGGATGTGTCCTGCTCTGCTGAAAAAGGTAATGAGCCATGTGGTTAACATAGATTAGAATATTGGGCTAATATAAGAACTTATACAAAGTCTGAGCTAAGGGGCTAATCAGTTTATAACTTATGGAGACCTCTGTGTGATTTTCGTTGGGACTTGCCAGCTGTGGGAACTGGGCATGACAGAAACCCCAACAAGCAGGCCCCCATGTTACAGTGTTTGAGAATTCATGTTTTCTTCAGATTCCTTTCTTCTTGTCTGCACCCTGCAGTACTTCTTTCTCCTTAACCTTAGAATGAAAATATTAACAGCAATCACCTTAATGGGCTATGAAAAGCTTTCAGTTCTCTTCTACCATACCATAATGATTCATTATTCAAGCATTGCAGTGTAAATCCAGTCATGAACTTATGACTGAGGGTATTTCAAATCCTTACTGTGAAACTACTGGTGTTTCATAGTTAACTTGACATAGTATGAAACAATCTTCAAATATTATTGTTTATATTCCTAGACAAATATCTACTCTCAAACAGAGTAGGTTTACTTTTCAGTGAATGCAGGGGTAGTCAGAGACTTATGGCTATACAAGGTGTTAGCAATAAAGGATGGTACAGAGTTTGTCCCTAAACAAGGCATTTATACCATTACCCATGATATCAGGGAATGGTCCCAAAGAGGGGGTTCAAGAAATATAAGAGCTGATGCTAGGGAAAATGCTTTAAAGTGCTGTATTGTAAGCATGACATGGTAATGGCTATCATGAACACACAGCTGTTTTGTCTACTGGCCTACTGGCCCTGAGCCTAAACACACTGTGTCCTCTGAACAAGACTTGAAACAAGACAAGCTTTCAAGAGAAAAGGGACTCATAGGTTGATGCCACTATTGACAGATACAGTTTCTGGGAGTAGAGAAAGCATTGTATCAAGCTTTGTAGCTCCTTTGAGTCCAATAGACTGTGATGGCACATTGTAAACTCATGGTTACATATTGAGCCTACTTTAACTCTGGGATACAAAATCAACCCAAAAGTCATGAATATAGAAGAGATAATCGTAAAGAAGTAGTGGGTCTGGAAAGGATGGGAGGGAAAGAAGAAAGGGAGAGTAACCATAATGTAGTGCATAATAAAAGAACTAATTTATTAACAAAATAACTGTGTGGAATTGACTCAGATTTTCAGCAACAATATAGCCTCTCCTTTATTTTTTTCCTCTTTCTGACCTTTCTTCCTGTTTTTCCTGCCATACTACAAATAATGTTTCTATATTCTATGAACACTTAATATAACTCTGACACGGAACTAGATTCTCAATTGCACAATACACAAAAGGCCTCCCTCTCCTCATAAAGCCAAACCCCTTAGATATTCATATTCAAGAAGTATGGCATCCACACATAGATCTGAGCAAGAGGAGACACCACCTTCATGTCTCCATCATGATTTCCTTTCTACCTCTAGGAAGGAGCTTACAAGTCTCTGAGAGTGACCTTGCTTCATGACTGAGGGCCCTAGATTTCTCTCCTATTCCTGGATAGAAGCAGTGATTGGCCCAGAGTCCTATCACTGCCCCACATGGCCTGCTCAGACCTCTTTTCTATTTTTAGGACATAGTAAGGTTCAGGATACTGGGTTGTAATGTTGGGAATACTGAATATTCCAATGTCATTATAAGACTTTTGTCTTATAATAGAGGTCCCAGGATGAGGTCATTTGGTTGTTGAGCTTTCTTGCTTTGGTGGGCCTGATAGGAAACAGACTGTGCTGTGCTTTTGGTTTGTTGAAGAAGCAAGAATATCTTCACTGTCGAATCCATATCACATTATTTCCTGGTTAACAAGAAAGCCAACCAATCAACCAACCAACCAAATCAATAAGCAAGCAAAAATCAAACAAATAAATCAAGTGAATAATCTCATCTCTTTAAAAACATTGTATTTAAAAGGTGGTAAAGGTGAGGTTGGATATCCTTCATCATAAAATCTTCCCAGACCCCGGAGGTGGTTCTGTGGGTAAAGCACTTGCTCTGCAAATGAGAAGACTTGAGTTCAAATTCCAACACCCACATTTATGCTGGGTTATGGGCTGCCTATATTCATAGCACTTGACTGTCCCTGGGGAATGACCATTAACTAGACTGGCTGAGTAAATTGGTTCCAGTTTTAAATAGGAGATCTTCCTCAAGAGTGAAGAGTGATAAAAAACCAAAGACACTGAGCACTGTCCTCCAAAAGCAGAGTCGAGATGTCTGTACATATTTTATCAGACAGACACATACCAACACACGTGCAAACATAATAAAAAGAGAAATGTTCTAGTGCTACTAAGAAATTATCTTTGCAAAAACAGTTAATGAGTTTCACAAGGTCAAGTGGGAGGCAGAAACCCTGAGAGATGCCTCTGAAACCGCATAGACCTGACTCCTTTCTGTCCTGCTTTCTCAGAGTCGGGGCCCTCTGCACTATTACTTGAAGTTTTATCCTTTTATGCTGCCTTTTTGGTTTCCTTCAATTTGTCCTTCATACAATTATTTTTATCCAGCATTCTTGGAGAGGACATATTGACTCTTTTTTATGGCTCTGTTGTTGAGTCTTTAATTGACCTCTTTCTTGGCTGTCTTCTGCCTTTTCGAAGTAAGAAGTATGTCTCAGGAGACTGCTGTCCAAATGTTCCTTAGGTCCCTCCCTAGCTAGCTATTTGATGGAAGCATTGTAGTTTGAAGATCACGACACCGACCTGATAGATTCCATGTCACTATTCAAAAAACCCATCAGATATGATCATGATCTTTATGTTTGTTGTTAAATTGTTTCCTACTTTTGCAAAGATTAAGTTAGGATGGATACTCAGACAATGCAACAGCACTGGCTCACACAGTTTGACTTTGAAGCCTTTTGGGTTCAAGAAACACAAATAAGGAAGAGGAGCCATAGGATTTGCCTGGCCATTGGATAAGAGATAGAGACCAGCCAAATATTGAAGAGCATGACTCAAAGGAAACACCCTCATTTATAACCAGATCCAAGTATAGGAAGCCACAGATCTTTCTTCCTTTCTTGATTATTTTTCTTCGACATCATTTTCTCTACAGTTTCTGCACTACAGACATGTTTCATATTGATGACTGACTTACAGAGCATTTCTGTTTGCCACAGACCAGTTTACCACCGCCAGTAAACAGAATGGAGGAAAGGTAAGATGCTTTCTGAGATCTTTTCCCTTAAAGTATTATTATTTTTCTTAGTCTCTGACCTCATAACTATATTTGTTATAGAATTCAGAACTATCAGCTCAGAGATGACATCACTCATAATGGGCTGGGTCCCTCTGCTCTGTCTCTAAGTAAGAAAATGCCCTATAGGTTTGTGGACAGCCATATCTTATGTAGGAATTTTCTCAGTAGAGCCTCCTCCCTCCTCCCTGCTGATGCTATCTTGTGTCAAGTTGACATGAAATTAGCTAGTACTCTTACTATAACAGTTTTATCTCACTTTCTGAGGAATCACCCTACTGATTTCTGTAGTGGTAGTTTCAGTTTGCATTCTCACCAACAGCTGTAACTGAGTGTTCCTCTTTGCCCATATTTTCATGAGCATTTCCTGTCTTTGAATTCTTAATGATAGTTATTTTGTTTGAGATAATATGGAATCTCAAGGACATTCACTCCATGCTTTTAGTTGTTCTTTGAATCCCATGTCTTGAGCTTCATCTAAATTGTACTTCCTTTGGTTACATATTATAGGATTCATAGACTTTAGCAGAGATATATTGCTTTTATTTTTTATATTGTTTGCAATTTTACAATGGGACCTGGGCATCTGGATTTTAGTTCTTGCTTATATATTTTGGTAAGCTTTTGGTCACCGTTTTGGAGTGCCCATGTTGGTTGTGGACTACATACTTCTGAGAGAATCCCAAAGAACAATATTTGGGAGGGAGTTTCTCATCAGGAGCCTGTGAGTACCTGCAGAGAAGGCCAAGGTGGGTTATCAAGCTGGATAGCTAGGGTAGCCCCAAGACAGTGTAAACAGGGAGAATGGTTTCTATCAGGATGGTTGTGACACTTGATTGGCAGTTACATATTCTCTCAGGATGTGGAACATTATCTTTCTGTGCTCTTCCTGCTCTAAGATGTTTACAAAGAACTCTGTTATTTGGGGAATAGGTTTTACTTTGTTGGTAAAATGACACATGTGCCTGCATCCTTTAGCATCAGCATCTGTTATGTGACAACTACTCCTGACACTCGCCACTGCATCTTGTTATATAGGCTCTTTCTTTTTCATGTGCATTTGGCAGTCACCATTGTTGGATTGTCCCTGTAGTTTTGCAAATTAAAGGATATACTTAATGCTGTAAGGTCATGGAATTAATCTTCTGTTTTGTTTTTGTTTTTATTTTTATCTCAGATCAATCATTTGCAGAAAGGATACTCAGGGTTGATCTCTAAATCAAGCCCCAGAGGTCTCCAAATTTGAGATATTTTTCTATTTCCCCTTCCATTCCTTTCTTCCTTCATCCTTCCCTTCCTTCCTCCTTTTCTCCCTCTCTCTTGCTCTCCCTTCATCTCTCCTTTCTTTCTTTCTTTCCTTCCATTTTTTCACGGTTTTTGTTTCCTTTATTTACCTTCAGCCCAGGCTTTTCTGGGCCGCACTGTGTAATTTAGGTTGTTCTTGAATTCATGGAACTCTTTCTCGCCCATTCTCTACTCTCTGGTATTCCACAGGGAAGCTGCTTGCCTGGTAGATGGTTTCTATTATACTCTTTCTCCCCTGTAGATATTTCTGTGTCACAATCCCTCTATCAAGCCAGATGGCATTTCTTTCCTTCTGTAAGCTTCCGCACTTTTCTGTGGACACCCGAACCTCGAAACAGGCGCGCTTTTCCTGACTCGAGCCCACGAGAACGGACGACTGTCCTAAGGGTTTGAACACATGACACACACACAAAGAGACCGGGCTCATCTGCCAAGGAGCAAGTGGCAAATGGCAGCTTTATTAACCATAAGTCGGATATATATACTGTGGGGCAAAAGGACACCAGCCCCCCATCAGGATCAAGGAAAGAGAAAAGTCAGGGGGCCGCACCCAAGGTCAGAGAGCAGCTGAACAGAGAAAAGAGGAAGCCAGGTGGGCGTGCTCAGGCTCAGAGAAAAGCTGACCTGGGAACCTTGCCTGTGGAGAGGGGGGGGGAACCTTGCTTGCAGGTGGAATTACCACGATAGAAGAGTTCTCTCTAAGCTACACCCTTGGGCCATAGGTGAAATCAACATAACAGGAGAGGGCAGTTCTATGCTACACCCTCAAGCTGATGCAGTGGAACCAGGAAGCAGAACAGCCCTGCATAGCGCCTCGGGAAAAATGGGGACCTGTGTACCTACGCCTTCTTTCTGCAAAATTTCTTTTTTATTCTTTAACAGGGTTAGAAGTTCAGTTAACTTCAAATCAATGTCTAAATTCTGGACTGAAACTCTTCAAGGCTATGAGCATCAACATTTATTTGTACTTTTATGGATTTGGGTATGACAAAGCCCAACATCTGCTATCGTGCAGCATAAGTCATTCTTTCAAACACACTAGAATTTTCGACTGACAGAAAGTTCAGCAATAAAATTTTCTTTCTTTTCTATGCGTTTTGTGTTACTAACTTACTCTAAATTATTATATGCAAAAGATTTACTCTCAATCTGTAGCTACTCTTGGGTCTATAACTAATTTATCCCTTTGTTCAGTGAAAAGTCTCAATTTCTTACTGTGTCTCAGTAGAGAGATAGATAATTGTGATATAACAACAAACTAGAAATGTTCTTGATATGTTCAAAGATTTTTATGATTTCTAGTTTTAAATCTGAAATGGAGACTTATTAGCCTTAGCCTGTTGGTCTGCTTCCTTTCATACGTGTTTTAGTAAGATTTGTCATTTCTTCATGTCTTTCTTTCATGATTTCCATATTTTCACATTTGACAGACTCCCCCTGCCAGAACTGAGAGCAGCTGATGGTCATGTTTCTGGCTTCCAAGTTTCTGTACCAGAGAAGGAGCAGTTTTAGCACAAAAAAAAATTGGGTTCACAATTTTGTTTCTTTCTCACATGGTCAGAGACACTGAGTATCTCTATGGGATCAACAACTGCACCTTTATCAGTACAGTCCATGGGTTGTAGATAGCCCAAAAATACAAACTGGATTTAAATTAAGGCTCTAGAAATACTGAATTTGATAAATTACACTTAATCTCTCTAATCTTGTTTCTTCTCCTCATTAACCAGCTCAGTCATTACCACAGAGCAGGGTAGTCCTGGGAATCAGAGAGTGCACATCATGTGCTCATGTCCTTTTATTTTATTTTTTCTTCCAGGAGCACCTGTGGAGATTTCCTAAGCATGGATTCCAACATCCCAACCTGGGAGACTACCATCATAGCACCAAATGGAAGCATCTACAGTGATTCTTCATATTGTGACATCCTATTCCAACCCATGTTTTGTCTTTCCCTCATATTTGCCCTGGTTGGGATGGCAGGAAATGCCATTGTGTTGTGGATTCTGGGCTTCCACATGTGTAGAAATGCCTTCTCTGTGTACATCCTCAACCTGGCTGTGGCTGACTTGCTCTTCCTGAGTTTTCAATTTGTACATTGTCTTTCTTTGGTCATTTCCATCTTCTCCATTATCATCAACATCCCTTCATTTTATATTGCTGTGTCGAGATTTGCTTATCTTTCTGGCCTGAGCATTCTCAGTGCCATTAGTGTTGAGCGCTGCCTGTCTGTATTGTGTCCCATCTGGTATCGCTGCCAACGCCCAAGGAACACATCAGCTGTCACATGTGCCTTGCTTTGGGCTCTGTCCCTGCTGTTGAGTCTCCTGCATGAGGGGGCATGTACATCACTGTTTAATAGTTGTTCACATTTATGGTGTCAGTCATTAGATTACCTCACAACATTGTGGTTATTTGTTTTATTTGTGGTTCTCTGTGGGTCCAGTCTCACCCTGCTGGTGAAGATATTCTGTGGCTCACAGAGGATTCCTGTGACCAGGCTGTTTGTGATTATTATACTCACTCTGCTTTTCTTCCTAATCTTTGGTCTCCCCTTGGGGATCTACTGGATTTTTTACATATGGTTTTTATATTTGTATAAATTTAAAAGTTGTTACCTTCATGTGACAATATTCCTATCCTGTGTTAACAGCTGTGCCAACCCCATCATTTACTTCTTTGTTGGCTCCATCAGGCAAGGCAGGTTTCAGCGGAAGACTCTGAAGTTGCTTCTTCAGAGAGCCCTTCAGGACACTGCTGAGGAGAAAAAAGGTGGAGAGAGGGGCTCTTCAGGAGAGCCATGAGAACTGTGAACAGTCTGGTGCAGCAGCTCAGAGAGTTGAGTGGAACAAAACTTTTTATGTAAACACTGACTGCAGTATTTCTGGAACTGTCTTACACAGGGCCTCATCATATCCACTTGATGTGGCTCCTTGTAAGTGCTCTGGGGGCAAAGACTGCTCCTTTTCTTGAGAAATCCCTCCTTCATCTGATGGCTTACAAGGTGCAGAAAGGTGTTGCATTTCTTTAGTCACTGAAATTATACTAGTTAAATAATTGTTATAATGTGCTAAACTTCCCTTTTTACAAACAATATTTTTCAGTGCTTCAAGAGTTATATAGATATACCTTATATATCTTATATAGGTATATAGATATACCTTATGTATTATATAGATAATGCCAGTTATTATTAATTTCTATAGCTTTTGAGTAATTTATGTGTCTTTCTTACACAAACTGCTTAGTAAACAAATATGCATGCTCAAGAGTCTATCTTAAATCTCTTTTTAGTCAGTGGTTTCCTTCATTTCAAATTCACTGTATCTGCCATTTTCCACACTGGAAAAGTCTGGCCAGATTTTGTAATGAGGTCTGTCAACCTCCATGCACATCTGAATGTAGAGGAAGACAGTCGTCTGTGATTCTCTTCACAAGGTCTTGCTTTGTATTCCTTGATTAAGTTGTTTCTCTTCCTCTTTTCCTTGCCATGATTTCCCCTTCCTCATTGTCTAATCCCTTAAGACAAATTTTCAGTGAAGTTCTTTATCCAGGTTTCATTGGAATTAACCATGCTTCAAATGAACCAGTGTCCACAGCTTTTATTTCTTGAATTCTGCTTATTTTAGTAACATTTTTCTATAAAATGATATTTCCATTTTAAAACTGAAATATGTGATAATTTCAATTGAAGCACAATTAAGAGAGCAATATATGACCAAATCAAAGAAAAACAACATATTTCCTTAAGCAAGTTTGGGTACAAGACTAAGAAACGATGAAGACCCAGAAGATCTCTTTACTCTCCTCATTTCCATTTCCTTTTCAGTCAAAACTCTGCCTGAGAGGTCAGTACTGTCCACATTTCTCTTCTTAACTAAACTTTAGAGTGCAAATTGGAGGACTGTAACATGAAGATTGGTATACTTGTCGTGGAATGGTTGTTACAGCTGAACAAACTAATGTATATATCATCTCATGTAAATATTCACTTTTTTCTTGTGGCAAAAATTTCATATTTAGAAAAGTTTTGTGAGCAATGCACTGTTATTTCGTAGAGATCTCATGTTGTTTATTACTGTGGGGGTTTGATTGACAGTGGTGAATTCTTGGCTCCTAATTTGTGGAGAGGTTTGAAAATGTTGAGGAGGTGAGACCTCATTGTGGAGATGTGTTACAGGGGGTGCACTTTAAGGTTTCAAAACCCTACTTGATTTTCATTCTCTCTCTCTCTCTCTCTCTCTCTCTCTCTCTCTCTCTCTCTCTCTTTTAAGCTTGTAGACTGGATATATACACTCTTCTATTTTTTTTTTAGTAAATTTTATTAAATTATAAAAGTTTCCATTTCCGCCCCTCCTCCCAACACCCTCCCACTCCCCCCACTCCCTCTCCTCCTCCCTCTTCGTCCCTCAGGGCAGTCAGGGTTTCCTGCCCTGTGGGAAGTTCCAGTTCCTTCCCCCTCCCTCCAGGTCCAGGAAGGTGAGTGTCCAAACAGACTGGATCCCCAAAATCCAGTATATGCAGAGGAAACAGGTCCCAGTGTCATAGTCAATGGCTTTTCGGAACGACTTCGGGCCAGCCACATTGAGAGAATCCGGCCAAATTCCGAGAATCTGGCTAGATCACGTCCTCGTTCAGTCCCAGTCCAGCTGGCCTTGGTAAACTCTCATCAGATCCGTTCCCTTGTATCAGTGGGTGATAGCATCCCTCGCATGCTTGTCTACCTGCTGGTCTATTACCATGCCCTTATGATATGGCTAAAGCCTACAGAGACCAGGGAGTGAATTGTTCTGGTTTGAACAGAATGATCCAAACAGGCTCATGTATTTAATTCATTAGTCCAAAGTTGGTAGAATGTTTTTGAAAAGACCATGAGGTAAAGCCCTGTTGGAGGAAATATGGCACTTGGGTTATGCTTTTGAGGTTTTAAAAACATATGCCCTTCCCAGTTTGCTCTTTCTCTTTCTCTCCCCCTCATGCTTGTGGATCAGAAGTAAGCTCAGATGTAAGATTTTTGCTCCAGTTCCATGCTTGCCCAACTTCCTGCTGCCATGCTTTCTGCCACAGTGGTAATGGCAACTGAACTATAGTTGCAGGCTTATTGCTATACCCTGTTGTGTGATTCCTATTTCCTGGGGGAGCAAAAAGTGAGAAGATGTGAATTCAATGACACAGACTCTGATAGATTCCAATTGAGAAGCTCTTTATTATAAAAAGATTGTGAGATTTTTATGGGGTTAGGGAAATTAATCTGCCGCAGGAACGTTTTGGTTGGTCTTTCTGAAATTGGCAGTTGCTGCTGGTATGTTGTGATTAGCCAGTAGTGCATGTCATTAGTTACCATGCTTTTGGTCTGCTTACAGGTTGTTTTGACCAATTTTACTTACTCATTGTGACTTTGCATGTACGTGCTTATGCTTGCACTATTTCCCTCCTTCATCTCATCCTTTTTATTTTATTTTTATTGTGTGATTTTTATAACCCCACCTCGGGGACCCCTTCCCCCCCCCAGAATTTTGGCCTATATCTGTCTTAGCTCGACCCACTGGACAGTCTCTTACCCATTTTTGATTACCATTCCTCAAAGGTTTGGGCCCTTGGAAGGTCTCAAGAAGTCAGAAGTATGGGAAGACTTTTAAGAGAACTAGCTCTTTAAATGGTGTCCTGTATTTGTGTTAGACAAAGATGTACCACCTTGGAGATTTTGGTTCAGTGTGCTCCATAACTGTTAACACCTGGAGTGTTGCCTTGTTCACCCACTGTGTTAGAATATTAGCTGTAGGAGACACTTAAGTAGAAATATTAGAGCCACTAACACCCCTCCAATAAGACACCGTGCAACAAGTTTAGAGGGGTCTAGTGGGATTTTATGTGGTCCTATACTTGGTCAAAGAATGTGATAGACAAATTCAATGGTTTGATTTGTGCTAAGTTGTATAGATTCTGATTGAATGTTACAGTTGGGCAAGGGTAAACCAGGTCAAAGCTTGTTCAAAATTTGAGGGGACAAATAAAATTGCTGAAGAAGGAGCCTAACCTGTTCTTTCAAAGACAAGGACACTGTCTTGGTCATAATTAGACAGTTTACTCTGTGGTTGCCTATTACTAGCTTTCCTGGCAGTCCTATATACAATCTGATATGGGACATGTGCCAACTGTGTCCTCTGGACTGTAATAAGTCTTGATTAGTTTGAATGATTTTGGAAATGGAATCCTTTGAGGACTTTAATTTTGTAAAAGATAGAATTTTGTATGTTTCTGTGGCATAACAGCTATCTGAGAAAATATTTACAGGTTCTGACTGGGTCATTTCCAATACATTAAGGACCACCAATAACTCCCCTAGTTATACTGATCCAGGATTTGGCTGAGTATAGGCCTTTCCCTTGTCATTCATTTAGATTATTATTAACCTAAAATTAGGGGTTTTTGCATCTGTAAAGGCTATAGTGGCCTCGGAGATGGTATTTTTGATGGTGCTGCATAATTTTGTATTTTTAATTTTCAAAGGGGGAAGGCAAAGTGTTGTCTGTTCTGAGAGAAATGATTATCCAGCTTGCTCATACAGGACCTAGCAAGTGCCTTAAGACAGACTTCCTCTCTAAGTAGTTTGTTGATTTTCCTGAGTTTGCTTATGACAAAGTCTCTGCTGTATGTCTATTACTGTAATTCCTGAATCAGAGAGTACACCAAGTACCACGATGTGCCTCTGACTGGCCTGAAGGGCAGCAAATGGCTTTTCATAGACTGTTTTGGGATGCTACCTGAGCACATAGAACATGAGCAACAGAAACTCCCTGCTGCCCCCTTGGCTCTGGAAAAGGACCTAAAGGTGTTCCACAATGCTCTCAAGATTGTTCATAAAGACAACAAAATCTCTATTAAGATGGGTTCTATTGCTGTTCAAGTAACCTCAGCAGAAAGAACAAAAGTATTGGAACAATCCATTTTTTACATGACATCTCTGTGCTTCTGAAATCGAAGATATCTGCCTATTGGATGAGAACCAGTTCACCTTAACCATTGCAAACCAAGGCACACCACTTACCTTCATGTACCAAGAGTGTGAAGCCATTGTCCAGTCTATCATTCAGATCAGGACCCACTAAAAGCTTCTACAGTCTCATGCCCAATGATAGCTCTCTTGCCATTTAGGACATTAGGTCTTTGGATGAGCCCTGGGAAATCCCTACATAAGTGGCCAGACTGTCCACATGCTCAGCAAGTACAGTCTGGCAGGGTGAAATTATCACCCTTGCCAAGTTTGGCATTTACCAAGGCACTGATGGAAGTCATAACGGTGTGCGTAAATGGACCTCTTCTGTGTTTCAATATCACAGGTGGCCAAGACCCACTTATAAATATTTTCATTTCTAACATGTGAGATATGTCATGGTGACATGGGTCAAAGATTCAGGAAATGGTTCTGCATCCTGCTGGACAAGATTGCAGAAATAGCCTACACTGTCCTCAGGCATACAAAGTTTGAGGGCCTTGAAGGCTAAGGTTGGGCACTTGTTGGAAATAGACATGTAGGCCTGTCATTTATTGTGAGACAGGATCAGTATATTGACCATGGACAGTAAGCTTGTCAAGTGTGACCTTAAGTTCAAATTTTAAATTTGTATGGGCTTGGGTTTCCATTGTATCGTCATAGGCTCAGCATTACTGGAGGAAAACTGAGGGGTCAAGAACGGCCTTTAACAGAGTACCAGTTATAATAGATTTGAAGCTGCATGGTCCATTTTCTAAGTGCTTGCTCAAAATAAGGAGAATTAGGGTAGTATTGATTACCCTTGCACACCTTTTCATGACTCCAAACTTGCTCCTGGCCCTGCTGCCACTGGGAAGGCACACAGCTGACAAGGACAACATCACTGGAGCCTCCAGAATCCATAGGGTTGAGATGCACCGGGAAGTGGTAAAGTACATCTAAAACAGACTGGAACACAGATGTTTGACCTAGCACTGACCCTCATCATTCAGTGACACACAGCTGTTCGGCCTTGCCCTGGAAGTTGAAAGTGAGGACATATTCCTACATCTTTTCTCACTGTGACATACCAGGAAGATACCACAGGAGTTAGTGCCTCCTTCCATCACTAACTGGGCAGCCTTGAGTCGAGAGTGCATGCCATGGAACCAAGGATATCTTGGTAGGAGCTAATCACCCTCAGCACTCTCTGACTTCCCCAGAACAGAAATGGCCCTGTGTCTGCTTCTGAAGTGTCCACGGGAAGGGAGGGTGTAGAGAAAGAAAGAATTTTCCCCTCCATGGGCCCCTGTTGAATAGTAATGCAAGGGTGAAACTTCAGAGGAAGAAGTTCTGTTGAGTCAAAGTGGGAGGCAGCAATGGAAGCAGAACTAGAAGAGAAGGATGCTGATGACTGGTCAGAAATGTCCCCATAAGCCACCAGTGACAGGTGGTCATTACTTTCACTGGGTCTCAGAAGCAGATACTAGCTGGGCTTATTCTCTATAATTCAGGTAGGACAACTCCAGGATGTCTGTGTTATCCTTTGTGATAAAAGAGGTCCCCAAGGCCAGGGGACTTCATCTCAGACCCTGCCTTCAGATCAAAGATCAAGCTAGTGGAAGTAGCCACTGTCCGAGGAGAACTTTCTAATCCAAGAAGGGAAAGGGGATTCAACCACAGTCAAACAGTCAATGCCTTTCTGTGAATTGAGACCCACAACTGTCCTAATGGCCTTTAATAGCTGGTCATGTAACTGGATTAGTTGAGAAGAGAGACTAGGAGAGGAAATCCAATAGTCCACACCCAGAAGAATGTCAGGACTCCCGTAAAGCAAGAGAGCCACCTTCAGACAATCCTGGAGAGTGGATTCAGGCTAAAGTCATCAGTTACTCAGACTGCAGGGACAAGGATGGAAGGGAAAGGGAAAGTCGTGCTAGCAGACAGAGTATGCTGTTTATAGTGAGAAGCTTCCTTGGTTTGTTAGGCTATGGCCATATGCTTACATGGTGTCTCTGGGTGAATAGGACCTGTTGGAAGGTCCTTTATTGGTTCTACCTCCTGGGTGGTCATCCCTTATGTGGAGGTACCAGGACAAACAAATCACAATGGAGAGCTCCTAATCAGGAAGGAAAACAGGGAAAAATAAAGTAAAAATGTAGGGACAGGAAAGAAAGCTCCAATTCACCAAGGGGTTAAAAACAAAAATAGGGATCAACTCACCAAAAACAGCTGAAGGGGGCAAACTGAAGATGCTGATGGAGAGTCAGAATTGGGACAGCAGCTGGGAGAATATGTGGAGGACCGCAACCACATACTCCATTACAAGATGGCGCTGGCATCCGGTTTCACCACCAGGTGAACGCACACGTGCTTGGTAACTTTTCACTGCTGTCCCTGCCTACTCCCGAGGCATCATCTGGGATAATGGGCAGCGGACCAATCCAAGAGTGACACGTCCGAAGCGAGGACTGTTTCCTATATAAGGGATGGGTTCCCTCATTTCTGGGTCTCCGCCATGTAAGCTTATGCTCTCTCTCTCAGGAAGCATTAACAGCTTTTCTGCAAAAGGATCCTAGTGTCCTGCGTGGTTCTTGCTGGCGAGATGGTAGCGTGGGACAAGAATAAGCAAGAAAGACAAATGCCCCAAAGAGTATAAGGAGGACACAAAAAGTGAGCAAAAGGTAAAGGTCCATCCACGTTGGGTGCTGGTTGTTGCGGGCTTGTTGCTGCTGCCTGTTGTGTGATTCCCCACTTCCTGGGGGCACATTTCCTGTGAAGGCAATGACACAGACTCCACGAGATTCCAATACAGAAGCTTTTATTGTAAAAAGGTTGTGCATTTTATGGGTTTAGGGAAATTAAGATGCTTCAGGAACATTTTTGGTTGGTCCTTTTGAAACTGGTGGTCACTGCTCACATTTTGTGCTTGGAGAGGAGTATGCATTATTAGTTACTATGTTTTTTGGTCTACTGACAGGTTGTTTTGGCCAGATTTGTTTATTCATTGTGAGTTTGCATGCTTCTGCTTGTACTTGTGCTATGGGCTTGTCCTTGGGGATTATGAGTCCCCAAATTATATTTCCCTTTGAAAGTTGTAATAACCTTTTGTATGGTGTCTCATCACAGCAACAGGAAATGAACTAAAGAATGAATTTTATTTCATCTTGCATTTATATTACTCAATGTTATTGACCAGTGCTATTCCTTTCATGTACCTTATTCATCAAAAGTGTTAAGTATTATCATATTGTCATTCTCTATATATTGACACTTTAATATGCAGTCTACTTGTAAATGTAATTATATGATATTTTCTCCTTACAGTCATCTTATATGGCATAGCACAATGTACATCAAATTACCCATACTACAGCAAATTATCAGGACTCCTTTCTCTTAGCATTTGAGTAATCATGTTCTATATGTGACTGTCAGTTTCATGACCCATTGTTCCTTGTCTGGTTTACTGCTCTACCTTGAATATTATGAGTCATATTTAAAAATCATGCAAAACATACTTTTTATGTAGAATGAAATATATTTACCCATCACTTAATTTTTGATTTTCAAGCAGGCACCTGGTGACAACAGTTTTAGGTCTTTACATTTATGTTATTTTTTTTTTTGTATTTTGAGATTTTCATAATTTCCCTTCCTTTTTCTCCCTCCAAATCATCTCATCCTCCCTCCTTGCTTGGTGTCACCTTAATGGTCTCTTTTATCAGTATCTTTTGTTATATACGTACATACACATACATTCCTATGAATAATGTGTCAATGTGTATGTTATCCGTTGATTTGGTCTTTCTAGGGAAAATCTATTTTTTCCACATTCAACATTCTTTAATTGTCTATAGTTTGTTGTATAGGATTGAGGTCTTGTGGTATTATCCCCATCTAGTTTATCTTTTTTCAGCTCATGTTTAGTCAGTAACATTGGTGAGAATGTATGGGTATAACTTTTGATATTACCTAGAGACACAATCTCACAACAAACTTATATGTTGACAGAGATATATGTCCCACCAGGTCCTGCAGCCATTCAATCACAATGAAATACACAGAAGTCTACATTAATTATAAACTAATTGGCCTATTAGCTCAGCCTTCTTATTAACTCTTGCATCTTAAATTAGCCCATAATTCATGTCTGTATTACCCACGTGGTTTGGTACCTTTTATCAGTGAGGCATTCTTATCTTGCTTCCTCTGGGTCTGGGTGATGACTACAGACTCAGTCTTCCTTCTTCCCAGTATCCTCATGTTCCGGTTGCCCTGCCTATACTTCCTGAATTGAAGGCATAAGTCACAAACAATTCCACACCAGTTTGGAATTATTATTAATAGAAGGTTTATTTATTTAAAGGGGTAAATCTTACAGATCACCGTCCCAGACAACAGTCCTTTGTGTGGTCAGGAAAGGAGTCTAGGAGCCAGAAGCAGAGAAGGAAGCCAAAGAGAATGGAGGACAACTGCTGCCTTTTTAAAGAGAGAGAGACCATGCCCCAATGGGCTGGTATCTCAGTGGCTATTGGCTGAAGAAGCAGAAGAAGCTCCCGCAGCACTTCCCCCTTTTGTTTAAGTAAGAGAGTTCTAAACCCACTACGAAATTATATAAAATAAGTACTAATATCCCATTCTAACTATCTTAAGTCTTATATAATAAAAAACTTGGCCAAGTCATAAGAGAAAAGTAACTATATTTATCTAGTCTTCAACCCCATTGAAGATCTGAGAAGGAAAATAATGTTACCTGAGTAATTAGGAAGTGCAATCAAACAACTTCCAAAACTTGCAACAAATCACAGAGACAACTGACTACCTGGGTAACCACCCAAAGTTACGTTTGCAGCATTGAAGCAACCAACTTTGGCTAAGGCCTGATGTAACTGACATACCGTTTTCTTTTTTTTTTTCTTTTTTTTTAAAGTAATTTTATTAAATTATAAAAGTTTCCATTTACGCCCCTCTTCCCAACACCCTCCCACTCCCCCCCTCCCTCTCCACCTCCCTCTTTGTCCCTAAGGGCAGTCAGGGTTTCCAGCCCTGTGGGAAGTTCAAGTTCGTCCCCCCTCCCTCCAGGTCCAGGAAGGTGAGTATCCAAACAGACTGGATCCCAAAAATCCAGTATATGCAGAGGAAACTAGTCCCAGTGTCATTGTCATTGGCTTCTCAGAAAGACTCTGGGCCAGCCACATCCAGAGAATCCGGCCACATTCAGAGAATCTGGTTGGATCACGTGCTCGTTCAGTCGCAGTCCAACTGCCCTTGGTAAACTCTCATTAGATTCGACCCCTTGTATCAGTGGGTGATAGCATCCCTCGCAGTCCTTCGTCATTTTCTTCTTCCTTCTGTTCCTCATTTGGACCTTGGGGGGCTCAGTCCGGTGCTCCAATGTGGGTCTCCGTCTGTATCGCCATCCATCGCCAGATGAAGGATCTATGGTGATAAGCAAAATATTCATCAGTATGGTTATGGGCCAAGGCCGGTTCAGGCACTCTCTCCTCTGTCCAGAGAACAATCTGGGGATCTCTCCTTGGACCTGGGATCCCATATATAATCAAGTTTCCTATAAACCCTAAAATGACTCCCTTAGATGAAATATATTCTTCCCTGATCACGTATTCATCCTTCCTCCCTTCCCCCCATCCCGGTCAGCCGAGCTTTCTCCATTCCTCCCCTACTCCCTTCTCTCTAACCCTCTCCCCTTCCAACCACCCTCCCACCCCCCCCCCATGCACCCAAGGTTACCTGGGACTCTTGACTATTTCCTACCTCCTGGCGGATAGCTAAATAATCTTCATCAGGTTCGTCTTCTCATTTAGCTTCTCTAGGATCACAAATAATAGTCTCAAAGACCTTTAAATTATGGTTAGAATCCACTTATGAGTGAATACATACCGTGTTCCTCTTTTTGGGTCTGGCTTACCTCACTCAGTAAAGCGTTTTCTATGTCCATCCATTTGCATGCAAAAGTCAAGATGTCATTATTTTTTACCGCTGAGTAAAACTCTAATGTATATATGTTCCACACCTTTTTTAACCATTCTTCTATTGAGGGGCACCTAGGCTGTTTCCAGGTTCTGGCTATTACAAATAGTGCTGCTATGAACATAGTAGAACAAATGCTTTTGTAGTATGCTAGGGAATCTCTAGGGTATATTCCCAAGAGTGGAATTACTGGGTCCTGAGGGAGATTGACTCCCAGTTTCCTGAGAAACCGCCACACTGATTTCCACAGTGGCTGCACAAGTTTGCATTCCCACCAACAATGGATGAGTGATCCCCTCACCCCACATCCTCTCCAGCATAGGCTATCATTGGTGTTTTTGACTTTAGCTATTCTGACAGGTGTAAGATGGTATCTCAAAGTGGTTTTGATTTGCATTTCCCTGATCGCTAAGGAGGTTGAGCATGACCTTAAGTGTCTTCTGGCCATTCGAAGTTCATCTGTTGTGAATTCTCTGTTCAGTTCAGTACCCCATTTTTTAATTGGGTTAATTAGAGTTTTAGTGTCTAGTTTCTTGAGTTCTTTGTATATTTTGGAGATCAGACCTTTGTCTGATGAGGGGTTGGTGAAGATCTTCTCCCAGTCAGAAGGCAGCCTTTTTGTCTTACTGACAGTGTCCTTTGCTTTACAGAAGCTTCTCGGTTTCAGTAGATCCCATTTATTCATTGTTTCTCTTATTGTCTGTGCAGCTGGGGTCCTGCTTAGGAAGAGGTCTCCTGTGCCTATATCTTGTAGACTACTTCCCACTTTCTCTTCTATCAGGTTCAAAGTGGACGGACTAATGTTGATGTCTTTAATCCATTTGGACCTGAGTTTTGTGCATGGTGATAGGTATGGATCTACTTTCATCCTTCTACAGGTTGACATCCAGTTATGCCAGCACCATTTGTTAAAGATGCTTTCCTTCTTCCATTGTATACCTTTAGCTCCCTTGTCAAAAATTAGGTGCTCATAGATTTGTGGGTTAATATCCGGGTCTTCTATTCGATTCCAAAGGTCGATTTCTCTGTTCTTATGCCAATACCAAGCTGTTTTCAATACTGTAGCTCTGTAATAGAGTTTGAAGTCAGGGATGGTAATGCCTCCTGAAGGTCCTTTATTGTATAAGATTGTTTCGGCTATCCTGGGTTTTTTGTTTTGCCATATAAACTTGATTATTGTTTTCTCAAGGTCTGTGAAGAAGTTTGATGGGGTTTTGATGGGGATTGCATTGAATCTATAGATTGCTTTTGGTAGAATTGCCATTTTTACTATGTTGATCCTCCCAATCCAAGAGCAAGGGAGATCTTTCCATTTTCTGGTATCCTCCTCAATTTCTTTCTTCAAAGACTTAAAGTTCTTGTCAAATAGGTCTTTCACTTCCTTGGTTAGCGTTACCCCAAGATATTTTATGTAATTTGTGGCTATCGTGAAAGGTGATGTTTCTCTGATTTCCCTCTCAGCTTCTTTATCCTTTGTGTATAGGAGGGCCACTGATTTTTTGGAGTTGATCTTGTATTCTGCCACATTACTAAAGGTGTTTATCAGCTGTAGGAGTTCTTTGGTAGAGTTTTTGGGGTCACTTATGTACACTATCATATCGTCAGCAAATAACGAAAGTTTAACTTCATCCTTTCCAATTCGAATCCCCTTGATCCCCTTATGTTGTCTTATTGCTATTGCTAGAACTTCAAGCACTATATTGAAGAGGTATGGAGAGAGTGGACAGCCTTGTCGCGTTCCTGATTTTAGTGGAAAGGCTTTGAGTTTCTCTCCATTCAATTTGATGTTAGCTGTCGGCTTGCTGTATATTGCTTTTATTATATTTAGGTATGATCCTTGTATCCCGAGTCTCTCCAACACCTTTATCATAAATGGGTGTTGAATTTTGTCAAATGTTTTTTCAGCATCCAATGAAATGATCATATGTTTTTTTTCTTTCAGTTTATTTATATGATGGATTACATTGATAGATTTGCGTATGTTGAACCATCCCTGCATCTCTGGGATGAAGCCTACTTGATCATAATGAATAATTTTTCTAATGTGTTCCTGGATTCGGTTTGCCAGGATTTTATTGAGAATTTTCGCGTCGATGTTCATGAGTGAGATTGGCCTGTAATTCTCTTTCTTGGTTGTGTCTTTATGTGGTTTTGGTATTAAGGTAACTGTAGCTTCATAAAAGGAGTTTGGCAATGACCCTTCTGTTTCTATATTATGGAATGCATTAAGGAGTATAGGAATTAGCTCTTCCTGGAAGTTCTGGTAGAATTCTGCATTGAAACCATCTGGTCCTGGGCTTTTTTTTTGGCAGGGAGATTTCTGATAACAGCTTCTAATTCTTCATGACTAACAGGACTATTTAGATTGTTCACCTGTTCTTGGTTCAACTTTGGTATATGGTACTTATCTAAAAAAAGTGTCCATTTCTTTTACATTTTCCAACTTTGTGGCATATGAACTTTCGTAGTAAGATCTAATGATTCTCTGAATTTCCTCTGTGTCTGTGGTTATATCCCCCTTTTCATTTCTGATCCTATTAATTTGCATGTGCTCTCTCTGCCGTTTGATTAGTTTGGATAAGGGTTTGTCAATCTTGTTGATTTTCTCCAAGAAGCAGCTTTTTGATTCATTGATTCTTTGGATTGTTTTCTCTGTTTCTATTTTGTTGATTTCAGCCCTCAGTTTGATTATTTCCAGTCTTCTACTCCTCCTGGGTGAATCAGCTTCTTCTTTTTTTAGAGCTTTCAAGTGTGCTGTTAGGTCTCCAATGTGTGCTTTCTCCGTTTTCTTTAGTTGGGCACATATTGCTATGAACTTTCCTCTTAGCACTGCTTTCATAGTGTCCCATAGGTTTGAGTATGTTGTGTCTTTGTTTTCATTAAATTCAAGGAAGACTTTAATTTCTTTCTTAATTTCGTCCCTGACCCAGGGGTGATTTAGTAGTTGGCTGTTCAACTTCCATGAGTTTGTTGACTTCCTGGGGGTAGCAGTGTTGTTGAATTCTAATTTTAATCCATGGTGATCTGACAAGACACAGGTGGTTACTAATATATTTTTTTTTTATCTGTGGGAGTTTGCTTTGTTACCAAGTATGTGGTCAATCTTTGAGAAGGTTCCATGAACTGCAGAGAAGAAGGTATATTCTTTCCTATTTGGGTGGAGTGTTCTATAGATGTCTGTTAAGTCCATTTGATTCAATACCTCCAATAAATCTCTTAATTCTCTGTTTGGTTTCTGTCTGATTGACCTGTCCATTGGTGAGAGAGGAGTGTTGAAGTCTCCTACTATTAGTGTGTGTGGTTTGATGACCGCCTTGAGTTCTAGAAGAGTTTCTTTTACATATGTGGGTGCCTTTACATTAGGGGCATAGATATTCAAGATTGAGACTTCTTCCTGATGAGTTGTTCCTGTTATGAGTATGAAATGTCCATCTCCACCTCTTCTGATTGATTTTAGTTTGAAGTCGATTTTGTTAGATATTAGAATGGCCACACCCGCTTGTTTCTTAGGTCCATTTGCTTGGAAAACCTTTTCCCAACCCTTTACTCTGAGTAGGTGTCTGTCTTTGTGGTTGAGGTGTGTTTCTTGTAAACAGCAGAATGTTGGATCCTGTTTTCGTATCCAATCTCTAAGTCTGTGCCTCTTTATAGGTGAATTGAGTCCATTGATATTAAGAGATATTAATGACCATTGGTTGTTGACTCCAGTCATTTTTTTTGAGGGGTAATAGAGTGTATGAGTTTTCCTTCTTTGAATTGTGCTAGTGAAGGGTCGCTAGATGTCTGAATTATTGTAGTCAGTGTTGGCAATGTTGGATTCCTTGGGATGTAATTTTCCTTCTAGTATTCTTTGTAGGCTGGATTAGTAGTTACGTATTGTTTAAATTTGTTTTTATCCTGGAAAATTTTGTTTTCTCCGTTGATAGTGAACGAAAGCTTGGCTGGGTAAAATAGTCTGGGCTTGTATCCATGGTCCCTTAATTTCTGCAGTACGTCTATCCAGGACCTTCTGGCTTTCATGGTTTCTATAGAGAAGTCTGGTGTAAGTCTGATAGATTTACCTTTATAGGTTACTTGACCTTTTTCCTTTGCAGCTCTTAATATCCTTTCTTTAATCTGACTGCTTTTTGTTTTGATTATTATATGGCGAGGGGATGTTTTTTTCTGATCCAACCTATTCGGTGTTCTGTATGCTTCTTGCACCTTCATAGGAATATCGTTCTTTAGGTTGGGAAAGTTTTCTTCTATAATTTTGTTGAGTATATTTTCTGGACATTTGAAATGCAATTCTTCTCCTTCTTCTACTCCTATTATTCTTAGATTTGGTTTTTTTTATTATGTCCCATATTTCCTGAATGTTTTGTGATGAGAATTTGTTGGATTTGCTGTTTTCTTTGGTCAGGGCGTTTATTTTCTCTATGGTGTCTTCATAATCTGAGATTCGTTCTTCTATCTCTTGTATTCTATTGGTTAAGCTTGATTCTGTAGTCTCCGTTCGTTTACCTACATTTTCCATATCCAGCCGGCCCTCGGATTGTGTTTTCCTCACTGCCTCCATTTCAGTTTTCAATTCTTGAACTGATTCCATTACCTGTTTGATTGCTTTTTCTTTGTTTCCCAGGGTATCATTTACGAATTTACTCATTTCTTCAACCTTTTTGTTATATTTGTCTTCCATTTATTTACTCATTTCTTCCATCTTTTTGTTATATTTGTCTTCTATTTCTTTAAGTGAGTTATTCATACCCTGTTTAAGAGACTCTATTGCTTTCATAATGACACTGTTTTCCACTTCTTCCAGAATAGCGTGTTCCAGTCCTTCTGTCGTAAGATCGCTGGGATCTGGTGTTTTCATGTTGTTTTTCAGATTGTTGGAGGAATTCTTGCCTTGGCGCCTGCCCATCTCTTCCTTCAGATGCTCTCCAATGGCTCTTCCCTCCGCTGGGTCTTCTTCTACTGGATTAGTGACCCTTGCTATCCAGGAATCACTTTGCCTGCAGTCTTAGCTTACTGCAGGCAGGCTATTAGAACAAAGGGACTTCCTTCCCTTTGCACTCACCGCCTGCCCCAGGCCGCGGTGCCCACCCCAGCTGAGATGGAGGAATTTAAGCCCCGAAAAAGGGAGAGAGGAGGGGAGGGGTGCGAGGCCGAAAGCTGGGATGGCGTAGCAGGAGAGAGGGATTAGCTGGGGGAAGCTGCCCCTATGGAGCAGCCAGGGAGATAAGGATGGCGGGAATACCGTGTGTACCTAACCGGACTAGTATGGCGGTCAACACACTCACCCCTCCACAGGATCAGAGCCCCTCGCTGTTCAGAAGACTCCGTGCCTGCGGTCTTAGCTTGCTGCAGGCCGGCTATCAGAATAAAGGGACTCCCGTCCCTTTGCACTCACCGCCTGCCCCGGGCCGTGGTGCCGACATACCGTTTTCAAAGGCAAGAAACTTTTCAAAAATATCTTACCCTGTCTTGGCAGGATATGAAAGTCCTGTTTTATCCATTTACGGATACTATGTATCTCTGACAGTGGTTGAGGTATGGGCATTTCTTTACCCAAAGGTCAGTTCTGCCAAGAAGAAAGGCTCCAGGTAAAGCGTCTTTGGTGCTCAACATTCTCTTGGGAATAGATCGGTGTTGCCAGGAGCAATTGTGTCTCAATACCACAGAACTCTGAGTTAGATTAAAGGCCATTTTTGACAGATCTTTGAAGAGGTTGAAGATTATCTATCTATACTGAATATAATCCCTATGTATCTAAAAAACCTGGTTAGTCTATTTATAAATGACAAACATAGGTGACTATTGATCTATATAATTCTCAATACCCTTCTAACTTAAAGACTAAGACAATAAACAACTGTGCAATAAATGAGGACAAAATGATCTCCAAATGTAAACAAAGTACAAGTAGACATTGAAATATGGTAAATATATATATATCAATATATAAACGATATATAAGTATCTTAATCATAGGTAGAAATGTACACTGCATTATGATCTATCTATATATATATCAATATAATATATATATATCAATATATAAAAAATGTTTTAAACAGGTAGAAGCATGCATGCATACAATATAATATATAGTGAATATAATTTAACTTTGTATCAATATGTAAGAATCAATACCAATATATTAGTCTAAAAATAATAACTCACAAGTACCAATCTATTATCCCATTATCCCTCCAATTATACATCCTATTATCCCTCATTTTTTTCAAAAAGATCCCTGAGCTTATAAAATTCCTCCCCAAACCCTAAACCATATATTAATTGTAATCAACCCCTAAATGATGTCCTTGAACCCAAGGACAAACTTTTCTGGGAGAGGGGACTTTGTCCTCTAGAATTACTTTCAGCTGTCATAGGGACAAAGTTCTGTCTGGGGGATCCTGTGAAAGTAAAATGATGGTTAAATTTCAAGAACAATGTCTTTTAAAACTGCAAATAGTCTCTGAGTATTTTTTGGAGGTCTGGCTAGAATGTATTACAAGATATGCAACATTTCAGCTAACCAAGTTGGAACCATCCCTGTGCAGGTGGCACTCAAAACAGGTCTTGTAATAGCGCTGTCAATATCATGACATCATATCAATCAGGTGGAGTTGTTGTTATGGGGCCCCATCTTCTTCCTGGAAACTTCAAATGTCACTGCAGGATAAACTCATTGTTCATTGTGGAAAACTTAAACATTAATCATATAGACATATACAGACATACATATATTCAATGAAAGGCATGATAGATAAATTCAATGAAAAATATGATAGATATGAAGAAAAGCAACGATGTTTTCTAAAATCATATTTCTTTCTGTCCCATATCATGGCTCTTGACATGAGACAGAAACTTCAGAAATTCTGGGTTTCTCTCTTAACAACAGGTTTGGAATTAGAGAGGGACAGAGTCAGAGTCCAACTCCAAAACCAGCTCTATAAATTTAGAAATATGATTTAGTACATTTTACTTACAGAACTTATTCAGTTTTCCTGTTAGTACCTATTGGGTAGTTATTTTTCCATCTGTCAGTATTCAAACATTCAGGGTCTCTTGAATTTTTCAAAGATGAGTGTTTTCCTGCAGAGATAAGAACAGAACCCTACCCCATTCTATATGCTTTTCTTACCACCTGTATGATTATCATCATTGTGGATGAGCTGTCATTTCTCCTTTCCAAGAGGTTTCTCCTCTTCAAATTGAACCTTTATTAATTTTGATGGTATCCACAATTTTTCTTCTCCTGTGGAAACAAGAGCAAAACCCCTTCCCCAACGTGGCACATCTCCTGGCTTCCATTGAAAGGTCAGAACAGCTTTGAAATAAACCGGTTGATTTAGTTCAGCAGACTTTTCCATTATCCAATGTCTTTCTGCTGCTGTTGTTTTCTTCTCATTAGTGTTAAGAAAATTCAAGGTTAATAAAGTGATATGCGATCTATTTCTGGGGGTATTTTCAGTCCCTCTCTGTTTGTTCAGCATATCCTTTATAGTATGATTTGATCTTTCTATAACTACCTGACCTGTAGGATTATTTGGCATACCTGTAATGTGTTTTATATTATAATAATCATAAAAGCATTTCATTTTCTTAGATATGTATGCTGGACCATTGTCTGTCTTTATTTGTGCAGGTATACCCATGGTGGCCATAACTTCCAATATATGTGTGATTACCGAATCAGCCTTTTCTGAACTCAGGGCAGTTTCTGATTGAAAACCTGAATACGTGTCTATGGTGTAGTGTACATATTTTAATTTACCAAATTCCATAAAGTGGAACACATCCATCTGCCAGATTTCATTACTTTGAGTACCCTTTGGGTTACTCCCTGCAGGCAACGGTGTTTGATTATAGAAAGAACAGGTAGGACATCTCTTTATAATGTCCTTAGCTTGTTGCCATGTAATGGAAAACTCTTTCTTTAAGCCTTTACTATTGACATGATTTTTTTTATGAAATTCTGAGACCTGCAACATGCTTCTAATCAATAATTGATCAATTTCAGTGTTACCTTGTACTAGAGGACCTGGCAGACCTGTATGGGACTGGATGTGTGTTATGTACATTGGACAAAGCCTATTCCTGATTGTGTCTTGTACCTGGATAAACAATTAAGACAACTCTGTGTCATCTTGTATAAATTCAGCAGTTTCAAAATGCAAGATAACTCTTTCTGCATATTGTGAATCTGTAACTATATTAAGAGGGTCCTTAAAATCCCTCAGCACCATAAGAATGGCATATAATTCTGCCTTTTGGACAGAATTATAAGGGCTTTGTTCCACCTTACTCAATTCATCTGATTTGTAACCTGCCTTCCCTGATTTATTAGCATCAGTATAAAATGTACGGTGTCCAGTTATAGTTGCATCACATACAATTTGAGGAAGAATCCAAGAAGTTCTCTTTATGAGGTTCAGTCTATCACTTTTGGGATAGTTGCTATTATTTTCTCCAAAAAAGATAGCACAGTGCTTTGCCATGGTTCATTGTCTTTCCATAATTTTTTTTATTTCCTCAGTAGTAAAAGGCACTACAATTTCTGCTGGGTCTATACCTGCTAGTTGATGAAGTCTCAGTTTACCTTTTATAATTAATTCAGAGACCTTTTCCACATAAATTTTTAATCTTTTACTTGGTCTATGAGGTAAAAATATCCACTCTAAAATAATATCTTCCCTCTGAATTAAAATCCCTGTAGGAGAAATTCTGGAACACAATATAACTAGGATGCAACTGAGATTTGGGTTTACCCTGTCCACATGTGCCTCCTGTAATTTTTCCTCAACCATTGTCAGTTCATTTTCTGCTTCAGCTGTTAGTTTTCTGGGGCTATTCAAATCTTTATCACCATCTAAGATTTTGTTTAAATGAATTATTAGATCAAGTGTTATTCCAACAGCTGGTCGTAGACTGGAAATGTCTCCTAACAATCTTTGCAAGTCATTAAGAGTCTGTAATTGGTCTCTCCTAATTTGTGCTTTTTGTTTCCTAATTTTCTATAAATCTATTCTGTATCCTAGATAATTAACATAATCTCCTCATTGAATCTTTTCAGAAGCAATTTGTAATCCCCATTTAGGCAAGACTTTCTTTACTTATTCAAACATCCTTTCTAAAGTATCTTTATTTGAATCAGATAACAAAATGTCATCGATGTAATGATAAATTATGGACTTGGGAAATTGCTTACAAATTATTTCCAATGGCTGACTTACACAATATTGGCACAATGTGAGACTATTGAGCATCCCCTGTGGAAGGAGAGTCCATTGATATCACCTAGTAGGCTGAGAATTATTATAAGTAGGCACTGTGAAGGCAAATTTTTCTCTATCCTTTTCTTGTAAAGGTATAGTGAAAAAACAATCTTTCAAGTCAATAACTATAAGAAGCCATCCTTTTGCTAATAGAGAAGGCAAAGGAATTTCAGATTGTAGCAGACCCATAGGTTGAATTACATTGTTGACAGCTCTTAGATCTATCACCATTCTCCATTTACCAGATTTCTTTTTTTTACAACAAACACAGAATAATTCCAAGGGCTGGTTGATTCTTCAATATGGTGAGCATCTAGTTGCTCTTGTACCAACTGTTTCAAAGCCTGTAATTTATCTTTAGCTAGAGGCTATTGCTTGATCCATATTGGCTTCTCAGTTAAGCATTTTAAAAGTAGGGCTGTTGGTACCTCTAAAGGTTTGCTAGTTGCTGTATGTTATTGTACAGCCTGAATGGCTGGTGACATTTTTCCATAATACCTCATTTTATCCTTCCCAGAATTATGAGTTCCTGGGACTACAGGAATATTAATCTGGGTATTCCATTCCTGTAGCAGGCCATGATCCCATCAATTTATTGCAATATTGGCTATATATAGCCTTAGTCTTCCTATTTGTCCTTCAGACCCTATGCATTCAACCCATCTTGTGTTTTGTTTTACACGAGATAGGGTTCCAATTCCCAGGAACTGAACATCTACCTCTTGAAGAAGCCAATTTGGATGCCACGATTCTGGAGCAATGATACTTACATCCGCACCTTTGTCTAATAAGCTTTCAATAAAAATTCCATTGATACAGACTCTAAGCTTTGGTCTTTGATCATTAATAGAAGTCTGCCAAAAAATACATTTACTCTGTCCTACTGGATTTTTTGACTTGTCCTCCACATGTAACTCATTATTTAGACCAGTATTACTTTTTACAGCAGACACTGGAGTTTCTAATTTTCTTGGAGAGACACATTCTCCACTGTAACTGGGAATGACTGGGCCACTTTTGGCTTGGAGGCCTGCGAGAGGCCCCTCAAGGGGTATCCCGATGGTATCAGGTTGTCTTGTCTGTCTGTTGTTGACCTACATTCGTTGGCCCAATGTCGGCCTTTACCACACATCCTACATATACCTGAAGGTCGAGGTCTCCTATTTTTCTCATTCCCAGAGGAGATATTATTCCTATAAATTTCTTTGCCTGCAATCCCTTTTCAGATGTCCTAATTTACCACAATTAAAACATCTGGCAGTTTGATATCTCCTCATTGCTTTGGAAATTGCTTCTCCTACCCAAGATTCATCATTACAGCTAAACCTTTCAACATTCATTGAATGCTGAATCCATTCATCCATAGGTGCTGATCTAGACATTAAAGGCCCAATTATCCTTTTGCATTCTAAATTTGCATTTTCTAAAGCCAGAGATTCAAGAATTATTCATCTAACTTCTGGGTCTGTTGCCCCTATATCCAGAGCCTTAATTAATCTTTCCAAAAAGTCAGTAAAAGGTTCTCTTTGTCTCTGCCTAACCCTGGTATATGATTCAACCCTTTTTCCTGGATTTTGTAATCCATTCCAAGCATTCAAGGCTGCTTTGTGACTTTGGGACAATACTTCTTTGTCATAAAAAGCTTGGATCTGTGGATCAGCTTATGCTCCTACACCAAGAATTTGATCTTGGGAAACCTCCACACCTTTCGCTCTTTCTTGCTGTTCCATATGTTTGGATTCTTCTCTGAAATAAATCCCAATCATCAAGGAAGGTCCATGATGTAAAACTGCAAACACTAAGTTAGAGAAATCATGGGAGTAGCTCTGACATTAGAAGCCCAAGTCCTTATCATTTCCTTAACAAATGCAGAGGGCAAGCCATAATTAATGGCAGCTTGCTTAATTTCTTTTAGATCATTCATTCCTATTAGTGTCCATCTAGCTTCTTTGACTCCCTTTGAGCCCTTAGAAGTGGATGCTTTGTCAGAATAAAGTACAGGGTATGTTGTAAAAACCCTGGGTAAGCCATTCTAACATCTGATGGTGGTATTGTATCCTGTCCTTGTGCCTTCTTACTTTGTTCACCAGCTCCAATAATTTCTTCAATCATTTCAAATCTTTTTAGCATTGTCTCTCTTAAATCCTGAATCTCTAGACCAGAACATGTTTCTAGTGATTTCACTAAGGTATCAATTTTTTGGTTCCCATTTTGCATCTGTGATTCCAAAGCTCTAAAATTTTCCTTCAAAGATAACATGTCCTCCTTAAACTTTTCATGGATATCATATAGATTCCCATTCTGGAGGTACATTCTGTCTGTTACCTTATCAAAACTTTGTGATAATGTCTGAAAGTCAAATTCAACAGCCTGAAACTTTTCAGGTAACTTCCTAGTACCCTTGTATATGAAGTCAATTTTGTCTCTCACAGTATCTACTTCTTCAGATAACCTCTGATTTTCAATAATTTTAATCCTTTCAGCTAGCCATTCATTATTAGTCTGTAAAGATTGTATCATTCTTAGGAGTGTCATATTCTTACTTAATGATCGATTATGAAAAAGAAAACCAAAACCTAGTAGCCAGTAAAGTAAGGTATCCTCATAGTCATATAAACCTCACATGATATAATCCATTGTATTAGAACAGAAAGCCGTAAAAGTTGCATTGGAAATAAAAACTACCATATTACCTATTATCTAGCAGGTGACACTGTTGCCGAGTCACAACTAGAACCACTAGTTTCCATCCAACAGGTGACGGAAACAGGTTCGTTTCAGTGTCCACCTTAGTATTTGTTAAAAACTGGGAAATATGAGTTGCTCAACAAAGTAAATGTAATTAAATCAATTCCATAAACGGAACCAGAAACCCAGAATCCAGGGGTAGAGAAGAGCATCCCAGAAGCTGCATATGCATCCATGTGACAGAGTCGACCTTAGGGGTTGCAGCTTTTGGCAACTGCTTGAGCTCTGATTCACGCCACTTAAGCACTACATTTGCAAGGGAGATCTAAAAAATGACTCAGAAAAGAGCAATCCAGACAGGCAGAGACTGTCTAAGCCTGTGGAGCCTGGGAGGCATGGAGTTTAAATCCACATGAGGAGGCAAACGATAGGGTGTGTGGGGACTTGAAGCCAATCAGAGGCATGTAAAGAGAAAAAATAAAGAATTGCAGCAAGAAAAGCCACTGCATGATAATTTATATTGAACTGTTGGCTCCAGGCACAGGGCACAGGCCATGGCTGAGGGAGGGCTCATGCGAAGCCAAGCTGGCACCAGACAGCCAAGCAGGGGGAAGGGGGAATTCTACAACCAAACGTTTGGGAGCCAGATGAATGTGCAAGTCATAAACAATCCCACACCAGTTTGGAATTATGATTAATAGAATGGTTATTTATTTAAAGGGGAAATACTTATTAAAGATCACCGTCCCAGACAACTGCCCTCTGCATAATCAGGAAAGGAATCTAGGAGCCGGAAGGGGAGCTGGAAGTCAGAGAGAGAATGGAGGACAGCCTCTGCTTTATTTAAAGAAAGAGAGACCACGCCCCCAATGAGCTGGTATCTCAGTGACTATTGGCTAAAGGAGCGGAAGGAGCTCCAGCAGCACTGCCTGACTACTGGTCAATCAGCACTGTATTAAACAAGTATAAGAGACAAATCTTCATAGGGTTTAAGATTATTGTTCCACAGAATTTTACCCTTTTTTTCAGAACAAGAACTCTGAATCTAATCTCCTTTCTTCAGCTTTCTTCTTGACCATTATCCATTGTAACCAACACTCTAAACAAAGAAAAGCATGCATAATCCATTTCTTGGGGAGTGTGGGGATAGTTTTCCAGGCTACTTTCTTCTGATTAGGTCTACTGATAATCTTATATGGACCTTCCTTGATTAAACCTGATTTTTCTTAGCCAGAATGAATCTACAGCTTCATGTTTCCTGTGAAAACAAAAGCAAAACCTCTTGTCCAAAGTAATATAACTTTTGACTTAAATTTTGAAGTCAATGAATTTTCAAAATATGTATGTTGGAATAATCCATCAGCATTTATAATCAAATGTCTTTTAGCAGCTGTTACTTCTTCCTTAGCAGTCATACAATTCAAAGATAATGAAATAATATACAGAATCCAGACTCTCTGTGTATTTTCCATCTTTTAAGTATAATTAGAGAGATTTTTAGTTAACTCATAGGTATGTGCACCACTGTTTACCCTTTTGGTTATCATGACATGCTGGACATTATTGTGGATTATAGCTTAAGAGGACTATTGGTTGTTCCTCTCCTTTGAAAGTTTGTATGGCTCCTTCTTGTTCTGTAAAACTTGTTCTCAGGGAGGAGGCATTCAATTCAGTTCCAACTCAGGGGCCACTGAACTCTGTATCTGAATTGCATTATGTCCTCATCAATAGGGCCTTACCTTGTGCCTCTGGGAGGGAAACCAAGAGAAATACCCTATACGTTTTAGAAAGTCTCTTAGATAATCATGCTGGTCTTCATATTTAATGTACCACAAGTGTAGTGATAAGGAGCGGTGGGCTAATTTCCCACCTGGATCCCAGCTAGCTTACCCCTGAAATAATTACGTGGAAACTGTATTCTTTTAAACACTGCCTGGCCCATTAGTTCTAGCCTCTTATTGGCTAACTTTCACATCTTGACTCAACCCATTTCTAATAATCTGTGTAGCACCATGAGGTCGTGGCTTACTGGGAAAGATTCAGTATGTCTGACTTGATGGCTGGTTCCATGGCGTCTGCCTCATTGCCTTCTCCCCAGCATTCTGTTCTGTCTACTCCACCCACCTATGTTCTGACGTATAGGGCTAAGCAGTTTCTTTATTAATTAACCAATGAAAGCAACACATAGAAAGAAGACCCACCTATATCACACAAGTCTCTGTATTTAGTTTCCATTTTAGACAATGCATATTTACATAGGTAGATTATTATTGAAAACTACACAGTTCTTATATGTTTGGGACATTTCCCTCATTTATGTTCATATTTATGGATATTGACCACAATTGTCATGAATAATGAGCTACATTCTCATCCTTACTCAGTATTTTGATCTTTTGCATTCCAATCTTTTTTGCCCTTCTTTGGCTCAATTGAATATTATTAGCACAACATTTTTTACCCTAACTTGGTATTCTTCACAATATTTATTTATAGGCTGGCTCAGAAAATCTTGCATCCAGACTGACAACCAGAGCTTTACCTCTGGATTTCACAAGGTATAACTGAAGAATTAACTCCTGAGGGTATTCTTCTGACCACTAAACTTTATTCAGTGTATTTATGTAGTCACATTAATAAAAATACACAAGCATACAAAAAAAGACAAATTTAAAAACTTTAAATATTCATTCATCAAACTAGGTTTTACAGTGTGTATTTGAAGTTAAGAAAAATGAGAAGTAAAGCCATATTTTGGTTCAGTATGATTATGAATGATTATTTCTTCATAACCACATGAAGTTACACAGTTATTAACAAAATCTAAGGAAATGGGTAAAAAAAAACCCCAAAGTTTCCCATTGTAGTATAATTAAATTACAGAGCACTCTGAACGTGGCAGGCAATGAAGGCTGACTGAGAAGCCAAGGACAATGGCATTGGGGTTTAATTCTGCTGCATGGTCTAACTTTGTGGGAGCCTGGTTTGTTTGGCTGTTCACCTTAAAGACCTGTATGAATGGGGGAGGACCTTGGTCTTCCCACGGGGCAGGGAACCCTGACTGCTCTTAAGACTAGAGAGGAAGGGGGCAGTAGGGAGTGGAAGGTGGGGAGGGAGAGGTGGAGAGGGGGAGGGAAAAGGGAGGCAGGGAAGAGGTGGGAATTTTTAATAAATAAATAAAAAATAATATTAAAAAAAAACAAAGGGGTTGCTTGCAATGCTTTTCCTAATTCTGACCACCATCATGTGTATGGAGATACTACAAGCTTGGGAAATCTGACAGAAAATGAAGTCCAATCTTTGATTCAAAGGCCACTACCAGATTTTCTTTGTGAAGTTCAGTGTTGGATAAAGACCCTGCTTGACTACCTCCAAATCTATGTTTACAGTTGAGCCATTAGAGCAGCATTAGAAAATAGAAAACATTTTTCTTTAATACCCACCCTCCAATAGTGTGTGTTAGACTGAGGGAGGAGTAAGAATTTACCTGCTGCACAGAAGACAAGAAGAGCAGAGGGTTTTTTTCAGAGTCAGTGCCAAGGCTTTCAGAAAATGATCTAGTACTAATAGAAAAATAAGCTCCAAAGATAGACCAGGATTAGAGCTATAGCTGCCTGTAGAAACATCTAATTGAGACCTATGCACTCATTGGACAACCTTGACTATCTGCCACATCACTGCCAATCATATTGTAGACTCATGGTACCTTGAAAAGAATGTGTATATTGTTGTGGTTATGAGACTCGACTACACATAAGCTTATCTTATTGGCCAAGGGAGTATCTCTATCACATACCCTCCATCCTTGAGTAACACAATGATGATCCAGCTATTAGTCTTATACAAAACCCTAAAAGTTGGACCAGGATTCCCCACTGCATTCTGTGAATATGACTTATTAGCATTGCTTAATAAAGGAGCTGCTTTTGGTCTATGGCAGTGAAGAACAGATCAGAGTTGGAATTCTAAGCAGATAGAGGAGAAAAAGAAGGTAGAGTCAGGGAGACACCAAGCAACTGCTGAAAGAGACAGACATTAGACAGAACTTTACCCAGTAAGCCAAAACCATGTGGCTAACAGAATATGGCATTTAAAATGTTTTAAGAACACAGGATTTTTCATGATAATGAGACTCATCTGCTCATGACAGTACCAATCTACTTGAAGAGGATGATGGGCTTTGAATAGGCTCCTTATGGATTTTGTTAGCTATTTGGGCAAGAAATTGCTCTTACCTGAACTGATTGACGATATGGTGCATAAAGTGGACATGCAGGACCCACAGAAAATCACCTGTCAAAGTTGCCTAATGAAGGTAAAATAGTCCTTCAGGGCTCCTGCTTCATGAAAGAGCCAAACAGACATTCTTCAGGATACAGAAGAAAGTGCCTGACAATAGAGGCTGAACTGTCTTTGAAGTTTCCTGCATCATGGAAAAGTCTGCCAGAATCTATGGCCCCATAGGTTAAAAATGAATGCCCCTATGTTACGAAGAACTTTGGGTGGGTGAAGGACCAGGCAGGAAAATGTCTCTGTCAATTCTAGAGTTTTATGTTGCTTAAAATGCACTTTTTGTTTACTTAGGTAATATTATATCTTTCTGTGGTCTTTGATGGAGTTGAAGAATAGATATTTATAGTTATAGTTAGTAAGAATTCTAACCTAATAGGCCAAGCAGTGTTTTTATTGATATAGTTTCTGTGTGAATATTTCATGTATAGGAAGCTGGGAAATGAATGAACAGCTTCTGCCTATATACCCTTATGCTTTGATCAATCCCAAGGTTCTGAAAATTCTTAAAGCTTTGGAACTCAGTACCTCCTAACATGTAATCAATCTAGGTGTCCAAAGAAACTGCTTTTACTAAAAGTATTAAAATCTTTGGCAATGTAGTGTGTAGTAAGCCCTAATTTACTGGAGTTAAGAATAAGCAGAACTCATGAAACTTTGAACTGAGTAGATAAAAGTCTATACTGGGAAGATCTATAATGTAGCCTAAAGGATTACATAAGTATATGGTTCCAATAGTAACTATTTGAACCAGTACTCAATTAAATCTGCTGGACTCACAAGTCTTTCTCAACACTTTAATCTCACATAGTGTGGGTTTCCATTCTATTTAAGGACAATGCTTATTGTGAGGGACTGTGAGTTCTTTGCGAAACTTTAGAATATATGAATCCCTACTTGACATTGTAAAAGACATACTATATAATGAATTTCTGATACTTACCTAAATAAAAAATCAATACTATTTTTTTAAAAAAATAAAAGAAGCTAGCAAGGGGGCAGTGGAAATAACAGGAGTTTGAGAATGGAGTGGAGTTTGGTAAAATTTTATCTACTGTCCATTAGGTGGCTATTAAAACTCAAAGCTGCAGCAACTATAAATACCTTCATAAGATCAAGCCAGGTAAAAGTTCTGGTCAGTGCCCAGTCACAGTTAATAGCATTGCAAACTGTTGCAGTCACTAGGGAAATCAATATGGAGAATTCTCAAAATCCTGAAAGAAAGAAAATGTATGGCTCAGTGAAAGTACTTCTTGGCACATTCCCATAGGACTTAACATCCTACTCCACAGATTTTCCCAGTCATGTGCATTGACACTCAATTCATAAGAGCTAGGAAACTGTAACAACCTAAATGTTCTTCAACTGAAGAATAGATAAGGCACAAGTGCAGAGTGTTTAACTAGTAAGAAATTGAAATCATGAAATTTGCAAGTAAATAAGTGAAAATAGACAGTAGAACATTATAAAATAGTACAGATCAGGAAAGTTAAATACTACATGTTATTTCTTATTTGTAGATCCTAACTCCAAATCTTTATTTCTGAGTTTATAACCTGAAAGAACCACAGAGGCAACATGTCCTAGTTTTCTTTTTATTGCTGTGATAAAATCCCTGCCCAAAAGTAGCAAGGGAGGGAAAGTTAGTATTTGGCTTACATATCCTATTCTAGTCTATTGAAGGAAGCCAAGGATTTGTAAGGGGGAGGCTGCTTGTTCTTCCCAGCTGTCCTGCTAGCTTAGACCTGAAATAATCACACAGAAACTGTATTCATTATATCACTGCTTGGTCCATTACCTCTAGCTTCTTATTGGCTAACTCTTACATCTTCATTTAATCCATCTCCATTAATCTGTGCGTCACCATGAGGTCATGGCTTGCCAGCAAAGTTTCAGCACATCTATCTCCAGCAGTGGATCTATGGTATCTCTCTGACTCTGCATTCTTTCTCTCGGCATTCTGTTTAGTTTTCCCCACTTACCTATGTTCTGTCCTATCAACATGCCAAGGCAGTTTCTTTATTCATTAACCAATAAAAGCAACACATAGACATAAGGACCTCCAACACTACAAAGGCAGGTACTTGTTGGCAGAGGCCTCATATTAGTTCCTAGCTGTCCACACCAGAAACAATCACTCAGAAACTATATTATTTATAACACTGCTTGGTCAATGACTGTAGTGTATTCCTAGCAAGCTCTTCACCCTAAACTACCCCATCTCCATTAATCTGTGAATCACCACAAGGTCATGGCCTATTGGCAAAGTTTCAGTGGGTTCCATCAGAGGCATCTGTCTCTGGGGGCAGCTGTATATCTTCTCACTGACTCTCCTTTCCTCTCCTCCTCTATATGATTTGAACTCCTGACATGTTCTAATCTGCTAAGTTACTGGGAAAAACAACTTTCTCCATTAACCAATAAAATCAAAATATAGACAGGACTTCCCACACCAGGGACTCAGGACAGGAAGCTCCAGTACAGACCTGGAAAATAAGGCATGAAGTTCTGCTTACTGGATAGCTCTCAATGGCTAGATCAGTTTATATTACCCAAGATCATCTGAGTGAAGGTGGCATGTCCATAGCAGTTTGGCCCTCCTAAATTAGTGATTAATCAAGAAACTTTCCCTCAGAGATGACTGTAGGCCAATTGACGGAATTAGTTCCTCATTTGGGAGAACTTTTTTCAACATATGTCTAGGTTTGTGTTGACCAATACTGATCCACAAACCAGAGTAGTATAAAGAAATCATATGATTATGGCAGAGAAAGGGGTCAAGACGTGTAGTGTAGAACACAAGTCCGATGAAGAGGAAGTGAAAAAATAGAAGAAGACTTAAGTGTGAATGGGGAAATTGTAGTACAAAGGGAAAGAGATAGAAAGACGATTTAAAAAACACTATGGAAATTTGAAAAGATCAAAGGGGTAAATATCACTTTATCATCATTCCTCAAAAGTATGTTTTAAATGATGTTCCACTATAAAGGATGTTATTGTTCCCATCACACAACCCAGACTATCTACCAAAAATCCCAGTTCTAGACATGTGATACCTCCCTTTGAAAAATTGGTCCTGGTGGTCTACAAGATTACCAAAATAATACTGGCTATTGATATTACACTTAGTTGCTCCCTGAAATATGAAGGTAAGACCCTATTGTAAAACTTCATATATTCCAGACATAGTACATGAAGGAATCAAGCTGGAGAAAAGTTATGAGAATTCAGAATGTCTGTAGGTACTCTGTGATTACAGGAGAAGAAAACTGAAAAGATGGTGCTGCTTTTCTTAGGTGGGATATCTATGGCACTGCCAATTCACAGCTTAAAACACACACACACATGTATGCACACACACACAGTGGATAGAGAGTCAGAGACAGACAGACAGAAACATACAGGCAGAAACAGAGATAGATGAAGACACAAATGGACAGAGACAGACAGATAGAGATTAAATATGATTGAGACAAAAGAGATATGATTAAAAGTAAAGCAAGAAATCAATAAACACAATAACAAATTGCCCTCTTCCTGACTACTGTCAATGTGTGCCTGTACATAGGTAAAATGAGAATTCAATCTGTCTGAGAAGCCATAGGCATGGTACAGTGATGACGTTTGTCAGGAGGCAGAAGAATATGAGAGAATATACAGGATAGTAATGGAAAATGAAAGTGTTTTATGTCTTTCTATAGTCTGCACACTGTTTGCATTTCCAAGAATTTTTGCTATCTCAGTGACAAACTAACTTTTCCTGCTATATTCAACCACTATGAATACGTCTTCTTATGTAGTGTCACTTTTGTGGAATGATTTTAATGCCACCATAGCTAACTTAATAATAGAAGGAAGCAAATTAAATGGGAGTACATATGTATTTGTGTTTTAAATTAACTGTATGATGGGGGTATGTTTCTATACATATGAAGAGGGATGTACAGGAGATCAGAAGTTTGGTAGGCCTTGACACAGCTGGAGAGAACTTCTCTCATCTCCCTTGTCCGATCTGACTAAAATGCATCAACATTCTGGTTGATGAAGAGGAATCTGTGATCTGTACACAGTGACCAGGACCCAGGAAATATTTGCAAAAACCTCTATACACCTCTATTTCTCAGCATCAAATCAAATGTTGTCATTCATTTTAAAGAGAAATTGAGAATTCAGATCATTTCTCAGAACTTAAATTTTAAGAATCACTATGTTGCAGGAGCAGAAGGCAAATGTCAGGGGATATAGGGAGTGTGTATAAGTCTCTGACTGATAGTCACATTCTACGTGCATATTAAGGATTTTTTTCAGGACACAACAAAACAAATGTTTCTCATAACTGTGTAATTGGTAAATTTAGAACATAGATCATGGAGAATGAAGGTTTTATTGAACCTGCGGTAAACATTGTGATCTCAGCAACATCATTGTATACTGAGCCTCACACTCTCTAATGCATATGTGCTCGAGGCTGTGGCTACAACCACAAACACCAAGCAAGCACTGAATTTATAGGGCATTGAATATAATAAAAGGGACATGAACAAAACCACATCCATGAATAGAAAGGCAAAGTGTGTTCACTGCAGTGACTAAAAAGACAAGGGGGTCCTGAGATAGGATAAGAGACCTTGAGGTTTTCTTTCAAGTCTTTAACCAGTCACAGTGTAGGACTAGAGGAACATGTGACTGATGCTTCAGACTGATGTTGTTCTCACTTCTAGTTAAGTATTCAACTTCTTTCCCCTTAGATTCACCTTCCAGGCAATTCCTCAGCCATGTGGATGAATTAGAAATTACCTTTTCTGAGGCAAGAAAAAGCTTGCACATGAAGTTGCCTACATGATTTGACTCTATTTGCGTTTCCTCCCCTCCTTTGATTGCAACCTCTTCCTTGATTTCAGAAATTTGCTGAAAAACCCCCATTTGAATTTGACTCACTTATTTCTTATTGATGTATACCCCTCCATGTGTAGTTGGCCAAGACACCTGGGTATTGGATCTTCAGGGCTAACAAAGTGACAGAGCCCCATGGATACCAGTTTATGGAACACACCCTTAACCCTTTCTCCGAAGCAGTAAAATGAATATATGAGCAGTTGTCTCCTACTAGATTCTGAGAAACATGCATTTAGTTTCCAATCCATTCATTTAAATGACTAACATTTAAAAGTTCACTAACCAGACTGAAACTCTGTGTCTTTTGAATACTGATCTTCTCACTAACAATCTTACTCAGCATATCAATAGGCTCATATTACATTTCCACTAATTTCCTTAATCAATTTTCATCTCCAATGTTTAAATTGGGAGTTCACCTTGGGAAAGCAAGAGGTTGGCCTATAATAAGACCTTAAACAAAAATCACTTAATAATTACCCCTGACATTTCCCTGCCTCACCTTCATAGAGCAGCTGCATTAATTCCTCACATTTGCTTTAAATACCTCGATAGTGGCAGATATACAGTTCATTACTGAGCACATTCATAAACTACGACCAGTTCTCAGTATCACCTTCTCCTGCAACTTCTTGCTTGGTAGACATCTAATGACCCAAACTAGCCACATCCCCAAACATGTAAACATGCTTTTCACATGGAACAAGAACTTTGCATTATGTAAACATGCTCTTCACATGTAACAAGAACCTTGCACTGAAGGAATCATGAGGAGTAATTTTTCTTGAGAAGTTATGAACTCTATGGAATATAGTCCCAAACCTTCAGGCAAGATCTGCCTTTTGGTGAAATAGTGGTATAACTGTTATGTGAGTAAAAAACTGCTCCCCGGTTGGATCTGAGGCCATTCCAAAACAGAGATCCATGCACAGTCTTATAAATGAGGGCAACAATACATGATGGAGGAGATCTTGTTCCCTAGGTGGAAACCTATTACTGTTTGTTAGCTCCTTTGACATAGTACCAAAACACCATCAAATACTGATGCTTTCCAACTCAGACAAATGCTATATGTTAATTATTTTCACACTTGACACTTTTGTAGGCAGTTCGTGTACCATTTCTAGTGGGAGACTACTTCTCCCACTTTCAACATTCCTTAATTGTCTGTGGTTTGTTGTGTAAGATCATGGCTTATTCCCATCTTATCTCCATCTAGTTTTGTATATTTATTTTTGCTGTCTTTGTTCAGTTTATGTTTTAACAATCAGGTTGGTGAGACTGTATGGGTGTAGATTTTGATATTATGCAGAGACACAATATCACACACTTCTAATAACTCTTGCTCTCAATAACTTTTTGCTACCCACCTCACCTGTTCTTCATTGATACCAAAGACTTAGGTGCATGGGTTGCCTTGCAGATGTATCTACTAGGACTGTCCTCCACAGCTGTATTTTGATTGCTTGTGGTTGTCTGTATTGGTTTCTATTTGTTGTAAAAACAAGTTTCTTTGATGAAGGGGAAGGAATGTGATTATCAGTAGTTACAAGAACAAAAATATAGATTGTATTTAATAGTTTTTTTGGTTTAGCAAAATGGTGGTTGTAGTTTCTCCTCCAATATTAACTACTTAAGTAGCCCTGGGTGGATGGCTAGATTTTCTATGCCAGTTATGATTTCCTTAATGAAATGACTTCATTTCAAGTATAATTAGAGAGTTATTAGTTATTACCATGGTGTGTGTACCACTATTTGCCCTTATGGTTATTATGGAATGCTGCATATGGTTGTGGTTTATATCTGAATATGACTATTGATTGTTCCTCTCCTTTGAAAGTTTGTATGGTTTCTTCTTTCTCTGTAGAACTTGTTCTCATGGAGGAGGTATTGAAGTTAGTTTCAACTCAGGGGCCTCTGGACTTTGTGTCTAAATTGTATTATGTCCTCAGAAATTATGTGGTCTTAACTTCCACATCTGGGAGGGAAACCAAGAGAAATAACCTATTTGTTTTAGGAGTCTCTTTGATAGTCCTGTTGGTATTTTTATCTAATGTACCACAGATTTCTAAATTAAGTTTCTATATTAAACAGTGAATATTTATATAGGTAGATTACAATTGAACAATACATAGCTCTTATGTGTTTGGGACATTTCACTCATTTATGTTTATATTTGTGGGTATTGTGCACAGATTCTCATGAAAAATAAACTATGTTCTCAAGCTTATTTAGTATTTCGATCTTTTGCACTCAAATCATTTTTGTTCTTCTTTTGCTCAAATGACTATGATTAGCACAATGTTTTTGCACTGGCATGATATTCTTAACAATATTTATTTATGGACTGGCTCAGGGCAGAAAATCTTGCATCCAGCCTGATGACCAGGTTTAACTGTGGATTTCACAAGGTATCACAAGGTATCATTAAGTCCTGAGGGTAATCTTTTGACCTCCAAGCTTTATCCATAGTATCTACATGGTTGAATTTTAAAAACACAAAAGCTTACACAAAATTTTTAAATTTAAGTATTCATTTATTTATCAACCTAGAGTTTTTTATGAATATTTGAGTTCATAAAAACGAGAAGTTAGGCAATCTTTTTGCTTTGCTCAGTATAATTCTGAGTGACCATTTTTTTATTGTCACATGAAGATGCACAGATATTAACAACATCTAAGGAAATGGTTAAGAAGCGAAGTTTCTCATTGTAATAGGATTAAAACGTAGATAACATTAATGTAGATGGAAAGGAAAGGGTCAGTTGTAATATTTCTTCTAACTCTGAACACCATGATTTGTACAGGAATACAAGCTTGGAGAAGTGACAGAAAATTAAGTCTAGTCTTTGATTCAAAGGCCACTGCTTTGTGAAGTTCAGCTTTGGATGGAATCACTGCTTGACTACCTCCAAATCTATGTTCACAGGAGTCACTAGAGCAGGACTAGCAAAAAAAAAACCCTTTCTTTAATACTCATCCTCCAATGGTTTGTGTCAGACTGAGGAAGGAGTAAGACTTTATCTGCTGTCCAGATGGCAAGAAGAACAGCAGAGAGTTTTGCTTAGAGCACAATGTCAAGCCTTTCAGAAAGTGAACTCACACTAGCAGAAGAGAAACTGTGAAGACAGATCGGGACTTGGGGGAGAGCAGCATAAAGAAGCATATAACTGTAAACTATGCACTTATTGGACAGAATTGAGTATCTTCCAATCATACTGTAGGCACATGATCCCTTGTAAAGAATTTGCATATTGCTGTGATTATGATGCTCAGTTACACATAAGCTTGTTAGTAGTCTTGGTGTCCAAGGAAGCATCTCCATCACTTACCCTCCATCTTTGAGTAACACAACAATGACCAGGCCAATGGTCATATACAAAACTATAAAAGTGTTTTCAACCAGCCTGAAAACTCTGATCCAGTGATACAGATCAATGTTTTGATGCTCATCATCAGCATGTTTCCTTCAAGCTTTGGAACAATCCCAATGTTCTGAAAATTCTTAAAGCTTTGGGACTCAGGGCCACTTTGCCTAGAATCTGTCTAGGAATCCAAGGGCACTGCCTTTCTTAATAGTACAGAAATCGTTGGCTACATAGTGTGTGGTAAGGCCTAATTATTGGTTTTAAGAAGCAGAGCTCTTTGTCCTGGAACATTGTGCTGAGTAGATAAATTTTTATACTGGGAAGATCTATACTATAGCCTAAAGGATTACATAAGGAGACAATTCGGGTAATAATAACTATTTTAACCAGTGCTTAGTGAAATTTGCTAAGGTCACAAGTCTGTATGTACAGTGTAACCTCACAAAGTATGTATTTCTATTCTATTTCAGGACTATGCATATTGTGATAGGCTGTGAGTTCACGTTCGGACAAGCTTGGTTTCACTCTAGGAAAGTCTATGCTCAGAAATTACTCTCATATCCATGACTATTGCCAAACTCTATGACTATAGAGCTGTTCAGGGCCACCTGTGTGAGACTACACTGGTACTACAAAGATGCTTGTTCTTCTGTGGGAAGCTGTAAAGCATACCAACACTTGCTTGACACTGTAAAAGACATGCTGAATATTGAATTTTTGACACATATCTAAATCAAAAAAGTCAAGACTATTTTTCATAAAAAATAAAAGTTACCTATTGGGGGCAGTGGAAAAAAATAAAAGAATTTGAGAGTGGAATGGAGTTTAGTAAAATGCTGACCATTGTCCATGGTGTGACCATTAAACAGTCACTATGAAAATCAATATGGAGAATTCTCAAAATCCTTAAAGTAAGAAATTGTATGGCTCAGCGAAACTACTCATTGGCACATTTGCACAGGACTTGACATCCTAGTCCACAGATATTTTCCCAGTCATTTGCATTGGCTCTCAAATCACAAGAGCTAGGAAATGGAAAAACCCTAAATATTCTTCAACTAAAAATAGATAAGGCACAGGAGGACAGTGTTCAATTAGTAAGAAATTGAAGTCACAAAATTTGCAAGTAAATGAGTGAAACTAGACAGTAGAACAGTATAAAATAGTACAAATCAGGAAAGTTAAACACCACGTGTTATTTTGTATTTATGGATCCTAATTCCAAATCTTTAGATTTGAGTATGTAACCTGAAAGAACCAAAGAAGCAACATGTCCTGTTTTGCTTTATTTGCTGTGATAAAGCCCATGTGCAAAAGTAACATGGGAAGGAAAGTGAGTATTTGGCTTACATATCCTGTGCCTAGTCTATTGTTGGAAGTCAAGGCAGGGACTCTGGGCAGCAAGCTTTAGTTCAGAACTGGAAAGGAAGGCATGAAAGAGTGCTACTTGCTGGCTAACTCTCTATGGTTTTCTCAGTTGGCTTTGTTATATAACCCAGGGCCATCTGTGTGGAGGTGGCAATGTCCATAGTAGTGGGGTCATCCTAAATTTGTGACTAATCAAGAAAATTATCTTACCCAAGAGATGTTACAAGCCAGATTGATAAAATTAATTATTCAATTGGGAGAACTTCTTTCAAGATATGTCTTGGTTTGTATTGACCAATACTGATTCACAAACCAGAGTAGTATAAAAAAAAACCACACCATTATGACAGAGAAGGGCGTTAAGATAGGTGGAGTGTAGAACACAGGTCCCATAAAGAGGAAGTGAAATAAATAGAAGACTTAAGTGTGGATAAAAAAGCAATTGTAGGGACAGTGGAGAGTGATAGAAAGAGGATAAAAAAAACCACTATGGATATTTGAAAAGGCCAAAAATATCACTTTATCATCATTCTTCTAAAGTATATTTAAATGGAGTTCTACTATATAACATGATATTGCTCCTGTCAAGAGCACCAGACTAGCTATCAAAAATCCTAGTTCCAGGCATGTGATACCTCTCTTTAAAAAACTGGCCCTGGTGGTCCTAGAGACTACCAAAATAATACAGGCTATTAACATTGCCATTAGTTGCTCCCAAAATCAGGATGTTAAGACCCTATTGGAAAACCTCATATATTTCAGACATAGGACATCAAGGAATCAACCTGGAACTGACTTTGAAGGCTTCTCCCTAATGACTAGATCTTATAGCAGTAGAAAGGGATGTGCAAATTTATAAAAGAGAAATTCAGCTAATACTCCAACCCAATTATGAAGCCTACAAGGCAGAATAAGATACAGCCATAGAAATGGTACAGTAATGGAATTATTATCTAATAGCTGTCTAACTGATTATAAATCTTCCTGACAGGAGGAACTCATGCATGCATTCTCAATTCCTGCTCTTGTATTTAGAGAAAATGTTCTTCACTTCTCATCGAAGATATGTCTCCTTTTGGAGGAGACTGAGCCTCCTATGAACATCTGCAACAAGTTAAAGTGCAATAAGTAACCATGAAGGTGATGTTGGACAAGCCCATGAATTTCATCTACAACACACCTTCAGGGAATATTATGTAAAATGTGCAGAAAGATTGGAAGATCTAGAGAAACAGGATAACTGCTACTAGATAGTGTCTTCCTGGCATGAAATGGAGGCTCCACCCATACAATGTCTACAATATGGTTGATTAATAAGAATTGTATAGCAACAACACCAGTAGACATGCCAATTTGGATTGGTGAAATGTCACAACGACTCACTCCTAGATGAAGAGCTCCAAGAAATCAATGGCTGCTGAAAGAGGGGGAATCATTCTTCTTCAGAGATGAGACCCCTGACACCTTATTCAGCCCAAAGTGGTCAGCCTTAAAGACATGTACTTTGGAACAGCACTAAATAAACTCAAAAGTATTTTAATTTGAAGGGGATTAAAGGGCACACAAGGAATTGTGGCAGATAATGAATGGAAATAAATAAATACAGTACTCATGTATGACATATTCAAATTTTTTTTAATTCCATCATGGAGCTAGAAGGGTTTCTCAATGAAGCAACTCTACCTGAGGCACTCTTCACAGTAGATGGTTGCTAGTGAGGGAGTCTGATTTGTCTTTGAGAGTATAGCCACTGACTGGTGGGTTTTCTGTAGCCAAGAATGACCCAAAAGCCATGAACATTTCATCAGAATTAACAGGACTCAGTGGGAGTCTCTTGCTACTGAGCCTGAACACTTGAGTTCAATTTCTGAGAATCACACAGTGTAAGGAGAAGAGTGACCTCCAAAATTTGTCTCTGATCTGTACAGGTATACTTTGGACATGTGCAGCATTCCCTCACCTATGCAAGAATGAAAATTATGAAAGAAACATCTGGACATCTGAAAGATGTAGAAAAGAAGGCAGAAAATCAAAATTGGTAGAAGGGAATATAAAATAAAATAAGTAATAAATATTAGAAAAAGTGAAGTAAAGATTCAAAAACAACAATTAACAAAACAAAGAAATGCTTCTTACAAAAAGAAACTAAATTGTAAACCTTCCTATTATATTAATTTAGAAGAATAGATATATGATTTGAATAAACGATATCATTGGTGAAAACCTTTAGCACTGATGTCAAGGCAATACAAAAGTTCTTTAGAAAATGTTGTGAGAGTATAGATACATAAAGGTTGGCAGGTCAATAGACATGAACGTACATAGAGATATAAACATTACCCCTCACCATGACACATTTGTGAAGACACAAAAACCGTGAGGATGAAGCTGTGACTTGGCAGCTAACAGCACACACTGTTCTTACGGGGGGGGGCGGTGACTTTTGTTCCAATATCCAAACCAGACTACCCACAACTATCTGTAAATACAGCTAGATGGATCAAATACTTCTGGTCTGTATTAGCACATGCTCTACCATCATCACCACCACCACTACACACACACAGGAAGATAGATAGATAGATAGAGAGAGAAAGAGAGAGAGAGAGAGAGAGAGAGAGAGAGAGAGAGAGAGAGAGAGAGAGAGACTTTAGGCTACATTGTTTGATGATGTTGTTAGGGAGTGTTGACCATGGGTAGAATTCACATGTTTGGGGTTGGGTGGCAGAATGTATCTTGATAACACAGTGTCCAGTGGGTGGCAGGGGTGTGGGCACATCCTGGAATCAGGTATCTCAGTTGTTTGCAGGCTGGTTAGAAATTTCTATCCCATTCTTTAATTGGATTATTTGATATTTTGTTGTTTGGCTTTCTGAATTCTTTATATATATTTAGAGATCTGCCCTCTGTGAGATGTGTGGTTAGTGAGAATATTTTTCCACTCTGTAGGATGCTGATTTGTCTTATTCACAGTGTAATTTGCTTTACAAAAGGTTTTCAGCTTCAGGAGGTCCCATTTATTAATTTTTGATCTCTATGTCTGTGCTACTGTTATTATATTCAGGAAATAGTCTCCTCCAACAATGCATTCAAGGCTACTTCTCTCTTTCTTTTATATCAGATTCACTGTAATTGAGTTTATGTTGAGGTCTTTGATCCACTTGGACTTGTGTCTTGTGCATGGTGACAGACATAGATCTCTTTGCATTCTTCTAAATATTGACATATAGTAATGCCTGCACCATTTGTTGAAGATGCTTTCTTTTCTCCACTGTACAGTTTTAGCTTCTTTAAAAAATTTTGGTGTTCTTCAGTTTGTGGATTAATGTCCAAGTCTTTGAATTCATTCCATGTATCTGTTTTTATGGCAATACCAAGCTGTTTTTATTACTACTGCTCTAAATTAAAGTTTGAAGTAAGGAATGGTGTTACATCTAGATATTCCTTTATTGTACAGGATTTCATTTGCTATCCTGGAGTTTTTTTCCATTCAAAGGTGAGTATCCTCTTTTGAGGTCTGTGCAGAATTGTGATGGGATATTGATGGGATTATATTGAATCTGTTGGTTTCTTTTGGTAAGATTGTTATTTTTACTATGTTGATACTACTCATGCAGGAGCATGGGAGATCTTTTCATTTTCTTATATCATCATCACTTTCTTTCTTCAGAGACTTAAAGAGCTTGTCATATAGGTCTTTTATTTGTTTAGTTAGTTACCCCAAGATATTTTATGTTATTTGTGGCTATTGTAAAAAGGGTGATGTTTCCCTGATTTTTTTAGCCCATTTATGATTTGTGTATAAGAGGGCTACTGGTTTGATTTTGAGTCAATATTGTATCCCTCAACGTTGAGGAAGGTTTTATTGACTGTAGGAATTCCCTGGGAGAATTTTGGGGTCACTTGCGTATACTGTCATATCATCCACAGGTAGCAAAAGTTTGACTTCTTTTCCAATTTGTCTCATAAGTTTGTACTAGAGAAATCTTTAATTTCTTTTTTATTTTTTACTTGACACAGTGATTATTCACTTGTGTGTTTCCATGAGATTGTAGTCTCTCTGCACATTGTGTTATTGTTGAATTCTATCTTTAAGCAATGGTGATCCAATAAAATACAGTGGATTATTCCAATTTTTGTATCCATTGAGATTTTCTTTGTGATTAAGTATGTGGTCAGTTTTAGAGAAGGTTTCACAACATGCTGCAAAGAAGGTGTATTGTTTTGTGTTTGGGTGAAATGTTCTATATTTGTCTATCAAGTCCATTTGAGTTATAAAGCTGTTATTTCCCTTATTTGTTTGCTAAGAATCTTTCTAACAGACCTATCTGATGGGAAGAATGGGGTATTGAAGCATTTCACTATCCTTGCATTTGGTTTGTTGTGTGCTTTAAACGTTAAGAATATTTCCTTTACAAATGTGGGTGCCCTTGTAGTTGGAAAATAAATTTTTAGAATTGATACCTCGTATTGATGGATTTTTCTGTGACAATTATGAATATAAATATGTAATGTCCTTCCCAATCTCTTTTGACTAATTTTAGTTTAATGTCCATTTTATTACATGTAATATGAGGGGGCCTGCTTGTTGGGGTATCTGTCCTGCCCGGTATCCCACAACTGACAAACCCCAAAGAAAATCACACAGAGGACTCCAGAAGATTATAAACTGATTGGCCCATTAGCTGATTAGCTCTAATAACTTATGTTAGCCCATTATTTCTATCTATGTTAGCCACATGACTCAGTAGCTCATGGCAAAGAGCTTGTTTTAATTTTTTGGGAGAAATTAATGGTAACTATTTCAAAAGTGATAGACTTAAGCTCATAAAGAGAACTTCTTGGATTCTTCCTCGAATTGTACATGATGCACCTATAACTGGAACTCATACATTTTATACTGATGTTAATAAATCAGAGAAGGCTGGATACAAATCAGATGAATTGAGTAAGATGGAACAAAGTCATTATAATTTTGTCCAGAAGGCTGAATTATATGCCATTCTTATGGTGCTGAGGGATTTTTAAAAACCTCTTAATATAGTTACAGAAAAAGTTATCCTGCATATTGAAACTGGTGAATTTATACAAGATGGCACAGAGCTGACCACATTGTTTATCCAGGTGCAAGACATACTCAGGAATAGAATTTGTCCAATGTCCATAACACACATCTGGTCCCATATGGGTCTGCCTGGTCCTCTAGCACAAGGTAGAACTGAAATTGATCAATTATTGATTGGAAGTGTGTTGTAGGACTCTGAATTTCATAAAAACATAACATCAGTAGTAAAGTCTTAAAGAAAGAGTTTTCCATTTCATGGCAACAAGCTTAGGACTTTATAAAGAGATGTCCTACTTGTTTTTTCTATAATCAAACACCATTGACTGCAGGGAGTAACCCAAAGGGTACTCAAAGAAATTAAATCTGGCATATGGAAGTGTTCCACTTTATGGAATTTGGTAAATAAAATATGTCCATTACACCATAGACATGTATTCAGGTTTTCAATGGGCAGTTGCCCGGAGCTCTGAAAAGGCTGATTTGGTAATCACAAATTTATTGGAAGTTAAAGCCATCATGAGTATACCTGCACAAATAAAGACAGACAATGGTCAAGCTTATGTATCTAAGAAAATGAAATGCTTTTTGATTATTATAATATAAAACACATTACAGGTATACCAAATAATCCTACAGGTCAGGTAGTTATAGAAAGATCAAATAGTACTATAAAGGATATGCTAAACAAACAGAGAGGGACTGAAAATACCCCCAGAAATAGATTGCATAATGCTTTATTAACCTTGAATTTTCTTAACGCTAATGAGAAAGGAACAACAACAGCAGAAAGACACTGGATAATGGAAAAGTCTGCTGAACTAAATCAACCGGTTTATTTCAAAGATGTGTTGACCTCTCAATGGAAGCCAGGAGATGTGCTACATTGGGGAAGGGGTTTTGCTCTTGTTTCCACAGGAGAAGAAAAATTGTGGATACCATCAAAATTAATAAAGGTTCAATTTGAAGAGGAGAAACCTCTTGGAAAGGAGAAATGACAGCTCATCCACAATGATGATAATCATACAGGTGGTAAGAAAAACATATGGGGGCAGGGTTCTGTTCTTATCTCCGCAGAAAAACACTCATCTTTAAAAAATTCAAGGGACCCTGGATGTTTGAATACTGACAGATGGAAAAATAACTACCCAATAGGTACTAACAAGAAAACTGAATAAGTTCTGTAAGTAAGATATACTAAATCATATTTCTAAATTTATAGAGCTGGTTTTGGAGTTGGACTCTGGCTCAGTCCCTTTCTAATTCCAAGTCTGTTGTTAAGAGAGTTTCTGGAGTTTCTGTCTCATTTCAAGAGCCATGATATGGGACAGAAAGAAATATGAGTTTAGAAAACATCTTTGTTTTTCTTCATATCTATCATATCTTTCATTGAATATGCCTATCATGCCTTTAATTGAATATATTTATGTCTGTATATGTCTATATGATTAATGTTTAAATTTTCTACAATGAACAATGAGTTTTTCCTGTAGTGATATTTTATGTTTCCAGGAAGAAGATGGGGGCCCCATAACAACGACTCTACTTGGTTGATATGATGTCATGATACTGACAGTGCTACTACAAGACCTGTTTTGAGTACCAGCTGCACAAGACGGTTCCAACTTGGTTAGCTGAAATGGGACACTTCTTTCCCAACATTCTGGCCAGACCTCCAAAAAATACTCAGAGCCGATTTGTAATTTTAAAAGACATTGATCATGAAATTTAACCATTATTTTACTTTCACATGACAGCTGGAAGTAATTCTAAGAGGACGATGTCTCCTCTCCCAGTAAAGTTTGTCCATGGGTTTAGTGACATCATTTATGGGTTCATTATAATTAGTATAGGGTTGAGGGTTGGGGGAGGAATTTTATAAGCTCAGGGATTTTTTTTCAAAAAAAAGAGGAATAATTGGATGATGGAATAATAGATTGGTACTTGTGAGTTATTATTTTTAGACAAATATATTGGTATTGATTCTTGTATATTGATACTAAGTTAAATTATATTGACTCTTGTATGCATGCATGCTTCTACCTCTGTTTAAAGCATTTTAATGTATTGATATATGCATAAATATATATTGTGTTGATATGTGTATATTTATCATATTTCATTGTATATTTCTACCTCTGAATAAGATACTTATATATTATTTATGTATTTATATATGTATTTACCATATTTCAATGTATATTTGTACATTATTTACATTTGGAGGTCATATTGTCCTCATTTATTGCACAGTTGTTTATTGTCTTAGTCTTTAAGTTAGATAGGTATTGAGAATTATATAGATCAATGGTCATCTATGTTTATAGTTTATAATTAGACTAATCAGGTTCTCTAAATACATAGAGATTATATTCAGTATAGATAGATAATCTTCAACCTCTTCAAAGAGCTGTAGAAAATGGCATTTAATCTAACTCAGAGTTCCATGGTAATGAGACACAATCGCTTTGGGTAACACTGATCTATTCATGAGAGAATGTTGAGCACCAAAGATGCTCCACCTGGAGCCTTTCTTCTTGGCAGAACTGACCTTTGGGTAAAGCAATGCCCATACCTCAACTACTGACAGAGATACAGGGTATCCGTAAATTGATAAAACAGGACTGTCATATCCTGCCAAGGCAGGGTAAGATACTTTTGAAAAGTTTCTTGCCTTTGAAAATGGTATGTCAGTTATGTTAGGCCATAGTCAAAGTTGGTTGTTTCAACCCTATTAACATGATTTTGGGTGGTTGCCCAGGTAGCCAGTTGTCTGTGATTTGTTGCATGTTTTGGAAGTTGTTTGATTGCACTTCCTAATTACTCAGGTAATATTATTTCCCTTCTCAGATCTTTGATGGGGTTGAAGTCTATATAAATGTAGTGACTTTCCTCTCATGACTTGGCCAAGTAATTTATTATACAAGACTTAAGCTAGTTGGAATAAGATATTAGTACTTATTGTATATAATTTCTAAAGAAAGAAAGGGGAAATGCTTTGGGATATTGCTCACATATACTAAAGGTTTGTCACTCATACTGGTTTAATAAAGCATTGAATGGCCAGTAGTCAGGCAGGAAGTATAGGCTGCACAAGACTAGGAGAATTCTGAGAAGATGAAAGACAGAGAGTCACTCACTAACAAGATGTAAAGGAAGCAAACTGAAAATGCCTTACTGAGATGATCATATGAAAAACAAAAAACCAAGGATAGCCAAAACAATCTTATATAATAAAGGAACTTCTGGAGGTATAACCATCCCTGATGTCAAACGCTATTACACAGCTACAGTATTGAAAACAGATTGGTACTGGCATAAGAACAGAGAAGTCGACCTATGGAATCGAATAGAAGACCCAGATATTAACCCACAAACCTATGAACACTTGATTTTCAACAAGGGGGCTAAAGGTGTGCAATGGAAGAAGGAAAGCATCTTTAACAAATGGTGCTGCCATAACTGGATGTCAACCTGTAGAAGAATGAAAGTAGATCCATATCTATCACCATGCACAAAAATCAACTCCTAATGGATTAAAGACCTCAACATTAATCTGACCACTTTGAACCAGATAGAAGAGAAAGTGGGAAGTAGTCTACAAGACATAGGCACAGGAGACCACGTCCTAGGTACAACCCCAGTAACACAGAGAATCAATGAATAAATGGGACCACCTGACACTGAGAAGCTTCTGTAAATCAAAGGATACCGTCAGTAAGACAAAAAGGCTACCTTCTGACTGGGAGAAGATCTTCACCAACCCCTCATCAGATAAAGGCCTGATCTCCAAAATATATAAAGAACTCAAGAAACTAGACACTAAAACTCTAATTAACCCAATTAAAAAATGGGGTGCTGATCTGAACAGAGAATTCTCAACAGAAGAACTTCAAATGGCCAAAAGACACTTAAGGTCATGCTCAGCATACTTAGCGATCAGGGAAATGCAAATCAAAACAACTATGAGATACCATTTTACACCAGTCAGATTAGCTAAAGTCAAAAACACCCTATGCTGGAGAGTATGTGGAGAGAGGGGAACTCTCATCCATTGTTGGTGGGAATGCAAACTTGTGCAGCCACTGTGGAAATCAGTGTGGCGGTTTCTCAGGAAACTGGGAGTCAACCTCCCTCAAGATCCAGCAATTGCACTCTTGGGAATATACACAAGAGATGCCCTATCATACCACAAAAGCATTTGTTCAACTATGTTCATAGCAGCACTATTTGTAATAGCCAGAACCTGGAAACAACCTATTTGCCCCTCAATAGAAGAATGGTTAAAGAAGGTGTGGAACATATATACATTAGAATTTTACTCAGCGGTAAAAAAACAATGACATCTTGAATTTTGCATGCAAATGGATGGACATAGAAAACGCTTTACTGAGTAAGGTAAGCCAGACCCTAAAAGAGGAACATGGTATGTATTCACTCATAAGTGGATTCCAACCATAATTAAAGGTCTTTGAGCCTATTTTTCGTGATCCTAGAGAAGCTAAATAAGAAGGTGAACCTGAAGAAAATCATGTAGTTATCCTCCTGGAGATTGGAAATAGACAAGAGTCCCAGGTAACCTCGGGTGCATGGGGGGGGGGTGGGAGGGTTGTTGGAAGGGGAGAGGGTTAGAGAGAAGGGAGTAGGGGAGGAATGGGGAAAGCTCGGGGAACTGGGATTGGGGGGAGGGAGGAAGAATGGATATGGGATCAAGGAAGAATATATCTCAACTAAGGGAGTCATTTTTGGGTTTACAAGAGACTTGATTATAAATGGGATCCCAGGTCCAAGGAGAGATCCCCAGATTGTTCTATGGACAGAGGAGAGGGTGCCTGAACCGCCTTGGCCCATAACCATACTGATGAATATTTTGCTTATCACCATAGATCCTTCATCTGGCGATGGATGGAGATAGAGAGAGAGACCCTCATTGTAACACTGGACTTAACTCCCTAGGTCAAAACGAGAAGCAGAAGGCAAGAGAATGTGAGCAAAGAAGGCAAGACCAGAGGGAACCTTCATCCGATGATGGATGGTGATACAGACAGAGACCCACATTGGAGCACCGGACTGAGCCTCCCAAGGTCCAAATGAGGAGCAGATGGAGGAAGAACATGAAAAAGGAAATCAGGACCGCGAGGGGTGCGATCACCCACTGATACAAGGGGACTGATCTAATGAGAGTTCACCAAGGCCAGTTCGACTGAGACTGAACGAGCACGTGATCCAACCAGATTCTCTGAATGTGGCCTGATTATCTGAATGTGGCTGGCCTGGAGTCTTTCTGAAAAGCCATTGACAATGACAGTGGGACTTGTTTCCTATGCATATACTGGATTTTTTGGGATCCAGTCTGTTTGGATACTCACCTTCCTGGACTTGGCGGGAAGAGGGAAGAACTTGAACTACCCACAGGGCAGGAAACCCTGACTGCTCTTAGGAATGGAGAGGGAGGAGGAGAGGGTGTGGGGGGAGTGGGAGGGTGTTGGGAGGGTGGCAGAAATGGAAACTTTTATAATTTAATAAACTGAAAAAAAGAAAAGAAAATGCCTTACTGAGAAAAGGTACTAAGCTATGTGGCTAAATATAAATATGAATTATGGGTTAATTTTAGTTGTAAGAGCTAAATAATAATAAGCCTGATCTTATAGACCAAACGGCTTATAAATAATATAAAACTCTGTGGTTCTTTGGAACCACAGAATCAGGCAAAACAGAAAGTTGCAAATCTACGTTTGTGGTCTCTTGGTGTATGAAAAACATCTCTACAGGACTTCTTGGATTTCAGAGACTCCATTGAGAAGCCAGGCATAATTCTGAAAGGTCTGCCTTTATGTGTTACCTGACCTTCTTCTTTTTCAGCTCTTAATATTCTTGCTTTATTCTTTTTTTCTTTATTTCATATGTTTAGTGTTTCAGTTAATATGTGTTGAGTGTTTTTGTTTTGGTTCAGAGTATTTGGTGTTATGCAAGTACTATGTTCCTTCATAGATATGCCTTTTTAGATTGGGAATATTTTCCTCTATGGTTTTGTTAAATATATTTTCTGTGACTTTGAGCTAGATAGAGGTCTGATTTTCCTGTTGCTCTTATTCTTAGGTTTGGTCTTTTCATGGTCTTCTAGATATTCTGGGTGTTTTGTATTAAGAATTTGTAAGATTTGGTGTTTTCTTACTGATAAATCTATCTCTTGTATTCTGTTGGTTAAACTTGCACCTGTGGTTATTGACCCTTTACCTCAATTTTCCATTTCCAGAATTTATTCAATTTGTGTTTACTTTATTGCTCCTATTTCAATTATGGAGTTTTGAACTGTTTCTTTCACCTGTTGGATTGTTATTTCTTGGCTTTCTTGACTTTCCTTAAGGGATTATTAATTTCTTCCATTTTTGTTTGTTATTTCCTCCATTTCTATAAGGGACTATTTCATTGTCTTTTAAAGTATCTCTATCATCTTTACAAAATATCCAGATTGGTAATTATAGGTACCTATGTTGATTCTTCCTACAATTGGTGTAGTTGAAGGCTGTGCCTCTGATGTCACTGGGGCTGATGGTGAGGTACACTGTCTATAGTAGTCTTGCCTGCTGTCAGACTGTTGGGGCTCTTTCTCCAATTGGTGTAGGTGGGGACTGTTCCTTCAGTGTCCTCTGTTGTGACTGAGGATAGGGGTGGAATAACCTCATCCTCTAATTGGTGCAGGTTATGTTTGTGATTCTCCATGGTGCTCTGATTATTCTACTTTTCCTCCAGTCAGTGTTGGTAGGGGGCTCTGGTTCCAGGGCCCTGTGATGCATCTTGAGATGATGGTAGAGTGACTTGGGCACAGGAGACTTTTCTGTTGATGAACTACTATTTTAAGTTGGGTGAGGGAGGGGCAGAGGAAGTGCCACCTGACCTAGGCACTCGACAGCTGAACTGTCCAGCCAGGAAGTGTGTCTGTCCAGACAGAAGAACAGCCACTTCGCTCTTCCTCCAGTCAGTGCAGATGGAGGCAAATGCTTCTGGGGCTCACTGATACAGCTGTATGTGGTGTGGGGGAGTGGCCTGGACTCAGGAGAATTGCCTGCTGACTCACTAATTATGATTGTGTATCAGAAGTCAATCATTTTACCCTGTGCAATATGCAAAGCTGAAAATAAAGAGAATCAAAATATTCTCTAAGTTGTATCATTCTGCTCCCTGTTTATCAAGAAACCAACCAAACAATCAGTGTAACTCAGTAACTCAAAAACCCAGTGAATAATTCCATCACTTAAAAAGTTATTCATATTAAAATAGATTTGGAAGATAAAGTGGGATTTTTGTAATTATAAAAATGTTTGTAGATAGTCCTGGAAAGATGGCTTAGTGGATAAAATATCCACTAAGTTTTAAGGGCCTGATTTAACATCCCCATTACAAACATTGATGCTGTTTTGTGATCTGCCTGCAATTTCAGCACGTGGGAGTACCTGGAAAAAGAGGAATAGCTAAACTAGTTTAAAATCTAGGTCTTGTTTCAACTGAAACTAACAGGGTGGGGAAATTTAAGTAATACACATGACCAGAGGATAGAGATAGGAGCCAGATCAACTGTCAAGAACAGTCTCGTGAAGAGCATGACTCAAAGGGGTAATGCTCACATGACACTTCAGATGCAAGATCCAAGTACAGGAAACCACAGGTCACTCTGTTCTATTTATCAGCCTTCCTCAAGCACCAATCTTATTGCGTTCTCCAGGCTACAGAAGTCTTTCGTGTAGATGGCTGACTAAGTGGACGCTTCACTTCAACACAGACCAGCTTGCCACCTCCCACATGAAAAATGGAAAATAGGTAAGAGGTTTTTTGAAACCTTTCTCCCAAAGATTTTTATCTCTTTTTCTTAGTCTGTGACCATATAACTACATCTTGAGGTGGAGAATCCAAAAAGCCTAGGTGTTTCTTAGGAATCAAGACTTACAAATGCTACTCTTTAGCATTGTGGGTTAGCAGACATGACTTCAGGAGATTGGAATCCTATGAGGTAAGGCAGTGCCCACTTCTTCTCTCATCTCAGCTATTCAAATATTCTGTTATTGTGGTAATTATGTCACATTCCTCTACTTGGCAAGCCATACACTTACAAGCACCTTCTATGTAAGCATAGTTCTCCCAGTAACTCGGCCACCTGTGTTTGCGGAAATGGGAAATTCCCTTTATTTTTTGTGGAAATGCAGCTCTGTAGAAAACAGATGGGCTAAAACTGAGTGACTAAAAATAACATAATTAAGTATAGTTTATCAACAATATACACATGTATGGAAAATTAAACATGATGTTAAACCCAACTCTAACGCAAGGATAATGCATGGAGTATGTAGATGTACCAACAGTAATAATCATCTGAACCAAGTGTTGGGTTCTACTGTGGATACAGGTGTAGTTATGCTAATTCAGATATATAACCAATTTACTACTTTTTTATCTGAAAATTTTATTTCTTTGCACAGTGCACTCTTACTACCCTCCCCTTCCCTCTCTTAACTCTATCTGATCCATTTTAACTTCCTTCTCCATCTCTACTAGACTCTTTCCCAGACTGACCAATTTGGTCATGTCCATAATATAGCAAAAGACAAGAGAAAAGACAAGAGAGGTATTAATGTTTAATACCTGGAAGAGAGAGCAGTTTGATTGGAAATTGATTGCTCTCAGGACATTAAATACAATTTTCCATGGCCTCCAAGTTTTAGATATTTTCACAGAAGTGTACCATTTTTATGACAGGTTTAATTTCTCAAGTAAAATAGCAGATGCCCATTCAGCTCTGCCCATCAACATTCTTCATGCGCCATCTGCCCTTGACACTTGTCACTACAGTTTGTTGTGTTTGGGTTCACTTCCTGTTGTGTTCATTTGGAACTCTTCCTCTATTTGAATGTCTGTAACCTTCCAGAGGTCAAGTAAAACCAGCATTCTAGTTCACAGAATTAGTTTTCTGTGTTTTCATCTGTTCTCAGACCTAGGCTTTGCATGAAGAATTCGTATGTTTGGTCAATAAAGTGAGTCTCACATTCCTTATAGTTTTCTTTTTTGTGCTTGTTTATCCTTTCCCACATTCTGGGAATTTCTGGACTCACTGTGTATTTCAGACTGTCCTAAAACTCATGGAATTCTTAATTTTTGTTCCTTGAATACTGATAATCCACAAATAAGGTAACATGGTTGGTAGAAGGCTTTCTATTACTCTCCACCTAGAGACCATCTTTGTCTCCAAACCCTGTAGAAGAACCTGTGTGTCACAATATCCTCTACTTAGCACAGTTTCCACTTCTTTCTTTCTCTCCCTTTCCCACATATTAAAATTTTAACTCATGAAGAATGGTAGAAATTTAGTTCATTTCATAATGCTCTGGTAATTCTTCAAGGTCAGAAGTTCTCCGCCTTCCTAATGATGCTGTAATTTAATACAGTTCCTCATGTTGGAGTGACCCTCCAAACATGAAATATTTTGTGTTGCTGCTTTATAATTGTAAACTTTTTCTACTATTATGAGCTGTAATGTAAACATATGACTTGGGGAATATATTTTCCAATTTATTTTTTGAAAAGCTATCTTTTCTCATTTTACATGCCAAACCCATTTCCCACTTCCACTCCTCCTCCTACCCTCTCCACCTTCTCCCATCCCCGTCACTCCTTAGAGAGAGTAAGGTTTACCCTTGGGGAGCAAACAATATCTAGGACATTTTTCTTGAGGCAAGAGCAAAGCCCACCCCATTAGTTATATCTAGGCTGAGCAAGGTATCCCTCTAGAGAGAATCAGTTACAAAAAGTCAGAACAAGAATCAGGAACAAACCCTGGTCTTACTTCCAGTGGTCCAACAGTGAGCCACATCCATACCAGTGTCAGGCACATTCAGAAGGCCTAGTTTGGTCCTATGCTGCTTCCCTTATTGTGTGACCAGAACTGGAAGGCTTCCATTCGCTCAGATGAGCTGTTTCAGTGGGTATTTCTGTCAGGATCTTGACCTCTTTGCTCATATTCTCACTTGAACCATTTTTTTGGACTGGACTATAGGAGCTCAACCCAATGATCAACTGTGTTTCTCTGCATCTGCTTCCATCACTTGCTAGATGTAGGTTCTATGATGACATTAAGATAGTCATCAATCTGACTACAGGGTACAGCTAGTTCAGGTACATTCTCTATTATCATTTAATATCTTAGTTGGGGTCATCCTTGTGGATTTATGGGAATTTCTCTAGTGCTAGGTTTTTTCCTAACCTCATAGTGGTTCCCTCAATCAAGATGGTTCTTTTCGTGTTTTCAGTCACTTGTCCTTCCTCCATCTTGACACTCCTCTTTCCTCTAGTTCTCTAGTTTCTCATCTCTTCTTACCCGTCTATCTTCCCTTCTCTCCCACCCCACCCTCTCAATTTTCTCAGGAAATATCATTTTTTACCCCTTCTAAGTGTGGATGCACTTTTGTTTCTCATAGGGTTATCCTTATTTCTTAGGTTTCTGGAGTGGTGACCTGCAGGCTACTTCTCCTTTGCTTTACAGTCAATATTTGTCTGAGAGTGGGTACATACCATACTCATCTTTCTGGGTCTGACTTACCTCACTTAGGATGGTTTCATCTAGTTGCTTTCATTTGCAATGCAAATTTCAAGATGCCATTTTTTTTATTGCTGAGTAGGACTCCATAATGATAATGTACCACATTTTCTTTGTTCATTCTTTGGTTGAGGGATACCTATGTTGTTTCCAGGTCTAGCTATTACAAATAATGCTATAGACATTGTTGAACAAATGTCCTTGTAATATTATTGATCATCCTTTAGGCATATGCTCAAGAGTAGTATTTCTCAGTCTTGCAGTATGTTGATTTACAATTTTTTAAAGAAAACTCTATATTGATTTTCATAGTGGTTGTACAAGTTTGGAATCTTATCAACAATGGAAAAGAGTTCCACTTACTCCACATTCTTTGCAGCATAAGAAATTATTCATGTTTTTGAGCATAGCCATACTATCAGGGGCAAGATTGTATCTCAGAGTTGTTTTGCTTTGCATTTACCGGATGGCTAAGATGTTGAACATATTCTTAAGGGTCTTTTAGCCATTTGAATTTCTTCTGTTGAGAAAATCTCTTCTCTGTGGCCCAGAAGGGCTGTTGCCAATATTAATAAATCCCTTCATCAGCAGATGGTTCAAAGAAATGTAGTAACAATCTGCATTTCATTGGTCACTGAACATGATAGTGATCATATGAAATCCATATTATATTTTACAAAATTTCATTTTTTAAAAAATTTTTCTCTCAGTGTCTGAAGGGTTAAATAGATACATTTTATAATCCATGTTCTTATTAATTTCAGTTTTAGATAATTTATGGAGCAATAGTCTTTCTTAGAAGAATTGCTTAATAAACAATTATACCTTCCCAAGATAAGTATTTTTGCATCTCTCTTCAACCAATGGAGTCTTAGTTCACTGAGTCTTTTTCCACAATCACTATTGGAAGATTGTTGTCAGGTTTTATAATGAGACCCATTAACATCTATGTACATCTGAAAGTGGACGAAGATTGGCCTCCAGTGGTTCTTTCGACAATCCTTGCTTACCATTCCTAGTCAAGTCTCTGTCTCTTCCCTCTCTTGGCTTCACAATGAGTCCCCTTCCTCAACTGCTTAATTCCACATGACAAATTTCCAATGTAGTCCTCTAGACTAAGCTCTCTTGACATCAAACTTGCCTCAATTTATGCCATTTCCAGGAGCCTGCAGCATTTATTATTTTAATTATATTTATTATGATCTAATTTTTACAAAATATTATTTCAATTCTAAATTTGAAGAATGTGATAATTTCCATCAAAGTAAAATTAAGAGAGCACAAAATGAACAGATTAAAGAAAACAAATCCACAGATTTTCTTACATTTGTGTGGCTACTTGATTCAGAATCCAGTCAAGAAAGGAAACACTCTCTTAGCACTCCTAATTTGCATATCCCCCACAGTTCAAACTTTTTGCTCCACAGGTCAGTGCAGTCAACATATCTGCACCAAGCAGAAACATTTAGAATGCAGGTTGAATTGTGTAATGTAATGCTAGATATGTATGTTCTTAAATAGTTCTTATAGTTGAACAAACTAACCTATACATGGTATCATGTCAGTTTTTATTGTTTTCTTCTTATGGCAAAATCTTCAACTAGAAAAACTCTTGCTTTCAATGTAGCAAAGTAATGTTATCATAATAAGATCCCACACTGTTTATTAGTGTTGTATTTTGAAAGGGAATGGCTACCATGACCTCATATATTTGATTCATTACCTGTAATTGCGGATCTGTTGGGCAGGAATAGGAGGAGAGGCCTTGTTAAAGGAGGTATGACACTAGGGCTTGTCTTTGAGGTGTCAAATGCACAGGTCATTCCCAGGGTAGTATTCCCAAGCCTGTGAATAAGATGTAAGATCTCTACTGCTGCACCAGTACCATGTCTGCTAGCTTGTTGCCATGTGCTCTACCATGGTGGCCATGCACTCTAACCCACTGTACTGTGATCTCCAAACTTGAATACTATGTTTTATGTTTTGTTTTGATCATGGTTTTTCATCATAGCAATAGAAATGTAACTAAAGCAGAAGATAGTTCCAGGATGTGTGCTATTACTGTAGCAGACCTAACCATGCTGCCCTTGTGAAGACTGCAGAAGACTATTGTAGTCTGACCTAAGGAAGTAGTTAAATGTTGTAAGTGGGACTTAGCAGTCAATCCTACTAGGAATTTGAACATCAATAATGCTGAGAATATTGTAGAATATTGGAAACACAGAACAAGAGTTTTCAGAGGGGAATAATGTTAACAAATGGGCTAGAAAAAAATCCTGTAATATTTTGCAAAGAATGTGGCCACTTTTTGTTCTTGTCCTAAGAATCTGCTTGAGGGTAAATTGAAGAGTTTGGGAATAATGTTGTTGGAAAAAATATTGACACTGCAATAAAAAATAATAGGCAGTGAAAAAAGAAAGAAAGAAAAAAGGAAGGAAGGAAGAAAGAAAGAAAACTGTAAAATTAAAGAGAATATGATAGTAAGAAATTTAATGTTTGAGTTAAGTCTTTTACTCAGAAAGATAGCAGTGTAAAGAGAGGCCTGGTATAAAATTAAAAAAAAATAATTCTGCTCTTAGGGGAAGAACTTTTCTATTTACTCTATCAATTCAAGAAAAAGAAATGCCTAAAAACTCTCCTAAATCAAAGGAAAACTTGTTTAACATATCAAAGCTTATAAAAATGCAGTTGAAAGAAGGGTGTACGTTTCTTACAAAGTAGGTAGCAAATCTTGGTAACATCAGTCGTGTTGTTCTGGACTTTGAAATAAGAAGGATGCAGGAATAAAGCAATTGTGGAATCCTCCACCTTGGTTAAAGAAAGTCATAGAGACCATCCATGTGGCAAGTGTGTCAATGAATATAGGCCTGGAGAGGTCACTGTGTAAAGCTGTGAAAGTGAAGCCTAGAAATCATGGAGATCCCGGGATGTTGGAGATGTCAGAACTGTGGTATACCCAGCATCAAGAGCTACTGAGCAGGAAAGGAACCTGTCAAAGGGAAAGAAGTATGTTGCATTCAGTAAAGCACAACAGCAAAGCTATGTCAGCATTTTGACTTCAAAACATGGAGCTGAAGAATTTGAATGTATCCCTGCTAAATTTTGCTTTTGCTTTGACTAAGTTTTTTTTTCCATTATTCCCCACATTTCTGTGTAGGCAGAATTTTTCTGTCCCGATCTTCTGCTCCAAAATAACTGATAGAAACATAATATTGTTTATAAATGTTGGACAATAGCTCAGGGACATTACCAGTTAACTCTTACATTTAAAATAATCCATATTTCACTCTGCACTATGCCAAAAGGCTCATGGTTTGTTAACTCATTTACTATTTGTTCTCCTTCATCAGCACTGGTTTGCATCTCCCTTGACTGCAACTTCTGCCATGTGTGTTCTGTTTCTGGCTATCCCATCTATTCATCCTGCAAGGCAACCAATGAGAGCAATACATATTCACAGTCTAGAGAAGGAATATTCCACAGCATATCCCTCTTTTTGTCTATTTTACAAAATAAAGGTTTAACTTTAGCATAGTAAAATTATATACAACAAAAACAGTTATCAATAAGAATTACAGTGACAATATCCAAAGACTATTTATATTGTCAAAATTTGAGAAAATATTCTGTTACCTATCTCATTTTGGTGAGTTTAAAGTTTTATATCGAATTTACTTTTTATCATAGCTAAAGATTAGTCCCTTAATTCAGAGACCGTGGATTCTGTGTGTTCACGACACGGTTTCTTTTTATATCCTGCCTTCTTCCAGTCTTCACATCTGTTTTTTCTCACCTTTTGTGAAGACTGTAACTGTTCTTAACCTCCAGCTAGGAAGCTTAAATGAATAAGTCCATTTCCTCCAGTCACACATGTGAGAACTGTCCACAGTTAAACTGATCATTCTTGATTTTGTGGTCCATTTTCACCTTTTATTTCTGCTTTGTGTTGTTATAAAATAGATTTTTGAATCACACACTATATTTTCATAGTTGTCTTTTATTAAAAATAGATTTTTCATAAAACAATTCTGATCATGGTTTCCCCAGTTCCTCTCAAATTCTTTCCACCTCCTCAACCAATTGAATCAATTCCTTTTCTCTCCCTTTTCAAAAAACAATGAGGAAACAGAAAAGACAAAGGAGACTAGGAAAAAAAACCTAAAGAAACAGAAAAAGGAGCCAAAGAAAGAGCACAAGAAATACCAACAAATACTGAGATTCATACACATTATCATACACACACACAAGCACACACACACTCACACAAGAACCTTTCTCTTCTATTAGAGTCACAGTGTTTGGTGCTATGGTGAGGTCTTTGATCCACTAGGTGTTAACTTTTATGCAGTAATGATCTTGAGATTGGGCATTGTGATACACCTACCTTCTTGAAGATATTTTATTATTTATTTATTCTGCATTTTTTAAATCTTTCTGGTTTTTTGATTGTGTTTGTCTTGAATGCATGCATTTGAACTTTAAAACTGTCCTTTCTTTTTCTGTAAAAACTGGTATTAAAAATTTGATGTAAATTTTATTAAATCAGAAGATTTCCTTTTGTAGGATGGGCATTTTTATAATGTTGGTCCATGAGAAAGGAAGATCATTCCATCTTTTGATATATTCTTCAATTGCTGTTTTTAATATCTTGAAGTTTTTTTACACAACCATTTTATTAGCTTGGTAAATGTCTTAGGGTTTCTATTTGTGTGAAGAGACACTATAACCATGGCAATTCTTATAAAGGTAAGCATATAATTGAATGGCATATAGTTCATAGGTTCAGTCCATTATCATAATGATGGAACTGGACAACTTGCAGGCAGACCAAATGGTAGAGAATGATCTGAGTGTTCTACATCTTGATATGTGGGAAAGAAGAATTGATCTGAGTCATTGTATGTGTCTTGAGCATACCTCAGACTTCAAAACCACTTTCAAACTGACTTGCTTCTTCCAACAAGATCATATCCATTCCAACAAAGACATGCCTCTCACTAGTGCAGCTCACCCTGGGGGACATTTTCTTTCAGATCTCTGCTGCAGGGGGCATGGGGAGCTTTTTTTCCTCCTAACCACCTGTTGAGTTTACATGTGAAATAATCACACAGAAACTGTAGTCATAAAGCCCATTAGCTCTAACATTTTATTGGCTAATTTTTACATCCTAATTTAACCCATTTTTATTAATCTGTGTATTGCCACATAACTGTGGCTTACCAGCAAGATCTTAACCAGTGTCTGTCCCAGCATTCAGTTCTGTCTACTCCGTCTACCTAAGTTTTACCCTATCAAAAGGCCAAGGCCGTTTCTTTATTCAACCACCGAAAGGAACACATAGATAGAAGGACCTCGCACACCATTTCCCCTTTACTGTTAAAACAAAGAAGAAAGGCTTTCATTTTAACATAGTAAAATTACATATAACAAAACAGTTATCAAGCAAAAATTAGTTACACTATTTAGATCTATTTTATCTTTTTATTATAACAATGAAAAACTACAACTATCTGTCTATTTTTAATTTCATCAAAGACTCCAGAAGTATATAATATTATCTAAGTAAACAGCAAGTACATTGAAAGCAACTTTCAAAACTCTAGAAATGACAGAGACAACTCATTGCTTAGACAGTCATCCAAAGTTCTTTTGTACCTTGGGCATCCATCTTGAGCCTACAGATCCATAGTGTCCAGCAGACATTTCCATGAAGCTGGAAATTTTAAAGACAATTCAGTCACTTTATTCTGTGTCCTGCAGAATGTCTCACAGACTCTTTCATGAAGAAGGAACCCTGACGAATCATCTCACATTTAGGCAAGTACAGTAGTCATCTCTATGCTTCATATCTAGTTTATGTATCAGTCTAAGCAAGAGCAGTTTTCCTCAAATGACTATCCAAATCCTTAAGGAGCATCTTCGATGCCCATCTTAATCTTGAAGTAGATTGGTGCTACCAGGAGTAGATGCATCTCAATGTCATGAAAAGCTCTAAGTTATTAAAACATTATAAATGCCATATTCTGTAGTCTTTGAAAGATCTGAAGAATGTCTATCTGAAATATATCTATATATCTAGAAAATCTAACAAGCATGACTATAGGTTTGACTATTATCGATGATTATCCATTAACAACCTATAGTTCCTAATTATACAATACATTTTTAAATGAACTAAACAATCACAATACCTTAATCAAGAGCAGAAATATACATACAACATGACTGACCTAAAATTTATATGAAAAAAGCAAATTCCATACCAATACCAATCTCAGAACGCCATTTAAATGTAAAAGAACATTTATAAACAATATTTGAGAATATGGGTGTAGTTTTTTTTTCTCTTTAAACTTCTTCCTGCTATATGGGGGCATTATTAATCAGGTCCTTTATGGTATATCCTGTGTGCTAGGTTTATCTCAGTAAGCATTGAGTGAAGTAATTTTTTGAGGGTGTTTACAGCAACTTTTCAGGAGGGCATGGTCTATCATACCATATTGATCAAGAAAAAAATCCACAAGGTCTCATCTTCAGTGAAAACAAAAGAAGAACCTCTTTTTCAAAGCAGCATATCCTTAGACCCAAATTCTGTAGTCATAATACTTTATTAAGTAATTTTATTAAATTATAAAAGTTTCCATTTACGCCCCTCTTCCCAACACCCTCCCACTCCCCCCTCCTCCTCCGTCTTTGTCCCTAAGGTCAGTCAGGGTTTCAAGCCCTGTGGGAATTTCAAGATCGTCCCCCCTCCCTCCAGGTCCAGGAAGGTGAGTATCCAAACAGACTGGATCCCAAAAATCCAGTAAATGCAGAGGAAACTAGTCCCAGTGACATTGTCAATGGCTTCTCAGAAAGACTCCGGGCCAGCCACATTCAGAAAATCCGGCGACATTCAGAGAATCTGGTTGGATCACGTGCTCGTTCAGTCACAGTCCAACTGCCCTTGGTAAACTCTCATTAGATCCGACCCCTTGTATCAGTGGGTGATAGCATCCCTCGCAGTCCTTCGTCATTTTCTTCGTCCTTCTGATCCTCATTTGGACCGTGGGGGGGGGGGGGTCAGTCCGGTGCTCCAATGTGGGTCTCCGTATGTATCGCCATCCACCGCCAGATGAAGGATCTATGGTGATAAGCAAAATATTCATCAGTATGGTTATGGGCCAAGGCAGGTTCAGGCACCCTCTCCTCTGTCCAGAGAACAATCTGGGGAATCTCTCCTTGGACCTGGGATCCCATATATAATCAAGTTTCCTATAAACCCTAAAATGACTCCCTTAGTTGAAATATATTCTTCCCTGATCCCATATTCATCCTTCCTCCGTTCCCCCCATCCCGGTCAACCGAGCTTTCTCCATTCCTCCCCTACTCCCTTCTCTCTAACCCTCTCCCCTTCCAACAACCCTCCAACCCCCTCCATGCACCCAAGGTTACCTGGGACTCTTGACTATTTCCTACCTCCTGGCGGATAGCTAAATAATCTTCATCAGGTTCGTCTTCTTATTTAGCTTCTCTAGGATCACGAATAATAGGCTCAAAGACCTTTAAATTATGGTTAGAATCCACTTATGAGTGAATACATACCATGTTACTCTTTTTGGGTCTGGCTTACCTCACTCAGTAAAGCGTTTTCTATGTCCATCCATTTGCATGCAAAATTCAAGATGTCATTATTTTTTACCGCTGAGTAAAACTCTAATGTGTATATGTTCCACACCTTTTTTAACCATTCTTCTATTGAGGGGCACCTAAGCTGTTTCCAGGTTCTGGCTATTACAAATAGTGCTGCTATGAACATAGTTGAACAAATGCTTTTGTAGTATGCTAGGGAATCTCTAGGGTATATTCCCAAGAGTGGAATTGCTGGGTCCTGAGGGAGATTGACTCCCAGTTTCCTGAGAAACCGCCACACTGATTTCCACAGTGGCTGCACAAGTTTGCATTCCCACTTACAATGAATGAGTATTCCCCTCATTCCACATCCTCTCTAGCATAGGCTATCATTGGTGTTTTTGACTTTAGCCACCCTGACAGGTATAAGATGGTATCTCAATATGGTTTTGATTTGCATTTCCCTGATCGCTAAGGAAGTTGAGCATGACCTTAACTATCTTCTGGCCATTCGAAGTTCATCTGTTGTGAATTCTCTGTTCAGATCAGTACCCCCATTTTTTAATTGGGTTAATTAGAGTTTTAGTGTCTAGTTTCTTGAGTTCTTTGTATATTTTGGAGATCAGACCTTTGTCTGATGAGGGGTTGGTGAAGATCTTCTCCCAGTAAGAAGGCAGAATTTTTGTCTTACTGACAGTGTCCTTTGCTTTACAGAAGCTTCTCAGTTTCAGCAGGTCCCATTTATTCATTGTTTCTCTTATTGTCTGTGCTACTGGGGTCCTTCTTAGGAAGTGGCCTCCTGTGCCTATATCTTGTAGACTACTTTCCACTTTCTCTTCTATCAGGTTCAAAGTGGACAGATTGATGTTGATATCTTTAATCCATTTGGACTTGAGTTTTGTGCATGGTGATAGATATGGATCTATTTTCATTCTTCTACAGGTTGACATCCAGTTATGCCAGTACCATTTGTTAAAGACGCTTTCCTTCTTCCATTGTGTACCTTTAGCTCCCTTGTCGAAAATTAGGTGTTCTTAGGTTTGAGGGTTAGTATCCGGGTCTTCTATTCAATTCCATATGTCGACTTCTCTGTTCTTATGCCAATACCAAGCTAATTTCATTACTGTAGCTCTGTAATAGAGTTTGAAGTCAGGGATAGTAATGCCTCCAGAAGTTCCTTTAATGTAAAAGATTGTTTTGGCTATCCTGGGTTTTTTTATTTTGCCATAAAAACTTGATTATTGTTCTCTCAAGGTCTGTGAAGAAGTTTGATGGGATTTTGATGGGGATTGCATTGAATCTATAGATTGCTTTTGGTAGAATTGCCATTTTTACTATGTTGATTCTCCCAATAAAAGAGCAGGGGAGGTCTTTCCATTTTCTAGTATCCTCTTTAATTTCTCTTTTCAAAGGCTTAACGTTCTTGTCAAATAGGTCTTTTACTTCCTTGGTTAGAGTAACCCCAAGATATTTTATGCTATTTGTAGCTATCGTGAAAGGTGATGTTTCTCTGATTTCCCTCTCTACTTCATTATCCTTTGTGTATAGGAGGGCCACTGATTTTTTGGAGTTGATCTTGTATCCTGCCACGTTACTAAAGGTGTTTATCAACTGTAGGAGTTCTTCGGTAGAGATTTTGGGGTCTCTTATGTACACTATCATATCGTCAGCAAATAACGAAAGTTTAACTTCATCCTTTCCAATTCGAATCCCCTTGATCTCCTTATGTTGTCTTATTGCTATTGCTAGAACTTCAAGAACTATATTGAAGAAGTATGGAGAGAGTGGACAACCTTGTCGTGTTCCTGATTTTAGTGGAAAGGCTTTGAGTTTCTCTACATTCAATTTGATGTTAGCTGTCGGCTTGCTGTATATTGCTTTTATTATATTTAGGTATGATACTTGTATGTATGATACTTGTATCCCCAGTCTCTCCAACACCTTTATCATAAATGGGTGTTGAATTTTGTCAAATGCTTTTTCACCATCCAATGAAATGATCATTTGGCTTTTTCTTTCAGTTTATTTATATGATGGATTGCCTTGATAGATTTGCGTATGTTGGACCAGCCCTGCATCTCTGGGATGAAGCCTACTTGATCATAATGAATAATTTTTCTAATGTGTTGTTGGATTCGGTTTGCCAGTATTTTATTGAGAATTTTCGCATCGATGCTCATGAGTGAGATTGGCCTGTAATTCTCTTTCTTGGTTGTGTCTTTGTGTGGTTTTGGTATTAGGGTGACTGTAGCTTCATAAAAGGAGTTTGGCAGTGACTCTTCTGTTTATATATTGTGGAATACATTAAGGAGTATAGGTATTAGCTCTTCCTGGAAGTTCTGGTAGAATTCTGCATTGAAACCATCTGGGCTTTTTTTGGTAGGGAGATTTTTGATAACAGCTTCTAATTCTTCATGACTAACAGGTCCATTTAGATTGTTCACCTGGTCTTGGTTCAACTTTGGTATATGGTACTTATCTAAAAAAATGTCCATTTCTATTACATTTTCCAACTTTGTGGCATATAAACTTTCGTAGTAAGATCTAATGATTCTCTGAATTTCCTCTGTGTCTGTGGTTATGTCGCCCTTTTCATTTCTGATCTTATTAATTTGCAAGTTCTCTCTCTGCCGTTTGATTAGTTTGGATAGGGGTTTGTCAATCTTGTTGATTTTCTCCAAGAACCAGCTTTTTGCTTCATTGATTCTTTGGATTGTTGTCTGTGTTTCTATTTTGTTGATTTCAGCCCTCAGTTTGATTATTTCCAGTCTTCTAGACCTCCTGGGTGAATCAGCTTCTTTTTTTCTAGATCTTTCAAGTGTGCTGTTAAGTCTCCAATGTGTGCTTTCTCCATTTTTTTTAATTGGGCACTTAGTGCTATGAACTTTCCTCTTAGCACTGCTTTCATAGTGTCCCATAGGTTTGAATACATTGTTTCTTTGTTTTCATTAAATTCAAGGAAGAGTTTAATTTCTTTCTTTATTTCTTCCTTGACCCAGGGGTGATTTAGTAGTTGACTGTTCAACTTCCATGAGTTTGTTGTCTTCCTGGGGGTAGCATTGTTGTTGAATTCTAATTTTAGTCCATGGTGATCTGACAAGACACAGGTAGTTACTAATATTTTTTTGTATCTGTGGAAGTTTTCTTTGTTACCAAGTATGTGGTCAATTTTCGAGAAGGTTCCATGAGCTACAGAGAAGGAGGTATATTCTTTATTATTTGGGTGGAGTGTTCTACAGATGTCTGTTAAGTCCATTTGATTCAGTACCTCCAATAACTCTCTTATTTCTCTGTTAGGTTTCTGTCTGATTTTTCTGTCCATTGGTGAGAGAGGAGTGTTGAAGTCTCCTACTATTAGTGTGTGTGGTTTGATGACTGCCTTGAGTTCTAGAAGAGTTTCTTTTACATATGTGGGTACCTTTATATTAGGGGCATAGATATTCAAGATTGAGACTTCTTCCTGATGAATTGTTCCTGTTATGAGTATGAAATGTCCATCTCCATCTCTTCTGATTGATTTTAGTTTGAAGTCGATTTTGTTAGATATTAGAATAGCCACACCCGCTTGTTTCTTAGGTCCATTAGTTTGGAAAACCTTTTCCCAACCCTTTACTCTGAGTAGGTGTCTGTCTTTGTGGTTGAGATATGTTTCTTGTAAAAAGCAGAATGTTGGATCCTGTTTTCGTTTCCAATCTCTAAGTCTGTGCCTCTTTATAGGTGAGTTGAGTCCATTGATATTAAGTGATATTAATGACCAGTGATTGATGACTTTGGTCATTTTTTTGGGTAGTAGAGTGTATGTGTTTTCCTTCTTTGAGTTGTGCTTGTGAAGGGTTGCTAGATGTCTGAGTTAATGTAGGCAGTGTTGGGAATGTTGTATTCCTTGGGTTGTGATTTTCCTTCTAATATTCTCTGTTAGGCTGGATTAGTAGCTACGTATTGTTTAAATTTGTTTTTATCCTGGAATATTTTGTTTTCTCCATTGAAAGTGAACAATAGCTTGGCTGGGTAAAGTAATCTGGGCTTGCATCCATGGTCTCTTAGTTTCTGCAGTACCTTTATCCAGGACCTTCTGGCTTTCATGGTTTCCATAGAGAAGTCTGGTGTAAGTCTGATAGGTTTACCTTTATAAGTTACTTGACCTTTTTCCTTTGCAGCTCTCAATATCTTTTCTTTAGTCTGAATGCTTTGTGTTTTGATTAGTATATGGTGAGGGGATGTTTTTTTCTGATCCAGTCTATTCGGTGTTCTGTATGCTTCTTGAACCTTCATAGGAATATCGTTCTTTAGGATGGGAAAGTTTTCTTCTATAATTTTGTTGAGTATATTTTCTGGACCTTTGAAATGCAATTCTTCTCCTTTTTCTACTCCTATTATTCTTAGATTTGGTTTTTTTTATTGTGTCCCACAGTTCCTGAATGTTTTGTGTGAGAATTTGTTGGATTTGCTGTTTTCTTTGGTCAGAGTGTTTAATTTCTCTATGGTGTCCTCAGAGTCTGAGATTCTTTCTTCTATCTCTTGTTTTCTGTTGGTTATGCTTGTTTCTGAAGTCTCTGTTCGTTTTCCTAGATTTTCCATAGCCAGCCGGCCTTTGGTTTGTGATTTCTTCATTGACCCCATTTCAGTTTTCAAATCTTGAACTGTTTCTATTACCTGTTTGATTGTTTTTTCTTTGTTTCCCAGAATTTCATTTACGGATTTATTCATTTCTTCAAACTTTTTGATACATTTCTCTTCCATTTCTTTACTCATTTCCTCAATCTTTTTGTTATACTTATCTTTCATTTCTTTACGGCAGATTTTCACCTCCTGTTTAAGTTCCTCTATTATTTTCATAAAGATCCGCTTAGAGTCGATTTCTTCTATTTCTTCTGGAGTAGGTTGTTCAATTCTTCTAGTTTCGAGCTCCCTGGATTCTGGAGATGTCATGTTGCCTTTCAGGTTATTGGAGGAATTCTTGCATTGGCGCCTGCCCATCTCCTCCACTCTGGATGAAACTCCTCAGCACTTTCTGGATAGAACTCCTCAACACTCTCTGGGTAGGACTTCTCATAACTTTCTGGATAGAGCTCCTCAGCACTCTCTGGGAAGAGCTCCTCAGCAGTGCAACAGGGCTAGCTAGTCTTCCCAGGACCCAGGAGACAAAGGGCCCGCAGCAGTGGGGGGAGGGAGGGGTCCCGTGGAACACCGAAGACCCTGCCACAGAAGCTGAGGGGGGAGGGGCTGTGCTCTCTTCCCAGACAGACAGGCTGTCCAGGCGAGCACCCACTCACCTCTCTGGGAAGAGCTCCTTAGTAGTGCAACAGGGCTAGCTGGTCTTCCCAGGATCCGGGAGCTAGGATTTTGTAGAAGATATTTAATATTCCATTGACCTAATTGTTTTTCTTCCTAATTTCTATTATTCTTAGTTTTGATGTTTTCATATTGTCCAAGGTTTTCTGCCTGAATTTTTCTTAGACTTAAATTTTTCTTTGACTTTTGTCTCCATGTGTTCTATTGTATCTTTGATGTCTGGGATTCTCTCTTCCTTGTCTTATAATCTGTTAGTGAGACTTACCTCAGAGGGTTTTCTTTGATTCCCTAAATTTTTCATTTACAGATTTTCTTCAGTTTGGGTTGTCTTTAGTGATTCTATTTCTACTTTTATATCTTCAATTATTTTTATAATGACATTTTGTTTGTGGTTTTAGACTTCATTAAGGTACTTATTCTTATCTCCTTTCACATCCTTGAATATATGCATGATGGCTATTTTGAAGGTTTTTTAAATACTTCTACTATATTGAATTTCTTAAACTCACTGTCATAGGATTGAAAGGTTTTGGTGAAGACATATTATCTTGGCTCTTAATGTTTGTGTGTTTGTGCTAATGACTCAGTGTCTATGTTTGGAATGGGAATAATTCATTGTGTAGATACTCTATTATGTCTTTGTTGAATGAGTATTCCATTCTTTAATTTCTTTTGCACTCTATGGATCTTAACAATGTGGTGACTGTGGGCTGCCTCTGAGTTCCAGGAACGTCTGGTAATTGGTGTCCTGGATAAAATTTATGTCTAGGCACTGAGAATAACATTGATGAATAAATATGGACACGTGTGGCATGAGAGGGTCCTAGAAAAGGAGAAAACTGGGTATATTCAGAGGTTCATCAGAGTCCCTAGAAAGTATTCTTTCTGCATTCAAATGTATTCAAAGATATTTTCAACAAAATCTTTTGTATATATAATCACTACCCTCAGAAGATAGAAGACATGAAAGAAAAATGGTAACTGACATCTTCCATACAGACTCTTTAGAACTATGTAGGGATGTCTAAGACAAACACAGATGTATGTATTACCTGAGAAAGTATAGTTACAAGGATTGATTGGATGAAGAGAAGTTAAAAAAATTCAAAATTGGCTCTAGTAACCATGTTTGTGGATACAGGTCACAAGAAAGGTAGTGTTTCATTCATAGGCACTACTCCAGGAATTTATCTCAGTGTGATTCATTGGTTTCTATAAACTTCAACCAGATATTTAATTCTCCTTATGTGGTGTCACTTCTGTGGAATGATTTCCTGCCTGGAAAATTTATAAATCCTAGAGAATTTATTGAAGTGAAGAAATGGGGTATGTAAGGATTTTGTTTAAAGGTTTATGCAGTGTGTTTTAAACAGAGAAATAAAGACTTAAACAGAAGGAAAGCTTGTTAGTAGTTAACACATGTAGGGAGATGTTTACATGTGACTCAGGAATGCATCAACTTTCTTGTTTTAGGTGAAAAGTATCTGTGTTCCAGGTACTGACTACAGGATTCAGTGGATAATTGCAAAACCCTTATCCACATGCTGCAAATATTGTACTGTATTCTAGTATCAAGAGAAGCTGAGTGAAGCACAATTAATAAAAACTCAGGGTCAGAAACTGGTGTTAAACCTTAAGATCTGAAAAAAAAGCCAGTTCCTGGCTTTAACTTCAACCTCAATCTGAAAATGGGAATCTTGCCTTCATGAATCTCAGAATGAGACTGTGTATTGAGAGTTGTTTTCTCCAATTTTATAATCCTCTCTGGGGCTTGGATTAAAGGTGTGCACAACCATCATTAAAGGCATGCACCACCCAGTTTCTATGGCATCTAGTGTGCCTACTTTGATCAAAGTTGTATTATATGGCTACTGAGATTAAAGGTATGTGTTCCCATAATCTGATCTGTGAGGCTGACCAGTGGGACTGTTTTACTCTCAGATATTCAGGCAGGCTTTATTTATTAAAATACAATTGAAATGCCACTACAGTTGAGCATTGAGATTATTTTACTGACATTAAATTCTAAAAGTTATGATGCTGCAGAAGTCACATATTGATGGCGAACTGCAAGTATCTACAAGCCTCTTGTTGACGGTCACTGTCTACATGCATAACAAGAATTTCCTAGAAATAACACTCAGCCATGTGGATAACCGACAGTTGTCTGTTCTGAATAAAGAAAGACATCATGCATCTAGTTGTCTGTATTACTTGCCTTTATTAATTTTTCCTTTTCTTGATTCCTTTCTGCTACTTGAATTTAGAATTTTGCTGCAACAAACCATTGATTAAGAGTTCATTTTGGATTTGACTTGGTCACTTTTACTGAGATTGCTACCTCCAAGTTTAGTTGGTCATGGACCATAGAAATTGATGGAGAGGACTATTGTAGGACAAAGACCCTAATACAGAGCCAAGAAAAAATGTTTGTGTCCTTGGAACACGTCTTAAACCCTTCTGTGCTTCCTTCTCAATCCAAGTTCCCACTCCATTCCCTTCTCTCATTCCATCCACACACCCTTTCATCCACCCCCATCTGATCCTCAGAGAAGGTAAGGCATGTTGCTTTGCCGAAGGCCCAGGGCCCTCCTTACTATATCTAGGCTGAGCATGGTGTACATCCAAAGGGAATAGGATCCCAAAAAGTCAGTACACACAGTAGGGATAAATCATGGTGCCACTAAAAGTGGTCCCCCAGTCTGCCCCAACCATGAAACTATCAACCACATTCAGAGGGACTAGTTTGTTACTATGCTTGTTCCTTCCCAGTCCGGCTGGAGTTGCTAAGCTCCTATTAGCTCAGGTAAACTGTTTCAGTGGGTAAACCCATCATGGTCCTGACCTCTGTGCTCATATTCTCATTCCTCCCACTCTTCAGCTGGACTTGGGAGCTCAGTCCAGTGCAATGATGTGGGTCTCAGCCTCTGTTTCCATCAGTTGCTGGGTTAAGGTTCTATGATGATATTTAAGATAATCATCAGTTCGATTACAGGGCAAGTCAAGATCAGACCCCCCATCCTCTATTACTTAGGGTCTTAGGCGGGGCCATCCTTGTGGATTCCTCGAAAATTCTCTAGAGCCAGGTTTCTGCTAACCCTTTAATGGGTCCCTCAATCAAGATAGCTCTCTCCTTACTCTCATCTCTGTCCTTCCTCCATCTCGACTATCCCATTCCCTCAGGTTCTCCTCAACCATCCCCTCTTTTCTCCTCTTTCCCTCCTACCTTCACTTCTTCCTCCCCTACACACATACATGCTTCCAATTTTGTCACGTGATCTTGTCTGTTTCCAATTTCCAGGTGGACCTTTATATGATTTTCTTTGGGTTTACCTTATTACTTAGCTTCTCTATGATCATGAACTATAGGCTCAATGTCATTTGTCTATAGCCTGTATCCATTTATGAGTGAGTACCTATAATATTTATCTTTTGAGGTCTAAGTTACCTCACTCAGGATAGTGTTTTCTAATTCCATCCATTTGCATGCAAAATTCAAGATGCCATTGTTTTTTTACTGCTGAGTAGTATTCTAATATGTAAATGTACCACATTTTCTTTATCCATTCTTGGGTTGAGGGACATCTAGGATGTTTCGATGTTTTGGCTATTACAAATAATGCTAGTAACATAGGTGAACAAATGTTTTTGCAGTATGATTGAGCAACTTTTGGGTATATGCCCAAGAGTGGCATTCCTGGATCCTGAGGTAACTTAGATTGTGCTTGAACTCATAGAACTCTCCATAGCCCTCCTCTATTGTCTGATATTTCTTGTTTTCCTTGTTCTACAAATTTCTTCTTTTCCTTAAGGGTCTAGGAAGATCAGTTAACCTCAAATCAATGCCTAAATTTGGACTGAAACACCTTACGGCCATAAATATCATTTTTTGCAAATTTCTGGGTTTGAGATCACAAATCTCATCATTAGTCATCTTGCAGCATAAGTCATTATTTCAAACACGCTAGAATTTTCCAATGACAGAAAGCTCAGGAATAAAATTTTCTTCCTTTTCTATATGTTTTTTAGTATTAACTTGCTCTAAAATTTATGTAAAACATTTACTCTCAATCTGAATCTACTCTTGATTCTATGATTAATTTATTCATTTGTTCAGTGTAAAGTCTCGATTCCCCACTGTGTCAATAGAGAGATGTATAATTGTGATATAGCAACCAACAACAGAAATATGCTTAATATCTTCAATGCCTTCCATGATTTCTAGTTTCTAATCTGAAATGGAGACTTATTAGCCTTTGTTTATAGGTTTGCTTCTTTTCATACTGGTCTTAGCAAGATTTGTCATTTCTTTCATGACTCTCTCTCATGATTTCCATATTTTTCCATTTGGCAGTCTTCCCGGCCTGGACTGAGACTAGCTGATGGTCATGCTTCTGGCTTCCAAGTTCCTGTACCAGAGAAGGACCAGTTTTAGAACAGAAAGAATCTGGGCTTCATGGTTCTGTTTCTTTCTCACATGGCCAGTTACCCCGAATGTCTCTACTGTATCACCATCTTCTCTTACATGAGTACAGGGCATAGGTTGTAGATAGCCCAAAAATACAAATTGGATTCAAATTAATGCTTCATAAATATTTCATTTGATAAGTTATTTAATCTACTCAATCCTGTTTCTTCTCCTCATGAACCAGCTCAGTCATTACCACAGAGCAGGGTAGTCCTGGGAATCAGAGAGTACACAGCATGTGCTCATGTCCTTTTATTTTCTGTTGCAGGAGCACCAGTGGAGATTTCCTAAGCATGGATGCCAACTTCTCAACCTGGGAGACTACCATCACAGCACCAAATGGAAGCATCTACTCTTATTATTCACATTGTGACATCATGGAGATTGTCATGCATTATCTTTCCCTCCTCTTTGCCCTGGTTGGGATAGCAGGAAATGCCATAGCGATGTGGATTCTGGGCTTCCAAATGCACAGGAATGCCTTCTCTGTGTATATCCTCAACCTGGCTGTGGCTGACTTTCTCTTCCTGAGTTTTCTATTTGTACATTGCCTTTTTGATGTCATTCCCATCTTCTCCTCCATTCCCTTCAGCATCTATTTATTTGATCTTTTTTTGCAAAAATTTGCTTATCTTTCTGGCCTGAGCATTCTCAGTGCCATTAGTGTTGAGCGCTGCCTGTCTGTTTTGTGGCCCATTTGGTATCGCTGCCGTCGCCCAAGGCTCACATCAGCTGTCACATGTGTCTTGCTTTGGGCTCTGTCCCTGCTCTTGAGTCTCCTATATGGGGAGGCATGTGGCTTCCTTTTTAACAGCATTTCATTTTTGACATGTAAGACATTAAATTATATCTCAGATTATTGGACAATTGTTTTATTTGTGGTTCTCTGTGGGTCCAGCCTCACCTTGCTGGTGAGGATATTTTGTGGCACACAGAGGATCCCTGTGACCAGGCTGTGTGTGATCATTGTACTCACAGTGCTATTCTTTCTGATCTTTGGTCTCCCCTTGGGCATCATCTTTCTTTTCTACCAATCGTTTAAACAAACGGATTATGTTAGCATGTGTGTTTTTCGTCTGATAGTACTTCTATCCTGTGTTAACAGCTGTGCCAACCCCATCATTTACTTCTGCATTGGCTCCATCAGGCACCGCAGGTCCCAGCGGAAGTCTCTGAAGCTGTTTCTTCAGAGAGCCTTCCAGGACACTCCTGAGGAGGAAGGTGGAGAGAGGGCCTGTTCAAGAGTTACTGAAGAACATGAAACACTGTAGTGCATCGGCTGAGAGATGCTCTGATGAGACAGAAGCAGTTTTGAGAGAGAAATATTTTCCCGTATGTGTGGTTATTTTCACAACCATGTTCAGTTTGTCACCTGACTTCAATCAGTTTTTAAAATGAACAACCTTTTGTGTGGAAGTTGAGTGACCCAAAACTTGTTGTGCAAGCACTGACTGCAGCATTTCTGAAGCTTTCTTACACAAGGCCTCAACAAGTTCATTTAAGGGGGCTCCCTATAAGTGCTCTGGGTGTATGGATTGCCTCCGCTGATGAAAAATCCCTGCTTCATCATAAGGCATAAAAAGTGCAGACATGGTTTACATTTCTTATGCAATGAAATTTATATCAGTTAAATAATTGCTATAGTTTATTAAACTTTTTTCACAGCATTTTTCATTGTTTCAGCAGTTAAACAGATATACCTTACAATGCCATTTCTTATTAATAGCTTCAGGTTTTGAAGAATCTATGTACCTGTAATCTTTCTTACACAAATTTTTAGTAAACAAGTATACATTTTCAAGAAAAGTCTGTCTTAAATCTCTTCTCAGCAAGTGTTTTCCTTGCCTTCAAATTCACTGTATCTGTCTTTTTCTCCATTGAAAGAGTCTTGAAAATGAATTCTAGACACAAAATACAGAGTTTAACACAACTTCTTGCTGTTTGTTGACTGCATGATTCAGCTCCTTTAAGAAAGGCTTTTAAAATTGGTGGTTCTGAAATGCTGGCTTTCTGGGTCTTGCTGCCACTGCAAACTCTGGCTCTTTCAGGTGACAGAGCATTTGAATGGAGTTTGTGAGCAATGTGGAGCAACTTGGTTGATAAAAATGTTGGCCAGCTTTGTGCCTGGAAGTGGGGCAGTGGACGCAGTTCAGAGTCACAAGTGGCTGTACCATACTGGACTGTGCAGAGTATAGGAAGTACCATATATATCATAGTAAGAGCATTCTTAAGTTTTAGATTGAGCTGTCAAAAAGTCAGTACCGGATATGCTATACTAAAGGCGCTGCTTAAGTTTTAAAATGTGCTTAGTTTTTAAAAAGTGTTCCTGGATATTAAAGAATTATGTAATAAGGACAAATACAGATAAGTCATAGTGGTGGATAAGTGTACATAAGCATGGAAGAGTATAGAGAGTCATAAAATAAGTTTATGTTTTAAAAACGGGTAAAGTCTTTAAAGAAACAGAGTACAGACAGTCATAGATTAAAATGAGTAAAGAAAAATAAGTCACATAAACATGGGAAATTCATAGAGTCTGAATTATGTATATGGTTGTGTTATCTTTGAATTTTTGCCCTTGAAGGAGCTAAGCACAGAGAGACATTTCACTCTATGAATTGCTTAGTTAAACCAATGTAAAGGTATCTTGATTCCAAAATTTGAGTCTAAGGATATGTTCCTTTGAAAAAGGGTTCTTCTTTTGGTTCCATAGGAGATGAGAACCTTTGGATTGCTTCGAGACCAATATGGTTTGTTGGAACAAGACCCCCTGAAAGGTTGCTGTAAACACCCCCATAAAGAAAATATTTTACCTAATAAACAGCAGGAAGCAGTTTGGAGAAACTATACCCATAATCCCAAATATTATCTATAAATGTTTGTTTACATTTAAAAGGGATATGTTATAGAGATTTGCATTGGTATGCATCTTGGTTTATTGATACAAATTTAAGGTCAATTTTGCTATATGTATATTTTTGTTCTTGATTAAAGTATAGTGTTTGTGAAGTTCTTTTAAAAATGTAAAGTATAGTTAAGAAATATAGGATAACAGATAATCATCTATAATAGTCAAAGTTGTAGTCATGTTAGTTAGATTTTCTAGATGTATAGAGATATATTTCAGTTAAATAGGTATTTTTTAAATCTTTCAGAGATCTTCAGAATATGGCATTTAAAATGTTTAAGAACTTAAGACTTTCCATGACAGTGAGGTACATCTTCTCCTGGCAGCACCAAGCTAATTCAAAAGGATGATGGGCATCAAAGAGTCTCCTTATGTAGTTTGCCAGCCATTTGGCAAGAAACTACTCTTGCCTGTACTGCTTAACTGGACATGCAGGACCCATAGAGAAATGACTGCTGAATTTGCTTAGAGGTGAGATGGTTCTCTGGGATTCCTGCTTCATGAAAGACTCTGTGAGACATTCTGCAGGATACAGAAAAAAAGTGACCAGCAAACTGCCAATATACACAGAACTGTCTTTCACATTTTCTGCTTTGTGGAAAAGTCTACTAGACACTTTGGGCCTGTAGACTGAAGATTGATGCCTCAACAGTACAGAAGAACTTTGGGTTACTGTCCAGACAGGAGATGTCTCTGACAATTCGAGAGTTTTTGAAGTTGCTTACAATGCACTTCCTGTTTACTTCAATATTACATCATTTTGGAGTATTTGCTGGAGTTGAAGAACAGATAGTTATAGTTTTCCTTAGCTATTTTAAAAGATAAAGTAGATATAAATATTGTAACTATAATTTATGCCTGATAACTGTTTTGTTATCTGTAATTTTACTATATTAAAGTTAAAGCCTTCCTTTTTATTTAAATGGCAAAAAGAGGTGATGTGAGAGTCCCTTCTGTGTGTTTTGGTTTTCATTAATGAATAAAGAAACTGCCTTGGCCTGTTAATAGGGCAGAACTTAGGTAGGCATGGAAGACAGAACTGAACGCTGGGAGGAAGAAGGCAGAGTCAGAGAGATGCCATGGAGCCGCCAGAGTCAGAATTGCCAAATATTTACCAGTAAGCCACAGTCATCTGACAATATACAGAGTAATAGAAATAGAAGAGTTAGCCAATAAGAAGCTAGCACTAATGGGCCAAGTAGTGTTTTAATTAATATAGTTTCTGTGTGGTTATTTTGTTTCTGGATGACTGGGACAAACAAGTGGTCTGCTGCTACAAATACAGTTTCCATGATTTTGTAGACTTTTGTAATTTGTAAACTTTAACTTTACACGGTGGTCTGATAAAATTCATGGGGTTATTTTTGTGTCTGTTGAGATTTGCTTTATGACTTAGTATGTTGTAAATATTAGAGAAGGTTCCATGAAGAGTTGAGAAGAAGGTATTTTTTATGTTTGTGTGAAATGATGTGTAGATATGTGCTAAGTCCATTTGAGTCGAAACATCTGTTATTTCCCTTTTTTCATTACTAAGTTTCTGTCTGGCAGACCTGTCCATTGGTGAGAATAGGGTGTTAAAGCTGGCAACTGTTAGTGTATGTTGTTTGATGTTTGATTTAAGCTATAGTAAAGTTATTTTTACAAATATCAGTGCCCTTATACCTCGGGAATAGTTGTTCAGAATTCAGACATCATCTTTATAGAATTTTACTGTGATGAATATAAAATGTCCGTCTCTATCTCTTCTGATTAATTTTTAGTTTGAATTCTATTTTGTTAGATATTTAGGATAACTACACCACTTTGCTCCTTAGGTGATTTTTTTTTCGAAAATCTTTTCATAACACAGTACTCTGATATAATATCTGTCTTTGAATCTGAGGTTTGTTTATTGTATGCAGCAGGAGGGAGGATCCTGCTTTCATATCCATTCTGCAAAGACAAGGACAGAACCCTGCCCTACCCCTATATGCTCTCCTTACCACCTATATAATTTTTACCATTGTGAATGAACTTGTTATTTCTCTTCAAGAGGTTTCTCCTTTTCAAGAGGTTTCTCCTTTTCAGACAAAATTTTTTATTAATTTTGATGGTATCCATAGTTTTTCTTCTCCTGTGGAAGCAGAGCAAAACTACTTCCCCAAAGTAGCACATCTCCTGGATTCCATTGTGAAGTCAACACATCCTTGACATAAACTGACTGATTTAATTCAGAAGACTTTTCTATTATCCAATGTCTCTCTGTTGCTTTCTCATTCACGCTAAGAAAATTTAAGGTTAATAAAGCATTATGTAATCAATTTATGAGGGTATTTTTCATTCCTTTCTGTTTGTTTACCATATCCTTCATAGTTTGATTTGATCTTTCTATAATTGCCTGACATGTAGGATTGTATGGTATCATACATATGCTTTTTATTATAATAAGCAAAAAAGTGTTTCATTTTCTTAGACCCATATGTTGGAGCACTATCTGTCTTTATTTGTGCATGTATACCCATGATGGCCATAACTTCTAATAAATGTGTGATTATTGAATCAGTCTGTTCTGAGCTTAAAGCAGTTGACCACTGAAAATCTGAATAAGTGTCAAAGGTGTGGTGTACATATCTTAATTTTCCAAATTCTGCCAGATTTTATTTCTTTGAGTACCCTTTGGGTTAGTCCCTGCAGGTAGCATTGTTGGGTTATAGAAAGAGCAAGTAAAACATTACTTTATAATCTCTGTAGCTTGTTGTCATGTAATAGAAAATTCTTTCATTAAACCTTTGCTATTGACGTGATATTTTTTTATGAAATTCTGAAGCCTACAACATACCTCCAATCAATAATTGATCAATTTCTGCATTACCTTGTGTTAGAGGACCTGGTAGACCCATATGGGATCAGATGTGTGTTTTGTATCTAGGACAAAGCCTATTCCTAATTATCTCTTGCACATGAATAAATAATGATTTCAATTCTGTATCATTTGGTATAAATTCAGTGGATTTAATATGCAAGACAACTCTTTCTGCATATTGTGAATCAGTAACTATATAATGAGGTTCTTGAAAATCCCATAGCACCATGAGAATAGCATTTAATTCTGCCTTCTGGACAGAATTATAAGGCTTTGTTCCACATTACTTAATTCTTTGATTTGTAACCTGCCTTCCCTGATATTTGCATCAGAATAAAATGTATGGGCTCCAGTTATTGTAGCATGACATACAATTCAGAGAAGAATTCAAAAAGCTCTTTTCATAAAGTTAAGTCTTTCTTTTTTGGGATAATTTCAATTTGTGCCTCAAAAGAAATTGCACAAACTCTTTGCCATGGTTCATTGTCTTAGCATAACTTTTTTATTTCATCAGTAGTAAAAGGTACTAACTGAATCCAGTCATGTGATATTACTTTGATGCTAACAGCCCAGGTCTTTATCATTTCCCTAACAAATGCAGAATGCAAGCCATAAACAACAGCTTGCTTAATTTCTTTTAGATCGTTCATTACTGTAAGTTTCCATCTACCTTCTTTGGATCCTTTTGGGCCTTTAGAAGTTGATGCTTTGTCAGGGTAGATTATAGGGTAGGAAGCTAAAACCCTGGGTAAATCATCTCTGATAGCTATTGGTGATGCTGAATCCTGTCCTCTGGTCTTCTTTCCCTGTTAATCAGCTTCAATAATTTCCTCAATTATTTAAAATCTTTTTAGTATTGTCTTTTGTAAAGCCTGAATTTTCTGGCCTGTATATATTACTAGTGATTTCACTGAGGCACCTAGCCTTTGGTCCTCATTCTGAAAATGTGAGTCCAAGGTCTGAAGTTTCTCCTTTAAAAATAACACCACATCCTTTAATATTACTTGGATAGCATACAGATTTCCATCCTGGAGAGATACTCTATCTGATAACTTATCATAACTTTTTAACAAATTTTGATTGTCAAATTCAACAGTATGGATTTTTTAAATAATTTCTTAGTACATTTAGATATGGATTCAATTTTGTCTGTCAAATTAATGTTACCTTTTTAAAAGTATTAAATTTTTCAGGAAGTTTTTGATTTTCAACTTGTAGTTCCTTATTAATCTGTAAAGACTCTATCATTACTAAAATGTCACATTCTTTCTTAATGCTATAATATGAAGAAAGCAACTGAGTACTGATACCCAATAAATTGAAGGATCACCATAAACATATAAACCTCACATAATACAATCCATAGTATTAACAAAGAAGTTACTAAAAGATTCAATATTAATGTAGTCTGCCATATCGATCTATTAATTACCTGTTATGTGATCCTATAAACTGTATTCTTTATGGTCCAGCAAATGTGGTGTTTGCAGAGTCACAGTGGGGACATGAATAGTCCTGAACAGCTTTAGTTTTCTACCTTAGTACTTGTTAAATACTGAGAAATATGATTTGCGTGACAAATTATAAACAATTAAATCAATTCCATATATGAAGCAAGAAACCCAGAACTCATGGGCAGGGAGCAGAAATCAGAAACTTCACAAGTTGCCATGCGGCAAGGAACCATACCAAAAGACACAGCAGTCATGCATGCACTTGGGAAATTTTAAAGTTGCCACACACGGCAATGTTGGGGAAAGGGTTCTACAAAAAACACGTAGGTAAAAACAAGCCAAGCAGGCAGGGCAGGGAGAATTTCTGGGTTGTTGACCACCTAGTAGGTGTGGAGTCCGAATCCACATGGGTGCCAGATGAAGATCGACACTTAAAAGAAAGCCCATACTAGGTCAGAATTGAGAATAATACAAGGTTATTTATTTAGGGGTAGACTCAATATCAGAACAGAAAACAGAAACCAAATCCCACAGTTGAAAAAGAGGCCAGATGCATGCTTTACATCAGCATAAGTAGTATAAGAGGGCACAACCCAGTGGGAGGGTAACTACTGACTATAGGATTTCCTACAGCATGGAGAAATTTGGGGAAGTTTCCAGGTGATGATATACTCTATTCTATTTTCACAATAAAGTTTAAGATGTGACTACATCTGAAGTGCTTTTATAGAATATGTGACATCTTTCATATAGATGAGTTTTGTAGATTTACTGCCAAAAAAATCAAGCTCATGATAAGGTTGTAGTGGACTACCTGGTATGGTCTCTGATCCAAAGACAGGACAAAAGTCACCAGGCTACTAACCACATCCTATCCCGACCTTCAGTGTGGATAACTCATTATTCTTTTCTCACTTTAAAAAGAAAATCCTGTGTATTTAATATTCCTGGATTTTCTGGTGCTGAGCTGTGAGTAAAAGAACCTTTGCATCTCCACAAAAGGTATGGGGGAGCATTCATTCACTACAATAATTGTAGTTCATCATAGTACAAGCATACACTGAGCAGAAAATTTGGTGCATTATTTTTTGCTTCACTGTGATCAAATATTTTAATGAATAACTAAAGAGTAATGGTTTATTTCTATTTATTTTCATGAGGATTTGTTCCATGCATCTGAGCTGGAAATGAGAGCGCAAATCAGAAGATGGAGGATTACACTGTGGAAAATAGGATGTGATGAGAAAATTTGTCATCCCTCCCAGTGACTTACTTCTTTAGTATATTCTGGCTTCCAAAATTCTTGCAATCTCCCCAGGTAGACCCAGGATCTGGAGAGGAGCATATAAAGCATTCATACATATAGAATATTTTCCACACTCAAACCTTTACATTCTGCTCTTGAGGGTAGAAGTTTATGTACATTTCAGAATGCCAAATGCACTTAGTAACATAATGATCAAAGCAGGGCCCAGACATCCTCCTCTCAAACCCTGATTTGATTCCTTTGGCAATGTTTAGACCCAAGTGGCTGTGTGACTTCTCGGGGGATATATAAATATTTTCTTACCCAGGAGACCCATGAAGAACAAAGTTCAGCGTGGTGTACTAATAAGGTTATTGGAATATCTTACAGGCCTCTGAGTGAGGGATTAGAAATAGTGGAGTGTGGATGAGGGTTTACTTACAGGAGCATGGATGACACAGGGATAGTCACACACACGCAGAGGGTTTAGATTGGTCCCATGCACTCCCAAGAACTCAATTCAGTTGTCTTGGGGGGGTTCCCCTGATCATGACCTTGATATTCTGCTTCTACAATCTCTCCCCTCCATTTATTCAGGATGACTAAGTTATTTCTGTCTTGGTTTTTAACTCTATGTCATCACCTCAACTGTGGCAGACCTTCTAGTTGATTCTCTATCGGCCTTTTTAGGACACTCCTAAGGAGGGTGAATGTGAAACTGGGAACTGTGTTCCCAGAAAAGTGGAGAAGTATTGGAGCAGTGATAACATTTCAGCTTTGGGTAAACAGATATTATTTGAGAGACAATGCCCTTAGCAAATGGAGAATTTTCTTAATCTCTCTCCTCCTTGGTTCCTGATCTCATTATAGTTAAGATAACAAACATTATGTTATGTTTGTTAACATAAACAAGACATTAAACAAGACAAAGCCTATCAAACCAATGTGACTCTAGTGTCCCTTGAGTGACCATATGAAGATTTCACCGTATCTCTGTATGAGCTTCACTGACTCTTGGATTTAAAACACCAATCTCTTCTGCAGAATCCTGAAAGCAGCATACAGAGGACTCCATTTCCTTAGATCACAGCTCTTAATAGACACAGAATGATCATCCCAGTTGTAACAAGTTTCCTTTAATTTACTACAAATTTTGTCTCATTAAAGTGAAAGAATTTATTTCCATTGGTTCCCTCTAAGAGGAGTCTTCTGGAGGATCAGTAGACCTTATACTACATTGCAGTTAATACATATTAATTGGATGAGTGAATTAAATGATTTAAAAAACACTGCTAAATTTCTTGTAACTTAAATTTGACTTATGTGTGTACAAAGCTATCAATTCCCTCAGCATCAAAAATCTAAAAGATCATTTCCTATGATTCTTATCAAGTTACTCTAGGAGCTTTTCATCTTTACACTTGGGGGCAGATATCTCCTTAAGTGCCATTGCTTTCAAGTACCTATAAGATTTTACATAAGTCTTACCCATTCAAAGTTTTATATGTTATAGAACATACACTCACATTTTCTTTCAGGTTCCAATAATAAAAATCAGGATAATGTAACAGCACAACCAAAGTCATTATGGTGTTCACATAGTTCTGAGAGGGAGAGATCACACAGCAGCTGTACATATAAAATTCTACTAAAGTGTCACATGGGTATAGAAGACATTTAAAATATTTAGATATAGTATATGTAGTACTTGAACTTAAATTTTCTCTTAGTATTGATTCTTGAACTGTATTTTCTGTTAACATTTTATTTATTTCTATATTAATTATTCATTTTTCTTCAAAAGTGTTTTTCATTTTACAGAACAACCAAAGTTCTCTGTCCCTCCCCTACTCTTATTATCCCCCCATCTTACCCCACCCCACTGCCCCATCCCCTCTTCAGAATGGGTGAGATTTACAATGGGGAGTAACCAAAGTCTGGCATATGAAGTTGAGGCAGGACCAAGACCCACCCCCTTTATTGATGCTGAACAAGTTATCCCTCCATAGAGAATGGGCTCCAAAAAGCAAGTTATTGCACTAGGAATTAAATTCTGGTGCCATTTCCAGTGGCCCCAAAGAGTGCCCAAGCCACAGAACTGTCACCCACATTAGAGAGCCTAGTCTTGTCCTATGCAGCTTCCACAGCTGTCAGTCCAGGGTCAGTGAGCTCCAACCAGCCTGGATCAGCTCTCTCTCTGGGTTTCCCCATCATGATCTTAACCCCTTTGCTCCTGTAATACCTCCTCTTTCTCTTTGACTGGATCTGGGAGCTTGACACAGTGTTTATCTGAGGGTCTCTGCATCTGCTTCCATCAGTTACTGGAAGAAGGTTCTATGATTACAATCAGGGTGGTCTTCAATCTCATTACTGGGAAAGGCCAGTCCAGGCACCCTCTCTACTATTATTGGAATCTTAGCTGAGTTCATTTTTGTGGATTCCTGAGTATTTCACTAGCACCAGGTGTCCTCCTAAGCCCATAACAGCTCCCTCTATCAAGGTAATCCTTTCCTTCCTCTTCCTTTCTGTTACTCCCTCAACTATCCCATTACCACTCCCTAATGTTCTCTTCTTCCAGATCACCCATCCTGCCCCTAAGTACTCCCAATTTACTCAAAAGATATTATCTATTTCTCCTTCCCAAGGGCATCCAAGCAAGTCTCTCAAGTCTCTTTTTACCTTACTTCTCAGGTTTGTAGATGGTAGTTATCTTTGCATGTGTAATATCCGTTTATGAGTGAGTACACACCATGTTTGTCTTTCTGGATCTGGTTACCATAGTCAACACAGTATTTTCTACTACTATCCATTTGCCTGCAAATTTTATAATTTGTCAATTTTTTTTACTGCTGAATAATACTATAATACTCCATTTTGAAAATGTATCACATTTTCTTTATCCATTTAGGGTTATCTAGGTGGTTTCCAGGTTCTGACGTTTAAGAATGATGCTTCTATGAACTTATTTGAGCAAATGTTTTGTGAAATGAATGTGCATTATTTGGGTATATGCCCAAAAGTGGTAATCTGCGTCTTGAGGTAGATTGACTCCCAATTTTCTGGGAAGCCACTATACTGATTTCGAAAATTTGCACTCTGACAACAATGGATGAGTGTTCCTCTTACTCCAAATTCTCTCCAACATAAGCTATTATCAATATTTTGCTTTTAGTAATTCTAACAGGTGTAAAAAGCTATCTCAGAGTCATTTTGATTTGCGTTTCCCTGATGACTAAGAATGCTGAACAATTGCTTAAGTGTATTTTAGCCATTTGAGATCCTTCTGTTGAGAGTTCTCTGTTTAGGTGTGTACACCATTTTTTAAATTGGATTGTTTGGTGTTTTTTGTTTGTTTGTTTGTTTGTTTGCTAGGAATGACTAGTTTATATTGAGTGCCAAGGTCTGTCTTTCTTTCTTTCTTTCTTTCTTTCTTTCTTTCTTTCTTTCTTTCTTTCTTTCTTTCTTTCTTTCTCCCTCCCTTCCTTTCTTTCTTTTATTATTTTTCCATTCAAAAAGATTTGCACCTCCTCCCCTCTTCCCATTCTTCTCCTGCTCCCTAACTCACCTTCCTCCCTCCCCCTCTCTCCTTAAGAGAGGGCAGGATACCCTGCCCTGTGGTAAGTCCAAGGCCCTCCCCCCTCCATCTAGGCCTAGGAATGTGTGCATCCAAATAGACTAGGGTCCCAAACAGCCAGTACATGCAGTAGAAACAGGTCCCAGTGCCATTATCAATGGCTTCTCAATCTGCCCCTATTGGTAGCCACATTCAGAGAGTCCGGTTTAATCACATGTGGGTTCAATCTCTGTCCAGCTGATTTTGGTGAGCTCCCATTAGATCAGGCACACCGTCTCAGTGGGTGGACCAAACCCCTTACGGTCCTGACTTCCTTACTCATCTTCTCCGTCCTTCTGCTCTTCAATTGGACCTTAGGGGCTCAGCCCTTTGCTCTAATAAGGGTCTCTGTCTCTATCTCCTTCTGTCACCGGGCGAAGATTTTGAGGTGATATTGGAGATAATCATCACTGTGACAGTGGGGCAAGGCCAGTTCAGGCACCCTCTCCTCTGCTGTCCAGGCCCTAGCTGGGGACATCTACATGGACGCCTGAGATCCCCTCTGAAGCCAAGTCTCTTGCCAACCCCAAAATGGCTCCCTTAATATCTTCTTCCCTGCTCCTATATTGGTCCTTCTTCCATCTCCACCTTCCCATTCCCCCAAGCTCTCCCCAGTCTTTCCCTTCTCCATTCTCTCTCACCCTCTCCTCTACTCCCATTCTTACCTTCACCCCTACCAAAACACCCATACTCACAACTTTTTCCTGAAGATCTTGTTTGCTTCCAGTTTCCAGGAAGATCTATATATGTTTTTCTTTGGGTTCACCTTGTTATTTGGCTTCTCTAGGATTCTGAACAATAGGCTCACTGTCCTTTGTTTATGACTAGAGTCAACTAATGAGTGAGTACATGCCACATCATCTTTTTGGGTCTGGGTTAGATGCTGAAAAAGCATTTGACAAAATTCAACACCCCTTTATGTTAAAGATCTTGGAGAGGTTAGGGATAAGAAGATCATATCTAAAAATATTAAAAGCAATATACAGCAAACCAATAACTAGTATCAAATTAAATGGAGAGAAACTCAAAGCCATTCTACTAAAATCAGGAACAATACAAGACTGTCCACTCTCACCATATCTCTTCAACATAGTGCTTGAAGTTCTAGCAATAGCAATAACACAGCATAAGGAGATCAAGGGGATTCGAATTGGAAAGGAAGAAGTGAAACTTTCGTTATTTGCAGATGATATGATAGTGTACATCAATGACCCCAAAAACTCTACCAAAGAACTCCTACAGCTTATAAACACTTTCAGTGATGTGGCAGGATGCAAGATCAACTAAAAAAATCAGTAGCCTTCCTATACACAAAGGATAGAAAAGCAGAGAGCGAAATCGGAGAAACATCACCTTTCATGATAGCCACAAAAGCATAAAGTATCTTGGGGTAACACTAACCAAGAAAGTGAAAGATCTATTTGTTTGGTGTTTTGATTGTCTAGTTTCTTGAGTTCTTTATATATTTTGAAAATCAGTCATCTGTCAGATGTGGGATTGGTGAAGATATTTTCCCATTCTGTAGTCTACCATTTTATCTTATTTACCATGTCCTTTGTCTAACAAAAGCTTCTCAGTTTCAGGAGGCCCCATTTATTAATCTTTGTACTCAGTGTCTGTGATACTAGTGTGGTACTTAGGAGGTAGACTTTTGTACTATTACTGTCAAGGCTACTTCCAACTCTTTCTTCTACCAGGATCATTGTACCTGGATTGATGTTGAGGTCTTTGATCCACTTGGACTTGTGTTTTGTGCATGGTGACAGGCATGGAGCTCTTTGCATTCTTCTACATGTTGACATACAATAATGCCAGCACCATTTGTTGAAGATGTTTTCTTTTCTTCATTAAACAGTTTTAGCTTCTTTGAAAAATTTCTGCTGTTCATCAGTTTGTGGATTAATGTCCAGGTCTTTGAATTGATTCCATGCATCTGCTTTTATGCCAATACCAAGCTGCTTTTATTACTACTGCTCTAAATTGAAGCTTGAAGTAAGGAATGGTGTTGCATCTAGATATTTCTTTATTGTACAGGATTCCTTTTTCCATCCTGGAGGTTTTTTTTCCATTCAAAGTTGAGTATCCTTGTTTTGAGGTCTGTGAAGAATTGTGATGAGATATTGATGTGATTTTATTGAATCTGTTGATTACTTTTGGTAAGATTGTCATTTTTACTATGTTGATCTTACTCATGTAGGAGCATGGATATCTTTTCATTTTCTTATATCTTCATCACTTTCTTCAGAAACTTAAAGATCTTGTCATATAGGTCTTTCAGTTGTTTAGTTAGTTGCCCCAAGACATTTTATGTTATTTGTGGCTATTGTAAGAAGGGTGATGTTTTCCTGATTTTATATAGCCCATTTAAGAATTGTTTATAGGAGGGCTACTGGTTATGAGTCAATATTGTATCCCTCAATATCGATTAAGGTTTTTATTGGCTGTAGGAGTTCCCTGAAAGAATTTTGGGGTAACTTGTATATACTATCATATTATCCACAGACAACAAAAGTTCAACATCTTTTCCAATTTTTCTCCCCTTGACCTTCTTTTGTTTTGTTATTGTTTTAGTTATACCTTCAAGTACTATATTCAATAGATATGGAGACAGTGGACAGTCTTGGCTTTTTTTTTCTGATTTTAGTGTAACTGCTTTGACTTTCTCTCCTATTATATAGCTTGATGTTGGATTTCAGTTTGGTGTATATTACCTTTATTATGTGTATGTTCCTGTTTCTTTTAGCTCTCCAAGACCTTTATCCTGTAAAAGTAGTGGATTTTTTAAAGTTTTTTTAGCATGTTTTTAGATGATCATGTGGATTTTTCTTTTGGTTTCCTTATTTTGTGGATTACGTTGACAGATTTTCATATGTTGAACCGTCTCTGTTTCTGTGGAATGAAGCACATTTGATCATGTTGGTTGATTTTTTGATGTGTTCTTTGATTTGCATTGACAATATTGTATTGACTATCTTGCATCAATGTTCATGAGGCAAATTGTTTTTTAATTCTCTTTCTATGTTAATTTTTGTATGGTTTGCTTATCAGGAAACTGGGAGTCAACCTCCCTCAGGACCCAGCAATTCCACTCTTGGGAATATACCCAAGAGATGCCCTAACATACTACAAAAGCATTTGTTTAATTATGTTCATAGCAGTACTATTTGTAATAGCCAGATCCTGGAAACAACCTAGGTGCCCCTCAATAGAAAAATGGTTAAAGAAGGTGTGGAACATATATACATTAGAGTTTTACTGAGCGGTAAAAAACAATGACATCTTGAATTTTGCTTGCAAATAAACGGAAATAGAAAACGTTTTACTGAGTGAGGTAACCCAGACCCAAAAAGGTGAATATGGTATGTACTCACCCATAAGTGGATCCTAGCCATAGTTAAAGGTCTTTGAGCCTGTAATTCGTGATCCTAGAGAAGCTAAATAAGAAGGTGAACCTGAAGAAAATCATTTAGTTATCCTTTTGGATATTGGAAGTTGACAAGATTGCCAGGCAGACTTGGGTGCACGGGAGGGTGGGGGGTGGAAGTAAGGGGAGAGGGTTAGAGAGAAGGGAGGAGGGGAGGATGGGGGATAGCTTGGAGAAATGGGATGGGGAGAGGGAGAAAGGATGGATATGGGAGCAGGGAAGTTTATATCTCAACTAAGGGAGCCATTTTAGGGTTTGCAAGAGACTTGATTCTAGAGGGATTCCCAGGTCCAAAAAGGTCCCAGATTGTTTCCTGGGCAGCAGAGGAGAGGGTGCCTGAAATGGCCTTGGCCCATAACCATACTGATGAATAATTTGCATATCACCATAGAACCTTCATCTGGCGATGGCTGGGAACAGAGACAGAGACCCAAATTAGAACACAGGACTTAACTATCTAGGTCCAAATGAGAAGCAGAAGGAGGGAGAACGTGAGCAAGGAAGTCAGGATCAGAGGGAACCTTCATAAAACGAGAGATGGAGATTGAGACAGAGACCCACATTGAAGCACTGGACTGAGCCCTCAAGGTACAAATGAGGAGCAGAAGGAAGGAGAACATGAACAAGGAGGCCAGGATCCCGAGGAGGGCAATCACCCACTGATACAAGGGGACTGATCTTATGAGAGCTCACCAAGGCCAGCTGTACTGGGACTGAACGAGCATGTGATCAAACCGGATTCTCTGAATGTGGCTGACATGGTGACTGTCTGAGAAGCCATTGATAATGGCACTGGGATGCTTTTGTCTGCACGTACTGACTTTTTAGGATCCTAGTCTGATTGAATGCTCACCTTCCTAGACCTGGAGGGAGGGCGGAGGAACTTGAACTTCCCACAGGGCATTAAAACCTGACTGCTTTTAGGACTGGAGAGGGAGGAGGAGAGGGAGTGGGGGGAGTGGGAGAATATTGGGAGGAGGGGAGGAAGTGGAAATTTTTATAAATTATTAATAAAAAAAAGAATTTTGGGGTTTGACATTTTCTTTGACTGCCAAATATATTTCATCTATCATATCTTCAATATTTGATATTCTATCTTCTATATTTTGTATTCTGTTGGTTGTGCTTGCATATGTGGTTCCTGTTCTTTTATTGCTCTTAAATACTGTAAAGATTTGTCACTCATAGTGGTTTATTCAAGTGCTGATTGGTCAGTAGCCAGGCATCAAGTATAGGCTAGGTGACTATACTAGGATAATTCTGAAAAAAGAAAGGCAGAGAGTTAGTCACCAGCCAGATGAAAAGGAAGCAAGATGAGAATGCCTTACCTAGAAAAGGTACCAAGGCATGTGACTAGACATAGATAAGTTAATTTAAGTTGTATGATCTAGTTAGTAATAAGCCAGAGCTAATAGACCAAATAGTTTATAATTAATATAAGCCTCTGTTTATTTCTTTGGAACTATACTGTTGCAAGACTGAGAAGGTCAAAATTTTCCACCTACAAATGGTTCACAATGTTCATCAGTTGCATTCACATAAAATCTGAGAGAGCTTTAAAAGGCATATTAGACACAAAAAGCTCAGTTTAGCACACTTTATTCTCAGGTGGGTTTAGTTTGATAGAGTCATGCAAAAGTGTGGCTCCTTTAAGAGAGGGTTCCTGACACAGGGTTAGCAGAAAAAACCCTTTGGTTCTTTTAAGAGGCCCTGTTACTAAGCAATTAAATGGTGTTTATGAGCTTCTGGCGGAATGCTTCTTGGTGGTATCATGGATCTAGAAAACCTCAGAGTTGTGACAATAAAGGTGGCTCCTGCCAGTACATTGCCGTGAAGACAGACTTTCAGGATGTTGAAGAACAGAGCGTATCCAGCAGGCAAAGCTGCCGCTTTGATTTTAGTCTTACTGTTTAGCAGATTAAAGACTAGTGGTCAAAAAATAGAGTTACAATAAAGACAGATCGAGAAAAAACCTCTAAACAGTTAACATTGTGTTTAAAAATATGCGTAGCCTTGGGAGATTAAAAAAAAAGGATACAGAAAGGCCTTAAAAAGAAATAGATTAAGGAAGAAAGTCACATAAAGATCAAAGATATACAGAGTCTGGATACTGCATGTTATTGCATTTTATTTGAACTGTTTGATGGCTGAAGAAGGAGCAACAGCTGATAAAAGATGTTTGATTATAAATACTGCTGGATTAAACCAATTTATATATTTTAAAAATACCTTGAATTCAAAATTTAAGTCAAAACCTATGTTACTTTGGAAAACAGGTTCTGCATTTTTATTTGCAGGAAATAAGATGCTCTGTATTCATTCTGGATTAAGAAACATCAGGTTTGATCTAGGAAGACCTGCTGAATAATCTCCAGTAGGTGCAGATGGCCAAGATGACTCAGCATCTATATTTCCTTCAAGTTCTACATCCAGAACAGCTTCAAGGTTCCTAGTTGAGTTGATCCTCAGAGAATACTCCAGTCAGAATTTGACCACAATCTTAAATTTTCCCAGGGTTCTCCAACGATTTCTAGCATCTTTAATAAGCAGGAAGAAGTCAAGAAAACTATGCACACATTCCAAAATAGATTATGTATGTTTGTTTTTGTTCAGCTAATTGGTTATATGTTGCTATGGATAATGGTCAGAAGAAAAGTTAAACAAATGAGATTAGATTCAGATTTCTTGTTTTCTAAAGAAAGAAAGGGGAAATGCTGTGGGATATTGCTCACATATACTAAAGATTTGTCACTCATACTGGTTTAATAAAGCACTAAAAGACCAGTAGTCAGGCAGGAAGTATAGGTAGCACAAGAAGACTAGGAGAATTCTGAGAAGATGAAAGACAGAAAGTCTGTCACTAACAAGATGTAAAGGAAGCAAATTGAAAATACCTACTGAGAAAATGTACCAAGCCATGTGACTAAATATAGATATGAATTATGGGTGAATTTAAGTTGTAAGAGCTAAATAATAAGTCTGATCTTATAGGCCTAAAAGTTTATAAATAATGTAAAACTCTGTGGTTCTTTGGAACCACAGAATCAGGCAAAACAGAAAGTTGCATCTACATTTGTGGTCTCAGTGTATGAAAAACATCTCTATAGGACTTCTTGGACTTCAGAGTCTCCATTTAGAAACCAGGCATAATTCTGATAGGTCTGCCTTTATATGTTACCTGACCTTCTTCTTTTTCGGCTCTTAATATTCTTGCTTTATTTATTTTTTATTTCATATGTTTAGTGTTTCAGTTAATATATGTTGAGGGTATTTGTTTTGGTTCAGAGTATTTGGTGTTATGCAAGTACTATATTCCTTCATAGATATGCCTTTTTAGGTTGGGAATGAATGTCATCCTCGATGGTTTTGTTGAATATATTTTCTGTAACTTTGAGCTAGATAGAGGTCTGATTTTCCTGTTCCTTTTATTCTTAGTTTTGGTCTTTTCATGGTCTTCTAGATATTCTTGGTGTTTTATATTATGAATTTGTAAGGTTTGATATTTTCTTATTGATAAATCTATCTCTTGTATTCTGTTGGTTAAGCTTGCACCTGTGGTTCCTGACCCTTTAGCTCAATTTTCCATTTTCAGAATTCCCTCAGCTTGCGTTTCCTTTATTGCTCCTATTTCAATTATAGAGTATTTAACTGTTTCTTTAACTTGTTGAATTGTTTTTTCTTAGCTTTCCTGACTTTCTTTAATGGATTATTAATTTCTTCCATTATTGTTTGTTATTTCTTCCATTTCTATAAGGAAATTTTTCATTTTCTTTTCTTTCTTTATTTATTTATTTAAAAAAATTTCTACTTCCTCCCCTCCTCCCAATACCCTCCCACGCCCCCACTCTGTCTCCTCCTCCCTCTTCAGTCCTAAGAGCAGTCAGGGTTTCCTGCTCTGTGGGAAGTCCAAGATCTTCCTTGCTCCATGCAGGTCTTGGAAGGTGAGCATCCAAACAGATGAGGCTTCCACAAGGCCAGTCCATGGAGTACAATCAAAACTCAGTGCCATTGTCCTTGACTTTTCAGTTCATTTTCTTTTAAAGTGTCTCTATCATCTTTAAAGAGTATCCAGATTGGTAATTATACATACCTATGTTGATTCTACCTACAATTGGTGTAGTTGATGGCTGTGCCTCTGGGTGTCCTCTGATGCCACTGGGGCTTGTGGTGAGGTAGACTATCTATAGAAGTTTTGTCTGCTGTCAGGCTGTTGGGGCCCTTCCTCCAATTGATGTAGGTGGGGGCTGTTCCTTCAGAGTCCTCTGGTGTGACTAAGGATAGGGGTGTAATAACCTCATCCTCTAATTGGTGCAGGTTGTGTTTGTGACTCTCCATGGTGCTGTGATTCTATTTTCCTCCAGTCAGTGTAGGTGGGGGGCTCTGATTCCAGGGCCCTGTGATGCAGCGTGAGATGGTGGTAGAGTGACTTGGGCACAGGAGACTTTTCTGTTGATCAGCTACTATTTTAAGTAGGGTGTGGGAGGGACAGAGGAAGTGCCACATGACCTAGGCACTAGAGAGCTGGACTGTCCAGCAAGGAGAGTATGTCTGTCCAACCAGAAGAACAGCCAATTCCTTCTTCCTCCAGTCTGTGCAGATGGGGGCTGTGCTTCTGGGACTCTCTTATGCAGCTGTAAGTTGTAGGGAAGTGGCCTGGACTCAGGAGAATTGCCTGATGACTCACTACTTATGATTGTATCAGAAGTCAATCACTTTACCCTGTGCAATATGCAAAGCTGAAAATGCAGAGAACCAAAATATTCTATAAGTTGTAACATCCTCCTCCCTGTTTATCAAGAAACCAACCAAACAATCAGTGTAACACACTAACTCAAAAACCCAGTGAATAATCCCATCACTTAAGAAGTCATTCATATTAAAATGGATTGGGAAGATAAAGTGGGATTTTGTAATTATAAAAATGTTTCTAGATAGTCCTGGAAAAATGGCTTAAGGAGTAAAGAATTTGTCCTGAATTTGTAAGGGCCTGATTTCAAATCCCCATTACCAACATTGATGCTGTTCTGTGGTCTGCCTGCAATTTCAGCACGTGGGAGTACCTGGAAAAAGAGGAATAGCTAAACTAGTTTAAAAGGTAGGGCTTGTTTCAACTGAAACTAACAGGGTGGGGAAATCTAAGAATAGGTGTGACCAGAGGATTAGAGATAAGAGCAAGGTCAACTTTCAAGAACAGTCTCCTGAAGAGTTTGACTCAAAGGGGTAATGCTCACATGACACTTCAGATGCAAGATCCAAGTACAGGAAACCACAGGTCTCTCTGCTCTATTTATCAGCCTTTCTCAAGCACCAATCTCATTGCATTTTCCAGGCTACAGAAGTCTTTCACGTCGATGGCTGACTAATTGGACACTTCACCTCATCACAGACCAGCTTGCCACCTCCCATATGAAAATTGGAAAATAGGTAAGAGGTTTTTTGAAACCTTTCTCCCAAAGATTTTATCTCTTTTTCTTAGTCTATGACCATATAACTACACCTTGAAGTGGAGAATCCAAAAAGCCTAGGTGTTTCTTAAGAATCAGAGTTACAAATGCAACTCTTCTTCATTGTGGATTAGCAGACATGACTTCAGACATGAATCCTATGAGGTAAGGCAGTGCCCACTTCCTTAATTTCTCCTCATTCTTCTCTCATCTCAACTATTCAAATATTCTGTTATTTTGAGAATTAGGCCACATTACTCTACTTGGCAAGCCATATACTTACAGGCACCCTCTATATAAGCTGAGTTCTCTCAGTAACCCAGCGACCTGTGTTTCCAGAAATGGGAAATTTCTTTTTGTGTGTGTGGAAATGCAGCTCTGTAGGAAACAGATGGTCTAAAACTTAGTGACTGAAAAGAACAAAATTAGTATAGATTAATGATAATATACAGATTTATGGAAAATTAAACATGATATTAAACCCAACTCCAACTCAAGAAGAACACATGAAGTATGTAGATGTACCAACAGTAATAATCATCTGAACCAAGTGTTAGGTTCTACTGTGTATGCAGGTATAGTTGTGCTAATTCAGATATATGACTTTAAAGAGCTGAGTAGTGCCGGGCCTTAAAGATGGCGCCAGCTTCAGCCTTCCTCCTCCCTTCCCCCCATAGGTGAGTGCTCTCTAATCATAAACAACTTTATTTATGGCCAAGACTTGTGATCAGGCTTGCTTCCGCATAGGGGGCCTCTCCACATTTCCCACATGGCTTGCTGGAGTTGACTACCCAGAGGCTATTTAAACTGTGGGCTGGCTTTCCCTGGGGACAGAAGATTGTTCAAGGTTCCTGAATAAACTTCTGAAAGAAGAGTCAAGTGTTGTGTCTTCCTTGCTGGTCAAGGAGGTTGCAACATATAACTAATTTACTAATTTTCTAACTGAAAATTTGATTTCTGTGTACAATGTACTCTTACTACACTCCCTCCTTTCTCTTACCTCCATGTGATCCATTTTAACTTCCTTCTCCATCCCTTCTATACCCTTTCTCAGATGATCACTTTTGGTCATGTCTATAATATAGGAAAAGACAAGAGATATGTACTTAATATTTCATACCTGGAAGGGTGAACAGTTTGATTGGCAATTGATTGCTTTCAGGACATTAAATACAACTTCCCTTGGTCTCCTAGTTTTAGATATTTTCACACAAGTGTGCTATTTCTATGACAGGTTTAATTTCTCAAGTAAAAATGGCTCATGTCCATTCAGCTCTGCCCATCAGCATTCTTCATGTACCATCTGCCCTTGTCACTTGTCACTATAGTTTGTTGTATATGGACTCACTTCTTGTCCTGTTCATTTGGAACTCTTCCTCTTTTTGAATTTGTGTAACCTTCCAGAGGTCAAGTAAAACCAGCATTCTAGTTCACAGAATTAGTTTTTCTGTGCTTTAGTCTGTTTCTCAGACCTAGGCTTTGCACGAAGAATTCGTATGTTTGGTCTATAAAGTAAGTCTCACATTCCTTATAGTTTTCTTTTTTGTGCTTGTTTATCCTTTCCCACATTCTGGGCATTTCTGTACTCACTATGTATCACAGACTGTTCTTAAACTCATGAAATTCTTTCATTTTTTTCCTAGAATACTGGTATTCCACAAATAAGGTAACATGGTTGGTAGAAGGATTTCTATTACCCTCCACACTAGAGACCATCTTTTTCTCCAAACCCTGTAGAAGAACCTATGTGTCACAACACCCTCTACTTAACACAGTTTCCACTTCTTTCTCTTTCTTTCCCACATATTAAAATTTTAACTCATGAAGAATGGTAGAAATTCTGTTAATTTCATAATGCTCTGCCTAATTCTTCAAGGCCAGAAGTTCTCAGCCTTCCTAATAATGCTACACTTTAATACAGTTCCTCATGTTGGAGTGACCCTCCAAACATGAAATGTTTTGTGTTGCTGCTTTATAACTGTAAACTTTTTCTACTGTTATGAGCTGTAATGTAAACATATGATTTGGGGAATATATTTTCCAATTTATTTTTTGAAAAGCTATCTTTTCTAATTTTAAATGCCAAACCCATTTCCCACTAGTACTTCTCCTGCCCTTTCCATCGTTTCCCATCCCCATCCACTCCTTAGAGAGTAAGGCTTACCCTTGGGGAGCAAACAATATCTAGGACATTTTTTTTGAGGCAGGAGCAAAGCCCACCCCATTATATCTAGGCTGAGCAAGGTGTCCCTCTAGAAAGAATCAGTTACAAAAAGTCACAACAAGAATCAGGAATAAAGCCTGGTCTCACGTCCAGTGGTTCAACAGTGGGCCACAGCCATACCAGTGTCTGACACATTCAAAAGGCCTAGTTTGGTCCTATGTTGCTTCCCTTATTGTGAGGCCAGAGCTGGAAGGCTTCCATTAGCTCAGGCAAGTTGTTTCAGTGGGTATTCCTGTCAGGATCTTGACCTCTTTGTTCATATTCTCATTTGAACCATTTTTTTTAGTGGACTTTGGGAGCTCAGCCCAATGATCCACTGTGGTTCTCTGTATCTGCTTCCATCACTTGCTAGATGTAGGCTATTAAGATAGTCATCAATCTGACTACAGGTTACAGCTAATTCAGGTACCCTCTCCACTATCATTTAATATCTTAGCTGGGGTCATCCTTGTGGATTTCTGGGAATTTCTCTAGTGCTAAGTTTTTTTCCTAGCTTCATAATGATTCCCTCAATCAAAATGTCTCTTTCCTTGTTTCCAATCACTTGTCCTTCCTCCATCTTGACACTCCTCTTTCCTCTAGTTCTGTAGTTTCTCCTCTCTGGTTTCCCTTCTATCTTCCCTTCTCTCCCATCCCCACTCTCTCAATTTACTCAGGAGATATTGTTTATTTCCCCTCCTAAGTGAAGATCTATGAATGTTTCTCTTAGGGTTATTCTTGTTTCTTAGGTTTCTGATGTGGTGGCCTGTAGGCTACTTCTCCTTTTCTTTACAGTCAGTATTTGCCTGAGAGTGGGTACATACCATCCTCATCTTTCTGGGTCTGGCTTACCTCACTCCGGATGTTTTTTCTTGTTCCATTCATTTGCAATGCAAATTTCAAGATGCCATTTACTTTTTTTAAATTGCTGAGTAGGATCCCATCATGTAATAGTACATTTTCTTTATTCATTCTTTGGTTGAGGGACACCTAGGTTGTTTCCAGGCTCTATCTATTACAAATAATGCTCCTATAAACATAGTTGAACAAATGTCCTTGTAATATTGTTGACCATCCTTTGGAAATATGCACAAGAGTAGTATTTTTCAGTCTTGCAGTATATTGATTTACAACTTTTGAAGAAAACTCTTTACTTATTTTCAAAGTGGCTGTACAGGTTTGTATTCCCACCAGCAATGGAGAAGAGTTTCACTTAGTCCACATTCTTTCCAGCATAAGAAATTATTCATGTTTGTGATCATAGCCATACTGGTAGGGGCAAGATGGTTCTTCTGTTGAGATGAACTGTTCTCTGTGGCCCAAAAGGTTTGTTGACCGCTATTGATAAATCCCTTCATCAGCAGATGGGTCAAAGAAATGTAGTAACAATCTGCATTTCATTGGTCACTGAACATGATAGTGACCTTATGAAATCCATATTATATTTTATAAAATTTAATTTTTAAATTTTTTTCTCTCAGTGTTTGAAGGGTTAAATACGTACATTTTATAATCCATGTTCTTATTAATTTCATTTAGACAATTTATGGACCAATAGTATTTCTTAGAAGAATTGCTTAATAAACAATTATACCTTCCCAAGATAAGTATTTTTGCCTCTCTCTTCATCCAATGGAGTCTTAGTTCACTGGGTCTTTTTCCACAATAACTATTGGAAGGTTCTTGTCAGGTTTTATAATGAGACCCATTAACACCTATGCACATCTGAAAGTGGACAAAAATTGGCCTCCATTGATTCTTTCAACAATCCTTGCTTATCATTTCATAATCAAGTCTCTGTCTCTTTCCTCTCTTGGCTTCACAATAATTGTCCTCTCTCAACTGCTTAATCCCACATGACAAATTTCCAATGTAGTCCTCTAGACTAAGCTCTCTTGACATCAAACTTGCCTCAATTTATGCCATTTCCAGGAGCCTGCAGCATTTATTATTTTAATTATATATATTATGGTCCAATTTTTACAAGATATTATTTCAATTCTAAAATTGAAGGACGTGATAATTTCTATCAAAGTAAAAGTAAGAGAGCACAAAATGAACAGATCAAAGGAAACAAATGCACAGATTTTCTTACATTTGTGTGGCTGCTTGATTCAGAATCCAGTCAAAATAGGAAATACTATCTTACCACTCCTAATTTGCATATTCCCTCCAGTCAAAACTTTTTGTTCCACAGGTCAGTGCAGTCAATATATCTGCACCAAACTAAAAAATTTAGAATTCAGGTTGAAATTGTGTAATATAACCTTAGATATGTATGTTCTTAAATGGTTCTTACAGTTGAACAAACTAGCCTATACATTGTCTCATGTCAATTTTCATTTTTTCTTCTTGTGGCAAAAACTTCAACTTAGAAAAACTCTTGCTTTCAATGTAGCAAAGTCATGTTATCATAATAAGATCCCACACTATTTATTAGTGTTGTATTTTGAAAGAGAATGGCTACCATGACCTCATATATTTGAATCATTACCTTTAATTGTGTATCTGTTGGGCAGGAATAGGAGGAGAGGCCTTGTTGGAGGAGGTATGACACGAGGACTTGTCTTTGAAGTGTCAAATGCACAGGTCATTCCCAGGTAGCATTCCCAAGCCCGTGAATAAGATGTAAGACATCTACTAATGCACCAGTACCATTTCTGCTTACTTGTTGCCATGTGCTTTACTATGGTGGCCTTGCATTCTAACCTACTGTACTTGTGATCTCCAAAATTAAATGCTATGTTTTATGTATTGTCTTGATCATGCTTTCTATTCACAGCAATAGAAATGTAACAAAAGCAGAAGTTAGTTCTAGAGAATGTGCTATTACTGTAACAGACCTAACCAAGCTGCTTTTGTGAAGACTGCAGGAGACTATTGTAGTTTGAACTAGGGAAGTAGTTAAATGTTGTAAGTGGGACTTAACAGTTGATCCTACTAAGAAATTGAATGCCAATAATGCTGAGAGTATTGTAGACTATTGGAGACACAGATCAAGATTTTCAGAGGGGAATAATGTTAACAAATGGGCTAGAAAAAAATCCTGTGATATTTTGCAAAGAATGTGACTGCTTTTTGCTCTTGTCCTAAGAATCTGCTTGAGGGTAAATTGTAGAGTTTGAAAATAATTTTTGTTGGAAAACATATTGACTCTGCAATAAAAAAAAGAATGAGCAGGGAAAGAAGAAAGAAAGAAAAATGTAAAACTGAAGAGAATATGACACTAAGAAATTTAATGTTTGAGCTAAGTCTTTTACTCAAAAAGACAGCAGTGTAAAGAGAGGCCTAGTATTAAATCAAATAAAAAGAGTGCTGTTAATAGGGGAAGATCTTTTCTATTTACTCTATCAGCTCAAGAAAAAGAAATGCCTAAAGACACTCCTAAATCAAAGGAAAACTTGTTTAACATATCAAAGCATATGAAAATGCACTTGAAAGAAGGGTGTACATGTCATACAAAGTAGGTAGCAAATCTTGGTAACATCAGTCATGTGTTTCTGGACTTTGAAACAAGAAGGATGCAGGAATAAAGCAATTGTGGAATCCTCCCCCTTGGTGAAAGAAAGTCACAGAGGCCATCCATGTGGCAAGTGTGTCAATGAATATAGGCTTGGAAAGGTCACTGTGTGAAGCTGTGAAAGTGAAGCCTAGAATTCATGGAGGTCCCGGGATGTTGGATATGTCAGACTGTGTCATACCCAGCATTGAGAGTTACTGAGCAGGAAAGGAGCCTGTCAAGGGGATGACAGAAATGTGTTGCAGTGAGCAAAGCTCAATAGCAAAGCTATGTCAGCATTTTGACTTCAAAACGTGGAGCTGAAGAATTTGGATGTAGCCCTTCTAGACTTTGCTTTTGCTTTGACTAAGTTTTTTTTTTTTTTACTATTCCCCACATTTCTCTGTAGGCAGAATTTTTATGCTCTAATCATCTACTCCAAAATAACTGATAGAATCATAACATTATTTATAAAATATTGGACAATAGCTCAGGAATATTACCAGCTAACTCTTACATTTGAAATAACCCATATTTCAATCTGCACTATGCCAAAAAGCTCAAGGTTTGTTAACTCATTTACTATTTGTCCTCTTTCATCAGCACTGGTTTGTATCTCCTTTGACTTTACCTTCTGCCTTGTGTGTTCTGTTTCTGGCTGTTCTACCTATTCATCCTACAAGGCAACCAATGAGGGAAAAACATATTCACAGTCTAGAGAAGGAATATTCCACAGCATGTCCCTCTTTTGTCTATTTTAACAAATAAAGATTTAACTTTAGCATAGTAAAAGTATAAACAATAAAAGCAGTTATCAATAAGAATTACAGTTACAATATCCAGAGTCTATTTATATTTGTCAAAATTAGAGAAAATATTCTGTTACCTATCTTATCTTGGTGAGTTTAAAGTTTTATATCTAATTTACTTCTTGTCATAGCTAAAGATTAGTCTCTTAATTCAGACACCGTAGATGCTTTGAGTTCACGATATGGTTTCTTTTTATATCCTGCCTTCCTCCAGTCTTCACATCTGTCTTTTCTCACCTTTTGAGAAGACTGTGACTGTTCTTAACCTCCAGCTAGGAATCTTAAATGAATTACTCCATTTCCCCAAGCCACACATGTGACAGCTTTCCAGCGTTAAACTGATCATTCCTGGTTTTCTGTTCCATTTTCACTTTTTGTTTCTGCTTGGTGTTATCAAATAGTTTTTTAATCATACACTATTTTTTTCATAGTTTTCTTTTATTGAAATAGATTTCTCATAAAATATTCTGATCATGGTTCCCCAGCTCCTCTCAAATTCTTTCCACCTTCTCAATCATTTGAATCAATTCCTTTTCTCTCACTTATCAGAAAACAAAGAGGAAACAAAGAAAAGACAAAGGAGAATAAGAAAAAATCTAAAGAAACACAAAAAAGAGCAAAAGAAAGAGCACAAGAAATACCAACAAATACTGAGATACTTACACATTATCTCTCTCTCTCACACACACACACACGAATCCCAATCAAAACTGCAATTCTCACAAGAAATATAGAAAAAAGGTGCCCAGACAAACCATTACAAAACAAAAAACTCCCAACTCTACCATATTGAGCTAGTTTTGTTTTGATCATCTTCTAATGAGTATGAGGCATGCCCTTAAGTGTGATTTGTGTACACAGCAAGATTTTATTGAAGAAAACAACTATCTTTGTAGCTATCAGTTAATAATTAGAGATAACTTCTTGGTTAGGAATGAAAGCTAATGTCCACTTCTTTTAGTGCTGGGATGCCGTCTGTCTAATAATTGTACAGGCACTGTTCATGTTGCCACAGTCTCTATGAGTTGATATGTGCATCTGTCCTGTTATGTTAAGAAACCTTATTTCTCTGGTGTCTTCCACCCTCACTGACTTCTACATTCTTTCCATCTATACTTCCTCAACATTTCAGGGGATAGAAATCATGGAAATTTTTCTTTAAGGACCTAGTATTCCAAGGTCTCTCATTTTCATCACATTATCCAGTTTGGATCTCTATATTTATTCCCATGAACTCCAGGAAGAAGATTCAATACTGATTTCTGACCAAAATACCCACCAAGAAATGAGTCAGAATGTTGATAAGAGACATTTTATTGCTAAATTTGTAGCAGAGTATGAGTATTTGTTTCCCCTTAGTTCATGGCCTACCCAGTCCCAGGGAAATTACATTTCATGGAATAGCCTTCATTGCAATAAGATATTGGTTGATTACTCCTAAAACATTTGAGACCTTATTGCATTAGTGTATTATGCATGACAAGTCACTCTAGTAGAGCAAAGTATTTATATCTATATTGGTGTTCACCTTTCTCCTCAAGTAGAATACAGATTATCCTCCAGTAACATGAACACAAGTCAGTAAGGGTGAAGGCTCTAGGATGGCATCAGCTCACTACTTCATGTTCAATGAGTTATATTGGTGTTTTCTTCCGAAATAGGACCTTATCATCAGTTTGTGAAGAGCAATAAAAAGTTTAGAAAAAGTCCATTTATTTGAGAGTCTCCAATGTGTTTCCTTTGGCCAACAATTCAATTAAGCTTCACCCATTCTTGGCACTGAAGGTTTAATTTGATTGTAAGAGATATCTAGTAGTGTCTTTGTCTTCCATATTATTTGCTGATTCCATTTAGATTTCTAAAATATATGTATATATTTTAAAAAGTTTCTACTATAGCAGGTTTCCATTTGAGCCTTCAAATGATACAGTTTGAGCTGTCTCTCCTCATATTTCCTCCCTTACCTCTCATTTTAATGATCTATTTCCACCTCATGCATATGAATCCATTAGTTTGCCTTCTATTTTTCCCTCTAGGGGTATTATTTCCCTCCTCTCTTAACCCATACTCTATACCTAGCCTCTGTGGTTATACAGATTATATCTCATTTTTCAAATACTTAGCATCTAACATCCCCATATAAGAAGACTCAAATGATGTTGGTGGTTTTGGCTCTGATTGCCTCACTTGGAATAATTTTCTCCAGCACTGTTCATTTTCCTGTGATTTTCATGATTTTATTTTACAGCTGAGTGATATTCCATTGTAAAATGTTCCACGTAATCTTTATTCACTCATCCATTGATGGACTTCTATGATATTTCCAGTTTTAGGCTATATTGAATAAAGAAGCAATGAACAAGTGATCCAGTGTCTCTGTAGTAGGATTTAGAGTTCCGTGGGTATATGCCTGAGAATGGCATAGCTGAAGGTTAAGTGCTTCTATTCCCAAATTCCAGCTATACAGAAGTTTTTCAATTTTATGCAGTCCCTTTATTAATTGTTGTCCTTAGTTCCTGTGCTATCAGTGTCCTTTTCAGAAATTCTTTTTCAGTGCTAGTGAGTTCAGGATCATTATACCCTTTCTCTTCTATCAGATTCAGTGTGTTTGGTATTATGTTGAGGTCTTTGATCCATTAGGTGTTGAGTTTTATGCAGTAAATGATCTTGATATTGGGCATTGTGATACACCTACCCTTGCAGATTTTTTTTATTACTTCATTATTTATTTACACTGAATTTTTTTAATCTATCTGGTTTTTTGATTGTGTTTGTCTGGAATGCTTGCATTTGAACCTTAAAACTGTTCTTTCTAAATCTGAGAAAACTTGTATTGAAAATTTGATGTAAATTGTATTAAATCTGCAGATTGCTTTTTGTGAGGTAGGCATTTTTATAATGTTGGTCCATGAGAAAGGAAGATCTTTCCATCTTTTGATATATTCTTCAATTTCTATTTTTAGTATCTTGAAGTTTTTATTATACAAGTGTTTCATTAGCCTGGTAAATCTATTAGGGTTTCTATTTCTATGAAGATACAATATAACCATGGCAAGTCTTATAAAGGAAAGCATATAATTGAATGGCATACATTTCATACGTTCACTCTATTATCATAATGATGGAACGTGACAACTTGCAGGCAGACCAAGTGGTAGAGAATGATCTGAGTATTCTACATCTTGATATGTGGGAAAGAAGAAATGATCTGAGACATTGTATGTGTCTTGAGCATACCTAAGGCTTCAAAACACACCTTCAAACTGACTTGCTTCTTCCAACAAGATCATATCCTTTGTAACAAAGACATGTCTCTCAATAGTGCGACTCACATTGGGAGACATTTTTTTTCAGACCTATGTTGTAAGGAACACAGGAACCTTTGTTCCCTCCTGACCACCTGGATAACTTACACACAAAATTATCACACAGAAAGTGTATTCATAGAGCACATTAGCTCTAACTATATAATGGCTAATTTTTACATCTTAATTTAACTTATTTTTATTAATCTGTGTATTGCCATATAACTGTAGCTTACCAGCAAGATTTTAACCAGGGTCCATCCCAACATTCAGTTCTGTTTATTCTGCCTACCTAAGTTTTGCCCTATCAAAAGGCCAAGGAAGTTTCTTTATTCAACCATTGAAAGCCACACATAGACAGAAGGAACTCCTGCAACATTTCCCCTTTTTTGTTTAAACAAAAAAGAATAGCTTTCACTTTAACATAGTAAAATTACATATAACAAAATAGTTATCAAGCAAGAATTACAGTTACATTATTTAGATCTATTTTATCTTTTATCATAACAGTGGAAAACTATAACTATCTATCTATTCTTTAATTTCTTCAAAGACTCCAGAAGGATAAAATATTATCTAAGTAAACAGAAAGTACATTGCAAGCAACTTTCAAAACTCTAGAAGTGACAGAGACATCTCGCTGCCTGTACAGTCACCCAAAGATCTTTTGTACTGTTAGGGCATCCATCTTTAGCCTGCAGGCCCATAGTATCCAGCATACATTGACACGACACTGAAATTTTAAAGACATTCAGTCACTTTTTCTGTGTCCTGCAGAATGTCTCACAGACTTTTTTATGAAGCAGGAACCCTGAAGGATCATCTTACTTTTAGGCAAGTACAGCACTCCTCTCTCTGTGGGTTCTTTATGTCTAGTTTATGTGTCAGTCTAGCTAAGAGCAGTTTTTTTGTCCAAATGGCTAACAGAATCCATAAGCAGCCTCTTTGATGCCCATCTTCCTTTTGATGTAGACTGGTGCTGCCAGGAGTAGACACAGTTCATTGTCATGAAAAGCTCTAAGTTATTAAAACATTTTAAATGCCATATTCTGTAGTCTTTGAAAGATATGAAGGATGCCTATCTGAAATATATAAATACACATCTAGAAAATCTAACTAACATGACTCCAAACTTGACTATTATAGATGATTATCTATTAACCTAAATTTCTTAATTCTACATTACATATTTAAATGAACTACACAATCACAATACCTCAATCAAGAGCAGAAATACAAGATTGACCTTAAATTTATATCAATAAAGCAAAATACATACCAATGCAAATTATTCAAATCTATATCATATCCCCCTTTAAATATAAAAGAACATTTATAAACAATATTTGGGAATATGGGCATAGTTTTTTTTCTCTTTAAACTACTTCCTGAAATATGGGAACACTGTAAACCAGGTCCTTTATTGTATATCCTGTTTGCTAGGTCTATCTCAATCAGCAGTTGAGTGAAGTAAGTTTTTGAGGGTGTTTATAGCAACCTTTCAGGAGGGCATGGTCTATCATACCATATTGGTCTAGAAGCAATCCACAGGGTCTCATCTTCAATGAAAACAAAAGAAGAACCTCTTTTTCAAAGCACCATATCCTTAGACCCAAATTCTGAAGTCATAATACTTTTATATTATACATGGTGGTTTAGCTCTAAGCAACACAATGAAAGGTCTATTAGTACTTAGCTCCTTCACGGTAAAAAAAAATTCAAAGAAAACACAATAATATACAGAATCCAGACTCCCTGTGGATTTTCCATTTTTATGTGGCTTATCTTTCTTTACTTTTATAAATCTATGACTATTTGTGTTTTGTCTCTTTAAAGACTTTACCCTTTATAAAATATTACCTTTATTTTATGACTCTGTATTTTTTATTTTGTCTCCCAAACCTAAGTACATTTATTTAACACTGTGAACCATTTAGAGGTCGCTTATGTCTGAATCTGTCTTATTGTGAATCTGCAATTCTTTATTGTACAGGAACACTTTTTTTAAAGGCTAAGCTTTTCTTAAAAACTTAAGGTGTGCCATGTAGGGGTCATACAGTACTGCCTCTTTTCTGCCCAGTCTAAGCCTTAACTGAGCTGGTATTATGATAAATATGAGAGTTCCTGCCTGAGATCAGCACAGTTAAGCATTCTGGAGCCTCTCATGCCTCTGAGTCACTTGTGCCTCTGAGTCACAGGCAGTACCCCCCTTCCAGGCACACAGCAAGTCCAGTTGCCATCTGTAGCACTCTACTCACAAACCCCATCCAAATGCTCCATCTCCTAAAAGAGTTAGAAGTCGTGCTTGTTGCACAGCCCAGAAAGCTGGTATTTTAAAACCACTGCAGCTTTTTTACTGTTATGGCTGAATTAGGAAAGTCTCTCTAGGAGCTGTGGCAAGCAGCCAGCAAACAGAAAGAAGTTGTGTTAAACTCTGTATTTGTGTCTAGAATTAATTTTAAAGTCCTCTCAGATTTTATGTGGAGTCAGTTTACCACATTGGAGTGCCAATCTGTTGTAGGAAGTGTGGGTCCTTTGTTCCCTCCCAATCACCTGGCTAGCTTACACCCAAAATAATCACACAGGAACTGTATTCATTTAAACACTGCCTGGCCCAAGAACTCTAACTTTTTCTTGGCTAATTTTTAGAACTTAATTTGACCCATTTTCATTAATCTGTGTCTTGCTGCATAACTGTGGTTTACCGGCAAGATTTTAGCCAGTGTCCATCCCAGGCAGGAGAGCTATGGTGTTCTCCCTATCTCATGTTCCCATCATTCATTTCTGTTTACTCTGCCTACCTAGGTTTTGCCCTATCAAAAGGCCAAGTCAGTTCCTTTATTCAACCAATGAAAGCGACACATAAAAAGAAGCACCTTCTACACCAGACCTCCACAGTCAGAATTACCCCAAGATATTTTATTTTTGAGGAATATGTGAAAGATTTTGTATCCCTGATTTCTTTCTTGGTCCAATTGCCATTAATATATATATATATATATATATATATATATATATATATATATATATATATATATATATGAGCTACTGATAATCATGAGTTAATTTTATATTGAGCTATATTGCAGAACTTGCCAGCATAAAAAGTTTTCAGGTAGAATTTTTAGAGTAATGGAGACGTTTTTGAAAAGAATGACCCACTAGGCTCGGATATTTGAATTCTAGGTTGTCAGGGATTGTCACTACTTAAGCAGGATTAGAAGGCTTGGCTTTGTTGGAGGAAGTTTGTCAGTGAGGGTAGACTATGAAATTTCAAAAACTCTACTTAGGCCAACATTTTGCTCTTCCTATTGCCTGTGGATCAAAATGTAAAACTCTGAGTTGTTTTTCCAGCATCATGTCTACTTGTATGCTGCTATTTTATAGCCATGATAAAAATGGACTAACTGTAAGCAAACTGTAAGCAAACCCCAATTAAATGGTTTCCTTTGGTCATTGTCTCTTCAAAGTAATAGAAATCTGAGAAAAGCAGTCATTTAAAAATACAATTCTCTCATTCAAAAATACAGACATTTTGCTGTTTCTTTCAAATTTGTTTTTTCTTCAAGCACTTCTGTTGTCTTATTTCTCCAGCTGAAATTTGAAATACTATACTGAATATATATAAAAAGAGTGCATAATATAGACTTATTTCTTAATTTTGTGGAAATGTTTTGAGTTTCTCTCTGTTCTAGTGCATATTTAGTGTGAGCTTTCTTACTGTAAGTTGTATTATTTTGAGGAATGACTCTTGTGTCCCTAATCTCCATAGTAGATATTATGAAGGGTGCTGGATTTTTAAAAAGATTTTTATGCCTCTAGGGAGATGGTCATGTGATTTATTCCTCTCTATTTTGCTTATATGGTAGATGCATTTTTTATTTTTATATATTGAACTATTCTTTTATCTCTGGAATGAAGACTACTTGATCACCATCAATTTTATATTTGATTTATTCTTTTTATTTATTCTTAAATGTAACATCTGAGCATTTTGTTGAATATTTCTGCATCTTTGTTCACAAATAAAATTGGTCTGTAATTCTCATTCTTTTAGGATCTTTGTGTGCTTTGGATATCATTGTCAGTGTATCCTCATACAAAGAATTAGATAATGTTCATTCTGTTTCTGCTGAGGCATAGTGGCATTATTTCCTGAAAATCTCATACAATTTTTTTTACTGTATCTATCATGTCATTAGTTTTCTTTTAGTTTGGAAACAGTTATTTACTTCTTATATTGCAGGAGCTATTGTTCTCTTTAAGTAGCTTCTCTGATCATAATTTACCTATGGTATGGGTATATAGAGAGATAATTTCTATTTCTTTTTGTTTTCCATTTTGGTAGAGTATGCATATTTTTAAGGATGTCCTTATGATTGTGTGTATTTCCTGATGTTTGTAGTGATTCTCCCATTTTGTGCTTAATTTTGTGAATTTGAATTTTCTGTCTTTGCTGTTTAGTTAATTTGACTAATGGTTTATCAATTTCATTGACTTTCTCCAAGTATCAAGTCTCCATTTCATTGGATCTGCTATTGTTTTATTTTATATTTTATATTTCAGCTTAAAGCTTGATTATTTGCCATCCATTAGTTACCTGCTTTACTTCTTACCTTTTTTTAGAACTTTCACTTAAGGTTCTGATATGTGATCCCTCTAATTTTAATGTAGGTATTTACTTCAATGAAGTTGTCCCTTAGAAGAACCTCCATCATCCCTCATAAGTTTGGAATGTTGAGTCTACAGTTTCATTCAGTTCTAGAAAGTTCTTATTTCTTAATTTCTCTCTTGAATCACTTCTCATTCAATAGTGCTTTGTCCAGTTTCTATGAGTTTGTAAACTTTCTGTTGTTCATATTCAGAGTTAATCCATACTTGTCAGAGAGAATGCATGGTATTATTTCAATTCTCTTGTATCTGTTGAGGCTTGCTTTATGTCCACATATGTAGCCAATTTTGTTTCTCTTACGTACTTGTATATTCTTGTGTTTGATGGATAACTGTATAGAATTGCCTTAGCCTACTGGTGGCTTTCTACTTTAACAAGTATGTAGCATCCTTTCTTATAGTTTCTGCTTCATTTTGGTTTCAAGACTATTTTGCCAGATAATAAACTGTCTACACCTGCTTGTTCCTTGGGTCCATTGGATTAGAATATCTTCTTCCAATTTTTACCCTAAACTGATGTATATCTTTGATAATATTGTATGTTTCTTGGATGCAGTAGCAGGACTGTTTCTGTTTTTGAATTTAACCTGTTAGTCTAAGTTTTGAAAATTGAGAACATTGATGTTGAGAGCTATTAATGAGCAACGTTATTTATTCTTACTATTTTGTTGCTATGGTGTGGGTCCTCGTCCATTTGTATTTAATTATCTGGGTCTTTTTGTATGCATTGTTGTGGTTAACATCTTCAGATTGTAGTTTTCCTTCTACCATCTTCTGTAGAGCTGAATTTGTAGGTAGATACTGATGAAGTTTGGTTTAATCATGGGATTCTTTTTCTCAATCAATTATGGCTGCAATTTTTCACAGTATAGTAGTCTGTACTGACATCTGTGGTCTCTTAAGAGTTTGAAAAATATTCATCCAGGACTCTTAAGAGTTTGAAAAATATTCATCCAGGCTTTTAGTATCTCCTTTGAAGAATCAGGTGTTTTTCTAATGTTTCTGCTCTTAAACAATGTTTGCTTGTTTGCTGTTATTGTTCCCTACTAAATTTTTAATATTCTTTCTTTATTCTATTAACTTAGTGTTGTGAATATTAGGTGTTGTGGGTTATTTCTTTTCTGGTACACTCTATCTGTTGCTTTTTATACTGCTTGTTTCTTGACAGACCCTTCCCATTTTAGGTTATGGAAATTTTCTACTAGGATTTTGGAGGAGATATTTAATGTTCCATTGACCCAATTGTTTTCTTTCCTAATTCCTATTATTCTTAGTTTTTGTGTTTTTAGTGTCCATGTTTTTCTGGAGCTTTTCTGCCTGAATTTTTCTTAGACTTAAATTTTCCTTTGACTTTTGTCTCCATGTGTTCTATTGTATCTTTGATGTCTGGGATTCTCTCTTCCTTGTCTTATAATCTGTTAGTGAGGCTTACCTCAGAGGGTTTTCTTTGATTCCCTAAATTTTTCATTTACAGATTTACTTCAGTTTGGGTTGTCTTTAGTGATTCTATTTCTACTTTCATATCTTCAATTATTTTTATAATGACATTTTGTATGTGGTTTTAGACTTCATTAAGGTATTTATTCTTATCTCCTTTCACATCCTTGAATATATGCATGATGGCTATTTTGAAGGTTTTTTAAAATACTTCTACTATATTGAATTTCTTAAACTCACTGTCATAGGATTGAAAGATTTTGGTGAAGACATATTATCTTGGCTCTTAATGTTTGTGTGTTTGTGCTAGTGACTTGGTGTCTATGTTTGGGATGGGAGTAATTCATTGTGTGGATACTCTATTTTGTCTTTGTTGAATGAGTATTCCATTCTTTAATTTCTTTCGCACTCTATGGGTCTTAACAATGTGGTGACTGTGGGCTGCCTCTGAGTTCCAGGAACATCTGGTAATTGGTGTCCTGGATAAAATTTATGTCTAGGCATTGAGACTAACATTGATGAATAAATATAGGACACGTGTGGCATGAGAGGGTACTAGAAAAGTGGAAAAACAGGTATGTTCAGAGGTTCATTAGAGTCCCTAGAAAGTATTTTTTCTGCATTCAAATGTATTCAAAGTTATTTTCAACCAAATCTTTTGTATATATAATCACTCCCCTCAGAAAACAGAAGACATGAAAGAAAATGGTAACTGACATCTTCCATACAGACTCTTTAGAACTATGTAGCTATGTCTAAGATAAACACATAAGTATGTATTACCTGAGAAAGTATTGTTACAAGGATTGATTGGATGAATAGAAGTTAAAAAAATTCAAAATTGTCTCTAGCAACCATGTTTGTGGATACAGCCCACAGGAAAGGTAGTGTTCCATTCTTGGGCACTACTCTAGGGATTTATCTCAGTGTGATTCATTGGTTTCTGTGAACTTGTACCAGGTATTTAATTCTCCTTATGTGGTGTCACTTCTGTGGAATGATTTTACTGCCTTGAAAATTTAGAAATCCTAGAGAATTAATTGAAGTGAAGAAATGGGTGTATGTAGGGATTTTGTTTTAAAAGTTTATGGGGTGTGTTCTATACATAGGCATAGAGACTTAAACAGAAGGAAAGCTTGTTAGTAGTTAACACATGTAGGGAGATGTTTACATGTGACTCAGGAGTGCATCAACTTTCTTGTTTCAGGGGGAAAGAATCTGTGTTTCAGGTACTGACTACAGGATCCAGTGGATAATTGCAAAACCCTTATCCACATGCTGCAAATATTGTACTGCCATCTAGTATCAAGAGAAGCTGAGTTAAGCACAATTAATATAAGCTCAGGGTCAGAATTTGGCATAAAACATGAATATCTGGAAAAAAAAGCAGCCAGTCCCTGGCTCTAACCCCGACCTCAATCCTAAAATGGGTATCTTGCCTTCATGAATCTCAGAATGAGACTGTGTATTGAAAGTTGTTTTCTCCAAATTTATAATCTTCTCTGGGGCTTGGATTAAAGGTGTGCAAGCCATCATTAAAGGCATGCACCACACAGTTTCTGTGGCAGCTAGTGTGTTATGGCAAAGGTGTGTTAGATGGCTACTGAGATTACAGGTATGTGTTACCATAATCTGATCTATAAGGCTTAGCAGAGGGACTGTTTTAGTCTCAGATCTTCAGGCAGGCTTTATTTATTAAAGTACACCTGAAATGCAATTGAGTTAATTTTACTGACATTAAATTCTAAAAGTTATGATGCTGCAGAAGTCACATATTGATGGCGAACTGCAAGTATCTATAAGCCTCTTGTTGACAGTCACAGTCTACATGCATGTCAAGAATTTCCTAGAAACAGCACACAGGTCACATTTTTCATAGCTGTGTAATGGGTAACTTTAAAGGAAGAATGCAGGGGACTCAAGCTGTGATTGAGCTGATGCTGGACCTTGTGACATCATCAACATCTTTGTACACTAAGCCTTAGGTTCTCTGATGCATGTGCGCTGGAGGCTGCGTTTACAACCACAAACACCAGACGAGTCAGGACCTTATAAGGCACTGATTTAACTAAAGGGACATGAAGAAGTCATGTTCACAAATAGAGATACAAACTTTATTCACCACAGAAAATGAAAGAAAGAGTGACCTGAGAGAGGAAAGTTAACATTGTAGTTTTCCTTCCACTCATTATCCAGCGATGATGAAGGACTGCAGAGCATGTGGCTGATGCTTCCACCTGACTTTAATCTCTGATAGAGAATGCAACTTTGAAGGCGTAAGTCACAGACAATCCCACACCAGTTTGGAATTATGATTAATATAATGGTTATTTATTCAAAGGGGAAAAAACTTACAGATTACCGTCCCAGACAACAGCCCCTCCGCGCGAACAGGAAAGGAGTCCAGGGGCCGGAAACGGAGCCGGAAGACAAAGAGAGAGTGGAGGACAGCCGCTGCTTTTTTTAAAGGGAGAGACCACGCCCCAATGGGCTGGTAACTCAGCGGCGATTGGCTGAAGGAGCTGAAGGAACTCCCACAGCATCTCCCCCTTTTGTTTATGTAAGAGAGTTCTAAGCCTACTACGCAATTATATACAATAAGTACAAACCTACGAAATTATATACAATAAATACAAATATCCTATTCTAACTAGCTTAAGTCTTGTATAACAAATAACTTGGCCAAGTGATGAAAGGAAAGTAACTACATTTATATAATCTTCAATCCCATCGAAGATCTGAGAAGGGAAATAATGTTATCTGAGTAATTAGGAAGTGCAATCAAACAACTTCCAGAACATGTAACAAATCGCAGAGACAACTGGCTACCTGGACAAACACCCAAAGTCACATTTGCAGCGTTGAAGCAACCAACTTTGGCTAAGGCCTGATGTGACTGACATACCATTTTCAAAGGCAAGAAACTTCAAAACTATCTTACCCTGTCTTGGCAGGATATGACAGTCTTGTTTTATCCATTTACGGATATTCTGTAACTCTGTCAGTAGTTGAGGTATGAGCATTTCTTTACCCAAAGGCCAGTTCTGCCAAGAAGAAAGGCTCCAGGTGGAGTGTCTTTGGTGCTCAACATTCTCTCGGGCATAGATCAGTGTTGCCAGGAGTGATTGTGTCTCCCTACCATAGAACTCTGAATTAGATTAAAGGCCATTTTCTACAGCTCTTTGAAGAGGTTGAAGATTATCTATCTATACTGAATATAATCTCTATATATCTAAAGAACCTGATTAGTCTAATTATAAATGACAAACTTAGATGACTGTTGATCTATATAATTCTCAATATCTATCTAAATTAAAGACTGAGATAATAAACAAGTGTGCAATAATTGAGGACAATGAGACCTCCAAATATAAACAATGTGCAAGTATACATTGCAATATGGTAAATATATATCAATACATAAACAATATATAAGTATCTTAATCAGAGGTAGAAGTGTACAATGCAATATGGTAAATATACATATATCAATACAATATATATATACAAATACATAAAAATGTTTTAAACAGAGGTAGAAGCATGAAGCATGCATGCATAAAATAGTCAACATAATTTAACTTTGTATCAATATATAAGAATTGATACCAATATGTTTGTCTAAAAGCAATAACTCACAAGTACAAATCTGTTTATCCCATAATCCAATTATCCCTCCTTTTTTTTTTTTTGGATTCCTGTGCTTATAAAATTCCTCCCCCAACCCTCAACCATATACTAATTATAACCAACCCCTAAATGATGTCCCTAAACCCAAGGACAAACTTTATTGGGAGAGGGGACGTCGTTCTCTAGAATTACTTCCAGCTGTCATGGGGGCGACGTTCTTTCTGGGGGATCCTGTGAAAGTAAAATGATGGTTAAATTTCAAGATCAATGTCTTTTAAAATTGCAAATAGTCTCTGAGTATTTTGTGGAGGTCTGGCCAGAATGTTGTACAAGATGTGCACCATTTCAGCACGTTGGAACCGTCTTGTGCAGCTGGTACCCAAAACAGGTCTTGTAGTAGCGCTATCAGTATCATGACGTCATATCAACCAGGTGGAGTTGTTGTTATGGGGCCCCATCTTCTTCCTGGAAACTTCAAATGTCACTGTAGGAAAAACTCATTGTTCATTGTGGAAAACTTAAACATTAATTATATAGACATATACATGAATACCTATATTCAATGAGAGACATGATAGATATATTTAATGAAGGTATGATAGATATGAAGAAAAGTAAAGATGTTTTCTAAACTCATATTTCTTTCTGTCCCATATCATGGCTCTTGACATGAGACAGAAACTCCAGAAACTCTGGGTTTTTCTTTAAACAACAGGCTTGGAATTAGAGAGGGACTGAGCCAGAGTCCAACTCTAAAACCAGCTCTATAAATTTAGAAATATGATTTAGTATATGGTACTTACAGAACCTATTCAGTTTTCTTGATAGTCCCTATTGGGCCGTTATTTTCCATCTGTCAGTATTCAAATATCCAGGGTCCCTTGAACTTTTCAAAGATCAGTGTTTTCCTGTGGAGATAAGAACAGAACCCTGCCCCCATTCTATATGCTTTTCTTACCACCTGTATGGTTATCATCATTGTAGATGCTGTCATTTCTCCTTTCCAAGAGGTTTCTCCTCTTCAAATCGAACCTTTATTAATTTTGATGGTATCCACAATTTTTCTTCTCCTGTGGAAACAAGAGCAAAACCCCTTCCCCAACGTAGCACATCTCCTGGCTTCCATTGAGAGGTCAGCACGTCTTTGAAATAAACAGGTTGGTTTAGTTCAGAAGTTTTTTCCATTATCCAATGCCTCTCTGCTGCTGTTGTTCCTTTCTCATTAGCATTAAGAAAATTCAAGGTTAATAAAGCATTATGCAATCTATTTCTGGGGGTATCTTTCGTCCCTTTCTGTTTGTTTAGCATATCCTTTATAGTACGATTTGATCTTTCTATAACTGCCTGACCTGTAGGATTATTTGGTATACCTGTAACGTGTTTTATATTATAATAAGCAAAGAAGCGTTTCATTTTCTTAGATACATATGCTGGACCATTGTCTGTCTTTATTTGTGCAGGTATACCCATGATGGCCATAACTTCCAATAAATGTGTGATTACCGAATCAGCCTTTTCTGAGCTCAGGGCAGTTGCCCATTGAAAACCTGAATACGTGTCTATGGTGTGGTGTACATATTTTAATTTACCAAATTCCATAAAGTGGAACACATCCATCTGCCAGATTTCATTCCTTTGAGTACCCTTTGGGTTACTCCCTGCAGGCAACGGTGTTTGATTATAGAAAGAACAAGTAGGACATCTCTTTATAATGCCCTTAGCTTGTTGCCATGTAATGGAAAACTCTTTCTTTAAGCCTTTACTATTGACATGATGTTTTTTATGAAATTCTGAGGCCTGCAGAACGCTTCCAATCAATAATTGGTCAATTTCAGCGTTACCTTGTGCTAGAGGCCCAGGCAGACCGGTATGGGACCGGATGTGTGTTATGTACATTGGACAAAGCCTATTCCTAATTATGTCCTGTACCTCGATAAACAATGAAGTCAACTCTGTGTCATCTGGTATGAATTCAGCGGTTTCAATATGCAAGATAACTCTTTCTGCATATTGTGAATCTGTAACTATATTAAGAGGTTCTTTAAAATCCCTTAGCACCATAAGAATGGCATATAATTCTGCCTTCTGGACAGAATTATAAGGGCTTTGTTCCACCTTACTCAATTCTTCCGATTTATAACCTGTTTTCCCTGATTTATTTGCATCGGTATAAAATGTCCGAGCTCCAGTTATTGGAGCATCACGTACAATTCTAGGAAGAATCCAAGAAGTTCTCTTTATGAGGTTAAGTCTATCACTTTTGGGATAGTTGCTGCTAATTTCTCCCAAAAAATTAGCACAAGCTCTTTGCCATGGTTCATTATCTTCCCATAACTTTCTTATTTCCTCAGTAGTAAAAGGCACTATAATTTCTGCTGGGTCTATACCTGCTAGTTGACGAAGTCTCAGTTTACCTTTTATAATTAATTCTGAAACCTTTTCTACATAAGTTTTTAATTTTTTACTTGGTTTATGAGGTATAAATATCCACTCTAAAATAATATCTTCCCTCTGCATTAAAATCCCTGTAGGAGAAATTCTGGAAGGCAGTATGACTAGGATGGAACTAAGATTCGGGTTGACCCTATCCACATGTGCCTCCTGTAATTTTTCCTCAATCATTGTCAGTTCCTTTTCTGCTTCAACTGTCAATTTTCTGGGACTATTCAAATCCTTATCACCATCTAAGGTTTTGTTTAAATGAACTATTAGATCAGGTGTTATCCCAACAGCTGGTCGTAGACTGGAAATATCTCCTAACAATCTTTGGAAGTCATTAAGAGTCCGTAACCGGTCTCTCCTAATTTGTGCCTTTTGTGTTCGAATTTTCTCTAACCCTATTCTGTAGCCTAGGTAATTAATAGAATCTCCTCTTTGAATCTTTTCAGGGGCAATTTGTAATCCCCACCTAGGCAAAACTTTCTTTACTTCTTCAAACATACTTTCCAAAGTATCTTTATTTGAATCAGATAATAAAATGTCATCCATGTAATGATAAATTATGGACTTGGGAAATTGCTTACGAATTATTTCCAGTGGCTTATTAACAAAATATTGACACAATGTGGGACTATTGAGCATCCCCTGTGGGAGGACAGTCCATTGATATCTCCTAGTAGGCTGAGAATTATTATAAGTAGGCACTGTGAAGGCAAATTTTTCTCTATCCTTTTTTTGCAAAGGTATAGTGAAAAAACAATCTTTCAAATCAATAACTATAAGAGGCCATCCTCTTGGTAATAGAGAAGGCAAAGGAATTCCAGATTGTAGCGGACCCATAGGCTGAATTACCTTGTTGACAGCTCTTAGATCTGTCACCATTCTCCATTTACCAGATTTCTTTTTTACAACAAACACAGGAGAATTCCAAGGGCTGGTTGATTCTTCAATATGGTTAGCATCTAGTTGCTCTTGTACCAGCTGTTCCAAAGCCTGTAACTTATCTTCAGCTAGAGGCCACTGCTTGATCCATATTGGCTTCTCAGTTAGCCATTTTAAAGGTAGGGCTGTTGGTACCTCTAAAGGTTTGCTATTGGCTGTGTGTTCTTGTACAGCCTGAATGGCTGGTGACCTTTTTCCATAATACCTCATTATATCCTTCCCAGAATTGTGAGTTCCTGGAACTATAGGAATGTTAATCTGGGTATTCCATTGCTGTAGCAGGTCACGGCCCCATAAATTTATTGCAATATTTGCTATATATGGCCTTAATCTTCCTATTTGCCCTTCAGGCCCTATGCATTCCACCCATCTTGTGCTTTGTTTTACACGAGATAGGGTTCCAATTCCCAGGAACTGAACATCTACCTCATGAAGAGGCCAATTCGGATGCCAGGATTCTGGAGTAATTATACTTACATCCGCACCTGTGTCTAATAAGCCTTCAATAAAAATGCCATTTATACAGACTCTTAGCTTTGGTCTTTGATCGTTAATATACGTTTGCCAAAATATACGTTTACTCTGTCCTCCTGAATTTTTTGACTCATTCTCCACATGTAATTCATCATTTAGACCAGTATTACTTTTTACGGCAGACATTGGAGTTTTTAATTTTCTTGGTGAGACACATTTTCGACTGTAACTGGGAATGACTGGGCCACTTTTGGCTTGGGGGCCTGCGAGAGGCCCCTCAAGGTGTTTCCCGATGGTATCGGGTTGCCTTGTCTGTCTGTTGTTGACCTGCATTCGTTGGACCAATGTCGGCCTTTACCACATCTTCTGCATATACCTGAAGGCTGAGATCTCCTACTTTTGTCATTCCCAGAGGAGATATTATTCCTAGGATTTCTTTGCCTGCAATCCCTTTTCAGATGTCCTAATTTACCACAATTAAAACACCTGGTAGTTTGATGTCTCCTCATAGCTTTGGAAATCGCTTCTCCTACCCAGGATTCATCGTTATAGCTAAACATCTCAACATTCATTGTATGCTGTATCCATTCTTCCATTGGTGCTGATCTAGATCTTAAAGGCCCAATTATCTTTTTACATTCAGTATTTGCATTTTCAAAAGCTAGAGATTCAAGAAGTATTCGTCTAGCTTCTGGGTCTGTTACCCCTATGTCCAGAGCCTTAATTAATCTTTGCACAAAGTCAGTAAAGGGTTCTCTCTGTCCCTGCCTAACCCTGGTATATGATTCGACCCTTTTTGCTGGATCTTGTATTCTATTCAAAGCATTCAAGGCTGCTTTGTGACATAAGGACAGCACTTCTTCATCATAAAGAGCTTGGACCTGTGGATCAGCATATGCTCCTACACCAAGAATTTGATCTTGGGAAACCTCCACACCTTTTGCTCTTCCTTGCTGTTCCATATGTTTGGATTCTTCTCTGAAATAAATTCCAAACATCAAGGAAGGCCCATCATCTAAAACTGCAGACACTAGCTGAGAGAAATCATGGGGGGTAGCTCTGACATTAGAAGCCCAAGTCCTTATCATTTCCTTAACAAATGCAGAGTGCAAGCCAAAGTTAACGACAGCTTGCTTAATTTCTTTTAAATCATTCATTGCTATTGGTGTCCATCTAGCTTCTTTAACTCCCTTTGAGCCTTTGGAAGTTAACCCTTTGTCAGAATAAATTACAGGGTATGTTGTTAGGACCCTGGGTAAGCCAGTTCTAACAGCTGGTGGTGGCATTGTATCCTGTCCTTGTGCCTTCTTACTCTGTTCACCAGCTCCAATAGTTTCTTCAATCATTTCTAATCTTTTTATCATTGTATCCCTTAAATCCTGAATCTCCTGACCTACCCGTGTTTCTAGTAATTTCACTAAGGTATCAGTTTTTTGGTTCCCATTCTGGAGGTTCATTCTATCTGTTACCTTATCAAAACTTTGTGGTAACATCTGAACGTCAAATTCAACAGCCTGTACCCTTTCAGGTAACTTCCTAGTACCCTTGGACATGGAGTCAATTTTGTCTATCATAGTATCCACTTGTTCAGATAACCCCTGATTTTCAATAATTTTAATCCTTTCAACTAGTTGTTCAATATTAGTCCGTAAAAGTCGTATCTTTCTTAATGATAAAATATTGAAAAGAAAACTGAAACCTAGTAACAAGTAAATTAATATATTCCCATAGTCATATAAACCTTGCATGACATAATCCATTGTATTAATAAAGAAAACAGTAAAATTGGCGTTGGAAACAAAAACTGCCATATTACCTCTTGTCTAGTTGGTGGCGCTGTTGCCAAGTTGCGACTAGAACCACTGCAAAGGTGACTTAAACAGGTCCTGTTTCAGTGTCTGCCTTAGTATTTGTTAAAAACTAGGAAATATAAGTTGCTCAAGAAAGAAAGTTTAATTAAATCAATTCCATACACGGAACCAGAAACCCAGAATCCAGGGGTAGAAAAGAGCAACCCGGAAGCCGCGTATGCCTCCACGTGACCGAGTCGTTCTGATTCACGCCACTAAAGCGCCGCACTTACAAGGGAAATTTGAAAACAACTCAGAAAAGAGCAAACCAGGCAGGCAGAGACTGTCCCGAGCCTGTGGAGCTTGGGAGGCGTGGGGTTTAACTGAACTGCTGGCTCCACACACAGGGCACAGGCCGCAGCTGAGGGAGGTCTCGTGACTAGCCGAGCTGGTAGCAAGCAGTTGAGTGGGGGGGAAGGGGGGGTTCTACAACCAAACGTGGGGCGCCAGATGAAGGCGTAAGTCACAGACAATCCCACACCAGTTTGGAATTATGATTAATATAATGGTTATTTATTCAAAGGGGAAAAAACTTACAGATTACCGTCCCAGACAACAGCCCCTCCGCGCGAACAGGAAAGGAGTCCAGGGGCCGGAAACGGAGCCGGAAGACAAAGAGAGAGTGGAGGACAGCCGCTGCTTTTTTTAAAGGGAGAGACCACGCCCCAATGGGCTGGTAACTCAGCGGCGATTGGCTGAAGGAGCTGAAGGAACTCCCACAGCACAACTTCTTTCCACTCATATTCTTACAGGTTAGGGAGCTTTCAGCCATGTGGATAACTGACAGTTGTCTGTTCTGAATAAAGAAAGACATCATGCATCTAGTTGTCTGTATTACTTGCCTTTATTAATTTTTCCACATTCAGTGGGACTAGTTTGGTCCTATGCTTGTTCCTTCCCAGTCTGGCTGGAGTTGCTAAGCTCCTATTAGCTCAGGTAGACTGTTTCAGTGGGTAAACCCATCATGGTCCTGACCTCTGTGCTCATATTCTCATTCCTCCCACTCTTCAGCTGGAATTGGGAGCTCAGTCCAGTGCTAAGATGGTTCCCCTGTTTCCATCAGTTGCTGGCTTAAGGTTCTATGATGATATTTAAGATAATCATCAGTCTGACTAGAGGGCAAGTCAAGATCAGACCAGCCCCCCCCCCAATCCTCTATTACTTAGGGTCTTAGGCGGGGTCATCCTAGTGGATTCCTAGGAAATTCTCTAGAGCCAGGTTTCTGCTAACCCTATATTGGCTCCCTCAATCTATATAGCTCTCTCCTTGCTCTCATCTCTGTCCTTCCTCCATCTCGACTATCCCATTCCCTCAGGTTCTCCTCAACCCTCCCCTCTTTTCTCCTCTTTCCCTCCTACCTTCACTTCTTCCTCCCCAACAAACATACATTATCCCAATTTTGTCAGGTGATCTTGTTTGTTTCCAATTTCCAGGTGGGGCTTTATATGTTTTTCTTTGAGTTTACCTTATTACGTAGCTTCTCTAGGATCGTGAATTATAGGCTCAATGTCATTTGTTTATGGCCTGTATCCTTTTATGAGTGAGTACATATAATATTCATCATTTTATTTATAAAAGTTTATTAATTTATAAAAGTTTCCATTTCTGCCCGTTCTACCAACACCCTTCCACTCCCCCCACACCCTCTCCTCCTCCCTCTCCTTCCCTAAGAACAGTCAGGATTTCCTGCCCTGTGGGAAGTTCAAGTTCCTCCCCCCTCCCTCCAGGTCCAGGTAGGTGAGCATCCAAACAGACTGGATCCCAAAAATCCAGTATATGCAGAGGAAACAAGTCCCAATGTCATTGTCAATGGTTTTTCAGAAAGACCCTGTGCCATCCACATTCAGAGAAATCGGCCACATTCAGGGAATCTGGATGGATCACGTGCTTGTTCAGTCCCAGTCCAACTGGCCTTGGTGAACTCTCATTAGATCAGTCCCCTTGTATCAGTGGGTGAACGCAGTCCTCACAGTGCTGCCTTTCTTGTTCATGTTCTCCCTCCTTCTGCTCCTCAGTTAGACCTTGAGGGCTCAGTCCAGTGCTCCAGTGTGGGTCTCTGTCTCAATCTCCATCCATCAACGGGTGAAGGTTCCCTCTGGTCTTGACTTCTTTGCTCACGTTCTCTTTCCTTCTGCTTCTCGTTTGGACCTAGGGAGTTAAGTCCAGTGTTCCAATGTGGGTCTCTGTCTCTATCTCCATCCATCGCCAGATGAAGGTTCTATGGTGATATGCAAAATATTCATCGGTATGGTTATGGGCCAAGGCCGGTTCAGGCACCCTCTCCTCTGTCCAGAGAACAATCTGGGGATCTCTCCTTGGACCTGGGATCCCCTTTATAATCAAATCTCTTGTAAACTTTAAAATGACTCCCTTAGTTGAGATATATACTTCCTGATCCCATATCCATCCTTTCTCCCTCCCCCCCAATCTCAATCCCCGGAGCATTCCCAATTCTTCCCCTACATCCTTCTCTCTAACACTCTCCCCTTCCAACAACCACCCTACCCCCCCATGCACCCGAGGTTGCCTGTCACTCTTGTCTAATTCCAATCTTCAGGAGGATAACTACATGATTTTCTTCAGGTTCAGCTTCTTATTTAGCATCTCTAGGATCACAAATAATAGGCTCAAAGACCTGTAATTATGGCTAGAATCCAGTTATGAGTGAATACATACAATATTCCTCTTTTGGGTCTGGGTTACCTCACTCAGTAAAGCGTTTTCTATGTCCATCCATTTGCATGCAAAATTCAAGATGTCATTGTTTTTTACCACTGAGTAAATCTCTAATGTGTGTATGTTCCACACCTTTTTTAACCATTCTTCTATTGAGGGGCACCTAGGTTGTTTCCCTGTTCTGGCTATTACAAATAGTGCTGCTATGAACATAGTTGAACAAATACTTTTGTGGTTTGATAGGGCATCTCTTGGGTATATTCCCAAGAGTGGACTTGCTGTATCTTGAGGGAGGTTGATTCCCAGGTTCCTAAGAAACCGCCACACTGATTTCCACAGTGGCTGCAAAAGTTTGCATTCCCACCAACAATGGATGAGTGTTCCCCTCATTCCACATCCTCTCCAGCATAGGCTATCATTGGTGTTTTTGACTTTAGCTAATCTGACCGGTGTAAAATGGTATCTCAAAGTTGTCTTGATTTGCATTTCCCTGATCACTAAGGATGTTGAGCATGACCTTAAGTGTCTTTTGGCCATTCGAAGTTCTTCTGTTGAGAATTCTCTGTTCAGATCAGCACCCCATTTTTCAATTGGGTTAATTAGAGTTTTAGTGTCTAGTTTCTTGAGTTCTTTATATATTTTGGAGATCAGGCCTTTGTTTGATGAGGGGTTGGTGAAGATCTTCTCCCAGTCCGAAGGTAGCCTTTTTGTCTTACTGACGGTGTCCTTTGCTTTACAGAAGCTTCTCAGTTTCAGGAGGTCCCATTTATTCATTGATTCTCTTATTGTCTGTGCTACTGGGGTTCTACCTAGGAAGTGGTCTCCTGTGCCTATGTCTTGTAGACTACTTCCGACTTTCTCTTCTATCTGGTTCATAGTGGTCAGGTTAATGTTGAGGTCTTTAATCAATTTGGACTTGATTTTTGTGCATGGTGATAGATATGGATCTACTTTCATTCTTCTACAGGATGACATCCAGTTATGCCAGCACCATTTGTTAAAAATGCTTTCCTTCTTTCATTGCATACCTTTAGATCCCTTGTTGAAAATCAAGTGTTCATAGGTTTGTGGGTTAATATCTGGGTCTTCTATTCGATTCCATAGGTCATCTTCTCTGTTCTTATGCCAATACCAAGCTGTTTTCAATACTGTAGCTGTGTAATAGAGTTTAAAGTCAGGGATGGTTATACCTCCAGCAGTTCCTCTATTGTATAAGATTGTTTGAGTATCTTGGGTTTTTTGTTTTTCCATATAAAATTGATTATTATTCTCTCAAGGTCTGTGAAGAAGTTTGATGGGATTTTGATGGGGATTGCATTGAATCTATAGATTTCTTTAGGTAGAATTGCCATTTTTACTATGTTGATCCTCCCAATCCAAGAATAGGGGAGATCTTTCCATTTAATGGTATCCTCCTCAATTTCTTTCTTCAAAGACTTAAAGTTCTTGTCTAATAGTTCTTTTACTTCCTTGGTCAGAGTTATCCCAAGATATTTTATGCTATTTGTGGCTATCGTGAAAGGTGATGTTTCCCTGATTTCCCTTCCGTCTTCTTTATCCTTTGTGTATAGGAGGGCAACTGATTTTTTGGAGTTGATCTTGTATCCTGTCACATTACTAAAGGTGTTTATCAGCTGTAGGAGTTCTTTGGTAGAGTTTTTGGGGTCGCTCATGTATACTATCATATCGTCTGCAAATAGTAAGAGTTTAACTTCTTCTTTTCCAATTCAAATCCCCTTGATCCCCTTATGTTGTTGAGTTGCTATTGCTAGAACTTCAAGCACTATATTGAGGAGGTGTTGGGAGAGTGGACAGCCTTGTCATGTTCCTGATTTCAATGGAATGTCTTTGAGTTTCTCTCCATTCAATTTGATGTTAGCTCTCGGCTTGCCATATATTGCTTTTACTATATTTAGGTATGATCCTTGTATCCCCAGTCTCTTCAACACCTTTATCATAAAGGGATGTTGAATTTTGTCAAATGCTTTTTCTGCATCTAATGAAATGATCATATGTTTTTTTTTTCTTTCAGTTTGTTTATATGATGGATTACATTGATAGATTTGCATATGTTGAGCCAGCCCTGCATCTCTGGGATGAAGCCTACTTGATCATAAAGGATAATTTTTCTAATGTGTTCTTTGATTCGGTTTGCCAGGATTTTGTTGAGAATTTTTGCGTCGATGTTCATTAGTGAGATTGGCCTGTAATTCTCTTTCTTGGCTGTGTCTTTATGTGGTTTTTGTATCAGGGAAACTGTAGCTTCATAAAAAGAGTTTGGCAATGACTCTTCTGTTTCTATATTGTTAAATACCTTAAGGAATATAGGTATCAGCTCTTCTTGGAAGTTCTGGTAGAATTCTGCATTGAAACCATCTGGCCCTGGGCTTTTTTTGGTCGGGAGGTTTTTGATAACAGCTTCTAATTCTTCACGACTAACAGGTCTCTTATGATTGTTCACCTGGTCTTGATTTAACTTTGGTAAATAGTATTTATCTAAAAACCAATCCATTTCTTGTACATTTTCCAACTTTGTGGCATATAAACTTTTGTAGTAAGATCTAATGATTCTCTGAATTTCCTCTGTGTCTGTTGTTATGTCCCCCTTTTCATTTCTGATCTTCTTAATTTGAGTGTTCTCTCTCTGCGGTTTGATTACTTTGGATAGGAGTTTGTCAATCTTGTTGATTTTCTCCAAGAACCAACTTTTTGTTTCATTGATTCTTTGGATTGTTTTCTGTTTCTATTTTGTTGACTTCAGCCCTCAGTTTGATTATTTCCAGTCTTCTACTCCTCCTGGGTGAGTCTGCTTCTTTTTTTTCCATAGCTTTCAGTTGTGGTGTTAAGTCTCCAATGTGTGCTTTCTCCATTTTCTTTAATTGGGCACATTGTGCTATGAACTTTCCTCTTAGCACTGCTTTCATTGTGTCCCATAGGTTTGAGTATGTTGTGTCTTTATTTTTTTAAAATTCAAGGAAGACTTTAATTTCTTTCTTTTTCGTCCTATACCCAGGGGTGATTCAGTAGTTTACTGTTCAGCTTCCACGCGTTTGTAGGCTTTCTGGTGTTTGAATTTTGTTGAATTCTAACTTTATTCCATGGCGATCCAGCATAACACAGGTGGTTTCTAATATTTTTTTGTTTCTGTGAAAGTTTGCTTTGTTACGGAGTATGTAGTTAATTTTCGAGAAGGTTCCATGAGCTGCAGAGGAAGAGGTATATTCTTTTCTTTTTGGGTGGAATGTTCTATAGATATCTGTTAAGTCCATTTGATTCATTATCTCTAGTAATTCTCTTATTTCTCTGTTGAGTTTCTGTCTCATTGACCTGTCCATTGGTAAGAGAGGTGTATTGAAGTTTCCTACTATTAGTGTGTGTGGTTTGATGACTGCCTTGAGTTCTAATAGTTTTTCTTTTACATAAGTGGGTGCTTTTATATTAGGGGCATAGATATTCAGGATTGATACTTCCTCCTGATGAATTGTTCCTGTTATGAGTATGAAATGTCCATCTCCATCTCTTCTAATTGATTTTAGTTTGAAGTCAATTTTGTTGGAAATTAGAATGGCCACACCCGCTTGTTTCTTAGGTCCCTTTGCTTGGAAAACTTTTTCCCAACCCTTTACTCTGAGTAGATGTCTGGTTTGCAATTTCCTTCTAATACTTTCTGTTAGGCTGGATTTGTGGCTACGAATTGTTTAAATTTGTTTTTATCCTGGAATATTTTGTTTTCTCCATTGATAGTGAACGATAGCTTGGCTGTGTATAGTAGTCTGGGTTTACATCCATGATTCCATAGATTCTGCAGTATCTCTATCCAGGACCTTCTGGCTTTCATGATTTCCATAGAGAAGCCTGATAGGTTTACCTTTATAAGTTACTTGACCTTTTTCCTTTGCAGCTCTTAATATTCTTTCTTTAATCTGTATGTTTTATGTCTTGATTATTATATGGTGAGGGGATTTTTTTTTGATCCAGTCTATTCGGTGTTCTGTATGCTTCTTGAACCTTCATAGAAATATCATTTTTTAGATTGGGAAAGTTTTCTTCTATAATTTTGTTGAATATTTTTCTGGGTCTTTGATCTGCAATTCTTCTCCTTCTTCTATCCCTATTATTCTTAGATTTGGTTTTTTTATTGTGTTCCAGATTTCTTGAATGTTTTGTGAAGAGAATTTGTTGGATTTGCCGTTTTCTTTGACCAGAGCGTTTATTTTCTATATGGTATCTTCAGAATCTGAGATTCGTTCTTCTATCTCTTGTATTCTCTTGGTTATGCTTGATTCTGTAGTCTCTGTTTGTTTACCTAGGTTTTCCATATCCAGCCAGTTCTCAGTTTGTGTTTTTTTTATTCCCTCCATTTCAGTTTTCAATTCTTGAACTGTTTCCTTTACCTGTTTGATTGTTTTTTCTTGGTTTCCCAGTGTATCATTCACAGATTTACTCATTTCTTCAAACTTTTTATTATACTTCTCATCCATTTCTTTATTCATTTCTTCAAACCTTTTGTTATACTTCTCATCCAATTCTTAAGGGAGTTATTCAAATCCTGTTTAAGGGACTGTATTGCTTTCATAATGGCATTTTTTTCAGCTTCTTCTGGATTAAGGTGTTCAAGTCCTTCTATTGCAGGGTCATTGGGATCTGGTGTTTTCATGTTGTTTCTCAGATTGTTGGAGGAGGTCTTGCCTTGACGTCTGCCCATCTCTTCCTTCAAATGCTCTCTATTGGATCTTCTGGTACCGGGTCAGATTCCCTTTTTGGGCAGGGACTTCACCAACAGAAGGCCTACCTTTACTCAGGCAGGCTATTGAAACACAAGCACTCCCTCCTTTTGGCTTGCACCTACAGCCCAGGCCCAGTGCACAAGGCAGCTGAGCTGGGGAAATTTTATGGCCCCAGGGAGAAGGGACAAATACAGGAAGGTGTACCTGGATGGAAGCTGGCATGGCAGGCGGGAGAGCTTAGCAGGTTGGAGCCACCACTACAGGGTGACCTGGGAATCTAGGGGGTCGGGGAAAGTCTGAACTCTTCCTCACAGGGCTCATGTCGCCGGCCAGAAGCAAACGCACCCCTCCGATGGCTGTCTGCTTGAAGTCAGTGCCCCTTGCTGGTCAGGAATTTCGCTGAGCTGACACAGGGCCCACCTGTCCTCAGGCAGGCTTTTAAAACACAGGAACTGCCTCCTCCTGGGATGCACCTACAGCCCAGGCCCAGTGCAGAAGGCAGCTGAGCTGGGGAAATTTTATGGCCCCAGGGGGAAGGGAGAAATATAGGAAGGTGTACCTGGATGGAAGCTGGGATGGCAGACGGGAGAGCTTAGCAGGGTGGAGCCACCACTGCAGGGTGACCTGGGAGTCTAGGGGGTTGGGGAAAGTCTGAACTCTTCCTCGCTGGGCTCCTACCGTGGGCCAGAAGCAAACTCACCCATCCGATGGCTGTCTGCTAGCAGTCAGTGCCCCTTGCTGGTCTAATATTCTTCTTTTAAGGTCTAAGTTACCTCACTCAGGATAGTGTTTTCTAATTCCATCTATTTGCATGCAAAATTCAAGATGCCATTGTTTTATTACTGCTGTGTAGTATTCTAATGTGTAAATTTGTCACATTTTCTTTATCCATTCTTCGGTTGAGGGGCATCTAGGATATTTCAATGTTCTGGCTATTACAAATAATACTAGTAACATAGCTGAACAAATGTTTCTGTAGTATGATTGAATATCTTTTGGGTATATGCCCAAGAGTGGCATTGCTGGATCCTGAGGTAACTTAGATTGTGCTTGAACTCATAGAACTCTCCATAGCCCTCCTCTATTGTCTGATATTTCTTGATTTTCTCTTTCTACGAATTTCATTTTTTCATTAAGGGAGTGGGAAGATCAGTTAACCTCAAATCAATGCCTAAATTTGGGCTGAAACACCTTAAGGCCATAAATATCATCATTTTTTGTACATTCCTGGGTTTGAGATCACGAAGTTCATCATTAGTCATCTTGCAGCATAAGTCATTATTTCAAACACACTAGACTTTTCCAATGACAGAAAGCTCAGCAATAAAATTTTCTTCCTTTTGTATATTTTTTTTTAGTATTAACTTGCTCTAAAATTTATGTAAAACATTTACTCTCAATCTGAATCTACTCTTTGGTATATGATTAACTTATTCATTTGTTCAGTGTAAAGTCTTGATTCCCCACTGTGTCTCATTAGAGAGATGTATAATTGTGATATAGCAACCAACAACAGAAATATGCTTAATATCTTCAATGACTTCCATGATTTCTAGTTTCAAATCTGAAATGGAGACTTATTAGCCTTGGTCTGTACATTTGCTTCTTTTCATACTGGTCTTAGCAAGATTTGTCATTTCCTTCATGACTTTCTCTCATGATTTCCATATTTTCCCATTTGGCAACCTTCCCTGCCAGGACTGAGACTAGCTGATGGTCATGCTTCGGGCTTCCAAGTTCCTGTACCAGAAAGGAACCAGTTTTAGGACAGAAAGAATTTGGACTTCATGGCTCTGTTTCTTTCTCACATGGACAGTTACCCTGAATGTCTCTACTGGACCACCGTCTACTCTTACATGAGTATAGGGCATGGGTTGTAGATAGCCCAAAAATACAGATTGGATTCAAATTAATGCTTCATACATATTTCATTTGATAAATTATTTAATCTACCCAATCCTGTTTCTATTCCTCATGAACCAGCTCAGTCATTATCACAGAGCAGGGTAGTCCTGGGAATCAAAGAGTGCACAGCATGTGCTCATGTCCTTTATTTTTTGTTGCAGGAGCACTAGTGGAGATTTCCTAAGCATGGATTCCAACATCTCAACCTGGGAGACTACCATCACAGCACCAAATGGAAGCATCCACTCTGCTTCTTCACATTGTGAAATCATGTTCCAAGCCATAAATTATCTTTCCCTCATCTTTTCCCTGGTTGGGATAGCAGGAAATGCCATTGTGTTGTGGATTCTGGGCTTCCAAATGTGCAGGAATGCCTTCTCTGTGTATATCCTCAACCTGGCTGTGGCTGACTTTCTCTTCCTGAGTTTTCAAATTGTACATTGCCTTTATTATGTCTTTCACATCTTCTTCATTTCCATCAACATCTATGTATTTCTCACTGTTGTGAAAAAATTTGCTTATCTTTCTGGCCTGAGCATTCTCAGTGCCATTAACGTTGAGCGCTGCCTGTCTGTTTTGTGGCCCATCTGGTATCGCTGTCGACGCCCAAGGCTCACATCAGCTGTCACATGTGCCTTGCTTTGGATTCTGTCCCTGCTCTTGAGTCTCCTATATGGGGAGGCATGTGGCTTCCTTCTTAACAGTAATTCATTTTTGTCATGTGATGCATTAATTTATATCTCAAATTATTGGACAATTGTTTTATTTGTGGTTCTCTGTGGGTCCAGCCTCACCTTGCTGGTGAGGATAATCTGTGGCACACAGAGGATCCCTGTGACCAGGCTGTGTGTGATCATTGTACTCACAGTGCTCTTCTTCTTGATCTTTGGTCTCCCCTTGGGCATCTACTTTCTCCTCTACCAATGGTTTGAACAAATGGATTATGTTAAAATGTGTGATCTTCATGTGACAGTACTTCTATCCTGTGTTAACAGCTGTGCCAACCCCATCATTTACTTCTTCATTGGCTCCATCAGGCACCGCAGGTCCCAGCGGAAGTCTCTGAAGCTGTTTCTTCAGAAAGCCTTGCAGGACACTCCTGAGGAGGAAGGTGGAGAGAGGGCCTGTTCAAGAGAGACTGAAGAACAGCTGTAGTGCAGTGGCTGAGAAATGCTTTCATGAGACAGAAGCAGTTTTGAGAGAGAAATTTTTTTCCCATATGTGTGGATTATTTTCACAACCTTGTTCAGTTTTTCACCTGACTTCAACCAGTTTTTAAAAAGAACAACCGTTTGTGTGGAAGTGGAGTGACCCAAAACTTTTTATGCAAGCACTGACTGCAGCATTTCTGAAGTTTTCTTACACAGGGCCCCATCAAGTCCATTTAAAGGGGCTCTCTTTAAGTGCTCTGGGTATATGGATTGCTCCCACTGATGAGAAATCCCTACTTCATCATAAGGCATAAAAAGTGCAGAAATGATTTACATTTCTTATGCACTTAAATTTATAGCAGTTAAATAATTGCTATAGTTTACTAAACTTTTTTCACAGCATTTTTCCTTGTTTCAAGAGTTAAACAGATATACCTTACAATGCCAGTTCTTATTAATGTCTATAGGTTTTCAAGAATCTATGTAGCTATGATCTTTCTTACAAAAATTGTTTAGTAAACAAATATACATTTTCAAGAGAACTCTATCTTAAATCTCTTCTCACTAAGTGGTTTCCTTGCCTTCAAATTCACTGTTCTGTCTTTTTCCACATTGAAAGAGTCTGGTCAGGTATTGTAATGAGATCTGTCAATCTCCTTGCATATCTGAAGGGAGAGGGAGAATGTCATCTGAGGTTCCCTTCACAAGGCCTTGCTTAGCATTCCTTGGTCAATTCATTTCTCTTCCTCTCTTCTTTGCCATGATCTCCCTCTCCCTGAATGCCTAATTCTTTAAGACTAATTTCCAAAGAAGTTCTTTAGGACAGGTTCCCTTGAAATCAACCATGCTTCAAATTTATGTGGTCCATTAGCAGAGCCCACAGCTTTTATTTCTTGAATTATGCTTATTTTAGTAACATTTTTCTATAAAATGCTGTTCCAATTTTAAAGCTGAAGTATGTGATAATTTCAATGGAAGCATAATTAAGAGAGCATAGTATGGATATATAAAAGAGGAAAACCCAAGAAATTTCCTTAAGCAATTGTGAGTAGAGGACTGAGAATCAATAAAGGCCCACAAGGTCTCTTACTCTGCTTATTCCATGTCCTATTCAGTCATAACTCTTTGGATCAGAGGTCAGTACTCTACAAATTTCTATCCTGAACTAAAATTTAGATTGCAAATTGGAGGACAGTAACATGACTATTGGTAAGCATGTTGTGGAATGATCGTTAACATTTGAACAAACTAATGTATACATTATCTCCTGTAAATATTTTTTTTCTCCTTGTGAAAAAGCTTCATTTTTAGCAAAAGACTGTGTGCAATACACTGCTATTGCATAGAGATCTCACGCTGTTTATTACTGTGGTAGTTTGAATGACAATGGCCCCTGTAGTGAAGTGTATTTGAATTCTTGGTCCCCACTTTGTGGAGCTGTTTGGAAATGATGAGGAGGTGGGACCTCATTGTGGGGGAAGTGTCACTGGGCTGTATTTTAAGGTTTCAAAAACCCACTTTATTTCTATTTCCTCTCTTTCTTTCCTACATTCTCTCTTTTTCTTTCTCTCCCTTTGTATTAAGCTAGTGGACACACTCAACTATTTCCTCAGTACCATGCCTGCCTACTTCTTTTTCCGCCACCACGCTTTTTGATACAACTAAAGCCTATGGATGCCAGTGAGTGAATTGTTCTGGTTTGAATAGAATGAGCCAAATAAGCTTTGATTGATTGGTGCAATATTGGTGGAATGTTTTGGGAAAGATCATGAGTGAAGGGCTTGTTGGAGGAGATATGTCACTTCGGGTAGGTTTTGAGGTTTTAAAAGCCTGTGCCCTTCCCAGTTGGTTGTCTCTTCATCTCTACCCCTCAAGTTTGTGGGTCACAAGTAAGTGTAGACATAGCTTTTACTCTAATTCCATGCTTGCAGAAATGCCTGCGGCTATGCTCTCTGACATGACGGTCATGGACTGTACTATGAGTCCCCAAATAAATATGTTCTTTTGAAAGTTGCCTTCTTCATGGTGTCTCCTCACAGTAACCAAAAATGAAGTAAGACAATGAATTTTGCTTCATCTTACACTTATATTACTCAATATTTTTCCTATGTTTTTCCTTTTCGGTACCTTATTCACTAAAAGACTTAACTGTTATCATATTGCCATTCTCTATATATTGACTCTTTAAAATAAAGTCCACTTGTAAATGAGATTATGTGATATTTTGCCTCACTTTCATCCTATACAGCATAGGACAATATACATTAAATCACCCATACTATAGCAAATGTCCAGGACTTCTTGCTCTTAGCAGTTGAGGAGTCATGTTCTGTACATGACTGCTACATTTTCATGATCAATAACTCATTATTCCTTCTTTGGTTTAGTGTTCTGCCTTGAGTGTTGTGAAGAATTATTCAATAAACATGCAAATGATACATTTGTTTATATCATATTTATTTGTCCATCACTTAATATTAAGCTGAAGTGGCTTTGTTTTCAAATAGGCATCCGGTGACAACATTTCTGTTCTTCATATTCATGTTATAGTTTTCTTTTATATTTTGAGATTATCATAATTTCCAATCCTTTTTCTCCCTCCAAATCATTTTATCCTCCCTCCCTGCTTTGTGTCACCTTAAGGGACACTTTCATCAGTAAAAGCTTTTATATACATACATACACCTATATTTCTATAAATAATGTGCCGGTCTATATGTTACTTGCTTTCATACTTGACACTTTTATAGGCAGTTGGTGTGTTCTTTCTAGGGGAAGACTATTTCTCCCACTTTCAGCATTCCTTAATTGTCTGTAGTTTTCTCTGTAGGAACCAGGCCTTCTAGTTTTCCAATCTAGTTTGTCTTTGTTCAGTTCATGCTTAGTAAATCACATTGGTGAGACTGTATGGGTGTAACTTTGATATTACCCAAAGACACCATCTCACAGCAAACTTCTAGATCGTCTTTCTCTAAATAACTTTCTTCCACCCACCTAACATTTTATTTAATGATACCAAAGCCTTTGGTGCATAAATTGAATTTTAGACGTATGTACAAGGTCTGGCCTCCACAAGTGTATTTTGATTGTTTGTGGTTTTCTGTATCAGTCTCTGTTACAAAAAGAAGTGTCTTTGGTAAGGGGTGGGGACTATACTTCTTAGTGGATATGAGTGCAAAAATCTAGGTTGTAGCTTATAGTTTTTCTGCTTCAGTCAAATGGTGGTTTTATGTTCTCCTCCAAGATCAATGACTTAGGTAGCCCTGTGTCAATGGCTAGGTTTTCAGCACCAGACAAGATTTCATTCAGGTAATGAGCTCATTTTAAGTGTAATTAGAAAGCTGTTAGTCATTTCCTATATAAGAGTAACACTATTCATCCTTATGGTTATCATGACATGCTGAACATTACTGTGGTTTGTACCTGAATTTAAAAATTGGCTGATCCTTGACTTTTAAAGTTTTTATATTTCCTTTTTGTTCTGTAAAAATAGTTCTCAGAAAGGAGGCATTCGAGTCAGTTCCAACTCTGGAGCTTCTGGATTCTGTGTCTATTTTGCTTTATGTCCTCAGGAATAGGGTCTAAACTTCTGCCTCTTGGAAGGAAGCAAAGAGGGATGCCCTGTATGTGTTAGGAACCTCTTAGATAACCCCGTTGTTCTTTCTGTTTAATGTACTACAAGTTTCTATATTTACTTTCCATATTAGACAATGCATATTTATAAAACGGTACGTTATTATTGAAATAAACACTGCTCTTATGTGTTTTGTACATTTCACTCATTTATATTCATACTTGTGGGTATCGAGCACAAGGTCTCATGAACAATGAGCTATATTTTTGCCCTTACTCAGTATTATGATCTTTTTCATTTCAATCTTTCTTGCTCTTCTTTGTCTCAATTGAATATTATTAGCACTATATATTTTGCCCTGGCATTATATTCTTCACAATATCTATTTATGGGCTGGCTCAGGGCAGAAACTCTTGCATCCAGACTGATGACCAGAGCTTTACCTCTGGATTTCATAAGGTATCACTAGAGAATTAGCTCTTCTGACCTCCAACTTTATTCTGTGTATCTACATAGATGCATTAATAAAAATACACAAGCATACAGAAAATAAAAGTTTACAATTTTAAATATTCATTTATTTGTCATCTACAGTTTACAATGCCTTTTTGAAATTAATAAAAATGAGAAGTAAAACAGTATTTTGGCTCAGTATTATTCTGAGTGATTATTTCTTTATAGTCACATGAAGATACACAGCTATTAATCACAGCTAAGGAAATAGGTAAAAAAAATAAATTTTCTCATTGTAGTATAATTTATTTACATGGAACATCAATGTAGGTAAAAAGGAAAGGGCTAATTGCAATACTTCTCCTAGCTCTGACCACCATGAATATGTACTGGAATACTATAAGCTTGGGGAACCGACAGAAAAAGAAATCTAGGCTTTGATACAAATGGTGTGGTAGGTCCTTATGTCTATGTGTTGCATTTATTGGTTAATGAATAAACTGGCTTGACCTATAGCATGGGAGAAGAAAGGGAGAGTTAAAGAGAAGCCATGGAGCCACCAGAGACAGATACTGGGAACTTTACCTGGTCAGCCACAGTCAGGTGGGGATAGACAGATTAATAAAAGTAGGCTAAATTAATATAAGAGTTAGACCATAAGAAGATAAAACTACTGGACCAAACAGTGATTTAAATAATACAGTTTCTATGTGAATATTTTGGATCTAAGTTAGCTGGGCAACTGGGAATCAACAAGCGGTCCTCCTCCATCAAATTGGCACCCAATGTGGTCGACTAAATCCATGTAAATCTTGAAAGGTCTTGAAAAGAAATTCTAGGCACTAAAAAACAAAGTTTAACCGCATTTTTTTTTTCAAATGGGCTTTGTTTTAATTGGCATACTGTAGATCCTTTAAGAGAAGTCTTACTAATTCAGTGGTAGCAGGAATGCAATTTCAAAACGACAGCTTCCTGGCCATGGACCATGAACTCAGACTCCTCAGAATGGGGATTGTGAGCAGCATGCTGCGGCTGGCTTGGTGGCAACATGGACTGGTTGTGTGCCTGGAAGTGGGGTGGTGTGTGTGGCTTAGAGGTGCAAGCAGCTCTGCTAAGCTGGACAGAGCAGGGCAAGCAGAAAGTACCATTATACTCTAGTAATGACGCAGCTTAAGTTTTAAGAAGTGCTTAACATTTTAAAAGCACTCCTGGACAGTAAAGAATTACAGATATGCAATAAAGACAAATCCATATGGAAAAGAAATCTAAATGACTCACAGTGTTAGATAAATATATGTAGGCTTGGGAGAGAGAAGAAAATGAGTATAGAGAGTCATAAAAGGAAGTTTATGGGTTTTTTAAAAAAGGTAAAGTCTTTAAAGAGACAGAGTACAGATAGTCATAGATTTAAAAAAGTAAAAAAAAAGAATAAGCCACATAAACGTGGAATATACTCAGAGTCTGGATTATGTATACTATTGTATTTTCATTAAATTTTTTGACGTGAACAACTGAGTACAGAGAGACATTTCATTATATGGACTGCTAGCTAAACCAACATGTATATTATAAAGGTATCATGATTTCCAAATTTAGATCTAAGGATATGTTGCTATGGAAAAGAGGTTCTTCTTTTGTTTACACAGAGGATGAGTCTTGTGGATTGCTTCCAGACTAATATGGTTTGATGGACCAAGAGTCCCTGAAAGGTTACTGTGAACACCTCAGAAAGAAAATACTTTGCCCAATAAACAGCAGGAAACATTTTGGAGAAACTACACCTATATCTCCAAATATTGTTTATAAATATTTATTTATATTTAAGGTTAGATATGCTATAGATATTTGCATTGGTATAGATCTCAGTTTACTGATAAAAATTTAAGGTCTATCTTATTATATGTATATTTCTGCTCTTGAATAAGGTACTGTGATTCTGTAGTTCATTTTTAAAATGTAGTGTATAAATAATAAATATGAGATAATAGCCATCTATAATAGTCAAGGTTGTAATGATTTTAGTTAGATTTTCTAGATGTATAAACATATTTTTCAGTTAGATATGTATTCTTCAAATCTTTCCGAGACCTTCAGAATATAGCATTTAAAATGTTTAAAAACTTAAGACTTTTGATGTCAATGGGAAACATCTGATTCTGGCACCATCAATTACTTTGAAAAAGAGATGGAATAGAGACAGAGCTGTGTGCAGAAGCATCTACTTGAGATCTATGCACTTATTGGACAACCTTGAACATCGAACCATATCACTACCAATCATATTGGCAAAGAATGTGTCTATTGTTCTGGTTATGAGTCACAGCTACACATAAGCTTGTTAGTAGTCTTGGTGGCCAAGGGGATATCTCTATCACTTACCCTCCATCCTTGAGTAACACAACTATGACCAAGCTAATGGTCATGTACAAAACTCTAAAAGTATATTGAACCAAGCAGAAAACTCTGCTCCAGTGATACAAATCAATGTTTTGATGCATATTATCAACAAGTTTCCTTTATGATGTGGGTTTCCTCTCTGAATGCTGTAAATATATTTTATTACCATTGGTTAATAAAAATGCTGTTTTGGGGATATGGCAGTGCAGAATAGAGAAGAGTAGGAATTCCAAGCAGATATTGGAGAAAAAGAAAGCAGAGCCAGGGAGACAGCAATTTGACCCTGAAAGAGACAGTTGCTAGACAGAACTTTACCCAGTAAGTCACAAACTTGTGATGGTACACAGAATAATATAAGTGGGTCAATTAATAAGGTTAGTTAATAAGAAGCCTAAGATAATAGTCCAAGCAGTGTTTTAATTAATGTAATTTCTTTGTGATTATTTCAGTCTGGGTGGCCTGACTTCAGTCTACAAAATGCTGTGCCCAAATGAGCCAACTATATCCACAAAAACTCATAGAGAGCTTAGGAAGAAATTCTAGACACAAAAGAAAAGAGTTAAGCGTGACTTTTTGGTAGTAACATTTTCTCTGATAGGCTCTATTTGTTAGAATCAAGCAGAAGTGTGATTCTTTCAAGAGAAGACTTCCTGACTGAGCAGTAGAAGCAAAAACTCTATGGCTCCTTTGAGAAGGCTTTCCGGTTCATACTAGCTGCTATAACAGCTCCAGCTGTTTCAGAACAAGCACTTGAATGGTATTTTTGGGCAGCATGCTGCAGGTGACCAGGCAACAGCATGGACAAACTGCTTACCAGTGTTGAGGTACTGAGCACAGCTTAGAGCTGGTGCTACACATATCTCTGCCATATTAAAAGACTGAAAGAGGAAGAGTCAGCATACAGGGCTGCTGTGACCAAGTTGTTTACATTTTCAAAGCATTCCTCATCAGAAAATGACTACAAATATACAATAAAAACAGATTCAGACAGAAATAAACCTCTGAAAGGGTCACAGTGTATTTAAAAATGTATGCTGGCTTAGGAGACAAAAGAAAAAAAAGTTTAGACATTTATAAAAAATAATTTTAAGAAATAAAACAAAATCTTTACAGAGCCACAGTACACAGAGTCATAGATTAAATGACTAAGTATTAAAATAAATATTAAAAAGTAATAGAGTGAAAATAATAAGCCATGTAAAGATAAAAACATAGGAAGTCTGGACTATATATATTATTGTGTTTTCTTTTAATGTTTTGACTGTGAATGAACTAAGTACAGAGGGACATTTCCATGTACAGTCTGCTAAGCTAAACGAACATGTATATATTAAAGGTATCTTGACTTCAAAATTTGGGTCTAAGGATATGTTGCTTTGGAAAAGAAGTTCTACTTTTGTTTCTACAAAGGATAGAAAGCTGTGAATGCCCTACAGGCTAATACAGTTTGATTAAACAAGAACCCTTGAGGCAATGGCCCTAATGGTCCAACATTCTTGACAACTTCAGGACTGCTAGCTAAGATGGTTCTACCACACAGAATACCCCATGAAAGACCTGATTATAAGAGCCCATAATCATCAGGAAGTACTCTAGAGAGCAATGCCCAAATTCATTAAGTGATTGTTTATAAATATTTGTTTATATTTAAAGAAGGATACATTATGGAGTTGAATACTTATCATTGATATGGATCTTGGTTTATTGAGGCAAATTTAATGGCAATTTTGTTACATACATTTCTGCTCTTGTTTAAAGTATCGTGTTTGTGCAGCTCATTAAATATGTAACATATAATTAAAATTATAGATTAATAAATAGTCATTTATATTGCAGTCATGTTAGTCAGGTTTTGTATATGTACAAATATATATTTTAGATGGATTGGTATTCTTAAAAACCTTTCAAAGACTAACAGAATATGCCATTAAAAATGTTTTAAGAAATTATGATTTTTTCATGTTAATGAGACTCATGTTCTTCTGGCAGCACCAAACTTCTTCACAAGGATAATGGGCATACAAAAGAATTCTTATGGATTTTGTTAGCTATTTGGGCAAGAAATTTCTCTTGCCAATACTGTTTGATGGTATGCTGTAGAAAATGAACATTCAAGACACACAGAAAAATGACTGCTGAAGTTTACTAAATAAGATGAGATAGTCCTTCAAGGTTTCTGCTTCATGAAAGAGTCTGCCAGATATTCTGCAAGATACAGAAGAAAGTCACTGACAAATTGCCAATAGAGGCTGAACTGTCTTTGAAATGTCCTGCTTCCTGTAAAAGTCTTCAAGAATTTATGGGCTTATAGGCTGAAGATGGATACTCCAATGTTACAAAAAACTTTGAATGGCTGTCCAGGCAGCAAGAGTTCTCTGTCAATTCTAGAGTTTTGGAAGTTACTTACAATGCAATTTCTGTTTACATAGGTAATATTTTATGTTTCTGGTGTCTTTGATAAAGTTCAAAAATAGATAGTTATAACTACAGTTTTCCTTAGTCATGATAATAGATAGATATATAACATTAGACTCACAAAGATAGGATAGATGATAAAATATTTTCTTTAAATTGCAAAATGTAAATAAACTACAATTCTTGCTTGAGAATTGTTTTGTTGTATGTAATCTTGTTATGTTAAAATTAAAAATCTTCCTTTTTGTTTAGACAGAAAGAGGGAGGAATATGGGAATCCCCTTTGTATGCTGTGTATTGTATAAGTAGGGTTGCAAACTGGTACAGTTGGAAATCAGTATAGAGAATTCTCAAAAACCTGAAAGTAATCAGTTCTATGATTTAGCTAAACTACTCCTTGGCACATTTCCATAGGACTTGACATCCTACTTCACAGATACATTCTTCGTCATGTTCATTGACACTTAATTCACAAGATCTAGACAATGGTAACAACCTAAAAGCTTTTCAACTGATGAATGGATAAAGCACAGATAGAGAAGTGTTCAACTGATAAAAAAATGAAGTGATGAAATTTTCAAAGAAATGGGTGGAAATAGTAAGTAAAACAACATGAAATAATACTGATCAGGAAAGTTAAACACTACAAGTTATTTCTTATTTGTGGATCCTAACTCCAAATCTTTATATTTAAGTATATAACATGAAATAATCAAAGAAGCAACATGTCCTAGTTCATTTTTTATTGTTGTGATAAAGCCCTTGTCCAAAAGTAACACAGGAAGCAAAGTAAGTATTTGTCTTACATATCCTGTCTAGACTATTGAGGGAAACCATGGAAAGGACGCGTTGGAGGTCTCTCATTCATGTCCAGACCCAAAATAATGACTCAGAAACTATATTATTTACAACACTGCTTGACCAGTGACTCTAATGTATTCATAGAAAGCTCTTACATGCCAAAGTAACCCATCTCCACTAATCTGTGCAACACCACATGATCGGGGCCTACTAGCAAAATTTCAGAGGACGCCAGAGAAGGCATCTGTCTCTGGTTGAAAGTAGATGGCTTCTCACTGACTCTGCCTACTCTCTCCTTATCTATCTGCTTGGAACTCCTGCCTTGCACTATTCTGCTAAGCCACTGGCTAAAAAATCTTTCTTCATCAACCAATAATAGCAAAATATAGGCAGAAGGACTTCTCACACCAGGGACTCAGATGACAAGCTACACTTCAGACACAGAACAGAAGGCATGAAGTAATTCTGCTTACTGGCTAGCTCGCTATGGCTTGTTCAGTTTATTTTACTATATTACTCCAGGTCACCTGGGTGGAGGTGGCAATGTCCATAGCAGTTGGGCCATCCTAAATTAATTATTAATCAAGAAAATTCCCCCACACAAGCCTACAGGCAAGTTTTATGAAATTAATTCCTTATTTTAGAGAACTTCTTTCAACATATGCCTAGGTTTGTGTTAAACAATACTGATTCACAAACCAGAGTAGTATAAAGATATCTTACAATTATGGAAGGCAAAGGGGTCAATACCGTTAGAGTGTAGACCACAGGTCCTATGAAGAGAAAATGAAAAAAAATAGTAGACATTAACTGTGGATGAGAAAGATTGTAGTGAAAGAGGAGAGGGATTGAGAGAAATAAGAAACACTATCAAAATTTGAAAAGACCAAAGGGATAAATAGCATGTTATCATCATTCTTCAATAGGCTATTTCATTTTTTATTTCATTTTTAATTCAAATATTTTTTTGCTTTATAAATAATACCATTCAAAATTTCCACCTCCTCCCCTCCTCCCATTTCCTTCCCACTCCTCCATTCATCCTCACCCCTCTTCCTCCAGTCCTAAGAGAGGGCAGGGTGCCCTGACCTATGGGAAGTCCAAGGCACCCACCCAGGTACATCAAAGCCTAGAAAGGTGTGCATCCAAGCAGACTAGGATCCTAAAAAGCCAGTACATGCAGTAGAATCAAATCCCAGTGCCATTATTAATTGCTTCTCAGTCAGCCCCCATTGTCAGCCACATTCAGGGAGTCCAGTTTGATCACATGCTCGTTCAGTTCCAGTCCAGCTGACCTTGGTGAGCTCCCATTAGATCAGTCACACCATCTCAGTGGGTGGACGAACCCCTCGCTGTCCTGACTTCCTTGCTCATCTTCTCCCTCTTTCTGCTCTTCAACTGGACCTTTGGAGCTCAGTCGAGTGCTGCGATGAGGGTCTCTGTCTCGATCTCCATCCATCGCCAGAGGAAGGCTCTATGGTGATATTCAAGATATTTATCAGTGTGGCTATGGGACAAGGTCAGTTCAGACACTCTTTCCTCTACTGCCCAAGGACCTAGCTGGGGACATCCCCTTGGACACCTGGGAAACCCTTTAGAGCCAAGTCTCTTGCCAACCCTAAAATGACTCCCTTAATTAAGATATCTTCTCCCCTGCTCCCATATCTGCTTTCCTCCATCTCAACCACCCCAGTCTCCCAAGCTCTCCCCAATCCTTCTTTTCTCCCTTTCTCCCTGCCTCTTCCCTTCTCCCCACCCCACCCACACCCCAATGCTTCCAACTGTTGCCCAGCGATTTTCCCTGCTTACAACTTCCAGGAGGATTCACCCATCCACTGCTGGTGGGAATACAAACTTGTACAACCACTTTGGAAATCAGTGTTGCAGTTTCTCAGGAAACTGAGAGTCAACCTACCTCAGGATCCAGCAATTCCACTCTGGGGAATATACCCAAGAAACGCCCAAGGATTTAGAGAGAAGTAGTTCGGTAGGCCTTGACCCATAAGGAGGGAACTTCTCTCATCTCCCTGGTCCTACCTGACTCTGAAATGCATCAGAATTCTGTTTAAGGAAGAGGAATCTGTAATCCTCACACAGTAATCAGGACCCAGGGAATATTTGGAAAAACGTCTATCTACCTCTATTCTCAACATCAAGACAAATGTAGTCATCCAGTGTAAAGAAAGACTGAGAACTGGAATCATTTTTCAGAACTAAGCTTTAAAAATTACTATGCTGTAAGAACAGAAGTCAGATGTCAATGGGAAATAGGGAGTGTGTATAAATCTCTGCCTGACAGTCACATTCTACATGCATATTAATGTTTTTCTTAGGATCACAACACAGGAAATGTCTGTCAATGATATGAAATGTGTAAATTTAGAATATATATACTAGAGATTGAAGCTTTTATTGAACCTGCACTAGACCTTGTGATCTCAGCAACAGCTCCATGCGAGTCTCACACTCTGTAATATGCATGTGCTTGAAGCTGTGATTAAAGCCACAAGCACCAGACAAGTGTAGAATTTATAGTGTATTGAATTTAATAAAAGGGACATGAACAAAACCACATTCATAAATAGAGATGCAAAGTGTGCTGACTGCAGGGAATAAAAAGACAAGGGGGTCCTGAGAGAGGACAAGGAACCTCGTGGTTTTCTTTCAAGTCTTTAAACAGTCAGGGTGCAGAACTAGAGGAACATGTGACTGATGCTTCAGACCAACACTGTTCTCATTTCTAGTGTAGTATTAAGCTTCTCTCCACTTAGTTTATGCATGCCAAGTAATTCCCTAGCCATGTGGATGAATAAAAAGTGTCTATTCTGAGGCAAGACAAAGCTCATGCATTGAGATGCCTGCATTATTTGCCTCTATTTTAATTTTCTCCACCCATTTGAATGCATCCTCTTCCTTGATTTCAAAAATTTGCTGAAAAACTCACTTTTTGAACATGACTCACTCATTTCTTCTTGATGTCTTCCCCTCCATATGTAGTTGGATAAGACACCTGGAATTGGATCTGCAGGCTAATAAAGTGTCGGAGCTTCTTGAACAAAAGTATATGGAACACATATTTAATCCTTTCTACTAAGCAGTAAAATAAAAATATGAGCAGTTGTCTCCCCCTGGGTTCTGGGTATCATACATTTAGTTTCCAATACAAACACATAAGTGACTATTACACTAAGCATGTTGAAACTCTGTGTCTTTTGAATACTGATCTTGTCTCTAACGATCTTACTCAGCATGCCAATAACCTCATTTTACATTTCCATTAATTCCCAGGACCAATTTTCATTTCCAATGTTTAAATTGAGAGTTCACCCTGGGGAATTAATAGGCTGGCTTATAAAATAAACCTTATAGAAAATCACTTAATAATTACCCCTGACATTTCCCTGCCTCACTTTCATAGATTAGCTGCATTACCTTACCGACATTAGCTTCAACCACCTCGATAATGGCAGAAAAAGAATTCATTACTGAACACATTACTCAGTGTGTTCAGAAATGAACTCTAATGACTAATTCTCAGTATCACCATCTACTGCTTCTCCCTGATTAGTAGACATGGTATTGTTCCCGGGGGTTAGGGGCCTCTTTTTGGTTCCCAACCACTTACCCCAGCAAAGTTTCTTCAGGTCTGTCTCCAGAGGCAGTTCCATGGTTTCTCTCTGACTCTGCCTCCTTTCTCCCAGCACCCTGTTTAGTTTTTCCCACATAGCTCTGTTCCCCTATGGCTCTGATATAGGTCCAAAGCAGTTCCTTTATTTAACAATGGTAATAGCATCAATAGAGAGAAATCCCACATCACTTCTCCATTTCTTTTTAAGTAGAAAGGAATAATTTAACTTTAACATAGTAAAATTACATATAGCAAAACAGATATCAAGCAAGAATTATAGCTACAATATTTATACTTACTTTATCTCTAATTATAACTAAGGAAAACTATATTATTACTATCTACTCTTCAACTTCATCAAAGACTCCAGAAGGATATAATATTACCTGAGTAAACAGGAATTGCATTGTAATCAGCTTCCAAACTCTAGAATTGACAAATACATCTCACTACTAGGACAGTCACCCAAAGTTCTTCTGTACCATTGGAATATCCATCTTCAGCTTAAAGGCTCATAGTATCCAGCAGACTTTTTATAAAGCAGAAAATTTCAAAGACTGGTTCACCTATATTAGGAGTTTGTCAGTCACTTTCTTCTGTGTCCTGCAGACTGTCTGGCAGATGCTTTCATGAAGCAGGAACCTTGAAGGACGATCCTACCTTTAGGAAAGTTCAGTAGTCATTTCTCTGTGGGTTCTGCATGTCCAGTTCATCAAGCAGTATAGGCAAGAGAAGTTTCTTGCCCAAACGGCCAACCAAGTTCATAAGGAGCCTGCTCGATGCTCATCTCCCTCTTGAAGTAATTGATGGTGCCAGAATCAGATATTGTCATGAAAAGTCCTAAGTTCTTGATCATTTAAAATGCCATATTCTGTAGTCTTTAAAAGGTCTGAAAAACAGCTATCCATTTGAAATACATCTCTGTATATCTAGGAAACCTAACTAACATGACTACAAACTTGACTATTATCGATAACTACATAGTACATTGCATTTTTAATTGAGCTACACAAAAAACAATACTTTAATCAAGAACAAAAATATATATGCACAGTATGACCTTAAATTTGTATCAATAAACCAAGATCCATATCCATGTAAATCTCTATAGCATATCCCCATTTAAATGTAAAGGAACATTTATAGACAATATTTGAGAATATGGGCATATATCTGTCCAAACTTCTTCCTGCTGTTTATTGGTCAAAGTAATTTTTGAGAGGTCTTCAGGGAAACCTTTCGGGGGTATTGGTACATCAAACCACACTAGTCTGGAAGAATTCCACAGGCTCTCATCCTCTGTGAAACAAAAGAAGAACCTCTTTTCCAAAGCAGCATATACTTAGACTCAAATTTTAAACTCAATATACCTTTGAAATATATATGTTTGATGAGATTAGCAGTCCCCAGAATCCAATATCTCCATACAGTCAAAAAAATCAAAGATTACACAAAAATATACATAATCAAGACTCCCTGTTAATTTTCCATCTTTACGTGAGTTATTTTTACTCTATAATTTTTCTACAAGTTTAATATTTATTTTATCTTTACTCTTTTAATTTATTACTGTCTTACTCTGTCTCTTTAAAGACTGTGTGTTTACTTTAATTTTTTTGTTTTTTAGTATTCTTCTTTAATTGTAAATTCTTTACAATTTCAATTTTTATATTTCAATTTTTTGTTACTTTATAAATAATATCAATCAAAATTCCCACTTCTTCCCCTCATCTCACATACTCTCATTCCCCCACATCCTCTTCCCTCCTCCTCAATTCTGAAGAGAGCATGAGGCACCTTGCCCTGTGGAAAGTTCAAGGCCCTCCCCTCTACATCCAGGCTTACAAAGGTATGCATCCAAAGAGGATAGGATACCAAAAAGCCAGTTCATGCAGTAGAGACAAATCCCAGTGTCATTATCATTGGCCCCTTAGGCTGCCCTGATTGGCAATCACATTCAGATGTTCCAGTTTGATCCCATTCTAATTCATTCCCAGTCCAGTTGGAGTTGGTGAGCTCCCATTAGATCAGGCACACTGTCTCAGAGGGTGAAGCAAAACCTTGTGGTCCTGACTTCCTTGCTCATATTCTCCCTTCTTCCACTCCTCAGTTCTGTGCTCTGATATGAGTCTCTGTTTCTGTCTCCATCTGTCACTGGACTATGGTGATATTCATAATAGTCATCAGTCTGACTACAGGACAAGACCAGTTAGTTCAGGCACCTTCTCCTCCACTCCCCAGGGTCTCAGCTGGGGTGATCCCCATGGATTCCTGGGAGCCCCTCCAGAACCAAGCCTCTTGCCAACCTAAAAATGGCTTCCTCAATTAAGATATCCCCTTCCCTACTCCCATATGCATTCTTCCTCCATCTCAACCATCCCAATACCGCAAACTTTCCCAACCCTCCCCTTCTTCCCTTCTCTTTATCCCTTACCCTCATGCTCCCATCTTTCACCTGGTGATCTTTTCTGCTTCCAATTTCCAGGATGATCTCTATTTGTTTTTCTTTGGGTTCACCTTAATACTTAGCTGCTTTAGGATCATAACATATAAGCTCAATGTCCTTTGTTTATGGATAGAATCCACTAATGAGTGAGTACATACCATATTCTTATTTTTGGCTCTGGGTTATCTCACTCAGTATATTTTCATCCATTTACATGCAAAATTCAAGATGCCATTGTGTTTTACCACTGAGTAGAGTCCTTATGTGTATATGAGCCACACTTTCTTTATTCATTCTTCCATTGAGGGGCACCTAGGTTGTTTCCAGATTCTGGCAATTAAAAATAATACTGCTATGCACATAGTTGAACAAACATTTTTGAAGTACGATTGGGCATTTTGGGGGCATATTCCTAAGAGTGGTATTGCTGGATCCTGAGGTAGGTTGACTGTCAATGTACTGAGAAACCAATACACTGATTGCCAAAATGGGTGCACAAGTTTTCATTCCCACTAGCAAAGGATAAGTGTTCCCCTTATTCCACATCCTCTCTAGCATTAGCTATCATTGGTGTTTTTGATTTTAGCCATTCTGACAAATGTAAGATGGAATCTCAAAGTTGGTTTAATTGGCATTTCCCTGATAGCTAAGGAAGTTGAATATGTCCTTAAGTATCTTTTGGTTGCTTGAAATTCTTCTGTTGAAAATTCTCTGTTTAGGTCAGTACCCCCATTTTTTAATTGGATTATTTAGAATTTTAATGTCTAGTTTCTTGAATTCTGTATATATTTTAAAGATCAGAGCTTTGTCTGATGTATTGTTGGTGAAGATCTTCTCCCTTTCAGTAGGTTGCCTTGTTATCTTAATGACTGTGTCCTTTGATTTACAGAAGCTTCTCAGTTTCAAGAGGTTCTACTTATTCATTGTTGCTCTTATTGTCTGTGCTGCTGGGATTATATGTAGGAAGTGGTTTCCTGTGCCCATGCATTGCAGGCTACTTCCCACTTTCTCATCTATCAGGTTCAGTGTGGTCAGATTTATACTGAGGTCTTTAATCCATTTGGACTTGAGTTTTGAGCATGGTGATAGATATGGATCTATTTTTATTCTTCTACAGGTAGGCATCCTGTTATGCCAGCACCATTTGTTAAAGATGATTTTTTTCTTCCATTCTATAATTTTAGCTTCTCTGTCAAAAATCAGGTGTTCATAGGTATGTGAATTAATACCTGGGTCTTCACTTAGATTCTATTATTTAATGTCTCTGTTTTTATGCCATTACCAAACAGTTTTTATTACAGTAGCTCTGTAATAAAGCTTGATGTCGGGGATGGTAATGTCTTCAGAAGTTCCTTTATTGTGTAGGATTGTTTTGGCTATCCGGGGTTTTTTTGTTTTTCCAAATAAACTTGATTATTATTCTCTCTAGGTCTGTGAAGAATTTTGTTTGGATTTTGATAGGGATTGCATTGAATCTATTGAATGCCTTTGGAAGAATTCCCATTTTTACTTTGCTGATTCTGCCAGTCTAAAAGCATGGGAGATCTTTCCATTTTCCGGTATCCTCTTCAATTTCTTTCTTCAAAGACTTAAAGATCTTGTCAAATAGATCTCTCACTTCCTTCGTTAGTGTTGCTCCAAGATACTTTATGCTATTTGTGGTTATTATTAATGGTGATTTTTTTCTCTGATTTTCCTCTAAGTTTCTTTATCCATTGTATATAGGAGGTTTCCAGAATTTTTTTAATTGATCTTGTAACCTACCACATCACTGAAGGTATTTATCAGATGTAGAGGTTTTCTGGTAGAGTTTTTGGGGTCACTTATGTCCAATATCATATCATTTGCAAATAATAAAAGTTTGACTTCTACCTTTCCAATTTGAATCCACTTGATCTCCTTATGTTGTCTTATTGCTATTGCTAAAACATCAAGCACTATGTTGAAGAGATATGGAGAGAGTGTACAGCTTTGTCTTGTTCCTAATTTTAGTGGAATAGCTTTAAGTTTCTCTTCATTTAATTTGATGTTAGTTGTTGGCTTGCTTTATATTGCTTTTATTATATTTATATATGATCCTTGTATCCCTAATCCCTCCAATGCCTTTATCATAAAAGGGTGTTGAATTATGTCAAATGGTTTTATTGACAATGAAATGATCATTTTTTTCTTTCAGTTCTTTATATGATGGATTGATAGATGTTCATATGTTGAACCAGCCCTGCATCTCTGGGATGATGCCTACTTCATCATAATGGATAGTTTTTTATTATACTTGGATTCAGTTTGCCAGCATTTTATTGAGAATTATGCATCCATGTTCATGAGTGAGATTAGTCTGTAATTCTCTTTTTTAGTTGAGTATTTGTGCAGTTTTCATATCAAGGTAAGTATAGATTCTCAAAAAGAGTTTGTCAATGACCCTTCTGTTTGTATTATATGGAACACTGTGAGGAGTATAAGTATTAGCTCTTCTTGGAAATTCTGGTAGAATTCTACACTAAAACCATCTGGCCCTGGGTTTTTTTTTGGTTGGGAGGTTCTTTATGACATCTTTTATTCCCTCATGACTTATAGGTCTATTTAAATTGCTCACCTGGTCTTGATTTAACTTTGATAGATGGTATCTATCTAAAAAATTGTCCATTTCTTTTACATTTTCCAATTTTGTGGAGTGCAGGTTTTTGTAGTAAGACCTAATGATTCTCTGTATTTCCTCAGTGTCTGTTGTTATGTCCCCACTCTTCATTTCTAATTTTGTTAATTTGAGTGTTTTCTCCTGCCTCATGATTAATTTGGATAGGGGTTCATCAATCTTGTTGATTTTCTCAAAGAATAAGGTCTTGTTTCATTGATTCTTTGAATTGTTTTCTGTGTTTCTATTTGTTGATTTCAGCCCTCAGTTTGATTATTTCCAGTCTTCTACTCCTCCTGGGTGAGTCTGCTTCTTTTTTTCTAAAGCTTTCAGGTGTGTTTTTAGTATCTAATGTGAGCTTTCTCAGTTGTCTTTATATGGGCACTTAGTGCAATGGACTTTCGCTTAACACTGCTGTATTCCATAGGTTTGGGTATGTTGTGTCTTAAGAGACAAAGTACAGATAGTCATAGATTAAAAAAATAAAGAAAAATAAGCCATGTAAAACGGAAAATTCACAGAGAGTCTGGTTTCTGCATATTTTTGTGTTTTCTTTAAATGTTTGACTGTAAAGAAGCTAAGTACAGAGCTAGCCCTGTTGCCCTGCTGAGCAGTTCTTCCCAGAGAGGTGAGTGGGTGCTAGCCTGGGCAGCCTGCCTGCCTGTCTGGGAAGGGAGCACAGCCCTCCCCCCCTCAGCCTCTGCGGCAGGGTCTTCAGTGTTCCAAGGGACCCCTCTCCTCCCCCCACTGCTGCGGGCCCTTTGTCTCCTGAGGCCTGGGAAGACCAGCTAGCCCTGTTGCCCTGCTGAGCAGTTCTTCCCAGAGAGGTGAGTGGGTGCTAGCCTGGGCAGCCTGCCTGCCTGTCTGGGAAGGGAGCACAGCCCTCCCCCCCTCAGCTTCTGCGGCAGGGTCTTCGGTGTTCCAAGGGACCCCTCCCCTCCCCCCACTGCTGCGGGCCCTTTGTCTCCTGAGTCCTGGGTAGACCAGCTAGCCCTGTTGCCCTGCTGAGCAGTTCTTCCCAGAGAGGTGAGTGGGTGCTAGCCTGGGCAGCCTGCCTGCCTGTCTGGGAAGGGAGCACAGCCCTCCCCCCCTCAGCTTCTGCGGCAGGGTCTTCAGAGTTCCAAGGGACCCCTCCCCTCCCCCCACTGCTGCGGGCCCTTTGTCTCCTGAGTCCTGGGAAGACCAGCTAGCCCTGTTGCCCTGCTGAGCAGTTCTTCCCAGAGAGGTGAGTGGGTGCTCACCACTGCCCAGTAAGAGAGCACAGCCCCCCCCCCAGCATCTGCAGCAGGGTCTTTGGTGTTCCAAGGAACCCCTCCCCTCCCCCCACTGCTGCGGGCCCTTTGTCTCCTGAGTCCTGGGAAGACCAGCTAGCCCTGTTGCCCTGCTGAGCAGTTCTTCCCAGAGAGGTGAGTGGGTGCTCACAACTGCCCAGGAAGAGAGCACAGCCCCCCCAGCATCTGCAGCAGGGTCTTTGGTGTTCCAAGGGACCCCTCCCCTCCCCCCACTGCTGCGGGCCCTTTGTCTCCTGAGTCCTGGGAAGACCAGCTAGCCCTGTTGCCCTGCTGAGCAGTTCTTCACAGAGAGGGCTGAGGAGCTCTATCCAGAGAGTGCTGTGAAGTCCTACCCAGAGAGTGCTGAGGAGTTCTATCCAGAAAGTGCTGAGGAGTTTCATCCAGAGTGGAAGAGATGGGCAGGCGCCAATGCAAGAATTCCTCCAACAACCTGAAAGGCAACATGACATCGCCAGAATCCAGGGAGCTCGAAAATAGAAGAATTGAACACCCTACGCCAGAAGAAATGGAAGAAATTGACTCTAAGCGCTTCTTTATGAAAATAATAGAGGAACTTAAACAGGAGGTGAAAATCTGCCGTAAAGAAATGGAAGATAAGTATAACAAAAAAATTGAGGAAATGAGTAAAGAAATGGAAGAGAAATATACAAAAAGTTTGAAGAAATGAGTAAATCCGTAAATGAAATTCTGGGAAACCAAGAAAAAACAATCAAACAGGTAATAGAAACAGTTCAAGATTTGAAAACTGAAATGGAGTCAATGAAGAAATCACAACCCGAGGACTGGCTGGCTATGGAAAATCTGGGTAAACGAACAGAGACTTCAGAAACAAGCTTAACCAATAGAATACAAGAGATAGAAGAAAGAATCTCAGACTCTGAGGACACCATAGAGAAATTAAACACTCTGTCCAAAGAAAACAGCAAATCCAACAAATTCTCATCACAAAACATTCAGGAACTGTGGGACACAATAAAAAAACCAAATCTAAGAATAATAGGAGTAGAAGAAGGAGAAGAATTCCATTTCAAAGGTCCAGAAAATATACTCAACAAAATTATAGAAGAAAACTTTCCCATCCTAAAGAACGATATTCCTATGAAGGTTCAAGAAGCATACAGAACACCGAATAGACTGGATCAGAAAAAAACATCCCCTCGTCATATAGTAATCAAAACACAAAGCATTCAGACTAAAGAAAGGATATTGAAAGCTGCAAAGGAAAAAGGTCAAGTAACTTATAAAGGTAAACCTATCAGACTTACACCAGACTTCTCTATGGAAACCATGAAAGCCAGAAGGTCCTGGATAGAGGTACTGCAGAAACTAAGAGACAATGGATGCAAACCCAGACTACTTTACCCAGCCAAGCTATTGTTCACTATCAACGGAGAAAACAAAATATTCCAGGATAAAAACAAATTTAAACAATACGTAGCTACTAATCCAGCCTTACAGAGAATACTAGAAGGAAAATCACAACCCAAGGAATCCAACATTCCCAACACTGCCTACATTAACTCAGACATTTAGAGACCCTCCACAAGCACAACTCAAAGAAGGAAAACACATACACGCTACTACCCAAAAAAAATGACCGGAGTCATCGATCACTGGTCATTAATATCACTTAATATCAATGGTCTCAACTCACCTATAAAGAGGCACAGACTTAGAGATTGGATACGAAAACAGGATCCAACATTCTGCTGTCTACAAGAAACACACCTCAACCACAAAGACAGACACCTACTCAGAGTAAAGGGTTGGGAAAAGGTTTTCCAAGCTAATGGTCCTAAGAAACAAGCGGGTGTGGCCATTCTAATATCTAACAAAATCGACTTCAAACTAAAATCAATCAGAAGAGATGGAGATGGACATTTCATACTCATAACAGGAACAATTCATCAGGAAGAAGTCTCAATCTTGAATATCTATGCCCCTAAAATAAAGGCACCCACATATGTAAAAGAAACTCTTCTAGAACTCAAGGCAGTCATCAAACCACACACACTAATAGTAGGAGACTTCAACACTCCTCTCTCACCAATGGACAGGTCAATCAGACAGAAACCTAACAGAGAAATAAGAGATTTACTGGAGGTACTGAATCAAATGGACTTAACAGACATCTATAGAACACTCCACCCAAATAGGAAAGAGTATACCTTCTTCTCTGCAGCTAATGGAACCTTCTCGAAAATTGACCACATACTTGGTAACAAAGCAAACTTCCACAGATACAAAAAAATATTAGTGACCACCTGTGTCTTGTCAGATCACCATGGATTAAAATTAGAATTCAACAACAATGGTACCCCCAGGAAGCCAACAAACTCATGGAAGTTGAACAGTCAACTACTAAATCACCCCTGGGTCAAGGAAGAAATAAAGAAAGAAATTAAAGTCTTCCTTGAATATAATGAAAACAAAGACACAACGTATTCAAACCTATGGGACACAATGAAAGCAGTGCTAAGAGGAAAGTTCATAGCACTAAGTGCCCACCTAAAGAAAACAGAGAAAGCACACATTGAAGACTTAACAACACACTTGAAAGCTCTAGAATAAAAAGAAGCTGATTTACCCAGGAGGAGTAGAAGACTGGGAATAATCAAACTGAGGGCTGAAATCAACAAAATAGAAACACAGAAAACAATTCAAAGAATCAATGAAGCAAAAAGCTGGTTCTTGGAGAAAATTAACAAGATTGACAAACCCCTATCCAAACTAATCAAACGGCAGAGAGAGAACTTGCAAATTAATAGGATCAGAAATGAAAAGGGGGACATAACCACAGACACAGAGGAAATACAGAGAATCATTAGATCTTACTACGAAAGTTTATATGCCACAAAGTTGGAAAATGTAAAAGAAATGGACATTTTTTTAGATAAGTACCATATACCAAAGTTGAACCAAGACCAGGTGAACAATCTAAATAGACCTGTTAGTCGTGAAGAACTAGAAGCTGTTATCAAAAATCTCCCTACCAAAAAAAAGCCCAGGACCAGATGGTTTCAATGCAGAATTCTACCAGAACTTCCAGGAAGAGCTAATACCTATACTCCTTAATGTATTCCACAATATAGAAAGAGAAAAGTCACTGCCAAACTCCTTTTATGAAGCTACAGTCACCCTAATACCAAAACCACACAAAGACACAACCAAGAAAGAGAATTACAGGCCAATCTCACTCATGAACATCGATGCGAAAATTCTCAATAAAATACTGGCAAACCAAATCCAAGAACACATTAGAAAAATCATCCATTATGATCAAGTAGGCTTCATCCCAGAGATGCAGGGATGGTTCAACATACGCAAATCTATCAATGTAATCCATCATATAAATAAACGGAAAGAAAAAAATCATATGAACATTTCATTGGATGCTGAAAAAGCGTTTGACAAAATTCAACACCCTTTTATGATAAAGGTGTTGGAGAGACTGGGGATACAAGGATCATACCTAAATATAATAAAAGCAATATACAGCAAGCCGACAGCTAACATCAAATTGAATGGAGAGAAACTCAAAGCCTTTCCACTAAAATCAGGAACACGACAAGGCTGTCCACTCTCTCCATACCTCTTCAATATAGTGCTTGAAGTTCTAGCAATAGCAATAAGACAACATAAGGGGATCAAGGGGATTCGAATTGGAAAGGATGAAGTGAAACTTTCGTTATTTGCAGACGATATGATAGTGTACATAAGCGACCCCAAAAACTCTACCAAAGAAATCCTACAGCTGATAAACACCTTTAGTAATGTGGCAGGATACAAGATCAACTCCAAAAAATCAGTGGCACTCCTATACACAAAGGATAAAGAAATGGAGAGGGAAATCAGAGAAACATCACCTTTCACGATAGCCACAAACACCATAAAATATCTTGGGGTTACTCTAACCAAGGATGTGAAAGACCTATTTGACAAGAACTTTAAGCCTTTGAAAAGAGAAATTGCGGAGGATACCAGAAAATGGAAAGACCTCCACTGCTCTTGGATTGGGAGAATCAACATAGTAAAAATGGCAATTCTACCAAAAGCAATCTACAGATTCAATGCAATCCCCATCAAAATCCCATCAAACTTCTTCACAGACCTTGAGAGAACAATAATTAAGTTTATATGGAAAAACAAAAAACCCAGGATAGCCAAAACAATCTTATACAATAAAGGAACTTCTGGAGGCATTACTATCCCTGACTTCAAACTTTATTACAGAGCTACAGTATTGAAAACAGCTTGGTATTGGCATAAGAACAGAGAAGTCGACCTATGGAATCGAATAGAAGACCCAGATACTAACCCTCAAACCTACGAACACCTAATTTTTGACAAGGGAGCTAAAGGTATACAATGGAAGAAGGAAAGCATCTTTAACAAATGGTGCTGGCATAACTGGATGTCAACCTGTAGAAGAATGAAAATAGATCCATATCTATCACCATGCACAAAACTCAAGTCCAAATGGATTAAAGACATCAACATCAATCTGTCCACTTTGAACCTGATAGAAGAGAAAGTGGGAAGTAGTCTACAAGATATAGGCACAGGAGGCCACTTCCTAAGTAGGACCCCAGCAGCACAGACAATAAGAGAAACAATGAATAAATGGGACCTGCTGAAACTGAGAAGCTTCTGTAAAGCAAAGGACACTGTCAGTAAGACAAAAAGGCTGCCTTCTGACTGGGAGAAGATCTTCACCAACCCCTCATCAGACAAAGGTCTGATCTCCAGAATATACAAAGAACTCAAGAAACTAGACACTAAAACTCTAATTAACCCAATTAAAAAATGGGGTACTGATCTGAACAGAGAATTCACAACAGATGAACTTCAAATGGCCAGAAGACACTTAAGGTCATGCTCAACCTCCTTAGCGATCAGGGAAATGCAAATCAAAACCACTTTGAGATACCATCTTACACCTGTCAGAATAGCTAAAGTTAAAAACACCAATGATGACCTATGCTGGAGGGGATGTGGAATGAGGGGAACACTCATCCATTGTTGGTGGGAATGCAAACTTGTACAGCCACGTTGGAAATCAGTGTGGAGGTTTCTCAGGAAACTGGGAGTCAACCTCCCTCAGGACCCAGCAATTCCTCTCTTGGGAATATACCCTAGAGATGCCCAAACATACTACAAAAGTGTTTGTTCAACTATGTTCATAGCAGCACTATTTGTAATAGCCAGAACCTGGAAACAGCCTAGGTGCCCCTCAATAGAAGAATGGTTAAAAAAGGTGTGGAACATATACACATTAGAGTTTTACTCAGCGGTAAAAAATAATGACATCTTGAATTTTGCATGCAAATGGATGGACATAGAAAACGCTTTACTGAGTGAGGTAAGCCAGACCCAAAAAGAGGAACACGGTATGTATTCACTCATAAGTGGATTCTAACCATAATTAAAGGTCTTTGAGCCTATTATTCGTGATCCTAGAGAAGCTAAATAAGAAGACGAACCTGATGAAGATTATTTACCTATCCGCCAGGAGGTAGGAAATAGTCAAGAGTCCCAGGTAACCTTGGGTGCATGGGGGGGGGTGGGAGGGTTGATGGAAGGGGAGAGGGTTAGAGAGAAGGGAGTAGGGGAGGAATGGAGAAAGCTCGGTTGACCGGGATGGGGGGAAGGGAGGAAGGATGAATGTGGGATCAGGGAAGAATATATTTCAACTAAGGGAGTCATATTAGAGTTTACAGGAAACTTGATTATATATGGGATCCCAGGTCCAAGGAGAGATCCCCAGATTGTTCTCTGGACAGAGGAGGGGGTGCCTGAACCGGCCTTGGCCCGTGACCATACTGATGAATATTTTGCTTATCACCATAGATCCCTCATCTGGCGTTGGATGACGATACAGATGGAGGCCCGCGTTGGAGCACCGAACTGAGCCCCCCAAGATCCAAACGAGGAGCAAAAGGAGGAAGAAAATGACGAAGGACTGCGAGGGATACTATCACCCACTGATACAAGGGGTCGGATCTAATGAGAGTTTACCAAGGCCAGATGGACCGTGACTGAACGAGCATGTGATCCAACCAGATTCTCTGAATGTGGCCGGATTTTCTGAATGTGGCTGGCCTGCAGTCTTTCCGAGAAGCCATTGACAATGACACTGGGACTGGTTTCCTCTGCATATACTGGATTTTTGGGATCCAGTCTGTTTGGATGCTCACCTTCCTGGACCTGGAGTGAGGGGGGAGGAACTTGAACTTCCCACAGGGCAGGAGACCCTGACTTCCCTAGGGGACAAAGAGGGAGGAGGAGAGGGAGGGGGGGAGTGGGAGGGCGTTGGGAGGAGGGGCGTAAATGGAAACTTTTTATAATTTAATAAAATTACAAAAAAATAAAAAGAACCTAAGCTCACAAGAGAAAAAAAAAAAAGAAGCTAAGTACAGAGGGAGATTTCATTTTATGGGCTGTTAAGCTAAACCAGCATGTATATTATAAAGATATCTTTACTTAAAAATTTGGATCTAAGGATATGGTGTTTTGGAAAAGAGGTTCTTATTTTGTTTTCACAGAAGATGAGAACCTGTGGATTGCTTCTAGACCAGTATGGTATGATAGACCATGCCTCCTTAAAAGGTTGCTGTGAACACCCTCAAAAAACTACTTTGCTCAACTGCTGATGAGATGAACCTAGCACACAGGATACACCATGAATGACCTGATTAACAGCACCCCATAGAGCAGGAAGCAATTTGAAGAGAAACAACTGCACCCATATTCCCAAATATGGTTTATAAATGTTTGTTTACATTTAAATTGGGATATGAATGATTTATTTTTGTATAAATCTTGATTTAACGATATAAATTTAAGGTCAGTTTTGTTATATGTATTTCTAATCTTGATTAAGGTTTTTGTGATTGTGTAGTTCATTTAAAAATGTAATATATAATTAAAATATAGGTTAATAGATAATTATCTATAATAGTCAAGTTTGTAATCATGTTAGATTTTCTACATATGCATAGATACATTTCAGAAAGGTATTCTTCATATCTTTTGAAGATTACAGAATATGGCATTTAAAATGTTTTAATAACTTAGGACTTTTCAAGACAATGAGACATGTCTGCTCCTGGCAGCACCAAGCTACTTCCTGAGGAAGATGGGCAAAAAACTGCTCTTGCTGGGACTGCTTCACTGGACATGCATGACATTCAGAGAAACGATAGCTGAACTTGCCTAAAGGTGAGTTGATCCTTCAGGGTTCCTGATTCATGAGTCTGCAAGACATTCTGCAGGACACAGAAAAAAAAAGTGACTGAACTGTCTTTGAAATTTCCAGTTTCATGGAAAAGTCTGCTGGAGACTATGGGCCTGTAGGCTGAAGATGGATGACATAACAGTACAAAAGAACTTTGGGTGACTGTCCAGGCAACAAGATGACAACAAGAAGATGTCAATTCTAGAGTTTTGGAAGTGGCTTACAATGTACTTTCTGTATATTTAGGTAATGTTATATCCGTCTGGAGTCTTTGATGGTGTTGAAGAATGGATCGATAGTTATAGTTTTCCTTAGTTATGATAAAGGATAAAATAGATATAAATATCATAACTGTAGTTTTTCCTTGATACCTGTTTTGTTATATGTAATTTTACTATGTTAAAGTTAAATCCTTCCTGTACTTTTTAAACAGAAAAGGCGGAATAGTGTAGGAGATCCTTCTGATTGTGTGCTGTTTTCATTGATTAATCAATAAAGAAACTGCTTGGCCTCATAGGGCAGAACTTAGGTAGGTGGAGAAGACAGAACTGAATGCTGGGAAGAAAGGCAGAGTAGCAGACACCATGGATCTCTTGCCTGAGATGGACACTGGTTAGAATCCTGCCGGTAAGCCACAGTCATGTGGCTATACACTAATTAATAGAAATGGGTTAAATTAAGATGTAAGAGTTAGCCAATAAGATGTTAGAGCTAATGGTCAAGCAGTGTTTTAATGAATACAGTTTCTGTGCGATTATTTTGGATGTAAGCTAGCTGGGTGGCCAGGATGTCAAGCAGCCCACTCCTCCTGTTACAGGCACCCACATTTGTAAAAGAAACATTACTAAAGCTTAAATCAAATGTCAAACCACATGCACTAAGAGTGGAAATCATCAACACCCCACACTCACAAATGGACAGGTCTGCCAGACAGAAACTTTGCAAAGAAACAAAGGAAAGAACAAGTGTTTCGACTCAAATTGACTTAATAGATATCTACAGAACATTTTACCCAAACATAAAAAAAATTACCTTCTAAGGACTTCATGGAGGAATCTTCTCTAAAATTTACAACATACTCACTCATAAAGCAAATCTCAACAGACACAATAAAACACCTTGAATTTTATCAGACCACCATGGGCTAAAATTAGAGTTCAAAAACAACACAAGCTTAAAAGAGCCTACAAAATCATGGAACTGAACAATTCTCATCTGAACTACCTCTGGGTCAAGGGAGAAATAAAAATAGAAATTAAAGAGCTCCAAGAATTCAATGAAAATGAAGGCACAACATACCCAATGTTATAGGACACTATGAAAGCAATGCTAGGAGAAAAGTTCATAGCACTAAGAGCCTACATAAAGAATTTGAGAAATCTTACACTAGCTACTTCACAGCACACCAAAAAGCTCTAGAACAAAAAGCAGGAAATTCTCAAGGAGGAGTAGACAGGAGGAAATAATCAAACTCCGGGCAGGAATCAATAAAATTGAAACAAAAAGAACAATACAAGGAACGAGTAAAACAAAGGCGTAGTTTTTTGAGAAAATCAACAATATAGACAAACCCTTATATAAACTACCTAAAAGACACAGAGAGAATTTTCAAATTAACAAAACCAGAAGCAGAAAGGGAGACATAACAACAGACTTTGAGGAAATACAAAGAATCATTATCCTTCAAAAACCTGTACTCTACAAAATTTGAAAATGTTAAGAAAAGAACAACTTTTTTGATAGGTTTCATATACTGAAATTAAATTAAGACTGGGTAACAATTTAAACAGACATTAACCCCTTAGGAAAAAGAAACAGTCATTACAAGTCTCCCAACGAAAACAAGACCAGACCCAGAAAGTTACACAGCAAAACTCTATGAGAAATTCAAAGAGACCTAATACTAATGCTCCTCAAATTGTTTCAAACAACAGAAACAGAAGGAGCATTGTCAAATTCTTTTTATGAGGCCACACTTACTGTAATACTCAAATCAAACAAAGATACAACAAAGAAAGAGAATTACAGATCCATTTGCCTCATGAGCACTGACTAAAAAATATTCAATAAAATACTGGCAAACTGAAACCAAAAACACATTTAAAAATTATCCACCAGGATCAAGTAGGCTTCATCCCAGTGATGCAGGAATGGTTCAACATATGGAAATCTGTCAATGTAACCACCATATAAACAAACTGAAAAAAACGCCACATGATCATCTCATTAGTTGCTGAAAAAGCCTTTGACAAAATCCACACCCCTTCATGATAAAGGTCCTGGAAACAACAAGGATACAAGGGACATACCTAAACATAATAAAGGCTGCATACAGCAAGCTGACAGCCAACATCAAATTAAACAAGGAGAAACTCAATGCAACTCCACTGAAATAAAGAACAAGGTAAATCTGTAAACTCTCCATTTCTATTCAATATAATACTCAAGGTTTAAACTAGAGTGAAGACAACAAAAGGAGATCAAGGGGATAAAAATTGGAAAGGAAGAAGTCCAAATTTTACTATTTTCAGATGATATAACACAATACATAAGTGACTCAAAAATTCTACCAGGGAACTCCTACAGCTGATAAACAACTTCAGTAATGTGGCAGGATACAAGATTAACTCAAAAAACAAGTATCCCTCTTATATGCAAATGATATATGGGCTGAGAAAGAAATCATAGAAACAACCCCCTTTACAATAGCCAAAAATAATATATGATATCTAGGAATAATTCTAGGTAAACAAGTGAAATAACTATATAACAAGAATTTTAAGTCTTTCATAGAAGAAACTGATGAAGATATCAGAAAATAGAAACATCTCCCATGCTCGTGCATTGGTAGGATTAGCATAGTAAAAACGTCACTATTACTAAAAGCAATCTGCATATTCAATGCAATCCCCATCAAAATCTCAAAGCCATTCTTTATAGAGCTCAAAAGAACAATATTCAACTTCATATGGAAAAACATAATACCCAGGACAACTAAAACAATAATGTACAATAAAAGAACTTCTGGTGCCGGGCGGTGGTGGCGCATGCCTTTAATCCCAGCACTCGGGAGGCAGAGGCGGGCAGATCTTTGTGAGTTCGAGGCCAGCCTGGTCTACACCAGGACAGGCACCAAAGCTACAGAGAAACCCTGTCTCGAAAAACCAAAAAAAAAAAAAAAAAAAAAGAACTTCTGGAGGTATCACCATTCCTGACTTGAAATTCTTCTGTGGAGAATTCTCTGTTTAGTTCAGAGCTCCATTTTTTAATTGGATTATTTAGAAATATAAAGTCAAGCTTCTTGAGTTATTTATAAATTTTAGAGAACAGACCTTTGTCTGATGTGTGATTGGTGAAAATCTTCTCCCATTCAGTAGGTTGCCTTGTATTCTTAATGACTGTGTTCTTTGCTTTATAGAAGCATCTCAGTTTCAGGAGGTCCCATTTATTCATTGTTGCTCCTATTGTCTGTGCTACTGGGGGTTTACGTAGGAAGTCTCAAGTCCTTTTGCATTCCCCTGTTGTTCTAAAATTTTAACCTCTTCTCTGAAATAGCATTTAAATATCAGTTGAGGCCCATCATTCAGCACTGCTGAAACTAACTGAAGCCAGTCATGTGTAGAAGCTTTAATGCTGGAAGCCCATATCTTTATCATCTCCCTAAAAAATGTGGAATACAAGCCATAAGTTACAATTGCTTGCTTAACTTCTTTTAGATCCTTCATTGCTATAGAAATCCATCTACCTTCTTGGGATTCTTTCAGGCCTTTAGAATTTGATGCTCCATCAGAGTGGCGATGTTGAATCCTATCCTTGTACTTTCTTTCCCTGCTCATCAGTTTCAATAATTTCCACAAACATTTCAAACCTTTTTACTACTCTCTTGTGTAAAGCCTGAATCTCCTGGCCTGTATATATTTCTAGTGATTTCAATGAGGCACCTAGCCTCTAGTCCTCATTCTGCACTTATGATTCCAAGGTATAAAGTTTTTCTTCTAAAGATAACACCTCCTCCTTGGACATTATTTGGATAGCATGCAGATTGCCATCCTAGAAAGATACTCTATCTTTTAAACTATCATAACTTTTTAAACAAATTTTTATTGTCAAATTCAACAGTATAAATTCTTTCATATGATTTCTCATTATCTTTTGATATGGATTTGTTTTGCTCAAATCCATAGGTTCCCACAAAAGTCAACAAAGGAGATGGAGTCCCATATGTAAAAGCAAAGAGCCTTTATTTTAAACCAATTTGCAAACTCGGTCTCCCCACATGTCCAACATATTGGAATATCCAGAGAGCCCCGAGCTCAAATAGAATTGGGTTTTTATAGTAGTAAAGGTGGGGGTGAGGGGTCTCTGAGGTTCCGGACCCTTGATTGACTGACATTTGTCTAGGAGTGTCCTGGTGAAGTGCTGGCAGGTATTTTTTTTTACAGTGCTTCAAATGCCAGGCATTTCCTTTGAATGGTCTGCTCTTGGGTGGGGGTCAGGTAATCTCGGCCTGTCAGGCATTGTCTCAGGGTAAACTATTGAGACTCCAGACTCCATTTAAATTTATCAATTGTCAGAGACCCAGATGATTATATTTGGAGAAAGTAAAACACTTCCTTTCCTCTCAGACTTAGATTGTCTGGGCTGGCCCTCACAGATTCAATTTAGTCTGTCAACTCAATGTTACCCTTTTCAATAGTATTAATTTTTTCAGGTAACTTTTGATTTTCAATGATATTAATTCTGTCAGCTAGCTGTACATTATTAGTCTGTAAAGACTGTATCATTTCTAAAAGTGCCTTATTCATGGCTCCGTTATCAAACCATTTTCTTAAGAATATAATATGAAGAAAAAAACTGAGTTCCAATATCCAATAAATGGATGTATCACCATAGCCATATAAGCCTTGCAGAATATAATCCATAGTATTAGGGGAAAAGTTACTAAAAGATTCAATGGTAATGTTTTCTGCCATTATATAACTTTGAAGTTTATTGATTTATTGATTACCTTTTATGAAATCCAGTAAATTGTTTTAGGTGTAATATTCTTTATTGTCTAGTTTGTGTAATGGTTGCAGAGTCACAACTAGAGACACAACCTGGTGCCACGAACAGCCCTGAGTGGCTTTTGTTTCCTCTGTCTTGGTGCTGGTTAAATACTGAGAAATATGTTTTGCTTGACAAATTAAAAGCAATTGAATCAATTTCATACACAGAGAAAGGAGCTCAGAACTCAGGAGCTGGGAGTAGAAATCAAAAGCTGCCTAAGTTGCCATGTGGCAGGAAATATGGCAGTAAGGGTGGGGGTAGAGTTAGTGTTTGAAAAATTTCTAACTCACTGCATGCAGTTAGCTCCACTGTGGCAGTTATTTTACAAAAAATTACTTAATAGGTAAAAACAAGATAAGCAGGTATGGTTAGAAGACTTTCTGGGCTTTGAACCATTTAGGCCTTTAAACCAATCCACACAGTAGGTGATGAGTTCACATCCATGTGTGGCGCCAGAAGAAGAAGGATGCTCAAAATAAATCCAACTCTAGCTAAGAATTGAGTATAATAGAGGATTATTTATTGAGGGTAGACTTACAGATCACAATCCTCTGCTGGAGTGGGGAGAAACAACCAAATCCCACAGCCAGAAGAGAAACCAGATGTGTGCTTTACATTCGACTTATATAGTATAAGAGGCCACATCAAGTGAGCAGGTAACTTAAAGGGTATTGGCGGTAGGAATTACTACAACCTAACATTTTTTGTTCTTGCAGGATATTCTTCACAATATTTATTTATGGGATGGCTGAGGGCAGATAATCTTGCATCCATCCTGATGAACAAAATTTTACCTCTGGATTTTACAAGGTGTCACTGGTGAATTAGGTCCTGAGGCTAATCTTTTGACCTCCAAACTTTACATAGTTAATTGAAAAAAATAAAAAAGCATACACAGATAAAAATTTAAAATGTTAAGTATATATTAATCAACCTAGAGTTTTCAATAAGTATTTGAAGTTAATAAAATGAGTTGAGCAGTAATTTTTCTATGCTCAGTATGATTCTGAGTGACTGTTTCTTCATTGTCACATGAAGATACACAGTTATTAACAAGAGCTAAGGAAATGGGCAAAAATCTAAGTTTCTCATCATATTATTGTTAAAATGTAGGGCACCTTAATGAAGATGGAAAGAAAACGGTAGCTTACAATACTTCTCCTAACTCTGACCAACATGATTTGTACAGGAATACAAGTTTGGGGAGCTGACAGAAAATTAAGTCTAGGCTTTGATTCAAAGGCCACTACCAGATGTGCTTTGTGAAGTTCAATGTTGAATGGAGTCCCTGCTTGACTACCTCCAAATCCATGTTCACAGGAGAGTCAATGGAGCAGCTCTAGCAAAAAAAATCTCTCTTTAATACTCATTCTCCAATGGTGTGTCTCAGAATAAGGAAGGACTAAGAATTTACCTGCTGTGCAGATGGCAAGGAGAACAGCAGAGAGTTTTGCTTAGAGATCTGTGTCAAGTTTTTCAGAAAATGATCTCACATTAGTAGAAGAGAAACTGGGAAGACAGATCAGTTGCATAAGGAAGCATCTAACTGAGACCTATGCACACAGTGGACAGGATTGAGTATCTGCCTACATCACTGCCAATCACATTGTAGGCACATTGTACCTTGTAAAGAATTTGCATATTGCTATTATTATGATGCTCAGCTACACATAAGCTTGTTAGTAGTCTTGGGGTCCAAGGGAGCATCTCCATCACTTACCCTCCATCTTTGAGTAACCCAACAATCACCAAGGCAATTGTCATATACAAAACTCTAAAATTATTTTGGACCAGGCTGAAAACTCTGCTCCAGTGATACAGATCAATGTTTTGATGCTCATCAGCAGCAGGTTTGCTTTAAGCTTTGGAACAATCCTAAGGTTCTGAAAATCCTTAAAGCTTTGGTATTCAGTGCCACTTTGCCTAAAATCAGTCTAGAAATCCAAGGACACTTCCTTTACCAATAGGACAGAAATCTTTCACAACATAGTATGTGGTAAGGCCTAATTTATTGGTGTTATGAAGCAGAACATTTGTCTTCGAACTTTGTACTGAGTAGATAAATCCTTATTCTGGGAAGATCTGCACTGTAGTCTAGAGGATTTCATAAGGACACAGTTCAGATAACTATTTGAACCAGGCCTTGCTGAAATATGCTGGGGTCACAAGTCTGTCCCAACAGCGTAACCTCAAACAGTATGCATTTCCATTCTATTTCAGGACTATGCATATTGTGATTGGCTGTGAGTTCACAGTCAGACAAGCTTGGGCTCACTCTCAGACTTCTGTCTAATATGGGAACCTAGACCAGTCTATGCTCAGAGATTATTCGCATGTCCAGGAATATTTCCAACCTCTTTGACTATAGAGTTGTACAGAACCACCTGTGTGAGACTACCTTGGTACTAGAAAGATGCTTGTCCTTCTGTGGGAAACTCTAACACATGCAAACACCTACTTGACATTTTAAATGTCATACTAAATAGTGAGTTTCAGATATATATCTAAAGAAAAAAATCAAGAATAATTATTCTTAAAAAGATAAAAGTTATCTATTGAGGCAGTGGAAAAAATAAACGAATTTGAGAATGGAATGGAGTTTAGTAAAATGCTGCCCACTGTCCTTGATGTGACCATTAAGCAGTCAATATGGAAATCAGTATGGAGAATTCTCAAAATCCTGAATGTAAACAATTGTATGGCTCAGTGAAACTACCCATTGGCACATGCGCACAGGACTTGACATCATACTCCACAGATATTTTCCCAGTCATTTGGCTCTCAATTCACAAGAGCTAGGAGATGAAAAAACCCTAAATGTTCTTCAACTAAAGAATAGAAAAGGTGCAAGTGGAGAGTGTTTAACTAGTAAGAAATTGAAGTCATGAAATTTGCAAGTAAATGAGTAAGACTAGACAGTAGAACACTATAAAATAGTACAGATCAGAAAAACTAAACAGTACATGTTATTTCGTATTTGTGCATCCTAACTCCAAATCTTTATATCTGAATATATAACCTGAAAGAACCACAGAAGCAACATGTCCTAGCTTGCTTTTTATTGTTGTGATAAAGCCTATGTCCAAAAGTGACATGGGAAGGAAAGTGAGTATTTGGCTTACATATCTTGTGCCTAGTCTATTGTTGGAAGCCAAGGCAGGGACTTGGGGCAGGAAGCTTTAGTTCAGAACTGGAACAGAAGGCATGAAGGAGTGTTACTTTCTGGCTAACTCTCTGTGGCTTTCTCAGTTGGCTTTGTTATATTACCCAGGGCCATCTGAGTAGAGGTGGCAATGTCCATAGTAGTGGGCCATCCTAAATTAGTGATTAATCAAGAAAATTTCCCCACAGATGTGGCAAGCCAGATTGATAGAATTAATCCTCGTTTGCGAGAACTTCTCTCAAAGTATGATTAGGATAATGTTGACCAATACTGACCCACAAACCAAAGTAGTATATAGAAACCATACCATTATGTCAGAGAAGGGAGTTAAGACAGGTGGAGTTTAGAACACAGGTCCCATAAAGAGGAACTGAAAAAAACAGAAGACTTAAGTGTGGATGAAAGAAACAACTGTAGGGAAAATGGAGAGTGATGGAGAGAGGATAACAAAACACTATGGATATATGAAAAGACAAAAAAAAATAAATATCACTTTATCATCATTATTCAAAAGGCTTTTTAAATGGAGTTCCAGTATATAGAATGTTAAGAGCATCAGACTATCTATCAAAAATCCTAGTTCCAGGCATGTGACACCACTCTTTGAATAATTGGCCCTGGTGGTCCAAGAGAATACCAAAATAATACAGGCTATTGACATTACCCTTAGTTGCTCCCAAAACCATGAAGTTAAGACCCTATTGGAAAACTTCATATATTTCAGACATAGGACATCAATGACTCAAGCTGAAACTGACTTTGAAGGCTTCTCCCTAATGACTAGATCTTATAGCAGTAGAATGGGGTGTGCAATTTTATAAAAGAGAAATTCGGGTAATAGCCCTACCCAATTAGGAAGCCTACAAAGCAGAGGAAGATACAGCTATAGAAATGGTACAGTAATGGAATTATTATCTAATAGCTGTCTAACTGATTATAAATCTTCCTGACAGGAAGAAGTCATGCATGCATTCTCAATTTCTGTTCTTATATTTAGAGAAAATGTTCTTCACTTCTCATCAAAGATATGTCTCCTTTTGGAGGAGACTGAACTTCCTATGAGCATCTACTACATGTTAAAGTGTAATAAGTTACCATGAAGGTGATGTTGGTCAAGCCCATGAATTTCATCTACAACACACCTTCAGGGAATATTATGTAAAATGTGCAAAAAGATTGGAAGATCTGGAGAAACGGGATAACTGCTACCAGATAGTGTCTTCTGGGCATGAAATGGAGGTTCCACCCATACAATGTCTACAATATGGTTGATTAATAATACTTGTATAGCAATAACACAAGTAGACATGCCAATTTGGATTGGTGAAATATCACAATGACTCACTCCTAGATGAAGAGCTCCAAGAAATCAATGGCTGCTGAAAGAGGGGGAATCAGTCTTCTTCAGAGATGAGACCCCTGACACCTTATTCAGCCCAAAGTGGTCAGCCTTAAAGACATGTACTTTGGAACAGCACTAAATAAACTCAAAAGTATTTTAATTTGAAGGGTATTAAAGGGCACACAAGGAATTGTGGCAGATAATGAATGGAAATAAATAAATACAGTACTCATGTATGATATATTCAATTTTTTTTAATTCCATCATGGAGCTAGAAGGGTTTTTCAATGAAGCAACTCTACCTGAGGCACTCTTCACAGTGGATGGTTGCTGGTGAGGGAGTCTGACTTGTCTTTGCGAGTATAGCCACTGACTGGTGGGTATTCTGAAGCCAAGAATGACCCAAAAGCCATGAACATGTCATCAGAATTAACAGGACTCAGTGGGAGTCTCTTGCTACTGAGCCTGAACACTTGAGTTCAATTTCTGAGATTCACACAGTGTAAGGAGAAGAGTGACCTCCAAAATTTGTCTCTGATCTGTACAGGTATACTTTGGACATGTGCAGCATCCCCTCACCTTTGCAAGAATGAAAATTATGAAAGAAACATCTGGACATCTGACAGATGTAGAAAAGAAGACAGAAAATCAAAATTGGTAGAAGGGAATATAAAATAAAATAAGTAATAAATATTAGAAAAAGTGAAGTAAAGATTCAAAAACAACAATTAACAAAACAAAGAACTGCTTCTTACAAAAAGAAACTAAATTGTAAACCTTCCTATTATACTAGTTTAGAAGAATAGATATAGGACTTGAATAAACGATATCATTGGTGAAAACCTTTAACACTGATGTCAAGGCAATGCAAAAGTTCTTTAGAGAATATCATGAGAATATAGATACATAAAGGTTGGCAGGTCAATAGACATGAACGTACATAGAGATATAAACATTACCCCTCACCATGACACATTCGTGAAGACACAAAAATGGCGAGGATGAAGCTGTGACTTGGCAGCTAACAGCACACACTGTTCTTACAGGGGGGGATGACTTTTGATCCAATATCCAAACAAGAGTACTCACAACTATCTATAAATACAGCTAGATGGATCAAATGCTTCTGGTCTGTATTAGCACATGCTCTACCATCACCACCACCACTACACACACACACACACACACACACACACACACACACACAGGAAGAGAGAGAGAGAGAGAGAGAGAGAGAGAGAGAGAGAGAGAGAGAGAGAGAGAGAGACTTTAGCCTACGTTGTTTGATGATGTTGTTAGGGAGTGTTGACCATGGGTAGAATTCATGTGTTTGTGGTTGGGTGGCAGAATTTATCTTGATGACACAGTGTCCATTGGGTGGCAGGGGTGTGGAAACATCATGAAATCAGGTATCTCGGTTGTTTTCAGGCTGGTTAGAAATTCCTATCCCATTCTTTAATTGGATTATTTGATATTTTGTTTTTTGGCTTTCTGAATTCCTTATATATATTTAGAGATCTGCCCTCTGTGAGATGTGGGGTTAGTGAGAATATTTTTCCACTCTGTAGGATTCTGATTTGTCTTATTCACAGTGTACTTTGCCTTACAGAAGGTTTTCAGTTTCAGGAGGTCCCATTTATTAATTTTTGATCTCTTTGTCTGTGCTACTGTTATTATATTCAGGAAGTAGTCTCCTCCACCAATGCATTCAAGGCTACTTCCCTCTTTCTTTTCTATCAGCTTCACTGTAATTGAGTTTATGTTGAGGTCTTTGATCCACTTGGACTTGTGTCTTGTGCGTGGTGACACATATAGATCTCTTTGCATTCTTCTAAATATTGACATATAGTAATGTCTGCACCATTTGTTGAAGATGTTTTCTTTTCTCCACAGTACAGTTTTAGCTTCTTTGAAAAATTTTTGGTGTTCATCAGTTTGTGGATTAATGTCCAAGTCTTTGAATTGATTCCGTTCATCTGTTTTTATGCCAATACCAAGCTGCTTTTATTACTACTGCTCTACATTAAAGTTTGAAGTAAGGGATGGTGTTGCATCTAGATATTCCTTTACTGTACATGATTTCTTTTGCTATCCTGGAGTTTTTTTCCATTCAAAGGTGAGTATCCTCTTTTGAGGTCAGTACAGAATTGTGGTGGGATATTGATGGAATTGTATTGAATCTGTTGGTTTCTTTTGGTAAAATTGTTATTTTAACTATGTTGATCCTACTCATGCAGGAGCATGGGAGAGCTTTTCATTTTCTGATATCTTCATCACTTTCTTTCTTCGGAGACTAAAAGAGCTTGTCATATAGGTCTTTCATTTGTTTAGTTAGTTACCCCAAGATATTTTATGTTATTTGTGGCTATTATAAAAAGGGTGATGTTTCCCTGATTTTTTTAGCCCATTTATGATTTGTGTATAGGAGGGCTACTGGTTTGATTTTGAGTCAGTACTGTATCCCTCAATGTTGAGGAAGGTTTATTGGCTGTAGGAATTCCCTGGGAGAATTTTGGGGTCACTTGCGTATACTGTCATATCATCCACAGATAGCAAAAGTTTGACTTCTTTTCCAATTTGTCTCATAAGTTTGTGTATGTTGAGCCTTCATATTCATTGTACTAGAGAAATCTTTAATTTCTTTTTTATTTTTTACTTGACACAGTGATTATTCACTTGTGTGTTTCCATGAGATTATAGTCTCTCTGAATGTTGTATTATTGTTGAATTCTATCTTTAAGCCATGGTGATCCAATAAAATACAGTGGATTATTCCAATTTTTGTATCCATTGAGATTTTCTTTGTGACCAAGTATATGGTCAGTTTTAGAGAAGGTTTCACAGCATGCTGCAAAGAAGTTGTATTGTTTTGTGTTTGGGTGAAATGTTCTATATTTGTCTATCAATAACTCCATTTGAGTTATAACGCTGTTATTTCCATTATTTATCTGCTAAGAATGTTTCTAACAAACCTATTTGATGGGAAGAGTGGGGTATTGAAGCGTTTCACTATCCTTGCATTTGGTTTGTTGTGTGCTTTAAGTGTTAGGAATATTTCCCTTGTAGTTGGAAAATAAATTTTCAGAATTGATACCTCATATTGATGGATTTTCCTGTGACAAATATGAATATAAATGTGTAATGTCCTTCCCAATCTCTTGTGACTAATTTTAGTTTAATGCCTATTTTATTAGATGTAACATGAGGGGGCCTGCTTGTTGGGGTATCTGTCCCACCCAGTACCCCACAACTGACAAATCCCAAAGAAAATCACACAGAGGACTCCAGAAGATTATAAACTGATTGGCCCATTAGCTAATTAGCTCTAATAATTTATGTTAGCCCATTATTTTTATCCATGCTAGCCACATGACTCAGTACCTCATGGCAAAGAGCTTGTTCTAATTTTTCTTGGGAGAAATTAATGATAACTATTCTAAAAGTGATAGACTTAAGCTCATATACAAAACTTCTTGGATTCTTCCTTGAATTGTACATGATGCGCCTATAACTGGAACTCGTACATTTTATGCTGATGTTAATAAATCGGGGAAGGCTTATTACAAATCAGATGAATTGAGTAAGGTGGAGAAAAGTCCTTATAATTCTGTCCGGAAGGCAGAATTATATGCCATTCTTATGGTGCTGAGGGATTTTTATAAAAAACTCTTAATATAGTTACAGATTCACAATATGCAGGAAGAGTTATCCTGCATATTGAAACTCCTGAATTTGTACAAGATGACACAGAGCTGACTTCATTGTTTATCCAGGTACAAGACATACTCAGGAATAGGCTTTGTCCAATGTACATAACACACATCCGGTACCATATGGGTCTGCCTGGTCCTCTAGCACAAGGTAACACTGAAATTGATCAATTATTGATTGGAAGCATGTTGCAGGCCTCAGAATTTCATTAAAAAATCACGTCAATAGTAAAGGCTTAAAGAAAGAGTTTTCCATTACATGGCAACAAGCTAAGGACATTATAAAGAGATGTCCTACTTGTTCTTTCTATAATCGAACACCATTGCCTGCAGGGAGTAACCCAAAGGGTACTCAAAGAAATTAAATCTGGCATATGGATGTGTTCCACTTTATGGTATTTGGTAAATTAAAATATGTACACCACACCATAGATATGTATTCAGGTTTTCAATGGGCAACTGTCCTGAGCTCAGAAAATGCTGATTAGGTAATCACACATTTATTGGAAGTTATGGCCATCATGGGTATACCTGCACAAATAAAGACAGACAATAGTTCAGCATATGTATCTAAGAAAATGAAATTCTTTTTTGATTATTATAATATAAAACACATTTCAGGTATACCAAATAATCCTACAGGTCAGGTAGTTACAGAAAGATCAAATCGTACTATAAAGGATATGCTAAACAAACAGAAAGGGACTGAAAATACCCCCAGAAATAGATTGCATAATGCGTTATTAACCTTGAATTTTCTTAACGCTAATGAGAAAGGAACAACAGCAGCAGAAAAACATTGGATAATGGAAAAGTCTGCGGCACTAAATCAACCGGTTTATTTCAAAGATGTGCTGACCTCTCAATGGAAACCAGGAGATGTGCTACATTGGGGAAGGGGTTTTGCTTTTGTTTCCTCAGGAGAAGAAAAATTGTGGATACCATCAAAATTAATAAAGGTTCAATTTGAAGATGAGAAGCCTCTTGGAAAGGAGAAATGACAGCTCATCCACAATGATGATAATCATACAGTTGGTAAGAAAAACATATAGAATGGGGGCAGAGTTCTCTTCTCATCTCTGCAGGAAAACACTCATCTTTAAAAAATTCAAGGGACCCTGGATGTTTGAATACTGACAGATGGAAAAATAACTACCCAATAGGTACTAACAAGAAAACTGAATAGGTTCTGTAAGTAAGATATACTAAATCATGTTTCTAAATTTATAGAGCTGGTTTTGGAGTTGGACTCTGGCTTAATCCCTCTCTAATTCCAAGCCTGTTGTTAAGAGAGTTTCTAGTGTTTCTGTCTCATGTCAAGAGCCATGATATGGGACAGAAAGAAATATGAGTTTAGAAAACATCTTTGCTTTCCTTCATATCTATCATACCTTTCATTGAATATATGTATGTCTGTATTTCATTGAATATATGTATGTCTGTATATCTCTATATGATTAATGTTTAAGTATTCCACAATGAACAATGAGTTTTTCCTGTAGCGATATTTGATGTTTCCAGGAAGAAGATGGGCCCCATAACAACAACTCTACCTGGTTGATATGACGTCATGATACTGACAGAGCTACTACAAGACCTGTTTTGGGTACAAGCTGCACGAGATGGTTCCAACTTGGTTAGCTGAAATGGTGAACTTCTTTTCCAACATTCTGTTCAGACCTCCAAAAAATACTCAGAGCCTATTTGCAATTTTAAAAGACATTGATCTTGAAATTTAACCATCATTTTACTTTCAAAGGATTTCCCAGAAAGAACGTACCCGCATGACAGCTGGAAGTAATTCTAGAGAACAACGTCCCCTCTCCCAGTAAAGTTTGTCCTTGGCTTTAGTGACATCATTTAGAGGTTGATTATAATTAGTAAGCAGTTGAGAGTTGGGGAGGAATTTTATAAGCTCAGGGACTTTTTTGAAATAAAAGAGGGATAATTGGATGATGAGATAATAGATTGGTACTTGTGAGTTATTATTTTTAGACAAATATATTGGTATTGATTCTTGTATATTGATACTAAGTTAAATTATATTGACTATTGTATGCATGCGTGCTTCTACCTCTGTTTAAAATATTTTTATGTATTGATATATATATATATATAGTATTAATATATGTATATTTACCAAATTGCATTGTACATTTCTACCTCTGATTAAGATACTTATATACTGTTTATGTATTGATATAGATATATATTTACCATATTGCAATGTATATTTGTATATTATTTATATTTGGAGGTCATACTGTCCTCATTTATTGCACAGTTGTTTATTGTCTTAGTCTTTAAGTTAGATAGGTATTGAGAATTATATAGATCAATGGTCATCTATGTTTATTGTTTATAATTAGACAAATGGAGATTATATTCAATATAGATAGACAATCTTCAACCTCTTCAAAGAGCTGTGGAAAATGGCCTTTAATCTCAGAGTTCCATGGTAGTGAGACACAATTGCTTCGGGTAACACGGATCTATTCCTGAGAGAATGTTGAGCACCAAAGATGCTCCACCTGTAGCCTTTCTTCTTGGCAGAACTGGCCTTTGGGTAAAGTAATGCCCATACCTCAACTACTGACAGAGATACAGAGTATCCTTAAATGGATAAAACAGGACTGTCATACTCTGCCAAGACAGGGTAAGATAGTTTTGAAAATTTCTTGCCTTTGAAAATGGAATGTCAGTTACATTAGGCCTTAGTCAAAGTTGGTTGCTTCAATGCTGCAAACATGACTTTGGATGGTTGCCCAGGTGCCAGTTGTCCGTGATTTGTTGCATGTTTTGGAAGTTGTTTGATAGCACTTCCTAATTACTCAGGTAACATTATTTCCCTTCTCAGATCTTCAATGGGGTTGAAGACTAGATAAATATAGTTACTTTCCTCTCGTGACTTGGCCAAGTTATTTATTATACAAGACTTAAGCTAGTTGGAATAGGATATTAGTACTTATTGTATATAATTTCTAAAGAAAGAAAGGGGAAATGCTTTGAGATATTGTTCACATATACTAAAGGTTTGTCACTCATACTGGTTTAATAAAGCACTGAAAGGCCAGTAGTCAGGCAAGAAGATTAGGCAGCACAACAAGACTAGCAGAATTCTGAGAAGATGAAAGACAGTCAGTCACTAACAAGATGTAAAGGAAGCAAATTGAAAATGCCTTACATAGAAAAGGTACTAAGCCATTTGGATGATATAAATATGAAATATGGATTAATTTAAGTTGTAAGAGCGAAATAATAATAAGTCTGATCTTATAGGTCAAACAGCTTATAAATAATATAAAATTCTGTGGTTCTTTGGAACCACAGAATCAGGCAAAACAGAAAGTTGCATCTACATTTGTGGTCTCTTAGTGTATGAAAAACATCTCTACAGGACTTCTTGGATTTCAGAGTCGCCATCGAGAAGCCAGGCATAATTCGGATAAGTCTGACGTTATGTGTTAACTGACCTTCTTCTTTTTTGCTCTTAATATTCTTGCTTTATTCTTTATTTCATATGTTTAGTATTTCAGTTAATTTGTGTTGAGAGTATTTGTTTTGGCTCAGAATATTTGGTGTTATGCCAGTGCTATGTTCCTTCATAGATATGCCTTTTTAGGTTGGGAATATCTTCCTCCATAGTTTTGTTGAATATATTTTCTGTGACTTTGAGCTAGATAGAGGTCTGATTTTCCTGTTGCTTTTATTCTTAGGTTTGGTCTTCTCATGGTCTTGTAAATATTCTGGGTGTTTTGAATTAAGAATTTGTAAGATTTGGTGTTTTCTTACTGAGAAATCTATCTCTTGTATTCTGTTGGTTAAGCTTGATCTGTGGTTCCTGACCCTTTACCTCAATTTTCCATTTCCAGAATTCGCTCAGTTCCTATTTCCTTTATTGCTCCTATTTCAATTATAGAGTATTGAACTTTTTCTTTCACCTGTTTAATTGTTTTTTTCTTCGTTTTCCTGACTTTCTTTAAGGGATTATTAATTTCTTTCATTTTTGTTTGTTATTTCCTCCATTTGGTTAAGGATATTTTTCATTTTCTTTTCTTTATTTATTTATTTAAAAAAATTTTTCCCTGATTGCTAAGGAGGTTGAGCATGACCTTAAGTGCCTTTTGGCCATTCGAAGTTCATCTGTTGTGAATTCTCTGTTCAGTTCAGTACCCCATTTTTTAATTGGGTTAATTAGAGTTTTAGTGTCTAGTTTCTTGAGTTCTTTGTATATTTTGGAGATCAGACCTTTGTCTGATGAGGGATTTGTGAAGATCTTCTCCCAGTCGGAAGGTAGCCTTTTGGTCTTACTGACAGTGTCCTTTGCTTTACAGAAGCTTCTCAGTTTCAGGAGGTCCCATTTATTCATTGTTTCTCTTATTGTCTGCACTCCTGGGGTTCTGCTTAGGAACTGGTCTCCTGTGCCTATATCTTGTAGACTACTTCCCACTTTCTCTTCTATCAGGTTCAAAGTGGTCAGATTAATGTTGAGGTCTTTAATCCATTTGGACTTGAGTTTTGTGCATGGTGATAGATATGGATCTATTTTCATTCTTCTACAGGTTGATATCCAGTTATGCCAGCACCATTTGTTAAAGATGCTTTCCTTCTTCCATTCTATGCCTTTAGCTCCCTTGTCAAATATCAGGTGTTCATAGGTTTGTGGGTTAATACCCGGGTCTTCTATTAGATTCCATAGGTCTACTTCTCTGTTGTTATGCCAATACCAAGCTGTTTTCAATACTGTTGCTCTGTAATAGAGTTTGAAGTCAGGGATGGTAATGCCTCCAGAAGTTCCTTTATTGTATAAGATTGTTTTGGCTATCCTGGGTTTTTTGTTTTTCCATATAAACTTGATTATTGTTCTCTCAAGGTCTGTGAAGAAGTTTGATGGAATTTTGATGGGAATTGCGTTGAATCTATAGAATGCTTTTGGTAAAATTGCCATTTTTACTATGTTGATTCTCCCAATCCAAGAACAGGGGAGATCTTTCCATTTTCTGGTATCCTCCTCAATTTCTTTCTTCAAGGACTTAAAGTTCTTGTCAAATAGGTCTTTCACTTCCTTGGTTACAGTTACCCCAAGATATTTTATGCTATTTGTGGCTATCATGAAAGGTGATGTTTCTCTGATTTCCCTCTCTGCTTCTTTATCATTTGTGTATAGGAGGGCAACCGATTTTTTGGAGTTGATCTTGTATCCTGCCACATTACTAAAGGTGTTTATCAGCTGTAGGAGTTCTTTGGTAGAGTTTTTGGGGTCACTTATGTACACTATCATATCGTCTGCAAATAACGAAAGTTTAACTTCATCCTTTCCAATTCGAATCCCCTTGATCCCCTTATGTTGTCTTATTGCTATTGCTAGGACTTCAAGCACTATATTGAAGAGGTATGGAGAGAGTGGACAGCCTTGTCGTGTTCCTGATTTTAGTGGAATGGCTTTGAGTTTCTCTCCGTTCAATTTGATGTTAGCTGTCGGCTTACTATATATTGCTTTTATTATATTTAGGTATGATCCTCGTATACCCAATCTCTCCAACACCTTTATCATAAAGGGGTGTTGAATTTTGTCAAGTGCTTTTTCAGCATCCAATGAAATGATCATATGGTTTTTTTCTTTCAATTTATTTATATGGTGGATTACATTGATAGATTTGCGTATGTTGAACCAGTCCTGCATCTCTGGGATGAAGCCCACTTGATCATAATGAATAATTTTTCTAATGTATTCCTGGATTCAGTTTGCCAGTATTTTATTGAGTATTTTGGCGTCAATGTTCATGAGTGAGATTGGCCTGTAATTCTCTTTCTTGGTCGTGTCTTTGTGTGGTTTTGGTATCAGGGTAACTGTAGCTTCATAAAAAGAGTTTGGCAATGATTCTTCTGTTTCTATATTGTGAAATACATTAAGGAGTATAGGTATTAGCTCTTCCTGGAAGTTCTGGTAGAAATCTGCGTCGAATGGTCAAAAGACACTTAAGGTCATGCTCAACCTCCTTAGCAATCAGGGAAATGCAAATCAAAACAACTTTGAGATATCATCTTACACCTGTCAGAGTAGCCAAACTCAAAAACACCAATGATAGCCTATGCTGGAGAGGATGTGGAATGAGGGGAACACTCATCCATTGTTGGTGGGAATGCAAACTTGTGCAGCCACTGTGGAAATCAGTGTGGCGGTTTCTCAGGAAACTGGGAGTCAACCTCCCTCAGGACCCAGCAATTCCACTCTTGGGAATATACCCAAGAGATGCCCTATCATATCACAAAAGCATTTGTTCAACTATGTTCATAGCTGCACTATTTGTAATAGCCAGAACCTGGAAACAACCTAGGTGCCCCTCAATAGAAGAATGGTTAATAAAGGTGTGGAACATGTACACATTAGAGTTCTACTCAGCGGTAAAAAACAATGACATCTTGAATTTTGCAAGCAAATGGATGGAAATAGAAAACGCCTTACTAAGTGAGGTAAGCCAGACCCAAAAAGAAGAATATGGTATGTATTCACTCATATGTGGTTTCTAACCATAATTAAAGGTCTTTGAGCCTATTATTCGTGATCCTAGAGAAGCTAAATAAGAAGGTGAACCTGTTGAAAATCATGTAGCTATCTGCCTGGAGATTGGAAATAGACAAGAGTCCCAGGTAACCTCTGGTGCATGGGGGGGGTGGGAGGGTTGTTGAAAGGGGAGAGGGTTAGAGAGAAGGGAGTAGTGGAGGAATGGGGAAAGCTAGGTGGACTGGGATGGGGGGAGGGAGAAAGGATGGATATGAGATTAGGGAAGAATATATCTCAACTAAGGGAGTCATTTTAGGGTTTACAGGACACTTGATTATAAATGGGATCCCAGGTCCAAGGAGAGATCCCCAGACTGTTCTCTAGACAGAGGAGAAGGTGCCTGAACCGGCCTTGGCCTATAACCATACTGATGAAGATTTTGCTTATCACCATAGCTCCTTCATCCGATGATGGATGGTGGTACAGATGGAGACCCACATTGGAGCACCGGACTGAGCCCCCCATGGTTCAAATGAGGGGCAGAAGAAGGAAGAACATGAAAGAAACTCAGGACCGTGAGGGGTGCGATCACCCACTGATACATGGGGACTGATCTAATGAGAGTTCACCAAGGCCAGTTGGACTGGGACTGAACGAGCATGTGATCCAACCAGATTTTCTGAATTTGGACGGATTCTCTGAATGTGGCTGACCTGAAGTCTTCTGAAAAGCCATTGACTATGACACTGGGACTTGTTTCCTCTGCATATACTGGATTTTGGGGATCCAGTCTGTTTGGATACTCACCTTCCTGGACCTGGAGGGAGGGGGGAGGAACTTGAACTTCCCACAGGGCAGGAAACCCTGACTGCCCTAAGGGACAAAGAGGGAGGAGGAGAGGGAGTGGGGGGAGTGGGAGGGTGTTGGGAAGAGGGGCGGAAATGGAAACTTTTATAATTTAATAAAATTACTTTAAAAAAAAATTTCACTTCCACCCCTCCTCCCAATGCCCTACCTCTCTTCCCACTCTCTCTCCTCCTCCCTCTCCAGTCCTAAGAGCAGTCAGGGTTTCCTGCCCTGTGGGATGTCCAATGTCCTCCCTGCTCCCTCCAGGTCTAGGCCGGTGAGTATCCAAACAAACGAGGCTCCCACAAGGCCAGTAAATGCAGTACAATCAAAACTCAGTGCCATTGTCCTTGACTTCTCAGTTCATTTTCTTTTAAAGTGTCTCTATATCTTTATAAAGTATCCAGATTGGTAATTATAGGTACCTATGGTGATTATTCCTACAATTGGTGTAGTTGAAGGCTGTGCCTCTGGATGTCCTCTGAAGCCACTGGGGCTGGTGGTGAGGTAGACTGTCTATAGTAGTGTTGCCTGCTGTCAGGCTGTTGGGGCTCTTCCTTCAATTGGTGTAGGTGGGGGCTGTTCCTTCAGAGTCCTCTGATGTGACAGAGGATAGGGGTGGAAAAACTTCATCCTCTATTTGGTGCAGGCTATGTTTGTTCCTCTCCGTGGTGCTCTGATTCTACTTTTCCTCCAGTCAGTGTAGGTGGGGGGGGGGCTCTGATTTCAGGGCCCTGTGATGCAGCTTGAGATGGTGGTAGAGTGACTTGGGCACAGGAGACTTTTCTGTTGGTGAGCTACAATTTTAAGTTGGGTGAGGGAGGGGCAAAGGAAGTGCCACATGACCTAGGCACTAGAGAGCTGGGCTGTCCAGCCAGGAGAGTGAGTGGGTCTGTCCAGCCAAAAGAACAGCCTCTTCCCTCTTCCTCCAGTTAGTGCAGATGGTGGCTGTGCTTCTGGGGATCTCTGATGCAGCTGTTCATGATGGGGGAGTGGCATGAACTCAGCAGAATTGCCTGCTGACTCACTACTTATGATTGTATATCAAAGTCAATGACTTTACCCTGTGCAATATACAAAGCTGAAAATGCAGAGAAGAAAAACATTCTCTAGGTTGTATCATCTTGCTCCCTGTTTATCAAGAAACCAACCAAACAGTCAGTGTAACACACTAACTCAAAAACCCAGTGAATAATTCCATCACTTAAAAAGTCATACATATTAAAATAGATTGGGAAGATAAAGTGGGATTTTGTAATTATAACAATGTTTGTAGATAGTCCTGGAAAGATAGCTAGGAGGAGATATTTGTCCTGAAGTTGTAAGGGCCTGATTTCAAATCCCCATTACCAACCTTGATGCTGTTCTGTGGTCTGTCTGCAATTCCAGCACGTGGGAGTACCTGGAAAAAGATGAATACCTAAACTAGTTTAAAAGGTAGGGCTTGTTTCAACTGAAACTAACAGGGTGGGGAAATCTAAGTAACACACATGACCAGAAGATAGAGATAGGAGCCAGATCAACTGTCAAGAACAGTCTCGTGAAGAGCATGACTCAAAGGAGTAATGCTCACATGACACTTCAGATGCAAGATCCAAGTACAGGAAACCACAGGTCTCTCTGCTCTATTTATCAGTCTTCCTCAAGCACCAATCTCATTGCATTCTCCAGGCTACAGAAGTCTTTCATGTGGATGGCTGTCTAAGTGGACACTTCAACTCACCGCAGACCAGCTTGCCATCTCCCATATGAAAAATGAAAAATGAGTAAGAGGTTTTTTGAAACCTTTCTCCCAAAGATTTTATCTCTTTTTCTTAGTCTGGGACCATATAACTACATATTGAGGTGGAGAATCCAAAAAGCCTAGGTGTTTCATAAGAATCAAGAGTTACAAATGCTACTCTTTAGCATTGTGGGTGACCAAACATGACTTCAGGAGATTGGAATCCTATGAGGTAAGGCAGTGCCCACTTCTTTAATTTCTCCTCATTCTTCTCTCATCTCAACTATTCAAATATTCTGTTATTTTGAGAATTTGGCCACTTTCCTCTACTTGGCAAGCCATATACTACAGGCATCCTCTATATAAGCATAGTTTGCTCAGTAACTCAGCCACCTGTGTTTCCGGAAATGTTTCTTTTGTGTGTGTGGAAATGCAGCTCTGTAGAAAACAGATGGTCTAAAACTGAGTGACTGAAAAGATCAAAATTAGTATAGTTTAACGATAATATAAAGATTTATAAAAAATTAAATATGATGCTAAACCAAACTCCAACCCAAGGAGAATACATGGAGTACATAGATGTACCAACAGTAATAATCATCTGAACCAAGTGTTGGGTTCTACTGTGGATGCAGGTGTAGTTGTGCTAATTCAGATATATAACTAAGCTACTAATTTTTTATCTGAAAATTTTATTTCTTTGCACAATGTACTCTTACTACCCTCCCCTCCACTCTCTTACCCTCATCTGATCCATTTTAACTTCCTTCTCCATACCTACTAGACCCTTTCCCAGATTGAATACTTTTAGTCATGTCTGTAGTATTGCAAAAGGCAAGAGATGTGTACTTAATGTTTCATACCTGGAAGGGTAAGCAGTTCGATTGGAAATTGATTGCTCTCAGGACATTAAATACAATTTTCCATGGCCTCCTAGTTTTAGATATTTTCACAGAAGTGTGCTATTACTTTGACAAATATGAAATTCATACACATTACCATACACACACACACACACACACACACACACACACACACACACACCACAACAATCCCAATGAAAACTGCAGTTGAAACTATCAAAGACTCTCAAGAAATACAGAAAAAAAGTTCCCAGACAAACCATTACAAGACAAAAAACTTCCAAGCTTACCATATTGAACTAGCTTTGTTTTGATCATCTTCTGATGGGTATGAGGCATGCCCTTAAGTGTTATTTGTGTACCCAGCAAGATTTTATTGAAGAAAACTAGTATTTCTGTTGCTATCTGTTAATAATTAGAGATAACAACTAGGTTAGGAATGAGGACTAGTGTCCACTTCTTTTAGTGCTGGGATCCCGTCTGTCTAATAATTGTACGGCACTGTTCATGCTGCCACAGTCTCTATGAGTTGATATGTGCATCTGTCCTTTTATGTTAAGAAATCATTTCTCTGGTGAGCTCCATCCTCACTGACTTCTACGTTCTTTCCATCTACTCTTCCACAACATTTCAGGGATAGATATGATGGAAAATTTTCTTTAAAAAATCTAGTATTCCAAGGTCTCTCATTTTCATCACTTTATTCAGTTTGAATTGCTATTTTTGTTCCCATGTACTTCAGGAAGAAGATTAAATACTAATTTCAGATCAAAACACCCATCCAGCTATGAGTAAGAATGTTGATAAGAGTCATTTTAGTGCTAAATTTGTAGCAGAGTATGAGTATTTGTTTCCCCATAGTTCGTGGTCTATCCAGTCCCAGGTAGATTCCATTTCATGGAATTTACTTCATTCCAATCAGATCTTAGTTGATTAACATTTGAGACCTTATTGAATTAGTGTATTATGCATGACAAGTCACTCAAGTAGAGCAAAGTATGTATAGCTATATTGGTGTTCACCTTTCTCCACAGGTAGTGTACAGATTATCTTCCAGTACCAAGAGCATAAGTCAGTAAAAGTGAAGGTTCTAGGTTGGCATCAGCTTCACTTCTTCACTTGAATGTGTTATATAGGTGTTTTCTTCAGAAATAGGACCTTATCATCAGTTTGTGAAGAGCAATAAAAAGTTTAGAAAAAGTCCATTTATTTGAGAGTCTCCAATGTGTTTCATTTTGCCAACAATTCAATTAAGCATAACCCATTCTTGGCACTGAAGGTTTAATTTAATGGTAAGAGTTGACTAGCAGTGTCTTTGTCTTCCATGTTATTTGCTGATTCCATTTAGATTTCTAAAATATATGTATATATTTTAGGAAGGTTCTACTATAGCAGGTTTTCATATGAGCCTTCAAATGATACAGTTTTAGCTGTCTCTCCTCACATTTCCTCCCTTACCTCTCATTTTAATGATCTGTTTCCACCTCATGCATATGAATCCATTAGCTTGCTTTCTATTTTTCCCTCTAGAGAAATTCCTTCCCTCCTCACTTAACCCACACTCTCTACATAGCCTCTGTGGTTATACAGATTATGGCCCATTTATCAAATACTTAGCATCTAACATCCCCATATAAGATGACTCATATGATATAGGTTTTGGCTCCTATTGTCTCACTTGGAATAATTTTCTCTAGAACTGTTGATTTCTCCATGATTTTCATGATTTTATTTTACAGCTGAGTGATATTTCATCATAAAAAGTTCCACGTATTGTTTATTCACTCGTCCATTGATGGACATCTATGATGTTTCCAGATGTTTCTGACTATATTGAATAAAGAAGCAATGAACAAGCGAGCCATTGTCTCTGTAGTAGGATTTAGAGTTCTTTGGGTATATGCCAGAGTGGCATAGCTGAAGGTAAAGTGGATCTATTCCCAACTTCCTGCTATACAGAAGTTTTTCAGTTTTATGTAGTCCTTTTATTAATAGTTATCCTTAGTGCCTGTGCTATCAGTGTCCTGTTCAGAAAGTCTTTTCCTGTACCAGGGAGTTCAGGACCTTTTTCTTCTATCAGATTCAGTGTGTTTGGTGTTATAGTGAAGACTTTGATCTATTAGGTGTTGAGTTTTATGCAGTAATGATCTTAGATTGGGCATCGTGATACACCTATCCTCTTGCAGATATTTTATTATTTATTTATTCTGCATTTTTTAAATCTTTCTGGTTTTTTGATTGTGTTTGTCTGGAATGCTTGCATTTGAACTTTAAAACTGTCCTTTCTATTTCTGTAAAAACTTGTATTAAAAATTTGATGTAAATTGTATTAAATCTACAGATTTCTTTTTGTAGGATAGGCATTTTTATAATGTTGGTTCATGAGAAAGGAAGATCTTTCCATCTTTTGATATATTCTTCAATTCTTATTTTAACATCTTGAAGTTTTTATTATACAAACATTTTATTTGCTTGATAAATGTCTTAGGGTTTCTATTTCTGTAAAGAGACAATATAATCATGGCAATTCTTATAAAGGTAAACATATAATTGAATGGCTTATAGTTCATATGTTCAATCTATTATCATAATAATGGAACTTGACAACTTGCAGGCAGGCCAAGTGGTAGAGAATGATCTGAGTGCTCTACATCTTGAAATGTGGGAAAGAAGAATTGATCTGAGACATTGTATGTGTCTTGAGCATACTTCAGACCTCAAAACCACCTTCAAACTGACTTGCTTCTTTCAACAAGATCATATCCTTTCCAACAAAGACATGCCTCTCCCTAGTGCAACTCACCCTGTGGGACATTTCCTTTCAGATCTCTGCTGCAGGGGGCATGGAGATCTTTTTGTCCTCCTGACCACCTGGCTAGTTTACACGTGAAATAATCACACAGAAACTGTAGTCATAGAACCAATTAGCTCTAACTTTTTATTGGCTAATTTTTACATCTTAATTTAACCCATTTTTATTAATCTGTGTATTGCCACATAACTGTGGCTTACCAGCAAGTTCTTTACCAGCATCTGTCTCAGCATTCAGTTCTGTCTACTCCGTCTACCTATGTTTTGCCATATCAAAAGGCCAAGGCAGTTTCTTTATTCAACCACCAAAAGAAACACATAGATAGAAGAACCTTGTACATCATTTCCCCTTTTCTGTTTAAACAAGAAAGAAAGGCTTTCACTTTAACATAGTAAAATTACATATAATAAAACAGTTATCAAGCAAGAATTTCAGTTACATTATTTAGATCTATTTTATCTTCTATTATAACAGTGAAAAACTATAACTAACTGTCTATTCTTTAATTTCATCAAAGACTCCAGAAGGATGTAATATTATCTAAGTAAACAGGAATTACATTGTAAGCAACTTTCAAAACTCTAGAAATGACAGAGACATCTCACTGCTTGGACAGTCATCCAAAGTTCTTTTGTACTATTGGGCACCCATCTTTAGCCTAAAGGCCCATAGTATCCAGCAGACATTTCCATGAAGCTGGAAATTTTAAGGGCAATTCGGTCACTTTCTTCTGTGTCTTGCAGAATGTCTCACAGACTCTTTCATGAAGCAAGAACCCTGAGGAATCATCTCACATTTAGGCAAGTACAGCAGTCATCTCTCTTTGAGTTCTTCATGTCTAGTTTATGTATCAGTCTAAGCAAGAGCAGTTTTCCCCAAATGACTATCCAAATCCATAAGGAGCATCTTCGATGCCCATCTTAATCTTGAAGTAGATTGGTGCTGCCAGGAGCAGATGCATCTCATTGTCATGAAAAGCCCTAAGTTATGAAACTATTTTAAATGCTATATTCTGTAATCTTTAAAAAATATGAAGAATGTCTATCTGAAATATATCTCTATATATCTAGAAAGTCTAACTAGTATGACTATAGGCTTGACTATTATCGATGATTATCCATTAACAACCTATATTTGCTAACTATAAATTGCATTTTTAAATGAACTACACAATCACAATACCTTAATCAAGAGCAGAAATATACATACAACAAGATTGACCTTAAATTTATATCAATAAAGCAAATTCCATACCAATACCAATATCAGATCCCCTTTTAAATGTAAAAGAACATTTATAAACAATATTTGAGAATATGGGTATAGTTTTTTCTCTTTAAACTTCTTCCTTCTATATGGGGGCACTATTAATCAGGTCCGTTATGGTATATCGTGTGTGCTAGGTTTATCTCAGTCAGCAGTTGAGTGAAGTAATTTTTTGAGGGTGTTTACGACAACTTTTCAGGAGGGCATGGTCTATCATGCCATATTGATCTAGAAACAACAGGGTCTCATCTTCAGTGAAAACAAAAGAAGAACCTCTTTTTCAAAGCACCATTTTATCTTAGACCCAAATTCTGAAGTCATAATACTTTTATAATACACATGGTGGTTTATCTTAGCAACACAAACAATGAAAAGTCTCTTTGTACTTAGCTTCTTCACAGTCAAAAAGAAAACAATACAGAATCGAGAGCCTCTGTCGATTTTCCATTTTTTGTGGCTTATTTTTCTTTACCTTTTTAAATCTATGACTGTTTGTACTCTGTCTCTTTAAAGACTTTACCCTTTATTTTTAATTTTTATCATTTTTTATGAGTTAGAGGTCACGCTTGTGGCACAGCCCCGAAAGCCGGTATTTTAAAACCTGTGCATCATTTTACTTTTACAGATGAATTAGGAAAATCTCTCTAGGAGCTGTGGCAAGTAGCCAGAAAACAGCAAGAAATTGTGTTAAATTCTATATTTGTGTCTAGAATTAATTCTAAAGTTCTGTCAGGTTTTACATGGAGTCAATTTACCTCACTGGAATGCCAATCTGTTGTAGGGAGTGTGTGTTCCTTTGTTCCTGCCCGACTGCCTGGCGAGCTTACATCTGAAATAATCACACAGAAACTGTATTTATTTAAACACTGCCTGGCCCAAGAGCTCTAACTTTTTATTGGCTAATTTTTAAATCTTAATTTAACCCATTTTCACTACTCTGTGTATTACCACATAACTGTGACTTACCGGCAAGATTTTAACCAACATCCTTCCCAGGCAAGAGATTCATGGTGTTCTCCCTGACTCTTCTTCCCAGCATTCAGTTCTGTCTACTCCACCTACCTACGTTTTGCCCTATTAAAAGGCTAAGAGAGTTTCTTTATTCAACCAATGAAAGCATCACATAAACAGAAGGCCCTCCTACATGAAATCTCCACAGTCACAATTACGCCAAAATATTTTATTTTTTGAGAGTATGTGAAAGATTTTATTTTCCTGATTTCTTTCTTGGTCCATTTAATATTTGTATATAGAAGTGCTACTGATAATCATGAGTTAATTTTATATTGAGCTACTTTGCAGAACTTGTCAGCTTAAAAAGTTTTCTGGTAGAATTTTTAGAGTAATGGAGATGTTTTTGAAATAGAATGGCCCTATTAGGCTCATGTATTTGAATTCTAGGTTGTCAGGGAATGTCACTACTTAAGCAGGATTAGAAGGCTTGACTTTGTTGGAGGAAGTTTGTCAGTGAGGGTAGACTTTGAAGTTTCAAAAACTTACTTAGGCAAGTATCTCTCTCTTCCTACTGCCTGTGGATCAAAATGTAAAACTCTGAGTTGCTTTTCCAGCATCATGTCTACTTGTTTGCTGCTATTCTATAGCCATGATAAAAATGGACTAAACCTCTCAAACTGTAAGCAAACCCCAATTAAATGTTTTTCTTTGGTCATCGTCTCTTCAAAGTAGAAGAACTCTGAGAAAAACAGTCATTTATGAATACATTTCTCTCATTTGAAAATAAAGACATTTTGACGTTTCTTTCAAATTTGTTTTTTCTTCAGGCACTTCTGTTGTCTTATTTCTCCAGCTGAAATTTGAAATACTATATTGAATATGTATAAAAAGAGTGCATAATATACTTTTATTTCTTAATTTTGTGGAAATGTTTTGAGTTTCTCTCTGTTCTACTGCATATTTAATGTGAGATTTCTTACTGTAAGTTGTATTATTTTGAGGAATGGCTCTTGTGTCCCTAGTCCCTCTAGGAAATATTATGAAGGGTGCTGGATTTTTAAAAGCTTTTTATGCCTCTAGGGAGATGGCCATGTGGTTTATTCCTCTCTATTTTGCTTATATGGTAGATGCATTTTTTTATTTTTATATATTGATCTATCCTTTTATCTCTGGAATGAAGACTACTTGATCACCATTGATATTATTTTTGATTTATTCTTTTTTATCTATTCTTAAATGTGACTTCTAAGCATTTTGTTAAATATTTCTGCATCCTTGTTCACAAATTAAATTGGTCTGTAATTCTCTTTCTTTTAGGGTCTTTGTGTGCTTTGGATATCATTGTTAAAGTATCATCATACAGAGAATTAGACATTGTTCATCCAGTATATGCAGAGGAAATAAGTCCCAGTGTCATTGTCCAAGCGAGGGGCGGAAGGGGAGAGAACATGAGCAGGGAAAGCTAGACCAGAGGGAACCTTCATCCGACGATGGATGGTGTTACAGACGGAGACCCACATTGGAGCACCGGACTGAGCCCCCAAGGTCCAAATGAAGTATGCATTTTTAAGGATGTCCTTGTGATTGTGTGTTTTTCCTGATGTCTATAGTGATTTTCCCATTTTTTGCCTAATTTTGTGAATTTGGATATCCTGTGTTTGCTTTTTAGTTAATTTGGCTAATGGTTTAACAATTTCATTGACTTTTCTCCAAGTATCTGGTCTCCATTTCATTGGTTCTTTTATTGTTTTATTTTATGTTTTATATTTCAGCTCAAAGCTTGATTATTTGCCATCCATTAGTGACCTGCTCTACTTCTTCCCTTTTCTTTAGAACTTTCACTTAAGGTTCTAATATGTGATCCCTCTAATTTTAATGTAGGTATTTACTTCAATGAAGTTGTCCCTTAGAAGAACCTCCATCATCCCTCATAAGTTTGGAATGTTGTGTCTACAGTTTCATTCAGTTCTAGAAAGTTTTTATTTCTTAATTTCTCTCTTGAATCACTTCTCATTCAATAGTGCATTGTTCAGTTTCTACGAGTTTGTAAACTTTCCGTTGTTCATATACAGATTTAATCCATTGTTGTCAGAGAGAATGCATGGTATTATTTCAATTCTCTTGTATCTGTTGAAGCTTGCTTTATGTCCAAGTATGTAGCCAATTTTGTTTCTTTTATGTACTTGTATATTCTTGTGTTTGATGGATAAGTGTATAGAATTGCCTTAGCCTCCTGGTGGATTTCTACTTTGACAAGTAGGTAGCATCCTTTCTTATAGCTTCTGTTTAGTTTTGGTTTCAAGACTATTTTTCCAGATATTAAAGTGTCTACACCTGCTTGTTTCTTGGGTCCATTGGATTAGAATATCTTCTTCCAATTTTTACCCTAAACTGATGTATATCTTTGATAATATTGTATGTTTCTTGAATGCAGTAGCAGGACTGTTTCTGTTTTTTCTAATTTAATCTACTAGTCTATGTTTTGAAAATTGAGAACATTGATATTGAGAGCTATTAATGAGCAATGTTTATTTATTCTTACTATTTTACTGCTATGGTGTGGGTCCTCCTCCATTTGTATTTAATTATCTGGGTCTTTTTGCTTGCCTTGTTTTGGTTAACATCTTAAGATTGTAGTTTTCCTTCTACCATCTTCTGTAGAGCTGATATTGTAGGTAGATACTGATGAAGTTTGGCTTAATCATGGGATTTTTTTTCTCCATCTATTATGGTTGCAATTTTTCACAGTATAGTAGTCTGTACTGACATCTGTGGTCTCTTAAGAGTTTGAAAAATATTCATCCAGGACTCTTAAGAGTTTGAAAAATATTCATCCAGGCTTTTAGCATTTCCTTTGAAAAATCAGGTGTTTTTCTAATGTTTCTGCTCTTAAACAATGTTTGCTTGTTTTGTTGTTATTGTTCCCTAGCAAATTTTTAATATTCTTTTTTTACTCTGCTAATTTTTTTACTGCTTGTATCTTGACAGACTCTTCCCATTTTAGGATATGGAAATTTTCTACTATGATTTTGTAGGAGATATTTAATGTTCCATTGACCTAATTGTTTTCCTTCCTAATTCCTATTATTCTTAGTTTTGGTGTTTTCATAGTGCCCAAGGTTTTCTGGAGGTTTTCTGCCTGAATTTTTCTTAGACTTAAATTTTTCTTTGACTTTTGTCTCCATGTGTTCTATTGTATCTTTGATGCCTGGGATTCTCTCTTCCTTGTCCTATAATCTGTTAGTGAGGCTTACATCAGAGGGTTTTCTTGGATTCCCTAAATTTTTCATTTACAGATTTACTTCATTTTGGGTTGTCTTTAGTGATTCTATTTCTACTTTCATATCCTCAATTATCTTTATAGTGACATTTTGTTTTGGTTATAGACTTCATTAAGATATTTATTCTTATCTCCTTTCATGTCCTGAAATATATTCATGATGGCTATTTTGAAGGTTTTTTTAAATACTTCTACTATATTGAATTTCTTAAACTCACTGTCATAGGATTGCAAGGTTTTGGTGCAGACATATTATTTTGACTGTTAATGTTTGTGTATTTGTGCTAGTTACTTGGTGTCTAGGTTTGGGATGGGAGCAATTCAATGTGTGGATACTCTATTTTGTCTTTGTTGAATGAGTATTTCATTCTTTAATTTCTTTTGAACTCTATGGATCTTAACAATGTGGTGACTATGGACTGCCTCTGTGTTCCAGGAACATCTGCTAATTGGTGTACTGGGTAATATTGATGTCTAAGCATTGAGACTAACATTGATGAATGAATATGGGACACGTGGGGCAGGAGAGGGTCCTAGAAAAGGGGACAACCGGGTATGTTCAGAGGTTCATCAGAGTCCCTAGAAAGTATTCTTATTGCATTCAAATGTATTCAAAGATATTTTCAACCAAATCTTTTGTGTATATAATCACTCCCCTCAGAAAACAGAAGACAGGAAAGAAAATGGTAACTGACATCTTCCATACAGACTCTTTAGAACTATGTAGGGATGTCTAGGATTAACAATGAGGAATGTATTACCTCAGAAAGTGTAGTTACAAGGATTGATTGGATGAAGAGAAATTAAAAAAAATTCAAAATTGACTCTAGCAACCATGTTTGTGGATACAGCCCACAGGAAAGGTAGTGTTCCATTCTTGGGCACTACTCTAGGGATTTATCTCAGTGTGATTCATTGGTTTCTATGAACTTCTGCCAGGTATTTAATTCTCCTTATGTGGTGTCACTTCTGTGGAATGATTTCACTGCCTTGAAAATTTAGAAATCCTAGAGAATTAATTGAAGTGAAGAAATGGGAGTATGTAGGGATTTTTTAAAAAAGTTTATGGGGTATGATTTATACATAGAAATAGAGACTTAAACAGAAGGAAAGCTTGTTAGTAGTTAACACATGTAGGGAGATGTTTACATGTGACTCAGGAATGCATCAACTTTCTCGTTTTAGAAGAAAAGAATCTGTGTTCCAGGTACTGACTACAGGGTCCAGTGGATAATTGCAAAACCCTTATCCACATGCTGCAAATATTGTACTGTCATCTAGTATCAAGAGAAGCTGAGTGAAGCACAATTAATAAAAGCTCAGGGTCAGAAAATGGGGTTAAACATGAAGATCTGAAAAAAAAAACCCAGCCAGTCCCTGGCTCTAACCTCTACCTCAATCTGAAAATGGGTATCCTGCCTTCATGAATCTCAAGAATGAGCCTGTGTCCTGAAAGTTGTTTACTCCAACTTTATAATCCTCTCTGGGACTTGGATTTAAGGTGTGCACAGCCATCATTAAAGGTATGCACCACCAAGGTTCTATGGCAACTAGTGTGCCTTCTTTGATCAAAGGTGTATTATATGGCTACTGAGATTAAAGTTATGTGTTCCCATAATCTGATCTGTAAGGCTGACCAGTGGGACTGTTTTACTCTCAGATCTTCAGGCAGGCTTTATTTACTAAAATACAATTGAAATGCCACTACAGGTGAGCATTGAGATTATTTTACTGACATTAAATTCTAAAAATTATGATGCTGCAGAAGTCACATATTGATGGTGAACTGCAAGTATCTACAAGCCTCTTGTTGACAGTCACAGTCTACATGTATGTCAAGAATTTCCTAGAAACAACACACAGGTTTTCATAGCTGTGTAATGGGTACCTTTAACGAAGGATGCAGGGGACTCAAGCTGTGAATGAGCTGATGATGGACCTTGTGATTTCTGCAACATCTTTGTACACTAAGCCTTAGTTTCTCTGATGCACATGTGCTGGAGGCTGCGGTTACAACCACAAACACCAGACGAGTCTAGACTTTATAGGACATTGATTTAATTAAAGGGACATAAAGAAGTTATGTTCATAAATAGAGATACAAACTTTATTCATCGCAGAAAAGGAAAGACAAAGTGACCTTAAAGAGAAAATTAACATTGTAGTTTCCCTTTCACTCATTATCCAGTGAGGATGAAGGACTGCAGAGCATGTGGCTGATGCTTCAACCTGACTTCAATCTCTGATAGATAATGCAACGTCTTTCCACCCATATTCTTCCAGGTTATGGAGCCTTCATCCATGTGGATAACTGACAGTTGTCTGTTCTAAATAAAGAAATAGATCATGAATCTAGTTGTCTGTATTACTTGCCCTTATTAATTTTTCCTTTTCTTGATTACTTTCTACTACTTGAATTTAGAATTTTGCTGCAACAAACCATTGTTTATGAGTTCATTTTGGATTTGACTTGGTCATTTTTACAGAGATTGCTATCTCCAAGTTTAGTTGGTCATGGACCATGGAAATTGATGGAGAGGACTATTGTAGGACAAAGACCCTAATACAGAGCCATGTAAAAATGTTTGTGTCCTTGGAACATGTCTTAAACCCTTCTGTGCTTCCTTCTCAATTCAAGTTCCCACTCCATCCCCTTCTTTCATTCCCTCTACACACCCTTTTACCCACCACCATCTAATCCTCAGAGAAGGTAAGGCACGTTGCTTTGGGAAAGGTCCAAGGCCCTCCCTACTATATCTAGGCGGGCAAGGTATACATCCAAAGGGAATAGGATCCCAAAAAGTCAGTACACACAGTTGGGATAAATCATGGTGCCACTACAAGTGGTCCCTCAGTCTGCCCCAACCATGCAACTATCAACCACATTCAGAGGGACTAGTTTGGTCCTATGCTTGTTCCTTCCCAGTCCGGAAGGAGTTGGTAAGCTCCTATTAGCTCTGGTAAACTGTTTCAGTGGGTAAATCCATCATGGTCCTGACCTCTGTGCTCATATTCTCATTCCTCCCACTCTTCAGCTGGACTTGGGAACTCAGTCCAGTGCTACGATGTGGGTCTCAGCCTCTGTTAACCATCAGGTGCTGGGTTAAGGTTCTATGGTGATATTTAAGATAATCATCAGTCTGACTACAGGGCAAGTCAAGATCAGACCCCCCATCCTATATTATTTAGTGTCTTAGGCAGGGTTATCCTTGTGGATTCCTGGGAAATACTCTAGAGCCAAGTTTCTGCTAACCCTTTAATGGTTCCCTCAATCAAGATAGCTCTCTCCTTGCTCTCTGTCCTTCCTCCATCTCGACTATCCCATTCCCTCAAGTTCTCCTCAACCCTCCCTTCTTTTCTCCTCTTTCCATCCTACCTTCACTTCTTCCTCCCCCACACACATGCATGCTCCCAATTTTGTCAGGTGATCTTGTCTGTTTCCAATTTCCAGGTGGGCCTTTATATGTTTTTCTTTGGGTTTACCTTATTACTTAACTTCTCTAGGATCATGAACTATAGGCTCAATGTCATTTGTTTATAGACTGTATCCATTTATGAGTGAGTCCATATAATATTCATCTTTTGAGGTCTAAGTTACCTCACTCAGGATAGTGTTTTCTAATTTCATCCATTTGCATGCAAAATTCAAGATGCCATTGTTTTTTTACTGCTGAGTAGTATTCTAATGTGTAAATGTACCACATTTTCTTTATCCATTCTTCAGTTGAGGGGCATCTAGGATGTTTCAATGTTCTGGCTATTACAAATAATGCTAGTAACATAGGTGAACAAATGTTTTTGCAGTATGATTGAGCATCTTTTGGGTATATGCCCAAGAGTGGCATTGTTGGATCCTGAGGTAACTTAGATTGTGCTTGAACTCATCGAACTCTCCATAGCCCTCCTCTATTGTCTGATATTTCTTGTTTTCCTTGTTCTACTAATTTCTTTTTTTCATTAAGGGGGTGGGAAGATCAGTTAACCTCAAATCAGTGCCTAAATTTGGGCTGAAACACCTTAAGGCCATAAATATCATCTTTTTTATACATTCCTGGGTTTGAGATCACAAAGCTCATCATTAGTCATCTTGCAGCATAAGTCATTATTTCAAACACACTAGAATTTTCCAATGACAGAAAACTCAGCAATAAAATTTTCTTCCTTTTCAATAGGTTTTAATATTAACTTGCTTTAAATTTATGCAAAACATTTACTATCAATTTGAATCTACTCTTGGATCTATGATTAATTTATTCATTTGTTCAGTGTAAAGTCTTGATTCCCTATGTCTCAACAGAGAGATGTATAATTGTGATATAGCAACAACAGAAATATGCTTAATATCTTCAATGACTTCCATGATTTCTAGTTTCAAATCTGAAATGGAGACTTATTAGCCTTTGTCTGTAGGTTTGCTTCTTTTCATACTGCTCTTAGCAAGATTTGTCATTTCCTTCATGACTCTCTCTCATGATTTCCATATTTTCCCATTTGGCAGCCTTCCCTGCCAGGACTGAGACTAGCTGATGGTCATGCTTCGTGCTTCCAAGTTCCTGTACCAGAAAGGAACCAGTTTTAGGACAGAAAGAATTTGGGCTTCATGGTTCTGTTTCTTTCTCACATGGTCAGTTACCCTGAATGTCTCTACTGGACCACCGTCTACTCTTACATGAGTACAGGGCATGGGTTGTAGATAGCCCAAAAATACAAATTGGATTCAAATTGATGCTTCATAAATATTTCATTTGATAAATTATTTAATCTACCCAATCCTGTTTCTTCTCCTCATGAACCAGCTCAGTCATTACCACAGAGCAGGGTAATTCTGGGAATCAGAGAGTGCACAGCATGTGCTCACGTCCTTTTATTTTCTGTTGCAGGAGCACTAGTGGAGATTTCCTAAGCATGGATGCCAACTTCTCAACCTGGGAGACTACCATCACAGCACCAAATGGAAGCATCTACTCTTATTATTCACATTGTGAAATCATGGACCAAGTCATGCTTTATCTTTCTCTCATCTTTATCCTAGTTGGGATAGCAGGAAATGCCATTGTGTTGTGGATTCTGGGCTTCCAAATGCACAGAAATGCCTTCTCTGTGTATATCCTCAACCTGGCTGTGGCTGACTTTCTTTTCCTGAGTTTTCAATTTGTAGATTGCTTGTTTTATGCCATTTACATCTTCTCCTTCATTTCCATCGACATGCCTTTGTTTCTTTTTGTTGTGCTAAGAGTTGCTTATTATTCTGGCCTGAGCATTCTCAGTGCCATTAGTGTTGAGCGCTGCTTGTCTGTTTTGTGGCCCATCTGGTATCACTGCCAGCGCCCAAGGCTCACATCAGCTGTCACATGTGCCTTGCTTTGGGCTCTCTCCCTGCTGTTGAATGTGCTACATGGGGAGGCATGTGGCTTACTTCTTAATAGCTTTTCATATTTGTCGTGTGATGCATTAATTTATATCTCAAATTATTGGACAATTGCTTTATTTGTGATTCTCTGTGGGTCCAGCCTCACCCTGCTGGTGAGGATCATCTGTGGCACACAGAGGATTCCTGTGACCAGGCTGTTTGTGATCATTGTACTCACAGTGCTGTTCTTCATGATCTTTGGTCTCCCCTTGGGCATCTACTTTCTCCTCTACCAATGGCTTAAACATACGGATTATGCTAAAATTTGTGGTCTTCCTGCGCCAATACTTCTTCTATCCTGTGTTAACAGCTGTGCCAACCCGATCATTTACTTCTTCATTGGCTCCATCAGGCACCGCAGATTCCAGAGGAAGTCTCTGAAGCTGTTTCTTCAGAGAGCCTTGCAGGACACTCCTGAGGAGGAAGGTGGAGAGAGGGCCTGTTCAAGAGAGACTGAAGAACATGAAACACTGTAGTGCAGCGGCTGAGAGATGCTCTGATGAGACAGAAGCAGTTTTGAGAGAGAAGCTTTTTCCCATATGTGTGGGTTATTTTCACAACCTTGTTCAGTTTTTCACCTGACTTCAACCAGTTTTTAAAAAGAACAACCTTTTGTGTGGAAGTTGAGTGACCCAAAACTTTTTATGCAAGCACTGACTGCAGCATTTCTGAAGTTTCTTACACAGGGCCTCATCAAGTCCATTTAAAGGGGCTCCCTGTAAGTGCTCTGGGTATATGGATTGCTCCCACTGATGAGAAATCCCTACTTCATCATAAGGCATAAAATGTGCAGAAATGATTTACATTTCTTATGCACTGAAATTTATAGCAGTTAAATAATTGCTATAGTTTACTAAACTTTTTTCACAGCATTTTTCCTTGTTAAACATATATACCTTACAATGCCAGTTCTTATTAATGTCTATAGGTTTTGAAGAATCTATGTAGCTATGATCTTTCTTACAAAAATTGTTTAGTAAACAAATATGCATTTTCAAGAGAACTCTATCTTAAATCTCTTTTCACCAAGTGGTTTCCTTGCCTTCAAATTCACTGTTCTGTCTTTTTCCACATTGGAAGAGTCTGGTCAGGTATTGTAATGAGATCTGTCAATCTCCATGCATATCTGAAGGGAGAGGGAGAATGTCATCTGAGGTTCCCTTCACAAGGCCTTGCTTAGCATTCCTTGGTCAATTCATTTCTCTTCCTCTCTTTTTTGCCATGATCTCCCTCTCCCTGAATGCCTAATTCTTTAAGACTAATTTCCAAAGAAGTTCTTTAGGACAAGTTTCCTTGAAATCAACCATGCTTCAAATTTATGTGGGCCATTAGCAGAGCCCCCAGCTTTTATTTCTTGAATTATGCTTATTTTAGTAACATTTTTCTATAAAATGCTGTTCCAATTTTAAAGCTGAAGTATGTGATAATTTCAATTGAAACATAATTAAGAGAGCATAGTATGGACATATAAAAGGGGAAAACCTAACAAATTTCTTTAAGCAATTGTGAGTAGAAGACTGAGAATCAATAAAGGCCCAGAAGGTCTCTTACTCTGCTTATTCCATTTCCTATTCAGTCATAACTCTTTGGATCAGAGGTCAGTATTATACAAATTACTATCCTGAACTAAAATTTAGATTGCAAATTGGAGGACTGTAACATGAATATTGGTAAGCTTGTTGTGGAATGATTGTTACATTTGAACAAACTAATATATACATCATCTCGTGCAAATATTTATTATTTCTCCTTGTGAAAAATCTTCATTTTTAGCAAAAGACTATGTGCAATTCACTGCTACTGCATAGATATCTCATGCTGTTAATTACTGTGGTAGTTTGAATGACAATGGCCCCTGTAGTGACATGTATTTGAATTCTCGGTCCCCACTTTGTGGAGCTGTTTAGAAATGATGAGGAGCTGGGACCTCATTGTGGAGGAAGTGTCACTTTGGTACATTTTAAGGTTTCAAAAACCCACTTTATTTCTATTTCCTCTCTTTCTTTCCTACTTTCTCTCTTTTTCTTTCTTTCCCTTTGTATTAAGCTTGTGGACGCACTCAACCATTTCCTCAGTACCATGCCTGTATACTTGTTTGCCCACCACTATGTTTTATAATATGGCTAAAGTCTATGAATACCAGTGAGTGAATTGTTCTGGTTTGAATAGAATGAGCCAAATAAGCTTTGATTGATTGGTGCAACATTGGTGGGATGTTTTGTGAAAGATCATGAGAGAAGTGCTTGTTGGAGGAAGTATGTCACTTGGGGTAGGCTTTGAGGTTTTAAAAACCTGTGCCCTTCCCAGTTTGTTGTCTCTTCATCTCTACCCCCCAAGCTTGTGGATCAGAATTAAGTGTAGACATAGCTTTTACTCCAATTCCATGCTTGCCCAAATGCCTGCTGTTATGCTCTCTGACATGATGGTCATGGACTGTACTATGAGTCCCCAAATACGTATGTTCTTTTGAAAGTTGCCTTGTTCATGGTGTCTCCTCACAGTAATCAAAAATGAACTAAGGCAATGAATTTTGCTTCATCTTACACCATGATCATGTACTGGGATACTATAAGCTTAGGGAACCGACAGAAAAATAAATCTAGGCTTTGATACAAATGGTGTGGTAGGTCCTTATGTCTATGTGTTACATTTATTGGTTAATGAATAAACTGGCTTGACCTATAGCATGGGAGAAGAAAGGGAGAGTTAAAGAGAAGCCATGGAGCCACCAGAGACAGATATTGGGAACTTTACCTGGTCAGCCACAGTTAGGTGATGATAGACAGATTAATAAAAGTAGGCTAAATTAATATAAGAGTTAGACCAAAAGAAGCTAACACTACTGGACCAAGCAGTGATTTAATTAATATAGTTTCTATGTGAATATTTTGGATCTAAGCTAGCTGGGCAACTGGGAATCAACAAACGGACCTCCTCCATCAAATTGGCACCCAATGTGGTCGACTAAATCCATGTAAAACCTGAAAGGGCTTGAAAAGAAATTCTAGACACTAAAAAACAAAGTTTAGCCACATTTTATTTCCAAATGGGATTTGTTTTAATTGGCATGCTGTAGATCCTTTAAGAGAAGTCTTACTAATTCAGTGGTAGCAGGAATGCAGTTTCAAAACGACAGCTTCCTGGCAATGGACCATAAACTCAGACTCTTCAGAATGGGATTTGTGAGCAGCTTGCTGCAGCTGGGGTGGTGTGTGTGGCTTAGAGGTGCAAGCAGCTCTGCCAAGCTGGACTGGGCGGGGCAAGCAGAAAATACCATTATAGCCTAGTAATGTCGCAGCTTAAGTTTTAAGAAGTGCTTAACATTTTAAAAAGCACTCCTGGACAGTAAAGAATTACAGAAATTCAATAAAGACAAATCCATATGGAAAAGAAATCTAAATGAGTCACAGTGTTAGATAAATATATGTAGGCTTGGGAGAAAGAAGAAAATGAGTATAGAGAGTCATAAAAGGAAGTTTTTGGGTTTTTAAAAAAGGTAAAGTCTTTAAAGAGACAGAGTACAGATAGTCATAGATTTAAAAAAGTAAAAAAAAAATAAGCCACATAAACGTGGAATATACACAGAGTCTGAATTATGTATACTATTGTATTTTCTTTAAATTTTTTGACTGTGAACAGCTGAGTACAGAGAGACATTTCATTGTATGGACTGCTAAGCTAAACCAACATGTATTTTATAAAGGTATCATGACTTCCAAATTTAGATCTAAGGATATGTTGCTTTGGAAAAGAGGTTCTTCTTTTGTTTCCACAGAGGATGAGAACCTGTGGATTGCTGCCAGACTAATGTGGTTTGATGGACCAAGAGTCCCTGAAAGATTTCTGTGAACACCCCAGAAAGAAAATACTTTGCCCAATAAACAGCAGGAAGCATTTTGGAGAAACTACACCTATATCCCCAAATATTGTTTATAAATATTTATTTATCTTTAAGGGTAGATATGCTATAGATATTTGCATTGGTATAGATCTTGGTTTACTGATGAAAATTTAAGGTCTATCTTATTATATGTATATTTCTGCTCTTGAAAAAGGTATTGTGATTCTGTAGTTCATTTTTAAAATGTAATATATAAATAATAAATATAAGATAATAGATAATCATCTATAATAGTCAAGGTTGTAATCATTTTAGTTAGATTTTCTAGATGTATAAAGATATTTTTCAGTTAGATAGGTATTCTTCAAATCTTTCAGAGATCTTCAGAATATGGCATTTAAAATGTTTAAAAACTTAAGACTTTTGATGACAATGGGACACATCTGCTCCTGGCACCATCAATTACTTTGAAAAAAAGATGGACATTGAAGAGATTCCTCATGGAGTTTGTTAGCCATTTGGGCAAGAAACTGCTCTTGCCTGGATATGCAAGACCCACAAAAAATGACCACTGAACTTGCTTAAAGGCTGGATGGTCCTTTGGGATTCCTGCTTCATGAAAGAGTCTGCTAAACATTCTGTAGGATACAGAAGAAATTTACTGACATTTTGCCAGTATAGGTGGAACTGTCTTTGAATTTTCTGGCCTCATGGAAAAGTCTGATGGATACTATGGGCCTGTAGGCTGAGGATGGATGTTGCAATGGTACAGAAGAACATTTGGTAACTGTCCAGGCAGTGAGATGTCTCTGTCAATTCTAGAGTTTGGGGAAGTTGCTTACAATGCACTTCCTGTTTACTTGGGTAATATTATATCCTTCTGGAGTCTTTGATGAAGTTGAAGAATAGCTAGGAAGTAGATATAAGTATTGTAACTGTAATTCATGCTTAATAATTCTTTTGTTATATGTAAGTTTACTATTCTGAAGTTAAATCCTTCCTTTTTGTTTAAACAGAAAAGAGTAAATGGTGTGGGAAGTCTTTCTGTCTCTGTGTTGCTTTTATTGGTTAATATACAAAGAAACTGGCTTGGCATATGACATGGTATAAGAAAGGTGGAGTTAGAAAGAATCCACTGAGCTGCCAGAAATAGATGCAAGGAACTTTACCTGGTAAGCCACAGCCACATCACGGTATACAGATTAAAAGAAATGGGTCAAATAAATACAAGAGCCTATAAGAATCTAAAATTAATGTGCCAAGCACTGATTTAATAAATATAGTTTCTGTGTAATTATTTCAGGTCTAAGCTAGCTGGGCAGCCAGGAAACAACAAGCAGCCCCCCTTCAATATACAAAGGCTACTACCAGGTCTGCTTTGTGAACATCATTGTTAGGATGGAGCCAATGCTTGGCTACCTCCAAATCTATGTTCACAGTTGAGCCACTAGAGTAGCATTAGTAAATAGAAAACATCTTTCTTTAATACCAATTTCCAATGGTATATGCCAGACTGAGGGAGGAGTAAGACTTTCTACAGAGAAGGCAAGGAGAATAGTAGATGGCTTTGTTTACAGTTCTTAACCATGTCTACAGAAAATTACCTAGCACTAGTAAAAAAAAATACTCTGAAAAAGACCAGGAATAGAGATATAACTGCGTGCAGAAGCATCTACTTGAGATCTATGCACTTATTCGACAACCTTGAACATCTACCCATATCACTACCAATCATATTGACAAAGAATGTGTCTATTATTCTGGTTATGAGTCACAGCTACACATAAGCTTGTTAGTAGTCTTGGTGGCCAAGGGGATATCTCTATCACTTACCCTCATTCTTGAGTAACACAACTATGACCAAGCTAATGGTCATATACAAAACTCTAAAAGTATATTGAACTAAGCAGAAAACTCTGCTCCAGTGATACAAATCAATGTTTTGATGCATATCATCAACAAGTTTCCTTTATGATGTGGGTTTCCTCTCTGTATGCTGTGAATATATTTTATTACCCTTGGTTAATAAAAATGCTGTTTTGGGATATGGCAGTGCAGAATAGAGAAGAGTAGGAATTCCAAGCAGATAGAGAAGAAAAAGAAAGCAGAGTCAGGGAGACAGCAATTTGACCCTGAAGGAGACAGTTGCCAGACAGAAGTTTACCCAATAAGTCGCAACCTTGTGATGGTACACAGAATAATAGAAATGGGTCAATTAATAAGGTTAGTTAATAAGAAGCCTAAGATAATAGTCCAAGCAGTGTTTTAATTAATGTAATTTCTGTGTCATTATTTCAGTTTGGGTGGCCTGGCTTCGGTCTACAAAATGCTGTGCCCAAATGAGCCAACTATATTCAAATAAACTCATAAAGAGCTTAGGAAGAAATTCTAGACACAAAAGGAAAGAGTTAAGAGTGACTTTTTGGTAGTAATATTTTCTCTAGTAGGCTCCATTTGCTAGAATCAAGCAGAAGTGTGATCCTTTCAGAAGAAGGCTTCTTGACTGAGCAGTAGCAGCAAAAACTCTATGGCTCCTTTGAGAAGGCTTTCTGGTTCATGCTAGGTGCTATAACAGCTCTGAATCTTTCAGGAGGACAAGCACTTGAATGACATTTGTGGGCAGCATGCTGCAAGTTACCTGGCGACAGCATTGGACAACTGCTTACCAATGTTGAGGTACTGAACACAGCTTAGAGCTGGTGCTACACATACCTCTGCCATATTAAAAGACTGAAAGAGGAAGAGTCAGCATACATGGCTGCTGTGACCAAGTTTACATTTTCAAAGCATTCCTCATCAGAAAATGACTACAAATATACAATAAAAACAGATTCAGACAGAAATAAACCTCTGAAAGGGTCACCATGTATTTAAAAATGTATGCAGGCTTAGGAGACAAAAGAAAAACAGTTTAGACATTTATAAAAAATAATTTTAAGAAATAAAACAAAATCTTTACAGAGCCACAGTACACAGAGTCATAGATTAAATGACTAAGTATTAAAATAAATATTAAAAAGTAATAGAGTAAAAATAATAAGCCATGTAAATATAAAAACATCGGAAGTCTGGACTATATATATATATTATTGTGTTTTCTTTTAATGTTTTGACTGTGAATGAACTAAGTACAGAGGGACATTTCCATGTAAAGGCTGCTAAAGTAAACCAACATGTATATTTTAAAGGTATCTTGACTTCAAAATTTGGGTCTAAGGATATGTTGCTTTGGAAAAGAAGTTCTACTTTTGTTTCTACAAAGGATAGAAAGCTGTGAATGCCCTACAGGCTAATACAGTTTGATTAAGCAAGAACCCTTGAGGCAATGGCCCTAATGGTCCAACATCCTTGACAACTTCAGGACTGCTGGCTAAGATGGTTCTACCACACAGAATACCCCATGAAAGACCTGATTAAAAGAGCCCATAATCATCAGGAAGTACTCTAGAGAGCAATTCCCAAATTCATTAAGTGATTGTTTATAAATATTTGTTTACATTTAAAGAAGGATATATTATGGAGTTGAATACTTATCATTGATATGGATCTTGGTTTATTGAGGCAAATTTAATGGCAATTTTGTTACATACATTTTTGCTCTTGTTTAAAGTATCATGTTTGTGCAGCTCATTAAACATGTAACATATAATTAAAATTATAGATTAATAAATAGTCATTTATAAATAGTCATTTATATTACAGTCATGTTAGTCAGGTGTTGTATATGTACAAATATATATTTTAGATGGATTGGTATTCTTAAAAATCTTTCAAAGACTAACAGAATATGCCATTTAAAATGTTTTAAGAAGTTATGATTTTTTCATGATAATGAGACTCATATGCTTCTGTCAGCACCAATCTTCTGCTAATCCACTGGCAAAATATCTTTCTTCATCAACCAATAAAAGCAAAATATAGACAGAAGGACTTCTAACACCAGGGACTCAGGACGACAAACTGCACTTCAGACACGGAACAGAAGGCATGAAGTAATTCTGCTTACTGGCTAGCTCACTATGACTTGCTCAGTTTATTTTGCTATATTACCCCAGATCACCTAGTTGGAGGTGGCATTGTCCATAGCAGTTGGGCCATCCTAAATTAATTATTAATCAAGAAATTTCCCCACACATGCCTACAGGCAAGTTTAATGAAATTAATTCCCTATTTGAGAGAACTTCTTTCAAGATATGCCTAGGATTGTGTTAAACAATACTGATTCACAAACCAGAGTAATATAAAGATATCTTACAATTATGGAAGACAAGGGGGTCAACACCGTTAGAGTATAGACCACAGGTACTATGATGAGAAAATGAAAAAAAATAGAAGACATAACTGTGGATGAGAAAGAGTATAGTGAAAGAGGAGAAGGATTGAGAGAAATAAGAAACATTATCAAAATTTGAAAAGACCAAAGGGATAAATATCACGTTATTATCATACTTCAATAGGCTATTTCATTTTTTATATTTTTTAAATTCAAATAGTTTATTTTTTGCTTTATAAATAATACCATTCAAAATTTCCACCTCCTCCCCTCCTCTCATTTCCTTCCCACTCCTCCATTCACCCTCCCGCCTCTTCCTCTAATCCTAAGAGAGGGCAGGATGCCCTGACCTATGGGAAGCCCAAGGCCCCCACCCAGCTACATCCAGGCCTAGAAAGGTGTGCATCCAAGCAGACTAGGATCCCCAAAAGCCAGTACATGCAGTAGAATCAAATCCCAGTGCCATTATCAATTGCTTCTCAGTCAGCCCCCATTGTCAGCCAGATTCAGGGGTCCAGTTTGATCACATGCTCGTTCAGTCCCAGTCCAGCTGGCCTTGGTGAGCTCCCATTAGATCAGTCACACCATCTCAGTGGGTGGACGAACCCCTCGCTGTCCTTACTTTCTTGCTCATCTTCTCCATCTTTCTGCTCTTCAACTGGACCTTGGGAGCTCAGTCAAGTGCTCCAATGAGGGTCTCTGTCTCTTTCTCCAAACATCGCCAGAGGAAAGCTCTATGGTGATATTTAAGATATTCATCAGTGTGGCTATGGGACAAGGTCAGTTCAGACACCCTTTCCTCTACTGCCCAAGGACCTAGCTGGTGACATCCCCTTGGACACCTGGGAACCCCTTTAGAGCCAAGTCTCTTACCAACCCTAAAATGGCTCCCTTAATTAATATCTTATCCCCTGCTTCCATATCTGCTTTGCTCCATCTCAACCACCCCACTCCCACAACCTCTCCAGTATCCTCCCCTTCTCCCTTTTCTCTCCACCTCTCCCCTTCTCCCCACCCTACCCGCACCCCAATGCTTTCAACTGTTGCCCGTCGATTTTGCCTGCTTCCAATTTCTAGGAGGATCCACCCATCCACTGCTTGTGGGAATGCAAACCTGTACAACCACTTTGGAAATCAGTGTGGCAGTTTCTCAGGAAACTGAGAGTCAATCTACCTCAGGATCCAGCAATTCCACTCTTAAGAATATACCCAAGAGATGCCCAAGATTTAAAGGAGAGAAGTAGTTTGGTAGGCCTTGACCCATCTGGAGGGAACTTCTCTCATCTCCCTGGTCCTACCTGACTCTGAAATGCATCAGCATTCTGGTTGAGGAAGAGGAATCTGTAATCCTCACACAGTGATCAGGACCCAGGGAATATTTGGAAAAACGTCTATCCACCTCTATTCTCAACATCAAGCCAAATGTTGTCATCCAGTGTAAAGAAAGACTGAGAACTGGAATCATTTTTCAGAACTAAGCTTTAAAAATTACTATGCTCTAAGAACAGAGGTCAGATGTCATTGGGAAATAGGGAGTGTGTATAAGCCTCTGCCTGACAGTCACATTCTACATGCATATTAATGTTTTTCTTAGGATCACAACACAGGAAATATCTGTCAATGCTGTGTAATGGGTAAATTTAGAATATACATCCTAGAGATTGAAGCTTTTATTGAACCTGCACTAGACCTTTTGATCTCAGCAACATCTTCATGTGAGTCTCACACTCTGTAATGCTCATGTCCTTGAAGCTGTGATTAAAGCCACAAGCACCAGACAAGTGTAGAATTTATAGTGCATTGAAATTAATAAAAGGGACATGAACAAAACCACATTCATAAATAGAGATGCAAAGTGTGTTGACTGCAGGGAATAAAAAGACAAGGGGATCCTGAGAGAAGATAAGGAACCTCATGGTTTTCTTTCAAGTCTTTAACCAGTCAGGGTGCAGGACTAGAGGAACTTGTGACTGATGCTTCAGACCAACACTGTTCTCATTTCTGGTGTAGTATTCAACTTCTCTCCACTTAGATTCTGCATGACAAGTAATTCCTTAGCAATGTGGATGAATAAATAGTGTCTATTCTGAGGCAAGACAAAGCTCATGCATTGAAATGCGTGTATTATTTGGCTCTATTTGAATTTTCTTCACTCATTTGATTGCATCCTCTTCCTTGATTTCAAAACTTTGCTGAAAATCTCACTTTTTGAATTTGACTCACTCATTTCTTCTTGATGTCTCCACCTCCATGTGTAGTTGGCCAAGACACATGGATATTGGATCTGCAGGCTAATAAAGAGACAGAGCTTCTTGAACAAAAGTATATGGAACACATATTTAATCCTTTCTACTAAGCAGTAAAATAAAAATATGAGCAATTGTCTCCTCCTGGGTTCTGGGTTTCATACATTTAGTTTCCCATACAAACACATAAATGACTATTACACTAAGCATGTTGAAACTCTATGTCTTTTGAATACTGATCTTGTCTCTAATGATCTTACTCAGCAAGGCAATAGCTTCATTTTACATTTCCATTAATTCCCAGGACCATTTTTCATTTCCAATGTTTAAATTGAGAGTTCACCCTGGGGAATTAATAGGCTGGCTTATAAAAATAAACCTTATAGAAAATCACTTAATAATTACCCCTGACATTTCCCTGCCTCACTTTCATAGATCAGCTGCATTACCTTGCCAACATTAGCTTTAACCACCTCGATAATGGCAGAAAAAGAATTCATTACTGAACACATTACTCAGTGTGTTCAGGAATGAACTCTAATGACTAATTCTCAGTATCACCATCTACTGCTTCTCGCTGATTAGTAGACATGGTATTGTTCCAGGGGGTGGGGGGCCACTTTTTGGTTCCCAACCACTTACCCCAGCAAAGTTTCTTCAGGTCTGTCTCCAGAGGCAGTTCCATGGCTTCTCTCTGACTCTGCCTCTTTTCTCCCAGCACCCTGTTAGGAGCTATTTCCCACATAGCTCTGTTCCCCTATGGCTCTGATATAGGTCCAAAGCAGTTCCTTTATTTAACAATGGTAATAATAGCATACAGAGAGAAATCCCACATCACTTCTCCTTTTCTTTTTAAATAGAAAGGAATAATTTAACTTTAACATAGTAAAAAGTACATTTAACAAAACAGGTATCAAGCAAAAATTATAGCTACAATTTTTATACTTACTTTATCTCTTATTATATCTAAGGAAAACTATATTATTACTATCTACTCTTCAACTCCATCAAAGACTCCAGAAGGATATAATATTACCTGAGTAAACAGGAATTGCATTGTAATCAGCTTCCAAACTCTAGAATTGACAAATACATCTCACTACTTGGACAGTAACCTAAAGTTCTTCTGTACCATTGGGATATCCATCTTCAGCTTAAAGACTCATAGTATCCAGCAGACTTTTTTATAAAGCAGAAAATTTCAAAGACAGGTCCCCCTGTATTAGGAGTTTGTCAGTCACTTTCTTCTGTGTCCTTCAGACTGTCTGGCAGATGCTTTCATGAAGCAGGAATCTTGAAGGACCATCCTACCTTTAGGAAAGGTCAGCAGTCATTTCTCTGTGGGTTCTGCAGGTCCAATTCATCAAACAGTATAGGCAAGAGAAGTTTCTTGCCCAAATGGCCAACCAAGTTCATAAGGAGCCTGTTTAATGCCCATCTACCTCTTGAAGTAATTGATGGTGCCAGAATCAGTTATGTCTCATTGTCATGAAAAGTCCTAAGTTCTTGATCATTTAAAATGTCATATTCTGTAGTCTTTGAAAGGGCTGAAAAACAGCTATCCGTCTGAAATACATCTCTGTGTATATCTAGAAAACCTAACTAACATGACTACAAACTTGACTATTATCAATGACTACATAGTACATTGCATTTTTAAATGAGCTACACAAAACAATATTTTAATCAAGAAAAAAATATATATGCACAGTATGACCTTAAATTTGTATCAATAAACTAAGATTCATATCCATGTAAATCTCTATAGCATATCCCCCTTTAAATGTAAAGGAACATTTATAGACAATATTTGAGAATATGGGCATATATCTGTCCAAACTTCTACCTGCTGTTTATTGGTCAAAGTAATTTTTGAGAGGTGTTCAGGGAAACCCTTCAGGGGATCTTGGTACATCAAACCACACTAGTCTGGAAGAATTCCACAGGCTCTCATCCTCTGTGAAACAAAAGAAGAACCTCTTCAGCATCCAATGAAATGATCATATGGTTTTTTTCTTTCAGTTTATTTATATGATGGATTACATTGATAGATTTGCGTATGTTGAACCAGCCCTGCATCTCTGGAATGAAGCCCACTTGATCATAATAGATAATTTTTCTAATGTGTTCTTGGATTCGGTTTGCCAGTACTTTATTGAGTATTTTAGTGTCAAGGTTCATGAGTGAGACTGGTCTGTAATTCTCTTTCTTGGTTGTGTCTTTGTGTGGTTTTGGTATCAGGGTAACTGTAGCTTCATAAAAAGAGTTTGGCAATGATTCTTCTATTTCTATATTGTGAAATACATTAAGGAGTATAGGTATTAGCTCTTCCTTGAAGTTCTGGTAGAATTCTGCATTGAAACCATCTAGTCCTGGGCTTTTTTTGGTAGGGAGATTTTTGATAACACCTTCTAATTCTTCACGACTAACAGGTCTATTTAGATTGTTCACCTGGTCTTGGTTCAACTTTAGTATATGGTAGTTATCTAAAAGAATGTCCATTTCTTTTACATTTTCCAACTTTGTGGCATAAAAACTTTCGTAGTAAGATCTAATGATTCTCTGAATTTCCTCTGTGTCTGTCGTTATGTCCCCCTTTTCATTTCTGATCTTATTAATTTGCATGTTCTCTCTCTGCCGTTTGATTAATTTGGATAGGGGTTTGTCAATCTTGTTGATTTTCTCCAAGAACCAGCTTTTTGATTCATTGATTCTTTGGATTATTTTCTGTGTTTCTATTTTGTTGAATTCAGCCATCAGTTTGATTATTTCCAGTCTTCTAGACCTCCTGTGTGAATCAGCTTCTTTTTTTTCTAGAGCTTTCAAGTGGGCTGTTAAGTCTCCAATGTGTGCTTTCTCCGTTTTCTTTAATTGGGTACTTAGTGCTATGAACTTTCCTCTTAGCAGTGCTTTCATAGTGTCCCATAGGTTTGAGTATGTTGTGTCTTTATTTTCATTAAATTCAAGGAAGACTTTAATTTCTTTCTTTATTTCTTCCTTGACCCAGGGGTGATTTAGTAGTTGACTGTTCAACTTCCATGAGTTTGTTGGCTTCCTCGTGGTAGCATTGTTGTTGAATTCTAACTTTAATCCATGGTGGTCTGACAAGACACAGGTGGTTACTAATATTTTTTTGTATCTGTGGAAGTTTGCTTTGCTACCGAGTATGTGGTTAATTTTCGAGAAGGTTCCATGAGCTGCAGAGAAGAAGGTATATTCTTTCCTATTTGGGTGGAGTGTTCTATAGATGTCTGTTAAGTCCATTTGATTCAGTACCTCCAATAATTCTCTTATTTCTCTGTTAGGTTTCTGTCTGATTTTTCTGTCCATTGGTGAGAGAGGTGTGTTGAAGTCTTCTACTATTAGTGTGTGTGGTTTGATGATTGCCTTGAGTTCTAGAAGAGTTTCTTTTACATATGTGGGTGCCTTTATATTAGGGGCATAGATATTCAGGATTGAGACTTCTTCCTGATGAATTGTTCCTGTTATGAGTATGAAATGTCCATCTCCATCTCTTCTGATTGATTTTAGTTTGAAGTCGATTTTGTTAGATATTAGAATGGCCACACCCACTTGTTTCTTAGGTCCATTTGCTAGGAATACCTTTTCCCAACCCTTTACTCTGAGTAGGTGTCTGTCTTTGTGGTTGAGGTGCGTTTCTTGTAAACAGCAGAATGTTGGATCCTGTTTTCCTATCCAATCTCTAAGTTTGTTCCTTTTTATAGGTGAATTGAGTGCATTAATATTAAGTGATATTAATGACCAGTGGTTGTTGACTCCAGTCATTTTTGGGGGGCAGTAGAGTGTATGTGTTTTCCTTCTTTGAGTTGTGCTTGTGAAGAGTCGCTAGATGTCTGAGTTATTGTAGACAGTATTGGGAATGGTGGATTCCTTGGGTTGTGATTTTCCTTCTAATATTCTCTGTAAGGCTGGATTTGTAGCTACGTATTGTTTAAATTTGTTTTTATCCTGGAATATTTTGTTTTCTCCGTTGATAGTGAATGATAGCTTGGATGGGTATAGTAGTCTGGGTTTGCATCCATGGTCTCTTAGTTTCTGCAGTACCTCTATCCAGGACCTTCTGGCTTTCATGGTTTCCATAGAGAAGTCTGGTGTAAGTCTGATAGGTGTTCCTTTATAAGTTACTTGACCTTTTTCCTTTGCAGCTCTTAATAGTCTTTCTTTAATCTGTATGTTTTTTGTTTTGATTATTATATGGCAAGGGGATTTTTTTTCTGATCCAGTCTATTCAGTGTTCTGTATGCTTCTTGAACCTTCATAGGAATATTGTTCTTTAGGTTGGGAAAGTTTTCTTCTATTATTTTGTTGAATATAATTTCTGGACCTTTCATCTGCAATTCTTCTCTTTCTTCTACCCCTATTATTCTTAGATTTGGTTTTTTTATTATGTCCCAGATTTCCTGAATGTTTTGTGATGAGAATTTGTTGGATTTGCTGTTTTCTTTGGTCAGAGCGTTTATTTTCTCTATGGTGTCTTCATAATCTGAGATTCATTCTTCTATCTCTTGTATTCTATTGGTTATGCTTGTTCCTGAAGTCTCTGTTTGTTTACCTAGATTTTCCATATCCACCCGGCCCTCGGTTTGTGTTTTCTTCATTACCTCCATTTCAGTTTTCAATTCTTGAACTGATTCCTTTACCTGTTTGATTGTTTTTTCTTGGTTTCCCAGGGTATTGTTTACGAATTTACTCATTACCTCAAACTTTTTGTTATATTTCTCTTCCATTTCTTTACTCATTTCTTCAGTCTTTTTGGTATATTTCTCTTCTATTTCTTAAGTGAGTTATTCATACCCTCTTTAAGAGACTCTTATTTCTTTCATAATGGCAGTGTTTTCCACTTCTTCCGGAATAGGATGTTTAAGTCCTTCTGTCATACGATTGTTGGGATCTTGTGTTTTCATGTTGTTTCTCAGATTGTTGGAGGAATTCTTGCCTTGGTGCCTGCCCATCTCTTCCTTCAGATGCTCTCCAATGGCTCTTCCCTCTGCTGGGTCTTCTGCTACAGGATTAGTGCAACTTGCTGGCCAGGAATCACTTTGCCTGCAGTCCTACCTTGCTGCAGGCAGGCTATATAAATAAAGGAACTCCCTCCCGTTTGTACTCACCGCCCCATCCTGGCGGTGCCCACACAGGTTGAGTTGGAGGATTTTATGCCCCAAAAAAGGGAGAGAAGAAAGGAAGGGGTTCCTGGCTGAAAGTGGGGATGGGGTAGGAGGAGAGAGGCTTTAGCTGGGGGAAGCTGCCCCTTCAGAATACCCAGCTCCCTTCCATTTCTTTAAGGGAGTTTTTTCACTTCCTGGTTAAAGTTCTCCATTATTTTCATAAGATTATGTTTAAAGTCATTTTCTTCTATTTCTTCTGGGTTAAGATGTTCAAGTCTTCCTGTTGTGTTTTCACTAAATTTTGGTGTTACCATGTTGCTTTTCAGGATTTTGGAAGAATTCTTACATTGGCAATTAACCATCATTTCCTTTAAATGAGGCCAGTAGATGCCTGGCATCTTGGTCCAATCTTTGCTGTGGCTGACTGAGTACTTGGAAGCTTTTCTTAGACTGCCCCCTCTCAGGCCCCATTAGCACTGGAGCAGGCTGTGTTTGTGGATTCCAAGAACCTCACAGGTGAAAGGCAGGCTTGGTGGCAGGGTAAGTTGGGGGAAATCCCAGCAGCAGGGACACTCCCAGCTGGATGGCCAGAAAATCTAGGAAGTTGTGGAGGTGCCCCTATGCTCTGGTCCATTGAGGCGTCTGGTTGTCCAGACTTGTGGGTGCTGATTCACCTCTCAGATCTCCTCAGCACTGACACAGGTTGTGTTGGGGATTCCAAGGACCTTGCATGTGAAAAAGGGAACTTGGGCCCAGGGTGGGATGGGGTAAAAAAAGCCCTGCTCTCAGTTTCAGTAATTTCCACAATCATTTCACATCTTTTTACTACTCTCTTTTGTAAAGCCTGAATCTCCTGGCCTGTATATATTTCTAGTGATTTCAATGAGGCACCTAGCCTCTAATCCTCATTCTGCACATGTGATTCCAAGGTCTGAAGTTTTTCTTTTAAAGATATCACCTACTCCTTGGACATTATTTGGATAACATGCAGATTGACATCCTGGAAAGATACTCTATTTTTTAACCTATCATAACTTTTTAAACAAATTTTGTTGTCAAATTCAACATCATGAATTCTTTCAGATAATTTCTCAGTACCCTTTGATATGGATTTTTTGACTGTGAAGGAGCTAAGTACAGAGAAACTTTTCATTGTATATGCCGCTAAGCTAGTCCAGCATGTATATCATAAAGGTATCTTGGCTTCAGAATTTGAGTCTAAGGATATGATGTTTTGCAGGATTGTTTTAGCTATCCTAGATTAATTTTTGATGTTCCATATTAAATTGAGTATTGTTCCTTCTGGTAAGTATTGAATCCCTAGTTGCTGGTTTCCTTCACTGCCAATGCAATAAGCCAAATCAGAATAAATTAATAAATCTAAACTTAATAAACAGTGCAATGTAAGCAGAGCACTCCAGGGTGGACGCTAGGAAGATAGGAGACAGAAAACAAGGGTACACATGGCAGATCTATGGGCTAGGTTTTAAATAGGTAGTAGGTATAGTCTCTGAAATCTCTAGGGGAGTATCTACCAATGGCAAGCTTTCTGTGTGGAAGGGCCTATTTCTTTGAGCTTTATGAGGAAGGCTGGGTCTAGAGAGAGAGCAGTGGGACTTCCACCTAATCATCCCAGACTCTTTGGTATATGGGTATCAAGGGCTAGAGTAGAGCCTCCACCAGAACACTTTTGAGGCCTGTGTTAGGATTTTAATGGGGATTGCATTGAATATGTAGATTTCTTTTTATAAGATTTCCAGTTTTATTATGTGGATCCCATCCAAGAGCATGGGAGATCTTTCCATTTGACTTTGGACGTTTAAAGTGCATTAGGACTGTGAAAGTTTATGATGACTTTTGTAATTGGATTTAATACATTTTCCAAATAATTAAAAATAAAAAATTATATGGACATCTCAAGGAGTTACAAAAGAAAGAAGCAAAATAGAAATTATTTGAAGGAAATAAGTAATAAATATCAGAGAAGATGTAAATGACGTAAAGATTCAAACAAAGCAACAATGAACAGGGCAAAGAACTGCTTCTTTTTTTATTGTTTTTTATTTATTTATTAAAATTTCCACCTCCTCCCTTCCTCCCATTTCCCTCCTATTCCCCCACACCCACTCCCATTCCCCCTCCCTCTCCAGTCCTAAGAGCAGTCAGGTTTCTCTGCCCTGTCCAAGTCCAAGTCCACGATCCTCCCCACTCTATCCAGGTCTAGAAAGGTGAGCATTCAAGCAGACTAGGCTCCCACAAAGCTAGTCCATGCAGTAGAATCAAAAGTAGTGACCTGTAGCACAATGGCAGCTTGTCTGACTACAGATTTAAAAGAGAAATTGAATTGAACAGCTTTCATTTATAACAACTTAGAAAAAGAGATTTAGGACTCAACTATGTATACTACTCTTGGTGAAAAAGTTTTCAGGCCTGATACCACAGAAATGCAAATCAGTATTAGAGATTCTTATTAGCATGTAAATGCTAAAAGTTTGGCAGGCTAGCAGAGATGGACAGGTCTGGAAACATACACATCACCGCTCACAACAATACATTCAGGAAAACATAAATTGGTGATGAGCCTGGAGAGGTGACTCAGCAGTGAAAAGCATACACTACTCTTGAAGAGTCCTTAGCTTGGGTACAACATCCATACCAGGGAGCACACAACCTCCAGTAACTCCAGTTCCAGATATATTCCATGTTTCTGGCTTCCATGAGTACCAGAGATACCATCCCCCCAGACACACATGCAGACCCACAGGGACACACACACACACACACACACACACACACACACACACACAGAAAGAGAGAGAGAGAGAGAGAGAGAGAGAGAGAGAAAGAGATTTATACATGAAATGAACACTTAAAGCAAGCAAACAAACAAACAGAAAGCAATGATGCTGACTCAACAATTGAAAGTCTTAGTCCAGGAAAAGTTGCTACAGGCCAATATATTTGAAGAAAAAAAACCTGTAAAAATCTTCAAGAAAATAACAATAAAGTAAATCCAATGACTGGATGGTGCGGTGGAGCTCTGCAAGCACCATGGCCATCAGACTGTCAATCCAGGGGAGGCAAGAAAAAAATTTCAATTTAACTTGACTCAGTGGCCTGTGTTGATTCAAAGATATTTTATTTTAGGTATATATAAGCATAGAACAATTTCAAGACTTTTCCAGGTGATGGTATTTGCTCAATTCTATTGTGACACTAAAGCTTAAGATGTAACTAAGTCAAAAGTGTTTTTATAGAATATGCAACATCGTCCATACAGTTGGATTCTGTAGATTTACTGATGAAAAATAACCTCATGGTAATGATTAGTAGAGGATCTGATGTGGTCTCTGCAGATAGCTCAAAAGTCACCAGACTACTAACCACATCCTCTTCCAGCATTCAGGGTGGACAACACATTAGTCTTTTCTCCCTTTAAAATGAAAACCCTACATATTTAACATTTTTGGTTTTGCTGGTGTTTATCTGTGAGCACAAGAACCTCTGTGTCTCCTGCAAAAGATGGGCTAGAGCAATCATTCACTACAATCATTGCAGTTCATCATAGCACAAATGTACTTCAGCATACACTGAGCGGTAAATGTGGTGGATTAGTTTCTGCTTCACTATGATCAAATATTTTACAGAGTACCTAGAGAGGAATGGTTTACTTATATTTATGTTATGAGAATTTGTTCCATGCATCTGAGCTGGAAATGAGAGCACAAATCAGAAGATGGAGGGTCACACTGTGGAAGATAGGATGTAGCTGTGATGAGAAAACATGTCAACCCTCCCAATGACTTACTTCTTCAGTATATTCTCTGTTCTAAAGTTCTTGCAATCCCACAGGTAGCTCCAGCATCTGGAAAGATGGCATTTAAAGCCTTGAAGCCTATAGAATGTTTTCCACACTCAAACCTTTACATTCTGCTCTTTAGTCTAGTAAGTCACATACATTTCAGAAAGCCAGATCTTTTAGTTGTGTTCAAATAGGGCCCATACAGCCTCCTCTCAAACTCTATTTGGTTCCTTTGACCATGTTTGGACCAAAGTGGCTGTGTGACTTTTCAGGGGAGATGTGAATAAAAATGTTTCTGTCCAGGAAACCCATAAAGAGCAAAGTTCATCTTGGTGAACCGCTTAGTTTACTGTAGTGTATTACAGGATTCGGAATGAGGATTTAGTAATAGCAGAGAGTGGATAAGGGTTTACTTACAGGAGCATGAATGACCCGGGGATAGATGTGCCTTTAAAAGATTACTCTAGTATGAATAATAACTCATGAAGTCTGTACTCTCGGTGTTCTCTGCAGGACATGAAGGATGTAAGACATGTTAATTCGGAGAGTCTTCGCCAGGAGCCTCCCTCCTTCCCCTAGGAGGGATTATTTCAGTTAGAAGAAACTTGCTTCACAAAAGCAGCTCAGAGTTGCCTAGAAGCAGGTGGTTATTATCTCACCCTAAATGAACTTCTGTCTCTAAGTGAGGAGCACGATATAGAAGAAGTTGTCTTATCTGATGTCCTCAGGCACCAGAGATTCACTTGTCTTATCTGTGATAAGTGTTTCTTACTCAGTAAGAAACTGACGCCCACGTGATGTTCTCTGACCCTTAGTTCAGTGATAGTTCACCCAATGTGCTCATGTCAGGCATGGTTTATTTTATCTCTTGCTCTCCTCTCGTCTCCACATATGCACCTCCTCTATTCTGTGAAGGCTGTGTCTGTTCTTCACCTCCAGCTAGGAAGCCGACACAAACTGTTCCCTTTCCTCCAGACACACATGTAACTATCCACACTTATTCCGGACAGGCCTGGTATTTTGATCCTGGTTTCAGACATGAGGTCAGTGAAGACATATTCCCAAACTCTTGTAATGTTTTTATTCTTTATTGATTATCTTTTTATTCACAGATGTTTCCCATCACATCCTTGGTATTTGTTTTGACATCCCAAGAAACAGAAGACAGGAAATAAAAGAGCAACTGAGATTTTTTTCTGTACAGTTTTTACTAAGACAAATGATGCTCTAAGAGAAAAATGTGGACTATTTTATCAGAGAAACACAAGTATTACCAAGACTGAAGGAAGGGAGAGCAGTTATAAGAATAGAAAATTGACTGTGGGTATCTGTGGTTGTGTGGTTGTGGGAAAGAGTTATATGGAAGGTAGTGTTACATAGGCAGGGTTACTATGGAACTATCAATTAATAGCCTACCACACACACACACACACACACAGAGAGAGAGAGAGAGAGAGAGAGAGACAGAGACAGAGACAGAGACAGAGACACAGACACAGCAGAGAGAGAGACAGAGAGACAGGCAAGTAGAGAGACAGACACAGGAAGACAGACAGAGTGAGACTGAGAAAAAGAAAAAGAATCAAAAGTATAGCAAAGAAAAAATAAACAAAATAGCAAGTTGCTCTCTTCCTGATGGTAATGTGTGCTTATACACAGGTAAATGAGAAGGCAGCCTGGCGGTGAACTCATTGTCAAGGCACAGTGAGGCCATTTGCCAGGATGCAGAAGAGTTTAAAGATAAAATATAGGATACTAATGGAAAATGAAAGCACTTTATGTGTTTGTGTCTTTCTGTATCCTCCTCACAGTTTGTATTTCCAAGAACTTTCTCTATCTCAGCGACAAACTGACTTTTCCTGTTATATTCTGCCAGTATGATTGTGTCTTCTTGTGTAGTGTCACTTCTGTGGAATGGTCTTACTGCTACCATTGCTAACTTGAGAATGAAATGGAGGGAGTTAAATAGGAGTACATAGGTATTTTATTTTCAATTAATTATATGTGTAGGTATGTTTCTAAATATATGAAAGTGACTTAAAGTATAAAAGAAACTGTTAGACCTTGACACATCTGGGGAGGACTCATCTCCCTAGTTCCACCTGACTCTGAAGTGGATCAGCATTCTTTCTGAGGAAGAGGAATCTGTGATCCTCACACAGTGACCAACACTGTGGAATATTTGCAAAAACCTCTATCCAACTTTATTCCTCAGCATTAAGCCAAATCCTGCCATCCAGTATAAAAAGCTTAAAAATTGAGAGTCACTATGTTGCAGAAGAAGACAGAAGTCGAGGGGAGAATGGGAGTGTATATAAGCCCCTGGTTGACAGTCACCTTTTACATGTGTGTGAAGGTTTTACTCAGGAGCATAGTGGAGGTAACATTTCTCATAACTATGAAATGGGTAAGTTCTGAACATGGATTTAGGTGACTGAAGCTGTTATTGAACCTGCACTAGACACTGTGATCTCAGCAACATCACTGCATGCTGACCCTCACACTCACTTAATGCACATGTGCTGGAGGCTGTGGTTAGAGCCATAAACACCAGACAAGTCTAGAGGTCATTATGCATTGATTTAATGAAAGGGGCATGAACAAAACCACATTCAAAAGTAGAAATACAAAGTGTGTTCACTGCAGGGAATGAAAAGACAAGGGGTCCTGAGAGAGGATAAGAGACCTCATGGTTTTCCTTCAGTTTATTCACCAGCCACAGTACAGGATTGGAGGAACATGTGACTGATGCTTCAGACCAATGCTATTTTCAGGTCTAATAGAGTATGCCACCTCTCTCCACTTAGATTCTGCCTGTCGGGTGAGTCCTTAACAGTGTGGATGATTTTCCGAAGTAAGAAAGGGATCATGCCGCTGTCTACATCATTTGGCTGATTTACATTTCCTCCACTCACTCAATTTTATTCTCTTTCTTGATTTCAAAAATTTGCTGAAAAACTCATGTTTTGGATTTGACTCACTCATTTCTTCTTGATGTTTTCCCCTTCAAGACACCTGGATATTGTGTCCTCAGTGTTAACAAAGTGACACTGCCCCATGGACACCAGTTCATGAAAGATGTCTTCATCTGGTTCTCCTAACCAGTAAAATAAAAATATGAGCAGTAGTCACCTCATGGGCCCTGGGATGCACACATTAACTTCTAGTGCATACATGTAAATGACCAATACACTTGCCAGGCTGAAACTCTGTGTCTTATGAATGCTGATCTTATTACTAACAAATCTTACCCAGCATGCTAATAGGTTTATTTTTATATTTCCACTAATCTCCTTAATCAATTCTCCTCCTCAATATTTAAATTGGGAGTTTGTCTATGGGAAACAATGGGCTGGTTTATAGACAAATCACTTAATAACTACCCCTGACATTTCCCTGTCTTACAATCATAGATCAGCTGCATTTCCTTCCCCATTTTTGCTTTAAACACCTCGATAGTGCAAAAATACACTCATTACTGAACACATTCATGAGCTCTGGCCAATTCTCAGTAGCACCATCTATTGCATCTCCCTGCTTGGTAGACAAGCTCATGACCAGTATTTGCCACATGTGCAAACAGAAGGAATGCTAAACTGCCGTGGGAGAATCAGGAGGCATGATTTTTTTATTTTCTTTATTTTTTTTAGAATTTAATTTTATTTAACTTTTTCTTTTTTTCTTTTATTTTACAATCAACCAAAGTTTCTCCTCTCTCCTATCCTCCCTTTCTCTCCTTCCTGCTCCCATCTAACTCTCTCCCCATCCATTCCTTCTCCTTCTCCATTCAGAAAGAGGAAGGACTCCCATAAATTTGAATAAAGTGTGGTACATCATGTTGAGATAGGACCAAGTTCCTCCACCTCCATTAGGACTTGGCTACATAATACAGCATGGCAAACAGGTTCTCAAAAGTCAGTTAAGTCCCAGGGATAAGTTCTGATTTCACTGCTGGGAGCATTACAAACAAACCAAGTTACAATACTGTCACACACATGCAGAGGATTTAGGTCAGTCCCAGACAAGCTACCTATTGGTCCAGGGTCTATGTGCTCCCATGAGCTCAGTTCAGCTGTCTATGGGGTTCCCCCATCATGACCTTGACCCTCTGGGACATACAATATCTCTTCCCTTAATTCAGGAGAACATAGCTATTTCTGTGTTGGCTCTTAACTGTCTGTCATCACCTCGTCAGTGACAGACCTTCTAGTTGATTCTCCAGAGGCCCTTGTAGGAGGTTGATTGTTGGAGGAGAACCTATGATTTTCCATAGAGGTTGAATGTGGAACTAGTCTTCTGCAGAGAAGTGCATAAACATTAGATTAGTGATAAAGTCTCTGATTTGGGTAGACAGATGTTATTTGAGAGATAATGCCCTTATCAAATGGAGGGTTTTTTTAAGTTTTCTCCCCTTTGGTTCCTGATCTCAAATTAGTTAAGATAACAAGCATTCTGTTGGCATTAAACAAGACAGGGCCTATCAATCAAATGTGACTCTAGTGTCCCTTGAGTGACCTTATCAGGATTTCACCACAGTCTTGTATGAGCTTCACCCTCCCTTAGGTCTAGAACTGTCCCTACTGCTGACCAATCTCTTCTGCAGAATCCCAAAAGGAGTATAGGGAAGTCCAACTCCTTAGGTCACAACACGTAATAGACACAGAATGATCATCCCATTTGTAACAAGTTTCTTTTAATTTACTCCAAATTTTGTCTCATTAAAGTGAAAGGTTTTATTTTCAAAGGTCTCAAGAAAGAGTAGTCTTCTTGAACATCATCAGACCTTGTACTACATTGCAGTTAATACATGTTAATTGAATAAGTGAATTAAATGATTTAAAAAACACTGATGATTTTTTTGTAACTGAAAGCTGACTCATGTATGGACAAATTTGTGTCAATTCTTTCAGAATCCAAAATCTAAAAGATGGTTTCGTAGGATTTCTTCAAGTTACTCTAGGAACTTTTCCTCTTTACACTTGGAGGCAGATTTCTGCTTAAGTGCCGTTACTTTCAAGTACCAATAAGATTTTACATAAGTCTTACCCATTCAAAGTTTTATATCTTATATAACATATACTTAAATTTTTTTTCATGTCACTTTAACAAAAATCAGGAAAATGTAACACCATAACCAAAATCATTACGAAGTTCACATAGTTCAAACAGGAAAAGATCACACAGCAGCTTTATTTATAAAACAAATCTAATAAATATCACATGGGGACAAAAGTCATTTAAAATATTTAGACATAGTAAATGTAGTACTTGAATTTAAGTTGTCTCTTAATATTGCTTTTTATTTGTATTTGCTGTTAAAATTTCATTTATTTTTATTAATTATTCATTTTTATTTAAATGTATTTTTTATTTTGCAAACAAACCATGGTTCCCAGTCTGCCCTACTGCTATTACTCCTCACCTTATCCAACACAACCCCCATCCACTCCTCAGAAAAGGTAAGGTTATCCATGGGAAGTAAACAAAGTCTGGCATTTTTACTTGAAGCAGGACCAAGACACTTGCTCCTGTATTGAGACTGAGGAAATTACCCCTCCATAGAGAATGGGTTCCAAAAAGCCAGTTCTAGCACTAGGAATTAAATTCTGGTGCCATTTCCAGAGGCCCCAAAGAGTGCCCAAGCCACAGAACTGTCACCCACATTCAGAGAGCCTAGTCTTGTCCTATGCAGTTTCCACAGCTGTCAGTCCACGGTCAGAGAGCTCCCACCATCCTGGTTCAGCTGTCTCTTTGAGTTTCCCCATAATGATCTTAACCCCCTGTGTTCCTATAATACCTCCTCTTTCTCTTCAACAGAACTCTGGGATCTTGGCCCACTGTTTAGCTAAGGGTCTCTGCAACACTTCCATTAGCTACTGGATCAAGGTTCTGTGATGACAATTAGGTGGTCATCAATCTCATTACTGGGAAAGGCCAGTTCAGGCGCCCTCTCTACTATTGCTTGAAATCATTGCTGTGGTCATCCCTGTGGATTACTGAATTGTTCGTTAGCACCAGATTTCTCCTTAACCCCATAACAGCTCCCTCTATCAAGATATCTTTTTCCTTGCTTTCCCTCTCTGTCCCTCCCATTCCCATTCCCTAATGTTATCTTCCCAATCCAGTTAACCCATCCCTTCCCTATGTGCTCCCAATTTACTCAGTAGATATTTTCTATTTCTCCTTCCCAGGGGCATCCAAACAAGTATCTCTTAGTGTCCTCCTTTTTACCTAACTTCTCAGATTTGTGGATTGTAGCTTTGTTATCCTTTCTTTAAGTGTAATATTCATTTATGCATGAGTTCATACCATGTTTGTCTTTCTGGGTCTGATCTACCTCACTCAGAATGGTATTTTCTAGTTCTATCCAATTGCCTACAAATTCCAATGTCATTTTTTCCGCTGAGTAATATTCCACTTTGAAAATGTATCATATTTTCTTTATTCATTCTTTGGTTGAAAGGCATCTAGGTAGTTTCCCGGTTCTGGCTATTAATAATAATGCTCCTATGAACTTAGTTGAGCGTATCTTTGTGGTTTGAATGTGCATTATTTGGGTGTACTCCCAGAGTGGTATTGGTAGAACTTGAGGTAGACTAATTCCCAATTTTCTGGAAAACCACTATTCTTATTTCCATAGTGACTGTACAAGTTTGAACTCCCACAGCAAGGGAGAAGTGTTTCCCTTACTCCAAACCCTCAACAACAAAAGCTGTCACCAATGTTTTGGTATTAACCATCTGACAGGTGTAAGGTGTCTCAAGTCATTTTGATTTTCATTTCCCTGATTTCTAAGCATGCTGAAAAAATTGTTTAAGTGTATTTTAGTCATATTAGATTCTTCTGTTGAGAATTCCGTTTTGATTTGTACCCCAATTTTATGTGGATTATTTGGTATTTTGATGTCTAGTATATTTTGATGTTATATATTCTTGAGTTCCTTATATATTTTGAATGTCAGTCCTCTGTCTGATGTGGGATTGGTGAAGATTTTTTCTCATTCTGTAGGTTAAAATTTTATCTTATTTACTATGTCCTTTGCCTTGCAGAATCTTCTTAGTTTCAGGTCTTGGAATTTATTCCATATATCTGCTTTTATGCCAATACCAAGCTGCTGTTATTACTATTGCTTTATAGTAAATCTTAAAGTCAGTAATGGTGATGCTTCTAGAGGTTCCTTTATTGTACATTATTGTTTTTGCTATCTGGGAGTTTTGTTTTTCTATATGAAACTGACTATTGTTCTTTTGAGGTCTGTGAATAATTGTGATGAGATATTGGTGAGGATTGCTTTGAGTCTGTGGATGGCTTTTGGTAAGATTGTCATTTTTACTATTTTTACATTTATCCTATTTATGCAAGAGCTAGGGAGACCATTTCATTTTATGATATCTTCTTCACTTTTATTTTTCAGAGACTTAATGTGCTCACCATATAGGTCTTTCATTTATTTTGTTAGAGTTCCCACATGATATTTTATATTATTTGTGACTGTCATAAAGAATGGTGTTTTTTCTGATTTCTTTCTCATCTTCTTAATCGTTTGTATATAGGAGGGCAGTTGTTTTTTGGGGTTTTTTTGGCTTTTTTCTTGCATCCTGCTACATTACTGAAGATATTTATCAACTGTAGGAGCTCCCTGGTAGAATTTTTGGAGTCACTTATGTATACTATTATATCATCCACAAATAGAAAAAGTTCAACTTCTTCCTTTCTAGTTTGTCTCCCCTCGATCTCTTTCTGTTTTATTATTGTCCTAGCTAGAACTTTGAGTACAGTATTGAATAGGTATGAAGACAGTGGATAGCATAGTCTTCTTTCTGATTTTAGTGGAACTGCTTTGAGTTTTTCACCATTTAGCTTGATGATGGCTGTCACCTTGCTGTATTTTGCCTTTACTATGTGTATGTATGTACCTGTATTCTGAGATCTCCAAGACATTTTTCTTGAAGAAGTGTTGGATTTTGTCATAGGACTTTTCAGCATCCATTGAGATGATCATGTTTTTTTTTTCTTTCAGTTTGTTTATACGGTGGATTACATTGACAGATTTTTGTGGGTTGAACCATCTCTAGATCTCTGGAAAGCCTACTTAATCATGGTGGATTATTTTTTGATGTGTTCTTAGATTTGCATTGCCAATGTTGTATTGAGTATTTTTGCATCAACGTTCATAAGGCAAATTGGTTTTAATTCTTTTCCTTTGTTGATTTTTATATGGTTTGCATAACAAGGTAACAGTAGCCTCATAGAGTTTGTCAGTGTTCCTTCTGTTTCTGCTGTGTGTAACAATTTGAGGGGTAAAGGAATTAGTTCTTCTTTGAAATTCTGGTAGAATTCTGAGGTTTTTGAAGTATGACCTAATGATTCCCTAGTTTCTTTGATGTCTATTGTTATATCCTCCTTTCTACTTATGATTTTGTTTATTTGGAAATAATCTCTCTGTCTTTTGGTTAGGTTGGATAAGGGTTTTCCTATCTTATTGACTTTCTCAAGGAACTAACTTTTTGTTTCATTGATTCTTTGTATTGTTCTCTTTGCTTCTATTTTATTGATTACAGTCTGTAGTTTGATTATTTTCTGTCATTTACTCCCTCTTGGTGTTTTTGTTTCTCTTCTTAGAGAGCTTTCAGGAGAGATGTTAAAGTCGGTAGTTTACAAATCTGGGAGCCCTTGTATATGGGACATAAATGTAGCTAAACATAGATATTAATTATGGTTAATTTAAGTTGTATGAGATAGATAATAATAAACTGGAACTAAAAGGCCAAACAGCTTATAATTAATATAAGCTTCTATGCTTCTTTCATACTGAATGACTACAGGGCTAGGAAGAACAGAAAGTTGCATCTACATTTGTGGTCTCTTAGTGTCTGCAAAACATCTATCCAGGAATTACTGGCCTTCATAGTCTCCATTTAGAAGTCAGACATAATCCTGATAGGTGTGTCTTTATATGATACCTGATCTTCATCTTTTGCAGCTCTTAATACTCTTGATTTATTCTTTATCTCTTTTTTCCCTATATGTTTAGTGTTTCAATCATTATGTGTTGAGGGGATTTTGAAGGGTTCACTCTATTTGGTGTTATGTCAGCATTTTTTTCCTTCATAGACATGCACTTCTTTAGGCTGGGAAAGTTTTCCTCTATGGTTTTGTTGAATATATTTTCTGTGCCTTTGAGCTAGATAGAGTTTTGCTTTTTCTGTCACTATCATTCTTAAGTTTGGTCTTTTCATGATCTCCCAGATTTTCTGCTGTTTTGTATTAAGAATTTGTAGGATTTGACCTTTTCTTACTAATAAATATATCTCTTATATTCTGTTGGTTAAGCTTGCATCTATGCTTCCTGACATTTCACCCGAATTTTCTTTTTCAGAATTCCCTCGGGTTGTATTTTCTTTATTGCTTCTTTTTCAATTATGAAGTATTGAAATGTTTCTTTCACCTGTTTGATTGTGATTTTCTTGTGCTTCCTGACTTTCTTTAAGGATTTATTAATTTCTCCCAATTTTTTGGTTGTCTTTTAATTCACTTCGTTAAGAGAATTTCTCATTTTCTTTTAAAGTGCCTCTGTCATCTTAATAAAGTACCAAAATAGGTAATTATAGGTGCCTCTGTTGATTCTTCCTCCAATTGGCATAAGTAAAGTCTGTGTCTCTGGGTATCCTTTAATGTCACAGGGGCCGGTGGTAGAGTAGATTGTCTATCGTAGTCTTGCCTGCTCACAGGCTGTTGGAGATCTTCCTCCAAATGATGCAGGTGGGGGATGTTCCTCCAGGGGCCTCTGATGTGATGGGCTGTGGGAAAAGGGCTTCATTCTCTAATTGGTGCAGATTGTGGCTGTGACTCTCCAGAGTGCGCACCTGCTACTGTCACTCCAGTCAGTGCATGTGGGGTGGGGCTGTGATTCCAGGGCCTTATGATGCAGCTGGAGATGTTGGCGGAGTGATCTGGCCACAGGAGACATTCCTGCTGATGAGCTGCTATTTTAGTATGGGGGAGGGAGGGGTGGAGGAAGTACCACATGACCTAGGCACTAGAGTGCTGGGGTATCTAGCCAGGAGAGTGGGTCTGTCCAGTCAGGAGAACAGCCACTTCCCTCTTCCTCCAGTCAGTACAGTTGGTGACTGTTCCTCTGGTGTCCTCTAATGCAGCTTTGGATGGTGGTGGAGTGCCCTGGACTCACGAGAATCACCTGCTGTCTTACCACTTAGAATTGTATATGAGGAGTCAATGGCTTAGCCCTGTGCAATATAAAGCTGAAAAGGCAGAGAACCAAAGCATCCTATCAGTTGTATCATCCTACTTCCTGGTTATCAAGAAACTAACAAAGTAACACACTAACTAGCAAACCCAGTGAATAATCCCACCTCTTAAAAGTCATTCATATTAAACTAGATTGTGAAGATGAAATGGGATTTTGTAATTATGAAAATGTTTCTAGATAGTCCTGGAAGAGATGACTCAGAGGGTAAAATATTTTTCCTGAATTTGTAAGGGCATGAGTTCAAATCCCTACTAACCACATTGATGCTGTTTGATGCTCTGCCTGCAATTCCAGCACACGGGGGTACCTGGTGAAAGATGAATGCCTAGACTAGCTTCAAAGGTAGGGCTTGTTTTAACTGAAACTAACAGGGTGGGAAATCATAGTAACACACATGACCAGAGGATTAGAGATAGGAGCCAGGTCAACTGTCAAGAACAATTCATGAAGAGCGTGACTCAAAGGGGTGATGTGATGTTCACAAGCCAGTTCAGATGTGAGATCCAACAACAGGAAACCACAGATCATTCTGCTCTCTTTATCAGGCTTCCTCAAGCACCAATCTCATAGCGTTCTCCAGGCTACAGAAGTCTTTCACGTAGATGGCCGACTAAGTGGACACTTCACTTTGCCACAGGTCAGCTTGCCACCTCCTGTGTGGAAAACAGAGGAAAGGTAAGAGGCTTCATGAAACCCTTCTCCCAACGATTTTATCTCTTTTTCTTAGTCTGTGACCAGCTAACTACACCTTGAAGTGGAGAATCCAAGAAGTGTGGGTGTTCCTTAGGGCACAGGAGTTACAAAAGTTACTCTTTAGCATTGCAGGTTGGCAAACATGACTTCAGGAGATAGGAATTCTATGAACCAGGGCAGTGACCACTTCTTGTCATTTCTCCTCATTCTTCTCTCATCTCAACTATTCGCACATTCTGTTATTGTGAAGATTATGCCGCACTGTTACAGGTACCCTCTATAAAAGCATGGCCTGTCGGTAACTCAAGTGACCTGTTTCCTGGAATGGGAAGTTTACAGTTTTTGTGCATTTCTATCTCTGTAGGAAACAGATGCTCTAAAACTCAGTGACTGAAAGAACATAATTAAGTATAGTTTATCAATAATATACACATTTATGGAAATTTACACATATGGTAAATACAACTCCAACTCAAGAAGTACACATGGAGTATGTAAATGTATCAATAGTAATAGTCATCTGAACCAAGAGTTGGGTGACACTGTGGATATAGGTGCAGTTGTGCTAATTCAGTTATATAACTAATTGACCATTTTTTTTGATAATTTGATTTCTGACTGCCCTCTGGAGCCTCCTCTCTCTTACCTCCATCTCATCCATTTAAACTTCCTCCTTCATCCCTACTAGACTCTTTCCCAGATTAGTCAATTTCGATCATGTTTGCAATACAGCAAAAGACAAGAGATATGTCCTTAATGTTTCATACATGGAAGGGTGTACAGTTTGATTGCAATTGATTCCTCTCAGGATGTTGAATACAACTTTCCATGATCTCCTGGTTTTAGATATTTTCATAGAATTGTTCTAGTGTTATGACAAGTTTAATTTCTCATGTAAAATAGCACATGCCCATTCAGCTCTGACCATCAGTATTCTTCATGTACCATCTGCCCTTGACATTTGTCACTGCAGTTTGTTGTGTTTGGGTTCACTTCCTGTTGTGTTCATTTGGAATTTTCCCTCTGTTTAAATGTCCAGCTCCTTATGGAGGTCAAGGAGAACCAGTGCTCTAGTTCATGGAAGTAGTTCTCCTGTGCTTTAGTCTGTGTCTCAGACCTATACTTTTCATGAAGGATTCATATGTTTGGTCTCTAAAGTGAGTCTCATATTCCTTATATTTTTCTCTTTTTGCTTGATTACCTTTTCCCACAATTCATGATTTTCTAGACTCACTATGTAGCTCAGACTGTCCTAGAACTCATGGAATTCCTCCTTTTCCATCCAAGAGTACTAGTATTCCAAAGGTAAGCTAACATGGCTGATAGAAGTGTTTCTATTACCCTCCTCTTAGGGACCACTATTATCTCCAAACCCTGTAGATGTACCTGTGTGTCACAATACCCTCTACTTAGCACAGTTGTCATTTATTTCCTTCTCTCTCTGTTTCCTCCATATTAAAATTTTGAGTCCTGAAGAATGTTAGAAATTCAATTCATTTCAGAATTTTATACCTAATTCTTCAAGGTCAGAAGTTCTCAGCCTTCCTAAAGATTCTACTCTTTAATACAATTCCTCATGTTATAGTGACCATCTAATCATGAAATTTTTTATATTGCTATTTCATAACTATAATTTTGCTACTATTATTAACTGTAATGTGAATATATGATTTGGGGAATATATTTTAAGTTATTTTTTTTAAAAAAATCATCTTTTCTCATTTTAAATGCTAAATTCATTTCCCAATCCATCTCCTGCTCCTCTTTCTTCCTCCACCTTCCCTCTCCCACCCTCCCACACACTTCCCTCCACTCCTCAGAGAAGGTAAGGATTCCCATGGGGAGTAATCAGATCTAGCACATTGCTCTGTGGCAGGACCAAAGCCCTCCCAACTATATCTAGGTTGATCAAGGTATCTCTCTAGACAGAATGAGTTCCAAAATGCCAGAACAAGCAGTAGGAATAAACACTGGTCTCACTGTAGTGGTCCAACAGTCAGTCCAGCCATATAACTGTCAACCACATTCAGAGGGCCTAGTTTGGTCTTATGCTAGTTTCTTCACTGTCAGGCCAGAGTTGTGAGGCTTTCATTAGCTCAGGTGAGCTGTTTCAGTGGGTATCCCCATCTTGATCTTGACCTCTTTGCTCATGTTCTCACTCCTCACACTCTTCAACTGGACTTTGGGAGCTCAGCCCAATGCTCCACTGTGATTCTCTACATCTGCTTCCATCAGTTGCTCGATGTAAGTTCTATGATGACATTTAAGATAGTCATCAATCTGACTACAGGGCAAGGTCATTTCAGGCATTCTCTCTACTATTACTTAGAATCTTAGCTGAGGTCATTCTTGTGAATTCCTGGTATTTTCTCTAGTGTTTGGTTTCTTGCTGATCCCATAATGGCTCCCTCAATCAAGATATCTCTTTCTTTGTTTTCCATCTCTGTCCTTCCCCCATCTCGACTATCCCATGCCCTCTAGTTCTCCTCCCCCAACCCCTTCTCCTCTCTTCCATCCCTTCCAACTGCCCTTTTCCCTCCACACCCACACTATCAATTTTTTCCAGAGATATTGTCTATTTCTTCTTCCCAGGGAAATTTATGTATGTTTCTCTTAGGATTTTCCTTCTTTCTCTGAGATCATGGGCTGTAGACTCCTTATCCTTTCCTTTACAGGTTGTATTCATCTATGAGTGTGTACATACAATACTCATCTTTATTGGTCTGGGTTCCCTCACTCAGGACAATTTCTTCAAGTTGTATTCACTTGCATGCAAATATCAAGATTTTTACTGCTGAGTAGCACTCCATTGTACAATTGTATCACATTTTCTTTATCCATTTTTCAGTTATAGGGCATAATGGTTGTTTTTAGGTTCTGGCCGTTACAAATATTGATGTTATAAACATAGTAAAACAAATATCTTTGTAGGATGTATTATCATTCTTTGGGTATACGTCTAAGAGTGGTATTGCTCAGCCTTGCAGTAGGTTGATTCCCAATGTTCTAAGAAACTGATATACTGATTTCCAGAGTGGTTGTGCAAGTTTGTATTCCCACCAGCAATGGAGAAGTGTTCCTCTTATACCTCATCATCTATGGCGTACTCTGTAATTCATGTTTTTGTTCATAGGCATTCTGACAACTGTAAGATGGTATCTCACAGTCATTTTGATTTGAATTTACCCAATGGCTAAGGATTTTGAAAATTTCCTTAAGGGTCTTTTTCCACCATTTGAAATTCCTGTTAAGAATTTCTTGTTGAGATCTGTACCCCATTTTAATTGGATTATTTGATATTTTGATGTCTAATTTCTGGAGTTCTTTGTACATTTTGAAGATCATTCCTTTGTCTGATGTGGGGTTAGTGAAGATCTTTTCGCATTCCGTAGGCTGTCTTTTTGTTTTATTGACTGTGTCCTTTACTTTACAGAAGGTTCTCATTTTCAGGAGGTCCCACTTATTATTGTTATTCTCTGTACTACTGGGGTTATATTTAAAGTGGACTTCTGTGTCCATTTATTGAAGGTTATTTCCCACTTTTTCTTTTATTAGGTTCCATGTGGTGAGATTTATATTGAGGACTTTAATCTACTTGAAATTGAGTGTTGTGCATGAGGATAGAAATGGACCGATTTTCATTGTTCCACATGTTGTCTTGCAGTTATGCAAGCACAATTTTTTGAAGGTACTTTCTTTTTCCCATTGTATAATTTTTGCCTCTTTGTCAAAAGTGAGGTGTTTATAGGTGTGTAGATTAATATCCAGGTCCTCTATTAGATTCTTTTCTTCAAACTCTTTGTATTTATGCCAATACCAAGCTGTTTTTATTACTGTAGTGCTATAAGAAATGGATGTCAGAGATGGTGATGCCACTGGAAGTCCCTTTATTATACAGAATTGTTTTGGCTATCCTCCCTTTTCTGTTTTCCTTTTTAACTTATTTTTTTATTAATTTATAAAAGTTTCCACTTCTGCCCCTCCTCCCAATACCCTCCCACTTCCCCACTCCCTCTCCTCTTCCCTCTCCAGCCCTAAGAACAGTCAGGGTTTCCTGCCCTGTGGAAAGTTCAAGTTCCTCCCCCCTCCCTCAAGGTCTAGGAAGGTGAGCATCCAAACAGACTAGGATCCCAAAGATCCAGAACATGCAGAAGAAACAAGTCCCAGTGCCATTATCAATGGCTTCTCGGCAGTCCCCATGCCAGCCACATCCAGAGAATCTGGCCACAATCAGAGAATCCAGTTTGATCACATGCTCGTTCAGTCTCAGTCCAGCTGGCCTTGGTGAACTCTCATTAGATCAGTCCCCTTGTATCAGTGGGCGAACGCACTCCTCATGGTCCTGCCTTTCTTGTTCATGTTCTCCCTCCTTCAGCTCCTCATTTGGACCTTGGAGGCTCAGTTCAGTGCTCCAGTGTGGGTCTCTGTCTCACTCTCCATCCATCGTCGGGTGAAGGATCCCTCTCTTCTTGCCTTCATTGCTCACATTATCCCTCCTTCTGCTTCTTATGTGGAACTAGGGAATTAAGTCCAGTGTTCCAATGTGGGTCTCTGTCTCTATCTCCATCTATTGCCAGATGAAGGTTCTATGGTGAAATGCAAAATATTCGTCAGTATGGTTATGGGCCAAGGCCAGTTCAGGCACCCTCTCCTCTGTTGTCCAGGGAACAATCTGGGGATCTCTCCTTGAAACTGGGAACCCCTCTAGAATCAAGTCTCTTGTAAAGCCTAAAATGGCTCCCTTATTTGAGATATATACTTCCCTGCTTCCATATTCATCCATACTCCCTCCCCACCCATCCCAATCCCCCAAGCTTTCCCCAATCCTCCCCTACTCACTTCTCTCTAACCCTCTCCCCTTTGATCCACTCCCGCCCCCGTGCACCCAAGGTTGCCTGGCACGCTTGTCTACTTCCAATCATCAGGAAGATAACTACATGATTTTCTTCAGGTTCACCTTCTTGTTTAGCTTCTCTAGGATCATAAATTATAGACTCAAAGACCTTTAACTATGGCTAGAATCCACTTATGAGTGAGTACATACCATATTCCTCTTTTTGGGTCTGGCTTACCTCACTCAGTAAAGCGTTTTCTATTTCCATCCATTTGCATGCAAAATTCAAGATGTCATTGTTTTTTACCGCTGAGTAGAACTCTAATGTATATATGTTCCACACCTTCTTTAACATTCTTCTATTGAGGGGCACCTAGGTTGTTTCCATGTTCTGGCTATTACAAATAGTGCAGCTATGAACATAGTTGAACAAATACTTTTGTAGTATGATAGGGTATCTCTTGGGTATATTCCCAAGAGTGGAATTGCTGGGTCCTGAGGGAGGTTGACTCCCAGTTTCCTGAGAAACCACCACACTGATTTCCACAGTGGCTGCACAAGTTTGCATTCCCATCAACAATGGATGAGTGTTCCCCTCATTCCAAATCCTCTCCAGCATAGGCTATCATTGGTGTTTTTGACTTTAGCTATTCTGACAGGTGTAAGATGGTATCTCAAAGTGTTTTTGATTTGCATTTCCCTGATGGCTAAGGAGTTTGAGCATGACCTTAAGTGTCTTCTGGCCATTCGAAGTTCATCTGTTGTGAATTCTCTGTTCAGATCAGTACCCCCATTTTTTAATTGGGTTAATTAGAGTTTTAGTGTCTAGTTTCTTGAGTTCTTTGTATATTTTGGAGATCAGACCTTTGTCTAATGAGGGGTTGGTGAAGATCTTCTCCCAGTCAGAAGGCAGCCTTTTTGTCTTTCTGAGAGTGTCCTTTGCTTTACAGAAGCTTCTCAGTTTTAGCAGGTCCCATTTATTCATTGTTTTTCTTATTGTCTGTGCTACTGGGGTCCTACTTAGGAAGTGGCCTCCTGTACTTATATCTTGTAGACTACTTCCCACTTTCTCTTCTATCAGGTTCAAAGTGGACAGATTGATGTTGATGTCTTTAATCCATTTGGACTTGAGTTTTGTGCATGGTGATAGATATGGATCTACTTTCATCCTTCTACAGGTTGACATCCAGTTATGCCAGCACCACTTGTTAAAGACGCTTTCCTTCTTCCATTGTATACCTTTAGCTCCCTTTTCAAAAATTAGGTGTTCATAGGTTGGTGGGTTAGTATCCGGGTCTTCTATTCAATTCCATAGGTCGACGTCTCTGTTCTTATGCCAATACCAAGCTGTTTTCAATACTGTAGTTCTGTAAAAGAGTTTGAAGTCAGGGATGGTAATGCCTCCAGAAGTTCCTTTATTGTATAAGATTGTTTTGGCTATCCTGGGTTTTTTGTTTTTCCATATAAACTTAATTATTGTTCTCTCAAGGTCTGTGAAGAAGTTTGATGGTATTTTGATGGGGATTGCATTGAATCTATACATTGCTTTTGGTAGAATTGCCATTTGTACTATGTTGATTTTCCCAATCCAGGAGCAGGGGAGATCTATCCATTTTCTGGTATCCTCTTCAATTTCTTTCTTCAAGGCTTAAAGTTCTTGTCAAATAGGTCTTTCACTTCCTTGGTTAGAGTAACCCCAAGATATTTTATGGTGTTTGTGGCTATCGTGAAAGGTGATGTTTCTCTGATTTCCCTCTCCGTTTCTTTATCTTTTGTATATAGGAGGGCCACTGATTTTTTGGAGTTGATCTTGTATCCTGCCACGTTACTAAAGGTGTTTATCAGCTATAGGAGTTCTTTGATAGAGTTTTTGGGGTCTCTTATCTACACTATCATTTCGTCAGCAAATAACGAAAGTTTAACCTCATCCTTACCAATTTGAATCCCCTTGATCTCCTTATGTTGTCTTATTGCTATTGCTAGAACTTCAAGCACTATATTGAAGAGGTATGGAGAGAGTGGACAGCCTTGAAATGTTCCTGATTGTACTGGAAAGGCTTTGAGTTTCTCTCCATTCAATTTGATGTTAGCTGTCAGCTTGCTGTATATTGCTTTTATTATATTTAGGTATGATCCTTGTATCCCCAGTCTCTCCAACACCTTTATCATAAATGGGTGTTGAATTTTGTCAAATGCTTTTTCAGCATCCAATTAAATGATCATATGGTTTTTTTCATTCAGTTTATTTATATGATGGAATACATTGATAGATTTGCGTATGTTGAACCATCCCTGCATCTCTGGAATGAAGCCTACTTGATCATAATGGATAGTTTTTCTAATGTGTTCCTGGATTCGGTTTGCCAGTATTTTATTGAGAATTTTCGCATCGATGTTCATGAGTGAGATTGGCCTGTAATTCTCTTTCCTGGTTGTGTCTTTGTGTGGTTTTGGTATTAGGGTGACTGTAGCTTCATAAAAGGAGTTTGGCAGTGACTCTTCAGTTTCTATATTGTGTAATACATTAAGGAGTATAGGTAATAGCTCTTCCTGGAAATTCTTGTAGAATTCTGCACTGAAACCATCTGGTCCTGGGCTTTTTTTTGTTAGGGAGATTGTTAATAACAGCTTCTAATTCTTCACGACTAACAGGTCTATTTAGATTGTTCACCTGTTCTTGGTTCAACTTTGGTATATGGTACTTATCTAAAAAAATGTCCATTTCTTTTACATTTTCCAACTTTGTGGCATATAAACTTTCGTAGTAAGATCTAATGATTCTGTGAATTTCCTCTGTGTCTGTGGTTATGTCCCCCTTTTCATTTCTGATCCTATTAATTTGCAAGTTCTCTCTCTGCCGTTTGATTAGTTTGGATAGGGGTTTGTCAATCTTGTTAATTTTCTCCAAGAACCAGCTTTTTGCTTCATTGATTCTTTGAATTGTTTTCTGTGTTTCTATTTTGTTGATTTCAGCCCTCAGTTTGATTATTTCCAGTCTTCTACTCCTCCTGGGTAAATCAGCTTCTTTTTTTTCTAGAGCTTTCAAGTGTGTTGTTAAGTCTCCAATGTGTGCTTTCTCTGTTTTCTTTAGGTGGGCACTTAGTGCTATGAACTTTCCTCTTAGCTATTTTTTTCTTCTGTTTAGTACTCCACTGTGTAAATGTACCACATTTACCTTATCCATTCTTCAGTCAAGGAAACTGAAAAACTTCTATAAACCAAAGGACATGATCAACAAGACAAAATGACAGCCTACAGAATGGGAAAAGATCTTCACTAACCCTATGTCAGACAGAGGTCTGATCTCCAAAACTCAAGTAATTGGTCATGAAAAGAACAAATGATCAAATTTAAAAAAAAATGGAGTACAGACCTAAACAGAGAACTCTCAAGAGAGGAATCTAAAATGAATGAAAGACACTTAAGTAAATGTTCAACATCCTTAGTCATCAGAGAAACGCAAATCAAAACAACTCTGAGATTCCATCTTATACCTGTAACAATGGCCAAGATCAAAAACACTGATAACAACTTATGCTGGAGAGGTTGTGGGTTAAAGGTAATATCTGTTTTTAAGGTTGAGGTATGTTTCTTATATATAGAAAAAGGATGGATCCTGTTTTCATATCCATTCTCTTAACCTGTGCCATTTTATAGGTGAATTGAATCCATTGATATTACCAGATATTAATGACAAGTGATTGTTAATTCCTGTTATTTTTGGTGGCAGTGGTTGTGTGTTTCCATTTGGTAGGGGTGCTGGTAGGAGGTTATCTATTTTTTGTATTTTTGTAGATGCAACTAGCTTCCTTGGGTTGGGGTTTTTTCTTCTAGTACTTACTGTAGGGCAGGGTTTGTGGATACATATTGTTTAAATCTGGTTCTGTCATGGAATGTCTTGGTTTCTCCATCGATGGTGATTGAAAGCTTCGTTGAGTATAGTAGTCTGGGTTTGCATCTGTGGTCTGTTAGTATCTGCAGCACATCTGCCTAGGACTTTCTGACTTTCATGGTTTCCATTGAGAAGTCAGATATGATTCTGATATGTCTGGCTTTATATTTTAATTGAGCTCTTTCTTATGCAGCTCTGAATATTCTTTCTTTATTCTGTATGTTTTGCATTTTGATTTTTGTATGGAAAGGTGACATTTTTTGATACAGTCTATTTTCTGTGCCTTTGAGCTGGAATTTTTTCCTCCTTCTTCTATCCCTATTATCATTACGTTTGGTCTTTTCATGGTGTCCTAGATTCCTGGATGTTTGCATCAAGAATTTTTTGGATTTAATGTTTTCTTTGACCAATGAATTGATTTCCTCTATAGTATCATCAACACCTGAGATTCTCTCTTCCATCTCTTATATTCTTTTGGTTATACTTGCCTCTGTAAATCTTGTTCATTTACCCAGATTATCCATATCCAGTATTACTTCAGTTTGTGTTTTCTTTATTGCCTTATTTCAGTCTTCAACTCTTCAAATGTTTGTCTCACCTGTTTGATTGTTTTTTTCTTGATTTTCTTGGTTTTCTTTGAGGGATTTATTAATTTTTTCCTATCTTTTGTTTGTCTTTTCCTCCATTTCTTTAAGGAAGTTTTTCATTTTCTCTTTAAAGGTTTCCATCATCTTCATTAAGTTACATTTAAGACAGTGTTCTTTGCTTCTTATGGGTTAGGATAATTGGTGTGGGACGTTCTTCTGTATATATTTTACTTTTATTGACTAATGAATAAAGAAGCTTGATTTGCCTGTGATAGGGAAGAGTAGAGCTAAGCTGGGAAAACTAAACTGAATGCCAGGAAAAAGAGGGCAGAGTCATGAGGTGCCATGTAGCTGCCAGAGAGGAAAGACACAAGCTGTCAACTTGAATCTTGCCGTTAGGCCACAAGCCTCACAGTAAAATATAAAATAATGGAAATGGGTTAATTCTAGATGTAAGAGCTAGCTAGCAATATGCTTAAGCTGTTGGCCAAACAATATTGGAAATAATATAGCTTCTGTGTGATTATTTCGGAAGGCTGGGCAACTGGGAAACAAACAAGCAGCCTTCTTACAACAAATTAAATTCCTCCAACATGGTCAACTATATCCACAAAAATAACCTGACAAAGTTTAAAAGGGAATTTAGACACAAAGGAACAGAATTAATCATGGCTTAACACCATGGCTCCTTTAAAAGAGGTTTTCCTGATTCAATGGAAGTTGAAACGGTAGCTTCTTGGGCTGTGCTGCCAACTTGAACTCTGGTTCTTTAAAGAGACCGAGCATTTAAATGGGGTATGAGAGCAGTGTATTACAAACTGCTTAATGGCACAACATAGACCTTTTGCACACTTGGAACTGTATTATATTAGCTGATCTTTGTGCTTTTTTTTTCTTTGACTTATGTTTTGTGGTTGTGGGTAAGTTCTTAACATTGGAGTTTCTAGTATATTCTGCAGAACTGAATTTGTAGTTAGATACTGATGTAATTTGGTTTTATCATGGGATTATTTTTCTCCATCTATATGGTCACAATTTCTCTCAGTATGGTTGTCTCGACTGACATCTGTGCTCTCTTATGTGTTTGTAAAATATTCATCCAGGTCTTTCTGGATTTTAACATTGTCATTGAGAAGTCTGCTGTTTTTCTAATATGTCTGTTCTTATACAATATTTGCTTGGCTTTTTTTCCCTAGTAGATGTGTAATGTTCTCTCTCTGTCCTGTTCACTTAGTGTTTTGATTAATTAGTGTTGTGGATTATTTCTTTTCTGATCCAATCTATTTGTTGCTTTTTATACTGCTTGAACCTTAATAGGCCCTTCCAATTTTAGGTTATGAAAGTTTTCTACTAGGATTTTGTTAGAGATATTTAACGTTCCTTTAACCTGAGTTTATTTTTCTTCCTAATTTTTTTTATTCATAGATTTGATGTTTTTATAATGTCCCAGGTTTACTGGAGGTTTTGAGCCTGGAGGGTTTTTTTAGACTTAAATTTTCCTTTGACTTATGTCTCTGTGTGTTCTATTATATCTTTGATGCCTGGGATTCTCTCTTTCACATGTTATAATCTGTTAGTGAGGATTACCTCTGAGGGTTTTATTTAACTTCCTAAACTTTTCATTTCCAGTTCTATTTCAGTTTGGGCTATATTTAGTGAATCTATCTTCAATGATTTTTATTATTTCATTATGTTTATGGTTTCAGACTTACTTAAAGGATTTTTCTTATCTCCTTTCATGTCTTTGAATATATTCATGATGGCTTTTTGAAGATTTTTTTATACTTCAACTATATTGAATTTCTTAATCCCACTGGTGTAGGTTTGCAGAGTGCTGGTGAAGACATATTGTCTTAGCTGGTAATGTTTGTGTTTTTGTACTAGTGACCTGGCTTTGAGGTTTGGAATGGTAGTGATTCAAGGTGTAGATACTCCATTTTGCCTTTGTTGAATGAGTATTCCATTCTTTAATTTACTTTGCACTCTATGGATTTTAACAAAGTGGTGGCTATGGGTTGCCTCTGAATCCCTGGAAGATGTGGCCACTGAGCCCTGGGTAAAACTTATTTCTAGGCATTGGGGAACACTAGATCTGTCCAGAGGATCATCAGAGTCCCTAGAAAGTAAAATCAGTCAGAAAGGTAGGAAAGTGCCCTAAAACTGGACTGCTGCAAGGTTGGTAATGAGACTAGGGCATAAGAGGACAGGAAGGAGAGTGTGGATGGCTTACTTATTGTCAGAGTGGCATGACTATGGGTTCCCAGGCAGAGAGTGCTTCAGGGAGTTGTTACCGAAGTCCTCATTTTAAGAAGAGATTAGGTTACTGATAACACTTTCAAAACTGTTCTGTGGAAAAAGTTTTATTACCAGGACTGATTGGAGGGAGAGAAGTTGAAATAATTTAGAATTGGCTCTAATACCATGTTTGTGGATAGAGACCACAGGGAAGGCAGTGTTCCATTCTTGGGCATTATCCTATCAATTTATCTGTGTGATGAATTGGCTTATATAAACTTCTATCAGGTGCATAATTTTCCTTATGTAGTGTCACTTCTATGGAATAGTCTTACTGCACTAAAAATGTGGAAAGCCTTGAGAATAAATTGAAATGAAAAAATGGGAGTATGTAGGGATTTTGTATGGAGTATGTAGGATTGGCAGCTTAAACAGAAGGAAAGATTGTTAGTACTTGACACACGTGTGGAGATTTTCTCTCATCTTCCTGGTCCCATGTAACTCAGAAATGCTTTCTGGTTTGAGGGGAAAAAATATGTATTTCAGATATTGACCACAGGATCCAGTGGATAATTGCAAAAACCCTTATCCACTTGCTGCAAATATTGTACTGCCCTCTAGTATCAAGAGAAGCTGAGTAAAGTATGATGAATAAAAGATCAAAGTCAGTAATATGGTTCAATCTGAAGATCTGAAAGGCAAAATAGCCAGCCACCGGCTCTAACCTGGACCTCAGTCTGAAAATGGTGATCTTACCTCCAAGAATCTCAGAATGAGACTGTGTGTTGAGAGCTGTTTCATCCAATTTTATAATCCTCTCTAGGGCTTGGATAAAAGGCATGAACTACTACCATTTAAGGCATGCACTGCCCAGTTTCTATGGCAACTAATGTGCCTACTGGAATCAATGGTGTGTGACATTATGGCTGTTGAGATTAAAGGTGTGTGTTACCATAATCAGATCTGTAAGGCTAACCAGTGAAACTGTTTTGCTCTCGGAGCTTCAGGCAGGCTTTACTTATTAAAACAGAATCGAAATGCCACTACAGCTGAGTATTGGGATTATTTTACTGACATTAAATTCTAAAATCATGATGCTGCAGAAGAAGTCATATATTGATGGCTAAATGCAAGTATATAAAAACCTCTTGTTTACAGTCACAGTCTACATGCATGTCAAGAGTTTCAGAAACAACACACAATTCACATTTTTCATAGATTTGTAATGGGTAAATTTAGGAGAAGGATGCAGGTGACTCAAGCTGTGATTGAGCTGATGCTGGACTTTGTGATTTTTAGCAACATCTTTGTACACTAAGCCTTAGATTCTCTGATGTACATGTGCTGGAGGCTGTGGTTACAACCACAAACACCAGGCAAGTCTAGAACTTATTTATAGGACATTGATTTTAGCTAAAGGGACAGGGACATGAGCAAGTTGTTTTCATAAATAAAGATACAAATTGTGCTGATTAGAGAGAATGAAAGACAAAATGGCCTGAGAGAGGAAAGGAAACCATGTGTTTTACCCACTCATTATCCAGCCCTGAAAAAGAACTACAGAGCATATGGCTGATACTTCAGCCTGACTCTCATGTATGCTAGAGAATGCAACTTCTTTCCACTCAGACTATTCCAGTCTATGGGAGTCTTCAAAGTGTGTGGATGATTGGCAGTTGTCTGTTCTGAATAAAGAAACATATCAGGCACCTAGCTGTCTGTATAATTTGGCCTTATTAATTTTTCCTTCTCTTGATTCCGTTCTCCTGCCTGAATTCAGAATTTTGCTGCAATAAACCAATGTTTAAGAGTTCATTTTGGATTTGACTTGGTCATTTTTCCTGAGATTGCTATTGGCAGATTTAGTGTAAATAGAGGCTGCTCATTCATTTCCTGGCCACCCAGACATCTGAAACAATCACACAAAAATTTGTACGAATTGCAAGACTGTATGGCCAATACCTTAGGCATATTTCTGGCTAACTCTTGTACCTTAAGTTAACCCATCTCTATTAATTTGTGTATTGTCAATTAGCAGTGGCTTACTAGCAAGTCTCTGGTGGGCTCCCGTGGAGAAATCTGTCTCCTAATGGAGGCTACATGACTTTTCCCTGACTCCACCCACTCTCTCTCTTTCTCATATATAATATATATATATATATATATAATTTATCTTTTAAATTTAAATATATCTTATAAATATATATATCAATAGATAGATAGATAGATAGATAGATAGATAGATAGATAGATAGATAGATAGATGATAGATAGATCTTTCTGTCTGGCTATATTTTATTAGGCCATTGGCCAAATGCAGCTTCTTTTATTTTTTTTTGATGAAAACTATTTATTCATCTAAATGAAACACATGCTTAAGCATTTCTCGCTGTTAGTCTATAAAAATAAATGCATCTGGACTGAGAATTTTCATTACAATCCATGCCAGTGTGATGTGAATTAATAAAATAGATAAATAACCAGCTCTTAAAACTCAAACATTACTGATCTACCTAAGACATTTCATGCATGTGGTCCAAGTATCCCAATACTATTTCACATTGATTCACTGAAAAAAACAAAAGGTAGCTATTTATGTACAAATTGCTTTTTTAAATTGTATTCTTTCTTTATAGTTTCCTCCCACATATTTCTCATCTGAAGAGCTATTGGATTTATCTTGCGTCTGTCATTTTTCTTCTTTTTTTTAAAGTTTATTAAAATATAAAAGTTTCCATTTTCGCCCCTCCTCCCAACACCCTCCCACTCCCCTCACTCCCTCTCTTCTCTCTCCATCCCTAAGAGCAGTCCGGGTTTCCTGCCCTGTGGGTAGTTCAAGTTCCTCCCCGCTCCCTCCAGGTCCAGGAAGGTGAGTATCCAAACAGACTGGATCCCCCAAAATCCAGAATATGTAGAGGAAACAAGTCCCAGAGTCATTGTCAATGGCTTTTTAGAAAGACTTCAGGTCAGCCACATTCAGGGAATCCAGCCTCCTCCAGAGAATCTGGTTGGATCAAGCTCTCCTTCAGTCTCAGTCAACTGGCCTTGGTGAACTCTCATTAGATCAGTCCCCTTGTATCAGTGGGTGAACGCACTCCTCACGGTCCTGCCTTTCTTGTTCATGTTCTCCCTCCTTCTGCTCCTCCTTTGGACCTTGGGGGGCTCAGTCCAGTGCTCCAATGTGGGTCTCCGTCTGCATCGCCATCCATCGCCGGATGAAGGTTCCCTCTGATCGTGCCCTCCCTGATCACGTTCTTCCTTCTGCTTCTCGCTTGGACCTAGGGAGTTAAGTCCAGTGTTCCAACATGGATCCCCATCTCTATCTCCATTCATTGCCAGATGAAGGATCTATGGTGATAAGCAAAATATTCATCAGTATGGTTATGGGCCAAGGCCAGTTCAGGCACCCTCTCCTCTGTCCAGAGAACAATCTGGGGATCTCTCCTTGGACCTGGGATCCCATTTACAGTCAAGTCTCTAGTAAACCCTAAACTGACTTCCATAGTTGAGATATATTCTTCCCTGAACCCATATCTATCTTTCCTCCCTCCCCACCTCCCAGTCCCCCGAGCATTTCCCATTCCTCCCCTGCTCCCTTCTTTCTAACCTCCTCCCCTTCCAACTACCCTCCCACCCCCCCCCATGAACCCGTGGTTACCTGGAACTCTTGTCTATTTCCAATCTCCCGGAGGAAAACTACCTGCATTTTCTTCAGGTTCACCTTCTTATTTAGCTTCTCTAGGATCACAAATTATAGACTCAAAGACCTTTAACTATGGCTAGAATCCACTTATGAGTGAATACATACCATATTCCTCTGGGGTTACTCTAACCAAGGAAGTGAAAGACCTATTTGACAAGAACTTTAAGTCTTTGAAGAAAGAAATTGAGGAGGATACCAGAAAATGGAAAGACCTCCCCTGCTCTTGGATTGGGAGAATCAACATAGTACAAATGGCAATTCTACCAAAAGCAATCTATAGATTCAATGCAATCTCCATCAAAATCCCATCAAACTTCTTCACAGACCTTGAGAGAACAATAATCAAGTTTATATGGAAAAACAAAAAACCCAGGATAGCCAAAACAATCTTATACAATAAAGGAACTTCTGGAGGCATTACCATCCCTGACTTCAAACTCTTTTACAGAGCTACAGTGTTGAAAACAGCTTGGTATTGGCATAAGAACAGAGAAGTTGACCTATGGAATCGAATAGAAGACCCGGATACTAACCCACAAACATATGAACACCTAATTTTTGAAAAGGGAGCTAAAGGTATACAATGGAAGAAGGAAAGCATCTTTAACAAATGGTGCTGACATAACTGGATGTCAACCTGTAAAAGAATGAGAGTAGATCCATATCTATCACCATGCACAAAAATCAAGTCCAGATGGATTAAAGACATCAACATCAATCCGTCCACTTTGAACCTGATAGAAGAGAAAGTGGGAAGTAGTCTACAAGATATAGGCAAAGGAGGCCTCTTCCTAAGTAGGACCCCAGTAGCACAGACAATAAGAGAAACAATGAATAAATGGGACCTGCTGAAACTGAGAAGCTTCTGTAAAGCAAAGGACACTCTCAGTAAGACAAAAAGGCTGCCTTCTGACTGGGAGAAGATCTTCACCAACCCCTCATCAGACAAAGGTCTGATCTCCAAAATATACAAAGAACTCAAGAAACTAGACACTAAAACTCTAATTAACCCAATTAAAAAATGGGGGTACTGATCTGAACAGAGAATTCATAACAGATGAACTTCGAATGGCCAGAAGACACTTAAGGTCATGCTCAAACTCCTTAGCCATCAGGGAAATGCAAATCAAAACCACTTTGAGATACCATCTTACACCTGTCAGAATAGCTAAAGTCAAAAACACCAATGATAGCCTATGCTGGAGAGGATGTGGAGTGAGGGGAACACTCATCCATTGTTGATGGGAATTCGAACTTGTGCGGCCACTGTGGAAATCAGTGTGGTGGTTTCTCAGGAAACTGTGAATCAACCTCCCTCAGGACCCAGCAATTCCTCTCTTGGGAATATACCCAAGAGATACCCTATCATACTACAAAAGTATTTGTTCAACTATGTTCATAGCTGCAGTATTTGTAATAGCCAGAACCTGGAAACAACCTAGGTGCCCCTCAATAGAAGAATGGTTAAAGAAGGTGTGGAACATATATACATTAGAGTTTTACTCAGTGGTAAAGAACAATGACATCTTGAATTTTGCATGCAAATGGATAGAAATAGAAAACACTTTACTGAGTGAGGTAACCCAGACCCAAATGCAACTTCTTTATTAAGCAATAAGAGTAACACATATACAGAACTTCCGACAACAATTCCCCCTTTTTGTTTAAATAAAAAGAAAGGTAGTTAACTTTAACATAGCAAAATTACTTTTAACTTTAATATAGCAAAATTGCATATAACACAACAGGTATCAGGCAAAAATTATAGTTACAATATTTATACCTACTTTATCTTTCATCATAGATAAGGAAGACTATAATACAACTACCTTTTCTTATCTCAATCAAAGACCACAGAAGAATGCAATATTACCTAAGTAAACAGGAAGTACAGTATAAACAACTTCCAAAACTTTAAAATTGAGAGATATCTCACTGCCTGGAAAGTCATGCAACATTCTTATGTATCATTGGGGCACCCATCTTAAGCCTACCATCCCATAGTATCTAGCAGACTTTTCCATGAAGCAGGAAATTTAAAGATCTCTTATGCCTTGTATTGGCAAAGTTCATTAGTTGTTTCTTCTCTGTCCCGCATGATGTCTGACAGACTCCCTCATGGAGCAGGAACACAAAGGATTTTCTCACCTTCGTTAGGCAGCTGCAGCAGTCATTTTTCTGTGGGTCCTGCAAGTCCAATTAAGCAGTTCAGAAAAAAGTTTCTTGCCCAATGGTTAACAAACTCCATGAGGAGACTCTTCGATGCCCATCTTCCTTTTGAAGTAAAGTTATGCTGCCAGAAACAGATATGTCTCATTGTCATTAGAAAGTCTTAAGTTCTTAAAATATTTTAAAAGCCATATTCTGAAGGTCTTTGAAAGATTTGAAGAATACATCTAACTGAATATATCTCCATATATCTTGAAAACCTAACTAACATGTCTACAAGCTTAGCTATTATACACAAATATCAACTAACCTATATTTCTTAATTATACTTTGCATTGTTAAATGAGATGTACAAACACAATACCTTAATCAAGAATATATATATATATATATATATATATATATACACACACACACATACATAAAAAATTGACCTTAATTTAGCAATAATTACCCAAGATTCGTACCAAAGCAAAGTATCCATCTCTATACCATATGCCTCTTTAAATGTAAATAAACATTTATAAACAATCATTTAGGGAATTTGGGTATAGTTCTCTCTACATTGCTTTCTACTTTTTGGGTAAATTAATTTTGTGGAGGTGTTTACAGTGCCCTTTTGGGGGTTCTTGCTCTATCAAACTACATTAGTCTGGAAGGAGTCTACAGGTTCTCATCCTCTATATAAAAAAAAGAAGAACCTCTTTTCCAAAGCAACAAATCCTTAGACCCAAATTTTGAAGTAGAGGTACCTTCAAAATATATATGCTGGTTTTGCTTAATAGTCTGTACAATGAAATGTCTCACTCTTCTTAGCTCTTTTACAGTCAAAAAATTCAAAAGAAACAAAATAATATACATAATATAAACTCTCTGTGTATTTTCCATCTTTACATAGCTTATTTTTCTTACTCTATTACTTTTCCTACACATTTACTCTGTCTCTTCAAAGATTTTATTTTATTCTTTAAAAACATTTAGTTCCTTTTGTCTCTCTATACTCTTTTTCCTCTCTACCCCAAGCCTACATACATTTTTAAAATATGCTGTATCCCATTTAGAGGTCTTTTATTTCTGAAACTGTCCTATTGTGGATCTGTAATCCTTTTCTAACTAGGACCACTTCTCAAAATGCTAAGTGGCTTGGCTAGGACTAAGGCTGCTTTGCTATTCGGGTATACCCAATCCAACATGGTGGAGGTCTGTTCACTGCCTCTGAGACTGCTGGGATGGAGCCACGCTCACCACCTCAGCTCTAGTAACCAGTTGGCCCATGCTGCCAACAAGTAACTTGCAGCACACTGCCCACAAACCCCATTCAAGTGCTCAGCCTCCTGAAATAGCCAGAGTTCATTCTGACAGCACAGCCCATGGAGCTGCTATTTTGAAACTGCATTTTTTTCTGCTACCACTGAGTCAAGAAGACCTCTCTTAAAGAAATCATGCCTCTGCTTGCTTCTAGCAAACAGAGCCCACCTGAGAAAATACTGCTACCAAAAAGCCATGTTTAATTCTGTTCTTTTGTGTCTAGGATTCCTTTCTAAACTTTCTCAGGTTTTATGTAGATTGATTAAGCCAACTGTTGGTGCACCAATGTAAATGGAGAAACTTGTTTGTTTCCCAGATGTCCAGACTCCTAAAATAATCACACAGAATTCTGTACTAATGGTAATACTGTTTGGCCAATAGCTTAAGCATATTTCTGGCTACCTCTTATATATTAAATTCACCCATTTCTATTAATCTATGTATTGTCACATGTCTGTGACTTACTGGCAAGGTTCTGGTGGGCTCCAGTGGAGGTATCTGTCTCCTGTGGGTGGCTACATGGCTTCTTCCTGATTCTTCCTACTCTCTCTCTCTCTCTCTCTCTCTCTCTCTCTCTATATATATATATATATATATATATATATATATATATATATATCCCAGCCTGGCTATATTCTAATACACCATTGGTTGAACACAGCTTCTTTATTAACCAATAAAAGCAACACATATACAGAAGGACTTCTCACACCAATTTAGTTGGCCACAGCCACTGGAAATTGATGGAGACGGTTAATGTAGGAATAAGACTCTAAGGCAGAGTCATGGAAAAAAGTTTGTGTTCTTGGAACATGTCACAAACACCTCTGATGAAAGTGGGTTCTTCTGGATTTTTTTTGTTTTGCCATATAAACTTGATTATTGTTCTCTCAAGTTCTGTGAAGAATTTTGTTGTGATTATAATGGGGATTGCATTGAATCTATAGAGTGCTTTTGTAGAATAGCCATTTTAACTATGTTGATCCTCCCAATCCAAGAGCATGGGAGATTCTTCCATTTTCTGGTATCCTCTTCAATTTCTCTCTTCAAAACCTTAAAGTTCTTATCAAATAGGTCTTTCACTTCCTTGGTTAGAGTTACCCCAAGATACTTTATGCTTATTTGTGGCTATCATGAAAGGTGATGTTTCTCTGATTTCCCTCTCTGTATCTTTGTACTTTGTGCATAGGAAGGCAACTGATTTTTTGGAGTTGATCTTCTATCCTGCCACAGTACTAAAGGTGGTGATCAGCTGTAGGAGTTCACTGGTAGAGTTTTTGGGGTCACGTATGTACACTATCATATCATCTGCAAATAATGAAGGTTTGACTTCTTCCTTTCCGATTTGAATCCCCTTGATCTCTTTACACTGCCTTATTGCTATTGCTAGAACTTCAAGCACTATATATTGAAGAGGTATGGAGAGAGTGGACAGCCTTGTCTTGTTCCGGATTTTAGTGGAATGGCTTTGAGTTTCTCTCCATTTAATTTAATGTTAGCTATCGGCTTGCTGTATATTGTCTTTATTATATTTAGGAATGAACCTTGTATCCCTAATCTCTCCAAGACCTTAATAATAAAGGGGTGTTGAATTTTGTCAAATGCTTTTTCAGCATCTAATGAAATGATCATGTGGTTTTTTCCTTCAGTTTATTTATATGATGGATTACATTGATAGATTTTCATATGTTGAACCAACCCTGTCTCTCTGGGATGAAGCTTACTTGATCATAATGTATAATTTTTTGGATATGTTCTTGGATTCTGTTTGCCAGTCTTTTATTGAGAATTTTTGCATCGATGTTCATGAGTGAGATTGGTCAGTAATTCTTGGTTAAGTCTTTGTGTGGTTTTGGTATCAGGGTGACTGAGACAGAGACCCACATTGGAGCACTGGACTTAGCTCCCAAGATCCAAATGAGGAGCAGAAGGAGGGAGAATATGAGCAAGGAAGTCAGAACAACGAGGGGTGCCTCCACCCACTGAGACTTGGTCTGATCTAATGGGAGCTCACCAAGGTCAGCTGGACTGGGACTGATGGAGCATGTGATCAAACTGAACACTCTGAATGTAGCTGACAATGAAGGCTGACAGATAAGCCAAGAACAAAGGCACTGGGTTTTGATTCTACTGCATGGACTGACTTTGTGGGAGCCTGGTTTGTTTGGATGCTCACCTTTATAGACCTGGATGGAGTGGGGAGGACCTTGGACTTCCCATGGGGCAGGGAACCCTGACTGCTCTTAGGACTAGAGAGGAGGAGGAAGTGGGGAGGAGGAGGGAAAAGGGAAGTGGGGAAGAGGTGGAAATTTCTAATTAATTAATTAATTAATTAAAAAAGGAAAGTGGGTTCTCAGAATGCATAAAATATAAAAGGCTTTCCTGCACCCACAATGCAACTCCTTTAGACATTTCATACTCAAGAAGTATGGTATCCTCACATATATTTCAGCAATAGCTGTACTATTACCTTCATGACTCCATCATTATTTCCTTTCTACCTCTAGAAAGGAGCTTTCCAGTCACTGAGGGTGGCCTTTCTTCATAAATGAGGGCCCCAGTTTTCTCTCCTGCTCCTGGATAGAGGCAGTGATTAACCCAGAGTCCTATCACAGCCCCACCTGGCCTGCTCAGACTTCTATTCTTTTTTAAAACACAATAAGACTCGGGATACTGGGTTGCAATATTGAGACTACTGAATATTCCAATGTCATTAGAAACCTTTTGTCAAAGTATAGAGGACCCAGGGTGTAGTCATTTGGTTGTGAGCTTTCTTGCCTGGTAGCCTGAGAGGAAACAGACTGTGCTGTGCTACTGGTTTGCTGAGGAGGCAGGAATGTCTTCACTATCTAATCCATATCACATTATTTCCTAGTTATTAAGAAGCCAACCAATCAACAAAACAAACCAACAAATAAGCAAACAAAAACTAAACAAACAGGTAAAATGAAAAATCTCATCTCTTTAAAAAAATCATTACATTTAAATGGTGACAAAGGTGAGATTCTATGTCCCCATCATAAAATACTCCCAGACACCCATGGGAGGTGGTTTTGTGGGTAAAGCCCTTACTCTGCAAATGTGAGGACCTGTACTCAAATCCCCATCATCCACATTTATGCTGAGTTGTGGCCTGCCTATATTCATAGCACTTGGATGTCCCTGGGGAATGACCATTAACTAGACTAGCTGAGTAGGTTGGTTCCAGTGTTAAATGGAAGATCTTCCTCAAGAGTGGAGAGGGTTAAAGACTCAAGACACTGATCTCTGTCCTCCAAATGCAGAGCAGGCATATCTGTAAATGTTTCATCAGACTGTCCCATACAAACAAACATGTCAGTATAATAAAAAGAAAAATGTTCTAATGCTACTAAAAATTGCCTTTGCAAAACAGTTAAGGTGTCTCACATGAACAAATGGGATTCAGGAACTTCTGAGAGGTACATCTGAAAATACACAGATCTGACTCCTTTCTCTCCTGCTTTCTCAGAGTCAGGGCCCTTCCCATTGCTGTTCCCCTGATAATCAAACCAGGTGATGAAAGGATGCTTGAAAGAAACTCCACACTAGCTCAGAAATGATAAATAGATAGTTCTTTATTTAGGGGTAAACTCACAAATCAAAATTCTGTGCTTGAATGGTAGACAGAGTCAAATCCCACAATCCAACACTCTGAACGAGCATCCGGGGAAAAGGAGAAGGAAAGGATGGGAGGCAGACACATTCGCATATATAGTATAAGAGGCCACACCCCAGTAGTCGGGTATCCATAAGCTACAAGCCTTCCTACAGCATTCCTCATTCATTCCAATTAAATCACCAGCTTCTTGGTTTGGAATCTAGTTACACCATATTATTGAAGGTTTACTATTTTCTGCTGCCTTTTTCATTTCCTTCATTTCTACACTGGCAGAATCATGTTTATCCAGCACTCTTGCAGACAGCATCTTGACTTCTTTTTATGGCTCTGGTGCTGAGCCCTTTGTTGACCTCCTTCTTAACTGTCTTGTGCTTTTTTAGCAGTAAGGAATATGCCTCAGGAGCCTGAAGGCCACACATTTCTTAGGTCCCTCCCTAGACAGGAATGTGATGGAAGCATTATAGTTCGAAAATCAAGACACCTACCTGTTGTATTCCAAGTCACTATTCTACAAATACATTTGATATGATCATTATCTTTATATTCGTTGCCTCATTGCTTTCTAGTTTTGCAAACATAAAGTTAGGATGAATACAAAGATAATGCTACAGCACACAGTTTCACATTACTGTCCTTCTGGGTTAAAGAAACACAATCAAGGAAGAGGAGCTATAGAATTTGGCTTGGCCATTGGATATGAGATAAGGACCACACTGAATATTGAGAACAGTCCTATAAAGAGCATGACTCAAAGGAGAGACACTCATTTAACCAGATCCAAGTGCAGGAATCTACAGATCTGTCTTCCTTTCTTGATTATCCTTACTCAAGCACAATTTTCTTTACAGTTTCTGCACTACAGACATATTTCCTGTTGGCCGTTGACTCACCGGACCTTTCTGTTAGTGACAGGTGAGCTTTCCACCTCCTGTAAACAGAATGGAGAAAAGGTAAGATGCTTTCTGAGACCTTTTTCCTAAAAGTGTTATTTATTTTGCCTAGTCTATGACCATGTAACTATATTTGTTATAGAATTCAGAACTATCAGTTCAGAGATGACACCACTCATACTCATAATGTTTTGGGCCCTTCCCCTCAATCACTATTTAAGAAAACGCCCTACAGGCTTATGTACTGCCTGATATTATGGGGGCATTTTCTCAATAGAGCCACTCTCCTCCCTGACGGTGCTAGCTTGTGTCAAGTTGACATGAAGCTAACTAGTACACTTACTATAAGAACTCTATCTCACTTTCTGAGAAATAACCATTGATTTTTATAGTGGTAGTTTCAGTTTGCATTTTCACTAACAACAGTAAATGAGTGTTCCTCTTTCCCTGCTTTCTCTTTCTTCATCACCATTTCTTGTTCTTTGGAATCTTAATGATAGCCATTCTGCTTGGCTTAAGATGAAATCTCAAAGCAGCTTTATTTTGAATTTTCCTGATGGCCACTAATGTTGAACAATTCTCAAAATGTTAACAAATGTTTTTATTTCTTCTTTTGTGATTTTCTGTTCAAATTTATAGTCCATTCATTCATTGTGTAGCTTCTTATTTTGGTGTTTTCTTCTTTGAGTCTATTTCTTTTCTAGACAACAACCTTCTGATGTGTATATAGCTGGGCATAATGTTGTTTTCACTTTAGTCATGTCTTTATTTCTGTTGCCTTTAAGTTTATTCAAGTGTTTGTTCCAGTCCTCTGAATTTCTTTACCTCCATTGCATACTTTAAATTGTTCATTGAATCCCATGTCTTGAGCTTCATCTAAATTGTACTCTCTTTGGGTACATACTACAGAATTCACAGATTTTATAAGAGACATACTATTTCTATTTTTCTGATTGTTTGCAATTTTACAATGGGATCTGGGCATCTGGAGTTTGTTTCTTACTTACATATTTTGGTATAAGTTTTTGGTCAACATTTTGGAGTGCCAATGTTGGTCATGGACTACAAACTTTTGGGGGAATCCCACAGGAATGATATTTGGGAGGGAGTTTTTAATTAGAGGCCTGTGAGTACCTACAGAGAAGACCAAGGTGGTGTATCTAGATGAACAGCTAAGGTAAACCTAAGATGGTGTAAACAATGAGAGTGGTTTCTATGAGGATGGTTGTGATGCTTGATTGACAGTTACATAGTCTCTCAGGATGGGGAACATTATTTTTCTGTGCTCTTCCGGCTCTAAGATGTTATACAGAACTCTGTTATTTTGGGGATAGGTTTCACTTTGTGGGTAAAATGACACATGTGCCTGCGTCCTTTAGCCTCAGCATCTGTTTTTTATCTTCTACTGTAGATATTTTCCATTGCATTTTGTTATATAGGCTCATTCTTTTTCACGTACATTTGCCAGTCTACTATTGTTGAATTATCCCTCCACCTCCTTCCTTCCATCTATCCTTTCCTCTCTCCTTTCTTTTCTCTTCCTTTCTTTCATCCATTGTTTCTGTTTTTCTTTACCTTCAAGTCAGGCTTTTCTGTACCCCACTGTGTAATTTAGATTATACTTGAACTCATGGAATTCTTCCTGGCTCATCTTCTACTCTCTGGTATTCCATAAGTAAGCTACCATGCCTGGCAGATGGTTTCTGTTATACTCTGTATTCTCGGTGTCACAATCCCTCTATCAAGGCAGGCGTCACTTCTTTCCCTCTTTTCCCTTTTCTGCAAATTTCCTTTTTTTCTGTAAAAGGGTTAGAAGTTCAGTTAACCTCAAATCAATGCCAAAATTCTGGGCTGAAAATCTTTTATGCCATCAATTTATTTATTGACATTGATTGACTGGACATTCCTGGGTTTGGGGATCACAAATCCCATCATTAGTCATCTTGTAGCATAAATCATTCTTTCAAATGAATTTTTTACTAAAAGAGAGCTCAGCATAAAAGAGAATAAATTTTTCTTCCTTTTCTATGTATTTTGTGGCACTAACATGCTCTAAAATATATATAAAACATTTACTCTCAATTTGTAGCTACTATTGGGTCTATGATTAATATATTCATTTGTTCAGTGAAAAGTCTTAATATCTCACCATGTTTTAACAGAGAAATGCAGAATTGTGATATAGCAACAAACAACAAAAATGTGTTTAATGTCTTCAAAGACTTTCATGATTTCTAGTTTCAAATCTAAAATAGAAACTTATTTGCCTTAGCCTATAGGTCAGCTTCTTTTCATATTGGTCACAGTAAGATTTGCCATTTCCTTTATCACTCTCTTTCATGATATCCATATTTTCCCATAAGAAAGCTTTTCCCTGACAGAACTGAGAGCAACTGAGGGTCATGCTTCTGGTTCCAAGTTCCTGTACCAGAGAAGGACCAGTTTTAGGACAGAAAGAAATTTGGTTTCATGGTTCTGCTTCTTTCTCACATAGTACCAGACATGGAGTGTCTACAGGACCACCAACTACTCTTATGCCAGTACAGACCACAGGTTGAAGATAACCCCCAAAATACAAACTATATTTCCATTAAGGCTCCAGAAACATTGGATTTGATAAATTTCTTAATTTCTAAAATTCTGTTTCTACTCCTCATGAACCACCTCAGTCATTACCACAGAGCAGGGTAGTCCTGGGAACCAGAGAGTACACAGCATGTGCTCATGTCTTCTTCTTTTCTTCCAGGAACACTAGTGGAGATTTGCTAAGCAAGGATTTCAACACCACAACCTGGGAGACTACCATCACAGCGCCAAATGGAAGCATCAACACTAATTCTTCATATTGTCACATCACGTTCCAAACCACAATTTATATTTCCTTTGTCTTTATACTGGTTGGAATAGCAGGAAATTCCATAGTGATGTGGCTTCTGGGCTTCCGCATGTGTAGGAATGCGTTCTCTGTCTACATCCTTAACCTGGCCGTGGCTGACTTTCTCTTCCTGAGCTTTCAGTTTGTATATTGCTTGTATCTTATCATTTACTTCTTCTACTATACTATTTCTACTACTTCCATTTTCTTCTATATCCCTTGGTTTTCTTTAGTTGTGACAAGATTTACTTATTTTTCTGGCATGAGCATTCTCAGTGCCATTAGTGCTGAACGTTGCCTGTCTGTTTTGTGGCCCATCTGGTATTGCTGTCAGCGACCAAGTCTCACTTCAGCTGTCACATGTGCCTTGCTTTGGGCTCTGTCCCTGCTTCTGAGTCTCCTGGAGGGGGAGACATGTGGCCTTCTGTTTAATAGTATTGACGATTTTTGGTGTCAGACATCAAATTACTTCACAGATTCCTGGTTAATTGCTTTATTTGTGGTTCTCTGTGTGTCCAGCCTCACCCTGCTGGTGAAGATATTCTGTGGCACACAGCGGATCCCTGTGACCAGGCTGTGTGTGATCATTGTACTCACAGTGCTGTTCTTCCTGATCTTTGGTCTCCCCTTCGGGTTCTCCTCTCTCCTCAATAAATTGCTTGAGAAATTTCCAATTATTGAAATTTGTGATGGTTTTGTTATAGTACTCTTATCCTGAGTTAACAGCTGTGCCAACCCCATCATTTACTTCCTTGTTGGCTCCAACAGGCACCGCAGGTTCCAGCAGAAGTCTCTGAAGTTGTTTCTGCAGAGAGCCCTGCAGGACACTCCTGAGGAGAAGGAAGGTAGAGAGAGAGGCTCTTCAGAAGAGCCTGTAAACACATTAGTGCAGCAACTAAGAGATACTCTGCCTAGAGAGAAGTAGTTTTGAGAGAGAATTTTTTCTTATGTGTGGGATATTTTCATAACCTTGTTCAATTTGTCACCTGACTTCAATCAGTTTTTAAAAAATCATTTTTGTGAAAGTTGACTGTCACAAAACTTTTTATGCAAACACTGACTGCAGAATTTCTGGATCTGTCTTACACAAAGCCTCATCATATCTATTTGATGGGGCTCGTTGTAAGTGCTCTCGGGGAAAGGACTGTTCCTACTGTTGGGACATCCCTTCTTCATGAGAACACATAAAAATGCAGAAAGGTGTTGCTTTTCTTTAGTCACTGATATTATACTGGTTAAATAATTGTTATAATTTGCTAAACTTTCTTTCTTATAAACCATCTTTTTGAGTGCTTCAAACATTAAATAGATATACCTTACAATGTCAGTTCTTATTAATTTCTATAAGTTTTGAAGAATTTATGGAGCTATAGCTATTTTATGTAGCTATAATTGTTGTTACACAATTTGCTTAGTTAACAAGTACACATTTTCAAGAGAAGTCTGTCTTAAACTTCCTTACACCCAGTGGTTTCCTTACCTTCATTTTTACTGTATTTGTCTTTTTCCAAATTGGAAGACTCTGGTGAGGTATTGTATTGAGAGCCGCCACATTGAAATGCATGCACATCTGAAGGTAGAAAGAGAATGCTGACTCTGGTTCCCTTCACAAGGCCTTGCTTAACATTCCTTGGTCAAGTCGTTTCTATTTTCCTCTTTTCTTGGCCATGATTCCCTTCTCCCTAACTGTCTAATCCCTTAAGACAAATTTCTACTGAGGTTCTTTAGACTAGGTTTCCTTGAAATCAAACTTGCTTCAAATTTATGCCATTAACAGAGTCCATATCTTTATTACTTGAAACATGATTATTTTAGTAACGTTTTTCTATGAAATGATATTTACATTTTAAAGCTGAAGTGTGTGATAATTTCAACTGAAGCACAGTTAAGCAAGCACAGTTTGACCAGATCAGAAGTGAAAACTGACAAATTTCCTTAAGAGAGTTTGAGTAGAGGACTGAGATGCAATGAAGGCCCAGAAGGTCTCTTTACTCTGCTTATTCCATTTCCTGTATAGTCATACTATTTTCCTCAGAGGTCAGTACTGTCCATATTTCTGTTCTAAACTAAAATTTAGATTATAGATTGGAGACTTGTAACATGAAGATTGGTATACACGTTATAAAATGGTTTTTACAGTTGAACAAGCTAATGTACACATCATCTCATGTAAATATTCATTTCTTTCCTTGTGATTAAACTCTAATTTTAGCAAAAGATTTGTGTGCAATGCACTGTTATTTCATAGAGATCTCATGCTGTTTACAACTGTGGTGGTTTGAATTACAGTGGTCCCCATAGGGTCATATATTTTAATTCTAGGTCCCCACTTTGTAAAGCTGTTTGGAAATAAGGAGGAGGTTGGAACTCGTTTTTGGAGATGTGTCTCGGGTGGGGGGGACATTTGTCTATATTCTGTCAATTATGTTTTAAATAAATGATGATCGGCCAGTAGTCAGGCAGGAATTGTAGGCGGGACAACCAGGCAAGAAGTAGAGGTGGGTCAATGAGAACAGGAGAATTCTGAGAAAGAGGAAGCCCATTCCTCCCCAATCCTGTCCCAGTCACAGAAGAAGGAAGATGTGATTGCTGAAAAAGGTACCAAGCCATGTGGCTAACATAAATAAGAATAATGGGTTAATATAAGTTATAAGAGTTAATAAGAAGCCTGAGCTAATAGACCAATCAGTTTATCATTAATATAGACCTCTGTGTAATTTCTTTGAGGCTAAAAGACTGTGGGACCTGGTGGGAGGACAGAAACCAGGCAGGACAGAAAGCCTCCCACAACAGAGGTACACTTTGAGGTTTCAAAAAACTTTATTTCCATTTCCTCTCTTTTTTTTCTTCTTTTTCTCTTAATTTTCCTTCCTCTCTCTGTCATAAGCTTGTGGACCAGATGAATATACTCAGCTATTTATTCAGTACTATGCCTACCTACTTGTTGGCCTACTGCCAGGCTCTTATGATAACAGCGAAAGCCTATAGATGCCAATGAGGGAATTGTTCTGATTTGAATAAAATGAGTCAAGTAGGCGCATGTATTTGCTTGTTTGGTACAAATTTGTGGAATGTTTGGGAAAGGTCATGAGATAAGGGCTTGTTGGAGGAGATATGTCACTTGGGGTAGGCTTTTATTATTTTAAAAACCTGTCCTTCCCAGTTTGGTCCCTCTCCTTCTCTCTACAACATTCCTGTGTTTCAGAAGTAAGCTCAGATGTAAGCTTTTGCTCCATTTCCATGCTTGCTTGACTGCCTGCTGACAAGTTCTCTGCCATGATGGTCATGGACTGAAGGATGAGTCCCCAAATTAAATGTTTGCTTTTGAAAGTTATCTTGTTCATGGTGTCTCATCACAGTAACAGAAAATTAACTAAGACAAAATGTCGCTTCATCTTGCATGTATAGTACACAATGATATTGACCTATGCTTTTCCTTTTCTATACATTATTCACCAAAAGACTTAGCTGTTATCATCTTGTCATTCTCTATACATTGACTCTTTAATATGCAGTCTACTTGTAAATGAGAGTGTATGATATTTTCTCCTCGCATTCATCTTAAAGGCATAAGACAATGGACATTAAACTGCCCATACTATAGCAAATGACCAGGACTCCTTGGTCTTAGCATTTGAGTAATCATGTTCAGTATGTGACTTCCACAGATTTATAATTAATAATCCATTGTTCCTTGTCTTGTTTAAAACTCTGCCTTGGATATTGTGAATAATTATTCAATAAACTTGCAAAACATACTTTTGTGTATAATATTTGTCTGTCACTTAATATTAAGCTGAAATGGTTTATTTTCAAATATGCCTCTGGTGGCAAAATTTTTTGGTCTTTATATTCATGTTAAATTTTTCTTTTATATTTTGAGATTATCATAATTTCCCTTTCTTTTCCTCCCTCCAAATCATATCATACCTTCCTCCTTGCTTTGTATTACCATAGTGATCCCTTTTATCAGTGACTGTTGTTATATACATCATACACATATATTCCCATAAATAATGTGCTAGTCTATATTTTATTTGTTTTCACACTTGATACTTTCATAGGTGGTTGGTGTGTTCTCCCTAGGGGAAAACTATTTCTCCCACTTTCAACATTCCTTAATTGTTTGTAGTTTGTTGTTTAGGATCCAGGACTTATGGTTTTACCGTCATCCAGTTTTGCATGCTCATTTTTGCTATCGTTGTTTAGCTCAGGTTTGTTAATCACATCAGTGAGACTGTGTAGGTGTAGCTTCTGATATTACCAAGAGACACTATCTCAAAACAAACTTCTAGGTCCTCTCGTTTTTAATAACTTTCTGTCATCCCTCAACTGTACTTCAATGATACCAAAGCCTTAGGTACATGAGTTGAATTATATATGTATTTGCTAGGACTAGCGGCCTCCACAACTATATTTTGATTACTTGTGGTTTTCTGTATTGGTCTCTGTCTCTTGCAAAAAGAATTTTTTTTGAAAGTAATTTTACTAAATTATAAAAGTTTCCATTTACGCCCCTCCTCCCAACGCCCTCCCACTCCCCCCCTCCCTCTCCTCCTCCCTCTTTGTCCCCAAGGGAGGTCAGGGTCTCCTGCCCTGTGGGAAGTCCAAGTTCCTCTCCCCTCCCTCCAGGTCCAGGAAGGTGAGCATCCAAACAGACTGGACCCCAAAAATCCAGTATATGCAGAGGAAACCAGTCCCAGTGTCATTGTCAATGGCTTCTCAGAAAGACTGCAGGCCAGCCACATTCAGAAAATCTGGCCACATTCAGAGAATCTGGTTGGATCACATGCTCGTTCAGTCACGGTCCATCTGGCCTTGGTAAACTCTCATTAGATCCGACCCCTTGTATCAGTGGGTGATAGTATCCCTCGTAGTCCTTCGTCATTTTCTTCCTCCTTCTGCTCCTCATTTGGATCTTGGGGGGCTCAGATCGGTGCTCCAACGCGGGCCTCCATCTGTATCGCCATCCAACGCCAGATGAAGGATCTATGGTGATAAGCAAAATATTCATCAGTATGGTCACGGGCCAAGGCCGGTTCAGGCACCCCCTCCTCTGTCCAGAGAACAATCTGGGGATCTCTCCTTGGACCTGGGATCCCATATATAATCAAGTTTCCTGTAAACTCTAAAATGACTCCCTTAGTTGAAATATATTCTTCCCTGATCCCACATTCATCCTTCCTCCCTTCCCCCCATCTCGGTCAACCGAGCTTTCTCCATTCCTCCCCTACTCCCTTCTCTCTAACCCTCTCCCATTCCAACAACTCTCCCACCCAACCCCATGCACCCAAGGTTACCTGGGACTCTTGACTATTTCCTAATTCCTGGCGCATAGCTAAATAATATTCATCAGGTTCGTCTTCTTATTTAGCTTCTCTAGGATCACGAATAATAGGCTCAAAGACATTAAATTATGGTTAGAATCCACTTATGAGTGAATACATACCGTGTTCCTCTTTTTGGGTCTGACTTACCTCACTCAGTAAAGCGTTTTCTATGTCCATCCATTTGCATGCAAAATTCAAGATGTCATTATTTTTTACCGCTGAGTAAAACTCTACTGTGTATATGTTCCACACCTTTTTTAACCATTATTCTATTGAGGGGCACCTAGGCTGTTTCCAGGTTCTGGCTATTACAAATAGTGCTGCTATGAACATAGTTGAACAAACACTTTTGTAGTATGTTTGGGAATCTCTAGGGTATATTCCCAAGAGAGGAATTGCTGGGTCCTGAGGGAGGTTGACTCCCAGTTTCCTGAGAAACCGCCACACTGATTTCCAAAGTGGCTGCACAAGTTTGCATTCCCACCAACAATGGATGAGTGGTCCCCTCATTCCACATCCCCTCCAGCATAGGCTATCATTGGGGTTTTTAACTTTAGCTATTCTGACAGGTGTAAGATGGTATCTCAAAGTGGTTTTGATTTGCATTTCCCTGATCGCTAAAGAGGTTGAGCATGACCTTAAGTGTCTTCTGGCCATTCGAAGTTCATCTGTTGTGAATTCTCTGTTCAGATCAGTACCCCATTTTTTAATTGGGTTAATTAGAGTTTTAGTGTCTAGTTTCTTGAGTTCTTTGTATATTCTGGAGATCAGACCTTTGTCTGATGAGGGGTTGGTGAAGATCTTCTCCCAGTCAGAAGGCAGCCTTTTTGTCCTACTGACAGTGTCCTTTGCTTTACAGAAGCTTCCCAGTTTCAGTAGATCCCATTTATTCATTGTTTCTCTTATTGTCTGTGCTGCTGGGGTCCTACTTAGGAAGAGGCCTCCTGTGCCTAAATCTTGTAGACTACTTCCCACTTTCTCTTCTATCAGGTTCAAAGTGGACGGATTAATGTTGATGTCTTTAATCCATTTGGACTTGAGTTTTGTGCATGGTGATAGATATGGATCTACTTTCATTTTTTTACAGGTTGACATCCAGTTATGCCAGAACCATTTGTTAAAGATGCTTTCCTTCTTCCATTGTATACCTTTAGCTCCCTTGTCGAAAATTAGGTGTTCATAAGTTTGTGGGTTAATATCTGGGTCTTCTATTCGATTCCATAGGTCGACTTCTCTGTTCTTATGCCAATACCAAGCTGTTTTCAATACTGTAGCTCTATAATAGAGTTTGAAGTCAGGGATGGTAATGCCTCCAGAAGTTCTTTTATTGTATAAGATTGTTTTGGCTATCCTGGGTTTTTTGTTTTTCCATATAAACTTGATTAATGTTCTCTCAAGGTCTGTGAAGAAGTTTGATGGGATTTTGATGGGGATTGCATTGAATCTGTAGATTGCTTTTGGTAGAATTGCCATTTTTACTATGTTGATTCTCCCAATCCAAGAGCAGGGGAGGTCTTTCCATTTTCTGGTATCCTCCTCAATTTCTCTTTTCAAAGGCTTAAAGTTCTTGACAAATAGGTCTTTCACATCCTTGGTTAGAGTAACCCCAAGATATTTTATGGTGTTTGTGGCTATCGTGAAAGGTGATGTTTCTCTGATTTCCCTCTCCGTTTCTTTATCCTTTGTGTATAGGAGTGCCACTGATTTTTTGGAGTTGATCTTGTATCCTGCCACGTTACTAAAGGTGTTTATCAGCTGTAGGAGTTCTTTGGTAGAGTTTTTGGGGTCGCTTATGTACACTATCATATCGTCTGCAAATAACGAAAGTTTCACTTCATCCTTTCCAATTCGAATCCCCTTGATCCCCTTATGTTGTCTTATTGCTATTGCTAGAACTTCAAGCACTATATTCAAGAGGTATGGAGAGAGTGGACAGCCTTGTCGTGTTCCTGATTTTAGTGGAAAGGATTTGAGTTTCTCTCCATTCTATTTGATATTAGCTCTCGGCTTGCTGTATATTGCTTTTTATTATATTTAGGTATGATCCTTGTATCCCCAGTCTCTCCAACACCTTTATCATAAATGGGTGTTGAATTTTGTCAAACGCTTTTTCAGCATCCAATGAAATGATCATATGATTTTTTTCTTTCAGTTTGTTTATATGATGGATTACATTGATAGATTTGCGTATGTTGAACCATCCCTGCATCTCTGGGATGAAGCCTACTTGATCATAATGGATGATTTTTCTAATGTGTTCTTGGATTCGGTTTGCTAGTATTTTATTGAGAATTATCGCATCGATGTTCATGAGTGAGATTGGCCTGTAATTCTCTTTCTTGGTTGTGTCTTTGTGTGGTTTTGATATTAGGGTGACTGCAGCTTCATAAAAGGAGTTTGGCAGTGACTTTTCTTTTTCTATATTGTGGAATACATTAAGAAGTATAGGTATTAGCTCTTCCTGGAAGTTCTGGTAGAATTCTGCATTGAAACCATCTGGTCCTGGGCTTCTTTTGGTAGGGAGATGTTTGATAACAGCTTCTAGTTCTTCACGACTAACAGGTCTATTTAGATTGTTCACCTGGTCTTGGTTCAACTTTGCTATAAGGTACTTATCTAAAAAAATATCCATTTCTTTTACATTTTCCAACTTTGTGGCATATAAACTTTCGTAGTAAGATCTAGTGATTCTCTGAATTTCCTCTGTGTCTGTGGTTATATCCCCCTTTTCATTTCTGATCCTATTAATTTGCAAGTTCTCTCTCAGGCGTTTGATTAATTTGGATAGTGGTTTGTCAATCTTGTTAATTTTCTCCAAGAACCAGCTTTTTGCTTCATTGATTCTTTGAATTGTTTTCTGTGTTTCTATTTTGTTGATTTCAGCCCTCAGTTTGATTATTTCCAGTCTTCTACTCCTCCTGGGTAAATCAGCTTCTTTTTTTTCTAGAGCTTTCAAGTGTGTTGTTAAGTCTCCAATGTGTGCTTTCTCCGTTTTCTTTAGGTGGGCACTTAGTGCTATGAACTTTCCTCTTAGCACTGCTTTCATTGTGTCCCATAGGTTTGAATACGTTGTTGTCTTTGTTTTCATTATATTCAAGGAAGACTTTAATTTCTTTCTTTATTTCTTCCTTGACCCAGGGGTGATTTAGTAGTTGACTGTTCAACTTACATGAGTTTGTTGGCTTCCTGGGGGTACCATTGTTGTTGAATTCTAATTTTAATCCATGGTGATCTGACAAGACACAGGTGGTTACTAATAATTTTTTGTTTCTGTGGAAATTTGCTTTGTTACCAAGTATGTGGTCAATTTTCGAGAAGGTTCCATGAGCTGCAGAGAAGAAGGTATACTCTTTACTATTTGGGTGGAGTGTTCTATACATGTCTGTTAAGTCCATTTGATTCATTACCTCCAATAAATCTCTTATTTCTCTGTTAGGTTTCTGTCTGATTGACCTGTCCATTGGTGAGAGAGGAGTGTTGAAGTCTCCTAGTATTAGTATGTGTGGTTTGATGACTGCCTTGAGTTCTAGAAGAGTTTCTTTTACATATGTGGGTGCCTTTATATTAGGAGCATAGATATTCAGGATTGAGACTTCCTCCTGATGAATTGTTCCAGTTATGAGTATGTAATGTCCATCTCCATCTCTTCTGATTGATTTTAGTTTGAAGTCGATTTTGTTAGATATTAGAATGGCCACACCCACTTGTTTCTTAGGTGCATTTGCTTGGAAAACTTTTTCCCAACACTTTACTCTGAGTAGGTGTCTGTCTTTGTGGTTGAGGTGTGTTTCTTGTAGACAGCAGAACGTTGGATCCTGTTTTCGTATCCAATCTCTAAGTCTGTGCCTCTTTATAGGTGAGTTGAGACCATTGATATTAAGTGATATTAATGACCAGTGATCGATGACTCCGGTCATTTTTTTGGGTAGTAGAGTGTATGTGTTTTCCTTCTTTGAGTTGTGCTTGTGAATGGTCGCTAGATGTCTGAGTTAATGTAGGCAGTGTTGGGAATGTTGGATTCCTTGGGTTGTGATTTTCCTTCTAGTATTCTCTGTAAGGCTGGATTAGTAGCTACATATTGTTTAAATTTGTTTTTATCCTGGAATATTTTGTTTTCTCCGTTGATAGTGAACAATAGCTTGGCTGGATAAAGTAGTCTGGGCTTGCATTCATTGTCTCTTAGTTTCTGCAGTACCTCTATCCAGGACCTTCCGGCTTTCATGGTTTCCATCGAGAAGTCTGGTGTAAGTCTGATAGGGTTACCTTTATAAGTTACTTGACCTTTTTCCTTTGCAGCTCTCAATATCCTTTCTTTAGTCTGAATGCTTTGTGTTTTGATTACTATATGACGAGGGGATGTTTTTTTCTGATCCAGTCTATTCGGTGTTCTGTATGCTTCTTGAACCTTCATAGGAATATCGTTCTTTAGGATGGGAAAGTTTTCTTCTATAATTTTGTTGAGTATATTTTCTGGACCTTTGAAATGGAATTCTTCTCCTTCTTCTACTCCTATTATTCTTAGATTTGGTTTTTTTATTGTGTCCCACAGTTCCTGAATGTTTTGTGATGAGAATTTGTTGGATTTGCTGTTTTCTTTGGTCAGAGTGTTTAATTTCTCTATGGTGTCCTCAGAGTCTGAGATTCTTTCTTCTATCTCTTGTATTCTATTGGTTAAGCTTGTTTCTGAAGTCTCTGTTCGTTTACCCAGATTTTCCATAGCCAGCCGGCCCTCGGTTTGTGATTTCTTCATTGACTCCATTTCAGTTTTCAAATCTTGAACTGTTTCTATTACCTGTTTGATTGTTTTTTCTTGGTTTCCCAGAATTTCATTTACAGATTTACTCATTTCTTCAAACTTTTTGGTATATTTCTCTTCCATTTCTTTACTCATTTCCTCAATTTTTTTGTTATACTTATCTTCCATTTCTTTACGGCAGATTTTCACCTCCTGTTTAAGTTCCTCGATTATTTTCATAAAGAAGCGCTTAGAGTCGATTTCTTCTATTTCTTCTGGAGTAGGGTGTTCAATTCTTCTAGTTTCGAGCTCCCTGGATTCTGGCGATGTCATGTTGCCTTTCAGGTTGTTGGAGCAATTCTTGCATTGGCGCCTGCCCATCTCCTCCACTCTGGATGAAACTCCTCAGCACTTTCTGGATAGAACTCCTCAGCACTCTCTGGGTAGGACTTCACAGCACTCTCTGGATAGAGCTCCTCAGCCCTCTCTGGGAAAAACTCCTCAACAGTGCAACAGGGCTAGCTGGTCTTCCCAGGACCCAGGAGACAAAGGGTCCGCAGCAGTGGGGGGAGGGGAGGGGTCCCTTGGAACAGTGAAGACCCTGCCGCAGAAGCTGAGGGGGGAAGGGCTGTGCTCCCTTCCCGGACAGGCAGGCAGGCTGCCCAGGCTAGCACCCACTCAGCTCTCTGGGAAGAGCGCCTCATCAGTGCAACAGGGCTCGCTGGTCTTCCCAGGACCCGGGAGGCAAAGGGCCTGCAGCAGTGGGGGGGAGGGGAGGGGTCCCTTGGAACACTGAAGACCCTGCTGCAGAAGCTGGGGGGGGCTGTGCTCTCTTCCTGGGCAGGCAGGCTGCCCAGGTGAGCACCCACTCACCTCTCTGGGAAGAACTCCTAAGCAGTGCAACAGGGCTAGATCTGTACTGGCTTTTTGAGACCCTAGTCTATTTGGATGCAAAGCTTCCTAGTCCTGGATGTAGGGGGTAGGGCCTTGGACTTCCCACAGGGCAGGGTTCCCTGCCCTCTCTTAAGGAGGGAGGAAGAGGAAGGAGGGTGAGTGGTAGAGCAGGAGGGGAATGGGAGGAGGAGAGGAAGTGTAAATTTTTGAATTGAAAAATAAAAAATGAAAGAGAGAGAGAAGAAAGAAAGAAGAAAAAAGAAAAAAATCTAATAAAAAAAGAAGAAATGGCCCTTTGTCTCCTGAGTCCTGGGAAGACCAGCTAGCCCTGTTGCCCTGCTGAGCAGTTCTTCCCAGAGAGGTGAGTGGGTGCTAGCCTGGGCAGCCTGCCTGCCTGTCTGGGAAGGGAGCACAGCCCTCCCCCCCTCAGCTTCTGCGGCAGGGTCTTCGGTGTTCCAAGGGACCCCTCCCCTCCCCCCACTGCTGCGGGCCCTTTGTCTCCTGAGTCCTGGGAAGACCAGCTAGCCCTGTTGCCCTGCTGAGCAGTTCTTCACAGAGAGGGCTGAGGAGCTCTATCCAGAGAGTGCTGTGAAGTCCTACCCAGAGAGTGCTGAGGAGTTCTATCCAGAAAGTGCTGAGGAGTTTCATCCAGAGTGGAAGAGATGGGCAGGCGCCAATGCAAGAATTCCTCCAACAACCTGAAAGGCAACATGACATCGCCAGAATCCAGGGAGCTCGAAAATAGAAGAATTGAACACCCTACGCCAGAAGAAATGGAAGAAATTGACTCTAAGCGCTTCTTTATGAAAATAATAGAGGAACTTAAACAGGAGGTGAAAATCTGCCGTAAAGAAATGGAAGATAAGTATAACAAAAAAATTGAGGAAATGAGTAAAGAAATGGAAGAGAAATATACCAAAAAGTTTGAAGAAATGAGTAAATCCGTAAATGAAATTCTGGGAAACCAAGAAAAAACAATCAAACAGGTAATAGAAACAGTTCAAGATTTGAAAACTGAAATGGAGTCAATGAAGAAATCACAAACCGAGGACTGGCTGGCTATGGAAAATCTGGGTAAACGAACAGAGACTTCAGAAACAAGCTTAACCAATAGAATACAAGAGATAGAAGAAAGAATCTCAGACTCTGAGGACACCATAGAGAAATTAAACACTCTGTCCAAAGAAAACAGCAAATCCAACAAATTCTCATCACAAAACATTCAGGAACTGTGGGACACAATAAAAAAACCAAATCTAAGAATAATAGGAGTAGAAGAAGGAGAAGAATTCCATTTCAAAGGTCCAGAAAATATACTCAACAAAATTATAGAAGAAAACTTTCCCATCCTAAAGAACGATATTCCTATGAAGGTTCAAGAAGCATACAGAACACCGAATAGACTGGATCAGAAAAAAACATCCCCTCGTCATATAGTAATCAAAACACAAAGCATTCAGACTAAAGAAAGGATATTGAAAGCTGCAAAGGAAAAAGGTCAAGTAACTTATAAAGGTAAACCTATCAGACTTACACCAGACTTCTCTATGGAAACCATGAAAGCCAGAAGGTCCTGGATAGAGGTACTGCAGAAACTAAGAGACAATGGATGCAAACCCAGACTACTTAACCCAGCCAAGCTATTGTTCACTATCAACGGAGAAAACAAAATATTCCAGGATAAAAACAAATTTAAAAAATACGTAGCTACTAATCCAGCCTTACAGAGAATACTAGAAGGAAAATCACAACCCAAGGAATCCAACATTCCCAACACTGCCTACATTAACTCAGACATTTAGCGACCCTCCACAAGCACAACTCAAAGAAGGAAAACACATACACGCTACTACCCAAAAAAATGACCGGAGTCATCGATCACTGGTCATTAATATCACTTAATATCAATGGTCTCAACTCACCTATAAAGAGGCACAGACTTAGAGATTGGATACGAAAACAGGATCCAACGTTCTGCTGTCTACAAGAAACACACCTCAACCACAAAGACAGACACCTACTCAGAGTAAAGGGTTGGGAAAAGGTTTTCCAAGCAAATGGACCTAAGAAACAAGCGGGTGTGGCCATTCTAATATCTAACAAAATCGACTTCAAACTAAAATCAATCAGAAGAGATGGAGATGGACATTTCATACTCATAACAGGAACAATTCATCAGGAAGAAGTCTCAATCTTGAATATCTATGCCCCTAATATAAAGGCACCCACATATGTAAAAGAAACTCTTCTAGAACTTAAGGCAGTCATCAAACCACACACACTAATAGTAGGAGACTTCAACACTCCTCTCTCACCAATGGACAGGTCAATCAGACAGAAACCTAACAGAGAAATAAGAGATTTACTGGAGGTACTGAATCAAATGGACTTAACAGACATCTATAGAACACTCCACCCAAATAGGAAAGAGTATACCTTCTTCTCTGCAGCTCATGGAACCTTCTCGAAAATTGACCACATACTTGGTAACAAAGCAAACTTCCACAGATACAAAAAAATATTAGTGACCACCTGTGTCTTGTCAGATCACCATGGATTAAAATTAGAATTCAACAACAATGGTACCCCCATGAAGCCAACAAACTCATGGAAGTTGAACAGTCAACTACTAAATCACCCCTGGGTCAAGGAAGAAATAAAGAAAGAAATTAAAGTCTTCCTTGAATATAATGAAAACAAAGACACAACGTATTCAAACCTATGGGACACAATGAAAGCAGTGCTAAGAGGAAAGTTCATAGCACTAAGTGCCCACCTAAAGAAAACAGAGAAAGCACACATTGGAGACTTAACAACACACTTGAAAGCTCTAGAAAAAAAATAAGCTGATTTACCCAGGAGGAGTAGAAGACTGGAAATAATCAAACTGAGGGCTGAAATCAACAAAATAGAAACACAGAAAACAATTCAAAGAATCAATGAAGCAAAAAGCTGGTTCTTGGAGAAAATTAACAAGATTGACAAACCCCTATCCAAACTAATCAAACGGCAGAGAGAGAACTTGCAAATTAATAGGATCAGAAATGAAAAGGGGGAAATAACCACAGACACAGAGGAAATACAGAGAATCATTAGATCTTACTACGAAAGTTTATATGCCACAAAGTTGGAAAATGTAAAAGAAATGGACATTTTTTTAGATAAGTACCATATACCAAAGTTGAACCAAGACCAGGTGAACAATCTAAATAGACCTGTTAGTCGTGAAGAACTAGAAGCTGTTATCAAAAATCTCCCTACCAAAAAAAGTCCAGGACCAGATGGTTTCAATGCAGAATTCTACCAGAACTTCGAGGAAGAGCTAATACCTATACTCCTTAATGTATTCCACAATATAGAAAAAGAAAAGTCACTGCCAAACTCCTTTTATGAAGCTACAGTCACCCTAATACCAAAACCACACAAAGACACAACCAAGAAAGAGAATTACAGGCCAATCTCACTCATGAACATCGATGCGAAAATTCTCAATAAAATACTGGCAAACCAAATCCAAGAACACATTAGAAAAATCATCCATTATGATCAAGTAGGCTTCATCCCAGAGATGCAGGGATGGTTCAACATACGCAAATCTATCAATGTAATCCATCATATAAATAAACGGAAAGAAAAAAATCATATGATCATTTCATTGGATGCTGAAAATGCGTTTGACAAAATTCAACACCCTTTTATGATAAAGGTGTTGGAGAGACTGGGGATACAAGGATCATACCTAAATATAATAAAAGCAATATACAGCAAGCCGACAGCTAACATCAAATTGAATGGAGAGAAACTCAAAGCCTTTCCACTAAAATCAGGAACACGACAAGGCTGTCCACTCTCTCCATACCTCTTGAATATAGTGCTTGAAGTTCTAGCAATAGCAATAAGACAACATAAGGGGATCAAGGGGATTCGAATTGGAAAGGATGAAGTGAAACTTTCGTTATTTGCAGACGATATGATAGTGTACATAAGCGACCCCAAAAACTCTACCAAAGAACTCCTACAGCTGATAAACACCTTTAGTAACGTGGCAGGATACAAGATCAACTCCAAAAAATCAGTGGCACTCCTATACACAAAGGATAAACAAACGGAGAGGGAAATCAGAGAAACATCACCTTTCACGATAGCCACAAACACCATAAAATATCTTGGGGTTACTCTAACCAAGGATGTGAAAGACCTATTTGACAAGAACTTTAAGCCTTTGAAAAGAGAAATTGAGGAGGATACCAGAAAATGGAAAGACCTCCCCTGCTCTTGGATTGGGAGAATCAACATAGTAAAAATGGCAATTCTACCAAAAGCAATCTACAGATTCAATGCAATCCCCATCAAAATCCCATCAAACTTCTTCACAGACCTTGAGAGAACAATAATCAAGTTTATATGGAAAAACAAAAAACCCAGGATAGCCAAAACAATCTTATACAATAAAGGAACTTCTGGAGGCATTACTATCCCTGACTTCAAACTCTATTACAGAGCTACAGTATTGAAAACAGCTTGGTATTGGCATAAGAACAGAGAAGTCGACCTATGGAATCGAATAGAAGACCCAGATACTAACCCTCAAACCTACGAACACCTAATTTTTGACAAGGGAGCTAAAGGTATACAATGGAAGAAGGAAAGCGTCTTTAACAAATGGTGCTGGCATAACTGGATGTCAACCTGTAGAAGAATGAAAATAGATCCATATCTATCACCATGCACAAAACTCAAGTCCAAATGGATTAAAGACATCAACATCAATCTGTCCACTTTGAACCTGATAGAAGAGAAAGTGGGAAGTAGTCTACAAGATATAGGCACAGGAGGCCACTTCCTAAGTAGGACCCCAGCAGCACAGACAATAAGAGAAACAATGAATAAATGGGACCTGCTGAAACTGAGAAGCTTCTGTAAAGCAAAGGACACTGTCAGTAAGACAAAAAGGCTGCCTTCTGACTGGGAGAAGATCTTCACCAACCCCTCATCAGACAAAGGTCTGATCTCCAGAATATACAAAGAACTCAAGAAACTAGACACTAAAACTCTAATTAACCCAATTAAAAAATGGGGTACTGATCTGAACAGAGAATTCACAACAGATGAACTTCGAATGGCCAGAAGACACTTAAGGTCATGCTCAACCTCCTTAGCGATCAGGGAAATGCAAATCAAAACCACTTTGAGATACCATCTTACACCTGTCAGAATAGCTAAAGTTAAAAACACCAATGATAACCTATGCTGGAGGGGATGTGGAATGAGGGGAACACTCATCCATTGTTGGTGGGAATGCAAACTTGTGCAGCCACTTTGGAAATCAGTGTGGCGGTTTCTCAGGAAACTGGGAGTCAACCTCCCTCAGGACCCAGCAATTCCTCTCTTGGGAATATACCCTAGAGATGCCCAAACATACTACAAAAGCGTTTGTTCAACTATGTTCATAGCAGCACTATTTGTAATAGCCAGAACCTGGAAACAGCCTAGGTGCCCCTCAATAGAAGAATGATTAAAAAGGTGTGGAACATATACACATTAGAGTTTTACTCAGCGGTAAAAAATAATGACATCTTGAATTTTGCATGCAAATGGATGGACATAGAAAACGCTTTACTGAGTGAGGTAAGCCAGACCCAAAAAGAGGAACACGGTATGTATTCACTCATAAGTGGATTCTAACCATAATTAAAGGTCTTTGAGCCTATTATTCGTGATCCTAGAGAAGCTAAATAAGAAGACGAACCTGATGAAGATTATTTACCTATCCGCCAGGAGGTAGGAAATAGTCAAGAGTCCCAGGTAACCTTGGGTGCATGGGGGGTGGGGGTGGGAGGGTTGATGGAAGGGGAGAGGGTTAGAGAGAAGGGAGTAGGGGAGGAATGGAGAAAGCTCGGTTGACCGGGATGGGGGGAAGGGAGGAAGGATGAATGTGGGATCAGGGAAGAATATATTTCAACTAAGGGAGTCATATTAGAGTTTACAGGAAACTTGATTATATATGGGATCCCAGGTCCAAGGAGAGATCTCCAGATTGTTCTCTGGACAGAGGAGGGGGTGCCTGAACCGGCCTTGGCCCGTGACCATACTGATGAATATTTTGCTTATCACCATAGATCCCTCATCTGGCGTTGGATGAAGATACAGATGGAGGCCCGCGTTGGAGCACCGAACTGAGCCCCCCAAGATCCAAATGAGGAGCAAAAGGAGGAAGAAAATGACGAAGGACTGCGAGGGATACTATCACCCACTGATACAAGGGGTCGGATCTAATGAGAGTTTACCAAGGCCAGATGGACCGTGACTGAACGAGCATGTGATCCAACCAGATTCTCTGAATGTGGCCGGATTTTCTGAATGTGGCTGGCCTGCAGTCTTTCCGAGAAGCCATTGACAATGACACTGGGACTGGTTTCCTCTGCATATACTGGATTTTTGGGATCCAGTCTGTTTGGATGCTCACCTTCCTGGACCTGGAGTGAGGGGGGAGGAACTTGGACTTCCCACAGGGCAGGAGACCCTGACTTCCCTTGGGGACAAAGAGGGAGGAGGAGAGGGAGGGGGGGAGTGGGAGGGCGTTGGGAGGAGGGGCGTAAATGGAAACTTTTTATAATTTAATAAAAGTACAAAAAAAAAGAAGAAATAAGAGAGTAGTTGGGTGTGGTGACACATACCTTTAATCCCAGCATTTGGAAGGCAAAAGCAGACCAATGTCTTTGATTTCAAGGACAGCCTGGTCTACAGAGTGAAAAGAAAAACTGAGATACACTGTCTCAAAAAGAATAACAAATAAAAATAAAAGAAATAGAGTTTAAAATGAAGCCGTGTAAAGATGGAAACTACAGAGAGAACATGGATACTGTTTGTTACTCTGTTGTCTATGAATCTATGAATTCTTTGATGACTGGGGAAGGAGCAAAAGTTTCTAAAATACATTTGTTTATAAATGTTGCTTGATTAATCCACATATATATTTGTTAAAAATTCCTTAACTTTAAAATTTAAGTCAAAAGATATTCTACTATGAAAAAGAGGATTTGCTTTTGTTTCCCCAGGAAATGAGAGGCTATAGATTCTTTCTGCATTAAGGAAAATCAGATTTGATGAAGGAAAAGCCCCTGAGAAATCACCAGTAGGAGTAGATAGCCCAGATGATCTGACGTTTCAAAGGAATTCTATTGGAGTTTCCTCTGAGTTTTACATCCAGAAAAGCCTCAAGATTTCCGGTTGAGTTCAAGCCTCACAGAATATTCCAGTTAGGACTTGATCATAATCCTAAATTTTCTTTAGGTCCATGAGAATGCCTCACTGATGAAAGGTACCAAGCCATGTGGCTAACACAGACAGCAATTATGGGTTAATGTAAGATGTAAGAGCTAATAAGAATCCTGAGCTAATAGACCAACCAGTTTATAATTAATATAAGCCTTTATGTGTTTCTTTGGGATGAATGACTGTGGGACCAGGTGCAACAGAATCCTCTGTGAACACCAATCCCTAGCTTTTCATGTCTCTTTCTTTAGAAAAAAAAATGGTGTGGTGTTACTTGATCATTCCCATTTCCCAAAATTCTGTGCACTTTCGAAATGACAGTGACAAATTGCATTTCCCCAAGTATTTATTCAAATTTTGGGGATGCTTAGGGATCCAGAATTTAGGAACTAATTCAATTCAGTAATTTTTTTTTTCCCTTGCAGACTTCATGGCTGGGAACAACATGAAGAGAAAACTCCGCATTTACTAGGCTGGCCAGCAGGTCAGATGAAGCTGAAGTCTTTACCACTCTAGCCCCATCTGTTGGCAGACTGGTCAGCTCTTGAGTCTGCTGCCCTTTGTCCTATGAACCTCTGAATACCATCTCTGGCATTACTGCAATCAAGACAGACAAGAAGAAGATCCATAACCAAGCTGATGACAATAGTTCCACATGCTGGACTCCTTTCTTCAAGAAATCATTGTACTAGGAGCCCAGGAACACCAGGGAAGGAGAGGTTGGTACTGATCCCACCTGAATGGGCACCTACACAGCCCAGGATTTCACCCTCATGATGGATGAACAGCACCAAGAGAGAAAAGTTAGGGTTCATGTATCACTGCCAACCGTCCCCAGTACTACACACAGAAAGGAGGAAGAATAACAGGCAGTGTGGACGGGATGCAGAAGAGAGCCCCTCCTGAATATCCAAAGCAGTCTAGTTCTGCTCACTGAGACCTCTGTTACCTGATCGCTTTAGCAGCCCTGGCTCCTCCTGGTCCCCTTTGGGCAGTATCATAGTTCCCTCTAGCATGGAAGGATGTGTCCAAGTTTTTCCACTTGGCCTCTCTCATGTCAGAGTAAGCTCACCACATTTCCCTAGTTCCTGGAGAGGGAAGAGAATGGCAAGGAAGGTTACCTTTAGGCAAAATAAGGGAATAAAACTTTTTTCCAACTCATCCCAATAACTTCAGCCTTTCACAAGACCACAGAAATGTTGCTGGCTTGACATGATTGGTTCTTACTTCCTTATGCCTGTGAAGAAGTATATTCTGAGTGAGTTTTAATGTGAAGGATTCCTGGTTTAGCTCTGCTTTTATTGGTCTTTGGCTGCTCAAGAAAGGATATAGGGGAGAGATGATCTCTAGGGGGTGTTTCATCATATAATAATGAAGCCCTCTCCAAAATGATCCAGGGAAACATCTACAAATGGTGTGAAAACATGAGACCTGTTCCCTTCCTCCTCTCACTTCCCTTCTTTGTCCATTCCTTTCCTTTCTCTTGTGTTCTCTTCCTTTAGAGACAGCATGCATCTCTATGACCCTGGATGACCTGCAAGCCACAATCCTACTGCCTCAGCCTCCCAAATGCTACAATCACCACTGCAGCCACAGCTCTCTCCCAGCACAGGCGATGGGAGAACCTGCTCTCCAGGCTCAGTGCAGCTCTACTCTGAGTAGACCACGGATGTCCAGGTTCTACTGCAGCCTGGGCAGTTCCCAGCACTCCATCAGAAGGAAGCAGCAGGGCTTTCTCTGACAGACTGAAACAATGGATCTTTAGATGACCAGAAGTCTAGGTGGTAAAGGACACATAGGTTTAAAACTACTGTATCCTCTACAAGATCAGGGAAGAGTATTAGCCACATTTATGGTTTTGCACAAAAGCCAAGAAAATGTACGTGGGATCTTCATGAAAGAAACTCATTGTTATCATCTTACTTCTCTTCTCCTCAGGAAGGTACCACATAAAGGAAAAGGTCTAAACCAAGGACAGGAATGGTGAACTGGGCAGTGAAGGAAGAACATTAAATGAGAAATATCTTCAAAAGTAACAAATTAAGGAAAAAGAGAAAGCCCAATATCAAGCTTCATTTAACTTTTATTATGCTATGGCTGGTGGGATAACTTTTCCATGGTGATAGTTTCCTGCCCATGTCTCAGGCCTAACAGACTTATATTCCACTTGAGTAATTCATGTTTTTCTGTTGATGGTGGAGGATCTGGACCTTCCTTCATTGGTAGCTGCCTTCCCCAACCCATGACCTACTGCTTCTCAGGTAAACAGTGAGTGTGTGCTCATGAAGTGCTTGCTCTGTCCTGGGAGCTGTGTAGTAGATTCTGAGAAGCTGGCCAACCTAGGATAACATCTGTTCTTCCAGGGATTTTGTTGGATAGTTTATGTCTGCTTTTGGCCTCTGTTTCCTTAAAAGGTAGATGGGGCTCTTACATCACAAGGTTAAATTAAAAATTAATTCACTTCCACACATAATACTTCTTGTACAATGCCTTTTCATGTGTGAAAAGCTCAGTTAGCTTTGGCTGCTGTCACTGTGTTTGAGGACTCTACTGGTTCTCCTCTTCCTCCCCTGGAACACTGTACACTTGGGATGCTCTACATTTCAAGGCCACCAGACATAGAGTTGAGCTGTTCATCACCTTCCACAAGGGGGCAACAGATCACCACTCCTTTTGTAGAATCTGCATCTTTGAAGTACAGATTGTTCTACATTCCTACAGGAAACTTGCTGTACACACATGCACTCACAGAAAACGTCAACACTGTCCATAAAAGTTCAGAACTACATAGGAAGAGCGACAAAGTATGCCCTCAATTTTGTGATCCCTGCTCTGGTAAATACTTGGAATCAACAAATACAACCTCCTGCCCCAATCCTTTGCTCTTAACGTGACCAGCTTCTTTCATCAACTGGAACCATCTTTGGCTGTCAACTCCCAGGACCAAGAGACACAAAATATTGGCAATGGAAGGCTTCATCCTGATATAGGGTCAGGAAAACACAAGGATGAACACGCCATTTCATGGTAGTGGAGGAGGCTTCTAAAATGTTGAATTGTCCTTGTATGCCTGTACCAAATCTCACTGGATTTTATACAGAAATCCACACACATGCATCTAGTAGATTCAGGAAAAAGACAGAGCATGAAAACACAAGTAAATACTGGTGGGGAAAAGAATCTGCAAAGAGCAAATGTAGGAAAGTTCTGAGACCTTGGGCTGGCAGAGGTGAGTGGCTCCAGTTACTCGTTGAGATGTGGCTGGGACTATCTATATATACTGTCCCTTGGCTAGTGTAGTAATACCCTGTTGGGCTTACATAATCCCACTTTGCCATAATTGGTAATTTGTAATTTTGCAATTTACCTGGTGAGAGCATGGGGCAACTGCTTACCAGGGTTGAGGTACTGAGCACAGCTTAGAGCTGGTGCTGTGCATACCTCTGCCATATTAGAAGACTGAAATAGGTAAAGTCAGCATACATAAGCCGCTGACATTTTCAAAGCACTCCTCATCAGAAAATGATTACAAGTATACAATAAAAACAGATTCAGACAGAAATAAACCTCCAAAGAGGTCACAGTGTATTTAACTATGTATGCTGTCTTAGGAGACAAAAGAAAAAAGTATAGACATTTATTTTTTTTGAAAGTAATTTTATTAAATTATAAAAAGTCTCCATTTACGCCCCTCCTCCCAACGCCCTCCCACTCCCCCCCTCCCTCCCCTCCCTCTCCTCCTCCCTCTTTGTCCCCAAGGGCAGTCAGGGTCTCCTGCCCTGTGGGAAGTCCAAGTTCCTCCCCCCTCCCTCCAGGTCCAGGAAGGTGAGCATCCAAACAGACTGGACCCCAAAAATCCAGTATATGCAGAGGAAACCAGTCCCAGTGTCATTGTCAATGGCTTCTCAGAAAGACTGCAGGCCAGCCACATTCAGAAAATCCGGCCACATTCAGAGAATCTGGTTGGATCACATGCTCGTTCAGTCACGGTCCATCTGGCCTTGGTAAACTCTCATTAGATCCGACCCCTTGTATCAGTGGGTGATAGTATCCCTCGCAGTCCTTCGTCATTTTCTTCCTCCTTTTGCTCCTCATTTGGATCTTGGGGGGCTCAGTTCGGTGCTCCAACGCGGGCCTCCATCTGTATCGCCATCCAACGCCAGATGAAGGATCTATGGTGATAACCAAAATATTCATTAGTATGGTCACGGGCCAAGGTCGGTTCAGGCACCCCCTCCTCTGTCCAGAGAACAATCTGGGGATCTCTCCTTGGACCTGGGATCCCATATATAATCAAGTTTCCTGTAAACTCTAAAATGACTCCCTTAGTTGAAATATATTCTTCCCTGATCCCACATTCATCCTTCCTCCCTTCCCCCCATCTCGGTCAACCGAGCTTTCTCCATTCCTCCCCTACTCCCTTCTCTCTAACCCTCTCCCCTTCCAACAACCCTCCCACCCCCCCATGCACCCTAGGTTACCTGGGACTCTTGACTATTTCCTAATTCCTGGCGCATAGGTAAATAATCTTCATCAGGTTCGTCTTCTTATTTAGCTTCTCTAGGATCACGAATAATAGGCTCAAAGACCTTAAATTATGGTTAGAATCCACTTATGAGTGAATACATACCGTGTTCCTCTTTTTGGGTCTGGCTTACCTCACTCAGTAAAGCGTTTTCTATGTCCATCCATTTGCATGCAAAATTCAAGATGTCATTATTTTTTACCGCTGAGTAAAACTCTAATGTGTATATGTTCCACACCTTTTTTAACCATTCTTCTATTGAGGGGCACCTAGGCTGTTTCCAGGTTCTGGCTATTACAAATAGTGCTGCTATGAACATAGTTGAACAAACGCTTTTGTAGTATGTTTGGGCATCTCTAGGGTATATTCCCAAGAGAGGAATTGCTGGGTCCTGAGGGAGGTTGACTCCCAGTTTCCTGAGAAACCGCCACACTGATTTCCAAAGTGGCTGCACAAGTTTGCATTCCCACCAACAGTGGATGAGTGCTCCCCTCATTCCACATCCTCTCCAGCATAGGCTATCATTGGTGTTTTTAACTTTAGCTATACTGACTGGTGTAAGATGGTATCTCAAAGTGGTTTTGATTTGCATTTCCCTTATCGCTAAGGAGTTTGAGCATGACCTTAAGTGTCTTCTGGCCATTCGAAGTTCATCTGTTGTGAATTCTCTGTTCAGATCAGTACCCCATTTTTTAATTGGGTTAATTAGAGTTTTAGTGTCTAGTTTCTTGAGTTCTTTGTGTATTCTGGAGATCAGACCTTTGTCTGATGAGGGGTTGGTGAAGATCTTCTCCCAGTCAGAAGGCAGCCTTTTTGTCCTACTGACAGTGTCCTTTGCTTTACAGAAGCTTCCCAGTTTCAGTAGATCCCATTTATTCATTGTTTCTCTTATTGTCTGTGCTGCTGGGGTCCTACTTAGGAAGTGGCCTCCTGTGCCTATATCTTGTAGACTACTTCCCACTTTCTCTTCTATCAGGTTCAAAGTGGACAGATTGATGTTGATGTCTTTAATCCATTTGGACTTGATTTTTGTGCATGGTGATTGATATGGATCTACTTTCATTTTTTTACAGGTTGACATCCAGTTATGCCAGCACCATTTGTTAAAGATGCTTTCCTTCTTTCATTGTAAACCTTTAGCTCCCTTGTCGAAAATTAGGTGTTCATACGTTTGTGGGTTAATATCTGGGTCTTCTATTCGATTCCATAGGTCGACTTCTCTGTTCTTATGCCAATACCAAGCTGTTTTCAATACTGTAGCTCTATAATAGAGTTTGAAGTCAGGGATGGTAATGCCTCCAGAAGTTCTTTTATTGTATAAGATTGTTTTGGCTATCCTGGGTTTTTTATTTTTCCATATAAACTTGATTAATGTTCTCTCAAGGTCTGTGAAGAAGTTTGATGGGATTTTGATGGGGATTGCATTGAATCTGTAGATTGCATTTGGTAGAATTGCCATTTTTACTATGTTGATTCTCCCAATCCAAGAGCAGGGGAGGTCTTTCCATTTTCTGGTATCCTCCTCAATTTCTCTTTTCAAAGGCTTAAAGTTCTTGACAAATAGGTCTTTCACATCCTTGGTTAGAGTAACCCCAAGATATTTTATGGTGTTTGTGGCTATCGTGAAAGGTGATGTTTCTCTGATTTCCCTCTCCGTTTGTTTATCCTTTGTGTATAGGAGTGCCACTGATTTTTTGGAGTTGATCTTGTATCCTGCCACGTTACTAAAGGTGTTTATCAGCTGTAGGAGTTCTTTGGTAGAGTTTTTGGGGTCGCTTATGTACACTATCCTATCGTCAGCAAATAACGAAAGTTTAACTTCATCCTTTCCAATTCGAATCCCCTTGATCCCCTTATGTTGTCTTATTGCTATTGCTAGAACTTCAAGCACTATGGACATTTATAAAAAATAATTTTAAGAAATAAAACAAAATCTTTACAGAGACACAGTAAGCATAGTCATAGATTGAATAAGTAAATATAATAAGATACATATATAAAAGTAATAGAGTAAAAATAATAAGCCACAGAAAGATGAAAAATACATAGGAAGTCTGGACTATATATATTATATTTTCTTTTAATTGTATTTTCTTTTAATGTTTTGACTGTGAATGAACTAAGGACAGAGGGACATTTCCATGTATGTACAGGTTGCTAAGCTAAACAAACATGTATATTTTAAAGGTATCTTGATTTCAAAATTTTGGTCTAAGTATGTATTGCTTTGAAAAGAAGCTCTACTTTTGTTTCTACAGAGGATAGAAAGCTGTGGATGCCCTACAGGCTAATACAGTTTAACTAAGAAGCAAGGGCTCTAATGGCCCAATATCCATGACAACTTCAGGACAGCTGACTGAGATGGTCCTACCATAAAGAATACCCCAAGAAGGACATGATTAAAAGAGCCCACAATCATCAGGAAGTTTTCTAGAGAACAATGCCCAAATTCATTAAGTGATTGTTTATAAATATTTGTTTACATTTAAAGGAGGATATACTATAGCGATGAATACTTATCATTGATATGTATCCTGGTTTATTAATGCAAATTTAATGTCAATTTTATTACATACATTTCTGCTTTTGTTTAAGGTATTGTATTTGTGCAACTCATTTAAAATTTAAGGTATAATTCAAATTATAGATTAATAAATAGTCATTTATAAATAGTCATTTATATTGCAGTCATGTTAGTCAGGTTTTGTATATGTACAAATATATATTTCAAATGGATTGGTATTTTTCAAAACCTTTCAAAGACTAACAGAATATGCCATTTAAAATGTTTTAAGAACTTATGATTTTTTTTTATGACTCATGTGCTTCTGGCAGTACCAATCTACTTCACGAGAATGATGGGCATTAAAAAGAATCCTTACGGATTTTGTAAGCTATTTGGGCAAGAAATCATTCTTGAGTGAGCTGTTTGATGGTATGCTGTTGAAACTTAACATTCAAGACACACAGAAAAATGACTGCTGAAGTTTCCTAAATAAGATGAGTTAGTTCTTCAAAGTTTCTGCTTCATGAAAGAGTCTGCCAGATATCCTGCAACATACAGAAGAAAGTGACTGAAAAAATGGCCAATAGAGGCTGAACTGTCTTTGAAATTTCCTGCTTCCTATAAAAGTCATCAAGAATGAATGGACTTGTAGCCTGAAAATGGACACTCCAATGTTACAAAACAACTTTGCATGACTGTTCAGGCAGCAAGAGTTCTCTGTCAATTCTAGAGCTTTAGAAGTTGCTTGCAATGCAATTCCTGTTTACATGGGTAATATTGTATTTTTCTGGGGTCTTTGATAAAGTTGAAAATAGATACTTATAACTACAGTTTTCCTTAGTCATGATAATAGATAGATTAGATATATAACTTTAGACTCACAAAGGTGAGATATATTATAAAAATATTTTCTTTAATTTGCCTAATGTAAATAGACTAAATATTATAACTATAATTCTTGCTTGATAACTTTTTGTTGTATGTAATCTTACTATGTTAAAGTTAAAAATATTTCTTTTTATTTAGACAGAATGAGGGAGATGACATGGGATTCTTCTCTGTATGCTGTGTATTGTATATGTTTTAATACCATTAGTTTATAAAGAATCTGCTTTGAGCCTTTGGCAGCACTAAATTGAGCAAGGTGAGAATTCCAAGCAGATAGAGGAGAAAAAGAAGGCAGAGAAATGGAGATGCCATAGAGCTACCAAAGAGACAGATGCAGGACAGAACTTCCTTGTAAGCGTCAACTTTGTGGCAATACACAGAGTAATAGAAATGAGTTAATTTAAGATGAAAAACTTAGTTAATAAAAATCCTAAGCTAATAGGCCAAGCAGTGTTTTAATTGATATAGTTTCTGTGTGATTATTTCAGGTCTGGGCAGTTGGGAAATGAATGAACAGACTTAACCTAAACCCTTATGCTTTGGATCAGTCCCAACGTTCTGAAAATTCTTAAAGCTTTGGTACTCAATGCCCCCTAGCCTAGAATCAGTAGAGTAGTCCAAGGGCACTGCCTTTACTAGAAATACTTAAATATTTGGTTACATAGTGTGTGGTAAGCCCTAATTTATTGGAGTTAAGACATAAGAATAAGCAGAACACTTTGTCCTAGAAATTTGTATTGTGTACATAAAACTTTATACTGGGAAGGTCTGTACTGTAGCCTAAAGGATTACATCAGGACATGGTTTAGATAATTACTATTTGAACCAGTACTCAATGAAATCAGTTGGGGATCACAAGTCTGTCTCAACAGTGTAACCTCACATAGTGTGAGATTCCAAATTTCTGGGGAGGAGTTTGGTAAAATGTTGTTCACTGTCCATGATATGGCTATTAAACACTCAAAGCTGCAGCAACTGTAGATAAAGATACAAGACCAAGCTAGTTTAAAAATTCTGGTCAGTACACAGTCACTGTTAGTAGGATTGCTGACTGGTGCAGTCATTAATGAAATAAGTTTAGAGAATTCTCAAAAACCTGAAAGTAATCAATTGTATGGCTCAGCTAAACTACTCATTGGCACATTCCCATAGGATTTGACATCCTACTCCAAAGATACATTCTCAGTCATGTTCATTGAAACTCAGTTCACAAGAGCTAGACAATGGTATCAACATAAAAGGTTTTCAACTGACAAAGTGATAAAGCACAGGTAGAGAGTGTTCAACTAGTAAGAAAATGAAATCATGAAAGTTTCAAGGAATTGAATGGAAATAGTAAGTAGAACAGCATGAAATAATACAGCTCAGGAAAGTTAAACACTACAAATTATTTCTTATTTGTGGATCCTAACTCCAAATCTTTAGATTTAAGTGTATAACATGAAATAACCACAGAAGCAACATGTCCTAGTTAATTTTTTATTTTTGTGATAAAGTCCTTGTCAAAAAGTAACATAAGAAGGAAAGTAGGTATTTGTCTTACGTATCCTGTCTAGACTATTGAGGGAAACCAAGGAAAAGACTTGTTTTTGGAGGTCACTCATTCATTCCTGGCTGTCCAGACCCAAAATAATCACTCAGAAACTATATTATTTACAACACTGCTTGACCAATGACTCTAGTGTATGCTCAGTAAGCTCTTACATCCCAAAGTAACCCATCTGCATGTGGTCAGGACCTACTAGCAAAGTTTTAGTGGGCTCCATTGAAGGCATCTGTCTCTGGCTGAAAGTAGATGGCTTTTCACTGACTGCCTACTCTCTCCTTATCTATCTGTTTGGAACTCCTGCCTTGCACTATTCTGCTAAGCCACTGACTGAAAAAGCTTTCTTCATCAACCAATAAAAGTAAAATATAGACAGAAGGACTTCTCACACCAGGGTCTAAAGACAGCAAGCTGCACTTCAGACCTAGAACAGAAGAAGTAATTCTGCTTACTGGCTAGCTTGTTCTGGTTTGCTCAGTTTACTTTGCTATATTACCCCAGATCACCAGAGTGGAGGTGGCAATGTCCCTAGCAGTTGGGCCATTCTAAATTATTATTAATCAAGAAAATTCCCCCACACATGCCTACAGGCAAGTTTAATGAAATTAATTCCTTATTTGCGAGAACTTCTTTCAAGATATGCCGAGGTTTGTGTTAAACAATACTGATTCACAAACCAGAGTAGTATAAAGATATCTTACAATTATGGAAGACAAGGGGGTCATGACAGTTAGAGTGTAGACCACAGGTCCTATGATGAGGAAAGGAAAAAATAGAAGAAGACATAACTGTGGATGAGAAAGATTATAGTGAACGTGGAGAGGGATTGAGACAAATAAGAAACACTATCAAAATTTGAAAAGGTCAAAGGGATAAATATCACTTTATTATCATTCTTTAAAAGGTTAATTCATTTTTTAATTAATTTGTTTATTTATTAAAAATTTTCACCTCTTCCCTGCCTCCCTTTCCCCTCCCCCTCCCCACCTCCCTCTCCCTCTCTTGACTTAAGAGCAGTCAGGGTTCGCTGCCCTGTGGGAAGTCCAAGGTCCTCCCCCCTCCATACAGTTCTATAAAGGTGAGTATCCAAACAAACCAGGCTCCATCAAAGTCAGTCTATGCAGTAGAATAAAAATTCAAACCTTTTATTTATTACTTTATAATAATACCATTCAAAATTTCCACCTCCTCCATTCCTCCCATTTCCTTCCTACTCCCCCACTCACCCTCCCCCCTCACCATCCAGTCCTAAGAGGGCAGGATACCCTGCCCTTTGGGAAGTCCAAGGCCCTCCCTGCTACATCCAGGCCTAGAAATGTGTGCATCCAAGCACACAAGGATGCCAAAAAGCCAGTACATGCAGTAGAATCAAATCCCAGTGCCTTTATCAATGGCTTCTCAGTCAGTCCCCATTGTCAGCCACATTGAGAGAGTCTTGTTTGATCACATGCTCATTCAGTCCCAGTCCAGATGGCCTTGGTGAGCTCCCATTAGATCAGTCACACCGTCTCAGTGAGTGGACAAACCTTTTGCGGTCCTGACTTTTTTGCTCATCTTCTCCCCCTTTCTGCTCTTCAACTGGACCTTGGGAGCTCATTCCAGTGCTCTGCTGTGAGTCTCTGTCTTTATCTCCATCCATCAACGGACAAAGGTTCTATGGTGATATTCAAAATATTCATCAGTGTGGCTATGGGATAAGGTCAGTTCAGGCACCCTTTCCTCTACTGCCCAAGGACTTAGCTGGCGACATCCCCTTGGACACCTGGGAATCCCTCTAGAGCCATGTCTCTTGCCAACCTTAAAATATCTCCTTTAATTAAGATATTTTTCCCCTGCTCCTATATCTGCCCTTCCTCCATCTCAACCACCCCACTGCCCCAAGCTCTCCCCAATCCTCCCTTTCTCCCTTTTCTCTTCCCCTCTGCCTTTCTCACCACCCCACCCGCACCCCTATGCTTCCAACTGTTGACCAGCAATTTTGCCTGCTTCCAATTTCCAGGGGGATCCACTCATCCACTGCTGGTGGAAACGCAAACTTGTATAAAGCACTTTGGAAATCAGTGTGGCAGTTTCTCCGGAAACAGGGAGTCAACCTACCTCAGGATCCAGCAATTCCACTCTTGGGAATATACCCAAGAGATGCTGAATCATATTACAAAAACATTTGTTCAACTATATGCATAGCAGCACTATTTGAAATAGCCAGAACCTGGAAACCACCTAGGTACCCCTCAATGGAAGAATGAATATAAAAAGTGTGGCACATATACACAATAGAGTTCTACACAGCGGTAAAAAAAACAATGACATCTTGAATTTTGCATGCAAATGGATGGAAATAGAAAACACTATACTGAGAGAGATAACCCAGACCAAAATAGATGAATATGGTATATACTCACTCATTAGTGGATTCTATTCATAAACAAAGGACATTGAGCCTATAGTTCGTGATTCTAGAGAAGCTAGAGGGTCCGGTTTGATCCCATCATTCATTCCCAGTTCAGTAGAAGTTGGTGAGCTCCCATTAGCTCAGGCATACTGTCTCAGGGGGTAAATCAACACCTTGTGGTCCTGCCTTCCTTGCTCATATTCTCCATCCTTCTACTCCTCAACTGGACCTTGGGAGCTCAGTCCAGTGCTCCCATGTGGGTCTCTGTTTCTGTCTCCATTTGTCACTGGACTATTGGTGATATTTGGTGATACTCTGTTGAGGAGAATCTAGGTTGTTTCCAGGTTCTGGCAATTAAAAATAATGCTGCTATGCACATAGTTGAACAAATGATTTTGAAGTATGATTGGGCATTTTTTGGGTATATTCCAATGAGTGGTATTGCTAGATCATGAGATATGTTGACTCTTAATAATCTGAGAAACTGCCACACTGATTTCTAAAGTGGTTGTACAAGTTTGCATTGCCACCAGCTATGTATGAGTGTTCCCTTTACTCCACATCCTCTCCAGCATAAGCTATCATTGGTGTTTTTGATTTTAGCCATTCTGACAAGTGTAAGATGGTTTCTCAAAGTTGTTTTGATTTGCATTTCCCTGATAGTTAAGGAAGTTGAATATGTCCTTAAGTATCTTTTGCCTACTTGAAATTCTTCTGTTGAGAATTCTCTGTTTAGTTCAGAGCTCCATTTTTTAATTGGATTATTTAGGAATTTAAAGTCAAGCTTCTTGAGTTATTTATAAATTTTAGAGAACAGACCTTTGGCTGATGTGGGATTGGTGAAAATCTCCCATTCAGTAGGTTGCCTTGTATTCTTAATGACTGTGTTCTTTGCTTTATAGAAGCATTTCAGTTTCAGGAGGTCCCATTTATTCATTGTTGCTCTTATTGTCTGTGCTACTGGGGGTATACGTAGGAAGTCTCAAGTTCTTTTGCATTCCCCTGTTGTTCTAAAATTTTAACCTCTTCTCTGAAATAGCATTTAAATATCAGTTGAGGCCCATCATTCAGCACTGCTGAAACTAACTGAAGCCAGTCATGTGTAGAAGCTTTAATGTTGGAAGCCCATATCTTTATCATCTCCCTAAAAAATGTGGAATGCAAGCCATAAGTTACAATTGCTTGCTTAACTTCTTTTAGATCCTTCATTGCTGTAGAAATCCATCTACCTTCTTGGGATTCTTTAGGGCCTTTAAAATTTGATGCTCCATCAGAGTGGCGATGTTGAATACTATCCTTGTACTTTCTTTCCCTGCTCATCAGTTCCAATAATTTCCACAAACATTTCAAATCTTTTTACTACTCTCTTTTGTAAAGCCTGAATCTCATGGCCTATATATATTTCTAGTGATTTCAATGAGGCACCTAGCCTCTAGTCCTCATTCTGCACATATGATTCCAAGGTGTGAAGTTTTTCTTCTAAAGATAACACCTCCTCCTTGGACATTATTTGGATAGCATGCATATTGCCATCCTGGAAAGATACTCTATCTTTTAAACTATCATAACTTTTTAAACAAATTTTTATTGTCAAATTCAACAGTATAAATTCTTTCATATGATTTCTCAGTATCTTTTGATATGGATTTGTTTTGCTCAAATCCATGGGTTCCCACAAATGCCAACAAAGGAGACAGAGTCCCATATGTAAAAGCAAAGAGCCTTTATTTTAAACCAATTTGCAAACTTGGTCTCCCCACATGTCCAACATATTGGAATATCCGGAGAGCCCCGAGCTCAAATAGAATTGGGTTTTTATAGTAGTAAATGTAGGGGTAAGGGGTCTCTGAGGTTCAGGACCCTTGATTGGCTGACATTTGTCTAGGAGTGTCCTGGTGAAGTGCTGGCAGGTATTTTTTTTTACAGTGCTTCAAATTCCAGGAATTTCCTTTGAATGGTCTACTCTTGGGTGGGGGTCAGGTAATCTCGGCCTGCCAGGCATTGTCTCAGGGTAAACTATTGAGACTCCAGACTCCATTTAAATTTATCAATCGTCAGAGTCCCAGATGATTATATTTGGAGTAAGTAAAACACTTCCTTTCTTCTCAGACTTAGATTGTCAGGGCTGGCCCTCACAGATTCAATTTTGTCTGTCAACTCAATGTTACCCTTTTCAATAGTATTAATTTTTTCAGGTAACTTTTGATTTTCAATGATATTAATTCTGTCAGCTAGCTGTACATTATTAGTCTGTAAAGACTGTATCATTTCTAAAAGTGCCTCATTCTTGGCTCTGTTATCAAACCATTTTCTTAAGAATATAATATGAAGAAAAAAAACTGAGTTCCAATATCCAATAAATGGATGTGTCACCATAGCCACATAAGCCTTGCAGAATATAATCCATAGTATTAGGGGAAAAGTTACAAAAAGATTCAATGGTAATGTTTTCTGCCATTATATAACTTTGAAGTTTATTGATTTATTGATTACCTTTTATGAAATCCAGTAAATTGTTTTAGGTGTAATAATCTTTATTGTCCAGCTGGTGTCATGGTTGCAGAGTCACAACTAGAGACACAACCTGGTGCCACGAACAGCCCTGAGTGGCTTTGGATTCCTCTGTCTTGGTGCTGGTTAAATACTGAGAAATATGTTATGCTTGACAAATTAAAAGCAATTAAATCAATTTCATACACAGAGAAAGGAGCTCAGAACTCAGGAGCTGGGAGTAGAAATCAAAAGCTGCCTAAGTTGCCATGTGGCAGGAAATATGGCAGTAAGGGTGGGGGTAGAGTTAGTGTTTGAAAAATTTCTAACTCACTGCACGCAGTTAGCTCCACTGTGGCAGTTATTTTACAAAAAATTACTTAATAGGTAAAAACAAGATAAGCAGGTATGATTAGAAGACTTTCTGGGCTTTGAACCATTTAGGCCTTTAAACCAATCCACACAGTAGGTGATGAGTTCACATCCATGTGTGGCGCCAGAAGAAGAAGGATGCTCAAACGAAATCCAACTCTAGCTAAGAATTGAGTATAATAGAGGATTATTTATTGAGGGTAGACTCACAGATCACAATCCTCTGCTGGAATGGGGAGCAACAACCAAATCCCACAGCCTGAAGAGAAACCAGATGTGTGCTTTACATTCGACTTATATAGTATAAGAAGCCACATCAAGTGAGCAGGTAACTTAAAGGGTATTGGCGGTAGGAATTACTACAACCTAACATTTTTTGTTCTGGCAGGATATTCTTCACAATATTTATTTATGGGATGGCTGAGGGCAGATAATCTTGCATCCATCCTGATGAACAAAGTTTTACCTCTGGATTTTACAAGGTATCACTGGTGAATTAGGTCCTGAGGCTAATCTTTTGACCTCCAAACTTTACAAGGTTAATTTAAAAAATAAAAAAGCATACACAGATAAAAATTTAAAATGTTAAATATATATTAATCAACCTAGAGTTTTCAATAAGTATCTGAAATTAATAAAAATGAGTTGAGCAGTAATTTTTCTATGCTCAGTATGATTTTGAGTGACCGTTTCTTCATTGTCACATGAAGACGCACAGTTATTAACAAGAGCTAAGGAAATGGGCAAAAATCTAAGTTTCTCATCATATTATTGTTAAAGTGTAGGGCACCTTAATGAAGATGGAAAGAAAAGGGTAGCTTACAATACTTCTCCTAACTGACCACCATGATTTGTACAGGAATACAAGTTTGGGGAGCTGACAGAAAATTAAGTCTAGGCTTTGATTCAAAGGCCACTACCAGATGTGCTTTGTGAAGTTCAGTGTTGAATGGAGTCCCTGCTTGACTGCCTCCAAATCCATGTTCACAGGAGAGTCACTAGAGCAGCTCTAGCAAAAAAAAAATCTCTCTTTAATTCTCATCCTCCAATGGTGTGTCTCAGAATAAGGAAGGACTAAGAATTTACCTGCTGTGCAGATGGCAAGGAGAATAGCAGAGAGTTTTGCTTAGAGATCTGTGTCAAGTTTTTCAGAAAATGATCTCACACTAGTAGAAGAGAAACTGGGAAGACAGATCAGTTGCATAAGGAAGCATCTAACTGAGACCTATGCACACAGTGGACAGGATTGAGTATCTGCCTACATCACTGCCAATCATATTGTAGGCACATTGTCCCTTGTAAAGAATTTGCATATTGCTGTTATTATGATGCTCAGCTACACATAAACTTGTTAGTACTCTTGGTGTCCAAGGGAGCATCTCCATCACTAACCCTCCATCTTTGAGTAACCCAACAATCACCAAGGCAATTGTCATATACAAAACTCTAAAATTATTTTGGACCAGGCTGAAAACTCTGCTCCAGTGATACAGATCAATGTTTTGATGCTCATCATCAGCAGGTTTGCTTTAAGCTTTGGAGCAATCCTAAGGTTCTGAAAATCCTTAAAGCTTTGGGATTCAGTGCCACTTTGCCTAAAATCAGTCTAGAAATCCAAGGGCACTTCCTTTACCAATAGTACAGAAATCTTTCACAACATAGTATGTAGTAAGGCCTAATTTATTGGTGTTATGAAGCAGGACATTTGTCTTAGAACTTTGTACTGAGTAGATAAGTCCTTATTCTGGGAAGATCTGCACTGTAGTCTAGAGGATTTCATAAGGACACAGTTCAGATAACTATTTGAACAAGGCCTTGCTGAAATATGCTGGGGTCACAAGTCTGTCTCAACAGCGTAACCTCAAACAGTATGCATTTCCATTCTATTTCAGGACTATGCATATTGCGATTGGCTGTGAGTTCACAGTCAGACAAGCTTGGGCTCACTCTCAGACTTCTGTCTAATATGGGAACCTAGACCAGTCTATGCTCAGAGATTATTCTCATGTCCAGGAATATTTCCAACCTCTTTGACTATAGAGTTGTACAGAACCACCTGTGTGAGACTACCTTGGTACTAGAAAGATGCTTGTCCTTCTGTGGGAAACTCTAACACGTGCAAACACCTACTTGACATTTTAAATGTCATACTAAATAGTGAGTTTCAGACATATATCTAAAGAAAAAATCAAGAATAATTATTCTTAAAAAGATAAAAGTTACCTATTGAGCCAGTGGAAAAAATAAACAAATTTGAGAATGGAATGGAGTTTAGTAAAATGCTGCCCACTGTCCTTGATGTGACCATTAAGCAGTCAATATGGAAATCAGTATGGAGAATTCTCAAAATCCTGAATGTAAGCAATTGTATGGCTCAGTGAAACTACTCATTGGCACATTCGCACAGGACTTGACATCTTGCTCCACAGATATTTTCCCAGTCATTTGGCTTTCAATTCACAAGAGCTAGGAAATGAAAAAAAACCCTAAATGTTCTTCAACTGAAGAATAGAAAAGGTGCAAGTGGAGAGTGTTTAACTAGTAAGAAATTGAAGTCATGAAATTTGCAAGTAAATGAGGGAGACTAGACTGTAGAACACTATAAAATAGTACAGATCAGGAAAGCTAAACACTACATGTTATTTCGTATTTGTGCATCCTAACTCCAAATCTTTATATCTAAATATATAACCTGAAAGAACCGCAGAAGCAACATGTCCTAGATTGCTTTTCATTGTTGTGATAAAGCCTATGTCCAAAAGTGACATGGGAAGGAAAGTGAGTATTTGGCTTACATATCTTGTGCCTAGTCTATTGTTGGACGCCAAGGCAGAGACTTGGGGCAGGAAGCTTTAGTTCAGAACTGGAACAGAAGGCATGAAGGAGTGTTACTTGCTCGCTAACTGTCTGTGGCTTTCTCAGTTAGCTTTGTTTTATTACCCAGGGCCATCAGACTATCTATCAAAAATCCTAGTTCCAGGCATGTGACACCACTCTTTGAATAATTGGCCCTGGTGGTCCAAGAGACTACCAATATAATACAGGCTATTGACATTACCCTTAGTTGCTCCCAAAACCATGAAGTTAAGACCCTATTGGAAAACTTCATATATTTCAGACATAGGACATCAATGAATCAAGCTGAAACTGACTTTGAAGGCTTCTCCCTAATGACTAGATCTTATAGCAGTAGAAAAGGGTGTGCAATTTTATAAAAGAGAAATTCGGGTAATAGCCCTACCCAATTAGGAAGCCTACAAGGCAGAGTAAGATACAGCCATAGAAATGGTACAGTAATGGAATTATTATCTAATAGCTGTCTAACTGATTATAAATCTTCCTGAAAGGAGGAACTCATGCATGCATTCTCAATTTCTGTTCTTATATTTAGAGAAAATGTTCTTCACTTCTCATCAAAGATATGTCTCCTTTTGGGGGAGATTGAACTTCCTATGAACATCTACTACATGTTAAAGTGTAATAAGTTATCATGAAGGTGATGTTGGTCAAGCCCATGAATTTCATCTACAATACACCTTCAGGGAATATTATGTAAAATGTGCAGAAAGATTGGAAGATCTAGAGAAACGGGATAACTGCTACCAGATACTGTCTTCTGGGCATGAAATGGAGGCTCCACCCATACAGTGTCTACAATATGGTTGATTAATAATACTTATATAGCAATAACACCAGTAGACATGCCAATTTGGATTGGTGAAATGTCACAACGACTCACTCCTAGATGAAGAGCTCCAAGAAATCAATGGCTGCTGAGAGAGGGAGAATCAGTCTTCTTCAGAGATGAGACCCCTGACACCTTATTCAGCCCAAAGTGGTCAGCCTTAAAGACATATACTTTGGAACAGCACCAAATAAACTCAAAAGTATTTTAATTTGAAGGGATTAAAGGGCACACAAGGAATTGTGGCAGATAATGAATGGAAATAAATAAATACAGTACTCATGTATGACATATTCAAATTATTTTTTAAATTCCATCATGGAGCTAGAAGGGTTTCTCAATGAAGCAACTCTAGCTGAGGCACTCTTCACAGTGGATGGTTGCTGGTGAGGGAGTCTTATTTATCTTTGAGAGTATAGCCACCAACTGGTGGGTTTTCTGAAGCCAAGAATGACCCAAAAGCCATGAACATGTCATCAGAATTAACGGGACTCAGTGGGAGTCTCTTGCTACTGAGCCTGAACACTTGAGTTCAATTTCTGAGATTCACACAGTGTAAGGAGAAGAGTGACCTCCAAAATTTGTCTCTGATTTGTACAGGTATACTTTGGACATGTGCAGCATCCCCTCACCTATGCAAGAATGAAAATTATGAAAGAAACATCTGGACATCTGAAAGATGTAGAAAAGAAGACAGAAAATCAAAATTGGTAGAAGGGAATATAAAATAAAATAAGTAATAAATGTTAGAAAAAAGTGAAGTAAAGATTCAAAAACAACAATTAACAAAACAAAGAACTGCTTCTTACAAAAAGAAACTAAATTGTAAACCTTCCTATTATACTAATTTAGAAGAATAGATATAGGACTTGAATAAACGATATCATTGGTGAAAACCTTTAACACTGATGTCAAGGCAATGCAAAAGTTCTTTAGAGAATATCATGAGAGTATAGGTACATAAAGGTTGGCAGGTCAATAGACATGAACATACATAGAGATATAAACATTACCCCTCACCATGACACATTTGTGAAGACACAAAAATGGCGAGGATGAAGCTGTGACTTGGCAGCTAATAGCATGCACTGTTCTTACGGGGTGGTGACTTTTGTTCCAATATCCAAACAAGACTACTCACAACTATCTGTAAATACAGCTAGATGTATTAAATACTTCTGGTCTGTATTATAACATGCACTACCATCACCACCACCAGTACATACACACACACACACACACACACACACACACACAAACACACACACACAGGAAGAGAGAGAGAGAGACTTTAGGCTACGTTGTTTGATGATGTTGTTAGGGAGTGTTGACCTTGGGTAGAATTCACGTGTTTGGGGTTTGGTGGCAGAATGTATCTTGATGACACAGTGTCCAGTGGGTGGCATGGATGTGGGCACATCCTGAAATCAGGTATCTCAGTTGTTTGCAGGCTGGTTAGAAATTCCTATCCCATTCTTTAATTGGATTATTTGATATTTTGTTTTTTGGCTTTCTGAATTCTTTATATATATTTAGAGATCTGCCCTCTGTGAGATGTGGGGTTAGTGAGAATATTTTTCCACTCTGTAGGATGCTGATTTGTCTTATTCACAGTGTACTTTGCCTTACAGAAGGTTTTCAGTTTCAGGAGGTCCCATTTATTAATTTTTGATCTCTTTGTCTGTGCTACTGTTATTATATTCAGGAAGTAGTCTCCTCCACCAATGCATTCAAGGCTACTTCCCTCTTTCATTAATATCAGCTTCACTGTAATTGAGTTTATGTTGAGGTGTTTGATCCACTTGGACTTGTGTCTTGTGCGTGGTGACAGACATAGATCTCTTTGCATTCTTCTAAATATTGACATATAGTAATGCCTGCACCGTTTGTTGAAGATGTTTTCTTTTCTCCACTGTACAGTTTTAGCTTCTTTGAAAAATTTCTGGTGTTCATCAGTTTGTGGATTAATGTCCAAGTCTTTGAATTTATTCCATGTATCTGATTTTATGCCAGTACCAAGCTGCTTTTATTACTACTCCTCTAAATTAAAGTTTGAAGTAAGGGATGGTGTTGCATCTAGATATTCCTTCTTTATTGTACAGGATTTCTTTTGCTATCCTGGAGTTTTTTTCCATTCAAGGGTGAGTATCCTCTTTTGAGGTCTATACAGAATTGTGATGGGATATTGATGGAATTGTATTGAATTTGTTGGTTTCTTTTGGTAAGATTGTTATTTTTACTATGTTGATCCTACTCATGCAGGAGCATGGAAGATCTTTTCATTTTCTGATATCTTCATCACTTTCTTCCTTCAGAGACTTGAAGAGCTTGTCATATAGGCCTTTCATTTGTTTAGTTAGTTACCCCAAGATATTTTATGTTATTTGTGGCTATTGTAAAAAGGGCGATGTTTCCCTGATTTTTTTTAGCCCATTTATGATTTGTGTATAGGAGGGCTACTAGTTTGATTTTGAATCAGTATTGTATCCCTCAACGTTGAGGAAGGTTTTATTGACTGTAGGAATTCCCTGGGAGAATTTTGGTGTCACTTGCGTACACTGTCACATCATCCACAGATAGCAAAAGTTTGACTTCTTTTCCAATTTGTCTCATAAGTTTGTGTATGTTGTGCCTTCATATTCATTGTAGTAGAGAAATTTTTAATTTCTTTTTATTTTTTACTTGACACAGTGATTATTCACTTGTGTGTTTCCATGAGATTGTAGTATCTCTGCACATTGTGTTATTGTTGAATTCTATCTTTAAGCCATGGTGATCCACTAAAATACAGTGGATTATTCCAATTTTTGTATCCATTGAGATTTTCTTTGTGACCAAGTATGTGGTCAGTTTTAGAGAAGGTTTCACAGCATGCTGCAAAGAAGGTGTATTGTTTTGTGTTTGGGTGAAATGCTCTATATTTGTCTATCAAGTCCATTTGAGTTATAAAGCTGTTATTTCCCTTATTTGTCTGCTAAGAATCTTTCTAACAGACCTATCTGATGGGAAAAGTGGGGTATTGAAGCATTTCACTATCCTTGCATTTGGTTTGTTGTGTGCTTTAAGCGTTAGGAATATTTCCTTTACAAATGTGGGTGCCCTTGTAGTTGGAAAATAAATTTTTAGAATTGATACCTCATATTGATGGATTTTCCTGTGACAAATATGAATATAAATATGTAATGTCCTCTCCAATCTCTTTTGACTAATTTTAGTTTAATGTCTATTTTATTAGATGTAACATGAGGGGGCCTGCTTGTTGGGGTATCTGTCCCACCCGGTACCCCACAACCAGTAAACCCCAAAGAAAATCACACAGAGGACTCCAGAAGATTATAAACTGATTGGCCCATTAGCTAATTAGCTCTAATAACTTATGTTAGCCCATTATTTTTATCTATTCTAGCCACATGACTCAGTACCTCATGGCAAAGAGCTTGTTCTAATTTTTTGGGAGAAATTAATGGTAACTATTCCAAAAGTGATAGACTTAACCTCATAAAGAGAACTTCTTGGATTCTTCCTCGAATTGTACATGATGCACCTATAACTGAAACTCACACATTTTATACTGATGTTAATAAATCAGGGAAGGCAGGATACAAATCAGATGAATTGAGTAAGACAGAACAAAGTCCTTATAATTCTGTTCAGAAGGCAGAATTATATGCCATTCTTATGGTGCTGAGGGATTTTAAAAAACCTCTTAATATAGTTATAGATTCACAATATGCAGGAAGAATTATCCTGCATATTGAAACTGCTGAATTTATACAAGATGACACAGAGCTGACCTCATTGTTTATCCAGGAACAAGACATACTCAGGAATAGACTTTGTCCGATGTCCATAACACACATCTGGTCCTATATGGGTCTGCCTGGTCCTATAGCACAAGGTAGCGCTGAAATTGATCAATTATTGATTGGAAGCATGTTGCAAGCCTCGGAATTTCATAAAAAACATAACATCAGTAGTAAAGGCTTAAAGAAAGAGTTTTCCATTACATGGCAACAAGCTTAGAACTTTATAAAGAGATGTCCTACTTGTTTTTTCTATACTCAAACATCTTTGCCTGCAGGGAGTAACCCAAAAAGTACTCAAAGAAATTAAATCTGGCATATGGAAGGGTTCCACTTTATGGAATTTGGTAAATTAAAATATGTATACCACACCATATACATGTATTCAGGTTTTCAATGGGCAACTGCCCAGAGCTCAGAAAAGGCTGATTTGGTAATCACACATTTATTGGAAGTTATAGCCATCATGGGTATACCTGAACAAATAAAGGCAGACAATGGTCCAGCATATGTATCTAAGAAAATGAAATGCTTTGTGATTATTAGAATACAAAACACATTACAGGTATACCAAATAATCCTACAGGTCAGGTAGTTATAGAAAGATCAAATCGTACTATAAAGGGTATGCTAAACAAACAGAAAGGGACTGAAAATACCCCCAGAAATAGATTGCATAATGCTTTATTAACCTTGAATTTTCTTAACGCTAATGAGAAAGGAACAACAGTGGCAGAAAGACACTGGATAATGGAAATGTCTGCTGAACTAAATCAACCGGTTTATTTCAAAGATGTGCTGACCTCTCAATGGAAGCCAGGAGATGTGCTACGTTGAGGAAGGGGTTTTGCTCTTGTTTCCACAGGAGAAGAAACATTATGGATACCATTAAAATTAATAAAGGTTTGATTTGAAGAGGAGAAACCTCTTGGAAAGGAGAAATGACAGCTCATCCACAATGATGATAATCATACAGGTGGTAAGAAAAACATATAGAATGGGGCAGGGTTCTGTTCTTATCTCCACAGGAAAACACTCATCTTTAAAAAATTCAAGGGACCCTGGATGTTTGAATACTGACAGATGAAAAAATAACTACCCAATAGGTACTAACAAGAAAACTGAATAAGTTCTGTAAGTAAGATATACTAAACCATATTTCCAAATTTATAGAGGTGGTTTTGGAGTTGAACTCTGGCTCAGTCCCTCTCTAATTCCAAGCCTGTTGTTAAGAGAGTTTCTGGAGTTTCTGTCTCATGTCAAGAGACATGATATGGGACAGAAAGGAATATGAGTTTAGAAATTATCTTTGCTTTTCTCCATATCTATCATATCTTTTTTTCAAAGTTCATTAAATTATAAAAGTTTCCATTTCCTCCCCTCCTAACAACACCCTCCCACTCCCCCCCCCACTTCCCCTCCTCTTCCGTCTCCATCCCTAAGAGCAGTCAGGGTTTTCTTCCCTGTGGGAAGTTCATATCTATCATATCTTTCATTGAATATGTCTATCATGCCTTTCATTGAATATATTTATGTCTGTATATGTCTATATGATCAATGTTTAAGTTTTCCACAATGAACAATGAGTTTTTCCTGTAGTGATATTTGATGTTTCCAAGAAGAAGATGGAGCCCCATAACAACAACTCTACTTGGTTGATATGACATCATGATACTGACAGCAATACTACGAGACCTGTTTTGAGTACCAACTGCACAAGATGGTTCCAACTTGGTTAGCTGAAATGGGGCAATTATTTCCCAACATTCTGGCCAGCTCTGGAAAAAAAGAGAAGCAGACTCTCACAGGAGGAGTAGAAGACTGGAAATAATCAAACTGAGGGCTGAAATCAACAAAATAGAAACACAGAAAACAATCCAAAAAATCAGTGAAACATAAAGTTGGTTCTTGGAGAAAATCAACAAGATTGACAAACCCATAGCCAAACTAATCAAACGGCAGAGAGAGAACACTCAAATTAATAAGATAAGAAATGAAAAGGGGGACATAACAACAGACACAGAGGAAATTCAGAGAATCATTAGATCTTACTACGAAAGTTTATATGCCACAAAGTTGGAAAATATACAAGAAATGGATTGGTTTTTAGATAAATACCATTTACCAAAGTTAAATCAAGACCAGGTGAACAATCTAAATAGACCTGTTAGTCGTGAAGAATTAGAAGCTGTTATCAAAAACCTTACAACCAAAAAAAGCCCAGGGACAGATGGTTTCAATGCAGAATTCTACCAGAACTTCCAAGAAGAGCTGATACCTATACTCCTTAAGGTATTTCACAATATAGAAATGGAAGAGTCATTGCCAAGCTCTTTTTATGAATCTACAGTTACCCTGATACCAAAACCACATAAAGACACAACCAAGAAAGAAAACTACAGGCCAATCTCACTCATGAACATTGACGCAAATATTCTCAAGAAAATCCTGACAAACCGATTCCAAGAACACATTAGAAAAATTATCCATTATGATCAAGTAGGCTTCATTCCAGAGATGCAAGGCTGGTTCAACATACGCAAATCCATCAATGTAATCCATCATATAAATAAACTGAAAGAAAAAAACCATATGATCATCTCATTAGATGCTGAAAAAGCATTTGACAAAATCCAATATCCCTTTATGATAAAGGTGTTGGAGAGATTGGGGATAAAATGATCACACCTAAATATAATAAAAGCTATTTACAGCAAGCCAACAGCTAACATCAAACTGTACAGAGAGAAACTCAAAGCCATTCCATTGAAATCAGGAACAAGACAAGGCTGGCCACTCTCCCCATACCTCTTCAATATAGTGCTAGAATTTCTAGTAACAGCAATACAACAACATAAGGGCATCAAGGGGATTCGATTGGAAAGGAAGAAGTTAAACTCTCGTTATTTGCAGACGATATGATAGTATACATGTGTGACCCCAAAAACTCTACCAAAGAACTCCTACAGCTGATAAACTACTTTAGTAATGTGGCAGGATACAAGATCAACTCCAAAAAATCAGTTGCCCTCCTATTCACAAAGGATAAAGAAGCAGGGAGGGAAATCAGTTTAACTTCACCTTTCACGATAGCCACAAATAACATAAAATATCTTGGGATAACTCTGACCAAGAAAGTGAAAGACCTACTTGACAAGAACTTTAAGTCTTTGAAGAAGGAAATTGAGGAGGATGCCAGAAAATGGAAAGATCTCCCCTGCTCTTGCATTGGGAGGGTCAATATAGTAAAAGTGGCAATTCTACCAAGAGCAATCTATAGATTCAATGCAATTCCCATCAAAATCCCATCAAACTTCTTCACAGACCTTGAGAGAATAATAATTAATTTTATATGGAAAAACAAAAAACCCAGGAGGGCCAAAACAACCTTATATATTAAAGGAAAGTCTGGAGATATAACCATCCCTTACTTCAAACTCTATTACAGAGCTACAGTATTGAAAACAGCTTGGTATTGGCATAAGATCAGAGAAGTCGACCTATGGAATCGAATAGAAGATGGATATTAACCCACAAACCTATGAACACTTGATTTTGGACAATGGGCTAAAGGTATGCAATGGAAGAAGGAAAGCATCTTTAACAAATGATGCTGGCATAACTGGATGTCAACCTGTAGAAGAATAAAAGTAGATCCATATCTATCACTATGCACAAAAATCAAGTCCAAATGGATTAAAGACCTCAACATTAATCTGACCACTTTAAACCAGATAGAAGAGAAAGTGGGAAGTAGTCTACAAGACATAGGCACAGGAGACCACCTCCTAAGTAGAACCCCAGTAGCACAGACAATAAGAGAATCAATGAATAAATGGGACCTCCTGAAACTGAGAAGCTTCTGTAAAGCAAAGGACACCGTCAGTAAGACAAAAAGGCTACCTTCTGACTGGGAGAAGATCTTCACCAACCCCTCATCAGACAAAGGCCTGATCTCCAAAATATACAAAGAATTCAAGAAACTAGACACTACAACTCTAATTAACCCAATTAAAAATTGGGGTGCGGATCTGAACAGAGAATTCTCAACAGAAGAACTCCGAATGGCCAAAAGACACTTAAGATCATGCTCAACATCCTTAGTGACCAGGGAAATGCAAATCAAAACAACTATGAGATACCATTTTACACCGGTCAGATTAGCTAAACTCAAAAACACCAATGATAGCCTATGCTGGAGAGGATGTGCAGAGAGGGGAACTCTCATCCACTGTTGGTGGGAATGCAAACTTGTGCAGCCACTGTGGAAATCAGTGTGGCGGTTTCTCAGGAAACTGGGAGTCACCCTCCCTCAGGACCCAGCAATTCCACTCTTGGGAATATACACAAGAGATGCCCTATCATACCACAAAAGCATTTGTTCAACTATGTTCATAGCAGCACTATTTGTAATAGCCAGAACCTGGAAACAACCTAGGTGCCCCTCAATAGAAGAATGGTTAAAGAAGGTGTGGAACATATATATATATATTAGAGTTTTACTCAGCGGTAAAAAACAATGACATCTCGAATTATGCATGCAAATGGATGGACATAGAAAACGCTTTACTGAGTGAGGTAAGACAGACCCCAAAAGAGGAATATGGTAAGTATTCACTCATAAGTGGATTCTAGCCATAATTAAAGGTCTTTCAGCCTATTATTCATGATCCTAGAGAAGCTAAATAAGAAGGTGAACCTGAAGAAAATCATGTGGTTATCCTCCTGGAGATTGGAAATAGACAAGAGTCCCAGGTAACCTCGGGTGCATGGGCGGGTGGGAGGGTTGTTGGAAGGGGAGAGGGTTAGAGAGAAGGGAGTAGGGGTGGAATGGGGAAAGCTCAGGGGACTGGGATGGGGGGGAGGGAGGAAGGATGGATATGGGATCAGGGAAGAATATATTTCAACTAAGGGAGTCATTTTAGGGTTTATAAGAGATTTGATTATAAATTGGATCCCAGGTCCAAGGAGAGATCCCCAGATTGTTCTCTGGACAGAGGAGAGGGTGCCTGAACCAGCCTTGGCCTATAACCATACTGATGAATATTTTGCTTATCAACATAGAACTTTCATCTGGCGATGGATGGAGATAGAGACAGAGACCCACATTGGAACACTGGACCTAACTCCCTAGGTCCAAAAGAGAAGCAGAAGGAAAGAGAACATGAGCAAAGAAGGCAAGACCAGAAGGAACCTTCATCTGACGAGGGATGGCAATACAGACGGAGACCCACATTGGAGCACCGGACTGAGCCCCGCAAGGTCCAAATGAGGTGCAGAAGGAGGAAGAACATTAAAAAGGAAATCAGGACCGTGAGTAGTGCGATCACCCACTGATACAAGGGGACTGATCTAATGAGAGTTCACCAAGGCCAGTTGGACTGGGACTGAATTAGCACGTGATCCAACCAGATTCTCTGAATGTGGCCAGATTCTCTGAATGTGGCTGACGCGGAGTCTTTCTGAAAAGCCATTGACAATGACACTGGGATTTGTTTCCTCTGCATATACTAGATTTTTGGGATCCAGTCTGTTTGGATACTCACCTTCCTGGACCTGGAGGGAGGGGGGAGGAACTTGAACTTCCCACAGGGCAGGAAACCCTGACTGCTCTTAGGGATGGAGAGGGAGGAGGAGGGGGAGTGGAGGGAGTGGAAGGGTTTTGGTAGGAAGGGCAGAAATGGAAACTTTTATAATTTAATATACTTTGAAAAAAAAAGACATTGATCTTGAAATTTAACCATCATTTTATTTTCACAGGATTCCCCAGAAAGAATGTCGACCCCATGACAGGTGGAAGTAATTCTAAGAGGACAATGTCCCCTCTCCCAGTAAAGTTTGTCCTTGGGGTAGTGACATAATTTATGAGTTCATTATAATTAGTATAGGGTTGAGGTTTGGGGGAAGAATTTTATAAGCTCAGGGATTTTTTTTTGAAAAAAACAAAGAGGAATAATTGTATTATGGGATAATAGATTGGTACTTGTGAGTTGTTATTTTTAGACAAATATATTGGTATTGATTCTTGTATATTGATACTAAGTTAAATTATATTGACTCTTGTATGCATGCATGCTTCTACCTCTGTTTAAAGCATTTTTATGTATTGATATATACATAAATATATATTGTATTGATATATGTATATTTACCATATTTCATTGTACAGTTCTACCTCTGATTAAGATACTTATATACTGTTTATGTATTGATATATGTATTTACCCTATTTCAATGTATATTTGTACATTATTTACATTTGGAGGTCATATTGTCCTCATTTATTGCACAGTTGTTTATTGTCTTAGTCTTTAAGTTAGATAGGTATTGAGAATTGTATAGATCAAAGGTCATCTATGTTTATAGTTTATAATTAGACTAATCAGATTCTTTAAATATATAGAGATTATATTCAGTATAGATAGATAATCTTCAACCTCTTCAAAGAGCTGTACAAAATGGCCTTTAATCTAACTCAGAGTTCCATGGTAATGAGACACAATCACTTTGGGTAGCACTGATCTATTCATGAGAGAATGTTGAGCACCAAAGATGTTCCACCTGGAGCCTTTCTTCTCGGCAGAACTGGCCTTTGGGTAAAGTCATGCCCATACCTCTCTCTCCTGACAGAGATACAGAGTATCCATAAATGGATAAAACAGGACTGTCATATCCTGCCAAGACAGGGTAAGATTCTTTTGAAAAGTTTCTTGCCTTTGAAAATGGTATGTCAGTTATGTTAGGCCATAGTCAAAGTTGCTTGCTTCAACGCTGCAAACATGACTTTGGGTGGTTGCCCAGGTAGCCAGTTGTCTGTGATTTGTTGCATGTTTTAGAAGTTGTTTGATTGCACTTCCTAATTACTCAGGTAACATTATTTCCCTTCTCAGATCTTTGATGGGGTTGAAGTCTATATAAACGTTGTTACTTTCCTCTCATGACTTGGCCAAGTTATTTATTATAAAAGACTTAGCTAGTTGGAATAGGATATTAGACTTATTGTATATAATTTCTAAAGAAAGAAAGGGGAAATTCTTTGGGATATTGCTCACATATACTAAAGGTTTGTCACTCATACTGGTTTAATAAAGCACTGAAAGGCCAGTAGTCAGGCAGGAAGTATAGGCTGCACAACAAGACTAGAATTCTGAGAAGATGAAAGACAGAGAGTCAGTCACTAACAAGATGTAAAGGAAGCAAATTGAAAATGCCTTACTGAGAAAAGGTACTAAGCCATGTGGTTGAATATAAATATGAATTATGGGATAACTTAAGTTGTAAGAGCTAAATAATAATAAGCCTGATCTTATAGGCCAAACGGCTTATAATAATATAAAACTCTGTGGTTCTTTGCAACCACAAAATTAGGCAAAACAGAAAGTTGCAAATCTACATTTGTGGTCTCTTGGTGTATGAAAAACATCTCTACAGGACTTCTTGGATTTCAGAGACTCCATTGAGAAGCCAGGCATAATTCTGATAGGTCTGCCTTTATGTGTTACCTGACCTTCTTCTTTTTCAGCTCTTAATATTCTTGGCTTATTCTTTATTTCTTTATTTCATATGTTTAGTGTTTCAGTTAATATGTGTTGAGGGTTTTTGTTTTTGGTTCAGAGTATTTGGTGTTATGCAAGTGCTATGTTCCTTCATAGATATGCCTTTTTATGTTGGGAATATTTTCCTCGATGGTTTTGTTGAATATATTTTCTTTGACTTTGAGCTAGACAGAGATCTGATTTTCCTGTTGCTTTTATTCTTAGGCTTGGTCTTTTCATGGTCTTGTAGATATTCTGGGTGTTTTGTATTAAGATTTTGTAAGATTTGGTGTTTTCTTACTGATAAATCTAGCTCTTGTATTCTGTTGGTTAAACTTGCACCTCTGGTTACTGACCCTTTACTTCAATTCTCCATTTCCAGAATTTATTCAATTTGTGTTTACTTTATTGCTCCTATTTCAATTATGGAGTTTTGAACTGTTTCTTTCACCTGTTGGATTGTTTTTTCTTGGCTTTCCTGACATTCCTTAAGGGATTATTAATTTCTTCCATTTTTGTTAGTTATTTCCTCCATTTCTATAAGGGACTTTTTCATTGTCTTTTAAAGTATCTCTATCATCTTTACAAAATATCCAGATTGGTAATTATAGGTACATATGTTGATTCTTCCTACAATTGGTGTAGTTGAAGGCTGTGCCTCTGATGTCACTGGGGCTGGTGGTGAGGTACACTGCCTATAGTAGTCTTGCCTGATGTCAGGCTGTTGGGGCTCTTCCTATGATTGGTGTAGGTAGGGACTGTTCCTTCAGTGTCCTCTGTTGTGACTGAGGATAGGGGTGGAATAACCTCATTCTCTAATTGGTGCAGGTTATGTTTGTGATTCTCCATGGTGCTCTGATTCTACTTTTCCTCCAGTCAGTGTAGGTGGGGGGCTCTGGTTCCAGGGTCCTGTGATGCATCTTGAGATGATGGTAGAGTGACTTGGGCACAGGAGACTTTTTATGTTGATGAGCTACTATTTTAAAATGGGTGAGGGAGGGGCAGAGGCACATGACCTAGGCACTAGACAGCTGGGCTGTCCAGTCAGGAGAGTGGGTCTGTCCAGCTAGAAGAACAGCCACTTCACTCTTCCTCCAGTCAGTGCAGATGGAGGCTGTACTTCTGGGGCTCTCTGATACAGCTGTATGTGGTGGGGGAGTGGCCTGGACTCAGGAGAATTGCCTGCTGACTCACTAATTATGATTGTGTATCAGAAGTCAATCATTTTACCCTGTGCAATATGCAAAGCTGAAAATAAAGAGAATCAAAATATTCTCTAAGTTGTATCATCCTACTCCCTGTTTATCAAGAAACCAAATAAACAATCAGTGTAACTCACTAACTCAAAAACTCAGTGAATAATTCCATCACTTAAAAAGTCATTCATATTAAAATAGATTGGGAAGATAAAGTGGGATTTTTGTAATTATAAAAATGTTTGTAGATAGTCCTGGAAAGATGGCTTAGTGGGTAAAATATTTGTCCTGAAGTTTTAAGGGCCTGATTTAACATCCCCATTACAAACATTGATGCTGTTTTGTGATCTGCCTGCAATTTCAGCACGTGGGAGTACCTGGAAAAAGATGAATAGCTAAACTAGTTTAAAATCTAGGTCTTGTTTCAACTGAAACTAACAGGGTGGGGAAATCTAAGTAACACACATGACCAGAAGATAGAGATAGGAGTAAGATCAACTGTCAAGAACAGTCTCGTGAAGTGCATGACTCAAAGGGGTAATGCTCACATGACACTTCAGATGCAAGATCCAAGTACAGGAAACCACAAGTCACTCTGTTCTATTTATCAGCCTTCCTCAAGCACCAATCTCATTGCATTCTCCAGGCTACAGAAGCCTTTCATGTAGATGGCTCAGTGGACACTTCACCTCACCACAGAGCAGCTTGCCACCTCCCACATGAAAAATGGAAAATAGGTAAGAGGTTTTTTGAAACCTTTCTCCCAAAGATTTTATCTCTTTTTCTTAATCTGTGACCATATAACTACATCTTGAAGTGGAGAATGCAAAAAGCCTAGGTGTTTCTTAAGAATCAAGAGTTACAAATGCTACTCTTTTGCATTGTGGGTTAGCAGACATGACTTCAGGAGTTTAGAATCCTATGAAGTAAGGCAGTGCCCACTTCTTTAATTTCTCCTCATTCTTCTCTCATCTCAGCTATTCAAATATTCTGTTATTGTGAGAATTATGCCACATTCCTCTACTTGGCAAGCCATACACTTACAAGCACCTTCTATGTAAGCATAGTTCTCCCAGTAACTCGGCCACTTGTGTTTGCGGAAATGGGAAATTCCCTTTATTTTTTGTGGAAATACAGCTCTGTAGAAAACAGATGGGCTAAAACTGAGTGACTAAAAAGAACATAATTGAGTATAGTTTATCAACAATATACACATGTATGGAAAATTAAACATAATGTTAAACCCAACTCTAACCCAAGGATAATGCATGGAGTATGTAGATGTACCAACAGTAATAATCATCTGAATCAAGTGTTGGGTTCTACTGTGAATACTGTGGATGAATTATGCTAATTCAGATATATAACCAATTTACTACTTTTTTATCTGAAAATTTTATTTCTTTGCTCAATGTACTCTTACTGCCCTCCCATTCCCTCTCTTAACTCCATCTGATCCATTTTAACTTCCTTCTCCATCTCTACTAGACTCTTTCCCAGACTGATCAATTTGGTCATGTCCATAATATAGCAAAAGACAAGAGAAAAGACAAGAAAGGTATTAATGTTTAATACCTGGAAGAGTGAGCAGTTTGATTGGAAATTGATTGCTCTCAGGACATTAAATACAATTTTCCATGGCCTCCAAGTTTTAGATATTTTCACAGAAGTGTCCCATTTTTATGACAGGTTTAATTTTTCAAGTAAAATAGCAGATGCCCATTCAGCTCTGCCCATCAACATTCTTCATGCGCCATCAGCCCTTGACACTTGTCACTACAGTTTGTTGTGTATGGGTTCACTTCCTGTTGTGTTCATTTGGAACTCTTCCTCTATTTGAATGTCTGTAATCTTCCAGAGGTCAAGTAAAACCAGCATTCTAGTTCACAGAATTAGTTTTCTGTGTTTTCATCTGTTCTCAGACCTATACTTTGCATGAAGAATTCGTATGTTTGGTCAATAAAGTGAGCCTCACACTCCTTATAGTTTTCTTTTTTGTGCTTGTTTATCCTTTCCCACATTCTGGGAATTTCTGGACTCACTGTGTATCTCAGACTGTCCTAAAACTCATGGAATTCTTAATTTTTGTTCCTTGAATACTGGTATTCCACAAATAAGGTAACATGGTTGGTAGAAGAGTTTCTATTACCCTCCACCTAGAGACCATCTTTTTCTCCAAACCCTGTAGAAGAACCTATGTGTCACAACACCCTCTACTTAACACAGTTTCCACTTCTTTCTTTCTCTCCCTTTCCCACATATTAAAATTTTAACTCATGAAGAATGGTAGAAATTTAGTTCTTTTCATAATGCTCTGCCTAATTCTTCAAGGCCAGAAGTTCTCAGCCTTCCTAATAATGCTACACTTTGATACAGTTCCTGATGTTGGAGTGACCCTCCAAATATGAAATATTTTGTGTTGTTGCTTTATAACTGTAAACTTTTTCTACTATTATGAGCTGTAATGTAAACATATGATTTGGGGAATATATTTTCCAATTTATTTTTTGAAAAGCTATCTTTTCTCATTTTACACGCCAAACCCATTTCCCACTTCCACTCCCACTCCTGCCCTCTCCACCTTCTCCCCTCTCCGTCACTCCTTAGAGAGAGTAAGGATTACACTTGGGGAACAAACAATATCTAGGACATTTTTCTTGAGGCAAGAGCAAAGCCCACCCCATTAATTATATCTAGGCTGAGCAAGATATCCCTCTAGAGAGAATCAGTTACAAAAAGTCAGAACAAGAATCAGGAACAAATCTTGGTCTTACTTCCAGTGGTCCAACAGTGGGCCACATCCATACCAGTATCAGGCACATTCAGAAGGCCTAGTTTGGTCCTATTCTGCTTCCCTTATTGTGTGGCCAGAACTGGAATGCTTCCATTAGCTCAGATGAGCTGTTTTAGTGGGTATTCCTGTCAGGATCTGGACCTCTTTGCTCATATTCTCACTTGAACCATTTTTTTGAACTGGACTATGGGAGCTCAGCCCAATGATCAACTGTGTTTCTCTGCATCTGCTTCCATCAATTGCTAGATGTAGGTTCTATGAGGACATTAAGATAGTCATCAATCTGACTACAGGGTACAGCTAGTTCAGGTACACTCTCTATTATCATTTAATATCTTAGTTGGGGTCATCCTTGTGGATTTATGGGAATTTCTCTAGTGCTAGGTTTTTTCCTAGCCTCATAGTGGTTCCCTCAGTCAAGATGTTTCTTTTCTTGTTTCCAGTCACTTGTCCTTCCTCCATCTTGACACTCCTCTTTCCTCTAGTTCTCTAGTTTCTCATCTCTTCTTTCCCTTCTATCTTCCCTTCTCTCCCACCCCACCCTCTCAATTTTCTCAGGAAATATCCTTTTTTACCCCTTCTAAGTGTGGATGCACTTTTGTTTCTCTTCGGGTTATCCTTGTTTCTTAGGTGTCTGGAGTGGTGACCTGCAGGCTACTTCTCCTTTGCTTTACAGTCAATATTTGCCTGAGAGTGGGTACACACCATACTCATCTTTCTGGGTCTGACTTACCTCACTTAGGATGGTTTCATCTAGTTCCTTTCATTTGCAATGCAAATTTCAAGATGCCATTTTTTTATCGCTGAGTAGGACTCCATAATGATAATGTTCCATATTTTCTTTATTCATTCTTTGGTTGAGGGACATCTATGTTGTTTCCAGGTCTAGCTATTACAAATAATGCTATAGACATAGTTGAACAAATGTCCTTTTAATGTTATTGATCATCCTTTAGGTATATGCTCAAGAGTAGTATTTCTCAGTCTTGCAGTATGTTGCTTTACAATTTTTTAAAGAAAACTCTATATTGATTTTCAAAGTGGTTGTACAAGTTTGGATTCTTATCAACAATGGAAATGAGTTCCACTTACTCCACATTCTTTCCAGCATAAGAAATTATTCATGTTTTTGATCATAGCCATACTATCAGGGGCAAGATTGTATCTCAGAGTTGTTTGCTTTGCATTTACCAGATGGCTAAGATGTTGAACATATTCTTAAGGGTCTTTCAGCCATTTGAAGTTCTTCTGTTGAGAAAAATCTCTTCTCTGTGGCCCAGAAGGGCTGTTGCCAATATTAATAAATCCCTTCATCAGTAGATGGTTCAAAGAAATGTAGTAACAATCTGCATTTCATTGGTCACTGAACATGATAGTGACCATATGAAATCCATATTATATTTTACAAAATTTCATTTTTTAAAAAAATTTTCTCTCAGTGTCTGAAGGGTTAAATAGATACATTTTATAACCCATGTTCTTATTAATTTCAGTTTTAGATAATTTATGGAGCAATAGTCTTTCTTAGAAGAATTGCTTAATAAACAATTATACCTTCCCAAGATAAGTATTTTTGCATCTCTCTTCAATCAATGGAGTCTTAGTTCACTGAGTCTTTTTCCACAATCACTATTGGAAGATTGTTGTCAGGTTTTATAATGAGACCCATTAATATCTACGTACATCTGAAAGTGGACGAAGGTTGGCCTCCAGTGGTTCTTTCAACAATCCTTGCTTACCATTCCATAGTCAAGTCTCTGTATCTTTCCTCTCTTGGCTTCACAATGAATCCCCTTCCTCAACTGCTTAATTCCACATGAAAAATTTCCAATGCAGTCCTCTAGACTAAGCTCTCTTGACATCAAACTTGCCTCACTTTATGCCATTTCCAGGAGCCTGCAGCATTTATTATTTTAATTATATTTATTATGATCTAATTTTTACAAAATATTATTTCAATTCTAAATTTGAAGAATGTGATAATTTCCATCAAAGTAAAATTAAGAGAGCGCAAAATGAACAGATTAAAGAAAACAAATCCACAGATTTTCTTAAATTTGTGTGGCTACTTGATTCAGAATCCAGTCAAGAAAGGAAACACTCTCTTACCACTCCTAATTTGCATATCCCCCACAGTTAAAACTTTTTGCTCCACAGGTCAGTGCAGTCAACATATCTGTACCAAACAGAAACATTTAGAATGCAGGTTGAATTGTGTAATATAATGCTAGATATGTATGGTCTTAAATAGTTCTTATAGTTAAACAAACTAACCTATACATGGTGTCATGTCAGTTTTTATTGTTTTTTTTCTTATGGCAAAATCTTCAACTAGAAAAACTCTTGCTTTCAATGTAGCAAAGTAATGTTATCATAATAAGATTCCATGATTACCATAATAAGATCCCATGCTATTTATTAGTGTTGTATTTTGAAAGAGAATGGCTACCATGACCTAATATATTTGATTCATTACCTGTAATTGCGGATCTGTTGGACAGTAATAGGAGGAGAGGCCTTGTTAAAGGAGGTATGACACTAGGGTTTGTCTTTGAGGTGTCAAATGCACAGGTCATTCCCAGGGTAGCATTCCCAAGCCTGTGAATAAGATGTAAGATCTCTACTACTGCACCAGTACCATGTCTGCTAGCTTGTTGCCATGTGCTCTACCATGGTGGCCATGCACTCTAACCCACTGTACTTGTGATCTCCAAAATTGAATACTATGTTTTATGTTTTGTCTTGATCATGGTTTTTCATCATAGCAATAGAAATGTAACTAAAGCAGAAGTTAGTTCCAGGGTGTGTGCTATTACTGTAACAGACCTAACCATGCTGCTTTTGTGAAGACTGCAGAAGACTATTGCAGTTTGGCCTAGGGAAGTAGTTAAATGTTGTAAGTGGGACTTAGCAGTCAATCCTACTAGGAATTTGAATGTCAATAATGCTGAGAATATTGTAGACTATTGGAAACACAGAACAAGAGTTTTCAGAGGGGAATAATGTTAACAAATGGGCTAGAAAAAAATCCTGTGATATTTTGCAAAGAATGTGGCCGCTTTTTGTTCTTGTCCTAAGAATCTGCTTGAGGGTAAATTGAAGAGTTTGGGAATAATGTTGTTGGAAAAAATATTGACACTGCAATAAAAAATAATAGGCAGTGAAAAAAGAAAGAAAGAAAAAAAGGAAGAAAGAAAGAAAGAAAGAAAAATGTAAAATTAAAGAGAATATGATAGTAAGAAATTTAATGTTTGAGTTAAGTCTTTTACTCAGAAAGATAGCAGTGTAAAGAGAGGCCTGGTATAAAATTAAAAAAAAATAATTCTGCTCTTAGGGGAAGAACTTTTCTATTTACTCTATCAACTCAAGAAAAAGAAATGCCTAAAAACACTCCTAAATCAAAGGAAAACTTGTTTAACATATCAAAGCTTATGAAAATGCAGTTGAAAGAAGGGTGTACGTTTCATACAAAGTAGGTAGCAAATCTTGGTAACATCAGTCGTGTTGTTCTGGACTTTGAAATAAGAAGGAAGCAGGAATAAAGCAATTGTGGAATCCTCCACTTGGTTAAAGAAAGTCATAGACACCATCCATGTGGCAAGTGTGTCAATGAATATAGGCCTGGAGAGGTCACTGAGTAAAGCTGTGAAAGTGAAGCCTAGAATTCATGGAGATCCTGAGATGTTGGAGATGTCAGAACTGTGGCATATCCAACAAGGAGAGCTGCAGAGCAGGAAAGGAACCTGTCAAAGGGCAAGGAGTATGTTGCATTCAGTAAAGCACAACAGCAAAGCTATGTCAGCATTTTGACTTCAAAACATGGAGCTGAAGAATTTGAATGTAGCCCTGCTAAATTTTGCTTTTGCTTTGACTAAGTTTTTTTTCCACTGTTCCCCACATTTCTGTGTAGGCAGAATTTTTCTGTCCCAATCTTCTACTCCAAAATAACTGATAGAAACATAATATTATTTACAAATGTTGGGCAATAGCTCAGGGACATTACCAGTTAACTCTTACATTTAAAATAATCCATATTTCACTCTGCACTATGCCAAAAGGCTCATGGTTTGTTAACTCATTTACTATTTGTTCTCCTTCATCAGCACTGGTTTGCATCTCCCTTGACTTCAACTTCTGCCATGTGTGTTCTGTTTCTGGCTGTCCCATTTATTCATCCTGCAAGGCAACCAATGAGAGTAATACATATTCACAATCTAGAGAAGGAATATTCCACAGCATATCCCTCTTTGTGTCTATTTTACAAAATGAAGATTTAACTTTAGCATAGTAAAAGTATATACAAAAAAACAGTTATCAATAAGAATTACAGTGACAATATCCAAAGACTATTTATATTGTCAAAATTTGAGAAAATATTCTGTTACCTATCTCATTTTGATGAGTTTAAAGTTTTATATCTAATTTACTTTTTATCATAGCTAAAGATTAGTCCCGTAATTCAGAGACCGTGGATTCTGTGTGTTCACGACATGGTTTCTTTTTATATCCTGCCTTCTTCCAGTCTTCACATCTGTTTTTTCTCACCTTTTGTGAAGACTGTAACTGTTCTTAACCTCCAGCTAGGAAGCTTAAATGAATTAGTCCATTTCCTCCAGCCACACATGTGAGAACTGTCCACAGTTAAACTGATCATTCTTGATTTTCTGGTCCATTTTCACCTTTTATTTCTACTTTGTGTTGTTATAAAATAGATTTTTGAATCACACACTATATTTTCATAGTTGTCTTTTATTAAAAATAGATTTTTCATAAAATAATTCTGATCATGGTTTCCCCAGTTCCTCTCAAATTCTTTCCACCTCCTCAACCAATTGAATCAATTCCTTTTCTCTCCCTTTTCAAAAAACAAAGAGGAAACAAAGAAAAGACAAAGGAGACTAGGGAAAAAAACCTAAAGAAACAGAAAAAGGAGCCAAAGAAAGAGCACAAGAAATACCAACAAATACTGAGATTCATACGCATTATCATACACACACACAAGCACACACACACTCACACAAGAACCTTTCTCTTCTATCAGAGTCACGGTGTTTTGTGCTATGGTGAGGTCTTTGATCCACTAGGTGTTAAGTTTTATGCAGTAATGATCTTGAGATTGGGCATTGTGATACACCTACCTTCTTAGAGATATTTTATTATTTATTTATCCTGCATTTTTTAAATCTTTCTGGTTTTTTGATTGTGTTTGTCTTGAATGCATGCATTTGAACTTTAAAACTGTCCTTTCTTTTTCTGTAAAAACTGGTATTAAAAATTTGATGTAAATTTTATTAAATCAGAAGATTTCCTTTTGTAGGATGGGCATTTTTATAACGTTGGTCCATGAGAAAGGAAGATCATTCCATCTTTTGATATATACTTCAATTCCTGTTTTTAATATCTTGAGGTTTTTTTACACAACCACTTTATTAGCTTGGCAAATGTCTTAGGGTTTCTATTTCTGTGAAGAGACACTATAACCATGACAATTCTTATAAAAGTAAGCATATAATTGATTGGCGTATAGTTCATAGGTTCAGTCCATTATCATAATGATGGAACTGGACAACTTGCAGGCAGACCAATAGGTAGAGAATGATCTGAGTGTTCTACATCTTGATATGTGGGAAATAAGAATTGATCTGAGTCATTGTATGTGTCTTGAGCATACCTCAGACTTCAAAACCACCTTCAAATTTACTTGCTTCTTCCAACAAGATCATATCCATTCCAACAAAGACATGCCTCTCACTAGTGCAGCTCACCCTGGGGGACATTTTCTTTCAGATCTCTGCTGCAGGGGGCATGGGGAGCTTTTTTTTCTCCCAACCACCTGGTGAGTTTACATGTGAAATAATCACACTGAAACTGTAGTCATAGAGCCCATTAGCTCTAACATTTTATTGGCTAATTTTTACATCCTAATTTAAACCATTTTTATTAATCTGTGTATTGACACATAACTGTGGCTTACCAGCAAGATCTTAACCAGTGTCTGTCCCAGCATTCAGTTCTGTCTATTACATCTACCTAAGTTTTACCCTATCAAAAGGCCAAGGCAGTTTCTTTATTCAACAACTGAAAGGAACACATAGAAGGACCTCGTACATCATTTCCCCTTTTCTGTTTAAACAAAAAAGAAAGGCTTTCACTTTAACATAGTAAAATTACATATAACAAAACAGTTATCAAGCAAGAATTAGTTACACTATTTAAATCTATTTTATCTTTTTATTATAACAATGAAAAACTACAACTATCTGTCTTTGTTTAATTTCATCAAAGACTCCAGAAGGATATAATATTATCTAAGGAAACAGGAAGTACATTGTAAGCAACTTTCAAAACTCTAGAAATGACAGAGACATCTCACTGCTTAGACAGTCATCCAAAGTTCTTTTGTACCTTGGGCATCCATCTTGAGCCTACAGACCCATAGTATCCAACAGACATTTCCATGAAGCTGGAAATTTTAAAGACAATTCAGTCACTTTATTTGTGTCCTGCAGAATGTCTCACAGACTCTTTCATGAAGAAGGAACCCTGACGAATCATCTCACATTTAGGCAAGTACAGTAGTCATCTCTCTGCTTCATATCTAGTTTATGTATCAGTCTAAGCAAGAGCAGTTTTCCCCAAATGACTATCCAAATCCTTAAGGAGCATCTTCGATGCCCATCTTAATCTTGAAGTAGATCTGTGCTACCAGGAGCAGATGCATCTCATTGTCATGAAAAGCCCTAAGTTATTAAAACATTATAAATGCTATATTCTGTAGTCTTTGAAAGATATGAAGAATGTCTATCTGAAATATATCTATATATCTAGAAAATCTAACTAGTATGACTATAGGTTTGACTATTATCGATGATTATCCATTAACAACCTATAGTTCCTAATTATACAATACATTTTTAAATGAACTACACAATCACAATACCTTAATCAAGAGCAGAAATATACATACAGCATGACTGACCTTAAATTTATATCAAAAAAGCAAAATCCATACCAATACAAATCTCAGAACCCCATTTAAATGTAAAAGAACATTTATAAACAATATTTGAGAATATGGGTGTAGTTTTTTTTTCTCTTTAAACTTCTTCCTGCTATATGGTTGCATTATTAATCAGGTCCTTTATGGTATATCCTGTGTGCTAGGTTTATCTCAGTAAGAAATTGAGTGAAGTAATTTTTTGAGGGTGTTCACAGCAACTTTTCAGGAGGGCATGGTCTATCATACCATATTGATCAAGAAAAAAATCCACAGGGTCTCATCTTCAGTGAAAACAAAAGAAGAACCTCTTTTTCAAAGCACCATATCCTTAGACCCAAATTCTGTAGTCATAATACTTTTATAATATACATGGTTATTTAGCTAACAGCACATACAATGAAAAGTTTCTTTGTACTTAGCTTCTTTACAGTCAAAAAATTCAAAGAAAACAATATAATATACAGAATCCAGAGTCTCTGTAGAGTTTTCATTTTTTGTGGCTTATTTTTCTTTACTTTTTTTAAATCTATGACTATCTGCACAATGTCTCTTTAAAGACTTTACCCTTTTTTAATTATTAACTTTATTTTATGAGTTAGAGGTCACACTTGTGGCACAGCCCTGAAAGCTGGTATTTGAAAACCGCTGCATCTTTTTACTGTTACTGCTGAATTAGGAAAATTTCTCTAGGAGATGCAGCAAGAAGCCAGCAAACAGCAAGAAGTTGTGTTAAACTCTGTATTTGTGTCTAGAATTAATTCTAAAGTCCTGTCAGGTTTGACATGGAGTCAATTTACCTCGCTGGAATGCCAATCTGCTGTAGGGAGTATGGGTTCCTTCGTTTTCTCTCGACTGCCTGGCTAGCTTACACCCGAAATAATCACAAAGAAACTGTATTCATTTAAACACTGCCTGGCCCAAGAGCTCTAACTTTTTATTGGCTAATTTTTACATCTTAATTTAACCCATTTTCACTATTCTGTGTATTACCACATAACTGTGGCTTACCGGCAAGATTTTAAAGAGCGTCCATCCCAGGCAGGAGATCCATGGCATTCTCCATGATAATTCTTCCCAGCATTCAGTTCTGTCTACTCCACCTACCTAAGTTGTGTCCTATTAAAAGGCCAAGGGAATTTCTTTATTCAACCAATGAAAGCGACACATAAGCAGAAGGACCTTCTACATCAGACCGCCACAGTCAGAATTACCCCAAGATATTTTATTTTTTGAGAGTATGTGAAAGATTTTGCTTCCCTGTTTTCTTTCTTAGTCTATTTGTCATTTGTATATAGAAGTACTACTGATAATCATGACTTAATTTTATATTGAGCTACTTTGCAGAACTTGTCAGCATAAAAAGTTTTCTGGTAGAATTTTTAGAGTAATAGAGATGTTTTTGAAAAAGAATGGCACCATTAGGCTCATTTATTTGAATTCTAGGTTGTCAGGGAATGTCACTACTTAAGCAGGATTAGAAGGCTTGGCTTTGTTGGAGGAAGTTTGTCAGTGAGGGTAGACTTTGAAGTTTCAAAAACTCAACTTAGGCCAGTATCTCTCTCTTCCTACTGCCTCTGGATCAAAATGTAAAACTCTGAGTTGCTTTTTCAGCATCATGTCTACTTGTATGCTGCTATTCTATAGCCATGATAAAAATGGACTAAACCTCTCAAACTGTAAGCAAAACCCAACTAAATGTTTTCCTTTGGTCATTGTCTCTTAAAAGTAATAGAACTCTGAGAAAAACAGTCATCTATGAATACGATTCTCTCATTTGAAAATAAAGATATTTTGAAGTTTCTTTCAAATTTGTTTTTTCTTCAGGCATACTGTTGTCTCATTTCTCCAACTGAAATTTGAAATACTATATTGAATATGTATGAAAAGAGTGTATAATGTAGTCTTATATCTTAATTTTGTGGAAATGTTTTGGGTTTCTCTCTGTTCTGGTGCATATTTAGTGTGAGCTTTCTTACTGTAAGTTGTATTATTTTGAGGAATGACTCTTTTGTTTCTAGTCTCTCTAGGAGATATTATGAAGGGTACTAGATTTTAAAAAAACTTTTTATGCCTCTAGGGAGATGGTCATGTGGTATATTCCTCCCTATTTTGTTTATGTGGCAGATGCATTTTTTATTTTTAAATATTGAACTATTCTTTTATCACTGGAATGAAGACTACTTGATCACCATGGATGTTATTTTTGATTTATTCTTTTTTATTTATTCTTAAATGTGACTTCTGAGCATTTTGTTGAATATTTCTGCATCTTTGTTCACAAATAAAATTGGTCTGTAATTCTCTTTCTTTTAGTGTCTTTGTGTGCTTTGTATATCATTGTTACTGTATCCTCATACAAAGAATTAGATAATGTTCATTCTGTTTCTGCTGAGTAATAGTGGCATTATTTCTTGAAAATCTCATATAATTCTTTGCTGTATCTATCATGTCATTAGTTTTCTTTTAGTTTGGAAGCAATTATTTACTTCTTTTTTCTAGGCGCTATTGGTCTCTTTAAGTAGCTTCTCTGATCATAATTTATCTATGATAAGGGTAAATATAGAGATAATTTCTATTTCTTTGAGTTTTCCATTTTGGTGGAGTATGCATTTACTTAAGTATGTCCTTATGATTGTGTGTTTTTCCTGATGTCTGTAGTGATGCTCCCAGTTTGTGCCTAATTTTGTGAATTTGGACATTCTATCTTTGCTGTTTAGTTAATCTGGTTAACGGTTTATCAATTTCATTGACATTTCGCCAAGTATCAGGTCTCCATTTCAATGGTTCTTCTATTGTTTTATTTTATATTTTATATTTCTGCTCAAAGCTTGATTATTTGCCATCCATTAGTTACCTGCTTTACTTCTTCCCTTTTCTTTAGAACTTTCACTTAAGGTTCTGATATGTGATCCCTCTAATTTTAATGTAGGTATTTACTTCAATGAAGTTGTCCCTTAGAAGAACCTCCATCATCCCTCATAATTTTGGAATGTTGTATCTACAGTTTCATTCAGTTCTAGAAAGTTTTTATTACTTAAATTCTCTCTTGAATCACTTCTCATTCAATAGTGCATTGTTCAGTTTCTACGAGTTTATAAACTTTCCGTTGTTCATATTCAGATTTAATCCATAGTTGTCAGAGAGAATACATGGTATTATTTCAATTCTCTTGTATCTGTTGAGGCTTGCTTTATGTCCACCTTTGTAGCCAATTTTGTTTCTCTTATGTACTTATATATTCTTGTGTTTGATGGATAAGTGTATAGAATTGCCTTAGCCTCCTGGTGGCTTTCTACTTTGACAAGTATGTAACATTCTTTCTTATAGCTTCTGTTTAGTTTTGGTTTCAAGACTATTTTGCCAGATATTAAACTGTCTACACCTGCTTGTTTCATGGGTCTATTGGATTAGAATATCTTCTTCCAATTTTTACCCTAAACTGGTGTATATCTTTGATAATATTGTATGTTTCTTGGATGCAGTAGCAGGACTGTTTCTGTTTTTGAATTTAATCTGTTAGTTTATGTTTTTAAAATTGAGAATATTGATGTTGAGAGCTATTAATGAGCTATGTTTATTTATTCTTATGATTCTGTTGTTATGGTATGGGTCCTCCTCCATTTGTATTTGATTATCTGGGTCTTTTTTTTTGGCTTGTTGTGGTTAACATCTTCAGATTGTAGTTTCCTTCTACCATCTTCTGTAGAGCTGAATTTGTAGGTAGATACTGATGAAGTTTGGTTTAATCATGGGATTCTTTTTCTCCATCTATTATGGTTGCAATTTTTCACAGTATAGTAGTCTGTACTGACATCTGTGGTCTCTTAAGAGTTTGAAAAATATTCATCCAGGACTCTTAAGAGTTTGAAAAATATTCATCCAGGCTTTTAGTATCTCCTTTGAAAAATCAGGTGTTTTTCTAATGTGTCTGATCTTAAACAATGTTTACTTGTTTTGCTGTTATTGTTACCTAGCAAATTTTTAATATTCTTTCTTTATTCTGTTAACTTAGTGTGGTGAATATTAGGTGTTGTGGGTTATTTCTTTTCTGTACACTCTATCTGTTGCTTTTTATACTGCTTGTATCTTGACAGACCATTCCCATTTTAAGTTACAGAAATTTTCTACTAGGATTTTGTAGGAGATATTTAATTTCCCATTGACCTGATTGTTTTTCTTCCTAATTTCTATTATTCTTAGTTTTGATGTTTTCATAGTGTCCAAGGTTTTCTGCCTGAATTTTTCTTAGACTTAAATTTTTCTTTGACTTTTGTCTCCATGTGTTCTATTGTATCTTTGATGTCTGGGATTCTCTCTTCCTTGTCTTATAATCTGTTAGTGAGACTAACCTCAGAGGGTTTTCTTTGATTCCCTAAATTTTTCATTTACAGATTTACTTCAGTTTGGGTTGTCTTTAGTGATTCTATTTCTACTTTTATATCTTCAATTATTTTTATAATGACATTTTGTTTGTGGTTTTAGACTTCATTAAGGTATTTATTCTTATCTCCTTTCACATCCTTGAATATATGCATGAAGGCTATTTTGAAGGTTTTTTAAATACTTCTACTATATTGAATTTCTTAAACTCACTGTCATAGGATTGAAAGGTTTTGGTGAAGACATACTATCTTGGCTCTTAATGTTTGTGTGTTTGTGCTAATGATTCAGTGTCTATGTTTGGAATGGGAATAATTCATTGTGTAGATACTCTATTATGTCTTTGTTGAATGAGTATTCCATTCTTTAATTTCTTTTGCACTCTATGGATCTTAACAGTGTGGTGACTGTGGGATGCCTCTGAGTTCCAAGAACATCTGGTAATTGGTGTCCTGGATAAAATTTATGTCTAGGCACTGAGAATAATGTTGATGAATAAATATGGGACACATGTGGCATGAGAGGGTCCTAGAAAAGGAGAAAACCGGGTATATTCAGAGGTTCATCAGAGTCCCTAGAAAATATTCTTTCTGCATTCAAATGTATTCAAAGATATTTTCAACCAAATCTTTTCTATATATAATCACTCCCCTCAGAAAATAGAAGACATGAAAGAAAAATGGTAACTGACATATTCCATATAGACTCTTTAGAACTATGTAGGGATGTCTAAGACAAACACAGATGTATGTATTACCTGAAAAAGTATGGTTACAAGCATTGATTGGATGAAGAGAAGTTAAAAAATTTCAAAATTGGCTCTAGTAACCATGTTTGTGGATACAGGTCACAGGAAAGGTAGTGTTTCATTCTTAGGCACTACTCCAGGAATTTATCTCAGTGTGATTCATTGGTTTCTATAAACTTCTACCAGATATTTAATTCTCCTTATGTGGTGTCACTTCTGTGGAATGATTTCACTGCCTGGAAAATTTATAAATCCTAGAGAATTTATTGAAGTGAAGAAATGGGGTATGTAGGGATTTTGTTTAAAGGTTTATGCAGTGTGTTTTAAACAGAGAAATAAAGACTTAAACAGAAGGAAAGCTTATTAGTAGATAACACATGTAGGGAGATGTTTACATGTGACTCAGGAATGCATCAACTTTCTTGTTTTAGGCAAAAAGTATCTGTGTTCCAGGTACTGACTACAGGATCCAGTGGATAATTGCAAACCCCTTATCCACATGCTGCAAATATTGTACTGTCGTCTAGTATCAAGAGAAGCTGAGTGAAGCACAATTAATAAAAGCTCAGAGTCAGAAATTGGCATTAAACCTGAAGATCTGAAAAAAAAAAGCCAGTTCCTGGCTCTAACTTCAACCTCAATCTGAAAATGGGAATCTTGCCTTCATGAATCTCAGAATGAGACTGTGTATTGAGAGTTGTTTTCTCCAATTTTATAATCCTCTCTGGGGCTTGGATTAAAGGTGTGCACAACCATCATTAAAGGCATGCACCACCCAGTTTCTATGGCAACTAGTGTGCCTACTTTGATCAAAGTTGTATTATATGGCTACTGAGATTAAAGGTATGTGTTCCCATAATCTTATCTGTGAGACTGACCAGTGGGACTGTTTTAGTCTCAGATCTTCAGGCAGGCTTTATTTATTAAAATACAATTGAAATACCACTACAGTATATGAGCATTGAGATTATTTTACTGACATTACATTCTAAAAATTATAATGTTGCAGAAGTCACATATTGATGGCGAACTGCAAGTATCTACAAGCCTCTTGTTGACGGTCACTGTCTACATGCATATCAAGAATTTCCTAGAAATAACATTCAGCCATGTGGATAACTGACAGTTGTCTGTACTGAATAAAGAAAGACATCATGCATCTAGTTGTCTGTATTACTTGCCTTTATTAATTTTTCCATTTCTTTATTCCTTTCTGCTACTTGAATTTAGAATTTTGCTGCAACAAACCATTGATTAAGAGTTCATTTTGGATTTGACTTGGTCATTTTTACTGAGATTGCTACCTCCAAGTTTAGTTGGTCATGGACCATGGAAATTGATGGAAAGGACTATTGTAGGACAAAGACCCTAATACATAGCCAAGAAAAATTGTTTGTGTCCTTGGAACATGTCTTAAACCCTTCTGTGCTTCTTCTCAATCCAAGTTCCCACTCCATCCCCTTCTCTCATTCCGTCCACACACCCTTTCACCCACCCCCATCTGATCCTCAGAGAAGGTAAGGCATGTTGCTTTGGGGGAAGGCCCAGGGCCATCCTTACTATATCTAGGCTGAGTAAGGTATACATCCAAATGGAGTAGGATCCCAAAAAGTCAGTACACACAGTTGGGATAAATCATGGTGCCACTACAAGTGGTCCCTCAGTCTGCCCCAACCATGCAACTATCAACAACATTCAGAGGGACTAGTTTGTTCCTATGCTTGTTCATTCTCAGTCTGGCTGGAGTTGCTAAGCTCCTATTAACTCAGGTAAACTGTTTCAGTGGGTAAACCCATCATGGTCCTGACCTCTGTGCTCATATTCTCACTCCTCCCACTCTTCAGCTGGACATGGGAGCTCAGTCCAGTGCTACGATGTGGGTCTCAGCCTCTGTTAACCATCAGGTGCTCGGTTAAGGTTCTATGATGATATTTAAGATAATCATCAGTCCGATTACAGGGCAAGTCAAGATCAGACCCCCCTATCCTCTATTACTTAGGGTCTTAGGCAGGGTCATCCTTGTGGATTCCTGGAAAATTCTCTAGAGCCAGGTTTCTGCTAACCCTTTAATGGGTCCTTCAATCAAGATAGCTCTCTCTTTACTCTCATCTCTGTCCTTCCTCCATCTTGACTATCCCTTTCCCTCAAGTTCTCCTCAACCCTCCCCTTTTTTCTCCTCTTTCCCTCCTACCTTCACTTCTTCCTCCCCTACACACATACATGCTCCCAATTTTGTCAGGTGATCTTGTCTGTTTCCAATTTCCAGGTGGGCCTTTATATGTTTTTCTTTGGGTTTACCTTATTACTTAGCTTCTCTAGGATCATGAACTATAGGATCAGTGTCATTTGTTTACAGCCTGTATCCATTTATGAGTAAGTACATATAATATTCATCTTTTGAGGTCTAAGTTACCTCACTCAGGATAGTGTTTTCTAATTCCATCCATTTGCATGCAAAATTCAAGATGCCATTGTTTTTTTACTGCTGAGTAGTATTCTAATGTGAAAATGTACCACATTTTCTTTATCCATTCTTGGGTTAAGGGACATCTATGATGGTTCAATGTTCTGGCTATTACAAATAATGCTAGTAACATAGCTAAACAAATGTTTTTGTAGTATGATTGAGCATCTTTTTGGTATATGCCCAAGAGTGGCATTGCTGGATTCTGAGGTAACCTAGATTATGCTTGAACTCATTGAACTCTCCATAGCCCTCCTCTATTGTCTGATATTTCTTGTTTTCCTTGTTCTACAAATTTCTTTTTTTCATTAAGGTGGTGGGAAGATCAGTTAACCTCAAATCAGTGCCTAAATTTGGGCTGAAACACCTTACAGCCATAAATATCATCATTTTTTTGCACATTCCTGGGTTTGAGATCACAAATCTCATTAGTCATCTTGCAGCATAAGTCATTATTTCAAACATACTAGAATTTTCCAATGACAGAAAGCACAGCAATAAAATTTTCTTCCTTTTCTATATGTTTTTAGTTTTAACTTGCTCTAAAATTTATGTAAAACATTACTCTCAATCTGAATCTACTCTTGAGTCTATGCTTAATTTGTTCATTTCTTCAGTGTAAAGTCTCGATTCCCCATTGTGTCTCAATAGAGAGATGTATAATTGTGATATAGCAACCAACAACAGAAATATGCTTAATATCTTCAATGACTTCCATGATTTCTAGTTTCAAATCTGAAATGGAGACTTATTAGCCTTTGTCTGTAGGTTTACTTCTGTTCATACTGGTCTTAGCAAGATTTGTCATTTCTTTCATGACTCTCTCTCATGATTTCCATATTTTCCCATTTGGCAGCCTTCCCGGCCAGGACTGAGACTAGCTGATGGTCATGCTTCTGGCTTCCAAGTTCCTGTACCAGAGAAGGAACAGTTTTAGAACAGAAAGAATCTGGGCTTCATGGTTCTGTTTCTTTCTCACATGGTCAGTGATACTGAATGTCTCTACTGGACCACTATCTTCTCTTACATGAGTACATGGGGTTGTACAACCATGAGGGCATGGGTTGTAGATAGCCCAAAAATACAAATTGGATTCAAATTAATGCTTCATAAATATTTCATTTGATAAATTATTTACTCTACCCAATCCTGTTTCTTCTCCTCATGAACCAGCTCATTCATTACCACAGAGCAGGGTAGTCCTGGGAATAAGGGAGTACACAGCATGTGCTCATGTCCTTTTATTTTCTGTTGCAGGAGCACTAGTGGTGATTTCCTAAGCATGGATTCCAACATCTCAACATGGGAGACTACCATCACAGCACCAAATGGAAGCATCCACTCTTATTATTCACATTGTTACATCATGGACCAAGCCACGATTTATCTTTCCCTCATCTTTGCCATGGTTGGGATAGCAGGAAATGCCATAGTGATGTGGATTCTGGGCTTCCAAATTCACAGGAATGCCTTCTCTGTGTATATCCTCAACCTGGCTGTGGCTGACTTTCTCTTCCTGAGTTTTCTATTTGTACATTGCCTTTTTGATGTCATTCCCATCTTCTCCTTCATTTCCTTCAGCATCTATTTATTTGATTTTGTTTTGCAAAAATTTGCTTATCTTTCTGGCCTGAGCATTCTCAGTGCCATTAGTGTTGAGCGCTGCCTGTCTGTTTTGTGGCCCGTTTGGTATCGCTGCCGACGCTCAAGGCTCACATCAGCTGTCACATGTGCCTTGCTTTGGGCTCTGTCCCTGCTCTTGAGTCTCCTATATGGGGAGGCATGTGGCTTACTTCTTAACAGCATTTCATTTTTGTCATGTAAGACATTAAATTATATCTCAGATTATTGGTCAATTGTTTTATTTGTGGTTCTCTGTGGGTCCAGCCTCACCTTGCTGGTGAGGATATTTTGTGGCACACAGAGGATCCCTGTGACCAGGCTGTGTGTGATCATTGTACTCACAGTGCTGTTCTTTCTGATCTTTGGTCTCCCCTTGGGCATCAACTTTCTTTTCTACCAATTGTTTGAACAAATGGATTATGTTGAAATGTGTGATCTTCATGTGACAGTACTTCTATCCTGTGTTAACAGCTGTGCCAACCCCATCATTTACTTCTTCATTGGCTCCATCAGGCACCGCAGGTCCCAGCAGAAGTCTCTGAAGCTGTTTCTTCAGAGAGCCTTGCAGGACACTCCTGAGGAGGAAGGTGGAGAGAGGGCCTGTTCAAGAGAGACTGAAGAACATGAAACACTGTAGTGCATCGGCTGAGAGATGCTCTGATGAGACAGAAGCAGTTTTGAGAGAGAAATTTTTTCCCATATGTGTGGTTATTTTCTCAACCAAGTTCAGTTTGTCACCTGACTTCAATCAGTTTTTAAAATGAACAACCTTTTGTGTGGAAGTTGAGTGACCCAAAACTTGTTATGCAAGCACTGACTGCAGCATTTCTGAAGCTTTCTTACACAAGGCCTCAACAAGTTCATTTAAGGGGGCTCCCTATAAGTGCTCTGGGTGTATGGAATGCCTCCGCTGATAAGAAATCCCTGCTTCATCATAAGGCATAAAAAGTGCAGACATGGTTTGCATTTCTTATGCAATGAAATTTATAGCAGTTAAATAATTGCTATAGTTTATTAAACTTTTTTCACAGCATTTTTCATTGTTTCAGCAGTTAAACAGATATACCTTACAATGCCAGTTCTTATTAATGTCTTCAGGTTTTGAAGAATCTTTGTACCTGTAATCTTTCTTACACAAATTTTTAGTAAACAAGTATACATTTTCAAGAAAAGTCTGTCTTAAATCTCTTCTCAACAAGTGGTTTCCTTGCCTTCGAATTCACTGTATCTTTCTTTTTCTCCATTGAAAGAGTCTTGAAAATGAATTCTAGACACAAAATACAGAGTTTAACACAACTTCTTTCTGTTTATTGACTGCATGACGCAGCTCCTTTAAGAAAGGCTTTTAAAATTGGCGGTTCTGAAATGCTGGCTTTCTGGGTCTTGCTGCCACTGCAAACTCTGGCTCTTTCAGGTGACAGAGCATTTGAATGGAGTTTGTGAGCAGTGTGGAGCAACTTGGTTGATGAAAATGTTGGCCAGCTTTGTTCCTGGAAGTGGGGCTGTGGACGCAGTTCAGAGTCACAAGTGGCTGTACCATACTGGACTGTGCAGAGTGAGCAGGAAGTACCATATATACCATAGTAAGAGCACTCTTAAGTTTTAGACTGAGCTGTCAAAAAGTCAGTACCGGATATGCTATACTAAAGGCGCTGCTTAAGTTTTAAAATGTGCTTAGTTTTTAAAAAGTGTTCCTGGATTTTAAAGAATTAAAGATATGTAATAAGGACAAATACAGATGAGTCGTAGTGGTGGATAAGTGTACATAAGCATGGAAGAGTATTGAGAGTCATAAAATAAGTTTATCTTTTAAAAACGGGTAAAGTCTTTAAAGAGACAGAGTACAGACAGTCATAGATTAAAATGAGTAAAGAAAAATAAGTCATATAAACATGGAAAATTCATAGAGAGTCTGAATTATGTATATGGTTGTGTTATCTTTGAATTTTTGCCCTTGAAGGAGCTAAGCACAGAGAGACATTTCACTCTATGAATTGCTTAGTTAAACCAACGTAAAGGTATCTTGATTCCAAAATTTGAGTCTAAGGATATGTTCCTTTGAAAAAGGGTTCTTCTTTTGGTTCCATAGGAGATGAGAACCTTTGAATTGCTTAGAGACCAATATGGTTTGTTGGAACAAGACCCCCTGAAAGGTTGCTGTAAACACCCCCATAAAGAAAATATTTTGCCTAATAAACAGCAGGAAGCAGTTTGGAGAAACTATACCCATAATCCCAAATATTATCTATAAATGTTTGTTTACATTTAAAAGGGATATGTTATAGAGATTTACATTGGTATGCATCTTGGTTTATTGATACAAATTTAAGGTCAATTTTGTTATATGTATATTTTTGCTCTTGATTAAAGTATAGTGTTTGTGAAGTTCTTTTAAAAATGTAAAGTATTGTTAAGAAATATAGGATAATAGATAATAATCTATAATAGTCAAAGTTGTAGTCATGTTAGTTAGATTTTCTAGATGTATAGAGATATATTTCAGTTAAATAAGTATTTTTTAAATCTTTCAGAGATCTTCAGAATATGGCATTTAAAATGTTTAAGAACTTAAGACTTTCCATGACAGTGAGGTACATCTTCTCCTGGCAGCACCAAGCTAATTCAAAAGGATGATGGGCATCAAATAGTCTCCTTATGTAGTTTGCCAGCCATTTGGCAAGAAACTACTCTTGCCTGTACTGCTTAACTGGACATGCAGGACCCATAGAGAAATGAGTGCTGAATTTGCTTAGAGGTGAGATGGTTCTCTGGGATTCCTGCTTCATGAAAGACTCTGTGAGACATTCTGCAGGATACAGAAAAAAAGTGACCAGCAAACTGCCAATATACGCAGAACTGTCTTTCACATTTTCTGCTTTGTGGAAAAGTCTGCTATACACTTTGGGCCTGTAGACTGAAGATTGATGCCTCAACAGTACAGAAGAACTTTGGGTGACTGTCCAGACAGGAGATGTCTCTGACAATTCGAGAGTTTTTGAACTTGCTTACAATGCACTTCCTGTTTACTTCAATATTACATCATTTTGTAGTATTTGCTGGAGTTGAAGAACAGATAGCTATAGTTTTCCCTAGCTATTTTAAAAGATAAAGTAGATATAAATATTGTAACTATAATTTCTGCCTGATAACTGTTTTGTTATCTGTAATTTTACTATATTAAACTTAAAGCCTTCCTTTTTATTTAAATGGCAAAAAGAGGTGATGTGAGAGTCCCTTCTGTGTGCTTTGGTTTTCATTAATGAATAAAAAAACTGCCTTGGCCTGTTAATAGGGCAGAAATTAGATAGGCATGGAAGACAGAACTGAACACTGGGAGGAAGAAGGCAGAGTCAGAGAGATGCCATGGAGCCGCCAGAGTCAGAATTGCCAAATATTTGCCAGTAAGCCACAGTCATCTGACAATATACAGAGTAATAGAAATGGGTTAAATTAATGTAAGAGTTAGCCAATAAGAAGCTAGCGCTAATGGGCCAAGTAGTGTTTTAATTAATATAGTTTCTGTGTGGTTATTTTGTTTCTGGATGACTGGGACAAGTGGTCTGCTGCTACAAATACAGTTTCCATGATTTTGTAGACTTTTGTAATTTGTAAACTTTAACTTTACACGGTGGTCTGATAAAATTCATGAGGTTGTTTTTGTGTCTGTTGAGATTTGCTTTATGACTTAGTATGTTGTAAATATTAGAGAAGGTTCCATGAAGAGTTGAGAAGAAGGTATTTTTTATGTTTGTGTGAAATGATGTGTAGATATGTGCTAAGTCCATTTGAGTCGAAACATCTGTTATTTCCCTTTTTTCACTACTAAGTTTCTGTCTGGCAGACCTGTCCATTGGTGAGAATAGGGTGTTAAAGCTGGCATCTGTTAGTGTATGTGGTTTGATGTTTGATTTAATCTATAGTAAAGTTATTTTTACAAATATCAGTGCCCTTATACCTCGGGAATAGTTGTTCAGAATTCAGACATCATTTTTATAGAATTTTACTGTGATGAATATAAAATGTCCGTCTCTATCTCTTCTGATTAATTTTTAGTTTGAATTCTATTTTGTTAGATATTTAGGATAACTGCACCATTTTGCTCCTGAGGTGTTTTTTTTTTGAAAATCTTTTCATAACACAGTACTCTGATATAATATCTGTCTTTGAAGCTGAGGTTTGTTTATTGTATGCAGCAGGAGGAAGGATCCTGCTTTCATATCCATTCTGCAAAGACAAGGACAGAACCCTGCCCTACCCCTATATGCTCTCCTTACCACCTCTATAGTTTTTACCATTGTGAATGAACTTGTTATTTCTCTTCAAGAGGTTTCTCCTTTTCAAGAGATTTCTCCTTTTCAGACAAAATTTTTATTAATTTTGATGTCCATAGTTTTTCTTCTCCTGTGGAAGCAGAGCAAAACTACTTCCCCAAAGTAGCACATCTCCTGAATTCCATTGTGAAGTCAACACATCCTTGACATAAACTGACTGATTTAATTCAGAAGACTTTTCTATTATCCAATGTCTCTCTGTTGCTTTTTCATTCGCGCTAATAAAATTTAAGGTTAATAAAGCATTATGTAATCAATTTATGAGGGTATTTTCCATTCCTTTCTGTTTGTTTAACATATCCTTCATAGTTTGATTTGATCTTTCTATAATTGCCTGACATGTAGGATTGTATGGTATCATACATATGCTTTTTATTATAATAAGCAAAAAACTGTTTCATTTTCTTAGACCCATATGTTGGAGCACTATCTGTCTTTATTTGTGCATGCATACCCGTGATGGCCATAACTTCTAATAAATGTGTGATTATTGAATCAGTCTGTTCTGAGCTTAAAGCAGTTGACCACTGAAAATCTGAATAAGTGTCAAAGGTGTGGTGTACATATCTTAATTTTCCAAATTCTGCCAGATTTTATTTCTTTGAGTACCCTTTGGGTTAGTCCCTGCAGGTAGCATTGTTGGGTTATAGAAAGAGCAAGTAAGAGACTCCCAGGTCAGCCTGCCCTGCTGGCTCCACCCTGCTAGCTTCCCGCCAGCCATCCCAGCTTCCATCCAGAGGGCCTTCCGAGTGGTGAGTTGATTCGGGCCACGGCAGGGGCCCCGGCGAGGGGGACCTAGGACTTTCCCCGACCCCATAGACTCCCAGGTCAGCCTGCCCTGCTGGCTCCACCCTGCTAGCTTCCCGCCAGCCATCCCAGCTTCCATCCAGAGGGCCTTCCCGAGTGGTGAGTTGATTCGGGCCACGGCAGGGGCCCGGCGAGGGGGAGCTAGGACTTTCCCCGACCCCATACACACCCAGGTCAGCCTGCTCTACCTGCTCCACCCTGCTAGCTTCCCGCCAGCCATCCCAGCTTCCATCCAGAGGGCCTTCGGAGTGGTGAGTTGATTCGGGCCCGCGGCAGGGGCCCAGCGAGGAGGAGCTAGGACTTTCCCCGACCCCATAGACTCCCAGGTCAGCCTGCAGTGCTGTGTCCACACTGCTAGGCTCTCCCGCCTGCCATCCCAGCTTCCATCCAGGTACAAATTTCTATATTTCTCCCCTACCACTGAGGCCATAAAAGTTCCCCAGTTCAGCTGCCTTGCACACTGGGCCTGCTCTGTAGGGGCATCCCGGAAAGAGGGAGTGCCTGTGCTTCAATACCCTGCCTGGGGAAAGGTAGGCATTCTATCAGTGAACTCCCTGCCCAACAAGGGAACCTGACCCGATACCAGAAGTTCCAATAGAGAGCATTGGATCGAAGAGATGGGCAGACGCCAAGGCAAGACCTCCTCCAACAATCTGAAAAACAACATGAAAATATCAGATCCCAACGACCCTACAACAGAAGGATTTGAACACTCTAACCCAGATGAAGTGGAAAAAAGTGCCATTATGAAAGCAATAGAGTCCCTTAAACAGGATATGAATAACTCCCTTAAGGAACTGGTCGAGAAGTATAACAAAAAGTTTGAAGAAATGAGTATAGAAATGGATGAGAAATATAACAAAAAGTTTGAAGAAATAAGTAAATCCGTGAGTGATACCCTGAGAAACCAAGAAAAAACAATCAAACAAGTAAAGGAAACAGTCCAAGAATTGAAAACTGAAATGGAGGCAATGAAGAAAACACAAAACGAGAACCGGCTGGATATGGAAAACCTAGGTAAACGAGCAGAGACTACAGAATCAAGCATAACCAATAGAATACAAGAGATAGAAGAACGAATCTCAGATTCTGAAGATACCATAGAGAAAATAAATGCTCTGGTCAGAGAAAATGGCAAATCCAACAAATTCTCAGAATTAGATCAAATTCTAATCTGATCTCAGATTAGATCAGAAAAAAACATCCCTGCGTCATATAATAATCAAAACACAAAACATAAATATTAAAGAAAAAATTTTAAGAGCTGCAAAGGAAAAAGGTCAAGTAACTTATAAAGGTAAACCTATCAGGCTTACACCAGATTTCTCTATGGAAACCATGAAAGCCAGAAGATCCTGGATAGAGGTACTGCAGAAACTAAGAGACCATGGATGCAAACCCAGACTAATATACCCTGCCAAGCTACTGTTCACTATCAACGGAGAAAACAAAATATTCCAGGATAAAAACAAATTTAAACAATACGTAGCTACTAATCCAGCCTTACAGAGAATATTAGAAGGAAAATCACTACCGAAGGAATCCAACATTCCCAACACGGCCTACAATAACTCGAACATCTAGCGACCATTCACAAACACAAAGCAAAGAAGAAAAACACATACACTCTACTACCTAAAAAAAAAAAAATGACCGGAGTCAACAACCACTGGTCATTAATATCACTTAATATCAATGGACTCAATTCACCTATAAAGAGGCACAGACTTAGAGATTGGATACGAAAACAGGATCCAACATTCTGCTGTTTACAAGAAACACACCTCAACCACAAAGACAGACACCTACTCAGAGTAAAGGGTTGGGAAAAGGTTTTCCAAGCAAATGGACCTAAGAAACAAGCAGGCGTGGCCATTCTAATATCTAACAAAATCGACTTCAAACTAAAATCAATCAGAAGAAATGGAGATGGACATTTCATACTCATAACTGGAACAATTCATCAGGAGGAAGTCTCAATCCTGAATATCTATGCTCCTAATATAAAGGCACCCACATATGTAAAAGAAACTCTTCTAGAACTCAAGGCAGTCATCAAACCACACACACTAATAGTAGGAGACTTCAACACTCCTCTCTCACCAATGGACAGGTCAATCAGACAGAAACCAAACAGAGAATTGAGAGACCTATTGGAAGTATTGAATCAAATGGACTTAACAGACATCTATAGAACACTCCACCCAAATAGGAAAGAATATACCCTTTTCTCTGCAGCTCATGGAACCTTCTCGAAAATTGACCACATACTCGGTAACAAAGTAAACTTCCACAGATACAAAAAAATATTAGTAACTACCTGTGTCTTGTCAGATCACCATGGACTAAAATTAGAATTCAACAACAATGCTCCCCCCAGGAAACCCACAAACTCATGGAAACTGAACAGTCAACTACTAAATCACCCCTGGGTCAAGGAAGAAATAAAGAAAGAAATTAAACTCTTCCTTGAATTTAATGAAAACAAAGACACAACATACTCAAACCTATGGGACACTATGAAAGCAGTGCTAAGAGGAAAGTTCATAGCACTAAGTGCCCAATTAAAGAAAGCGGAGAAAGCACACATTGGAGAATTAACAGCACAATTGAAAGATCTAGAAAAAAAAGAAGCTGATTCACCCAGGCGGTCTAGAAGACTGGAAATAATCAAACTGAGGGCTGAAATCAACAAAATAGAAACAGAGAAAACAATCCAAAGAATCAATGAATCAAAAAGCTGGTTCTTGGAAAAAATCAACAAGATTGACAAACCCCTAGCCAAGTTAATCAAACGGCAGAGAGAGAACATGCAAATTAATAAGATCAGAAATGAAAAGGGCGACATAACCACAGACACAGAGGAAATTCAGAGAATCATTAGATCTTACTATGAAAGTTTATATGCCACAAAGTTGGAAAATGTAAAAGAAATGGACATTTATTTAGATAAGTACCATATACCAAAGTTGAACCAAGAACAGGTGAACAATCTAAATAGACCTGTTAGTCGCGAAGAATTAGAAGCTGTTATCAAAAATCTCCCTACCAAAAAAAGCCCAGGACCAGATGGTTTCAATGCAGAATTCTACCAGAACTTCCAGGAAGAGCTAATACCTATACTCCTTAACGTATTCCACAATATAGAAACAGAAGAGTCATTGCCTAAATCCTTTTATGAAGCTACAGTTACCCTAATACCAAAACCACACAAAGACACAACCAAGAAAGAGAATTACAGGCCAATCTCACTCATGAACATCGACGCGAAAATTCTCAATAAAATACTGGCAAACCGAATCCAAGAGCACATTAGAAAAATTATCCATTATGATCAAGTCGGCTTCATTCCAGAGATGCAGGGCTGGTTCAACATATGCAAATCTATCAATGTAATCCATCATATAAATAAACTGAAAGAAAAAAACCATATGATCATCTCACTAGATGCTGAAAAAGCATTTGACAAAATTCAACACCCATTTATGATAAAGGTGTTAGAGAGACTGGGGATACAAGGATCATATCTAAATATAATAAAAGCAATATACAGCAAGCCGACAGCTAACATCAAACTGAATGGAGAGAAACTCAAAGCCTTTCCACTAAAATCAGGAACGCGACAAGGCTGTCCACTCTCTCCATACCTCTTCAATATAGTGCTTGAAGTTCTAGCAATAGCAATAAGACAACATAAGGAGATCAAGGGGATTCGAATTGGAAAGGATGAAGTTAAACTTTCGTTATTTGCTGACGATATGATAGTTTACATAAGTGACCCCAAAAACTCTACCAAAGAACTCCTACAGCTGATAAACACCTTTAGTAACGTGGCAGGATACAAGATCAACTCCAAAAAATCAGTGGCCCTCCTATACACAAAGTATAAAGAAGCAGAGAGGGAAATCAGAGAAGCATCACCTTTCATGATAGCCACAAATAGCATAAAATATCTTGGGGTTACTCTAACCAAGGAAGTGAAAGACCTATTTGACAAAAACTTTAAGTCTTTGAAGAAAGAAATTGAGGAGGATACCAGAAAATGGAAAGACCTCCCCTGCTCTTGGATTGGGAGAATCAACATAGTAAAAATGGCAATTCTACCAAAAGCAATCTATAGATTCAATGCAATCCCCATCAAAATCCCATCAAACTTCTTCACAGACCTTGAGAGAACAATAATCAAGTTTATATGGCAAAACAAAAAACCCAGGATACCCAAAACAATCTTATATAATAAAAGAACTTCTGGGGGCATTACCATCCCTGACTTCAAACTCTATTATAGAGCTACAGTATTGAAAACAGCTTGGTATTGGCATAAGAACAGAGAAGTCGACCTATGGAATCGAATAGAAGACCCAGATATTAACCCACAAACATATGAACACCTAATTTTCGACAAGGGAGCTAAAGGTATACAATGGAAGAAGGAAAGCATCTTTAACAAATGGTGCTGGCATAACTGGATGTCAACCTGTAAAAAAATGAAAGTAGATCCATATCTATCACCATGCACAAAAATCAAGTCCAAATGGATTAAAGACATCAACATTAATCCGTCCACTTTGAACCTGATAGAAGAGAAAGTGGGAAGTAGTCTACAAGATTTAGGCACAGGAGGCCACTTCCTAAGCAGGACCCCAGCAGCACAGACAATAAGAGAAACAATGAATAAATGGGATCTACTGAAACTGGGAAGCTTCTGTAAAGCAAAGGACACTGTCAGTAGGACAAAACGGCTGCCTTCTGACTGGGAGAAGATCTTCACCAACCCCTCATCAGACAAAGGTCTGATCTCCAAAATATACAAAGAACTCAAGAAACTAGGCACTAAAACTCTAATTAACCCAATTAAAAAATGGGGGTACTGAACTTAACAGAGAATTCACAACAGATGAACTTCGAATGGCCAGAAGACACTTAAGGTCATGCTCAACCTCCTTAGCGATCAGGGAAATGCAAATCAAAACCACTTTGAGATACCATCTTACACCTGTCAGAATAGCTAAAGTCAAAAACACCAATGATATCCTATGCTGGAGAGGATGTGGGGTGAGGGGAACACTCATCCATTGTTGGTGGGAATGCAAACTCGTGCAGCCACTGTGGAAATCAGTGTGGCGGTTTCTCAGGAAACTGGGAGTCAACCTCCCTCAGGACCCAGCAATTCCACTCTTGGGAATATACCCTAAAGATTCCCGATCATACTACAAAAGCATTTGTTCTACTATGTTCATAGCAGCACTATTTGTAATAGCCAGAACCTGGAAACAGCCTAGGTGCCCCTCAATAGAAGAATGGTTAAAAAAGGTGTGGAACATATACACATTAGAGTTTTACTCAGCGGTAAAAAACAATGACATCTTGAATTTTGCATGCAAATGGATGGACATAGAAAACGCTTTACTGAGTGAGGTAAGCCAGACCCAAAAAGAGGAACACGGTATGTATTCACTCATAAGTGGATTCTAACCATAATTAAAGGTCTTTGAGCCTATTATTCGTGATCCTAGAGAAGCTAAATAAGAAGACGAACCTGATGAAGATTATTTAGCTATCCGCCAGGAGGTAGGAAATAGTCAAGAGTCCCAGATAATCTTGGGTGCATGGGGGGGGGGGGTGGGAGGGTTGTTGGAAGGGGAGAGGGTTAGAGAGAAGGGAGTAGGGGAGGAATGGAGAAAGCTCGGTTGACCGGGATGGGGGGAAGGGAGGAAGGATGAATGTGGGATCAGGGAAGAATATATCTCAACTAAGGGAGTCATATTAGAGTTTATAGGAAACTTGATTATATATGGGATCCCAGGTCCAAGGAGAGATCCCCAGATTGTTCTCTGGACAGAGGAGGGGGTGCCTGAACCGGCCTTGGCCCGTGACCATACTGATGAATATTTTGCTTATCACCATAGATCCCTCATCTGGCATTGGATGACGAAACAGATGGAGGCCCGCGTTGGAGCACCGAACTGAGCCCCCCAAGATCCAAACGAGGAGCAAAAGGAGGAAGAAAATGACGAAGGACTGCGAGGGATACTATCACCCACTGATACAAGGGGTCGGATCTAATGAGAGTTTTCCAAGGCCAGATGGACCGTGACTGAACGAGCATGTGATCCAACCAGATTCTCTGAATGTGGCTGGTTTTTCTGAATGTGGCTGGCCTGCAGTCTTTCCGAGAAGCCATTGACAATGACACTGGGACTGGTTTCCTCTGCATATACTGGATTTTTGGGATCAAGTCTGTTTGGATGCTCACCTTCCTGGACCTGGAGTGAGGGGGGAGGAACTTGGACTTCCCACAGGGCAGGAGACCCTGACTTCCCTTGGGGACAAAGAGGGAGGAGGAGAGGGAGGGGGGGAGTGGGAGGGCGGTGGGAGGAGGGGCGTAAATGGAAACTGTTTATAATTTAATAAAATTACAAAAAAAAAAGAAAGAGCAAGTAAAACATTACTTTATAACCTCTGTAGCTTGTTGTCATGTAATAGAAAATTCTTTCATTAAACCTTTGCTATTGACGTGATATTTTTTATGAAATACTGAGGCCTACAACATATCTCCAATCAATAATTGATCAATTTCTGCATTACCTTGTGTTAGAGGACCTGGCAGACCCATATGGGATCAGATGTGTGTTTTGTATCTAGGACAAAGCCTATTCCTAATTATCTCTTGCACATGAATAAATAATGATTTCAATTCTGTATCATTTGGTGTAAATTCAGTGGATTTAATATGCAAGACAACTCTTTCTGCATATTGTGAATCAGTAACTATATAATGAGGTTCTTGAAAATCACATAGCACCATGAGAACAGCATTTAATTCTGCCTTCTGGACAGAATTATAAGGCTTTGTTCCACATTACTTAATTCTTTGATTTGTAACCTGCCTTCCCTGATATTTGCATCAGAATAAAATGTATGGGCTCCAGTTATTGTAGCATGACATACAATTCAGAGAAGAATTCATTAAGGCCATTAGTTGCAAACCTCTTTAAGTATGTACACACAAAATGTTTCTAACATGTTACTAATTTATTTGCCATATTCGTAGCAGAAACAATAACATTCATCATACATCGTTATTCTAAAAGAAAGTCAAATGCTATCATTATTCTTGGCTAATTAAGAAAAAAGTAATATAATAACATGGCATTATTTTAGAGTACTTCAAAATAATTGGATGTGTTTTACTAAATAAAATTCATTTTTATGTGTTTTTTACAGTAAAAGAAAAATAAAATATGTTGAAATCTAAAAAAAAAAAAGAACAGAGAAGAATTCAAAAAGCTCTTTTCATAAAGTTAAGTCTTTCGTTTTTGAGATAATTTCAATTTGTGCCTCAAAAGAAATTGCACAAACTCTTTGCCATGGTTCATTGTCTTAGCATAACTTTTTTATTTCATCAGTAGTGAAAAGTACTAACTGAATCCAGTCATGTGATGTTACTTTGATGCTAGCAGCCCAGGTCTTTATCATTTCCCTAACAAATGCAGAATGCAAGCCATAAACAACAGCTTGCTTAATTTCTTTTAGATCGTTCATTACTGTAAGTTTCCATCTACCTTCTTTGGATCCTTTTGGGCCTTTAGAAGTTGATGCTTTGTTAGGGTAGATTATAGGGTAGGAAGCTAAAACCCTGGATAAATCATCTCTGATAACTATTGGTGATGTTGAATCCTGTCCTCTGGTCTTCTTTCCCTGTTAATCAGCTTCAATAATTTCCTCAATTATTTAAAATCTTTTTAGTATTGTCTTTTGTAAAGCCTGAATTTTCTGGCCTGTATATATTACTAGTGATTTCACTGAGGCACCTAGCCTTTGGTCCTCATTCTGAATATGTGAGTCCAAGGTCTGAAGTTTCTCCTTTAAAAATAACACCACATCCTTCAATATTACTTGGATAGCATACAGATTTCCATCTTGGAGAGATACTCTATCTGATAACTTATCATAACTTTTTAACAAATTTTGATTGTCAAATTCAACAGTATGGATTTTTTAAATAATTTCTTAGTACATTTAGATATGGATTCAATTTTGTCTGTCAAATTAATGTTACCTTTTTAAAAGTATTAAATTTTTCAGGCAGTTTTTGATTTTCAACTTGTAGTTCTTTATTAATCTGTAAAGACTCTATCATTACTAAAATGTCACATTCTTTCTTAATGCTAGAATATGAAGAAAGCAACTGAGTCCTGATACCCAATAAATTGAAGGATCACCATAAACATATAAACCTCACATAATACAATCCATAGTACTAACAAAGAAGTTACTAAAAGATTCAATATTAATGTAGTCTGCTATATTGATCTATTAATTACCTGTTATGTGATCCTATAAACTGTATTCTTTATGGTCCAGCAAATGTGGTGTTTGCAGAGTCACAGTGGGGACATGAATAGTCCTGAACAGCTTTAGTTTTCTACCTTAGTACTGGTTAAATACTGAGAAATATGATTTGCGTGACAAATTATAAACAATTAAATCAATTCCATACACGAAGCAAGAAACCCAGAACTCATGGGCAGGGAGCAGAAATCAGAAGCTTCACAAGTTGACATGCGGCAAGGAAGCATACCAAAAGACACAGCAGTCATGCATGCACTTGGGAAATTTTAAAGTTGCCACACACGGCAATGTTGGGGAAAGGGTTCTACAAAAAACACGTAGGTAAAAACAAGCCAAGCAGGCAGGGCAGGGAGAATTTCTGGGCTGTTGACCACCTAGTAGGTGTGGAGTCCGAATCCACATGGGTGCCAGATGAAGATCGACACTTAAAAGAAATCCCATACTAGGTCAGAATTGAGAATAATACAAGGTTATTTATTTAGGGGTAGACTCAATATCAGAACAGAAAACAGAAACCAAATCCCGCAGTTGAAAAAGAGGCCAGATGCATGCTTTACATCAGCATAAATAGTATAAGAGGGCACACCCCAGTGGGAGGGTAACTACTGACTTTATGATTTCCTACAGCATGGAGAAATTTGGGGAAGTTTCCAGGTGATGATATACTCTATTCTATTTTCACAATAAAATTTAAGATGTGACTACATCTGAAGTGCTTTTATAGAATATGTGACATCTTTCATATAGATGAGTTTTGTATATTTACTGCCAAAAAAATCAAGCTCATGATAAGGTTGTAGTGGACTACCTGGTATGGTCTCTGTTCCAAAGACAGGACAAAAGTCACCAGGCTACTAACCACATCCTATCCCGACCTTCAGAGTGGATAACTCATTATTCTTTTTTCACTTTAAAAAGAAAATCCTGTGTATTTAATGTTCCTGGATTTTCTGGTGCTGAGTTGTGAGTACAAGAATCTTTATATCTCCACAAAAGGTATGATAGCGCATTCATTCACTACAATAATTGTAGTTCATCATAGTACAAGCATACACTGAGCAGAAAATTTGGTGCATTATTTTTTGCTTCACTCTGATCAAATATTTTAATGAGTAACTAAAGAGGAATGGTTTACTTCTATTTATTTTCATGAGGATTTGTTCCATGCATCTGAGCTGGAAATGGGAGCACAAATCAGAAGATGGAGGGTCACACTATGGAAGACAGGATGTGATGAGAAAATATGTCAACCCTCCCAGTGACTTACTTCTTTAGTATATTCTGGCTTCCAAAGTTCTTGCAATCTCCCCAAGTAGCTCCAGCATCTGGAGAGGAGCATATAAAGCATTCATACATATAGAATATTTTCCACACTCAAACCTTTACATTCTGCTCTTGAGGGTAGAAGTTTATGTACATTTCAGAATGCCAAATGCACTTAGTAACATAATGATCAAAGCAGGGCCCAGACATCCTCCTCTCAAACCCTGATTTGATTCCTTTGGCAATGTTTAGACCCAAGTGGCTGTGTGACCTCTCGGGGGATATATAAATATTTTCTTACCCAGGAGACCCATGAAGACCAAAGTTCAGCGTGGTGTACTAATAAGGTTATTGGAATATCTTACAGGCCTCTGAGTGAGGGATTAGAAATAGTGGAGTGTGGATGAGAGTTTACTTACAGGAGCATGGATGACCCAGGGATGGTCATACATACGCAGAGGGTTTAGATTGGTCCCATGCAGGCTCCCTAACTGTTGGTCCAGGGCCCATGTACTCCCAAAAGCTCAATTCAGTTGTCTTGGGGGGAGGGTTCCCCTGATCATGACCTTGATCTTCAGCTCCTACATTCTCTCCCCTCCATTTATTCAGGATGACTAAGTTATTTCTGTCTTGGCTTTTAACTCTATGTCATCACCTCAACTGTGACAGACCTTCTAGTTGATTCTCTATCAGCCTTTTTAGGACACTCCTAAGGAGGGTGAATGTGAAACTGGGAACTGAAGAAAAGTGGAGAAGTATTGGAGCAGTGGTAACATTTCAGCTTTGGGTAAACAGATATTATTTGAGAGACAATGCCCTTAGCAAATGGAGAATTTTCTTAATCTCTCTCCTCCTTGGTTCCTGATCTCATTATAGTTAAGATAACAAACATTTTGTTGACATTAAACAAGACAAGGCCTATCAAACCAATGTGACTCTAGTGTCCCTTGAGTGACCATATGAAGATTTCACGGTATCTCTGTATGAGCTAAGTATTATTCATTCAAAGTTTTATATGTTATATGATATATACTCACATTTTCTTACAGCTCCCAATAATAAAAATCAGGAAAATGTAACAGCACAACCAAAGTCATTATGAAGTTCACATAGTTCTGAGAGAAAAAGATCATACAGCAGCTGTACTTATAAAATTCTATTAAAATGTCACATGGATATAGAAGACATTTAAGATATTTAGACATAGCATATGTAGTATCTGAACTTAAGTTTTCTCTTAGTATTGATTCTTGAACTGTATTTGCTGTTAACATTTTATTCATTTCTATATTAATTATTCATTTTTATTTAAAAGTATATTTCATTTTACAAAACAACCAGAGTTCTCTGTCCCTCCCCTACTCCTATTATTCCCCATCTTATCCCACCCAACTGCCCCATCCACTCTTCAAAATGGGTAATATTTACCATGGGGAGTAATCAAAGTCTGGCATATGAAGTTGAGGCAGGACCAAGACCCACCCCCCTTATTGATGCTAAAGAAGTTATCTCTCCATAGAGAATGGGATCCAAAAAGCAAGTTATTGCACTAGGAATTAAATTCTGGGGCCACTTCCAGTTGCCCCAAAGAGTGCCCTAGCCACAGAACTGTCATCCACATTCAGAGAGCCTAGTCTTGTCCTATGCAGTTTTCACAGCTGTCAGTCCAGGGTCAGTGAGCTCCAACCAGCCTGGATCAGCTGTCTCTTTGGGTTTCCCCATCATGATCTTAACCCCTTTGCCCCTGTAAAACCTCCTCTTTCTCTTCGATTGGATTCTAGGAGCTTGACACAGTGTTTAGCTGAAGGTCTCTGCATCTGCTTCCATCAGTTACTAGAGGAAGGTTCTGTGATGACAATCAGGGTAGTCTTCAATCTCATTACTGGGAAAGGCCAGTCCAGGCACCCTCTCTACTATTGTTGGAGTCTTAGTTGAGTTTATTCTTGTGGATCACTCAGCCTGCCCCTAAATGCTCGCAATTTACTCAGGAAACCTTATCTATTTCTCCGTCCCAAGAGCATCCATGCAAGTCTCTCAAGTCTCTCTTTTTACCTAACTTCTCAGGTTTGTGGATGATAGCCTAGTTATCTTTTTGTTATGAGTACTGTCCATTTATCAGTGAGTATATACCATGTTTGTCTTTCTGGGTCTGGTTACCTCAGTCAACACAGTATTTTCTAATACCATCCATTTGCCTGCAAGTTTTATAATGCCATGTTTTTACTGCTGAATAATACTCCATTTTGAAAATGTATCACATTTTCTTTATCCATTGAGGTATATCTAGGTTGTTTCCAGGTTCTGACTTTTAAGAATGATACTACTATGAACTTATTTGAACAAATGTTTTGTGATATGAATGTGTATTATTTGGGTATATGCCCAAAGCTGGTAATCTGGGTCTTGAGGTAGATTGACTCCCAATTTTCTGGGAAGCCACGATACTGATTTCCAAAGTTTGCACTCTGACAGCAATGAATGATTGTTCCTTACTCCAAATTCTCTCCAACATAAGCTGTCATCAATGTTTTGCTTTTAGTAATTCTGACAGGTGTAAGAAGTGATCTCAGGGTCATTTTGATTTGCACTGCCCTGATGACTAAGAATGCTGAACAATTGTTTAAGTGTATTTTAGTCATTTGAGATCCTTCTGTTGAGAATTCTCTGCTTAGGTCTGCACACCATTGTAAGACCCCGCACTTTTCAGTGGACATCCACACCCGACCCAGGCGCGCGCTTTCCCGAACTCGGGCCCATGAGAATGGAGGATTGTCCTGAGGGTTAAAAGAGACACACACAAAAAGAGACCTTTGCTCATTTACCAGAGTAAATGGCAACTTTATTAAACTCAAGTCAGGTATTTATACCAGCGGGCAACCAGGATCAAAAAAAGGCAAGGCCTCCTCCCAACAAAAGCAGGAAGGAGAATAAAGGCCCCAGTAAAGGAAAACTCCTCCCACCCAGAGGGGGCTGGGGAAACTGGCCTCTGTGGGAGTTTTTCCCCAGGCAGGTGGTCAAGGGTTTAAGGCAATGTCAGACAGGTTAGATGGGCCTTGGTGCCTGAGCTTCTTTGAGGCAGGTTGAGAAATTACCATTTTAAAGTAAAATAGATCCCTTAGGCTAATGTACCAGGCTGTAGCAGAACCAAGGACCAACTAGCAGGAAGTTTAGCTGGTTAGCGTAAACATTATTTGCATCCAGTATTTTGGCCTCAAGGATCAGGGAGGACAGGGTCCCACACACCATTTTTTAAATTGGATTGTTTGGTGTTTTTGATGTCTAGTTTCTTGAGTTAGTTATATATTTTGAAAATCTGTCAGATGTGGGATTGGTGAAGATATTTTTCCATTCTTTAGTCTGCCATTTTTATCTTATTTACCACATATTTTGCCTAACAGAAGCTTCTCAGTTTCAGTTGGTCCCATTTATTAATTTTTGCTTTCAGTGTCTGTGATACTAGTGTGATATTTAGGTGGTGGACTTTTGTACTATTGCCGTCAAGGCTACTTCCAACTCTTTCTTCTACCAGGGTCATTGTACCTGGATTGATGTTGAGGTCTTTGATCCACTTGTACTTGTGTCTTGTGCAGGGTGACAGACATGGATCTCTTTGCATTCTTCTACATATTGACATAGAGTAATGCCAGCATCATTTGTTGAAGATGTTTTCTTTTCTGCATTGTACAGTTTTAGCTTCTTTGAAAAATTTCTGGTGTTCATCAGTTTGTGGATTAATGTCCAGGTCTTTGAATTGATTCCATGTATCTGTTTTTATTCCAATACCAAGCTGCTTTTGTTACTACTGCTCTACATTAAAGTTTGAAGTAAGGAATGGTGTTGCATCTAAATATTCCTTTATTGTACAGGATTTCTTTTGCTATCCTGGAGCTGTTTTTTCCATTCAAAGTTGAGTATCCTCTTTTGAGGTATGTGCAGAATTGTGATGAGATATTGATGGGATTGCATTGAATCTGTTGGTTTCTTTTTGTAAGGTTGTCATTTTTACTATGTTGATCCTCATGCAGGAGCATGGAGATCTTTTCATTTTCTGATATCATCATCACTTTCTTTCTTCAGAGATTTAAAGATCTTGTCATATAGGTCTTTCATTTGTTTAGTTGGTTACCCCAAGATATTTTTTGTTATTTGTGACTATTGTAAAGGGTGATGTTGCCATGATTTTTTTATCCCATTTATGATTTGTGTATAGGAGGGCTACTGGTTTAGTTTTCAGTCAATATTGTATCTCTCAATGTTGATGAAGGTTTTATGGGCTGTAGGACTTCCCTGGTAGAATTTTGGGGTCACTTGTGTATACTATCATATCATCCACAGATAGCAAAAGTTTGACTTCTTTTCCAACTTGTCTCATAAGTTTGTGTATGTTGTGCCTTCATATTTATTGTAATAGATAAATATTTAATTTCTTTTTTTTACTTGACACAGTGATTATTCACTTGTGTGTTTCCATGAGTTGTAGTCTCTCTGCACATTGTGTTATTGTTGAATTCTATCTTTAAGCCATAGTAATCCAATAAAATACAGTGGATTATTCCAATTTTTGTATCCACTGAGATTTTCTTTGTGATCAAGTATGTGTTCAGTTTTAGAGAAGCTTTTCACAACATGCTACAAAGAAGGTGTATTCTTTTGTGTTTGTGTGAAAAGTTCTATATATGTCTGTTAAGTCCATTTGAGTTATAAAGCTGTTAGTTCCCTTATTTGTTTGCTAAGAATCTTTCTAACAAACCTCTCTGGTGGGGAGAGTGGGGTATTGAAGCGTTTCACTATCATTGCCTTTGGTCTGGTGTGTGCTTTAAGCTTTAAGAATGTTTTTTTTTTCCCAAATGTGGATGCCCTTTTAGTTGGAAAATAAATTTTCAGAATTGATACCTCATATTGACAGATTTTCCTGTGACAAATATAAATATAAATATGTAATATCCTTCCCAATCTCTTTTGACTAATTTTAGTTTAATGTCTATTTTATTAGATGTAACATGAGGGGGCCTGCTTGTTGGGGTATCTATCCCACCCGGAAACCCACAACTGGCAAACTCCAAAGAAAATCACACAGAGGACTCCAGAAAATTATAAACTGATTGGCCAATTAGCTAAGGCTACTTATTAGCTCTTATAACTTCTGTTAGCCCATTATTTTTATCAATGTTAGCCACACGGCTCAGTATCTCATGGCAAAGAGCTGGTGCTAATTTTTTGGAAGAAATTAATGGTAACTATTTCAAAAGTGATAGACTTAACCTCCTAAAGAAAACTTCTTGGAAAGAGTTATCCTGCATATTGAAACTGCTGAATTTATACAAGATGACACAGAGCTGACTTCATTGTTTATCCAGGTACAAGACATTATCAGGAATAGGCTTATTCCGATGTACATAACACACATATGGTCCCATATGGGTCTGCCTAGTCCTCTAGCACAAAGTAACACTGAAATCGATCAATTATTGATTGGAAGCATGTTGCAGGCCTCAGAATTTCATAAAAAAACATCATGTCAATAGTAAAAGCTTAAAGAAAAAGTTTTCCATTACATGGCAACAAGCTAAGGATATTATAAAGAGATGTCCTACTTGTTCTTTCTATAATCAAACACTGTGACTTGCAGGGAGTAACCCAAAGGGTACTCAAAGAAATTAAATCTGGCAAATGGATGTGTTCCACTTTATGGAATTTTGTACATTAAAAGATGTACCCCACACCATAGACATGTATTCAGGTTTTCAATGGGCAACTGCCCAGAGCTCAGAAAAGGCTGATTTGGTAATCACACATTTATTGGAAGTTATGGCCATCATGGGTATACCTGAACAAATAAAGGCAGACAATGGTCCAGCATATGTATCTAAGAAAATGAAATGCTTTTTGATTATTATAATATAAAACACATTACAGGTATACCAAATAATCCTACAGGTCAGGTAGTTATAGAAAGATCAAATCGTACTATAAAGGGTATGCTAAACAAACAGAAAGGGACTGAAAATACCCCCAGAAATAGATTGCATAATGCTTTATTAACCTTGAATTTTCTTAATGCTAATGAGAAAGGAACAACAGTGGCAGAAAGACACTGGATAACGGAAAAGTCTGCTGAACTAAATCAACCAGTTTATTTCAAAGATGTGCTGACCTCTCAATGGAAGCCAGGAGATGTGCTACGTTGGGGAAGGGGTTTTGCTCTTGTTTCCACAGGAGAAGAAAAATTGTGGATACCATCAAAATTAATAAAGTTTCGATTTGAAGAGGAGAAACCTCTTGGAAAGGAAAAATGACAGTTCATCGACAATGATGATAATCATACAGGTGGTAAGAAAAACATATAGAATGGGGGCAAGGTTCTTTTCTTATCTCTGCAGGAAAACACTCATCTTTAAAAAAATTCAAGAGACCCTGGATGTTTGAATACTGACAGATGGAAAAATAACTACCCAATAGCGACTAACAAGAAAACTGAATAGGTTCTGGAAGTAAGATATACTAAATTAAATTTCTAAATTTATAGAGCTGGTTTTGGAGTTGGACTCTGGCTCAGTTCCTCTCTTATTGCAAGCCTGTTATTAAGAGAGTTTCTGGAGTTTCTGTCTCATGTCAATAGCCATAATATAGGACAGAAAGAAATATGAGTTTAGAAAACATCTTTGCTTTTCTTCACATCTATCATACCTTTCATTGAATATATCTATCATGCCTTTCATTGAATATATGTATGTCTGTATATGTCTATATAATTAATGATTTCCACAATGAACAATGAGTTTTTCCTGTAATGATATTTGATGTTTCCATGAAGAAGATGGGGCCCTATAACAAAATCTCCACCTGGTTCATATGATGTCATGATGCTGACAGCGCTACTACAAGACCTGATTTGAGTACCAGCTGCACAAGACTATTCCAACTTAGTTAGCTGAAATGGAGCACTTCTTTCCCAACATTCTGGCCAGATCTCCAAAAAATAATCAGAGACTATTTGAAATTTTAAAAGAGAATGATCTTGAAATTTAACCATCATTTTACTTTCACAGGATTCCCCAGAAAGAACGTTCCCACCATGACAGCTGAGAGTAATTCTAAGAGGACGACATTCCCTCTTCCAGTAAAGTTTGTCCTTGGGTTTAGGGACATCATTTAGGGGTTGATTATAATTAGTATATGATTGAGTGTTGGGGGAGGAATTTTAAAAGCTCAGGGATTTTTTTGGGAAAAAAAAGGATAATTGGATGATGGGATAATAGATTGGTACTTGTGAGTTATTATTTTTAGACAAATATATTGATATTGATTCTTGTATATTGATACTAAGTTAAATTATATTGACTATTGTATGCATGCATGCTTCTACCTGTTTAAAGCATTTTTATGTATTGATATATTGTATTGATATGTGTATATTTACCATATTGCATTGTACATTTTTACCTCTGATTAAGATACTTATATATTGTTTATGTATTTATATATATATATATATATATATATATATATATATATATATTTACCATATTGCAATGTATATTTGTACATTATTTAATTTACATCTGGAGGTCATATTGTCCTCATTTATTGCACAGTTGTTTATTGTCTTAGTCTTTAAGTTAGATAGGTATTGAGAATTATATAAATCAATGGTCATATATGTTTGTAGTTTATAATTAGACTAATCAGGTTCTTTAGATACATAGAGATTATGTTCAGTATAGATAGATAATCTTCAACCTCTTCAAAGAGCTATAGAAAATGGACTTTAATCTAACACAGAGTTCTGTGGTAGTGAGATACAATCGCTCCGGGCAACACTGATCTATTCCTGAGAGAATGTTGAGCACCAAAGATGCTCTACCTGGAGCCTTTCTTCTTGGCAGAACTGGCCTTTGGGTAAAGCAATGACCATACCTCAACTATTGACAGAGATACAGAGTCTCAGTAAATGCATAAAACAGGACTGTCATATCCTGCCAAGACAGGGTAAGATACTTTTGAAAAGTTTTTTGCCTTTGAAAATGGTATGTCAGTTACGTTAGGCCTTAGTTAAAGTTGGTTGCTTCAATGCTGCAACCAGGTAGCCAGTTGTCTGTGATTTGTTGCATGTTTTTAAAGTTGTTTGATTGCACTTACTTATTACTCAGGTAACGTTATTTCACTTCTCAGCTCATCAATGAAGTTGAAGACTAGAAATATAGTTACTTTCCTCTCTTGACTTGGTCAAGTTATTTATTATACAAGACTTAAACGAGTTGGAATAGGATATTAGTACTTATTGTATATAATTTCCAAAGAAAGAAAGGGGAAATGCTTTGGGATATTGCTCACATATACTAAAGGTTTGTCACTTATACTGGTTTAATAAAGCACTGAAAGACCAGTAGTCGGGCAGGAAGTATAGGCAGTAAAACAAGACTAGGAGAATTCTGAGAAGATGAAAGACAGAGCGTCAGTCACTAACAAGATGTAAAGGAAGCAAATTAAAAATGCCTTACTGAGAAAAGGTACCAAGCCATGTGAATAAATATAAATATGAATTATGGATTAATTTAAGTTGTAAGAGCTAAATAATAATAAGCCTGATCTTATAGGTCAAACGGCTTATAAATAATATAAAATTCTGTGGTTCTTGGAACCACAGAATCAGGCAAAACAGAAAGTTGCATCTACATTTGTGTTCTCTTAGTGTATAAAAACTACCTCTACGAGACTTCTTGGACTTCAGAGTCTCCATTGAGAAGTCAGGCATAATTCTGAGAGGTCTGCCTTTATTTGTTACCTGACCTTCTTCTTTTTCAGCTCTTAATATTCTTGCTTTATTCTTTATTTCTTTATTTCATATGTTTAGTGTTTCAGTTAATATGTGTTGAGGATATTTGTTTTGGCTCAGAGTATTTGGTGTTATTCAACTACTATGTTCCTTCATAGATATGCCTTTTTAGGTTGGGAATATTTTCCTCGATGGTTTTGTTGAATATATTTTCTGTGACTTTGAGCTAGACAGAGGTCTGATTTTCCTGTTGCTTTTATTCTTAGGCTTGGTCTTTTCATGGTCTTGTAGATATTCTGGGTGTTTTGTATTAAGAATTTGTGTTTTCTTACTGATAAATCTATCTCTTGTATTCTGTTGGTTAAACTTGCATCTCTGGTTCCTGACCCTATACCTCAATTTTTCATTTCCAGAATTTGCTCCGTTTGTATTTCTTTTAATGATCCTATTTCAATTATAGAGTATTAAACTGTTTCTTTCACCTGCTGAATTGTTTTTTTCTTGACTTTCCTGACCTTCTTTATGGGATTATTAATTTCTTTCATTTTTGTTTGTTATTTCCTCTATTTGTATAAGGAAATTATTCAGTTTCATTTATTTATTTATTTATTTATTTTATAAAATTTCCACTTCCTCCTCTCCTTTCAATGCACACCCACTCCTCCCACTTTCTCTCCTCCTCTCTCTCCAGTCCTAAGGGCAGTCCCAGTTTCCTGCCCTGTGGGAAGTTCAAGGTCCTCTCGGCTCCCTCCAGGCCTTGGATGGTGAGCATCCAAACAGATGAGGCTCCCACAAGGCCAGTCCATGCAGTACAATCAAAACTCAGTGCCATTGTCCTTGGCTTCTCAGTTCATTTTCTTTTAAAGTGTCTCTATATCTTTATCAAGTATCCAGATTGGTAATTATACGTACCTATGATGATTATTCCTACAATTGGTGTAGGTGAAGGCTGTGCCTCTGGGTGTCCTCTGAAGCCACTGGGGTGGGTGGTGAGGTCTATAGTAGCCTTGCCTGCTCTCAGGCTGTTAGGGCTCTTCCTCCAATTGGTGTATGTGGGGGCTGTTCCTTCAGAGTCCTCTGCTGTGACTGAGGATAGTGGTGGAATAACCTCATCCTCTAATTGGTGCAGGTTGTGTTTGTGACTCTCTGTGGTGCTCTGATTCTACTTTTCCTCCAGTGAGTGTAGGTGGGGGGCTCTGATTCCAGGACCCTGTGATGCAGCTTAAGATGGTGGTAGAGTGACTTGGGCACAGGAGACTTTTCTGTTGATGAGGTACAATTTTAAGTTGGGTGAGAGAGGGGCAGAAGAAGTGCCACATGACCTAGGCACTAGAGAGCTGGGCTGTCCAACCAGGAGAGTGAGTGGGACTGTCCAGCCAGAAAAACAGACAATTCCCTCTTCCTTCAGTCAGTGTAGATGGAGGCTGTGTTTCTGGGGCTCTCTTGATGCAGCTGTGCATCGGGCGGGGGGGGGGGGGGGGGGGGGAAATGGCCTGGACACAGGAGAACTGCCTGCTGACTCACTACTTATGATGGTAAATCAGAAGTCAATGCTTTACCCTGTGCAATAAGCAAAGCTGAAAATGCAGAGAACCAAAACATTCTTTAAGTTGTATCATCCTGCTTCCTGTTTATCAAGAAACCAACCAAACAATCAGTGTAACACACTAACTCAAAAACCCAGTGAATATTTCCATCACTTAAAAAGTAATTCATATTAAAATAGATTGGGAAGATAAAATGGGATTTTGTAATTATAAAAAAGTTTCTACATAGTCCTGGAAAGATGGCTCAGGTAGAAAAATATTTGTGCTGAAATTTTAAGGGCCTAATTTCAAATCCTTATTACCAATAATGATGCTGTTTTGTGGTCTGCCTGCAATTTCAGGGAATTTTCAGGGAATTCCTGGAAAAAGATGAATACCTAAACTGGCATAAAAGGTAAGTCTTGTTTCAACTGAAACTAACAGGGTGGGGAAATCTAAGTAACACACAAGACCAGAGGATAAAGACCAGAGACCAAGGCCAGATCAACTGTCAAGAACAGTTTCGTGAAGAACGTGACTCAAAGGGGTAATGCTCACATGACACTTCAGATGCTAGATCCAAGTACAGGAAACCACAGGTCTCTCTGCTCTATTTATCAGCCTTCCTCAAGCACCAATATCATTGTTTTCTCCTGGCTACAGAAGTCTTTCATGTAGATGGCTGACTAAGTGGACACTTCACCTCACCATAGACCAGCTTGCCACCTCCCATATGAAAAATGGAAAATAGGTAAGAGGTTTTTTGAAACCTTTCTCCCAAAGATTTTATCTCTTTTTCTTAGTCTGTGATCATATAACTACATCTGGAGGTGGAGAATCCAAAAAGCCTAGGCGTTTCTTAAGAAAAAAGCCTAGGTGTTTCTTAAGAATCAAGAGTTACAAATGCTACTTTTTAGCATTGTGCATTAGCAGACATGACTTCAGGAGATTGGAATCCTATGAGGTAAGGCAGGGCCCACTTCTTTAATTTCTCCTCATTCTTCTCTCATCTCAACTATTCAAATATTCTGTTATTGTGAGAATTATGCCACATTCCTCTACTTGGCAAGCCATATACTTGCAGGCACCCTCTATATAAACATAGTTTTCTCAGTAACTCAGCCACCTGTGTTTCCGGAAATGGGAAATTTCTTTTTATGTGTGTAGAAATGCAGCTCTGTAGGAAACAGATGGTCTAAAACTGAGTGACTAAAAAGAACAAAATTAGTATAGTTTAATGATAATATACAGATTATGGAAAATTAAACATGATGTTAAACCAAACCCCAACCCAAGGAGAATACATGGAGTACGTAGATGTACCAAAAGCAATAATCATCTGAACCAAGTGTTGGGTTCTACTGTGGATGCAGGTGTAGTTGTGCTAATTCAGATATATAACTAAGCTACTACTTTTTTATCTGAAAATTTTATTTCTTTGCACAATGTACTCTTACTATCCTCCCCTCTTTTTCCTCCATCTGATCCATTTTAACTTCCTTCTCCATAGCTACTAGACCCTTTCCCAGACTGATCACTTTTAGTCATGTCTGTAGTATAGCAAAAGGCAAGAGATATGTACTTAATGTTTCATACCTGGAAGGGTGAGCAGTTTGATTGGAAATTGATTGCTCTCAGGACATTAAATACAATTTTCCATGGCCTCCTAGTTTTAGATAGTTTCACAGAAGTGTGCTATTTCTATGGCAAATATGAGATTCATACACTTTACCACACACACACACACACACACACACACAACAATCCCAATCAAAACTGCAGTTGAAACTATCAAAGACTCTCAAGAAATACAGAAGAAAAGTGCCCAGACAAACAATTACAAGACAAAAAACTTTCAAGTTTGCCATATTGAACTAGCTTTGTTTTGATCATCTACTGATGGGTATGAGGCATGCCCTTAACTGTTATTTGTGTACCAACAAGATTTTATTGAAGAAAATTAGTATTTCTGTTGCTATCTGTTAATAATTAGAGATAACAACTAGGTTAGGAATGAGGACTAGTGTCCACTTCTTTTAGTGCTGGGATCCCGTCTGTCTAATAATTGTACGGCGCTGTTCATGCTGCCACAGTCTCTATGAGTTGATATGTGCATCTGTCCTGTAATGTTAAGAAACCATTTCTCTGGTGTCCTCCATCCTCACTGACTTCCACATTCTTTCCATCTACTCTTCCACAACATTTCAGGAGATAGATATGATGGAAAATTTTCTTAAAGAACCTAGTATTTCAAGGTCTCTCATTTTCATCACATTATTCAGTTTGGATCACTATTTTTGTTCCCATGTACTTCAGGAAGATGATTCAATACTAATTTCTGACCAAAACACCCATCTAGCTATGAGTCAGAATGTTGATAAGAGTCATTTTATTGCTAAATTTGTAGCAGAGTATGAGTATTTGTTTCTCCTTAGTTCATGGTCTATCCAGTCCCGGGTAGATTCCATCTCATGGAATGGCCTTCATTCCATTCAGATATTAGCTGATTAACATTTGAGACCTTATTGCATTAGTGTATTATGCATGACAAGTCACTCAAGTAGAGCAAAGTACGTATAGCTATATTGGTGTTCACTTTTCTCCTCAGGTAGTATACAGATTATCTTCCAGTACCATGAGCATAAGTCAGTAAAAGTGAAGGTTTTAGGTTGGCATCAGCTTCACTTCTTCACTTGAATAAGTTATATAGGTGTTTTCTTCAGAAATAAGACCTTATCATCAGTTTATGAAGAGCAATAAAAATTTAGAAAAAGTCCATTTATTTGAGAGTCTCCAATGTGTTTCCTTTTGCCAACACTTCAATTAGGCATAACCCATTCTTGGCACTGAAGTTTTAATTTAATGGTAAGAGATGACAAGTAGTGTCTTTTTCTTCCATGTTATTTGCTGATTCCATTGAGATTTCTAAAATATATGTATATATTTTAAGAAGTATCTACTATAGCAGGTTTCCATTTGAGCCTTCATATGATGCAGATTTAGCTGTCTCTCCTCATATTTCCTCCCTTACCTCTCATCTTAATGATCTGTTTCCTCCTTATGCATATGAATCCATTAGTTTGCCTTCTATTTTTCTCACTAGAGGAATTATTTCTCTCCTCACTTAACCCACACTCTGTACCTAGCCTCTGTGGTTATACATATTATAGCCCATTTATCAAATACTTAGCATCTAACACCCCATATAAGAGGATTCACATGATATTGGTGGTTTTGGCTCTGATTGCCTCACTTGGAATAATTTTCTCTAGCACTGTTTATTTTCCTGTGATTTTCATGATTTTATTTATGCATCAGTCTAAGCAAGAGCAGTTTTCCCCAAATGACTATCCTAATCGATAAGGAGCATCTTCGATGCCCATCTTAATCTTGAAGTAGATTGGTGCTGCCAGGAGCAGATGAATATCATTGTCATGAAAAGCCTTAAGTTATTAAAACTTTTTAAATGCTATATTCTGTAGTCTTTGAAAGATATGAAGAATGTCTATCTGAAATATATCTCTATATATCTAGAAAGTCTAACTAGTATGACTATAGGCTTGACTATTATCGATGAATATCCATTAACAACCTATATTTCCTAATTATACATTGCATTTTTAAATGAACTACACAATCACAATACCTTAATCAAGAGCAGAAATATACATACAACAAGATTGACCTTAAATTTATATCAATAAAGGAAAATCCATACCAATACCAATATCAGATCCCCCTTTAAATGTAAAAGAACATTTACAAACAATATTTGAGAATATGGGTATAGTTTTTATCTCTTTTAACTTCTTCCTATTATATGGGGGAACTATTAATCAGGTTCATTATGGTATATCATGTGTGCTAGGTTTATCTCAGTCAGCTGTTGAGTGATGTATTTTTTTGAGGGTGTTTACAGCAACTTTTCAGGAGGCCATGGTCTATCATACCATATTGATCTAAAAACAATACACAGGGTCTCATCTTCAGTGAAAAAAAAGAAGAACCTCTTTTTCAAAGTACCATATCCTTAGACCCTAATTCTGAAGTCATAATACTTTTATAATATACATGGTGGTTTAGCTTAGCAACACAAACAATGAAAAGTCTCTTTGTACTTAGCTTTTTCACAGTCAAAAAATTCAAAGAAAACAAGACAATATACAGAATCCAGAGTCTCTGTCAATTTTCCATTTTTTGTGGCTTATTTTTCTTTACTTTTTAAGATCTATGAGTGTTTGTACTCTGTCCCTTTAAAGACTTTACCCTTTATTTTTAATTATTAACTTTTTTATGAGTTAGAGGTCATGCTTGTGGCACAGCCCTGAAAGCCGGTATTTTAAAACCTCTGCATCATTTTACTTTTACTGATGAATTAGGAAAATCATTCTAGGAGCTGTGGCAAGTAGCCAGCAAACAGCAAGAAGATGTGTTAAATTCTGTATTTGTGTCTAGAATTAATTCTAAAGTCGTGTCAGGTTTGACATGGTGTCAATTTACCTGGCTGGAATGCCAATCTGTTGTAGGGAGTGTGGGTTCCTTTGTTCCCTCCCAACTGCCTAGCTAGCTTACATCTGAAATAATCACACAGAAACTGTATTCATTTAAACACTGCTTGGCCCAAGAGCTCTAACTTTTTATTGGCTAATTTTTAAATCTTAATTTAACCCATTATCACTACTCTGTGTATTACCACATAACTGTGGCTTACCGGCAAGATTTTAACCAGCATCTGTCCCAGGCAAGAGATTCATGGTGTTCTCCCTGATTCTTCTTCCCAGCATTCAGTTCTGTCTACCCCACCTACCTAAGTTTTGCCCTATTAAAAGGCTAAGGGATTTTCTTTATTCAACCAATGAAAGCAACACATAAACAGAAGACCCTCCTACATAAGATCTCCACAGTCACAATTACCCCAAGATATTTTATTTTTTGAGAGTATGTGAAAGATTGTATTTTCCTGATTTCTTTCTTGGTCCATTTGCTATTTGTATATAGAAGTGCTACTGATAATCATGAGTTAATTTTATATTGAGATACTTTGCAGAAATTGTCAGCATAAAAAGGTTTCTGGTAGAATTTTTAGAGTAATGTAGATGTTTTGGAAAAGAATGGCACCATTAGGCTCATATATTTGAATTCTAGGTTGTCAGGGAATGTCACTACTTAAGCAGGATTAGAAGGCTTGGCTTTGTTGGAGGAAGTTTGTCAGTGAGGGTAGACTTTGAAGTTTCAAAAACTCAACTTAGGCAAGTATCTCTCTCTTCCTACTGCCTGTGGATCAAAATGTAAAACTCTGAGTGACTTTTCCAGCATCATGTCTACTTGTTTGCTGCTATTCTATAGCCATGATAAAAAAGGACTAAACCTCTCAAACTGTAAGCAAACCCCAATTAAATGTTTTCCTTTGGTCATTGTCTCTTTAAAGTAATAGAACTCTGAGAAAAACAGTCATTTATGAAAACTTTTCTCTCATTTGAAAATAAAGACATTTTGATGTTTCTTTCAAATTTGTTTTTTCTTCAGGCAATTCTGTTGTCTTATTTCTCCAGCTGAAATTTGAAATACTATATTGAATATGTATGAAAAGAGTGCATAATGTAGTCTTATTTCTTAATTTTGTGGAAATGTTTTGGGTTTCTCTCTGTTCTAGTGCATATTTAGTGTGAGCTTTCTTACTGTAAGTTGTATTATTTTGAGGAATAACTCTTGTGTTTCTAGTCTCTCTAGGATATATTATGAAGGGTACTAGATTTTAAAAAACTTTTTATGCCTCTAGGGAGATGGTCATGTGGTATATTCCTCCCTATTTTGTTTATGTGGCAGATGCATTTCTTATTTTTAAATATTGAACTATTCTTTTATCACTGGAATGAAGACTACTTGATCACCATGGATGTTATTTTTTATTTATTCTTTTTTATTTATTCTTAAATGTGACTTCTGAGCATTTTGTTGAATATTTCTGCATCTTTGTTCACAAATAAAATTAGTCTGTAAAGTTCTTTCTTTTAGTGTCTTTGTGTGCTTTGTATATCATTGTTACTGTATCCTCATACAAAGAATTAGATAATGTTCATTCTGTTTCTGCTGAGGCATAGTGGCATTATTTCTTGAAAATCTCATATAATTCTTTGCTGTATCTCTCATGCCATTAGTTTTCTTTTAGTTTGGAAGCAATTATTTACTTCTTCTATTGTAGGAGCTATTGATCTCTTTAAGTAACTTCTCTGATCATAATTTACCTATGGTAAGGGTAAATATAGAGATAATTTCTATTTCTTTGAGTTTTCCATTTTGGTGGAGTATGCATTTTTTTAAGTATGTCCTTATGATTGTGTGTATTTCCTGATGTCTGTAGTGATGCTCCCAGTTTGTGCCTAATTTTGTGAATTTGGATATTCTGTCTTTGCTGTTTAGTTAATTTGGCTAATGGTTTATCAATTTCATTGAATTTTCTTTAAGTATCAGGTCTCCATTTCATTGGATCTTCTATTGTTTTATTTTATATTTTATATTTCAGCTCAAAGCTTGATTATTTGCCATCCACTTGTTACCTGCTTTACTTCTTCCCTTTTCCTTAGAGCTTTCACTTAAGGTTCTGATATGTGATCCCTCTGATTTTAATGTAGGTATTTACTTCAATGAAGTTGTCCCTTAGAAGAACCTCCATCATCCCTCATAATTTTGGAATGTTGTATCTGCAGTTTCATTCAGTTCTAGAAAGTTTTTATTTCTTAATTTCTCTCTTGAATCACTTCTCATTCAATAGTGCATTGTTCAGTTTCTACGAGTTTATAAACTTTCCATTGTTCATATTCAGTTTTAATCCATAGTTGTCAGAGAGAATACATGGTATTATTTCAATTCTCTTGTATCTGTTGAGACTTGCTTTATGTATGTAGCCAATTTTGTTTCTCTTATGTACTTGTATATTCTTGTGTTTGATGGATAAGTGTATAGAATTGCCTTAGCCTCCTGGTGGCTTTCTACTTTGACAAGTATGTAGCATCCTTTCTTATAGCTTCTGTTTAGTTTTGGTTTCAAGACTATTTTGCCAGATATTAAACTGTCTACACCTGCTTGTTTCTTGGGTCTATTGGATTAGAATATCTTCTTCCAATTTTTACCCTAAACTGATGTATAACTTTTATAATATTGTATGTTTCTTGGATGCAGTAGCAGGACTGTTTCTGTTTTTGAATTCAATCTGTTAGTCTATGTTTTGAAAATTGAGAACATTGATGTTGAGAGCTATTAATGAGCAATGTTTATTTATTCTTACTATTTTGTTGCTATGGTGTGGGTCCTCCTCCATTTGTATTTAATTATCTGGGTCTTTGTGTTTGCCTTGTTGTGCTTAACATCTTCAGATTGTAGTTTTCCTTCTACCATCTTCTGTAGAGCTGAAGTAGGAAGATAATGATGATGTCTGGTTTAATCATGGGATTCTTTTTCTCCATCTATTATGGTTGCACATTTTCACAGTATAGTAGTGTGTACTGACAACTGTGGTCTCTTAAGAGTTTGAAAAATATTCATCCAGGACTCTTAAGAGTTTGAAAAATATTCATCCAGGCTTTTAGCATTTCCTTTGAAAAATCAGGTGTTTTTCTAATGTTTCTGTTCATAAACAATGTTTGCTTGTTTTGTTGTTATTGTTCCCTAGCAAATTTTGAATATTCTTTCTTTACTGTGTTAATTTTTTTACTGCTTGTATCTTGACAGACTCTTCCCATTTTAGGTTATGGAAATTTTCTACTAGGATTTTGTAGGAGATATTTAATGTTCCATTGACCTAATTGTTTTCCTTCCTAATTCCTATTATTCTTAGTTTTGGTGTTTTCATAGTGCCCAAGGTTTTCTGGAGGTTTTCTGCCTGAATTTTTCTTAGGCTTAAATTTTTTTTGACTTTTGTCTCCATGTGTTCTACTTTATCTTTGATGCCTGGGATTCTCTCTTCCTTGTCTTATAATCTGTTAGTGAGGCTTACCTCAGAGGGTTTTCTTTGATTCCCTAAATTTTTCATTTACAGATTTACTTCGTTTTGGGTTGTCTTTAGTGATTCTATTTCTACTTTCATATCCTCAATTATTTTTATAGTGACATTTTGTTTTGGTTATAGACTTCATTAAGATATTTATTCTTATCACCTTTCATGTCCTTAAATATATTCATGATGGCTATTTTGAGGATTTTTTTAAATACTTCAACTATATTGAATTTCTTAAACTCACTGTCATAGGATTGCAACGTTTTGGTGCAGAGATATTATTGTAACTGTTAATGTTTGTGTATTTGTGCTAGTGACTTTGTGTCTAGGTTTGGGATGGGAGCAATTCAATGTGTGGATACTCTATTTTGTCTTTGTTGAATGAGTATTTCATTCTTTAATTCCTTTTGAACTCTTAACAATGTGGTGACTATGGACAGCCTCTGTGTTCCAGGAACATCTGGTAATTGGTGTACTGGGTAATATTGATGTCTAGGCATTGAGACTAACATTGATGAATGAATATGGGACACGTGGGGCAGGAGAGGGTCCTAGAAAAGGCGACAACCGGGTATGTTCAGAGGTTCATCAGAGTCCCTAGAAAGTATTCTTTCTGCATTCAAATGTATTCAAAGATATTTTCAACCAAATCTTTTGTATATATAATCACTCCCCTCAGAAAACAGAAGACAGGAAAAAAAAATGGTAACTGGCATCTTCCATACAGACTCATTAGAACTATGTAGGGATGTCTAGGATTAACAATGAGGTATGTATTACCTCAGAAAGTGTAGTTACAAGGATTGATTGGATGAAGAGAAGTTAAAAAAATTCAAAATTGACTCTAGCAACCATGTTTGTGGATACAGCCCACAGAAAAGGTAGTGTTCCATTCTTGGGCACTACTCTAGGGATTTATCTCAGTGTGTTTCATTGGTTTCTATGAACTTCTGCCAGGTATTTAATTCTCCTTATGTGGTGTCACTTCTGTTGAATGATTTTACTGCCTTGAAAATTCAGAAATCCTAGAGAATTAATTGAAGTGAAGAAATGGGAGTATGTAAGGATTTTTTTAAACTGTATGGGGTATGATTTATACATAGAAATAGAGACTTAAACAGAAGGAAAGCTTGTTAGTAGTTAACACATGTAGGGAGATGTTTACATGTGACTCAGGAATGCATCAACTTTCTCGTTTTAGAAGAAAAGAATCTGTGTTCCAGGTACTGACCACAGGGTCCAGTGGATAATTGCAAAACCCTTATCCACTTGCTGCAAATATTGTACTGTTGTCTAGTATCAAGAGAAGCTGAGTGAAGCACAATTAATAAAAGCTCAGGGTCAGAAATTGGGGTTAAACCTGAAGATCTGAAAAAAAAAAATCCAGCCAGTCCCTGGCTCTAACCTCTACCTCAATCTGAAAATGGGTATCTTGCCTTCATGAATCTCAGAATGAGCCTGTGTTCTGAAAGTTGTTTACTCCAATTTTATAATCCTCTCTGGGACTTGGATTTAAGGTGTGCACAATCATCATTAAAGGTATGCACCACCAAGGTTCTATGGCAACTAGTGTGCCTACTTTGATCAAAGGTGTATTATATGGCTACTGAGATTAAAGGTATGTGTTCCCATAATCTGATCTGTAAGGCTGACCAGTGGGACTGTTTTACTCTCAGATCTTCAGGCAGGCTTTATTTACTAAAATACAATTGAAATGCCACTACAGGTGAGCATTGAGATTATTTTACTGACATTAAATTCTAAAAATTATGATGCTGCAGAAGTCACATATTGATGGCAAACTGCAAGTATCTACAAGCCTCTTGTTGACAGTCACAGTCTAAATGTATATCAAGAATTTCCTAGAAACAACACACAGGTCACATTTTTCATAGCTGTGTAATGGGTACCTTTAGCGAAGGATGCAGGGGACTCAAGCTGTGAATGAGCTGATGCTGGACCTTGTGATTTCTGCAACATATTTGTACACTAAGTCTTAGATTCTCTGATGCACGTGTGCTGGAGGCTGCAGTTACAACCAGAAACACCAGACAAGTCTAGACCTTATACGACATTGATTTAACTAAAGGGACATGAAGAACACATGTTCACAAATTGAGATACAAACTCCATTTATCACAGTAAATGAAAGACAAAGTGACCTGAGAGAGGAAAGTTAACATTGTAGTTTTCCTTCCACTATTATCCAGTGACGATGAAGGACTGCAGAGCATGTGGCTGATGCTTCCACCTGACTTTAATCTCTGATAGATAATGCAACTTCTTTCCACTCGTATTCTTACAGTTTAGGGAGCCTTTAGCCATGTGGATAACTGACAGTTGTCTGTTCTGAATAAAGAAAGAGATCATGCACTGAGTTGTCTGTATTACTTGCACTTATTAATTTTTCCTTTTCTTGATTTTTTTCTGCTACTTGAATTTAGAATTTTGCTGCAACAAACCATTGTTTAAGAGTTCATTTTGGATTTGACTTGGTCATTTTTACTGAGATTGCTACCTCCAAGTTTAGTTGGTCATGGACCATGGAAATTGATGGAGAGGACTATTGTAGGACAAAGACCCTAATACAGAGCCATGTAAAAATGTTTGTGTCCTTGGAACATATCTTAAACCCTTTTGTGCTTCCTTCTCAATCCAAGTTCCCACTCTGTCCCCTTCTCTCATTCCCTCCACACACCTTTTCACCCACCCCCATCTAGTCCACAGATAAGGTAAGTCACGTTGCTTTGGGGAAGGTCCAAGGCCCTCCCTACTATATCTAGGCTGAGTAAGGTATACATCCAAAGGGAATAGGATCCCAAAAAGTCAGTACACACCGTAGGGATAAATCATGGTGCCACTACAAGTGGTTCCTCAGTCTCCCCCAACCATGCAACTATCAACCACATTCAGAGGGACTAGTTTGTTCCTATGCTTGTTCCTTCCCAGTACGGCTGGAGTTGCTAAGCTCCTATTAGCTCAGGTAAACTGTTTCAGTGGGAAAACCCATCATGATCTTGTTCTCTTTCCTCATATTCTCATTCCTCCAACTCTTCAGCTGGACATGGGAGCTCAGTCCAGTGTTACGATGTGGGTCTCAGCCTCTGTTAACCATCAGGTGCTGGGTTAAGGCTCTATGGTGATATTTAAGATAATCATAAGTCTGACTACAGGGCAAGTCAAGATCAGACCCCCCATCCTATGTTACTTAGGGTCTTAGGCAGGGTCATCCTTGTGGATTCCTGGGAAATACTCTAGAGCCAAGTTTCTGCTGACCCTTTAATGCTTCCCTCAATCAAGATAGCTCTCTCCTTGCTCTCATCTCTGTCCTTCCTCCATCTCGACTATCCCATTCCCTCAAGTTCTCCTCAAACCTCCCCTCTTTTCTCCTCTTTCCCTCCTACCTTCACTTCTTCCTCCCACACACACATGCATGCTCCCAATTTTGTCAGGTGATCTTGTCTGTTTCCAATTTCCATGTGGGCCTTTATATGTTTTTCTTTGGGTTTACCTTATTACTTAACTTCTCTAGGATCATGAACTATAGGCTCAATGTCATTTGTTTATAGCCTGTATCCATTTATGAGTGAGTCCATATAATATTCATCTTTTGAGGTCTAAGTTACCTCACTCAGGATAGTGTTTTCTAATTCCATCCATTTGCATGCAAAATTCAAGATGCCATTGTTTTTTTACTGCTGAGTAGTATTCTAATGTGTAAATGTACCACAATTTCTTTATCCATTCTTCAGTTGAGGGGCATCTATGATGTTTCAATGTTCTAGCTATTACAAATAAAGCTAGTAACATAGCTGAACAAATGTTTTTGCAGTATGATTGAGCATCTTTTGGGTATATGCCCAAGAGTGACATTGTTGGATCCTGAGGTAACTTAGATTGTGCTTGAACTCATAGAACTCTCCATAGCCCTCCTCTATTGTCTGATATTTCTTGTTTTCCTTGTTCTACAAATTTCTTTTCTTCATTAAGGGGGTGGGAGGATCAGTTAACCTCAAATCAGTGCCTAAATTTGGGCTGAAACACTTTAAGGCCATAAATATCATCTCTTTTATATATTCCTGGATTTGAGATCACGAAGTTCATCATTAGTCATCTTGCAGCATAAGTCATTATTTCAAACACACTAGAATTTTCCAATGACAGAAAGCTCAGCAATAAAATTTTCTTCCTTTTCTATAGGTGTTTAATATTAACTTGCTTTAAATTTATGCAAAACATTTACTATCAATTTGAATCTACTCTTGGATCTATGATTAATTTATTCATTTGTTCAGTGTAAAGTCTTGATTCCCCACTGTCTCAACAGAGAGATGTATAATTGTGATATAGCAACCAACAACAGAAATATGCTTAATATCTTCAATGACTTCCTTGATTTCTAGTTTCAAATCTGAAATGGAGACTTATTAGCCTTTGTCTGTAGGTTTGCTTCTTTTCATACTGGTCTTAGCAAGATTTGTCATTTCCTTCATGACTCTCTCTCATGATTTCCATATTTTCTCATTTGGCAGCCTTCCCTGCCAGGACTGAGACTAGCTGCTGGTCATGCTTCTGGCTTCCAAATTCCTGTACCAGAAAGGAACCAGTTTTAGGACAGAAAGAATTTGGGCTTCATGGTTCTGTTTCTTTCTCACATGATCAGTTACCCTGAATGTCTCTATTGGACCACCGTCTACTCTTACATGAGTACAGGGCATGGGTTGTAGATAACCCAAAAACACAAATTGGATTCAAATTAATGCTTCATACATATTTCATTTGATAAATTATTTAATCTACTCAATCCTGTTTCTTCTCCTCATGAACCAGCTCAGTCATTACCACAGAGCAGGGTAGTCCTGGGAATCAGAGAGTGCACAGCATGTGCTCACGTCCTTTTATTTTCTGTTGCAGGAGCACTAGTGGTGATTTCCTAAGCATGGATTCCAACTTCTCAACATGGGAGACTACCATCACAGCACCAAATGGAAGCATCTACTCTTATTATTCACATTGTGAAATCATGGACCAAGTCATGCTTTATCTTTCCCTCATCTTTATCCTAGTTGGGATGGCAGGAAATGCCATTGTGTTGTGGATTCTGGGCTTCCAAATGCGCAGGAATGCCTTCTCTGTGTATATCCTCAACCTGGCTGTGGCTGACTTTCTTTTCCTGAGTTTTCAATTTGTAGATTGCTTGTTTTATGCCATTTACATCTTCTCCTTCATTTCCATCGACATGCCCTTGTTTCTTTTTGTTGTGCTAAGAGTTGCTTATCATTCTGGCCTGAGCATTCTCAGTGCCATTAATGTTGAGCGCTGCCTGTCTGTTTTGTGGCCCATCTGGTATCACTGCCAGCGCCCAAGGCTCACATCAGCTGTCACGTGTGCCTTGCTTTGGGCTCTCTCCCTGCTGTTGAATGTGCTACATGGGGAGGCATGTGGCTTACTTCTTAATAGCTTTTCATTTTTGTCATGTGATGCATTAATTTATATCTCAAATTATTGGACAATTGCTTTATTTGTGATTCTCTGTGGGTCCAGCCTCACCCTGCTGGTGAGGATCATCTGTGGCACACAGAGGATTCCTGTGACCAGGCTGTTTGTGATCATTGTACTCACAGTGCTGTTCTTCTTGATCTTTGGTCTCCCCTTGGGCATCTACTTTCTCCTCTACCAATGGCTTAAACATACGGATTATGCTAAAATTTGTGGTCTTCCTGCGCCAATACTTCTTCTATCCTGTGTTAACAGCTGTGCCAACCCGATCATTTACTTCTTCATTGGCTCCATCAGGCACCGCAGATTCCAGAGGAAGTCTCTGAAGCTGTTTCTTCAGAGAGCCTTGCAGGACACTCCTGAGGAGGAAGGTGGAGAGAGGGCCTGTTCAAGAGAGACTGAAGAACATGAAACACTGTAGTGCAGCGGCTGAGAGATGCTCTGATGAGACAGAAGCAGTTTTGAGAGAGAAGTTTTTTCCCATATGTGTGGGTTATTTTCACAACCTTGTTCAGTTTTTCACCTGACTTCAACCAGTTTTTAAAAAGAACAACCTTTTGTGTGGAAGTGGAGTGACCCAAAACTTTTTATGCAAGCACTGACTGCAGCATTTCTGGAGTTTCTTACACTGGGCCTCATCAAGTCCATTTAAAGGGGCTCCCTGTAAGTGCTCTGGGTATATGGATTGCTCCCACTGATGAGAAATCCCTACTTCATCATAAGGCATAAAATGTGCAGACATGGTTTACATTTCTTATGCACTGAAATTTATAGCAGTTAAATAACTGCTATAGTTTATTAAACTTTTTTCACAGCATTTTTCCTTGTTTCAAGAGTTAAACCTTACAATGCCAGTTCTTATTAATGTCTATAGGTTTTGAAGAATCTATGTAGCTATGATCTTTCTTACAAAAATTGTTTAGTAAACAAATATGCATTTTCAAGAGAACTCTATCTTAAATCTCTTCTCACCAAGTGGTTTCCTTGCCTTCAAATTCACTGTTCTGTCTTTTTCCACATTGGAAGAGTCTGGTCAGGTATTGTAATGAGATCTGTCAATCTCCATGCATATCTGAAGGGAGAGGGAGAATGTCATCTGAGGTTCCCTTCACAAGGCCTTGCTTAGCATTCCTTGGTCAATTCATTTCTCTTCCTCTCTTCTTTGCCATGATCTCCCTCTCCCTGAATGCCTAATTCTTTAAGACTAATTTCCAAAGAAGTTCTTTAGGACAAGTTCCCTTGAAATCAACCACGCTTCAAATTTATGTGGGCCATTAGCGGAGCCCACAGCTTTTATTTCTTGAATTATGCTTATTTTAGTAACATTTTTCTATAAAATGCTGTTCCAATTTTAAAGCTGAAGTATGTGATAATTTCAATTGAAGCATAATTAAGAGAGCATAGTATGGACATATAAAAGGGGGAAACCCAACAAATTTCCTTAAGCAATTGTGAGTAGAGGACTGAGAATCAATAAAGGACCAGAAGGTCTCTTACTCTGCTTATTCCATTACCTATTCAGTCATAACTCTTTGGATCAGAGGTCAGTACTATACAAATTTCTATCCTGAACTAAAATTTAGATTGCAAATTGGAGGACTGTAACATGAATATTGGTAAGCATGTTGTGGAATGATTGTTACATTTGAACAAACTAATATATACATCATCTCGTGCAAATATTTATTATTTCTCCTTGTGAAAAATCTTCATTTTTAGCAAAAGACTATGTGCAATTCACTGCTACTGCATAGATATCTCATGCTGTTAATTACTGTGGTAGTTTGAATGACAATGGCCCCTATAGTGACATGTATTTGAATTCTCGGTCCCCACTTTGTGGAGCTGTTTAGAAATGATGAGGAGCTGGGACCTCATTGTGGAGGAAGTGTCACTTTGGTACATTTTAAGGTTTCAAAAACCCACTTTATTTCTATTTCCTCTCTTTCTTTCCTACTTTCTCTCTTTTTCTTTCTTTCCCTTTGTATTAAGCTTGTGGACGCACTCAACCATTTCCTCAGTACCATGCCTGTATACTTGTTTGCCCACCACTATGTTTTATGATATGGCTAAAGTCTATGAATACCAGTGAGTGAATTGTTCTGGTTTGAATAGAATGAGCCAAATAAGCTTTGATTGATTGGTGCAACATTGGTGGGATGTTTTGTGAAAGATCATGAGAGAAGTGCTTGTTGGAGGAAGTATGTCACTTGGGGTAGGCTTTGAGGTTTTAAAAACCTGTGCCCTTCCCAGTTTGTTGTCTCTTCATCTCTACCCCTCAAGCTTGTGGATCAGAATTAAGTATAGACATAGCTTTTACTCCAATTCCATGCTTGCCCAAATGCCTGCTGCTATGCTTTCTGACATGATGGTCATGGACTGTACTATGAGTCCCCAAATACATATGTTCTTTTGAAAGTTGCCTTGTTCATGGTGTCTCCTCACAGTAATCAAAAATGAACTAAGACAATGAATTTTGCTTCATCTTACACCATGATCATGTACTGGGATACTATAAGCTTGGGGAACCGACAGAAAAAGAAATCTAGGCTTTGATACAAATGGTGTGGTAGGTCCTTATGTCTATGTGTTACATTTATTGGTTAATGAATAAACTGGCTTGACCTATAGCATGGGAGAAGAAAGGGAGACATAAGAGAAGCCATGGAGCCACCAGAAACAGATATTGGGAACTTTACCTGGTCAGCCACAGTTAGGTGATGATAGACAGATTAATAAAAGTAGGCTAAATTAATATAAGAGTTAGACCAAAAGAAGCTAACACTACTGGCTTCAAGCAAGTGATTTAATTAATACAGTTTCTATGTGAATATTTTGGATCTAAGCTAGCTGGGCAACTGGGAATCAACAAACAGCCCTCCTCCATCAAATTGGCACCCAATGTGGTCGACTAAATCCATGTAAAACCTGAAAGGGCTTGAAAAGAAATTCTAGACTCTAAAAAACAAAGTTTAGCCACATTTTATTTCCAAATGGGCTTTGCTTTAATTGGCATGCTGTAGATCCTTTAAGAGAAGTCTTACTAATTCAGTGGTAGCAGGAATGCAGTTTCAAAACGACAGCTTCCTGGCCATGGACCATGAACTCAGACTCTTCAGAATGGGGTTTGTGAGCAGCTTGCTGCAGCTGGGGTGGTGTGTGTGGCTTAGAGGTGCAAGCAGCTCTGCCAAGCTGGACTGGGCGGGGCAAGCAGAAAATACCATTATACCCTAGTAATGACGCAGCTTAAGTTTTAAGAAGTGCTTATCATTTTAAAAAGCACTCCTGGAAAGTAAAGAATTACAGAAATTCAATAAAGACAAATCCATATGGAAAAGAAATCTAAATGAGTCACAGTGTTAGATAAATATATGTAGGCTTGGGAGAAAGAAGAAAATGAGTATAGAGATTCATAAAAGGAAGTTTATGGGTTTTTAAAAAAAGGTAAAGTCTTTAAAGAGACAGAGTACAGATAGTCATAGATTTAAAAAAGTAAAAAAAAAATAAGCCACAAAAAAGTGGAATATACACAGAGTCTGGATTATGTATACTATTGTATTTTCTTTAAATTTTTTGACTGTGAACAGCTGAGTACAGAGAGACATTTCATTGTATGAACTGCTTAGCTAAACCAACATGTATATTATAAAGGTATCATGACTTCCAAATTTAGATCTAAGGATATGTTGCTTTGGAAAAGAGGTTCTTCTTTTGTTTCCACAGAGGATGAGAACCTGTGGATTGCTGCCAGACTAATATGGTTTAATGGACCAAGTGTCCCTGAAAGATTGCTGTGAACACCCCAGAAAGAAAATACTTTGCCCAGTAAACAACAGGAAGCATTTTTGAGAAACTACACCTATATCCCCAAATATTGTTTATAAATGTTTATTTATATTTAAGGGGAGATATGCTATAGATGTTTGCATTGGTATAGATCTTGGTTTACTGATAAAAATTTAAGGTACATCTTATTATATATTTCTGCTATTGAAAAAGGTATTGTGATTCTGTAGTCCATTTTTAAAATGTGATGTATAAATAATAAATATAAGATAATAGATAATCATCTATAATAGTCAAGGTTGTAATCATTTTAGTTAGATTTTCTAGATGTATAAAGATATTTTTCAGTTAGATAGGCATTCTTCAAATCTTTCAGAGACCTTCAGAATATGGCATTTAAAATGTTTAAAAACTTAAGACTTTTGATGACAATGGGACACATCTGCTCCTGGCACCATCAATTACTTGGAAAAAAAGATGGACACTGAAGAGATTCCTCATGGAGTTTGTTAGCCATTTGGGCAAGAAACTGCTCTTGCCTGGATATGCAAGACCCACAAAAAAATGACCACTGAACTTGCTTAAAGGCCAGATGGTCCTTTGGGATTCCTGCTTCATGAAAGAGTCTGCTAAACATTCTGTAGGATACAGAAGAAATTTACTGACATATTTCCAGTATAGGTGGAACTGTCTTTGAATTTTCCTGCCTCATGGAAAAGTCTGATGGATACTATGGGCCTGTAGGCTGAAGATGGATGTTGCAATGGTACAGAAGAACTTTTGGTAACTGTCCAGGCAGTGAGTTGTCTCTGTCAATTCTAGAGTTTTGGGAAGTTGCTTACAATGCACTTTCTGTTTACTTGGGTAATATTATATCCTTCTGGAGTCTTTGATGAAGTTGAAGAATAGATAGGAAGCAGATATAAGTATTGTAACTAATTCATGCTTGATAATTTTTTTGTTATATGTAAGTTTACTATTCTGAAGTTAAATCCTTCCTTCTTGTTTAAACAGAAAAGAATAAATGGTGTGGGAAGTCTTTCTGTCTCTGTGTTGCTTTTATTGGTTAATATACAAAGAAACTGGCTTGGCATATAGCATGATAGAAGAAAGGTGGAGTTAGGGAGAAGCCATTGAGCTGCCAGAAACAGATGCAAGGACCTTTACCTGGTAAGCCACAGCCACATCGTTGTATACAGATTAAAAGAAATGGGTCAAATAAATACAAGAGCCTCTAAGAATGTAAAATTAATGTGCCAAGCACTGATTTAATAAATATAGTTTCTGTGTAATTATTTCAGGTCTAAGCTAGCTGGGCAGCCAGGAAACAACAAGCAGACCCCCCTTCAATATACAAAGGCTACTACCAGGTCTGCTTTGTGAACATCAATGTTAGGATGGAGCCAATGCTTGGCTACCTCCAAATCTATGTTCACAGTTGAGCCACTAGAGTAGCATTAGTAAATAGAAAACATCTTTCTTTAATATCAATTTCCAATGGTATATGCCAGACTGAGAGAGGAGTAAGACTTTCTATAGAGAAGGCAAGGAGAATAGTAGTTGGCTTTGTTTACAGTTCTTAACCATGTCTACAGAAAATTACCTGCACTAGTAAAAAAAAATACTCTGAAAAAGACCAGGAATAGAGATAGAGCTGCGTGCAGAAGCATCTACTTGAGATCTATGCACTTATTCTACAACCTTGAACATCTACCCATATCACTACCAATCATATTGACAAAGAATGTGTCTATTGTTCTGGTTATGAGTCACAGCTAAACATAAGCTTGATAGTAGTCTTGGTGGCCAAGGGGATATCTCTATCACTTACCCTCCATTCTTGAGTAACACAACTATGACCAAGCTAATAGTCATATACAAAACTCTAAAAGTATATTGAACCAAGCAGAAAACTCTGCTCCCGTGATACAGATCAATGTTTTGATGCATATCATCAACAAGTTTCCTTTACGATGTGGGTTTCCCCTCTGTATGCTGTGAATATATTTTATTACCATTGGTTAATAAAAATGCTGTTTTGGGATATGGCAGTGCAGAATAGAGAAGAGTAGGAATTCCAAGCAGATAGAGGAGAAAAAGAAAGCAGAGTCAGGGAGACAGCAATTTAACCCTGAAGGAGACAGTTGCCAGACAGAAGTTTACCCAATAAGTCACAACCTTGTGATAGTACACAGAATAATAGAAATGGGTCAATTAATAAAGGTTAGTTAATAAAAAGCCTAAGATAATAGGCCAAGCAGTGTTTTAATTAATGTAATTTCTGTGTCATTATTTCAGTTTGGGTGGCCTGGCTTCGGTCTACAAAATGCTGTTCCCAAATGAGCCAACTATATCCACAAAAACTCATAGAGAGCTTAGGAAGAAATTCTAGACAAAAGAAAAGAGTTAAGAGTGACTTTTTGGTAGTAACATTTTCTCTGATAGGCTCTATTTGCTAAAATCAAGCAGAAGTGTGATTCTTTCAAGAGAAGACTTCCTGACTGAGCAGTAGAAGCAAAAACTCTATGGCTCCTTTGAGAAGGCTTTCTGGTTCATAGTAGCTGCTATAACAGCTCCGGTTCTTTCAGGAGGACAAGCACTTGAATGACATTTGTGGGCAGCATGCAGCAAGTTACCTGGCGACAACATGGACCAACTGCTTACCAGGGTTGAGGTACTGAGCACAGCTTAGAGCTGGTGCTACACATACCTCTGCCATATTAAAAGACTGAAAGAGGAAGAGTCAGCATACAGGGCTGCTGTGATCAAGTTGTTTATATTTTCAAAGCATTCCTCATCAGAAAATGACTACAAATATACAATAAAAACAGATTCAGAAATAAAGTTCTGAAAGGGTCACAGTGTATTTAAAAATGTATGCTGGCTTAGGAGACAAAAGAAAAAAAGTTTAGACATTTATAAAAAATAATATTAAGAAATAAAACAAAATCTTTACAGAGCCACAGTACACAGAGTCATAGATTAAATGAATAAGTATTAAAATAAATATTAAAAAGTAATAGAGTAAAAATAATAAGCCATGTAAAGATAAAAACATAGGAAGTGTGGACTATATATATTATTGTGTTTTCTTTTAATGTTTTGACTGTGAATGAACTAAGTACAGAGGGACATTTACATGTACAGGCTGCTAAACTAAAACAACATGTATATTTTAAAGGTATCTTGACTTCAAAATTTGGGTCTAAGGATATGTTGCTTTGGAAAAGAAGTTCTACTTTTGTTTCTACAAAGGATAGAAAGCTGTGAATGCCCTACAGGCTAATACAGTTTGATTAAACAAGAACCCTTGAGGCAATGGCCCTAATGGTCCAGCATTCTTGACAACTTCAGGACTCCTGGCTAAGATGGTTCTACCGCACAGAATACCCCATGAAAGACCTGATTAAAAGAGTCCATAATCATCAGGAAGTACTCTAGAGAGCAATGCCCAAATTCATTAAGTGATTGTTTATAAATATTTGTTTACATTTAAAGAAGGATATATTATGGAGTTGAATACTTATCATTGATATGGATCTTGGTTTATTGATGCAAATTTAATGGCAATTTTGTTATATACATTTCTGCTCTTATTTAAAGTATCGTGTTTGTGCAGCTCATTAAACATGTAACATATAATTAAAATTATAGATTAATAAATAGTCATTTATATATAGTCATTCATATTACAGTGTTAGTCAGGTGTTGTATATGTGCAAATATATATTTTAGATGGATTGGTATTCTTAAAAACCTTTCAAAGACTAACAGAATATGCCATTTAAAATGTTTAAGAAATTATGATTTTTTCATGATAATGAGACTCATGTGCTTCTGGCAGCACCAAACTTCTTCACAAGGATGATGGGCATCAAAAAGAATTCTTTTTTTTTTATTTTTATTTTTTTTTCTCACTGTTCCAGTTGCCCTGCCCACTCCCCTGCCACAGGCACTCTTCTGCGTCTGAAACTTTGCCTCCCTTCAGTTTCTTCTCCTGTGACTCCTCTTTCTGGTTGGCTAAGTCTTCTTCAGCTTTGTTCAAATTTCATCTTCTCTGTGAGATTATTGAAAAGTCCGGTAAGGTCTGGCAACCCAAGCAAAGCCTGCGTCTACCCCTCCGGCCCTGTCGCCAACGCTCCCTTGACTCCCTTTATGTTTCCTTGCTCTTTTCCTGCTCTGTTCATGGGTTCATTCGAGCGGGTTAAGAGTGAATTCTGTAGTTTCTATGGTTTATAAACAAACTCTTATTTTTCTACATAGCTGCGAGCTACATGAAATGCGAGGTCTTTGACTCATTGCTAGAGTCTAGGTTCATAGACTCATACGTTCATAAGAATTCTTATGGATTTTGTTAGCTATTTGGGCAAGAAATTGCTCTTGCCAGGACTCCTTGATGGTATGTTGTAGAAAATGAACATTCAAGACACACAGAAAAATAACTGCTGAAGTTTCCTAAATAAGATGAGATAGTCCTTCAAGGTTTCTGCTTCATGAAAGAGTCTGCCAGATATTCTGCAGGATACAGAAGAAAGTGACTGACAAATTGCCAGTAGAGGCTGAACTGTCTTTGAAATGTCCTGCTTCCTGTAAAAGTCTTCAAGAATTTTTGGGCTTATAGGCTGAAGATGGATACTCCAATGTTACAAAAAATTTTGGATGGCTGTCCAAGCAGCAAGAGTTCTCTGTCAATTCTAGAGTTCTGGAAGTTGTTTACAATGCAATTTCTGTTTACATAGGTAATATTTTATTTTTCTGGTGTCTTTGATAAAGTTAAAAAATAGATAGTTATAACTACAGTTTTCCTTAGTCATGATAATAGATAGATATATAACATTAGACTCACAAAGATAGGATAGATTATAAAATATTTTCTTTAATTTACCAAATGTAAATAAACTATAATTCTTACTTGATAATTGTTTTGTTGTATGTAATCTTGTTATGTTAAAATTAAAAATCTTCCTTTTTATTTAGACAGAAAGAGGGAGGTAATATGGGAATCCCCTTTGTATGCTGTGTATTGTATAAGTAGGATTGCAAACTGGTACAGTTGGAAATCAGTGTAGAGAATTCTCAAAAACCTGAAAGTAATTAGTTGTATGATTCAGCTAAACTACTCCTTGGCACATTTCCATAGGACTTGACATCCTACTTCACAGATACATTCTTTGTCATGTTCATTGACACTTAATTCACAAGAGCTAGACAATGGTAACAACCTAAAAGCTTTTCAACTGATGAATGGATAAAGCACAGCTAGAGAGTGTTCAACTGGTGAAATAAAATGAAGTGATGAAATTTTCAAGGAAATGGATGGAAATAGTAAGTAAAACAGCATGAAATAATACAGATCAGGAAAGTTAAACACTACAAGTTATTTCTTTTATTTTTGAAAGTAAATTTTATTAAATTATAAAAGTTTCCATTTCCGCCCCTCTTCCCAACACCCTCCCACTCCCCCCACCCCCTCTCCTCCTCCCTCTTTGTCCCTTAGGGCAGTCAGGGTTTCCTGCCCTGTGGGAAGTTCAAGTTCCTCCCCCCTCCCTCCAGGTCCAGGAAGGTGAGTATCCAAACAGACTGGATCACCAAAATCCAGTATATGCAGAGGAAACAAGTCCCAGTGTCATAGTCAATGGCTTTTCCGAAAGACTTCGGGCCAGCCACATTCAGAGAATCCGGCCAAATTCGGAGAATCTGGTTAGATCACGTCCTCGTTCAGTCCCAGTCCAACTGGCCTTGGTAAACTCTCATTAGATCCGTTCCCTTGTATCAGTGGGTGATAGCATCCCTCGCAGTCCTGTTTACGTTTTTCATGTTCTTCCTCCTTCTGCTCCTCATTTGGACCTTGGGAGGCTCAGTCCGGTGCTCCAATGTGGGTCTCCGTCAGTATCGCTGTCCTTCGGCAGATGAAGGATCTATGGTGATAAGCAAAATATACATCAGTATGGTTATGGGCCAGGGCCGATTCAGGCACCCTCTCCTCTGTCCAGAGAACAATCTGGGGGATCTCTCCTTGGACCTGGGATCCCATATATAATCAAGTCTCCTGTAAACCCTAAAATGACTCCCTTAGTTGAAATATATTCTTCCCTGATCCCATATTCATCCTTCCTCCCTCCCCCACCATCCCAGGCCACCGAGCTTTCCCCATTCCTTCCCTACTCCCTTCTCTCTAACCCTCTCCCCTTCCATCAACCCTCCCATCCCCCCATGCACCCGAGATTACCTGGGACTCTTGTCTATTTCCTACCTCCTGGCAAATAGCTAAATAATCTTTATCAGGTTCATCTTCTTATTTAGCTTCTCTAGGATCTCGAATAATAGGCTCAAAGACCTTTAATAATGGTTAGAATCCACTTATGAGTGAATACATACCGTGTTCTTATTTTTGGGTCTAGCTTACCTTACTCAGTAAAGCGTTTTCTATTTCCATCCATTTGCATGCAAAATTCAAGATGTCATTGTTTTTTACCGCTGAGTAAAACTCTAATGTGTATATGTTCCACACCTTTTTTAACCATTCTTCTATTGAGGGGCACCTAGGCTGTTTCCAGGTTCTGGCTATTACAAATAGTGCTGCTATGAACATAGTAGAACAAATGCTTTTGTAGTATGTTAGGGAATCTCTAGGGTATATTCCCAAGAGTGGAATTGCTGGGTCCTGAGGGAGGTTGACTCCCAGTTTCCTGAGAAACCGCCACACTGATTTCCACAGTGGCTGCACGAGCTTGCATTCCCACCAACAATGGATGCGTGTTCCCCTCACCCCACATCCTCTCCAGCATAGGCTATCGTTGGTGTTTTTGACTTTAGCTATTCTGACAGGTGTAACATGGTATCTCAAAGTGGTTTTGATTTGCATTTCCCTGATCGCTAAAGAGGTTGAGCACGACCTTAACTGTCTTCTGGCCATTCGAAGTTCATCAGTTATGAATTCTCTGTTCAGTTCAGTACCCCATTTTTTAATTGGGTTAATTAGAGTTTTAGTGTCTAATTTCATGAGTTCTTTGTATATTTTGGAGATCAGACCTTTGTCTGATGAGGGGTTGGTGAAGATCTTCTCCAAGTCAGAAGGCAGCCTTTTTGTCCTACTGACAGTGTCCTTTGCTTTACAGAAGCTTCTCAGTTTCAGTAGATCCCATTTTTACATTGTTTCTCTTATTGTCTGTGCTACTGGGGTCCTACTTAGGAAGAGGCCTCCTGTGCCTATATCTTGTAGACTACTTCCGACTTTCTCTTCTATCAGGTTCAAAGTGGACGGATTAATGTTGATGTCTTTAATCCATTTGGACTTGATTTTTGTGCATGGTGATAGATATGGACCTACTTTCATTTTTTTACAGGTTGACATCCAGTTATGCCAGCACCATTTGTTAAAGATGCTTTACTTCTTCCATTGTATACCTTTAGCTCCCTTGTCGAAAATTAAGTGTTCATAAGTTTATGGGTTAATATCTGGGTCTTCTATTCGATTCCATAGGTCGACTTCTCTGTTCTTATGCCAATACCAAGCTGTTTTCAATACTGTAGCTCTATAATAGAGTTTGAAGTCAGGGATGGTAATGCCTCCAGAAGTTCTTTTATTGTATAAGATTGTTTTGGCTATCCTGGGTTTTTTGTTTTGCCATATAAACTTGATTATTGTTCTCTCAAGGTCTGTGAAGAAGTTTGATGGGATTTTGTTGGGGATTGCATTGAATCTATAGATTGCTTTTGGTAGAATTGCCATTTTTACTATGTTGATTCTCCCAATCTAAGAGTAGGGGAGGTCTTTCCATTTTCTGGTATCCTCCTCAATTTCTTTCTTCAAAGACTTAAAGTTTTTGTCAAATAGGTCTTTCACTTCCTTGGTTAGAGTAACCCCAAGATATTTTATGCTATTTGTGGCTATCATGAAAGGTGTGTTTCTCTGATTTCCCTCTCTGCTTCTTTATACTTTGTGTATAGGAGGGCCACTGATTTTTTGGAGTTGATCTTGTATCCTGCCACGTTACTAAAGGTGTTTATCAGCTGTAGGAGTTCTTTGGTAGAGTTTTTGGGGTCACTTATGTAAACTATCATATCGTCAGCAAATAACGAAAGGTTAACTTCATCCTTTCCAATACGAATCCCCTAGATCTCCTTATGTTGTCTTATTGCTATTGCTAGAACTTCAAGCACTATATTGAAGAGGTATGGAGAGAGTGGACAGCCTTGTCACATTCCTGATTTTAGTGGAAATGCTTTGAGTTTCTCTCCATTCAGTTTGATGTTAGCTGTCGGCTTGCTGTATATTGCTTTTATTATATTTAGGTATGATCCTTGTATCCCCAGTCTCTCCAACATCTTTATCATAAATGGGTGTTGAATTTTGTCAAATGCTTTTTCAGCATCTTGTGAGATGATCATATGGTTTTTTTCTTTCAGTTTATTTATATGATGGATTACATTGATAGATTTGCATATGTTGAACCAGCCCTGCATCTCTGGAATGAAGCCGACTTGATCATAATGGATAATTTTTCTAATGTGTTCTTGGGTTCGGTTTGCCAGTATTTTATTGAGAATTTTCGCGTCGATGTTCATGAGTGAGATTGGCCTGTAATTCTCTTTCTTGGTTGTGTCTTTGTGTGGTTTTGGTATTAGGGTAACTGTAGCTTCATAAAAGGAGTTAGGCAATGACTCTTTTGTTTCTATATTGTGGAATACGTTAAGGAGTATAGGTATTAGCTCTTCCTGGAAGTTCTGGTAGAATTCTGCATTGAAACCATCTGGTTCTGGGCTTTTTTTGGTAGGGAGATTTTTATAACAGCTTCTAATTCTTCGCGACTAACAGGTCTATTTAGATTGTACACCTGTTCTTTGTTAAACTTTGGTATATGGTACTTATCTAATAAAAGTCCATTTTTTTTACATTTTCCAACTTTGTGGCATATAAACTTTCATAGTAAGATCTAATGATTCTCTGAATATCCTCTGTGTCTCTGGTTATGTCCCCCTTTTTATTTCTGATCTTATTAATTTGCATGTTCTCTCTCTGCTGTTTGATTAATTTGGATAGGGGTTTGTCAATCTTGTTGATTTTCTCCAAGAACCAGCTTTTTGATTCATTGATTCTTTGGATTGTTTTCTCTGTTTCTATTTTGTTGATTTCAGCCCTCAGTTTGATTATTTTCAGTCTTCTAGACCTCCTGGGTGAATCAGCTTCTTTTTTCTCTAGATCTTTCAAGTGTGCTGTTAAGTCTCCAATGTGTGCTTTCTCTGCTTTCTTTAATTGGGCACTTAGTGCTATGAACTTTTCTCTTAGCACTGCTTTCATAGTGTCCCATAGGTTTGAGTATGTGGTGTCTTTGTTTTCATTAAATTCAAGGAAGAGTTTAATTTCTTTCTTTATTTCTTCCTTGACCCAGGGGTGATTTAGTAGTTGACTGTTCAGCTTCCATGAGTTTGTTGGCTTCCTGGGGGAAGCATTGTTGTTGAATTCTAAATTTAGTCCATGGTGATCTGACAAGACACAGGTAGTTACTAATATTTTTTTGTATCTGTGGAAGTTTGCTTTGTGACCGAGTATGTGGTCAATTTTCGAGAAGGTTCCATGAGCTGCAGAGAAAAAGGTATATTCTTTCCTATTTGGGTGGAGTGTTCTATAGATGTCTGTTAAGTCCATTTGATTCAATATCTCCAATAAATCTCTCAATTCTCTGTTTGGTTTCTGTCTGATTGACCTGTCCATTGGTGAGAGAGGAGTGTTGAAGTCTCCTACTATTAGTGTGTGTGGTTTGATGACTGCCTTGAGTTCTAGAAGAGTTTCTTTTACATATGTGGGTGCCTTTATATTAGCAGCATAGATATTCAGGATTGAGACTTCCTCCTGATGAATTGTTCCTGTTATGAGAATGAAATGTCCATCTCCATTTCTTCTGATTGATTTTAGTTTGAAGTCGATTTTGTTAGATATTAGAATGGCCACGCCTGCTTGTTTCTTAGGTGCATTTGCTTGGAAAACCTTTTCCCAACCCTTTACTCTGAGTAGGTGTCTGTCTTTGTGGTTGAGGTGTGTTTCTTGTAAACAGCAGAATGTTGGATCCTGTTTTCGTATCCAGTCTCTAAGTCTGTGCCTCTTTATAGGTGAATTGAGTCCATTGATATTAAGTGATATTAATGACCAGTGGTTGTTGACTCCGGTCATTTTTTTTTTTTTTGGGTAGTAGAGTGTATGTGTTTTTCTTCTTTGATTTGTGCTTGTGAATGGTCGCTAGATGTTTGAGTTATTGTAGGCCGTGTTGGGAATGTTGGATTCCTTTGGTATTGATTTTCCTTCTAGTATTCTCTGTAAGGCTGGATTAGTAGCTACATATTGTTTAAATTTGTTTTTATCCTGGAATATTTTGTTTTCTCCTTTGATAGTGAACAATAGCTTGGCTGGGTATAGTAGTCTGGGCTTGCATCCATGGTCTCTTAGTTTCTGCAGTACCTCTATCCAGGATCTTCTGCCTTTCATGGTTTCCATAGAGAAATCCTGTGTAAGCCTGATAGGTTTACCTTTATAAGCTACTTGACCTTTTTCCTTTGCAGCTCTTAAAATTTTTTCTTTAATATGTATGTTTTGTGTTTTGATTATTATATGGCGAGGGGATGTTTTTTTCTGACCCAGTCTATTTGGTGTTCTGTATGCTTCTTGAACCTTCATAGGAATATCGTTCTTTAGGTTGGGAAAGTTTTCTTCTATAATTTTGTTGAGTATATTTTCTGGGCCTTTGATCTGCAGTTCTTCTCCTTCTTCAATCCCTATTATTCTTAGATTTGGTTTTTTTATTGTGTCCCAGATTTCCTGAATGTTTTGTGAAGAGAATTTGTTGGATTTGCTGTTTTCTTTGACCAGATCATTTATTTTCTCTATGGTATCTTCAGATTCTGAGATTCATTCTTCTATCTCTTGTATTCTATTGGTTATGCTTGATTCTGTTGTCTCCGTTCATTTACCTAGGTTTTCCATATCCAGCCGGTTCTCGGTTTGTGTTTTCTTCATTGCCTCCATTTCAGTTTTCAATTCTTGAACTGTTTCCTTTACTTGTTTGATTGTTTTTTCTTGGTTTCTCAGGGTCTCATTCACGGATTTACTTATTTCTTCAAACTTTTTGTTATATTTCTCATCTATTTCTAAACTCATTTTTTCAAACTTTTTGTTATATTTCTCATCCAATTCTTTAAGGGAGTTATTCATATCCTGTTTAAGGGACTCTATTGCTTTCATAATGGCACTTTTTTCCACTTCTTCTGGGTTAAGGTGTTCAAGTCCCTCTGATGTAGGGTCCTTGGGATCTGGTGCTTTCATGTTGTTTTTCAGATTGTTGGATGAGGTCTTGCCTTGGCGTCTGCCCATCTCTTACTTCAAATGTTCTCTATTGGAACTTCTGTTACCGGGTCAGGTTCCCTTCTTGGGCAGGGACTTCACTGACAGAATGCTCTCCTTTCCTCAGGCAGGCTATTGAAGCACAGGCACTCCCTCTTTCCGGGATGTGCTTACAATGCAGGTTCGGCTTGCAAGGCAGCTGAGCTGGGGAAATTTTATGGCCCCAGGGGGAAGGGAGAAATATAGGAAATCGTACCTGGATGGGAGCTGGGATGGCAGGCGGGAGGGGGTAGCCAGCACTGCAGGGCGACCTGGGCGACTGTGGGGTCGGGGAACACCAAAGCTCCTCCTCACCAGGACCCTGTCAAGGCCCGAAGCAAACTCACCCCTCTGATGGCCCTCTGCTAGAAGTCAGGGCCCCTGCTGGATGGGAGCTGGGATGGCGGGTGGGAGGGGGTAGCCAGCACTGCAGGGCGACCTGGGCGTCTATGGCGTCGGGGAGCGCCCAAGCTCTTCCTCGCCGGGACCCTGCCACGGCCAGAAGCAAACTCACCCCACTGATGGTCCTCTGCTAGAAGTCAGGGCCCCCCACTGATGGTCCTCTGCTAGAAGTCAGGGCCCTTGCTGGATGGGAGCTGGGATGGCAAGCGTGCTACAAGTTATTTCTTATTTGTGGATCCTAACTCTAAATCTTTATATTTAAGTATATAACATGAAATAATCAAAGATGCAACATGTCCTAGGTCATTTTTTATTGTTGTGATAAAGCCCATGTCCAAAAGTAACACAGGAAGCAAAGTAAGTATTTGTCTTACATATTCTGTCTAGACTATTGAGGGAAACCAAGGAAAGGACACGTTGGAGGTCACTCAATAATTCCTGGATGTCCAGACCCAAAATAATGACTCAGAAACTATATTATTTACAACACTGCTTAACCAGTGACTCTAGTGTATTCATAGAAAGCTCTTACATGCCAAAGTAACCCATCTCCACTAATCTGTGCATCACCACATGATCGGGGCCTACTAGCAAAGTTTCAGTGGGCTCCAGAGAAGGCATCTGTCTCTGGTTGAAAGTAGATGGCTTCTCACTGACTCTGCCTATTCTCTCCTTATCTATCTGCTTGGAAATCCTGCCTTGCCCTATTCTGGTAATCCACCAGCTAAAAAATCTTTCTTCATCAACCAATAAAAGCAAAATATAGACAGAAGGACTTCTCACACCAGGGACTCAGGACGACAAACTGCACTTCAGACACGGAACAGAAGGCATGAAGTAATTCTGCTTGCTGGCTAGCTCACTATGACTTGCTCAGTTTATTTTGCTATATTACCCCAGATCACCTGAGTGGAGGTGGCATTGTCCATAGCAGTTGGGCCATCCTAAATTAATTATTAATCAAGAAATTTCCCCACACATGCCTACGGGAAAGTTTAATAAAATTAATTCCTTATTTGAGAGAACTTCTTTCAAGATATGCCTAGGATTGTGTTAAACAATACTGATTCACAAACCAGAGTAATATAAAGATATCTTACAATTATGGAAGACAAGGGGGTCAACACCATTAGAGTGTAGACCACAGGTACTATGATGAGAAAATGAAAAAAATAGAAGACATAACTGTGGATGAGAAATATTGTAGTGAAAGAGGAGAGGGATTGAGAGAAATAAGAAACATTATCAAAATTTGAAAAGACCAAAGGGATAAATATCACGTTATCATTATACTTCAATAGGCTATTTCATTTTTTATTTTTTTAAATTCAAATAGTTTATTTTTTGCTTTATAAATAATACCATTCAAAATTTCCACCTCCCCCCCTCCTCCCATTTCCTTCCCACTCCTCCATTCACCCTCCCACCTCTTCCTCCAATCCTAAGAGAGGGCAGGATACCCTGACCTATGGGAAGTCCAAGGCCCCCACCCAGCTACATCCAGGTCTAGAAAGGTGTGCATCCAAGCAGACTAGGATCCCCAAAAGCCAGTACATGCAGTAGAATCAAATCCCAGTGCCATTTTCAATTGCTTCTCAGTCAGCCCCCATTGTCAGCCAGATTCAGGGAGTCCAGTTTGATCACATGCTCATTCAGTCCGAGTCCAGCTGGCCTTGGTGAGCTCCCATTAGATCAGTCACACCATCTCAGTGGGTGGACGAACCCCTCGCTGTCCTTACTTTCTTGCTCATCTTCTCCCTCTTTCTGCTCTTCAACTGGACCTTGGGAGCTCAGTCAAGTGCTCCTATGAGGGTCTCTGTCTCTTTCTCCAAACATCGCCAGAGGAAGGCTCTATGGTGATATTCAAGATATTCATCAGTGTGGCTATGGGACAAGGTCAGTTCAGACACCCTTTCCTCTCCTGCCCAAGGACCTAGCTGGGGACATCCCCTTGGACACCTGGGAACCCCTTTAGAGCCAAGTCTCTTACCAACCCTAAAATGGCTCCCTTAATTAAGATATCTTATCCCCTGCTCCCATATTTGCTTTGCTCCATCTCAACCACCCCACTCCCCGGACCTCTCCACTATCCTCCCCTTCTCCCTTTTCTCTCCACCTCTCCCCTTCTCCCCACCCTACCCACACCCCAATGCTTCCAACTGTTGCCCAGCAATTTTGCCTGCTTCCAATTTCTAGGAGGATCCACCCATCCACTGCTGGTGGGAATGCAAACCTGTACAACCACTTTGGAAATCAGTGTGGCAGTTTCTCAGGAAACTGAGAGTCAATCTACCTCAGGATCCAGCAATTCCACTCTTGGGAATATACCCAAGAGATGCCCAAGATTTAAAGGAGAGAAGTAGTTTGGTAGGCCTTGACCCATCTGGAGGGAACTTCTCTCATCTCCCTGGTCCTACCTGACTCTGAAATGCATCAGCATTCTGGTTGAGGAAGAGGAATCTGTAATCCTCACACAGTGATCAGGACTCAGGGAATATTTGGAAAAACGTCTATCCACCTCTATTCTCAACATCAAGCCAAACAACATGCCAAATGTTGTCATCCAGTGTAAAGAAAAACTGAGAACTGGAATCATTTTTCAGAACTAAGCTTTAAAAATTACTATGCTGTAAGAACAGAAGTCAGATGTCAATGGGAAATAGGGAGTGTGTATAAACCTCTGCCTGACAGTCACATTCTACATGCATATTAATGTTTTTCTTAGGATCACAACACAGGAAATGTCTGTCAATGCTGTGTAATGGGTAAATTTAGAATATACATCCTAGAGATTGAAGCTTTTGCTGAACCTGCACTAGACCTTGTGATCTCAGCAACATCTCCATGCAAGTCTCACACTCTGTAATGCTCATGGCCTTGAAGCTGTGATTAAAGCCACAAGCACCAGACAAGTGTAGAATTTATAGTGCATTGAATTTAATAAAAGGGACATGAACAAAACCACATTCATAAATAGAGATGCAAAGTGTGTTGACTGCAGGGAATAAAAAGACAAGGGGGTCCTGAGAGAAGATAAGGAACCTCGTGGTTTTCTTTCAAGTCTTTAACCAGTCAGGGTGCAGGACTAGAGGAACATGTGACTGATGCTTCAGACCAACACTGTTCTCATTTCTAGTGTAGTATTCAACTTCTCTCCACTTAGATTCTGCATGCCAAGTAATTCCTTAGCCATGTGGATGAATAAAAAGTGTCTATTCTGAGGCAAGACATAGCTCATGCATTGAGATGCCTCCATTATTTGCCTCTATTTGAATTTTCTCCACCGATTTGATTGCATCCTCATCCTTGATTTCAAAAATTTGCTGAAAAACTCACTTTTTGAACATGACTCACTCATTTCTTCTTGATGTCTTCCCTTCCATATGTAGTTGGCCAAGACACCTGGAATTGGATCTGCAGGCTAATAAAGTGTCAGAGCTTCTTGAACAAAAGTATATGGAACACATATTTAATCCTTTCTACTAAGCAGTAAAATAAAAATATGAGCAGTTGTCTCCTCCTGGGTTCTGGGTATCATACATTTAGTTTCCAATACAAACACATAAGTGACTATTACACTAAGCGTGTTGAAACTCTGTGTCTTTTGAATACTGATCTTGTCTCTAACGATCTTACTCAGCATGCCAATAACCTCATTTTACATTTCCATTAATTCCCAGGACAAATTTTTATTTCCAATGTTTAAATTGAGAGTTCACCCTGGGGAATTAATAAACTGGCTTATAAAATAAACCTTATAGAAAATCACTTAATAATTACCCCTGACATTTCCCTGCCTCACTTTCATAGATCAAATGCATTACCTTACCAACATTAGCTTTAACCACCTCGATAATGGCAGAAAAAGAATTCATTACTGAACATACATTACTCAGTGTGTTCAGGAATGAACTTTAATGACTAATTCTCAGTATCACCATCTACTGCTTCTCCTTGATTAGTAGACATGGTATTGTTCCCGGTGGTTAGGGACCTCTTTTTGGTTCCCAGCCACTTACCCCAGCAAAGTTTCTTCAGGTCTGTCTCCAGAGGCAGTTCCATGGTTTCTCTCTGACTCTGCCTCCTTTCTCTCAGCACCCTGTTTAGTTTTTCCCACATAGCTCTGTTCCCCTATGGCTCTGATATAGGTCCAAAACAGTTCCTTTATTTAACAATGGTAATAACATCAATAGAGAGAAATCCCACATCACTTCTCCATTTCTTTTTAAGTAGAAAGGAATAATTTAACTTTAACATAGTAAAATTACATATAGCAAAACAGATATCAAGCAAGAATTATAGCTACAATATTTATATTTACTTTATCTCTTATTATAACTAAGGAAAACTATATTATTACTATCTACTCTTCAACTTCATCAAAGACTCCAGAAGGATATAATATTACCTGAGTAAACAGGAATTGCATTGTAATCAGCTTCCAAACTCTAGAATTGACAAATACATCTCACTACTTGGACAGTCACCCAAAGTTCTTCTGTACCATTGGGATATCCATCTTCAGCTTAAAGGCTCATAGTATCCAGCAGACTTTTTTAAAAAGCAGAAAATTTCAAAGACAGGTTCACCTGTATTAGGAGTTTGTCAGTCACTTTCTTCTGTGTCCTGCAGACTGTTTGGCAGATGCTTTCATGAAGCAGGAACCTTGAAGGACCATCCTACCTTTAGGAAAGTTCAGCAGTCATTTCTCTGTGGGTTCTGCATGACCAGTTCATCAAGCAGTATAGGCAAGAGAAGTTTCTTGCCCAAACGGCCAACCAAGTTCATAAGGAGCCTGTTCGATGCTCATCTCCCTCTTGAAGTAATTGATGGTGCCAGAATCAGATATTGTCATGAAAAGTCCTAAGTTCTTGATCATTTAAAATGTCATATTCTGTAGTCTTTAAAAGGTCTGAAAAACAGCTATCCATTTGAAATACATCTCTGTATATCTAGAAAACCTAACTAACATGACTACAAACTTGACTCTTATCGATGACTACATAGTACATTGCATTTTTAAATGAGCTACACAAAAACAATACTTTAATCAAGAACAAAAATATATATGCACAGTATGACCTTAAATTTGTATCAATAAACCAAGATCCATATCCATGTAAATCACTATAGCATATCCCCCTTTAAATGTAAAGGAACATTTATAGACAATATTTGAGAATATGGGCATATATCTGTCCAAACTTCTTCCTGCTGTTTATTGGTCAAAGTAATTTTTGAGAGGTGTTCAGGGAAACCTTTTGGGGGTCTTGGTACATCAAACCACACTAGTGTGGAAGAATTCCACAGGCTCTCATCCTCTGTGAAACAAAAGAAGAACCTCTTTTCCAAAGCAGCATATACTTAGACTCAAATTTTAAACTCAAGATACCTTTGAAATATATATGTTTGATGAGATTAGCAGTCCCCAGAATCCAATATCTCCATACAGTCAAAAAATTCAAAGATTACACAAAAATATACATAATCAAGACTCCCTGTTAATTTTCCATCTTTACTTGAGTTATTTTTACTCTATTATTTTTCTACAAGTTTAATATTTATTTTATCTTTACTCTTTTAATTTATTACTGTCTTATTCTGTCTCTTTAGAGACTGTGTGTTTACTTTAATTTTTTGTTTTGTAGTATTCTTCTTTAATTGTAAATTCTTTACAATTTCAATTTTTATATTTCAATTTTTTGTTACTTTATAAATAATATCAATCAAAATTCCCACTTCTTCCCCTCATCTCACATACTCTCATTCCCCCACATCCTCTTCCCTCCTCCTCAATTCTGAAGAGAGTACGAGGCACCTTGCCCTGTGGAAAGTTCAAGGCCCTCCACTCTACATCCAGGCTTACAAAGGTATGCATCCAAAGAGGATAGGATACCAAAAAGCCAGTTCATGCAGTTGAGACAAATCCCAGTGCCATTATCATTGGCCCCTTAGGCTGCCCTGATTGGCAATCACATTCAGATGTTCCAGTTTGATCCCATTCTAATTCATTCCCAGTCCAGTTGGAGTTGGTAAGCTCCCATTAGATCAGGCACACTGTCTCAGAGGGTGAAGCAAAACATTGTGATCCTGACTTCCTTGCTAATATTCTCCCTTCTTCCACTCCTCAGTCCTGTGCTTTGATATGAGTCTCTGTTTCTGTCTCCATCTGTCACTGGACTATGGTGATATTCATAATAGTCATCAGTCTGACTACAGGACAAGACCAGTTATTTCAGGCACATTCTCCTCCACTCCCCAGGGTCTCAGCTGGGGTGATCCCCATGGATTCCTGGGAGCCCCTACAGAACCAAGCCTTTTGCCAACCTAAAAATGGCTTCCTCAATTAAGATATCCCCTTCCCTACTCCCATATGCATTCTTCCTCCATCTCAACCATCCCAATCCCGCAAACTCTCCCAACCCTCCCCTTCTTCCCTTCTCTTTATCCCTTACCCTCATGCTCCCAACTTTCACCTGGTGATCTTTTCTGCTTCCAATTTCCAGGATGATCTCTATATGTTTTTCTTTGGGTTCACCTTAATACTTAGCTTCTCTAGGATCATAACCTATAAGCTCAATGTCCTTTGTTTATGGATAGAATCCACTAATGAGTGAGTACATACCATATACTTATTTTTGGGTCTGGGTTATCTCACTCAGTATATTTTCATCCATTTACATGCAAAATTCAAGATGCCATTGTGTTTTACCGCTCAGTAGAGTACTAATGTGTATATGAGCCACACTTTATTCATTTTTCCATTGAGGGGCACCTAGGTTGTTTCCAGATTCTGGCAATTAAAAATAATACTGCTATGCAAATAGTTGAACAAATGTTTTTGAAGTACAATTGGACATTTTTGGGGCACATTCCTAAGAGTGGTATTGCTGGATCCTGAGATAGGTTGACTGTCAATTTTCTGAGAAACCACCACACTGATTGCCAAAATGGGTGCACAAGTTTTCATTCCCACTAGCAAAGGATAAGTGTTCCCCTTATTCCACATCCTCTCTAGCATTAGCTATCATTGGTGTTTTTGATTTTAGCCATTCTGACAAATGTAAGATGAAATCTCAAAATTGGTTAAATTGGCTTTTCCCTGATAGCTAAAGAAGTTGAATTTGTCCTTAAGTATCTTTTGGTTGCTTGAAATTCTTCTATTGAAAATTCTCTGTTTAGGTCAGTACCCCAATTTTAATTGGATTATTTAGAATTTTAATGTCTAGTTTCTTGAATTCTTTATATATTTTAAAGATCAGAGCTTTGTCTGATGTAGTGTTGGTGAAGATCTTCTCCCTTTCAGTAGGTTGCCTTGTTATCTTAATGACTGTGTCCTTTGATTTACAGAAGCTTCTCAGTTTCAAGAGGTTCCATTTATTCATTGTTCCTCTTACTGTCTGTGCTGCTGGGATTATACGTTGGAAGTGGTTTCCTGTGCCCATGCATTACAGGCTACTTCCCAGTTTCTCTTCTATCAGGTTCAGTGTGGTCAGATTTATACTGAGGTCTTTAATCCATTTGGACTTGAGTTTTGAGCATGGTGATAGATATGGATCTATTTTTATTCTTCTACAGGTTGGCATCCTGTTATGCGAGCACCATTTGTTAAAGATGCTTTTTTCTTCCATTCTATAATTTTAGCTTCTCTGTCAAAAATCAGGTGTTCATAGGTGTGTGAATTAATATCTGGGTCTTCACTTAGATTCTATTATTTAATGTCTCTGTTTTTATGCCAATACCAAACTGTTTTTATTACAGTAGCTCTGTAATAAAGCTTGATGTCAGGGATGGTAATGCCTTCAGAAGTTCCTTTATTGTGTAGGATTGTTTTGGCTATCCTGGGTTTTTTGTCTTTCCAAATAAACTTGATTATTGTTCTCTCTAGGTCTGTGAAGAATTTTGTTTGGATTTTGATAGGGATTGCATTGAATCTATGGAATGCCTTTGGTAGAATTCCCATTTTTACTATGCTGATTCTGCCAGTCTAAAAGCATGGGAGATCTTTCCATTTTCCGGTATCCTGTTCAATTTCTTTCTTCAAAGACTTAAAGTTATTGTCAAATAGATCTTTCACTTCCTTCGTTAGTGTTGCTCCAAGATACTTTATGCTATTTGTGGTTATTATAAATGGTGATTTTTTTCTCTGATTTTCCTCTAAGTTTCTTTATCCATTGTATATAGGAGGGCTCCAGAATTTTTTGAATTGATCTTGTAACCTACCACATCATTGAAGGTATTTATCAGATGTAGATGTTTTCTGGTAGAGTTTTTGGGGTCACTTATGTCCACTATCATATCACCTGCAAATAATAAAAGTTTGACTTCTACCTTTCCAATTTGAATCCTCTTGATCTCCTTATGATGTCTTATTGCTATTGCTAAAACTTCAAGCACTATGTTGAAGAGATATGGAGAGAGTGGACAGCTTTGTCTTGTTCCTAATTTTAGTGGAATAGCTTTAAGTTTCTCTTCATTTAATTTGATGTTTGTTGTTGGCTTGCTTTATATTGCTTTTATTATATTTATATATGATCCTTGTATCCCTAATACCTCCAATGCCTTTATCATAAAGGGGTGTTGAATTATGTCAAATGGTTTTATTGACAATGAAATGATCATTTCTTTCTTTCAGTTCTTTATATGATGGATTGATAGATGTTCATGTGTTGAACCAGCCCTGCATCTCTGGGATGACGCCTACTTCATCATAATGGATAGTTTTTTATTATGTACTTGGATTCAGTTTGCCAGCATTTTATTGAGAATTATGCATCCATGTTCATGAGTGAGATTAGTCTGTAATTCTCTTTCTTAGTTGAGTATTTGTGCAGTTTTCGTATCAAGGTAAGTATAGATTCACAAAAAGAGTTTGTCAATGACCCTTCTCTTTGTATTATATGGAACACTGTGAGGAGTATAAGTATTAGTTCTTCTTGGAAATTCTGGTAGAATTCTACACTAAAACCATCTGGCCCCGGGCTTTTTTTTCGGTTGGGAGGTTCTTTATGACATCTTCTATTTCCTCATGACTTATAGGTCTATTTAAATTGCTCACCTGGTCTTGATTTAACTTTGATAGATGGTATCTATCTAAAAAATTGTCCATTTCTTTTACATTTTCCAATTTTGTGGAGTACAGGTTTTTGTAGTAAGACCTAATGATTCTCTGAATTTTCTCAGTGTCTGTTGTTATGTCCCCCCTCTTCATTTCTGATTCTGTTAATTTGAGTGTTCTCTCCTGCCTCATGATTAATTTGGATAGCAGTTCATCAATCTTGTTGATTTTCTCAAAGAATAAGGTCTTGTTTCATTGATTTTTTGAATTGTTTTCTGTGTTTCTATTTGTTGATTTCAGCCCTCAGTTTGATTATTTCCAGTCTTCTACTCTTTCTGGGTGAGTCTGCTTGTTTTTTTCTAAAGCTTTCAGGTGTGTTTTTAGTATCTAATGTGAGCTTTCTCAGTTGTCTTTATATGGGCACTTAGTGCAATGGACTTTCGCTTAACACTGTTGTATTTCATAGGTTTGGGTATGTTGTGTCTTAAGAGACAAAGTACAGATAGTCATAGATTAAAAAAATAAAGAAAAATAAGCCATGTAAAATGGAAAATTCACAGAGAGTCTGGATTCTGTATAATTTTGTGTTTTCTTTAAATGTTTGACTGTAAAGAAGCTAAGTACAGAGGGAGATTTCATTTTATGGGCTGCTAAGCTAAACCAGTATGTATATTATAAAGATATCTTTACTTAAAAATTTGGATCTAAGGATATGATGCTTTGGAAAAGAGGTTCTTATTTTGTTTTCACAGAAGATGAGAACCTGTGGATTGCTTCTAGACCAATATGGTATGATAGACCATGCCTCCTTAAAAGGTTGCTGTGAACACCCTCAAAAAACTACTTTGCTCAACTGCTGACTGAGATGAACCTAGCACACAGGATACACCATGAATGACCTGATTAACAGTGCCCCATAGAGCAGGAAGCAATTTGAAGAGAAACAACTGCACCCATATTCCCAAATATGGTTTATAAATGTTTGTTTACATTTAAATTGGGATATGATATAGATATTAATGATTTATTTTGGTATAAATCTTGATTTATCAATATAAATTTAAGGTCAGTTTTGTTATATGTATTTCTAATCTTGATTAAGGTTTTGCGATTGTGTAGTTCATTTAAAAATGTAATATATAATTAAAAATATAGGTTAATAGATAATTATCTATAATAGTCAAGTTTGTAATCATGTTAGATTTTCTACATGTGCATAGAGACATTTCAGAAAGGTATTCTTCGTATCTATCTAAGATTACAGAATATGGCATTTAAAATGTTTTAATAACTTAGGACTTTTCAAGACAATGAGACATGTCTGCTCCTGGCAGCACCAAGCTACTTCCTGAGGAAGATGGGCAAAAACTGCTCTTTCTGGGACTGCTTCACTGGATATACATGACATTCAGAGAAACGACTGCTGAACTTGCCTAAAGGTGAGTTGATCCTTCAGGGTTCCTGAATCATGAGTCCGTAAGACATTCTGCAGGACATGGGAAAAAAAAGTGATTGAACTGTCTTTGAAATTTCCAGTTTCATGGAAAAGTCTGCTGGAGACTATGGGCCTGTAGGCTGAAGATGGATGCCCTAACAGTACAAAAGAACTTTGGGTGACTGTCCAGGCAACAAGATGTCTCTGTCAATTCTAGAGTTTTGAAAGTTGCTTACAATGTATTCCTGTATATTTAGGTAATATTATATCCTTCTGGAGTCTTTGATGGTGTTGAAGAATGGTTAGATAGTTATAGTTTTCCTTAGTTATGATAAAGGATAAAATAGATATAAATATCATAACTGTAGTTTTTCCTTGATACCTGTTTTGTTATATGTAGTTTTACTATGTTAAAGTTAAAGCCTTCCTATACTTTTTAAACAGAAAAGGCAGAATAGTGTAGGAGATCCTTCTGATTGTGTGCTGTTTTCATTGGTTAATCAATAAAGAAGCTGCTTGGGCTCATAGGGCAGAACTTAGGTAGGTGGAGTAGACAGAACTGAATGCTGGGAAGAAAGGCAGAGTAGCAGATGCCATGGATCTCTTGCCTGAGATGGACACTGGTTAGAATCTTGACAGTAAGCCACAGTCATGTGGTTATACACTAATTAATAGAAATGGGTTAAATTAAGATGTAAGCGTTAGCCAATAAGATGTTAGAGCTAATGGTCAAGCAGTGTTTTAATGAATACAGTTTCTGTGTGATTATTTTGGATGTAAGTTAGCTGGGCAGCCAGGATGACAAGCAGCCCATTCTTCCTGTTACAGGCACCCACATTTGTAAAAGAAACATTACTGAAGCTTAAATAAAATATAAAAAAACATGCACTAAGAGTGGGAATCTTCAACACCCCACACTCACAAATGGACAGGTCTGCCAGACAGAAACTTTGCAAAGGAACCAAGGAAATAACAAGTGTTTCAACTCAAATTGACTTACTAGATATCTACAGAACATTTTACCCAAACATAAAAAAAATTACCTTCTAAGGACTTCATGGAGGAATCTTCTCTAAAATTTACAATATACTCAGTCATAAAGCAAATCTCAACAGACACAATAAAACACCTTGAATTTAATAAGACCACCATGGGCTAAAATTTGAGTTCAAAAACAACACAAGCTTAAAAGAGCCTACAAAATCATAGAACTGAACAATTCTCATCTGAACTACCTCTGGGTCAAGGGAGAAATAAAAATAGAAATTAAAGAGCTCCAAGAATTCAATGAAAATGAAGGTCACAACATATCCAATGTTATAAGACACTATGAAAACAATGCTAGGAGAAAAGTTCATAGCACTAAGAGCCTACATAAAGAATTTGAGAAATCTCACACTAGCTACTTCACAGCACACCAAAAAGCTCTAGAACAAAAAGCAGGAAATTCTCAAAGGACGAGTAGACAGGAGGAAATAATCAAACTCCGGGCAGGAATTAATAAAATTGAAACAAAAAGAACAATACAAGGAACGAGTAAAACAAAGGCGTAGGTTTTTGAGAAAATCAACAATATAGACAAACCCTTATATAAACTACCTAAAAGACACAGAGAGAATTTTCAAATTAACAAAACCAGAAGCAAAAAGGGAGACATAACAACAGACTCTGAGGAAATACAAAGAATCATTATCCTTCAAAAACCTGTACTCTACAAAATTGGAAAATGTAAAGAAAGAACAACTTTTTTGATAGGTTTCATATACTGAAATTAAATTAAGACTGGGTAACAATTTAAACAGACATTAACCCCTTAGGAAAAAGAAACAGTCATTACAAGTCTCCAACCAAAACAAGACCAGACCCAGAAAGTTACACAGCAAAACTCTATGAGAAATTCAAAGAGACCTAATACTAATGCTCCTCAAATTGTTTCAAACAACAGAAACAGAAGGAGCATTGTCAAATTCTTTTTATGAGGCCACACTTGCTGTAATACTCAAATCAAACAAAGATACAACAAAGAAGGAGAATTACAGATCCATCTGCCTTATGAGCACTGACTAAAAAATATTCAATAAAATACTGGCAAACTGAATCCAAAAACTCATTTAAATTATCCACCAGGATCAAGTAGGCTTCATCCCAGTGATGCAGGAATGGTTCAACATATGGAAATCTGTCAATGTAACCCCCATATAAAAAAACTGAAAAAAACCCTACATGATCATCTCATTAGTTGCTGAAAAAGCCTTTGACAAAATCCACACCCCTTCATGATAAAGGTCCTGGAAACAACAAGGATACAAGGAACATACCTAAACATAATAAAGGCTACATACAGCAAGCTGACAGCCAACATCAAATTAAACAAGGAGAAACTCAATGCAACTCCACTGAAATAAAGGACAAGGTAAATCTGTTCACTCTCCATTTCTATTCAATATAATACTCAAGGTTTAAACTAGAGCAAAGACAACAAAAGGAGAACAAGGGGATAAAAATTGGAAAGGAAGAAGTCCAAATTTTACTGTTTTCAGGTGATATAACACAATACATAAGTGACTCAAAAATTCTACAAGGGAACTCCTACAGCTGATAAGCAACTTCATTAATGTGGCAGGATACAAGATTAACTCAAATCTTATCTTATATGCAAATGATATATGGGCTGAGAAAGAAATCATAGAAACAACCCCTTTACAATAGCCAAAAATAATATAAGATATCTAGGAATAATTCTAGGTAAACAAGTGAAATAACTATATCACAAGAATTTTAAGTCTTTCATAGAAGAAACTGAGGAAGATATTAGAAAATAGAAATATCTCCCATGTTCATGCATTGGTAGGATTAGCATAGTAAAAACATCACTATTACTAAAAGCAATCTGCATATTCAATGCAATCCCCATCAAAATCGCAAAGCAATTCTTTATAGAACTCAAAAGAACAATATTCAACTTCATATGGAAAAACATAATACCCAGGACAACTAAAACAATAATGTACAATAAAAGAACTTCTGGAGGTATCACCATTCCTGACTTCAAATTGCCATTATAACAGAGACATGGATCAATGGACTCAAGTTGAAAACCCTGACATAAATTCACACATGTATGAACACTTGATTTTTTTGACAAAAAAAAGTCAAAAATATACAGTGGAAAAAAAGAAAGCATTTTCAGCAAAGGGTGCTGGCACAACTGGATAGCAGCATGTAAAAGAATACAAACAGTTTTATATCAATTGCCTTGCACAAAACTCAATTCCAAGTAGTTCAGAGACCTCCACATCAATGCAGTTACAGTGAAAATAATAGAAAAGATAGTGGGAAGTAGCGTTGAATGAATTGACACTGGGGTCATAAGATCTTCCCAGTTCAGCTGCCTTGTGCACTGGGCCTGGGCTGTGGGCGCAAACTGGCAGGAGGCAGTTCCTGTGTTTTGATAGCTTGCCTGAGGACAGGTGGGCCCTGGGTCAGCTCAGCGACATTCCTGGCCAGCAAGGGGCAATGACCTTCTAGCAGACATCCATCAGAGGAGGGGTGAGTTTGCTCCTGGCCCACAGCAGAAGCCTTGTCAAGGAGGAATTCAGACTTTTCCCTAACTCCTTGACTCCCTGGTCACCCTGCAGTGGTGGCTCCACCCTGCGGTGCTCTCCTGCCTCCCATCCTAGCTTTCATTCAGGTACACCTTCATCTCTTCCTAACTTCTCCCTGGGGCTATAAGATCTCCCCAGTTCGACTGCCTTGCATGCTGGGCCTGGGCTGTGGGCGCAAACTGACAGGAGGCAGTTCCTATGATTTGATAGACTGCCTGAGAACAGGTGGGCCATGGGTCAGCTCAGCGACATTCCTGGCCAGCAAAGGGCAATGATCTTCTAGCAGACATTCATTGAAGGAGGGGATTTCCCCAGCTCAGCTGCCTTGCACACTGGGCCTGGGCTGTGAGTGCAACCCTGCAGGAGGGAGTCCCTGTGTTTCAATAGCCTGCCTGAGGAAAGGTAGGCCTTCTGTTAGTGAAGTCCCTGCCCAAGAAGAGAACCTGACCTGGTATCAGAAGATCCAATAGAGATCATTTGAAGGAAGAGATGGGCAGACGCCAAAGCAAGAACTCCTCCAACAATCTGAAAAACAACATGAAAACACCAGATCCCAATGACCCTACAATAGAAGGACTTGAACACCTTATTCCAGAAGAAGTGGAAAAAAATGTCATTATGAAAGCAATAAAGTCCTTTAAACAGGATATGAATAATTTCCTTAAAGAATTGGATGAGAAGTACAACAAAACCTTTGAAGAAATGAGTAAAGAAATGGAAGAGAAGTATAACAAAAAGTTTGAAGAGATGAGTAAATCCATGAATGATGCACTGGGAAACCAAGAAAAAACAATCAAACAGGTAATGGAACCAGTTCAAGAATTGAAAACATAAATGGTGGCAATAAAGAAAACACAAACCGAGGGCCAGCCGTATATGGAATATCTAGGTAAACGAACAGAGAATACAGAATCAAGTATAACCAATAGGATACAAGAGATGGAAGAACAAATCTCAGATGCTGAAGATACCATAGAGAAAATAAATGCTCTGATCAAAGAAAACAGCAAATCCAACAAATTCTCATCACAAAACATTCAAGAAATCTGGAACACAATATAAAAACCAAATCTAAGAATAATAGAGATTGAAGAAGGAGAATTGCAGATCAAAGGCCCAGAAAATGTATTCAATAAAATTATAGAAGAAAACTTTCCCAACCTAAAGAACGATATTCCTATGAAGGTTCAAGAAGCATACAGAACACCAAATAGACTTGATCAAAAAAACACATCCCCTCGCCATATAATAATCAAAACACAAAACATACAGATTAAAGAAAGAATATTAAGAGCTGCAAAAGAAAAAGGTAAAGTAACTTATAAAGGTAAACCTATCAGACTTACACTGGACTTCTCTATGGAAACCATGAAAGCCAGAAGGTCCTGGATAGAGGTACTGCAGAAACTAAGAGACCATGGATGCAAACCCAGACTACTATACCCAGCCAAGCAATTGTACACTATCAATGGAAAAAACAATATACTCCAGGATAAAAACAAATTTAAACAATACATAGCCACAAATCCAGCCTTACAGAAAGTAATAGAAGGAAAATTGCAACCCAAGGAATCCAACATTGCCAACACTGCCTACAATAACCCAGACATCTAGCGACCCTTCACAAACAGAACTCAAAGAAGGGAAACACACAAACTCTACTAAACAAAAATAAAAATAAAAATAAAAAAATAAAAACCAGAGTCAAAAACCACTGGTCATTAATATCACTTAATATTAATGGACTCAACTCACCTATAAAATGGCACAGACTGAGATTGGATATGGAAACAGGATCCAACATTCTGCTGTTTTCAAGAAACACACCTCAACCACAAAGACAGACATCTACTCAGAGTAAAGGGTTGGGGAAAGGATTTTCAAGCAAATGGACCTAAGAAACAAGCGGGTGTGGCCATTCTAATTTCCAACAAAACTGACTTCAAACTAAAATCAATCAGAAGAGATGGAGATGGACATTTCATACTCATAACAGGAACAATTCATCAGGAGGAAGTCTCAATCCTGAATATCTATGCCCCTAATATAAAAGCACTCACTTATGTAAAAGAAAAACTTTTAGAACTCAAGGCAGTCATCAAACCTCACACACTAATAGTAGGAGATTTCAACACACCTCTCTCACCAATGGGCAGGTCAATCAGAGAGAAACTCAACAGAGAAATAAGAGAATTAATAGAGGTAATGAATCAAATGGACTTAATAGATGTCTACAGAACATTCCACCCAAGTAGGAAAGAATATTCCTTCTTCTCTGCAGCTCATGGAGCCTTCTCAAAAATTGACCACATACTCGGTAACAAAGAAAACTTCCCCAGATACAAAAAAATATTAGACTTGTCGGATCACCATGGATTAAAGTTAGAATTCAATAACAATTCTAACATCAGAAACCTACAACTCATGGAAGCTGAACAGTCAATTACTGAATCACCCCTGGGTCAAGGAAGAAATAAAGAAAGAAATTAAAGTCTTCCTTGAATTTAACGAAAATAAAGACACAACATACTCAAACCTATGGGACACAATGAAAGCAGTGCTAAGAGGAAAGTTCATAGCACTAAGTGCCCAATTAAAGAAAATGGAGAAAGCACACATTGGAGACTTAACAGCGCACCTGAAAGCTCCAAAAAAAAAAAAAAGAAGCAGACTCACCCAGGAGGAGTAGAAGACTGGAAATAATCAAGCCGAGGGCTGAGATTAACAAAATAGAAACACAGAGAACAATCCAAAGAATCAACGAAACAAAATTTGGTGCTTGGAGAAAATCAGCAAGATTGACAAATCCCTACCCAAATTCATCAAACGGCAGAGAGAGACCACTCAAATTAATAAGATCAGAAATGAAAAGGGGGACATAACAACAGACACAGAGGAAATTCAGAGAATCATTAGATCTTACTACAAAAGCTTATATGCCACAAATTTGGAAAATATAAAAAATGGACTGGTTTTTAGATGAGTACCATTTACAAAAGTTATATCAAGACCAGGTGAACAATTTAAATAGACCTGTTAGTCGCGAACAATTAGAAGCTCTTATCAAAAATCTCCCTATCAAAAAAAGCCCAGGACCAGATGGTTTCAATGCAGAATTCTACCAGAACTTCCAAGACGAGCTAATACCTATACTCCTTAATGTATTTCACAATATAGAAACAGAAGAGTCATTGCCAAATTCTTTTTATGAAGCTACAGTTACTCTGATACCAAAACCACACAAAGACACAACTAAGAAAGAGAATTACAGACCAATCTCACTCATGAACATTGACGCAAAAATTCTCAACAAAATACTGGCAAACCAAATCCAAGAACACATTAGAAAACTTATCCATTATGATCAAGTAGGCTTCATCCCAGAGATGCAGGGCTGGTTCAACATATGCAAATCTAGCAATGTTATATAATTATTATATGTATTATAATATATGACGATTATATATAATCCTCATATAAATAAACTGAAAGAAAAAAACAATATGATCATTTCATTATATGCTGAAAAACCATTTGACAACATTCAGCATCCCTTTATTGTAGAAAGGAGCTGCGGGCAGGTCTGCTTTTCACCTCACTCAGCTCCTGCATGGCTAGCTTAGTCCCAGAAATAACAACATACAAATTGTATTCATTTAAGCACTACCTGGCCCATTATCTCTAGAGAGTTAGTTACTGACTAACTCTCATATCTTGATATTAACCCATTTCTAATAATCTGTAGCACCATGAGGTGGTGGCTTACCAGAAAAGATTCAGCATGTCTGACCTGGTGGCTGGCTCCATGGCTTCTGCTCCCGGCTCCTGCGACTAGGCTCCCTTCCTGACAGTTTATGGTGTATGTAAGTTTTACCCCCCAAAATAAATAACCCCTTAAAACATAACTGGTGTGGGATTGATTCGCCGATAATTGGCGCCCAACGTGGTGCTCGAACCCACGACCAGGAGATTAAGAGTCTCATGCTCTACCGTATGGCGCCTACGTGGATAACTGAATCCACAGAAAGCTTGAGAAATCTTGGGAAAGAATAGAGTAAAGCATGTTTTGTTGGTAGAAGCAATTTCTCAGGTCTACTTTGCTTGCTAGAGGCAAGCAAGGCTCTCATCTAAGAAAGGCTTCCTGACTCAGCTTTAGCTGCAAAACCTTGCAGATCATTAAGAGGTCCTGCCACGAAACACTTAAACGGTGTTGATGAAAAGCTGAACGCATGCTTTTTGGTTTTAAGCTGTAGCAGGAAAAAAGCTGTGCTGTTTTAAAATGTCGGCTTTCTGGGCTGTCCTGCCAAGGCAATCTCTGACTCTTTCAGGCAGGCAGTCTGACTGAGTGTGGTCTGTGAGCAGAATGCTGCAGCTTGCTTGCTAGCAAGGACCTTGAAATGCCATAGAGTTGTGGCAGTGAACACAGTTCTGGCTGGTATCTCAGCCATGAGACTGGAGAACTGGGGAGTGGGCTGAATCTAGCCGTCAAAGCCACTGCTCTCCATATTGCTTAGTAAATTAAAGGCTCATGTGGTCAGAAAAAGAGAGATATACAGTAAAGAGAGATTCAAAGAGGAAGAAAACCTCTAAATATTTTACAGGGTGTTAAAAATATATGCAGGCTAAAAGTTAAAGTTCTTAATGTAAAAAAAAAGGAAGAAAAAGAGTAGTTGGGTGTGGTGGTACACACCTTTAATCCCAATGCCTGGGAGGCAGAGGCACATTGACCTCTGAGACTTTAAGGGGCAGAGGAAGTTGACCTCTGTCACTTCAAGGTGTGGTAGCACACACCTTTAATCCTAGCACTGGGAAAGCAGAGACACGTGGATCTCTGTGAGTTCAAGGTGAGGTAGCAAACACCTTTGAGCCCAGTACTGGGGAGGTAGAGACAGAAGGATCTCTGTGAATTCAAGGACAGCCTGGTCTACAGTGTTATTCCAGGACAAAGATTAACAGAGAACCTGTGTCAAAAAGTAAAAGTAAAAATAAGAGAAATAGAGGTTAAAAATAAAGCTGCATAAAGATGGAAAATACACAGAGAATCTTGATACTGTATGCTATTATGCTCTCTTTGAATTGTTTGAATGCTGAGGAAGGAACAACAGCTGCTAAAGGACTTTTGTTTATAAATGCTGCTGAACTAACCCAAGATAGGTATTTTGAAAATACCTTGGCTTCAAAATTGAAGTCAAAAGGTATGTTACTTTGGAGAAGAGATTTTGCTTTTGTTTCCACAGAAAATGAGAGGCTCTGGATTTATTCAGAGTTAAGAAAAATCATCTTTGATCAAGGGAGACCTCCTGAGAAATTTCCGGTAGGAACAGATGGCCTGGATGTCTGAATTCTACATCCAGAACAGATTCAAGACTGCTGCCTGAGATGATCAAGACTCACAGGATACTCCAGTCAGGACTTGATTATAACTCTAAATTTTCTTTAGGTCCCCATAAGATCATCAGCGCCCCCAACCAGCAGGAAGTAGCCTGAAATACTACGCCCACATTCCCAACAAATGGACTATGGGTATTTTCTTTTGTTAAAAAAAAGAGGGAAATGGTGTGGGAGAATTGTCTGTATTCTGTCAATCATATTTTAATAAAACACTGATTGGCCAGGCAGGCAGTATAGGCGGGAAAGCCAGACAGGAAATAGGGGTGGAACAAAGAGACTGGGAGTTTTCTGGGACACAGGAAGCTCTCTAGCCACTCCTGTGCAGACCACCAAAGAGGCAGCATGTAACTTGCCCAACTGAGAAAGATACGGAGCAAATGTGGCTAATGTAGATAAAGATAATGGGGTAACATAAGTTATAAGAGTTAACAAGAAGCCTGACATAATGGGCCAATCAATTTATAACCTAATGTAGACTCTGTGTTATTTCTCTTTGGGATTTGCTGGCTGTGGAGTACCAGGCGGGACAGAAACCCCAGCAAGCTGGCCCCCTCATGTTACACTTTATATAGGTGTTGAAGAGATTGGGGATACAAGGATCATACCTAAATATAATAAAAGCTGTATACAGCAAGCCGACAGCTAACATCAAACTGAATGGAGAGAAACTCCAAGCCATTCCACTAAAATCAGGAACAAGGCAAGACTGTCCACTCTCCCCATACCTCTTCAATATAGTGCTTGAAGTTCTAGAAATAGCACTAAGACAAAATAAGAGGATCAAGGGGCTTAGAATTGGAAAGGATGAAGTTAAACTCTCACTATTTGCAGATGATATGATAGTGTACATAAGCAACCCCAAAAACTCTACCAAAGAACTGCTACAGCTGATAACACCTTTAGTAATGTGGCAAAGTACAACATCAACTCCAAAAAATTCAGTTGCCCTCCTATAAACAAAGGATTAAAAAGCGGGGAGGGAAATCAGAGAAACTTCACCTTTCACAATAGCCACAAATAGCATAAAATATCTTGGGATAAGTTTAACAAAGGAAGTGAAAGACCTATTTGACAAGAACTTTAAATCCTTGAAGAAAGAAATTGAGGAGGATACCAGAAAATGGAAAGATCTCCCTTGCTCTTGGATTGGGAGGATCAACATAGTAAAAATAGCAATTCTACCAAAAGCAATCTATAGATTCAATGCAATCCCCATCAAAATTATTCACAGACCTTGAGAAAACAATAATCAACTTTATATGGAAAAACAAAAAACCCAGGATAGCCAAAACAATCTTATACAATACAGGGACTTCTGGAGGCATTATCATCCCTGACTTCAAACTCTATTACAGAGCTACAGTATTGAAAACAGCTTGGTATTGGCATAAGAACAGAGAAGTCGACCTATGGAATTGAATAGAAAACCCGGATATTAACCCACAAACCTATGAATACCTGATTTTCGACAAAGTATAACTGGATGTCAACCAGTAGAAGAATGAAAGTAGAGCCATACATATCACCATGCACAAAACTCAGGTCCAAATGGATTAAAGACCTCAACATTAATCTGACCACTTTGAACCTGATAGAAGAGAAAGTGGGAAGTAGTCTAAAAGACATAGGCATAGGAGACCACTTCCTAGGTAGAACCCAAGTAGCACAGACAATAAGAGAAACAATGAATAAATAGGACCTCCTGAAACTGAGAAGCTTCTGTAAAGCCAAGGACACTGTCAGTAAGACAAAAGGCTACCTTCTGACTGGGAGAATATCTTCACCAATCCCTCATCAGACAAAGGTCTGATCTCCAAAATATACAAAGAACTCAAGAAACTAGACACTAAAACTCTAATTAACCCAATTAAAAATGGGGTACTGATCTGAACAGAGAATTCTCAACAGAAGAACTTCGAATGGCCAAAAGACACTTAAAGTCATGCTCAACCTCCTTAGCAATCAGGGAAATGCAAATCAAAACAACTTTGAGATACCATCTTACACCTCTCAGAATAGCTAAACACAAAAACACCAATGATAGCCTATAGTGGAGAGGATGTGGAGTGAGTGGAACACTCATCCAGTTTCTCAGGAAACTGGGAGTCAACCTCCCTCAGGACCCAGCAATTCCACTCTTGGGAATATACCCAAGACATGCTCAATCATACCACAAAAGCATTTGTTCAACTATGTTCATAGCAGCACTATTTGTAATAGCCAGAACCTGGAAAAAACCTAGGTGCCCCTCAATAGAAGAATGGTTAAAAAAGGTGTGGAACATATACACATTAGAGTTTTACTCAGCAGTAAAAAACAATGACATCTTGAGTTTTGCATGCAAATGGATGGACATAGAAAACGCTTTCCTGAGTGAGGTAACCCAGACCCAAAAACAGGAATATGGTTTGTACTCACTCATAAGTGGATTTTAGCCAGAATTAAAGGTCTTTGAGCCTATAATTCGTGATCCTAGAGAAGCTAAATAAGAAGGTGAATCTGAAGAAAATCATGTAGTTATCGTCCTGGATATTGGAAGTAAACAAGATTGCCAGGCAAACTTGGGTGCACGGGGAGGGGGGGAGGAAGGGGATATTGTTAGAGAGAAGGGAGTAGGGGAGGATTGGGGAAATCTTGGGGGAATGGGATGGGGGAGGGAGGAAGGATGGATGTGGGAGCAAGGAACTATATATCTCAACTAAGGGAGCCATTTTAGGGTTTGCAAGAGACTTGATTCCCAGGTCCAAGAAAGATCCCCATATTGTTCCTTGGACAGCAGAGGAGAGGGGGCCTGAACTGGCCTTGGTTTATTAACCATACTGACGAATATTTTGCATATCACCATAGAACCTTCTTCTGGCGATGGAAGGAGATAGAGACAGAGACCCACATTGGAACACTGGACTTAACTCCCTAGGTCCAAAGGAGAAGCAGAAGGAGGGAGAACATGAGAAAGGAAGTCAGATCAGAGGGAACCTTCATCCGATGATGGATGGAGATTGAGGCAGAGACCCACATTGGAGCACTGAACTGAACCCCCAAGGTCCAAATAAGGAGCAGAAGGAAGGAGAACATGAAAAAGGAAGTCAGGACCTCGAGGGGTGCTTTCACCCACTGATATAAGGGAACTGATCTAATGAGAGCTCACCAAGGTCAGCTGAACTGGGACTGAATGAGCATGTGATCAAACTGGATTCTCGGAATGTGGCTGACATGGGGACTGTCTGAGAAGCCATTGATAATGGCACTGGGACTTGCTTCCTCTGCATGTACTGACTTTTTGGGATCCTAGTCTGTTTGGATACTCACCTTCCTAGACCTGGAGAGAGAGAGGGGAGGAATTCAAACTTTCCAAAGGGCAGGAAACCCTGACTACTCTTAGGACTGAAGAGGGAGGAGGTGAGGGAGTGGGGGGGGAAGACGAGGATATTGAGAGGAGGGACAGAAGTTGAAATTTTTGTAAATTAATAAAAAATAAATAAATAAATAAATAAATAAATAAATAAAATTGAAATAAATAAAAGAGGCAAGTAAAATATTTTTTAACATTTTGGAAGTCTAACGAGTGATTCATATAATTTAAAAAATAAATGAATAAAATGAACCATTTATAAAAAGTTTAAAATATCTTCTGAGACTCATGCAATCTCTTCATTGTAAATCCTTTTCAAACTAAAAAGTTAATTACGCATTCCAATATAGAAAGGTAAAGAGCGTAGAAAATCATTGCAAAAGGTAGAGATGGGAACATTGTGAAGAAATACTGGAACAAAGCAAAATCAAAACCCATCAGGGCAAACTCCAAATCCTGTAACTCCACATCTTGATGTCAAAAGGTTGAGATGGCTCTGCCCTTTCGGTTTTTCTGACTGCAACATGCATCTATAGCTTGGACTGAGTCCACTCCTTCTATACAGCTCTCCTTGTAATATATCTCACAATTCTGGTACCTCCAACATCTTCTGGTTTCCAGCTAATTCTCGGCTTCAATCTCATAGCCACCTACAGTATCCTCTCTAGGCCATCATGCAGAGACTTCTGCCAATTGCATGGTCTTGATGGTGTTCCTTAACATGGAAGAAGATTCCATAACCACTTTACTGCTGCATCCCTCTTAACTCAAAAGCAAGAACAGTATGGCCGATGTTCCAAGATCTACTATCTTGGAATAGCAGTGTGGAATCTGACCTTTTCCTTTAATTGCATTTACAGAACCTTTAATTTGTTGATTTCTTTTGTTTTAGATGTCTTTAACCACTTGTTTCTTGCAAGATGGAAGTTTAGCTGGATTAGTTTTTGCCCTAGTGATGAGGAACCTCCTTCAGCCAAAGGCTTTTAAGAGGCCAGACCAGGTTGGGGCAAGACTTAAGGGACCAAAAAGCTGTGAAGCTGTGGTCCTGCCCTGATCAGCCTCTTCTTCCTGTGCTCCACACCTTGACGATGGACCACCATTCCTGTTCTGTGAGTTTTCCCTTTTAATAAAGAAAAACTTTGGAATACTTTATTCAGAGTCATCTTTGGATTATTGGACTTATCTTCAGCATCATCTGGCACCACAAGGAGGGAACGAATTCACACTTGCTTACCAGGACACTTCCGGTGGTGGTCCAGGCTTCCAGCCTAGGCTCCGTAATGGTGATCCTGGTTTGCCAGCCCAGAGTACTATCCACCTTCAGCTCACAAACCACACTCTGCTGACTCTGCAGGTAGCAATACCTGCTGCATGCAGTTTGCAACTTGCAACTGATGGAAAGCTTTGGGCTTTCTCCTTATTCTGGCCAATAACTCTTGGAATCTCTTTGATTGTCCTTATTAACTGCTCTTAATTTGTTAAACATAGCATATTTATCAGTATTTATGTAGGTAATAGTATGCAGACCCAGAGCAAACATCCCAGAGAATGCAGCAGGCTTCTTGGGTCTCTTAAACACCGCTGCAACCGTGACACCTGCTGGCCAATAAAGATTATGACACCTATTCCCTGAATTTTCTGCAGGAGGTAAGTGATAAATTTGAATTACATAATGGCTAAAAAATATTACCATTCAGGACATTGATAATCATTTTGCTTATGCTATGAATGGTATTCTGCAAGGCTCATGTGATTTTGCTTATACATTCATTTATTTGACTTTTGGAATTAGTTCTGCTTTTCAAATTATCTCATTAAAATGGTTTGATAACAGAGCCAAGAATGAGGCCCTTTTAGAAATGAAACAATCTTTATAAGCTAATAATGAATATCAAGTTCATAAAAAGTAATAAAATAGAGAGGTATAGCATTAATTTGACAAAGAAAATTCAGTCAATTTTGAAGAGTACTGAGACATTATCTGAAAGAAATCATGCTGCTGAGTTTAATAAGTTCACTCCAGGAAGGATTTCTGCATGTCATCAAAATTACATCAGATTATTTGCAATTACACAAGACAATAATCTTGAAACTTAACTATCATTTTACTTTTTCAGGATCCCATAGAAAAAATATTGCACCCATGACAGTTGGAAGCAATTCTAGAAAACTATGTCCCCTCTCCCAATAAAGTTTGTCCTCAGAGACAAAGACACCACTCAGGGGTTGATTATTACTTGTATAGGGTTATTGGTTGAGGTGAAAATTATGTAGGCTCAGATAGCTCCTAGAAAAATAGAGGGTTAATTGAATGGATAATAGGTACATTTGTGGGAGCTTACACAAACTAATAATAATAATAGTGAATAATAGGGTGAATACTTGTGAGCTATTATTTATGGACAATTTAAATTGGTATAGATTATTGTATATTGATGAAAATTCAAATTATATTTGTTATATTGAATATGCTCCTGTTTCTGTTTAGAGTATTTATACACCTATGCAAATTTATTTTATCATAGTGTATGCACTCATGTTTTCACTTCTGTTTAAGACATCTTGTATATTAATATAATTTTAGGATATATTTACCATATTTCTACCTCTGATCAAGATACATATACATTGTTTGCGTTTTGAGGGCATTGTCCTCAATAACTGAACAGTTATTTAAAGATTATTTAATATTCTGATATAAAGTCTTAGATTTTAAGTTATATAGATATTAGTATTATAGGTAAATAGTCATTCATGTTTGTCATACTTAATAGGTAGACTAATCAGTTTCTTTAGATACATAGAGATTGTATTCTGCCAAATAGATAATCTTCAAACACTTCGAACTGTAGATATGACACTTAAACAACTTAGGGTTCTGTTGATGTGAGACTTGATTGGTCCTGGCAGCATTGGTCTATTCCTGAGAGAATGTTGAGTACCAAAGACACTCCACTTGGAGCTTGTTTTCTTCTTCACAAAACTGGCCTGTTGGCAAGGAACTGCCCATACCTTCACCATTGACAAAATGCATTATGTTTAGCCAGAACAAGCAGGATATAAGAAAGAAGAATGTCAAATCTTGCCAAGACAGGGTAAGACTGTTCTGAAAATTTTTCTGTTTCAGAAAATGTTCTGTCCATTACTGAAGGTCTTAGCCAAAGTTGGTTGCCTCAACATTGCAAACGAGACTTTGGGTGATTGCCTGGGTATCCAGTTGTCTCTGTCATGTACTGCACATTTTGGAAGCTGTTTAATTACACTTCCTATCTTCTCAAGTAATATTATCTCCTTTCTCAGACCTTCAATATGTTTGAAGATTAGATAGCTGTATTTACCTTCCTGTTATGATCTAGCCAAGCCACTTCTAATAAAAGACTTAGACTTTTTAGGATAGAATGATTATTAAAACACTTAGCATATGTTCCTTGCTTAATATTGTTTATGCTAGTCTTAATTCTAATTTTTATACTTGATATCTATTCTTGAATTTCTGAAGAATGGATAAAGAAAGTGTGATACATTTACACATTAGAGTACTACTCAGTGGTAAAAACAATGACATCTTGAATTTTGCATGCACATGGATAAAATTAGAAAACACTATTCTGGGTAAGGTAACCAAGACCCCAAAACAATGATTATGGTATGTACTCACTCATAAGTGAATACTAGCTATAAACAAAGGATATTGAACCTATAGTTCATGATCCTAAAGTAGTTAATTAATAAGGTGAACCCAAAGAAAAACATATATGGACAGACCTGAGGAGTTGATACAGACAGGGTTGAGTGAAAGGATTGGGAGCATTGGAGGGAGTAGGGATAGAAGGAAGGGACGAGAAGAGGAGAAGGGGAGAATGGGAGAAGGAAAGGGTTGAGGAGAACTTAAGGAAATGGGATAGTTGAGATGGAAGAAAGACAGATATGACAGCTAGGAAAGAGATATCTTGATTGAGGGAGCCATTGTGGGGTTAGCGAGAAACCTGGCTCTAGAAAAATTCCCAGGAATCCGCAAGAATCACCCCCAGCTAAGACCCTAAGCATTAGAGGGGACAGTTCCCAAACTGGCCTTGTCCTGTAGACAGACTGATGATTATCTTAAATATCACTGTAGAACCTTCATCCCACAACAGAAGGAAACAGGGACAGAGAGACCCACATCAGAGCACTGGACTGAGCTCCCAATGTCCAGTTGAAGAGTAGAAGGAATGAGAACATGAGCAAAGAGGTCAAGACCATGAAGGGTTCCTCCATAGAAACAGTTTACCTGAGCTAATGGGAGCTCACCAACTCCAGCTAGACTGGGAAGGAACAAGCATAGCACCAAACTACTTCCTCTGAATGTGACTGACAGTTGTATGGTTGGGACAGACTGAGGAGCCACTGGCAGTGGCACAGAGATTTAATTCTATTACATGTACTAGCTTTTGGGGATCCTATTATCTTTGAATATATACCTTGCTCAGCATAGATGTAGTGGGGAGGGCCTTGGACTCCCCATAAAGCAAAGTGCCTACACTCTTTTAGGATTAGAAGGGGTGGGGTGAGAGGATGTATTATGGAGGAGGGGAGAGAGTAGGAATTCGGATTGGTATTTTTTTAAAAAAAAAATTACCATTGAATCTTCATCTGGCAACGCATAGAGAAAGATAGAGACAGAGACACTCATCAGAGCAACAGAGTGAGCTCCCAAGGTTCAGTTGAAGAGCAGAAGGAGGGAGAAGATGAGCAAAGAAGTCAGGACCACGAGGGGTTGATCCACCCACTGAGACAGTGTGCCTGTTCTAATGGGAGCTCCCCAAATCCAGCTGGACCAGGACTGAATGAGTATGCAGTCAAAGGGGACTCACTGAATGTGGCTGACAATGGGGACTGACTGAGAAGCCATTGATAAAGGCACTGGGACTTGTTTCTACTGCATGTATTGGCTTTTTGGGACCCTAGTCTGTTTGGATGCAAAGCTTCCTAGGCCTGGATGTAGGGGGTAGGGCCTTGGACTTCCCACAGGGCAGGGTTCCCTGCTCTCTCTTAAGGGGGGAGGGAGAGGAAGGAGGGTGAGTGGTAGAGCAGGAGGGGAATGGGAGGAGGAGAGGAAATGTAAATTTTTGAATGGAAAAATAAAGAATGAAAGAGAGAGAGAAGAAAGAAAGAAGAAAAAAAGAAAAAATCTAATAAAAAAAGAAGAAATAAGAGAGTAGTTGGGTGTGGTGACACATACCTTTAATCCCAGCATTTGGAAGGCAAAAGCAGACCAATGTCTTTGATTTCAAGGACAGCCTGGTCTACAGAGTGAGCTACAGGACAGCCAAGAAAAACTGAGTTACACTGTCTCAAAAAGAATAACAAATAAAAATAAAAGAAATAGAGTTTAAAATGAAGCCGTGGAAAGATGGAAACTACACAGAGAACATGGATACTGTTTGTTACTTTGTTGTCTATGAATTCTTTGATGACTGGAAAAGGAGCAAAAGCTGCTAAAATACATTTGATTATAAATGTTGCTGGATTAATCCACATATATGTTTTAAAAATGCCTTGACTTCAAAATTTAAGTCAAAAGATATTCTACTATGAAAAAGAGGATTTGCTTTTGTTTCCCCAGGAAATGAGAGGCTATAGATTCTTTCTGCGTTAAGAAAAATCAGATTTGATGAAGGAGAAGCCCCTGAGAAATCTCTAGTAGGAGTAGAGAGCCCAGATGATCTGACATTTCAAAGGAATTTCATTGGAGTTTCCTCTGAGTTTTACATCTAGAAAAGCCTCAAGATTTCTGGTTGAGAACAAGCCTCACAGAATATTCCAGTTAGGACTTGAGCATAATCCTAAATTTTCTTTAGGTCCATGTAAGATTATCAGCACCCCCAAAAAGCAGGAAGTAGCCTGAAAAACTCCACCCACATTCCCAAAAAAACAGATTATGGATACTTTTCTTTGTTTAAAGTGTTATTTATAAGTTGTTATGGATAATGGTCAGGAAGAAAGCAAAACAAAGGAGATTAGATTCAGAGTTTTTGTTTTAAAAAGGGGGTAGAAGTGTTATGGGAGAATTGTTTTGTGCCCTGTAGAGATTTGTCACTTGTATTGTTTGAATAAAATGCTGATTGGTCAATAACCAGGGAGGAATTAAAAAGAGGAAAATCAGACAGAAAGTATAGATGGGACAACCAGAAAAGAAGAATTCTGGGGAGAGGAAGGGCTCAGTCTACAGTCATCACCCAGATGCAGAGGAAACAAAATGAGAATGCTTCACTGATGAAAGGTACCGAGCCATGTGGCTAACACAGACAACAATTATGGGTTAATGTAAGATGTAAGAGTTAATAAGAAGCCTGAGCAAATAGACCAATCACTTTATAATTAATATAGGCCCTTATGTGTTTCTTTGGGATGAATGACTGTGGGTCCAAGTGCAACAGAAACCTCTGTCAACACCAATCCCTAGCTTTTCATGTCTCTTTCTTTAAAAAACACAAAAATGGTGTGGTGTTACTTGATCATTCCCATTTCCCAAAATCCTGTGCACTTTCAAAATGACAGTGACAAATTGCATTTCCCCAAGTACTTATTCAACATTTTGGGGGTGCTTAGGGATCCAGATTTTAGGAACTAATTCAATTCAGTAACTAATTTTTCCCTTGCAGACTTCATGGCTGGGAACAACATGAAGAAAAAACTCCGCATTTACTAGGCTAGCCAGCAGGTCAGATGAGGTTGAAGTCTTTACCACTCTGGCCCCATCTGTTGGCAGACTGGTCAGCTCTTGAGTCTGCTGCCCTTTGTCCTATGAACCTCTGAATACCATCTCTGGCATCACTGCAATCAAGACAGACAAGAAGAAGATCCATAACCAAGCTGATGACAATAGTTCCACATGTTGGAGTTCTTTCTTCAAGAAATCACTGTACTAGGAGCCCAGGAACACCAGGGAAGGAGAGGTTGGCACTGATCCCGCCTGAATGGGCACCTACACAGACCAGGATTTCACCCTCATGATGGATGAGCAGCACCAAGAGAGAAAAAGTAGGGTTCATGTATCACTGCCAACCGTTCCCAGTACTATACACAGAAAGGAGGAAGAATAACAGGCAGTGTGCACGGGATGCAGAAGAGAGCCCCTCCTGAATATCCAAAGCAGTCTAGTTCTGCTCACTGAGACCTCTGTTACCTGATCACTTTAGCAGTCCAGGCTCCTCCTTGTCCCCTTTGGGCAGCATCATAGTTTCCTCTAGCATGGAAGTATGTGTCCAAGTTTTTCCACTTGGCCTCTCTCATGTCAGAGTAAGCTCACCACATTTCCCTAGTTCCTGGAGAGGAAAGAGAATGGCAAGGAAGATTACCTTTAGGCAAAACAAGGGAATAAAATAAATAGAATAAAACTTCTGTCCAACTCATCCCAATAACTTTCACAAGACCACAGAAATGTTGTTGGCTTGACATGAATGGTTCTTACTTCCCTATGCCTGTGAGGAAGTATATTCTGAGTGAGTTTTAATGTGAAGGATTCCTGGTTTAGCTCTGCTATTACTGGTCTTTGGCTGCTCAAGAAAGGATATAGGGGAGAGATGATCTCTAGGGGGTGTTTCATCATATAATAATGAAGCCCTCTCTGAAATGATCCAGGGAAACTTCTACATATGGTGTGAAAACATGAGGCCTCTTCCTTTCCTCCTCTCACTTCCCTTCTTTGTCCATTCCTTTCCTTTCTCTTATGTTCTCTTCCTTTAGAGACGGCATGCATCTCCATGACCCTGGATGACCTGAAAGCCACAATCCTACTGCCTCAGCCTCCCAAATGCGACAATCCCCACTGCAGTCACAGCTCTCTCCCAGCACAGGCGACAGGAGAACCTGCTCTCCAGGCAGAGTGCAGCTCTTCTCTGAGTCCATGAATGTCCAGCGTCTACTGCAGCCTGGGCAGTTCCCAGCACTCCATCAGAAGGAAGCAGCAGGGCATTCTCCAACAGACTGAAACAATGGACCTTTGGATGACCAGAAGCTCTAGGTGGTAAAGGACACATAAGTTTAAAACTACTGTATCCTCTACAAGATCAGGGAAGAGTATTAGCCACATTTGTGGTTTTGCACAAAAGCCAAGAAAATGTACGTGGAATCTTCATGAAAGAAACTCATTATTATCATCTTACTTCTCTTCTCCTCAGGAAGGTACCACAAAGAGGAAAAGGTCTAAACCAAGGACAGGAATGGTGAACTGGGCAGTAAAGGAAGAACATTAAATGAGAAATATCTTCAAAAGTAACAAGTTAAGGAAAAAGAGAAAGCCCAATATCGAGCTTCATTTAACTTTTATTATGCTATGGCTGGTGGGGTAACTTTTCCATGGTGATAGTTTCCTACCCATGTCTCAGGCCTAACAGACTTATATTCCTCGTGAGTAATTCATGTTTTTCTGTTGGTGGTGGAGGATCTGGACCTTCCTTCGTTGATAGCTGCCTTCCCCAACCCATGACCTACTGCTTCTCAGGTAAACAGTGAGTGTGTGCTCATGAAGTCCTTGCTCTGTTCTGGGAACAGATTCTGAGAAGCTGGCCAACCTAGGATAACATCTGTTCTTCCAGGGATTTTTGTTGGATAGTTTATGTCTGCTTTTGGCCTCTGTTTCCTTAAAAGGTAGATGGGGCTCTTACACCACAAGGTTAAATTAAAAATTAATTCACTTCCACACATAATACTTCTTGTACAATGCCTTTTCATGTGTGAAAATCTCAGTTAGCTTTGGCTGCTGTTACTGTGTTTGAGGACTCTACTGGTTCTTGTCTTCGTCCCCTGGAACACTGTACACTTGGGATGCTCTACATTTCAAAGCCACCAGACATAAAGGTGAGCTGTTCATCACCTTCCACAAGGGGGCAACAGATCACTACTCCTTTTGTAGAATCTGCATCTTTCAAGTACAGATTGTTCTACATTCCTACAGGAAAGTTGCTGTACACACATGCACTCACAGAAAACGTCAACACTGACCATAAAAGTTCAGAACTACATAGGAAGAGCGACAATGTTCCCCTATCCAGGATACTTCACATGCATGTATGCCCTGAGTTTTGTGATCCCTGCTCTGATAAATACTTGGAATCCACAAATACAAGCTCCTGCCCCAATTCTTTGCTCTTAACGTGACCAGGTTCTTTCATCAACTGGAACCATCTTTGGTTGTCAACTCCCAGGACCAAGAGACACAAAATAATGGCAATAGAAGGCTTCATCCTGCTATAGGGTCAGGAAAACACAAGGATGAATACGCCATTTCATGGGGGTGGAGGAGGCTTCTAAAATGTTGAACTGTCCTTGTATGCAAGTACCAAATCTCACTGGATTTTATACAGAAATCCACACACATGCATCTAGTAGATTCAGGAAAGAGACAGAGCATGAAAACACAAGTAAATACTGGTGGGGAAAAGAATCTGCAAAGAGCAAATGTAGGAAAGTTCTGACACCTCGGGCTGGCAGAGGTGAGTGGCTCAAGTTGCTCATTGAGATGTGGCTGGGGGTGTCTATATATACTGTCCCTTGGCTAGTGTAGCAATACCCTGCTTGGGCTTGCATAATCCCACTTGGCCATAATTTGTAATTTGTAAATATGCAATTTACCTGGTGACAGCTTGGGCCAACTGCTTACCAGGGTTGAAGTACTGAGCATAGCTTAGAGCTGGTGCTACACATACCTCTGCCATATTAAAAGACTGAAATAGGTAGAGTCAGCATACAGGGCCACTGTGATCAAGCTGCTGACATTTTCAAAGCACCCCTCATCAGAAAATGATTACAAATATACAATAAAAACAGATTCAGACAGAAATAAACCTCCGAAAAGGTCACAGTGTATTTAAATATGTATGCTGGCTTAGGAGACAAAAGAAAAGAGTATAGACATTTATAAAATATAATTTTAAGAAATAAAACAAAATCTTTACAGAGACACAGTAAACATAGTCATAGATTAAATAATTAGATATAATAAAATAAATATTAAATAGTAATAGAGTAAAAATAATAAGCCACATACAGATGAAAAATACAAAGGAAGTATGGACTATATATATTATTGTATTTTCTTTTAATGTTTTGACTGTGAATGAACTAAGGACAGAGGGACATTTCCATGTATGTGCAGGTTGCTAAGCTAAACTAACATGTATATTTTAAAGGTATCTTGATTTCAAAATTTTGGTCTAAGGATGTATTGCTTTGAAAAGAAGTTCTACTTTTGTTTCTACAGAGGATAGAAAGCTGTGGATGCCCTACAGGCTAATACAGTTTAACTAAACAAGATCACTTGAAGCAAGGGCTCTAATGGCCCAATATCCATGACAACTTCAGGACAGCTGACTGAGATGGTCCTACCATAAAGAATACCCCAAGAAGGACATGATTAAAAGAGCCCACAATCATCAGGAAGTATTCTAGAGAACAATGCCCAAATTCATTAAGTGATTGTTTATAAATGTTTGTTTACATTTAAAGGGGGGTATACTATAGCGATGAATACGTATCATTGATATGTATCCTGGTTTATTAATGCAAATTTAATGTCAATTTTGTTACATACATTTCTGCTTTTGTTTAAGGTATTGTATTTGTGCAACTCATTTAAAATTTAAGGTATAATTCAAATTATAGATTAATAAATAGTCATTTATAAATAGTCATTTATATTGCAGTCATGTTAGTCAGGTTTTGTATATGTACAAATATATATTTCAAATGGATTGGTATTTTTCAAAACCTTTCAAAGACTAACAGAATATGCCATTTAAAATGTTTTAAGAACTTATGATTTTTTTTATGACTCATGTGCTTCTGGCAGTACCAATCTACTTCACGAGAATGATGGGCATTAAAAAGAATCCTTACGGATTTTGTTAGCTATTTGGGCAAGAAATCTTTCTTGAGTGAGCTGTTTGATGGTATGCTGTTGAAACTTAACATTCAAGACACACAGAAAAATGACTGCTGAAGTTTCCTAAATAAGATGAGATAGTTCTTCAAGGTTTCTGCTTCATGAAAGAGTCTGCCAGATATCCTGCAACATACAGAAGAAAGTGACTGAAAAAATGGCCAATAGAGGCTGAACTGTCTTTGAAATTTCCTGCTTCCTATAAAAGTCATCAAGAATGTATGGACTTGTAGCCTGAAGATGGATACTCCAATGTTTCAAAAGAACTTTGGATGATTGTTCAGGCAGCAAGAGTTCTCTGTCAATTCTAGAGCTTTAGAAGTTGCTTGCAATGCAATTCCTGTTTACATGGGTAATTTTGTAAAATTGTATTTTTCTGGGGTCTTTGATAAAGTTGAAAATAGATACTTATAACTACAGTTTTCCTTAGTTATGATAATAGATAGATTAGATATATAACTTTAGACTCACAAAGGTGGGATATATGATAAAATATTTTCTTTAATTTGCCAAATGTAAATAGACTAAATATTATAACTATAATTCTTGCTTGATAACTTTTTGTTGTATGTAATCTTACTATGTTAAAGTTAAAAAATATTTCTTTTTATTTAGACAGAATGAGGGAGATGACATGGAATTCTTCTCTGTATGTTGTGTATTGTATATGTTTTAATACCATTAGTTTATAAAGAATCTGCTTTGAGCCTATGACAGCACTAAATTGAGCAAGGTGAGAATTCCAAGCAGATAGAGGAGAAAAAGAAGACAGCGTAATGGAGATGCCATAGAGCCACCAAGGAGACAGATGCAGGACAGAACTTCCTTGTAAGCGTCAACTTTGTGGCAATACACAAGCAATAGAAATGAGTTAATTTAAGATGGAAAACTTAGTTAATAAAAATCCTAAGCTAATAGGCCAAGCAGTGTTTTAATTGATATAGTTTCTGTGTGATTATTTCAGGTCTGGGCAGTTGGGAAATGAATGAACAGACTTCACCTAAACCCTTATGCTTTGGATCAGTCCCAACGTTCTGAAAATTCTTAAAGCTTTGGGACTCAATGCCCCCTAGCCTAGAATCAGTAGAGTAGTCCAAGGGCACTGCCTTTACTAAAAATACTTAAATCTTTGGTTACATAGTGTGTGGTAAGCCCTAATTTATTGGAGTTAAGACATAAGAATAAGCAGAACACTTTGTCCTGGAAATTTGTATTGTGTACATAAAACTTTATACTGGGAAGGTCTGTACTGTAGCCTATAGGATTACATCAGGACATGGTTCAGATAATTACTATTTGAACCAGTACTCAATGAAATCAGTTGGGGATCACAAGTCTGTCTCAACAGTGTAACCTCACATAGTGTGAGATTCCAAATTTCTGGGGAGGAGTTTGGTAAAATGTTGTTCACTGTCCATGATATGGCTATTAAACACTCAAAGTTGCAGCAATTGTAGATAAAGATACAAGACCAAGCTAGTTTAAAAATTCTGGTCAGTACACTGTCACTGTTAGTAGGATTGCTGACTGGCGCAGTCATTAATGAAATAAGTTTAGAGAATTCTCAAAAACCTGAAAGCAATCAATTCTATGGCTCAGCTAAACTACTCATTGGCACATTCCCATAGGATTTGACATCCTACTTCAGAAATACATTCTCAGTCATGTTCATTGAAACTCAATTCACAAGAGCTAGACAATGGTAACAACATAAAAGGTTTTCAACTGACAAAGTGATAAAGCACAGGTAGAGAGTGTTCAACTAGTAAGAAAATGAAATCATGAAAGTTTCAAGGAAATGAATGGAAATAGTAAGTAGAACAGCATGAAATAATACAGATCAGGAAAGTTAAACACTACAAGTTATTTCTTATTTGTGCATCCTAACTCCAAATCTTTAGATTTAAGTGTATAACATGAAATAACCACAGAAGCAACATGTCCTAGTTCATTTTTTATTTTTGTGATAAAGTCCCTGTCAAAAAGTAACATAAGAAGGAAAGTAGGTATTTGTCTTACGTATCCTGTCTAGACTATTGAGGGAAACCAAGGAAAAGACTTGCTTTGGGAGGTCACTCATTCATTCCTGGCTGTCCAGACCCAAAATAATCACTCAGAAACTATATTATTTACAACACTGCTTGACCAATGACTCTAGTGTATGCTCAGTAATCTCTTACATCCCAAAGTAACCCATATGCACGTGGTCAGTACCTACTAACAAAGTTTTAGTGGACTCCAGAGAAGGCATCTGTCTCTGGCTGAAACTAGATGGCTTTTCACTGACTGCCTACTCTCTCCTCATCTATCTGTTTGGAACTTCTGCCTTGCACTATTCTGCTAAGCCACTGACTGAAAAAGCTTTCTTCATCAACCAATAAAAGTAAAATATAGACAGAAGGACTTCTCACACCAGGGTCTAAGGACAGCAAGCTGCACTTCAGAACTAGAACAGAAGGCATGAAGTAATTCTGCTTACTGGCTAGCTCATTCTGGTTTGCTCACTTTACTTTGCTATATTACCTCAGATCACCTGAGTGGAGGTGGCAATGTCCATAGCATTTGGGCCATTCTAAATTATTATTAATCAAGAAAATTCCCCCACACATGCCTACAGGCAAGTTTAATGAAATTAATTCCTTATTTGCGAGAACTTCTTTCAAGTTATGCCTAGGTTTGTGTTAAATACTGATTCACAAACCAGAGTAGTATAAAGATATTTTACAATTATGGAAGACAAGGGGGTCATGACAGTTAGAGTGTAGACCACAGGTCCTATGACGAGGAAAGGAAAAAAATAGAAGAAGACATAACTGTGGATGAGATAGATTATAGTGAAAGTGGAGAGGGATTGAGAAAAATAAGAAACACTATCAAAATTTGAAAAGTTCAAAGGGATAAATATCACTTTATTATCATTCTTTAAAAGGTTAATTCATTTTTAATTTGTTTATTTATTAAAAATTTTCACCTCTTCCCTGCCTCCCTTTCCCCTCCCCCTCCCCACCTCCCTCTCCCTCTCTTGACTTAAGAGCAGTCAGGGTTCCCTGCCCTGTGGGAAGTCCAAGGTCCTCCCCTCTCCATACAGTTCTATAAAGGTGAGTATCCAAACAAACCAGGCTCCATCAAAGTCAGTCTATGCAGTAGAATAAAATTCAAACCTTTTAGTTTTTTGTTTTATAATAATACCATTCAAAATTTCCACCTCCTCCATTCCTCCCATTTCCCTCCTACTCCCTCACTCACTCTCCCCCCTCACCATCCAGTCCTAAAAGAGGGCAGGATACCCTGCCCTGTGGGAAGTCCAAGGCCCTCCCTGCCTACATCCAGGCCTAGAAATGTGTGCATACAAGCACGCAAGAATCCCAAAAAGCCAGTACATGCATTAGAATCAAATCCCAGTGCCTTTATCAATGGCTTCTCAGTCAGTTCCCATTGTCAGCCACATTGAGAGAGTCTTGTTTGATCACATGCTCGTTCAGTCCCAGTCCAGATGGCCTTGGTGAGCTCCCATTAGATCAGTCACACCATCTCAGTGGGTGGCCAAACCTTTTACTGTCCTGACTTCCTTGTTCATCTTCTCCCTCTTTCTGCTCTTCAACTGGACCTTGGGAACTCAGTCCAGTGCTCTGCTGTGAGTCTCTGTCTTTGTCTCCATCCATGGCCGGACAAAGGTTCTATGGTGACATTCAAAATATTCATCAGTGTGGCTATGGGACAAGGTCAGTTCAGGAACCTTTCTTCTACTGCCCAAGGACTTAGCTGGGGACATCCCCTTGGACACCTGGGAACCCCTCTAGAGCCATGTCACTTGACAACCTCAAAATATCTCCTTTAACTAAGATAACTTTTCCCCTGCTCCTATATCTGCCCTTCCTCCATCTCAACCACCCCACTGCCCCAAGCACTCCCCAATCCTCCCTTTCTCCCTTTTCTCTTCCCCTCTGCCTTTCTCGCCACCCCACCCGCACCCCTATGATTCCAACTGTTGCCCGGCAATTTTGCTTGCTTCCAATTTCCAGGGATATCTCATCCACTGCTGGTGGAAATGCAAACTTGTACAAAACACTTTGGAAATCATTGTGGCAGTTTCTCCAGAAACTGGGAGTCAACCTACCTCAGGATCCAGCAATTCCACTCTTGGGAATATACCCAGGAGATGCTGAATCATACTACAAAAACATTTGTTCAACTATATGCATAGCAGCACTATTTGAAATAGCCAGAACCTGGAAACCACCTAGGTACCCCTCAATGGAAGAATGAATATAAAAAGTGTGGCACATATACACAATAGAGTTCTACTCAGCGGTAAAAAACAATGACATCTTGAATTTTGCATGCAAATGGATGGAAATAGAAAACACTATACCGAGAGAGATAACCCAGACCAAAAAAGATGAATATGGTATATACTCACTCATTAGTGGATTCTATTCATAAACAAAGGACATTGAGACTATAGTTCATGATTCTAGAGAAGTTAGAGGGTCCAGTTTGATCCCATCATTCATTCCCAGTTCAGTAGAAGTTGGTGAGCTCCCATTAGTTCAGGCATACTCTCTCAGTGGGAGAATCAACACCTTGTGGTCCTGACTTCCTTGCTCATATTCTCCATCCTTCTACTCCTCAACTGGACCTTGGGAGCTCAGTCTAGTGCTCTCATGTGGGTCTCTGTTTCTGTCTCCATTTGTCACTGGACTATTGGTGATATTTGGTGATACTCTGTTGAGGAGCATCTAGGTTGTTTCCAGGTTCTGGCAATTAAAAATAATGCTGCTATGCACACAGTTGAACAAATGATTTTGAAGTATGATTGGGCATTTTGGGGGTATATTCCAATGAGTGGTATTGCTAGATCCTGAGGTAGGTTGACTCTTAATAATCTGAGAAACTGCCACACTGATTTCTAAAGTGATTGTACAAGTTTGCATTCCCACCAGCTATGTATGAGTGTTCCCTTTATTCCACATCCTCTCCAGCATAAGCTATCATTGGTGTTTTTGATTTTAGCCATTCTGACAAGTGTAAGAAGATGGTTTCTCAAAGTTGTTTTGATTTGCATTTCCCTGATAGTTAAAGAAGTTGAATATGTCCTTAAGTATCTTTTGGCTACTTGAAATTCTTCTGTTGAGAATTCTCTGTTTAGTTCAGAGCTCCATTTTTTAATTGGATTATTTAGAAATTTAAAGACAAGCTTCTTGAGTTATTTATAAATTTTAGAGAACAGACCTTTGGCTGATGTGGGATTGATGAAAATCTTCTCCCATTAAGTAGATTGCCTTGTATTCTTAATGACTGTGTTCTTTGCTTTATAGAAGCATCTCAGTTTCAGGAGGTCCCATTTATTCATTGTTGCTCTTATTGCCTGTGCTACTGGGGGTTTACGTAGGAAGTCTCAAGTCCTTTTGCATTCCCCTGTTGTTCTAAAATTTTAACCTCTTCTCTGAAATAGCATTTAAATATCAGTTGAGGCCCATCATTCAGCCCTGATGAAACTAACTGAAGTCAGTCATGTGTAGAAGTTTTAGTGCTGGAAGCCCATATCTTTATCATCTCCCTAAGAAAATGTGGAATGCAAGCCATAAGTTACAATTGCTTGCTTAACTTCTTTTAGATCTTTCATTGCTATAGAAATCCATCTACCTTCTTGGGATTCTTTCGGGCCTTTAGAATTTGATGCTCCTTCAGAGTGGTGATGTTGAATCCTATCCTTGTACTTTTTTCCCTGCTCATCAGTTCCAATAATTTCCACAAACATTTCAAATCTTTTTACTACTCTCTTTTCTAAAGCCTGAATCTCCTGGCCTGTATATATTTCTAGTGATTTCAATGAGGCACCTAGCCTCTAGTCCTCATTCTGGACATGTGATTCCAAGGTATGAAGTTTTTCTTCTAAAGATAACACCTCCTCCTTGGACATTATTTGGATAGTATGCAGATTGCCATCCTGGAAAGATAATCTATCTTTTAAACTATCATAACTTTTTAAACAAATTTTTATTGTCAAATTCAACAGTATAAATTCTTTCATATGATTTCTCAGTATCCTTTGGTATGGATTTGTTTTGCCCAAATCCATGAGTTCCCACAAAAGCCAACAAAGGAGACGGAGTCCCATATGTAAAAGCAAAGAGCCTTTATTTTAAATCAGTTTGCAAACTTGGTCTCCCCACATGTCCAACATATTAGAATATTCGGAGTGTCCCATGCTCAAATAGAATTGGGTTTTTATAGTAGTAAAGGTGGGGGTGAGGGTTCTCTGAGATTCAGGACCCTTGATTGACTGACATTTGTCTAGGAGTGTCCTGGTGAAGTTCTGGCAGGTATGTCTATTTACAGAGCTTCAAATGCCAGTAATTTCCTTTGAATGGTCTGCTCTTGGGTGGGGGTCAGGTAATCGCGGCCTGCCAGGCATTGTCTCAGGGTAAACTATTGAGACTCCAGACTCCATTTAAATTCATCAATCGTCAGAGTCCCAGATGATTATATTTGGAGGAAGTAAAACACTTCCTTTCTTCTAAGACTTAGATTGTCATGGCTGGCCCTCACAGATTCAGTTTTGTCTGTCAACTCAATGTTACCCTTTTCAATAGTATTAATTTTTTCAGGTAACTTTTGATTTTCAATGATATTAATTCTGTCAGCTAGCTGGACATTATTAGTCTGTAAAGACTGTATCATTTCTAAAAGTGCCTCATTCTTGGCTCTGTTATCAAACCATTTTCTTAAGAATATAATATGAAGAAAAAAACTGAGTTCCAATATCCAATAAATGGCTGCATCACCATAGCCATATAAGCCTTGCAGAATACAATCCATAGTATTAGGGAAAAAGTTACTAAAAGATTCAATGGTAATGTTTTCTGCCATTATATAACTTTGAAGTTTATTGATTTATTGATTACCTTTTATGAAATCCAGTAAATTGTTTTAGGTGTAATAATCTTTATTGTCCAGCTGGTGTCATGGTTGCAGAGTCACAACTAGAGACACAACCTGGTGCCACGAACAGCCCTGAGTGGCTTTGGATTCCTCTGCCTTGGTGCTGGTTAAATACTGAGAAATATGTTTTGCTTGACAAATTAAAAGCAATTAAATCAATTTCATACACAGAGAAAGGAGCTCAAAACTCAGGAGCTGGAAGTAGAAATCAAAAGCTACCTAAGTTGCCATGTGGAAGGAAATATGGCAGTAAGGGTAGGGGTAGAGTTAGTGTTTGAAAAATTTCTAACTCACTGCACACAGTTAGCTCCACTGTGGCAGTTATTTTACAAAAAATTACTTAGTAGGTAAAAACAAGATAAGCAGGTATGGTTAGAAGACTTTCTGGGCTTTGAACAATTTATGCCTTTAAACCAATCCACACAGTAGGTGAGGAGTTCACATCCATGTGAAGTTCACAGTCAGACAAGCTTGGGCTCACTCTCAGACTTCTGTCTAATATGGGAACCTAGACCAGTCTATGCTCAGAGATTATTCTCATGTCCAGGAATATTGCCAACCTCTTTGACTATAGAGTTGTACAGAACCACCTGTGTGAGACTACCTTGGTACTAGAAAGATGCTTGTCCTTCTGTGGGAAACTCTAACACATGCAAACACCTACTTGACATTTTAAATGTCATACTAAATAGTGAGTTTCAGATATATATCTAAAGAAAAAAATCAAGAATAATTATTCTTAAAAAGATAAAAGTTACCTATTGAGCCAGTGGAAAAAATAAACAAATTTGAGAATGGAATGGAGTTTAGTAAAATGCTGACCACTGTCCTTGATGTGACCATTAAGCAGTCAATATGGAAATCAGTATGGAGAATTCTCAAAATCCTGAATGTAAGCAATTGTATGACTCATTGAAACTACTCATTGGCACATTCGCACAGGACTTGACATCTTGCTCCACAGATATTTTCCCAGTCATTTGGCTCTCAATTCACAAGAGCTAGGAAATGAAAAAACCCTAAATGTTCTTCAACTGAAGAATAGAAAAGGTGCAAGTGGAGAGTGTTTAACTAGTATGAAATTGAAGTCATGAAATTTGCAAGTAAATGAGGGAGACTAGACAGTAGAACACTATAAAATAGTACAGATCAAAAAGCTAAACACTACATGTTATTTCGTATTTGTGCATCCTAACTCCAAATCTTTATATCTGAATACATAACCTGAAAGAACCACAGAAGCAACATGTCCTAGATTGCTTTTCATTGTTGTGATAAAGCCTATGTCCAAAAGTGACATGGGAAGGAAAGTGAGTATTTGGCTTACATATCTTGTGCCTAGTCTATTGTTGGACACCAAGGCAGAGACTTGGGGCAGGAAGCTTTAGTTCAGAACTGGAACAGAAGGCATGAAGGAGTGTTACTTGCTCGCTAACTGTCTGTGGCTTTCTCAGTTGGCTTTGTTTTATTACCCAGGGCCATCAGACTATCTATCAAAAATCCTAGTTCCAGGCATGTGACACCACTCTTTGAATAATTGGCCCTGGTGGTCCAAGAGACTACCAAAATAATACAGGCTATTGACATTACCCTTAGTTGCTCCCAAAACCATGAAGTTAAGACCCTATTGGAAAACTTCATATATTTCAGACATAGGACATCAATGAATCAAGCTGAAACTGACTTTGAAGGCTTCTCCCTAATGACTAGATCTTATAGCAGTAGAAAGGGGTGTGCAATTTTATAAAAGAGAAATTTGGGTAATAACCCTACCCAATTAGGAAGCCTACAAGGCAGAGTAAGATACAGCCATAGAAATGGTACAGTAATGGAATTATTATCTAATAGCTGTCTAACTGATTATAAATCTTCCTGACAGGAGGAACTCATGCATGCATTCTCAATTTCTGTTCTTATATTTAGAGAAAATGTTCTTCACTTCTCATCAAAGATATGTCTCCTTTTGGAGGAGACTGAACTTCCTATGAACATCTACAACATGTTAGAGTGTAATAAGTTACCATGAAGGTGATGTTGGTCAAGCCCATGAATTTCATCTACAACACACCTTCAAGGAATATTATGTAAAATGTGCAGAAAGAGTGGAAGATCTAGAAAAACAGGATAACTGCTACCAGATAGTGTCTTCTGGGCATGAAATGGAGGTTCCACCCATACAATGTCTACAATATGGTTGATTAATAATACTTGTGTAGCAATAACACTAGTATACACACCAATTTGGATTGGTGAAATGTCACAACGACTCACTCCTAGATGAAGAGCTCCAAGAAATCAATGGCTGCTGAGAGAGGGGGAAATCATTCTTCTTCAGAGATGAGACCCCTGACACCTTATTCAGCCCAAAGTGGTCAGCCTTAAAGACATGTACTTTGGAACAGCACTAAATAAACTCAAAAGTATTTTAATTTGAAGGGGATTAAAGGGCACGCAACGCATTGTGGCAGATAATGAATGGAAATAAATAAATACAGTACTCATGTATGACATATTCAATTTTTTTAAATTACATCATGGAGCTAGAAGGGTTTCTCAATGAAGCAACTCTACCTGAGGCACTCTTCACAGTAGATGGTTGCTGGTGAGGGAGTCTTATTTGTCTTTGAGAGTATAGCCACCGACTGGTGGGTTTTCTGAAGCCAGGAATGACCCAAAAGCCATGAACATGTCATCAGAATTAACAGGACACAGTGGGAGTCTCTTGCTACTGAACCTGAACACTTGAGTTCAATTTCTGAGATTCACACAGTATAAGGAGAAGAGTGACCTCCAAAATTTGTCTCTGATCTATACAGGTATACTTTGGACATGTGTAGCATCCCCTCACCTATGCAAGAATGAAAATTATGAAAGAAACATCTGGACATATGAAAGATGTAGAAAAGAAGACAGAAAATCAAAATTGGTAGAAGGGAATATAAAATAAAATAAGTAATAAATATTAGAAAAAGTGAAGTAAAGATTCAAAAACAACAATTAACAAAACAAAGAACTGCTTCTTACAAAAAGAAACTAAATTATAACCCTTCCTATTATATTAATTTAGAAGAATAGATATAGGACTTGAATAAACGATATCATTGGTGAAAACCTTTAACACTGATGTCAAGGCAATGCAAAAGTTCTTTAGAGAATATCATGAGAGTATAGATACATAAAGGTTGGCAGGTCAATAGACATTAACGTACATAGAGATATAAACATTACCCCTCACCATGACACATTCGTGAAGACACAAAAATGGTGAGGATGAAGCTGTGACTTGGCAGCTAACAGCACACACTGTTCTTACCGGGGGGGGGGTGACTTTTGTTCCAATATCCAAACAAGACTACTCACAACTATCTGTAAATGCAGCTAGATGGATCAAATACTTCTGGTCTGTATTAGCACATGCTCTACCAGCATCAACACCACTACACACACACACACACACACACACACACACACACACACACACACACACACACACACACAGGAAGAGAGAGAGAGAGACTTTAGGCTACGTTGTTTGATGATGTTGTTAGTGAGTGTTGACCATGGGTAGAATTCACGTGTTTGGGGTTGGGTGGCAGAATGTTTCTTGATGACACAATGTCCAGTGGGTGGCAGGGGTGTGGGCACATCCTGAAATCAGGTATCTCAGTTGTTTACAGGCTGGTTAGAAATTTCTATCCCATTCTTTAATTTGATTATTTGATATTTTGTTTTGTGGCTTTCTGAATTCTTTATATATATTTAGAGATCTGCCCTCTGTGAGATGTGGGTTTAGTGAGAATATTTTTCCACTCTGTAAAATGCTGATTTGTCTTATTCACAGTGTACTTTGCCTTACAGAAGGTTTTCAGTTTCAGGAGGTACCATTTATTAATTTTTGAACTCTTTGTCTGTGCTACTGTTATTATATTCTGGAAGTAGTCTCCTCCAACAATGCATTCAAGGCTACTTCCCTCTTTCTTTTCTATCAGCTTCACTGTAATTGAGTTTATGTTGAGGTCTTTGATCCACTTGGACTTGTGTCTTGTGTATGGAGACAGATATAGATCTCTTTGCATTCTTCTAAATATTGACATATAGTAATGCTTGCACCATTTGTTGAAGATGTTTTCTTTTCTCCACAGTACAGTTTTAGCTTCTTTGAAAAATTTTTGGTGTTCATCAGTTTGTGGATTAATGTCCAAGTCTTTGAATTTATTCCATGCATCTGCTTTTATGCCAATGCCAAGCTGCTTTTTACTACTGCTTTACATTAAAGTTTGAAGTAAGGGATGGTGTTGCATCTAGATATTCTTTTATTGTACATGATTTCTTTTGCTATCCTGGAGTTTTTTTCCAGGATATTCAAAGGTGAGTATCCTCTTTTGAGGTCTGTACAGAATTGTGGTGGGATATTGATGGAATTATATTGAATCTGTTGGTTTCTTTTGGTAAAATTGTTATTTTAACTATGTTGATCCTACTCATGCAGGAGCATGGGAGATCTTTTCATTTTCTGACATCATCATCACTTTCTTTCTTCTGAGACTTAACAAGCTTGTCATATAGGTCTTTCATTTGTTTAGTTAGTTACCCCAAGATATTTTATGTTATTTGTGGCTATTGTAAAAAGGGTGATGTTTTCCTGATTTTATTTTAGCCCATTTATGATTTGTGTATAGGAGGGCTACTGGTTTGATTTTGAGTCAGTACTGTATCCCTCAATGTTGAGGAAGGTTTATTGGCTGTAGGAATTCCCTGGGAGAATTTTGGGGTCACTTGCATATACTGTCATATCATCCACAGATAGCAAAAGTTTGACTTCTTTTCCAATTTGTCTCATAAGTTTGTGTATGTTGTGCCTTCATATTCATTGTACTAGAGAAATCTTTAATTTTTTTTTTATTTTTTACTTGACACAGTGATTATTCACTTGTGTGTTTCCATGAGATTGTAGTCTCTCTGCACATTGTGTTATTATTGAATTCTATCTTTAAGCCATGGTGATCCAATAAAATACAGTGGATTATTCCAATTTTTGTATCCATTGAGATTTTCATTGTGACCAAGTATATGGTCAGTTTTAGAGAAGGTTTCACAGCATGCTGCAAAGAAGGTGTATTGTTTTGTGTTTGGGTGAAATGTTCTATATTTGTCTATCAAGTTCATTTGAGTTATAAAGCTGTTATTTCCATTATTTGTCTGCTAAGAAACTTTCTAACAGACCTATCTGATGGGAAGGGTGGGGTATTGAAGCGTTTCACTATCCTTGCATTTGGTTTGTTGTGTGCTTTAAGTGTTAGAAATATTTCCTTTACAAATGTGGGTGCCCTTGTAGTTGGAAAATAAATTTTCAGAATTGATACCTCATATTGATGGATTTTCCTGTGACAAATATGAATATAAATGTGTAATGTCCTTCCCAATCTCTTGTGACTAATTTTAGTTTAATGCCTATTCTATTAGATGTAACATGAGGGGGCCTGCTTGTTGGGGTATCCGTCCCACCCAGTACCCCACAACTGACAAACCCCAAAGAAAATCACACAGAAGACTCCAGAAGATTATAAACTGATTGGCCCATTAGCTAATTAGCTCTAATAACTTATGTTAGCCCATTATTTTTATCTATGCTAGCCACATGACTCAATACCTCATGGCAAAGAGCTTGTTCTAATTTTTTTGGGAGAAATTAATGGTAACTATTCCAAAAGTGATAGACCTTAGCTCATATAAAGAACTTCTTGGATTCTTCCTTGAATTGTGCATGATGCACCTATAACTGGAACTCGTACATTTTATACTGATGTTAATAAATCAGGGAAGGCTTATTACAAATCAGATGAATTGAGTAAGGTGGAAAAAAGTCCTTATAATTCTGTCCGGAAGGCAGAATTATATGCCATTCTTATGGTGCTGAGGGATTTTTAAAAAAAAAACTCTTAATATAGTTACAGATTCCCAATATGCAGAAAGAGTTATCCTGCATCTTGAAACTCCTGAATTTGTACAAGATGACACAGAGGTGACTTCATTGTTTATCCAGGTACAAGACATACTCAGGAATAGGCATTGTCCAATGTACATAACACACATCTGGTTCCATATGGATCTGCCTGGTCCTCTAGCACAAGGTAACACTGAAATTGATCAATTATTGATTGGAAGCATGTTGCAGGCCTCAGAATTTCATAAAAAAATCATGTCAATAGTAAAGGCTTAAAGAAAGAGTTTTCCATTACATGGCAACAAGCTAAGGACATTATAAAGAGATGTCCTACTTGTTCTTTCTATAATCAAACACCATTGTCTGCAGGGAGTAACCCAAAGGGTACTCAAAGAAATTAAATCTGGCATATGGATGTGTTCCACTTTATGGTATTTGGTAAATTAAAATATGTACACCACACCATAGACATGTATTCAGGTTTTCAATGGGCAACTGTCCTGAGCTCAGAAAATGCTGATTATGTAATCACACATTTATTGGAAGTTATGGCCATCATGGGTATACCTGCACAAATAAAGAGAGATGATAGTTCAGTATATGTATCTAAGAAAATGAAATTCTTTTTTGATTATTATAATATAAAACACATTACAGGTATACCAAATAATCCTACAGGTCAGGTAGTTACAGAAAGATCAAATCGTACTATAAAGGATATGCTAAACAAACAGAAAGGGACTGAAAATACCCCTAGAAATAGATCGCATAATGCTTTATTAACCTTGAATTTTCTTAACGCTAATGAGAAAGGAACAACAACAGCAGAAAGACATTGGATAATGGAAAAGTCTGCGGCACTAAATCAACCGGTTTATTTCAAAGATGTGCTGACCTCTCAATGAAAGCCAGGAGATGTGCTATGTTGGGGAAGGGGTTTTGCTTTTGTTTCCTCAGGAGAAGAAAAATTGTGGATACCATCAAAATTAATAAACGTTCAATTTGAAGATGAGAAGCCTATTGGAAAGGAGAAATGACAGCTCATCCACAATGATGATAATCATACAGTTGGTAAGAAAAACATATAGAATGGGGGCAGGGTTCTCTTCTCATCTCTGCAGGAAAACACTCATCTTTAAAAAATTCAAGGGACCCTAGATGTTTGAATACTGACAGATGGAAAAATAACTACCCAATAGGTACTAACAAGAAAACTGAATAGGTTCTGTAAGTAAGATATACTAAATCATGTTTCTAAATTTATAGAGCTGGTTTTGGAGTTGGACTTTGGCTTAATCCCTCTCTAATTCCAAGCCTGTTGTTAAGAGAGTTTCTAGAGTTTCTGTCTCATGTCAAGAGCCATGATATGGGACAGAAAGAAATATGAGTTTAGAAAACATCTTTGCTTTTCTTCATATCTATCATACCTTTCATTGAATATATGTGTGTCTGTATTTCATTGAATATATGTATGTCTATATATCTCTATATGATTAATGTTTAAGTTTTCCTCAATGAACAATGAGTTTTTCCTGTAGTGAGATTTGATGTTTCCAGGAAGAAGATGGGGCCCCATAACAACAACTCTACCTGGTTGATATGATGTCATGATACTGACAGAGCTACTACAAGAACTGTTTTGGGTACAAGCTGCACGAGATGGTTCCAACTTGGTTAGCTGAAATGGTGAACTTCTTTTCCAACATTCTGTCCAGACCTCCAAAAAATACTCCGAGCCTATTTGCAATTTTAAAAGACATTGATCTTGAAATTTAACCATCATTTTACTTTCACAGGATTTCCCAGAAAGAACGTACCCGCATGACAGCTGGAATTAATTCTAGAGAACAACGTCCCCTCTCCCAGTAAAGATTGTCCTTGGCTTTAGTGACATCATTTAGAGGTTGATTATAATTAGTATACAGTTGAGAGTTGGGGAGGAATTTTATAAGCTCAGGGATTTTTTTGAGAAGAAAGAGGGATAATTGGATGATGAGATAATAGATTGGTACTTGTGAGTTATTATTTTAAGACAAATATATTGGTATTGATTCTTGTATATTGATACTAAGTTAAATTATATTGACTATTGTATGCATGCGTGCTTCTACCTCTGTTTAAAGCATTTTGATGTATTGATATATATATATATATATATAGTATTAATATATGTATATTTACCAAATTGCATTGTACATTTCTACCTCTGATTAAGATACTTATATACTGTTTATGTATTGATATAGATATATATTTACCATATTGCAATGTATATTTGTACATTATTTACATTTGGAGGGCATACTGTCCTCATTTATTGCACAGTTGTTTATTGTCTTAGTCTTTAAGTTAGATAGGTATTGAGAATTATATAGATCAATGGTCATCTATGTTTATTGTTTATAATTAGACAAATGGAGATTATATTCAATATAGATAGACAATCTTCAACCTCTTCAAAGAGCTGTGGAAAATGGCCTTTAATCTCAGAGTTCCATGGTAGTGAGACACAATTGCTTCGGGTAACACGGATCTATTCCTGAGAGAATGTTGAGCACCAAAGATGCTCCACCTGTAGCCTTTCTTCTTGGCAGAACTGGCCTTTGGGTAAAGTAATGCCCATACCTCAACTACTGACAGAGATACAGAGTATCCTTAAATGGATAAAACAGGACTGTCATACTCTGCCAAGACAGGGTAAGATAGTTTTGAAAATTTCTTGCCTTTGAAAATGGAATGTCAGTTACATTAGGCCTTAGTCAAAGTTGGTTGCTTCAATGCTGCAAACATGACTTTGGATGGTTGCCCAGGTGCCAGTTGTCCGTGATTTGTTGCATGTTTTGGAAGTTGTTTGATAGCACTTCCTAATTACTCAGGTAACATTATTTCCCTTCTCAGATCTTCAATGGGGTTGAAGACTAGATAAATATAGTTACTTTCCTCTCGTGACTTGGCCAAGTTATTTATTATACAAGACTTAAGCTAGTTGGAATAGGATATTAGTACTTATTGTATATAATTTCTAAAGAAAGAAAGGGGAAATGCTTTGAGATATTGTTCACATATACTAAAGGTTTGTCACTCATACTGGTTTAATAAAGCACTGAAAGGCCAGTAGTCAGGCAAGAAGATTAGGCAGCACAACAAGACTAGCAGAATTCTGAGAAGATGAAAGACAGTCAGTCACTAACAAGATGTAAAGGAAGCAAATTGAAAATGCCTTACATAGAAAAGGTACTAAGCCATTTGGATGATATAAATATGAAATATGGATTAATTTAAGTTGTAAGAGCGAAATAATAATAAGTCTGATCTTATAGGTCAAACAGCTTATAAATAATATAAAATTCTGTGGTTCTTTGGAACCACAGAATCAGGCAAAACAGAAAGTTGCATCTACATTTGTGGTCTCTTAGTGTATGAAAAACATCTCTACAGGACTTCTTGGATTTCAGAGTCGCCATCGAGAAGCCAGGCATAATTCGGATAAGTCTGACGTTATGTGTTAACTGACCTTCTTCTTTTTTGCTCTTAATATTCTTGCTTTATTCTTTATTTCATATGTTTAGTATTTCAGTTAATATGTGTTGAGAGTATTTGTTTTGGCTCAGAATATTTGGTGTTATGCCAGTGCTATGTTCCTTCATAGATATGCCTTTTTAGGTTGGGAATATCTTCCTCCATAGTTTTGTTGAATATATTTTCTGTGACTTTGAGCTAGATAGAGGTCTGATTTTCCTGTTGCTTTTATTCTTAGGTTTGGTCTTCTCATGGTCTTGTAAATATTCTGGGTGTTTTGAATTAAGAATTTGTAAGATTTGGTGTTTTCTTACTGAGAAATCTATCTCTTGTATTCTGTTGGTTAAGCTTGATCTGTGGTTCCTGACCCTTTACCTCAATTTTCCATTTCCAGAATTCGCTCAGTTCCTATTTCCTTTATTGCTCCTATTTCAATTATAGAGTATTGAACTTTTTCTTTCACCTGTTTAATTGTTTTTTTCTTCGTTTTCCTGACTTTCTTTAAGGGATTATTAATTTCTTTCATTTTTGTTTGTTATTTCCTCCATTTGGTTAAGGATATTTTTCATTTTCTTTTCTTTCTTTATTTATTTAAAAAAATTTTTCCCTGATTGCTAAGGAGGTTGAGCATGACCTTAAGTGCCTTTTGGCCATTCGAAGTTCATCTGTTGTGAATTCTCTGTTCAGTTCAGTACCCCATTTTTTAATTGGGTTAATTAGAGTTTTAGTGTCTAGTTTCTTGAGTTCTTTGTATATTTTGGAGATCAGACCTTTGTCTGATGAGGGATTTGTGAAGATCTTCTCCCAGTCGGAAGGTAGCCTTTTGGTCTTACTGACAGTGTCCTTTGCTTTACAGAAGCTTCTCAGTTTCAGGAGGTCCCATTTATTCATTGTTTCTCTTATTGTCTGCACTCCTGGGGTTCTGCTTAGGAACTGGTCTCCTGTGCCTATATCTTGTAGACTACTTCCCACTTTCTCTTCTATCAGGTTCAAAGTGGTCAGATTAATGTTGAGGTCTTTAATCCATTTGGACTTGAGTTTTGTGCATGGTGATAGATATGGATCTATTTTCATTCTTCTACAGGTTGATATCCAGTTATGCCAGCACCATTTGTTAAAGATGCTTTCCTTCTTCCATTCTATGCCTTTAGCTCCCTTGTCAAATATCAGGTGTTCATAGGTTTGTGGGTTAATACCCGGGTCTTCTATTCGATTCCATAGGTCTACTTCTCTGTTGTTATGCCAATACCAAGCTGTTTTCAATACTGTTGCTCTGTAATAGAGTTTGAAGTCAGGGATGGTAATGCCTCCAGAAGTTCCTTTATTGTATAAGATTGTTTTGGCTATCCTGGGTTTTTTGTTTTTCCATATAAACTTGATTATTGTTCTCTCAAGGTCTGTGAAGAAGTTTGATGGAATTTTGATGGGAATTGCGTTGAATCTATAGAATGCTTTTGGTAAAATTGCCATTTTTACTATGTTGATTCTCCCAATCCAAGAACAGGGGAGATCTTTCCATTTTCTGGTATCCTCCTCAATTTCTTTCTTCAAGGACTTAAAGTTCTTGTCAAATAGGTCTTTCACTTCCTTGGTTACAGTTACCCCAAGATATTTTATGCTATTTGTGGCTATCATGAAAGGTGATGTTTCTCTGATTTCCCTCTCTGCTTCTTTATCATTTGTGTATAGGAGGGCAACCGATTTTTTGGAGTTGATCTTGTATCCTGCCACATTACTAAAGGTGTTTATCAGCTGTAGGAGTTCTTTGGTAGAGTTTTTGGGGTCACTTATGTACACTATCATATCGTCTGCAAATAACGAAAGTTTAACTTCATCCTTTCCAATTCGAATCCCCTTGATCCCCTTATGTTGTCTTATTGCTATTGCTAGGACTTCAAGCACTATATTGAAGAGGTATGGAGAGAGTGGACAGCCTTGTCGTGTTCCTGATTTTAGTGGAATGGCTTTGAGTTTCTCTCCGTTCAATTTGATGTTAGCTGTCGGCTTACTATATATTGCTTTTATTATATTTAGGTATGATCCTCGTATACCCAATCTCTCCAACACCTTTATCATAAAGGGGTGTTGAATTTTGTCAAGTGCTTTTTCAGCATCCAATGAAATGATCATATGGTTTTTTTCTTTCAATTTATTTATATGGTGGATTACATTGATAGATTTGCGTATGTTGAACCAGTCCTGCATCTCTGGGATGAAGCCCACTTGATCATAATGAATAATTTTTCTAATGTATTCCTGGATTCAGTTTGCCAGTATTTTATTGAGTATTTTGGCGTCAATGTTCATGAGTGAGATTGGCCTGTAATTCTCTTTCTTGGTCGTGTCTTTGTGTGGTTTTGGTATCAGGGTAACTGTAGCTTCATAAAAAGAGTTTGGCAATGATTCTTCTGTTTCTATATTGTGAAATACATTAAGGAGTATAGGTATTAGCTCTTCCTGGAAGTTCTGGTAGAAATCTGCGTCGAATGGTCAAAAGACACTTAAGGTCATGCTCAACCTCCTTAGCAATCAGGGAAATGCAAATCAAAACAACTTTGAGATATCATCTTACACCTGTCAGAGTAGCCAAACTCAAAAACACCAATGATAGCCTATGCTGGAGAGGATGTGGAATGAGGGGAACACTCATCCATTGTTGGTGGGAATGCAAACTTGTGCAGCCACTGTGGAAATCAGTGTGGCGGTTTCTCAGGAAACTGGGAGTCAACCTCCCTCAGGACCCAGCAATTCCACTCTTGGGAATATACCCAAGAGATGCCCTATCATATCACAAAAGCATTTGTTCAACTATGTTCATAGCTGCACTATTTGTAATAGCCAGAACCTGGAAACAACCTAGGTGCCCCTCAATAGAAGAATGGTTAATAAAGGTGTGGAACATGTACACATTAGAGTTCTACTCAGCGGTAAAAAACAATGACATCTTGAATTTTGCAAGCAAATGGATGGAAATAGAAAACGCCTTACTAAGTGAGGTAAGCCAGACCCAAAAAGAAGAATATGGTATGTATTCACTCATATGTGGTTTCTAACCATAATTAAAGGTCTTTGAGCCTATTATTCGTGATCCTAGAGAAGCTAAATAAGAAGGTGAACCTGTTGAAAATCATGTAGCTATCTGCCTGGAGATTGGAAATAGACAAGAGTCCCAGGTAACCTCTGGTGCATGGGGGGGGGTGGGAGGGTTGTTGGAAGGGGAGAGGGTTAGAGAGAAGGGAGTAGTGGAGGAATGGGGAAAGCTAGGTGGACTGGGATGGGGGGAGGGAGAAAGGATGGATATGAGATTAGGGAAGAATATATCTCAACTAAGGGAGTCATTTTAGGGTTTACAGGACACTTGATTATAAATGGGATCCCAGGTCCAAGGAGAGATCCCCAGACTGTTCTCTAGACAGAGGAGAAGGTGCCTGAACCGGCCTTGGCCTATAACCATACTGATGAAGATTTTGCTTATCACCATAGCTCCTTCATCCGATGATGGATGGTGGTACAGATGGAGACCCACATTGGAGCACCGGACTGAGCCCCCCATGGTTCAAATGAGGGGCAGAAGAAGGAAGAACATGAAAGAAACTCAGGACCGTGAGGGGTGCGATCACCCACTGATACATGGGGACTGATCTAATGAGAGTTCACCAAGGCCAGTTGGATTGGGACTGAACGAGCATGTGATCCAACCAGATTTTCTGAATTTGGACGGATTCTCTGAATGTGGCTGACCTGAAGTCTTCTGAAAAGCCATTGACTATGACACTGGGACTTGTTTCCTCTGCATATACTGGATTTTGGGGATCCAGTCTGTTTGGATACTCACCTTCCTGGACCTGGAGGGAGCGGGGAGGAACTTGAACTTCCCACAGGGCAGGAAACCCTGACTGCCCTAAGGGATGAAGAGGGAGGAGGAGAGGGAGTGGGGGGAGTGGGAGGGTGTTGGGAAGAGGGGCGGAAATGGAAACTTTTATAATTTAATAAAATTACTTTAAAAAAAAATTTCACTTCCTCCCCTCCTCCCAATGCCCTACCTCTCTTCCCACTCTCTCTCCTCCTCCCTCTCCAGTCCTAAGAGCAGTCAGGGTTTCCTGCCCTGTGGGATGTCCAATGTCCTCCCTGCTCCCTCCAGGTCTAGGCCGGTGAGTATCCAAACAGACGAGGCTCCCACAAGGCCAGTAAATGCAGTACAATCAAAACTCAGTGCCATTGTCCTTGACTTCTCAGTTCATTTTCTTTTAAAGTGTCTCTATATCTTTATAAAGTATCCAGATTGGTAATTATAGGTACCTATGGTGATTATTCCTACAATTGGTGTAGTTGAAGGCTGTGCCTCTGGATGTCCTCTGAAGCCACTGGGGCTGGTGGTGAGGTAGACTGTCTATAGTAGTGTTGCCTGCTGTCAGGCTGTTGGGGCTCTTCCTTCAATTGGTGTAGGTGGGGGCTGTTCCTTCAGAGTCCTCTGATGTGACAGAGGATAGGGGTGGAAAAACTTCATCCTCTATTTGGTGCAGGCTATGTTTGTTTCTCTCCGTGGTGCTCTGATTCTACTTTTCCTCCAGTCAGTGTAGGTGGGGGGGGCTCTGATTTCAGGGCCCTGTGATGCAGCTTGAGATGGTGGTAGAGTGACTTGGGCACAGGAGACTTTTCTGTTGATGAGCTACAATTTTAAGTTGGGTGAGGGAGGGGCAAAGGAAGTGCCACATGACCTAGGCACTAGAGAGCTGGGCTGTCCAGCCAGGAGAGTGAGTGGGTCTGTCCAGCCAAAAGAACAGCCTCTTCCCTCTTCCTCCAGTTAGTGCAGATGGTGGCTGTGCTTCTGGGGATCTCTGATGCAGCTGTTCATGATGGGGGAGTGGCATGAACTCAGCAGAATTGCCTGCTGACTCACTACTTATGATTGTATATCAAAGTCAATGACTTTACCCTGTGCAATATACAAAGCTGAAAATGCAGAGAAGAAAAACATTCTCTAGGTTGTATCATCTTGCTCCCTGTTTATCAAGAAACCAACCAAACAATCAGTGTAACACACTAACTCAAAAACCCAGTGAATAATTCCATCACTTAAAAAGTCATACATATTAAAATAGATTGGGAAGATAAAGTGGGATTTTGTAATTATAACAATGTTTGTAGATAGTCCTGGAAAGATAGCTAGGAGGAAATATTTGTCCTGAAGTTGTAAGGGCCTGATTTCAAATCCCTATTACCAACATCGATGCTGTTTTGTGGTCTGCCTGCAATTCCAGCACGTGGGAATACCTGGAAAAAGATGAATACCTAAACTAGTTTAAAAGGTAGGGCTTGTTTCAACTGAAACTAACAGGGTGGGGAAATCTAAGTAACACACATGACCAGAGGATAGAGATAGGAGCCAGATCAACTGTCAAGAACAGTCTCGTGAAGAGCATGACTCAAAGGAGTAATGCTCACATGACACTTCAGATGCAAGATCCAAGTACAGGAAACCACAGGTCTCTCTGCTCTATTTATCAGCCTTCCTCAAGCACCAATCTCATTGCATTCTCCAGGCTACAGAAGTCTTTCATGTGGATGGCTGTCTAAGTGGACACTTCAACTCACCGCAGACCAGCTTGCCATCTCCCATATGAAAAATGAAAAATGAGTAAGAGGTTTTTTGAAACCTTTCTCCCAAAGATTTTATCTCTTTTTCTTAGTCTGGGACCATATAACTACATATTGAGGTGGAGAATCCAAAAAGCCTAGGTGTTTCATAAGAATCAAGAGTTACAAATGCTACTCTTTAGCATTGTGGGTGACCAAACATGACTTCAGGAGATTGGAATCCTATGAGGTAAGGCAGTGCCCACTTCTTTAATTTCTCCTCATTCTTCTCTCATCTCAACTATTCAAATATTCTGTTATTTTGAGAATTTGGCCACTTTCCTCTACTTGGCAAGCCATATACTACAGGCATCCTCTATATAAGCATAGTTTGCTCAGTAACTCAGCCACCTGTGTTTCCGGAAATGTTTCTTTTGTGTGTGTGGAAATGCAGCTCTGTAGAAAACAGATGGTCTAAAACTGAGTGACTGAAAAGATCAAAATTAGTATAGTTTAACGATAATATAAAGATTTATAAAAAATTAAATATGATGCTAAACCAAACTCCAACCCAAGGAGAATACATGGAGTACATAGATGTACCAACAGTAATAATCATCTGAACCAAGTGTTGGGTTCTACTGTGGATGCAGGTGTAGTTGTGCTAATTCAGATATATAACTAAGCTACTAATTTTTTATCTGAAAATTTTATTTCTTTGCACAATGTACTCTTACTACCCTCCCCTCCACTCTCTTACCCTCATCTGATCCATTTTAACTTCCTTCTCCATACCTACTAGACCCTTTCCCAGATTGAACACTTTTAGTCATGTCTGTAGTATTGCAAAAGGCAAGAGATGTGTACTTAATGTTTCATACCTGGAAGGGTAAGCAGTTCGATTGGAAATTGATTGCTCTCAGGACATTAAATACAATTTTCCATGGCCTCCTAGTTTTAGATATTTTCACAGAAGTGTGCTATTACTTTGACAAATATGAAATTCATACACATTACCATACACACACACACACACACACACACACACACACACACACACACACACACCACAACAATCCCAATGAAAACTGCAGTTGAAACTATCAAAGACTCTCAAGAAATACAGAAAAAAAGTTCCCAGACAAACCATTACAAGACAAAAAACTTCCAAGCTTACCATATTGAACTAGCTTTGTTTTGATCATCTTCTGATGGGTATGAGGCATGCCCTTAAGTGTTATTTGTGTACCCAGCAAGATTTTATTGAAGAAAACTAGTATTTCTGTTGCTATCTGTTAATAATTAGAGATAACAACTAGGTTAGGAATGAGGACTAGTGTCCACTTCTTTTAGTGCTGGGATCCCGTCTGTCTAATAATTGTACGGCACTGTTCATGCTGCCACAGTCTCTATGAGTTGATATGTGCATCTGTCCTTTTATGTTAAGAAATCATTTCTCTGGTGAGCTCCATCCTCACTGACTTCTACGTTCTTTCCATCTACTCTTCCACAACATTTCAGAGATAGATATGATGGAAAATTTTCTTTAAAAAATCTAGTATTCCAAGGTCTCTCATTTTCATCACTTTATTCAGTTTGGATTGCTATTTTTGTTCCCATGTACTTCAGGAAGAAGATTAAATACTAATTTCAGATCAAAACACCCATCCAGCTATGAGTAAGAATGTTGATAAGAGTCATTTTAGTGCTAAATTTGTAGCAGAGTATGAGTATTTGTTTCCCCATAGTTCGTGGTCTATCCAGTCCCAGGTAGATTCCATTTCATGGAATTTACTTCATTCCAATCAGATCTTAGTTGATTAACATTTGAGACCTTATTGAATTAGTGTATTATGCATGACAAGTCACTCAAGTAGAGCAAAGTATGTATAGCTATATTGGTGTTCACCTTTCTCCACAGGTAGTGTACAGATTATCTTCCAGTACCAAGAGCATAAGTCAGTAAAAGTGAAGGTTCTAGGTTGGCATCAGCTTCACTTCTTCACTTGAATGTGTTATATAGGTGTTTTCTTCAGAAATAGGACCTTATCATCAGTTTGTGAAGAGCAATAAAAAGTTTAGAAAAAGTCCATTTATTTGAGAGTCTCCAATGTGTTTCATTTTGCCAACAATTCAATTAAGCATAACCCATTCTTGGCACTGAAGGTTTAATTTAATGGTAAGAGTTGACTAGCAGTGTCTTTGTCTTCCATGTTATTTGCTGATTCCATTTAGATTTCTAAAATATATGTATATATTTTAGGAAGGTTCTACTATAGCAGGTTTTCATATGAGCCTTCAAATGATACAGTTTTAGCTGTCTCTCCTCACATTTCCTCCCTTACCTCTCATTTTAATGATCTGTTTCCACCTCATGCATATGAATCCATTAGCTTGCTTTCTATTTTTCCCTCTAGAGAAATTCCTTCCCTCCTCACTTAACCCACACTCTCTACATAGCCTCTGTGGTTATACAGATTATGGCCCATTTATCAAATACTTAGCATCTAACATCCCCATATAAGATGACTCATATGATATAGGTTTTGGCTCCTATTGTCTCACTTGGAATAATTTTCTCTAGAACTGTTGATTTCTCCATGATTTTCATGATTTTATTTTACAGCTGAGTGATATTTCATCATAAAAAGTTCCACGTATTGTTTATTCACTCGTCCATTGATGGACATCTATGATGTTTCCAGATGTTTCTGACTATATTGAATAAAGAAGCAATGAACAAGCGAGCCATTGTCTCTGTAGTAGGATTTAGAGTTCTTTGGGTATATGCCAGAGTGGCATAGCTGAAGGTAAAGTGGATCTATTCCCAACTTCCTGCTATACAGAAGTTTTTCAGTTTTATGTAGTCCTTTTATTAATAGTTATCCTTAGTGCCTGTGCTATCAGTGTCCTGTTCAGAAAGTCTTTTCCTGTACCAGGGAGTTCAGGACCTTTTTCTTCTATCAGATTCAGTGTGTTTGGTGTTATAGTGAAGACTTTGATCTATTAGGTGTTGAGTTTTATGCAGTAATGATCTTAGATTGGGCATCGTGATACACCTATCCTCTTGCAGATATTTTATTATTTATTTATTCTGCATTTTTTAAATCTTTCTGGTTTTTTGATTGTGTTTGTCTGGAATGCTTGCATTTGAACTTTAAAACTGTCCTTTCTATTTCTGTAAAAACTTGTATTAAAAATTTGATGTAAATTGTATTAAATCTACAGATTTCTTTTTGTAGGATAGGCATTTTTATAATGTTGGTTCATGAGAAAGGAAGATCTTTCCATCTTTTGATATATTCTTCAATTCTTATTTTAACATCTTGAAGTTTTTATTATACAAACATTTTATTTGCTTGATAAATGTCTTAGGGTTTCTATTTCTGTAAAGAGACAATATAATCATGGCAATTCTTATAAAGGTAAACATATAATTGAATGGCTTATAGTTCATATGTTCAATCTATTATCATAATAATGGAACTTGACAACTTGCAGGCAGGCCAAGTGGTAGAGAATGATCTGAGTGCTCTACATCTTGAAATGTGGGAAAGAAGAATTGATCTGAGACATTGTATGTGTCTTGAGCATACTTCAGACCTCAAAACCACCTTCAAACTGACTTGCTTCTTTCAACAAGATCATATCCTTTCCAACAAAGACATGCCTCTCCCTAGTGCAACTCACCCTGTGGGACATTTCCTTTCAGATCTCTGCTGCAGGGGGCATGGAGATCTTTTTGTCCTCCTGACCACCTGGCTAGTTTACACGTGAAATAATCACACAGAAACTGTAGTCATAGAACCAATTAGCTCTAACTTTTTATTGGCTAATTTTTACATCTTAATTTAACCCATTTTTATTAATCTGTGTATTGCCACATAACTGTGGCTTACCAGCAAGTTCTTTACCAGCATCTGTCTCAGCATTCAGTTCTGTCTACTCCGTCTACCTATCTTTTGCCATATCAAAAGGCCAAGGCAGTTTCTTTATTCAACCACCAAAAGAAACACATAGATAGAAGAACCTTGTACATCATTTCCCCTTTTCTGTTTAAACAAGAAAGAAAGGCTTTCACTTTAACATAGTAAAATTACATATAATAAAACAGTTATCAAGCAAGAATTTCAGTTACATTATTTAGATCTATTTTATCTTCTATTATAACAGTGAAAAACTATAACTAACTGTCTATTCTTTAATTTCATCAAAGACTCCAGAAGGATGTAATATTATCTAAGTAAACAGGAATTACATTGTAAGCAACTTTCAAAACTCTAGAAATGACAGAGACATCTCACTGCTTGGACAGTCATCCAAAGTTCTTTTGTACTATTGGGCACCCATCTTTAGCCTAAAGGCCCATAGTATCCAGCAGACATTTCCATGAAGCTGGAAATTTTAAGGGCAATTCGGTCACTTTCTTCTGTGTCTTGCAGAATGTCTCACAGACTCTTTCATGAAGCAAGAACCCTGAGGAATCATCTCACATTTAGGCAAGTACAGCAGTAATCTCTCTTTGAGTTCTTCATGTCTAGTTTATGTATCAGTCTAAGCAAGAGCAGTTTTCCCCAAATGACTATCCAAATCCATAAGGAGCATCTTCGATGCCCATCTTAATCTTGAAGTAGATTGGTGCTGCCAGGAGCAGATGCATCTCATTGTCATGAAAAGCCCTAAGTTATGAAACTATTTTAAATGCTATATTCTGTAATCTTTAAAAGATATGAAGAATGTCTATCTGAAATATATCTCTATATATCTAGAAAGTCTAACTAGTATGACTATAGGCTTGACTATTATCGATGATTATCCATTAACAACCTATATTTGCTAACTATAAATTGCATTTTTAAATGAACTACACAATCACAATACCTTAATCAAGAGCAGAAATATACATACAACAAGATTGACCTTAAATTTATATCAATAAAGCAAATTCCATACCAATACCAATATCAGATCCCCTTTTAAATGTAAAAGAACATTTATAAACAATATTTGAGAATATGGGTATAGTTTTTTCTCTTTAAACTTCTTCCTTCTATATGGGGGCACTATTAATCAGGTCCGTTATGGTATATCGTGTGTGCTAGGTTTATCTCAGTCAGCAGTTGAGTGAAGTAATTTTTTGAGGGTGTTTACGACAACTTTTCAGGAGGGCATGGTCTATCATGCCATATTGATCTAGAAACAACAGGGTCTCATCTTCAGTGAAAACAAAAGAAGAACCTCTTTTTCAAAGCACCATTTTATCTTAGACCCAAATTCTGAAGTCATAATACTTTTATAATACACATGGTGGTTTATCTTAGCAACACAAACAATGAAAATTCTCTTTGTACTTAGCTTCTTCACAGTCAAAAAGAAAACAATACAGAATCGAGAGCCTCTGTCGATTTTCCATTTTTTGTGGCTTATTTTTCTTTACCTTTTTAAATCTATGACTGTTTGTACTCTGTCTCTTTAAAGACTTTACCCTTTATTTTTAATTTTTATCATTTTTTATGAGTTAGAGGTCACGCTTGTGGCACAGCCCCGAAAGCCGGTATTTTAAAACCTGTGCATCATTTTACTTTTACAGATGAATTAGGAAAATCTCTCTAGGAGCTGTGGCAAGTAGCCAGAAAACAGCAAGAAATTGTGTTAAATTCTATATTTGTGTCTAGAATTAATTCTAAAGTTCTGTCAGGTTTTACATGGAGTCAATTTACCTCACTGGAATGCCAATCTGTTGTAGGGAGTGTGTGTTCCTTTGTTCCTGCCCGACTGCCTGGCGAGCTTACATCTGAAATAATCACACAGAAACTGTATTTATTTAAACACTGCCTGGCCCAAGAGCTCTAACTTTTTATTGGCTAATTTTTAAATCTTAATTTAACCCATTTTCACTACTCTGTGTATTACCACATAACTGTGACTTACCGGCAAGATTTTAACCAACATCCTTCCCAGGCAAGAGATTCATGGTGTTCTCCCTGACTCTTCTTCCCAGCATTCAGTTCTGTCTACTCCACCTACCTACGTTTTGCCCTATTAAAAGGCTAAGAGAGTTTCTTTATTCAACCAATGAAAGCATCACATAAACAGAAGGCCCTCCTACATGAAATCTCCACAGTCACAGTTACGCCAAAATATTTTATTTTTTGAGAGTATGTGAAAGATTTTATTTTCCTGATTTCTTTCTTGGTCCATTTAATATTTGTATATAGAAGTGCTACTGATAATCATGAGTTAATTTTATATTGAGCTACTTTGCAGAACTTGTCAGCTTAAAAAGTTTTCTGGTAGAATTTTTAGAGTAATGGAGATGTTTTTGAAATAGAATGGCCCTATTAGACTCATGTATTTGAATTCTAGGTTGTCAGGGAATGTCACTACTTAAGCAGGATTAGAAGGCTTGACTTTGTTGGAGGAAGTTTGTCAGTGAGGGTAGACTTTGAAGTTTCAAAAACTTACTTAGGCAAGTATCTCTCTCTTCCTACTGCCTGTGGATCAAAATGTAAAACTCTGAGTTGCTTTTCCAGCATCATGTCTACTTGTTTGCTGCTATTCTATAGCCATGATAAAAATGGACTAAACCTCTCAAACTGTAAGCAAACCCCAATTAAATGTTTTTCTTTGGTCATCGTCTCTTCAAAGTAGAAGAACTCTGAGAAAAACAGTCATTTATGAATACATTTCTCTCATTTGAAAATAAAGACATTTTGACGTTTCTTTCAAATTTGTTTTTTCTTCAGGCACTTCTGTTGTCTTATTTCTCCAGCTGAAATTTGAAATACTATATTGAATATGTATAAAAAGAGTGCATAATATACTTTTATTTCTTAATTTTGTGGAAATGTTTTGAGTTTCTCTCTGTTCTACTGCATATTTAATGTGAGATTTCTTACTGTAAGTTGTATTATTTTGAGGAATGGCTCTTGTGTCCCTAGTCCCTCTAGGAAATATTATGAAGGGTGCTGGATTTTTAAAAGCTTTTTATGCCTCTAGGGAGATGGCCATGTGGTTTATTCCTCTCTATTTTGCTTATATGGTAGATGCATTTTTTTTATTTTTATATATTGATCTATCCTTTTATCTCTGGAATGAAGACTACTTGATCACCATTGATATTATTTTTGATTTATTCTTTTTTATCTATTCTTAAATGTGACTTCTAAGCATTTTGTTAAATATTTCTGCATCCTTGTTCACAAATTAAATTGGTCTGTAATTCTCTTTCTTTTAGGGTCTTTGTGTGCTTTGGATATCATTGTTAAAGTATCATCATACAGAGAATTAGACATTGTTCATCCAGTATATGCAGAGGAAATAAGTCCCAGTGTCATTGTCCAAGCGAGGGGCGGAAGGGGAGAGAACATGAGCAGGGAAAGCTAGACCAGAGGGAACCTTCATCCGACGATGGATGGTGTTACAGACGGAGACCCACATTGGAGCACCGGACTGAGCCCCCCAAGGTCCAAATGAAGTATGCATTTTTAAGGATGTCCTTGTGATTGTGTGTTTTTCCTGATGTCTATAGTGATTTTCCCATTTTTTGCCTAATTTTGTGAATTTGGATATCCTGTGTTTGCTTTTTAGTTAATTTGGCTAATGGTTTAACAATTTCATTGACTTTTCTCCAAGTATCTGGTCTCCATTTCATTGGTTCTTTTATTGTTTTATTTTATGTTTTATATTTCAGCTCAAAGCTTGATTATTTGCCATCCATTAGTGACCTGCTCTACTTCTTCCCTTTTCTTTAGAACTTTCACTTAAGGTTCTAATATGTGATCCCTCTAATTTTAATGTAGGTATTTACTTCAATGAAGTTGTCCCTTAGAAGAACCTCCATCATCCCTCATAAGTTTGGAATGTTGTGTCTACAGTTTCATTCAGTTCTAGAAAGTTTTTATTTCTTAATTTCTCTCTTGAATCACTTCTCATTCAATAGTGCATTGTTCAGTTTCTACGAGTTTGTAAACTTTCTGTTGTTCATATACAGATTTAATCCATTGTTGTCAGAGAGAATGCATGGTATTATTTCAATTCTCTTGTATCTGTTGAAGCTTGCTTTATGTCCAAGTATGTAGCCAATTTTGTTTCTTTTATGTACTTGTATATTCTTGTGTTTGATGGATAAGTGTATAGAATTGCCTTAGCCTCCTGGTGGATTTCTACTTTGACAAGTAGGTAGCATCCTTTCTTATAGCTTCTGTTTAGTTTTGGTTTCAAGACTATTTTTCCAGATATTAAAGTGTCTACACCTGCTTGTTTCTTGGGTCCATTGGATTAGAATATCTTCTTCCAATTTTTACCCTAAACTGATGTATATCTTTGATAATATTGTATGTTTCTTGAATGCAGTAGCAGGACTGTTTCTGTTTTTTCTAATTTAATCTACTAGTCTATGTTTTGAAAATTGAGAACATTGATATTGAGAGCTATTAATGAGCAATGTTTATTTATTCTTACTATTTTACTGCTATGGTGTGGGTCCTCCTCCATTTGTATTTAATTATCTGGGTCTTTTTGCTTGCCTTGTTTTGGTTAACATCTTAAGATTGTAGTTTTCCTTCTACCATCTTCTGTAGAGCTGATATTGTAGGTAGATACTGATGAAGTTTGGCTTAATCATGGGATTTTTTTTCTCCATCTATTATGGTTGCAATTTTTCACAGTATAGTAGTCTGTACTGACATCTGTGGTCTCTTAAGAGTTTGAAAAATATTCATCCAGGACTCTTAAGAGTTTGAAAAATATTCATCCAGGCTTTTAGCATTTCCTTTGAAAAATCAGGTGTTTTTCTAATGTTTCTGCTCTTAAACAATGTTTGCTTGTTTTGTTGTTATTGTTCCCTAGCAAATTTTTAATATTCTTTTTTTACTCTGCTAATTTTTTTACTGCTTGTATCTTGACAGACTCTTCCCCTTTTAGGATATGGAAATTTTCTACTATGATTTTGTAGGAGATATTTAATGTTCCATTGACCTAATTGTTTTCCTTCCTAATTCCTATTATTCTTAGTTTTGGTGTTTTCATAGTGCCCAAGGTTTTCTGGAGGTTTTCTGCCTGAATTTTTCTTAGACTTAAATTTTTCTTTGACTTTTGTCTCCATGTGTTCTATTGTATCTTTGATGCCTGGGATTCTCTCTTCCTTGTCCTATAATCTGTTAGTGAGGCTTACATCAGAGGGTTTTCTTGGATTCCCTAAATTTTTCATTTACAGATTTACTTCATTTTGGGTTGTCTTTAGTGATTCTATTTCTACTTTCATATCCTCAATTATCTTTATAGTGACATTTTGTTTTGGTTATAGACTTCATTAAGATATTTATTCTTATCTCCTTTCATGTCCTGAAATATATTCATGATGGCTATTTTGAAGGTTTTTTTTAAATACTTCTACTATATTGAATTTCTTAAACTCACTGTCATAGGATTGCAAGGTTTTGGTGCAGACATATTATTTTGACTGTTAATGTTTGTGTATTTGTGCTAGTTACTTGGTGTCTAGGTTTGGGATGGGAGCAATTCAATGTGTGGATACTCTATTTTGTCTTTGTTGAATGAGTATTTCATTCTTTAATTTCTTTTGAACTCTATGGATCTTAACAATGTGGTGACTATGGACTGCCTCTGTGTTCCAGGAACATCTGCTAATTGGTGTACTGGGTAATATTGATGTCTAAGCATTGAGACTAACATTGATGAATGAATATGGGACACGTGGGGCAGGAGAGGGTCCTAGAAAAGGGGACAACCGGGTATGTTCAGAGGTTCATCAGAGTCCCTAGAAAGTATTCTTACTGCATTCAAATGTATTCAAAGATATTTTCAACCAAATCTTTTGTGTATATAATCACTCCCCTCAGAAAACAGAAGACAGGAAAAAAAATGGTAACTGACATCTTCCATACAGACTCATTAGAACTATGTAGGGATGTCTAGGATTAACAATGAGGAATGTATTACCTCAGAAAGTGTAGTTACAAGGATTGATTGGATGAAGAGAAATTAAAAAAATTCAAAATTGACTCTAGCAACCATGTTTGTGGATACAGCCCACAGGAAAGGTAGTGTTCCATTCTTGGGCACTACTCTAGGGATTTATCTCAGTGTGATTCATTGGTTTCTATGAACTTCTGCCAGGTATTTAATTCTCCTTATGTGGTGTCACTTCTGTGGAATGATTTCACTGCCTTGAAAATTTAGAAATCCTAGAGAATTAATTGAAGTGAAGAAATGGGAGTATGTAGGGATTTTTTAAAAAAGTTTATGGGGTATGATTTATACATAGAAATAGAGACTTAAACAGAAGGAAAGCTTGTTAGTAGTTAACACATGTAGGGAGATGTTTACATGTGACTCAGGAATGCATCAACTTTCTCGTTTTAGAAGAAAAGAATCTGTGTTCCAGGTACTGACTACAGGGTCCAGTGGATAATTGCAAAACCCTTATCCACATGCTGCAAATATTGTACTGTCATCTAGTATCAAGAGAAGCTGAGTGAAGCACAATTAATAAAAGCTCAGGGTCAGAAAATGGGGTTAAACATGAAGATCTGAAAAAAAAACCCAGCCAGTCCCTGGCTCTAACCTCTACCTCAATCTGAAAATGGGTATCCTGCCTTCATGAATCTCAAGAATGAGCCTGTGTCCTGAAAGTTGTTTACTCCAACTTTATAATCCTCTCTGGGACTTGGATTTAAGGTGTGCACAGCCATCATTAAAGGTATGCACCACCAAGGTTCTATGGCAACTAGTGTGCCTTCTTTGATCAAAGGTGTATTATATGGCTACTGAGATTAAAGTTATGTGTTCCCATAATCTGATCTGTAAGGCTGACCAGTGGGACTGTTTTACTCTCAGATCTTCAGGCAGGCTTTATTTACTAAAATACAATTGAAATGCCACTACAGGTGAGCATTGAGATTATTTTACTGACATTAAATTCTAAAAATTATGATGCTGCAGAAGTCACATATTGATGGTGAACTGCAAGTATCTACAAGCCTCTTGTTGACAGTCACAGTCTACATGTATGTCAAGAATTTCCTAGAAACAACACACAGGTTTTCATAGCTGTGTAATGGGTACCTTTAACGAAGGATGCAGGGGACTCAAGCTGTGAATGAGCTGATGATGGACCTTGTGATTTCTGCAACATCTTTGTACACTAAGCCTTAGTTTCTCTGATGCACATGTGCTGGAGGCTGCGGTTACAACCACAAACACCAGACGAGTCTAGACTTTATAGGACATTGATTTAATTAAAGGGACATAAAGAAGTTATGTTCATAAATAGAGATACAAACTTTATTCATCGCAGAAAAGGAAAGACAAAGTGACCTTAAAGAGAAAATTAACATTGTAGTTTCCCTTTCACTCATTATCCAGTGAGGATGAAGGACTGCAGAGCATGTGGCTGATGCTTCAACCTGACTTCAATCTCTGATAGATAATGCAACTTCTTTCCACCCATATTCTTCCAGGTTATGGAGCCTTCATCCATGTGGATAACTGACAGTTGTCTGTTCTAAATAAAGAAATAGATCATGAATCTAGTTGTCTGTATTACTTGCCCTTATTAATTTTTCCTTTTCTTGATTACTTTCTACTACTTGAATTTAGAATTTTGCTGCAACAAACCATTGTTTATGAGTTCATTTTGGATTTGACTTGGTCATTTTTACAGAGATTGCTATCTCCAAGTTTAGTTGGTCATGGACCATGGAAATTGATGGAGAGGACTATTGTAGGACAAAGACCCTAATACAGAGCCATGTAAAAATGTTTGTGTCCTTGGAACATGTCTTAAACCCTTCTGTGCTTCCTTCTCAATTCAAGTTCCCACTCCATCCCCTTCTTTCATTCCCTCTACACACCCTTTTACCCACCACCATCTAATCCTCAGAGAAGGTAAGGCACGTTGCTTTGGGAAATGTCCAAGGCCCTCCCTACTATATCTAGGCGGGCAAGGTATACATCCAAAGGGAATAGGATCCCAAAAAGTCAGTACACACAGTTGGGATAAATCATGGTGCCACTACAAGTGGTCCCTCAGTCTCCCCCAACCATGCAACTATCAACCACATTCAGAGGGACTAGTTTGGTCCTATGCTTGTTCCTTCCCAGTCCGGAAGGAGTTGGTAAGCTCCTATTAGCTCTGGTAAACTGTTTCAGTGGGTAAATCCATCATGGTCCTGACCTCTGTGCTCATATTCTCATTCCTCCCACTCTTCAGCTGGACTTGGGAACTCAGTCCAGTGCTACGATGTGGGTCTCAGCCTCTGTTAACCATCAGGTGCTGGGTTAAGGTTCTATGGTGATATTTAAGATAATCATCAGTCTGACTACAGGGCAAGTCAAGATCAGACCCCCCATCCTATATTATTTAGTGTCTTAGGCAGGGTTATCCTTGTGGATTCCTGGGAAATACTCTAGAGCCAAGTTTCTGCTAACCCTTTAATGGTTCCCTCAATCAAGATAGCTCTCTCCTTGCTCTCTGTCCTTCCTCCACCTCGACTATCCCATTCCCTCAAGTTCTCCTCAACCCTCCCTTCTTTTCTCCTCTTTCCATCCTACCTTCACTTCTTCCTCCCCCACACACATGCATGCTCCCAATTTTGTCAGGTGATCTTGTCTGTTTCCAATTTCCAGGTGGGCCTTTATATGTTTTTCTTTGGGTTTACCTTATTACTTAACTTCTCTAGGATCATGAACTATAGGCTCAATGTCATTTGTTTATAGACTGTATCCATTTATGAGTGAGTCCATATAATATTCATCTTTTGAGGTCTAAGTTACCTCACTCAGGATAGTGTTTTCTAATTTCATCCATTTGCATGCAAAATTCAAGATGCCATTGTTTTTTTACTGCTGAGTAGTATTCTAATGTGTAAATGTACCACATTTTCTTTATCCATTCTTCAGTTGAGGGGCATCTAGGATGTTTCAATGTTCTGGCTATTACAAATAATGCTAGTAACATAGGTGAACAAATGTTTTTGCAGTATGATTGAGCATCTTTTGGGTATATGCCCAAGAGTGGCATTGTTGGATCCTGAGGTAACTTAGATTGTGCTTGAACTCATCGAACTCTCCATAGCCCTCCTCTATTGTCTGATATTTCTTGTTTTCCTTGTTCTACTAATTTCTTTTTTTCATTAAGGGGGTGGGAAGATCAGTTAACCTCAAATCAGTGCCTAAATTTGGGCTGAAACACCTTAAGGCCATAAATATCATCTTTTTTATACATTCCTGGGTTTGAGATCACAAAGCTCATCATTAGTCATCTTGCAGCATAAGTCATTATTTCAAACACACTAGACTTTTCCAATGACAGAAAACTCAGCAATAAAATTTTCTTCCTTTTCAATAGGTTTTAATATTAACTTGCTTTAAATTTATGCAAAACATTTACTATCAATTTGAATCTACTCTTGGATCTATGATTAATTTATTCATTTGTTCAGTGTAAAGTCTTGATTCCCCACTGTCTCAACAGAGAGATGTATAATTGTGATATAGCAACAACAGAAATATGCTTAATATCTTCAATGACTTCCATGATTTCTAGTTTCAAATCTGAAATGGAGACTTATTAGCCTTTGTCTGTAGGTTTGCTTCTTTTCATACTGCTCTTAGCAAGATTTGTCATTTCCTTCATGACTCTCTCTCATGATTTCCATATTTTCCCATTTGGCAGCCTTCCCTGCCAGGACTGAGACTAGCTGATGGTCATGCTTCGGGCTTCCAAGTTCCTGTACCAGAAAGGAACCAGTTTTAGGACAGAAAGAATTTGGGCTTCATGGTTCTGTTTCTTTCTCACATGGTCAGTTACCCTGAATGTCTCTACTGGACCACCGTCTACTCTTACATGAGTACAGGGCATGGGTTGTAGATAGCCCAAAAATACAAATTGGATTCAAATTGATGCTTCATAAATATTTCATTTGATAAATTATTTAATCTACCCAATCCTGTTTCTTCTCCTCATGAACCAGCTCAGTCATTACCACAGAGCAGGGTAATTCTGGGAATCAGAGAGTGCACAGCATGTGCTCACGTCCTTTTATTTTCTGTTGCAGGAGCACTAGTGGAGATTTCCTAAGCATGGATGCCAACTTCTCAACCTGGGAGACTACCATCACAGCACCAAATGGAAGCATCTACTCTTATTATTCACATTGTGAAATCATGGACCAAGTCATGCTTTATCTTTCTCTCATCTTTATCCTAGTTGGGATAGCAGGAAATGCCATTGTGTTGTGGATTCTGGGCTTCCAAATGCACAGAAATGCCTTCTCTGTGTATATCCTCAACCTGGCTGTGGCTGACTTTCTTTTCCTGAGTTTTCAATTTGTAGATTGCTTGTTTTATGCCATTTACATCTTCTCCTTCATTTCCATCGACATGCCTTTGTTTCTTTTTGTTGTGCTAAGAGTTGCTTATTATTCTGGCCTGAGCATTCTCAGTGCCATTAGTGTTGAGCGCTGCCTGTCTGTTTTGTGGCCCATCTGGTATCACTGCCAGCGCCCAAGGCTCACATCAGCTGTCACATGTGCCTTGCTTTGGGCTCTCTCCCTGCTGTTGAATGTGCTACATGGGGAGGCATGTGGCTTACTTCTTAATAGCTTTTCATATTTGTCGTGTGATGCATTAATTTATATCTCAAATTATTGGACAATTGCTTTATTTGTGATTCTCTGTGGGTCCAGCCTCACCCTGCTGGTGAGGATCATCTGTGGCACACAGAGGATTCCTGTGACCAGGCTGTTTGTGATCATTGTACTCACAGTGCTGTTCTTCATGATCTTTGGCCTCCCTTGGGCATCTACTTTCTCCTCTACCAATGGCTTAAACATACGGATTATGCTAAAATTTGTGGTCTTCCTGCGCCAATACTTCTTCTATCCTGTGTTAACAGCTGTGCCAACCCGATCATTTACTTCTTCATTGGCTCCATCAGGCACCGCAGATTCCAGAGGAAGTCTCTGAAGCTGTTTCTTCAGAGAGCCTTGCAGGACACTCCTGAGGAGGAAGGTGGAGAGAGGGCCTGTTCAAGAGAGACTGAAGAACATGAAACACTGTAGTGCAGCGGCTGAGAGATGCTCTGATGAGACAGAAGCAGTTTTGAGAGAGAAGCTTTTTCCCATATGTGTGGGTTATTTTCACAACCTTGTTCAGTTTTTCACCTGACTTCAACCAGTTTTTAAAAAGAACAACCTTTTGTGTGGAAGTTGAGTGACCCAAAACTTTTTATGCAAGCACTGACTGCAGCATTTCTGAAGTTTCTTACACAGGGCCTCATCAAGTCCATTTAAAGGGGCTCCCTGTAAGTGCTCTGGGTATATGGATTGCTCCCACTGATGAGAAATCCCTACTTCATCATAAGGCATAAAATGTGCAGAAATGATTTACATTTCTTATGCACTGAAATTTATAGCAGTTAAATAATTGCTATAGTTTACTAAACTTTTTTCACAGCATTTTTCCTTGTTAAACATATATACCTTACAATGCCAGTTCTTATTAATGTCTATAGGTTTTGAAGAATCTATGTAGCTATGATCTTTCTTACAAAAATTGTTTAGTAAACAAATATGCATTTTCAAGAGAACTCTATCTTAAATCTCTTTTCACCAAGTGGTTTCCTTGCCTTCAAATTCACTGTTCTGTCTTTTTCCACATTGGAAGAGTCTGGTCAGGTATTGTAATGAGATCTGTCAATCTCCATGAATATCTGAAGGGAGAGGGAGAATGTCATCTGAGGTTCCCTTCACAAGGCCTTGCTTAGCATTCCTTGGTCAATTCATTTCTCTTCCTCTCTTTTTTGCCATGATCTCCCTCTCCCTGAATGCCTAATTCTTTAAGACTAATTTCCAAAGAAGTTCTTTAGGACAAGTTTCCTTGAAATCAACCATGCTTCAAATTTATGTGGGCCATTAGCAGAGCCCCCTGCTTTTATTTCTTGAATTATGCTTATTTTAGTAACATTTTTCTATAAAATGCTGTTCCAATTTTAAAGCTGAAGTATGTGATAATTTCAATTGAAACATAATTAAGAGAGCATAGTATGGACATATAAAAGGGGAAAACCTAACAAATTTCTTTAAGCAATTGTGAGTAGAAGACTGAGAATCAATAAAGGCCCAGAAGGTCTCTTACTCTGCTTATTCCATTTCCTATTCAGTCATAACTCTTTGGATCAGAGGTCAGTATTATACAAATTACTATCCTGAACTAAAATTTAGATTGCAAATTGGAGGACTGTAACATGAATATTGGTAAGCTTGTTGTGGAATGATTGTTACATTTGAACAAACTAATATATACATCATCTCGTGCAAATATTTATTATTTCTCCTTGTGAAAAATCTTCATTTTTAGCAAAAGACTATGTGCAATTCACTGCTACTGCATAGATATCTCATGCTGTTAATTACTGTGGTAGTTTGAATGACAATGGCCCCTGTAGTGACATGTATTTGAATTCTCGGTCCCCACTTTGTGGAGCTGTTTAGAAATGATGAGGAGCTGGGACCTCATTGTGGAGGAAGTGTCACTTTGGTACATTTTAAGGTTTCAAAAACCCACTTTATTTCTATTTCCTCTCTTTCTTTCCTACTTTCTCTCTTTTTCTTTCTTTCCCTTTGTATTAAGCTTGTGGACGCACTCAACCATTTCCTCAGTACCATGCCTGTATACTTGTTTGCCCACCACTATGTTTTATGATATGGCTATGAATACCAGTGAGTGAATTGTTCTGGTTTGAATAGAATGAGCCAAATAAGCTTTGATTGATTGGTGCAACATTGGTGGGATGTTTTGTGAAAGATCATGAGAGAAGTGCTTGTTGGAGGAAGTATGTCACTTGGGGTAGGCTTTGAGGTTTTAAAAACCTGTGCCCTTCCCAGTTTGTTGTCTCTTCATCTCTACCCCCCAAGCTTGTGGATCAGAATTAAGTGTAGACATAGCTTTTACTCCAATTCCATGCTTGCCCAAATGCCTGCTGTTATGCTCTCTGACATGATGGTCATGGACTGTACTATGAGTCCCCAAATACGTATGTTCTTTTGAAAGTTGCCTTGTTCATGGTGTCTCCTCACAGTAATCAAAAATGAACTAAGGCAATGAATTTTGCTTCATCTTACACCATGATCATGTACTGGGATACTATAAGCTTAGGGAACCGACAGAAAAATAAATCTAGGCTTTGATACAAATGGTGTGGTAGGTCCTTATGTCTATGTGTTACATTTATTGGTTAATGAATAAACTGGCTTGACCTATAGCATGGGAGAAGAAAGGGAGAGTTAAAGAGAAGCCATGGAGCCACCAGAGACAGATATTGGGAACTTTACCTGGTCAGCCACAGTTAGGTGATGATAGACAGATTAATAAAAGTAGGCTAAATTAATATAAGAGTTAGACCAAAAGAAGCTAACACTACTGGACCAAGCAGTGATTTAATTAATATAGTTTCTATGTGAATATTTTGGATCTAAGCTAGCTGGGCAACTGGGAATCAACAAACGGACCTCCTCCATCAAATTGGCACCCAATGTGGTCGACTAAATCCATGTAAAACCTGAAAGGGCTTGAAAAGAAATTCTAGACACTAAAAAACAAAGTTTAGCCACATTTTATTTCCAAATGGGATTTGTTTTAATTGGCATGCTGTAGATCCTTTAAGAGAAGTCTTACTAATTCAGTGGTAGCAGGAATGCAGTTTCAAAACGACAGCTTCCTGGCAATGGACCATAAACTCAGACTCTTCAGAATGGGATTTGTGAGCAGCTTGCTGCAGCTGGGGTGGTGTGTGTGGCTTAGAGGTGCAAGCAGCTCTGCCAAGCTGGACTGGGCGGGGCAAGCAGAAAATACCATTATAGCCTAGTAATGTCGCAGCTTAAGTTTTAAGAAGTGCTTAACATTTTAAAAAGCACTCCTGGACAGTAAAGAATTACAGAAATTCAATAAAGACAAATCCATATGGAAAAGAAATCTAAATGAGTCACAGTGTTAGATAAATATATGTAGGCTTGGGAGAAAGAAGAAAATGAGTATAGAGAGTCATAAAAGGAAGTTTTTGGGTTTTTAAAAAAGGTAAAGTCTTTAAAGAGACAGAGTACAGATAGTCATAGATTTAAAAAAGTAAAAAAAAAATAAGCCACATAAACGTGGAATATACACAGAGTCTGAATTATGTATACTATTGTATTTTCTTTAAATTTTTTGACTGTGAACAGCTGAGTACAGAGAGACATTTCATTGTATGGACTGCTAAGCTAAACCAACATGTATTTTATAAAGGTATCATGACTTCCAAATTTAGATCTAAGGATATGTTGCTTTGGAAAAGAGGTTCTTCTTTTGTTTCCACAGAGGATGAGAACCTGTGGATTGCTGCCAGACTAATGTGGTTTGATGGACCAAGAGTCCCTGAAAGATTTCTGTGAACACCCCAGAAAGAAAATACTTTGCCCAATAAACAGCAGGAAGCATTTTGGAGAAACTACACCTATATCCCCAAATATTGTTTATAAATATTTATTTATCTTTAAGGGTAGATATGCTATAGATATTTGCATTGGTATAGATCTTGGTTTACTGATGAAAATTTAAGGTCTATCTTATTATATGTATATTTCTGCTCTTGAAAAAGGTATTGTGATTCTGTAGTTCATTTTTAAAATGTAATATATAAATAATAAATATAAGATAATAGATAATCATCTATAATAGTCAAGGTTGTAATCATTTTAGTTAGATTTTCTAGATGTATAAAGATATTTTTCAGTTAGATAGGTATTCTTCAAATCTTTCAGAGATCTTCAGAATATGGCATTTAAAATGTTTAAAAACTTAAGACTTTTGATGACAATGGGACACATCTGCTCCTGGCACCATCAATTACTTTGAAAAAAAGATGGACATTGAAGAGATTCCTCATGGAGTTTGTTAGCCATTTGGGCAAGAAACTGCTCTTGCCTGGATATGCAAGACCCACAAAAAATGACCACTGAACTTGCTTAAAGGCTGGATGGTCCTTTGGGATTCCTGCTTCATGAAAGAGTCTGCTAAACATTCTGTAGGATACAGAAGAAATTTACTGACATTTTGCCAGTATAGGTGGAACTGTCTTTGAATTTTCTGGCCTCATGGAAAAGTCTGATGGATACTATGGGCCTGTAGGCTGAGGATGGATGTTGCAATGGTACAGAAGAACATTTGGTAACTGTCCAGGCAGTGAGATGTCTCTGTCAATTCTAGAGTTTGGGGAAGTTGCTTACAATGCACTTCCTGTTTACTTGGGTAATATTATATCCTTCTGGAGTCTTTGATGAAGTTGAAGAATAGCTAGGAAGTAGATATAAGTATTGTAACTGTAATTCATGCTTAATAATTCTTTTGTTATATGTAAGTTTACTATTCTGAAGTTAAATCCTTCCTTTTTGTTTAAACAGAAAAGAGTAAATGGTGTGGGAAGTCTTTCTGTCTCTGTGTTGCTTTTATTGGTTAATATACAAAGAAACTGGCTTGGCATATGACATGGTATAAGAAAGGTGGAGTTAGAAAGAATCCACTGAGCTGCCAGAAATAGATGCAAGGAACTTTACCTGGTAAGCCACAGCCACATCACGGTATACAGATTAAAAGAAATGGGTCAAATAAATACAAGAGCCTATAAGAATCTAAAATTAATGTGCCAAGCACTGATTTAATAAATATAGTTTCTGTGTAATTATTTCAGGTCTAAGCTAGCTGGGCAGCCAGGAAACAACAAGCAGCCCCCCTTCAATATACAAAGGCTACTACCAGGTCTGCTTTGTGAACATCATTGTTAGGATGGAGCCAATGCTTGGCTACCTCCAAATCTATGTTCACAGTTGAGCCACTAGAGTAGCATTAGTAAATAGAAAACATCTTTCTTTAATACCAATTTCCAATGGTATATGCCAGACTGAGGGAGGAGTAAGACTTTCTACAGAGAAGGCAAGGAGAATAGTAGATGGCTTTGTTTACAGTTCTTAACCATGTCTACAGAAAATTACCTAGCACTAGTAAAAAAAAATACTCTGAAAAAGACCAGGAATAGAGATATAACTGCGTGCAGAAGCATCTACTTGAGATCTATGCACTTATTCGACAACCTTGAACATCTACCCATATCACTACCAATCATATTGACAAAGAATGTGTCTATTGTTCTGGTTATGAGTCACAGCTACACATAAGCTTGTTAGTAGTCTTGGTGGCCAAGGGGATATCTCTATCACTTACCCTCATTCTTGAGTAACACAACTATGACCAAGCTAATGGTCATATACAAAACTCTAAAAGTATATTGAACCAAGCAGAAAACTCTGCTCCAGTGATACAAATCAATGTTTTGATGCATATCATCAACAAGTTTCCTTTATGATGTGGGTTTCCTCTCTGTATGCTGTGAATATATTTTATTACCCTTGGTTAATAAAAATGCTGTTTTGGGATATGGCAGTGCAGAATAGAGAAGAGTAGGAATTCCAAGCAGATAGAGAAGAAAAAGAAAGCAGAGTCAGGGAGACAGCAATTTGACCCTGAAGGAGACAGTTGCCAGACAGAAGTTTACCCAATAAGTCGCAACCTTGTGATGGTACACAGAATAATAGAAATGGGTCAATTAATAAGGTTAGTTAATAAGAAGCCTAAGATAATAGTCCAAGCAGTGTTTTAATTAATGTAATTTCTGTGTCATTATTTCAGTTTGGGTGGCCTGGCTTTGGTCTACAAAATGCTGTGCCCAAATGAGCCAACTATATTCAAATAAACTCATAAAGAGCTTAGGAAGAAATTCTAGACACAAAAGGAAAGAGTTAAGAGTGACTTTTTGGTAGTAATATTTTCTCTAGTAGGCTCCATTTGCTAGAATCAAGCAGAAGTGTGATCCTTTCAGAAGAAGGCTTCTTGACTGAGCAGTAGCAGCAAAAACTCTATGGCTCCTTTGAGAAGGCTTTCTGGTTCATGCTAGGTGCTATAACAGCTCTGAATCTTTCAGGAGGACAAGCACTTGAATGACATTTGTGGGCAGCATGCTGCAAGTTACCTGGCGACAGCATTGGACAACTGCTTACCAATGTTGAGGTACTGAACACAGCTTAGAGCTGGTGCTACACATACCTCTGCCATATTAAAAGACTGAAAGAGGAAGAGTCAGCATACATGGCTGCTGTGACCAAGTTTACATTTACAAAGCATTCCTCATCAGAAAATGACTACAAATATACAATAAAAACAGATTCAGACAGAAATAAACCTCTGAAAGGGTCACCATGTATTTAAAAATGTATGCAGGCTTAGGAGACAAAAGAAAAACAGTTTAGACATTTATAAAAAATAATTTTAAGAAATAAAACAAAATCTTTACAGAGCCACAGTACACAGAGTCATAGATTAAATGACTAAGTATTAAAATAAATATTAAAAAGTAATAGAGTAAAAATAATAAGCCATGTAAATATAAAAACATCGGAAGTCTGGACTATATATATATATTATTGTGTTTTCTTTTAATGTTTTGACTGTGAATGAACTAAGTACAGAGGGACATTTCCATGTAAAGGCTGCTAAAGTAAACCAACATGTATATTTTAAAGGTATCTTGACTTCAAAATTTGGGTCTAAGGATATGTTGCTTTGGAAAAGAAGTTCTACTTTTGTTTCTACAAAGGATAGAAAGCTGTGAATGCCCTACAGGCTAATACAGTTTGATTAAGCAAGAACCCTTGAGGCAATGGCCCTAATGGTCCAACATCCTTGACAACTTCAGGACTGCTGGCTAAGATGGTTCTACCACACAGAATACCCCATGAAAGACCTGATTAAAAGAGCCCAAAATCATCAGGAAGTACTCTAGAGAGCAATTCCCAAATTCATTAAGTGATTGTTTATAAATATTTGTTTACATTTAAAGAAGGATATATTATGGAGTTGAATACTTATCATTGATATGGATCTTGGTTTATTGAGGCAAATTTAATGGCAATTTTGCTACATACATTTTTGCTCTTGTTTAAAGTATCATGTTTGTGCAGCTCATTAAACATGTAACATATAATTAAAATTATAGATTAATAAATAGTCATTTATAAATAGTCATTTATATTACAGTCATGTTAGTCAGGTGTTGTACATGTACAAATATATATTTTAGATGGATTGGTATTCTTAAAAATCTTTCAAAGACTAACAGAATATGCCATTTAAAATGTTTTAAGAAATTATGATTTTTTCATGATAATGAGACTCATATGCTTCTGTCAGCACCAATCTTCTGCTAATCCACTGGCAAAATATCTTTCTTCATCAACCAATAAAAGCAAAATATAGACAGAAGGACTTCTAACACCAGGGACTCAGGACGACAAACTGCACTTCAGACACGGAACAGAAGGCATGAAGTAATTCTGCTTACTGGCTAGCTCACTATGACTTGCTCAGTTTATTTTGCTATATTACCCCAGATCACCTGAGTGGAGGTGGCATTGTCCATAGCAGTTGGGCCATACTAAATTAATTATTAATCAAGAAATTTCCCCACACATGCCTACAGGCAAGTTTAATGAAATTAATTCCCTATTTGAGAGAACTTCTTTCAAGATATGCCTAGGATTGTGTTAAACAATACTGATTCACAAACCAGAGTAATATAAAGATATCTTACAATTATGGAAGACAAGGGGGTCAACACCGTTAGAGTATAGACCACAGGTACTATGATGAGAAAATGAAAAAAAATAGAAGACATAACTGTGGATGAGAAAGAGTATAGTGAAAGAGGAGAAGGATTGAGAGAAATAAGAAACATTATCAAAATTTGAAAAGACCAAAGGGATAAATATCACGTTATTATCATACTTCAATAGGCTATTTCATTTTTTATATTTTTTAAATTCAAATAGTTTATTTTTTGCTTTATAAATAATACCATTCAAAATTTCCACCTCCTCCCCTCCTCTCATTTCCTTCCCACTCCTCCATTCACCCTCCCGCCTCTTCCTCTAATCCTAAGAGAGGGCAGGATACCCTGACCTATGGGAAGCCCAAGGCCCCCACCCAGCTACATCCAGGCCTAGAAAGGTGTGCATCCAAGCAGACTAGGATCCCCAAAAGCCAGTACATGCAGTAGAATCAAATCCCAGTGCCATTATCAATTGCTTCTCAGTCAGCCCCCATTGTCAGCCAGATTCAGGGGTCCAGTTTGATCACATGCTCGTTCAGTCCCAGTCCAGCTGGCCTTGGTGAGCTCCCATTAGATCAGTCACACCATCTCAGTGGGTGGACGAACCCCTCGCTGTCCTTACTTTCTTGCTCATCTTCTCCATCTTTCTGCTCTTCAACTGGACCTTGGGAGCTCAGTCAAGTGCTCCAATGAGGGTCTCTGTCTCTTTCTCCAAACATCGCCAGAGGAAAGCTCTATGGTGATATTTAAGATATTCATCAGTGTGGCTATGGGACAAGGTCAGTTCAGACACCCTTTCCTCTACTGCCCAAGGACCTAGCTGGTGACATCCCCTTGGACACCTGGGAACCCCTTTAGAGCCAAGTCTCTTACCAACCCTAAAATGGCTCCCTTAATTAATATCTTATCCCCTGCTTCCATATCTGCTTTGCTCCATCTCAACCACCCCACTCCCACAACCTCTCCAGTATCCTCCCCTTCTCCCTTTTCTCTCCACCTCTCCCCTTCTCCCCACCCTACCCGCACCCCAATGCTTTCAACTGTTGCCCGTCGATTTTGCCTGCTTCCAATTTCTAGGAGGATCCACCCATCCACTGCTGGTGGGAATGCAAACCTGTACAACCACTTTGGAAATCAGTGTGGCAGTTTCTCAGGAAACTGAGAGTCAATCTACCTCAGGATCCAGCAATTCCACTCTTAAGAATATACCCAAGAGATGCCCAAGATTTAAAGGAGAGAAGTAGTTTGGTAGGCCTTGACCCATCTGGAGGGAACTTCTCTCATCTCCCTGGTCCTACCTGACTCTGAAATGCATCAGCATTCTGGTTGAGGAAGAGGAATCTGTAATCCTCACACAGTGATCAGGACCCAGGGAATATTTGGAAAAACGTCTATCCACCTCTATTCTCAACATCAAGCCAAATGTTGTCATCCAGTGTAAAGAAAGACTGAGAACTGGAATCATTTTTCAGAACTAAGCTTTAAAAATTACTATGCTCTAAGAACAGAGGTCAGATGTCATTGGGAAATAGGGAGTGTGTATAAGCCTCTGCCTGACAGTCACATTCTACATGCATATTAATGTTTTTCTTAGGATCACAACACAGGAAATATCTGTCAATGCTGTGTAATGGGTAAATTTAGAATATACATCCTAGAGATTGAAGCTTTTATTGAACCTGCACTAGACCTTTTGATCTCAGCAACATCTTCATGTGAGTCTCACACTCTGTAATGCTCATGTCCTTGAAGCTGTGATTAAAGCCACAAGCACCAGACAAGTGTAGAATTTATAGTGCATTGAAATTAATAAAAGGGACATGAACAAAACCACATTCATAAATAGAGATGCAAAGTGTGTTGACTGCAGGGAATAAAAAGACAAGGGGATCCTGAGAGAAGATAAGGAACCTCATGGTTTTCTTTCAAGTCTTTAACCAGTCAGGGTGCAGGACTAGAGGAACTTGTGACTGATGCTTCAGACCAACACTGTTCTCATTTCTGGTGTAGTATTCAACTTCTCTCCACTTAGATTCTGCATGACAAGTAATTCCTTAGCAATGTGGATGAATAAATAGTGTCTATTCTGAGGCAAGACAAAGCTCATGCATTGAAATGCGTGTATTATTTGGCTCTATTTGAATTTTCTTCACTCATTGATTGCATCCTCTTCCTTGATTTCAAAACTTTGCTGAAAATCTCACTTTTTGAATTTGACTCACTCATTTCTTCTTGATGTCTCCACCTCCATGTGTAGTTGGCCAAGACACATGGATATTGGATCTGCAGGCTAATAAAGAGACAGAGCTTCTTGAACAAAAGTATATGGAACACATATTTAATCCTTTCTACTAAGCAGTAAAATAAAAATATGAGCAATTGTCTCCTCCTGGGTTCTGGGTTTCATACATTTAGTTTCCAATACAAACACATAAATGACTATTACACTAAGCATGTTGAAACTCTATGTCTTTTGAATACTGATCTTGTCTCTAATGATCTTACTCAGCAAGGCAATAGCTTCATTTTACATTTCCATTAATTCCCAGGACCAATTTTCATTTCCAATGTTTAAATTGAGAGTTCACCCTGGGGAATTAATAGGCTGGCTTATAAAAATAAACCTTATAGAAAATCACTTAATAATTACCCCTGACATTTCCCTGCCTCACTTTCATAGATCAGCTGCATTACCTTGCCAACATTAGCTTTAACCACCTCGATAATGGCAGAAAAAGAATTCATTACTGAACACATTACTCAGTGTGTTCAGGAATGAACTCTAATGACTAATTCTCAGTATCACCATCTACTGCTTCTCGCTGATTAGTAGACATGGTATTGTTCCAGGGGGTGGGGGGCCACTTTTTGGTTCCCAACCACTTACCCCAGCAAAGTTTCTTCAGGTCTGTCTCCAGAGGCAGTTCCATGGCTTCTCTCTGACTCTGCCTCTTTTCTCCCAGCACCCTGTTAGGAGCTATTTCCCACATAGCTCTGTTCCCCTATGGCTCTGATATAGGTCCAAAGCAGTTCCTTTATTTAACAATGGTAATAATAGCATACAGAGAGAAATCCCACATCACTTCTCCTTTTCTTTTTAAATAGAAAGGAATAATTTAACTTTAACATAGTAAAAAGTACATTTAACAAAACAGGTATCAAGCAAAAATTATAGCTACAATTTTTATACTTACTTTATCTCTTATTATATCTAAGGAAAACTATATTATTACTATCTACTCTTCAACTCCATCAAAGACTCCAGAAGGATATAATATTACCTGAGTAAACAGGAATTGCATTGTAATCAGCTTCCAAACTCTAGAATTGACAAATACATCTCACTACTTGGACAGTAACCTAAAGTTCTTCTGTACCATTGGGATATCCATCTTCAGCTTAAAGACTCATAGTATCCAGCAGACTTTTTTATAAAGCAGAAAATTTCAAAGACAGGTCCCCCTGTATTAGGAGTTTGTCAGTCACTTTCTTCTGTGTCCTTCAGACTGTCTGGCAGATGCTTTCATGAAGCAGGAATCTTGAAGGACCATCCTACCTTTAGGAAAGGTCAGCAGTCATTTCTCTGTGGGTTCTGCAGGTCCAATTCATCAAACAGTATAGGCAAGAGAAGTTTCTTGCCCAAATGGCCAACCAAGTTCATAAGGAGCCTGTTTAATGCCCATCTACCTCTTGAAGTAATTGATGGTGCCAGAATCAGTTATGTCTCATTGTCATGAAAAGTCCTAAGTTCTTGATCATTTAAAATGTCATATTCTGTAGTCTTTGAAAGGGCTGAAAAACAGCTATCCGTCTGAAATACATCTCTGTGTATATCTAGAAAACCTAACTAACATGACTACAAACTTGACTATTATCAATGACTACATAGTACATTGCATTTTTAAATGAGCTACACAAAACAATATTTTAATCAAGAAAAAAATATATATGCACAGTATGACCTTAAATTTGTATCAATAAACTAAGATTCATATCCATGTAAATCTCTATAGCATATCCCCCTTTAAATGTAAAGGAACATTTATAGACAATATTTGAGAATATGGGCATATATCTGTCCAAACTTCTACCTGCTGTTTATTGGTCAAAGTAATTTTTGAGAGGTGTTCAGGGAAACCCTTCAGGGGATCTTGGTACATCAAACCACACTAGTCTGGAAGAATTCCACAGGCTCTCATCCTCTGTGAAACAAAAGAAGAACCTCTTCAGCATCCAATGAAATGATCATATGGTTTTTTTCTTTCAGTTTATTTATATGATGGATTACATTGATAGATTTGCGTATGTTGAACCAGCCCTGCATCTCTGGAATGAAGCCCACTTGATCATAATAGATAATTTTTCTAATGTGTTCTTGGATTCGGTTTGCCAGTACTTTATTGAGTATTTTAGTGTCAATGTTCATGAGTGAGACTGGTCTGTAATTCTCTTTCTTGGTTGTGTCTTTGTGTGGTTTTGGTATCAGGGTAACTGTAGCTTCATAAAAAGAGTTTGGCAATGATTCTTCTATTTCTATATTGTGAAATACATTAAGGAGTATAGGTATTAGCTCTTCCTTGAAGTTCTGGTAGAATTCTGCATTGAAACCATCTAGTCCTGGGCTTTTTTTGGTAGGGAGATTTTTGATAACACCTTCTAATTCTTCACGACTGACAGGTCTATTTAGATTGTTCACCTGGTCTTGGTTCAACTTTAGTATATGGTAGTTATCTAAAAGAATGTCCATTTCTTTTACATTTTCCAACTTTGTGGCATAAAAACTTTCGTAGTAAGATCTAATGATTCTCTGAATTTCCTCTGTGTCTGTGGTTATGTCCCCCTTTTCATTTCTGATCTTATTAATTTGCATGTTCTCTCTCTGCCGTTTGATTAATTTGGATAGGGGTTTGTCAATCTTGTTGATTTTCTCCAAGAACCAGCTTTTTGATTCATTGATTCTTTGGATTATTTTCTGTGTTTCTATTTTGTTGAATTCAGCCATCAGTTTGATTATTTCCAGTCTTCTAGACCTCCTGTGTGAATCAGCTTCTTTTTTTTCTAGAGCTTTCAAGTGGGCTGTTAAGTCTCCAATGTGTGCTTTCTCCGTTTTCTTTAATTGGGTACTTAGTGCTATGAACTTTCCTCTTAGCAGTGCTTTCATAGTGTCCCATAGGTTTGAGTATGTTGTGTCTTTATTTTCATTAAATTCAAGGAAGACTTTAATTTCTTTCTTTATTTCTTCCTTGACCCAGGGGTGATTTAGTAGTTGACTGTTCAACTTCCATGAGTTTGTTGGCTTCCTCGTGGTAGCATTGTTGTTGAATTCTAACTTTAATCCATGGTGGTCTGACAAGACACAGGTGGTTACTAATATTTTTTTGTATCTGTGGAAGTTTGCTTTGCTACCGAGTATGTGGTTAATTTTCGAGAAGGTTCCATGAGCTGCAGAGAAGAAGGTATATTCTTTCCTATTTGGGTGGAGTGTTCTATAGATGTCTGTTAAGTCCATTTGATTCAGTACCTCCAATAATTCTCTTATTTCTCTGTTAGGTTTCTGTCTGATTTTTCTGTCCATTGGTGAGAGAGGTGTGTTGAAGTCTTCTACTATTAGTGTGTGTGGTTTGATGATTGCCTTGAGTTCTAGAAGAGTTTCTTTTACATATGTGGGTGCCTTTATATTAGGGGCATAGATATTTAGGATTGAGACTTCTTCCTGATGAATTGTTCCTGTTATGAGTATGAAATGTCCATCTCCATCTCTTCTGATTGATTTTAGTTTGAAGTCGATTTTGTTAGATATTAGAATGGCCACACCCACTTGTTTCTTAGGTCCATTTGCTAGGAATACCTTTTCCCAACCCTTTACTCTGAGTAGGTGTCTGTCTTTGTGGTTGAGGTGCGTTTCTTGTAGACAGCAGAATGTTGGATCCTGTTTTCCTATCCAATCTCTAAGTTTGTTCCTTTTTATAGGTGAATTGAGTGCATTAATATTAAGTGATATTAATGACCAGTGGTTGTTGACTCCAGTCATTTTTGGGGGGCAGTAGAGTGTATGTGTTTTCCTTCTTTGAGTTGTGCTTGTGAAGAGTCGCTAGATGTCTGAGTTATTGTAGACAGTATTGGGAATGGTGGATTCCTTGGGTTGTGATTTTCCTTCTAATATTCTCTGTATGGCTGGATTTGTAGCTACGTATTGTTTAAATTTGTTTTTATCCTGGAATATTTTGTTTTCTCCGTTGATAGTGAATGATAGCTTGGATGGGTATAGTAGTCTGGGTTTGCATCCATGGTCTCTTAGTTTCTGCAGTACCTCTATCCAGGACCTTCTGGCTTTCATGGTTTCCATAGAGAAGTCTGGTGTAAGTCTGATAGGTGTTCCTTTATAAGTTACTTGACCTTTTTCCTTTGCAGCTCTTAATAGTCTTTCTTTAATCTGTATGTTTTTTGTTTTGATTATTATATGGCAAGGGGATGTTTTTTTCTGATCCAGTCTATTCAGTGTTCTGTATGCTTCTTGAACTTTCATAGGAATATTGTTCTTTAGGTTGGGAAAGTTTTCTTCTATTATTTTGTTGAATATAATTTCTGGACCTTTCATCTGCAATTCTTCTCTTTCTTCTACCCCTATTATTCTTAGATTTGGTTTTTTTATTATGTCCCAGATTTCCTGAATGTTTTGTGATGAGAATTTGCTGGATTTGCTGTTTTCTTTGGTCAGAGCGTTTATTTTCTCTATGGTGTCTTCATAATCTGAGATTCATTCTTCTATCTCTTGTATTCTATTGGTTATGCTTGTTCCTGAAGTCTCTGTTTGTTTACCTAGATTTTCCATATCCACCCGGCCCTCGGTTTGTGTTTTCTTCATTACCTCCATTTCAGTTTTCAATTCTTGAACTGATTCCTTTACCTGTTTGATTGTTTTTTCTTGGTTTCCCAGGGTATTGTTTACGAATTTACTCATTACCTCAAACTTTTTGTTATATTTCTCTTCCATTTCTTTACTCATTTCTTCAGTCTTTTTGGTATATTTCTCTTCTATTTCTTAAGTGAGTTATTCATACCCTCTTTAAGAGACTCTTATTTCTTTCATAATGGCAGTGTTTTCCACTTCTTCCGGAATAGGATGTTTAAGTCCTTCTGTCATACGATTGTTGGGATCTTGTGTTTTCATGTTGTTTCTCAGATTGTTGGAGGAATTCTTGCCTTGGTGCCTGCCCATCTCTTCCTTCAGATGCTCTCCAATGGCTCTTCCCTCTGCTGGGTCTTCTGCTACAGGATTAGTGCAACTTGCTGGCCAGGAATCACTTTGCCTGCAGTCCTACCTTGCTGCAGGCAGGCTATATAAATAAAGGAACTCCCTCCCGTTTGTACTCACCGCCCCATCCTGGCGGTGCCCACACAGGTTGAGTTGGAGGATTTTATGCCCCAAAAAAGGGAGAGAAGAAAGGAAGGGGTTCCTGGCTGAAAGTGGGGATGGGGTAGGAGGAGAGAGGCTTTAGCTGGGGGAAGCTGCCCCTTCAGAATACCCAGCTCCCTTCCATTTCTTTAAGGGAGTTTTTTCACTTCCTGGTTAAAGTTCTCCATTATTTTCATAAGATTATGTTTAAAGTCATTTTCTTCTATTTCTTCTGGGTTAAGATGTTCAAGTCTTCCTGTTGTGTTTTCACTAAATTTTGGTGTTACCATGTTGCTTTTCAGGATTTTGGAAGAATTCTTACATTGGCAATTAACCATCATTTCCTTTAAATGAGGCCAGTAGATGCCTGGCATCTTGGTCCAATCTTTGCTGTGGCTGACTGAGTACTTGGAAGCTTTTCTTAGACTGCCCCCTCTCAGGCCCCATTAGCACTGGAGCAGGCTGTGTTTGTGGATTCCAAGAACCTCACAGGTGAAAGGCAGGCTTGGTGGCAGGGTAAGTTGGGGGAAATCCCAGCAGCAGGGACACTCCCAGCTGGATGGCCAGAAAATCTAGGAAGTTGTGGAGGTGCCCCTATGCTCTGGTCCATTGAGGCGTCTGGTTGTCCAGACTTGTGGGTGCTGATTCACCTCTCAGATCTCCTCAGCACTGACACAGGTTGTGTTGGGGATTCCAAGGACCTTGCATGTGAAAAAGGGAACTTGGGCCCAGGGTGGGATGGGGTAAAAAAAGCCCTGCTCTCAGTTTCAGTAATTTCCACAATCATTTCAAATCTTTTTACTACTCTCTTTTGTAAAGCCTGAATCTCCTGGCCTGTATATATTTCTAGTGATTTCAATGAGGCACCTAGCCTCTAATCCTCATTCTGCACATGTGATTCCAAGGTCTGAAGTTTTTCTTTTAAAGATATCACCTACTCCTTGGACATTATTTGGATAACATGCAGATTGACATCCTGGAAAGATACTCTATTTTTTAACCTATCATAACTTTTTAAACAAATTTTGTTGTCAAATTCAACATCATGAATTCTTTCAGATAATTTCTCAGTACCCTTTGATATGGATTTTTTGACTGTGAAGGAGCTAAGTACAGAGAAACTTTTTATTGTATATGCCGCTAAGCTAGTCCAGCATGTATATCATAAAGGTATCTTGGCTTCAGAATTTGAGTCTAAGGATATGATGTTTTGCAGGATTGTTTTAGCTATCCTAGATTAATTTTTGATGTTCCATATTAAATTGAGTATTGTTCCTTCTGGTAAGTATTGAATCCCTAGTTGCTGGTTTCCTTCACTGCCAATGCAATAAGCCAAATCAGAATAAATTAATAAATCTAAACTTAATAAACAGTGCAATGTAAGCAGAGCACTCCAGGGTGGACGCTAGGAAGATAGGAGACAGAAAACAAGGGTACACATGGCAGATCTATGGGCTAGGTTTTAAATAGGTAGTAGGTATAGTCTCTGAAATCTCTAGGGGAGTATCTACCAATGGCAAGCTTTCTGTGTGGAAGGGCCTATTTCTTTGAGCTTTATGAGGAAGGCTGGGTCTAGAGAGAGAGCAGTGGGACTTCCACCTAATCATCCCAGACTCTTTGGTATATGGGTATCAAGGGCTAGAGTAGAGCCTCCACCAGAACACTTTTGAGGCCTGTGTTAGGATTTTAATGGGGATTGCATTGAATATGTAGATTTCTTTTTATAAGATTTCCAGTTTTATTATGTGGATCCCATCCAAGAGCATGGGAGATCTTTCCATTTGACTTTGGACGTTTAAAGTGCATTAGGACTGTGAAAGTTTATGATGACTTTTGTAATTGGATTTAATACATTTTCCAAATAATTAAAAATAAAAAATTATATGGACATCTCAAGGAGTTACAAAAGAAAGAAGCAAAATAGAAATTATTTGAAGGAAATAAGTAATAAATATCAGAGAAGATGTAAATGACGTAAAGATTCAAACAAAGCAACAATGAACAGGGCAAAGAACTGCTTCTTTTTTTATTGTTTTTTATTTATTTATTAAAATTTCCACCTCCTCCCTTCCTCCCATTTCCCTCCTATTCCCCCACACCCACTCCCATTCCCCCTCCCTCTCCAGTCCTAAGAGCAGTCAGGTTTCTCTGCCCTGTCCAAGTCCAAGTCCACGATCCTCCCCACTCTATCCAGGTCTAGAAAGGTGAGCATTCAAGCAGACTAGGCTCCCACAAAGCTAGTCCATGCAGTAGAATCAAAAGTAGTGACCTGTAGCACAATGGCAGCTTGTCTGACTACAGATTTAAAAGAGAAATTGAATTGAACAGCTTTCATTTATAACAACTTAGAAAAAGAGATTTAGGACTCAACTATGTATACTACTCTTGGTGAAAAAGTTTTCAGGCCTGATACCACAGAAATGCAAATCAGTATTAGAGATTCTTATTAGCATGTAAATGCTAAAAGTTTGGCAGGCTAGCAGAGATGGACAGGTCTGGAAACATACACATCACCCCTCACAACAATACATTCAGGAAAACATAAATTGGTGATGAGCCTGGAGAGGTGACTCAGCAGTGAAAAGCATACACTACTCTTGAAGAGTCCTTAGCTTGGGTACAACATCCATACCAGGGAGCACACAACCTCCAGTAACTCCAGTTCCAGATATATTCCATGTTTCTGGCTTCCATGAGTACCAGAGATACCATCCCCCCAGACACACATGCAGACCCACAGGGACACACACACACACACACACACACACACACACACACACACAGAAAGAGAGAGAGAGAGAGAGAGAGAGAGAGAGAGAGAGAGAGAAAGAGATTTATACATGAAATGAACACTTAAAGCAAGCAAACAAACAAAGAGAAAGCAATGATGCTGACTCAACAATTGAAAGTCTTAGTCCAGGAAAAGTTGCTACAGGCCAATATATTTGAAGAAAAAAAACCTGTAAAAATCTTCAAGAAAATAACAATAAAGTAAATCCAATGACTGGATGGTGCGGTGGAGCTCTGCAAGCACCATGGCCATCAGACTGTCAATCCAGGGGAGGCAAGAAAAAAATTTCAATTTAACTTGACTCAGTGGCCTGTGTTGATTCAAAGATATTTTATTTTAGGTATATATAAGCATAGAACAATTTCAAGACTTTTCCAGGTGATGGTATTTGCTCAATTCTATTGTGACACTAAAGCTTAAGATGTAACTAAGTCAAAAGTGTTTTTATAGAATATGCAACATCGTCCATACAGTTGGATTCTGTAGATTTACTGATGAAAAATAACCTCATGGTAATGATTAGTAGAGGATCTGATGTGGTCTCTGCAGATAGCTCAAAAGTCACCAGACTACTAACCACATCCTCTTCCAGCATTCAGGGTGGACAACACATTAGTCTTTTCTCCCTTTAAAATGAAAACCCTACATATTTAACATTTTTGGTTTTGCTGGTGTTTATCTGTGAGCACAAGAACCTCTGTGTCTCCTGCAAAAGATGGGCTAGAGCAATCATTCACTACAATCATTGCAGTTCATCATAGCACAAATGTACTTCAGCATACACTGAGCGGTAAATGTGGTGGATTAGTTTCTGCTTCACTATGATCAAATATTTTACAGAGTACCTAGAGAGGAATGGTTTACTTATATTTATGTTATGAGAATTTGTTCCATGCATCTGAGCTGGAAATGAGAGCACAAATCAGAAGATGGAGGGTCACACTGTGGAAGATAGGATGTAGCTGTGATGAGAAAACATGTCAACCCTCCCAATGACTTACTTCTTCAGTATATTCTCTGTTCTAAAGTTCTTGCAATCCCACAGGTAGCTCCAGCATCTGGAAAGATGGCATTTAAAGCCTTGAAGCCTATAGAATGTTTTCCACACTCAAACCTTTACATTCTGCTCTTTAGTCTAGTAAGTCACATACATTTCAGAAAGCCAGATCTTTTAGTTGTGTTCAAATAGGGCCCATACAGCCTCCTCTCAAACTCTATTTGGTTCCTTTGACCATGTTTGGACCAAAGTGGCTGTGTGACTTTTCAGGGGAGATGTGAATAAAAATGTTTCTGTCCAGGAAACCCATAAAGAGCAAAGTTCATCTTGGTGAACCGCTTAGTTTACTGTAGTGTATTACAGGATTCGGAATGAGGATTTAGTAATAGCAGAGAGTGGATAAGGGTTTACTTACAGGAGCATGAATGACCCGGGGATAGATGTGCCTTTAAAAGATTACTCTAGTATGAATAATAACTCATGAAGTCTGTACTCTCGGTGTTCTCTGCAGGACATGAAGGATGTAAGACATGTTAATTCGGAGAGTCTTCGCCAGGAGCCTCCCTCCTTCCCCTAGGAGGGATTATTTCAGTTAGAAGAAACTTGCTTCACAAAAGCAGCTCAGAGTTGCCTAGAAGCAGGTGGTTATTATCTCACCCTAAATGAACTTCTGTCTCTAAGTGAGGAGCACGATATAGAAGAAGTTGTCTTATCTGATGTCCTCAGGCACCAGAGATTCACTTGTCTTATCTGTGATAAGTGTTTCTTACTCAGTAAGAAACTGACGCCCACGTGATGTTCTCTGACCCTTAGTTCAGTGATAGTTCACCCAATGTGCTCATGTCAGGCATGGTTTATTTTATCTCTTGCTCTCCTCTCGTCTCCACATATGCACCTCCTCTATTCTGTGAAGGCTGTGTCTGTTCTTCACCTCCAGCTAGGAAGCCGACACAAACTGTTCCCTTTCCTCCAGACACACATGTAACTATCCACACTTATTCCGGACAGGCCTGGTATTTTGATCCTGGTTTCAGACATGAGGTCAGTGAAGACATATTCCCAAACTCTTGTAATGTTTTTATTCTTTATTGATTATCTTTTTATTCACAGATGTTTCCCATCACATCCTTGGTATTTGTTTTGACATCCCAAGAAACAGAAGACAGGAAATAAAAGAGCAACTGAGATTTTTTTCTGTACAGTTTTTACTAAGACAAATGATGCTCTAAGAGAAAAATGTGGACTATTTTATCAGAGAAACACAAGTATTACCAAGACTGAAGGAAGGGAGAGCAGTTATAAGAATAGAAAATTGACTGTGGGTATCTGTGGTTGTGTGGTTGTGGGAAAGAGTTATATGGAAGGTAGTGTTACATAGGCAGGGTTACTATGGAACTATCAATTAATAGCCTACCACACACACACACAGAGAGAGAGAGAGAGAGAGACAGAGACAGAGACAGAGACAGAGACACAGACACAGCAGAGAGAGAGACAGAGAGACAGGCAAGTAGAGAGACAGACACAGGAAGACAGACAGAGTGAGACTGAGAAAAAGAAAAAGAATCAAAAGTATAGCAAAGAAAAAAATAAACAAAATAGCAAGTTGCTCTCTTCCTGATGGTAATGTGTGCTTATACACAGGTAAATGAGAAGGCAGCCTGGCGGTGAACTCATTGTCAAGGCACAGTGAGGCCATTTGCCAGGATGCAGAAGAGTTTAAAGATAAAATATAGGATACTAATGGAAAATGAAAGCACTTTATGTGTTTGTGTCTTTCTGTATCCTCCTCACAGTTTGTATTTCCAAGAACTTTCTCTATCTCAGCGACAAACTGACTTTTCCTGTTATATTCTGCCAGTATGATTGTGTCTTCTTGTGTAGTGTCACTTCTGTGGAATGGTCTTACTGCTACCATTGCTAACTTGAGAATGAAATGGAGGGAGTTAAATAGGAGTACATAGGTATTTTATTTTCAATTAATTATATGTGTAGGTATGTTTCTAAATATATGAAAGTGACTTAAAGTATAAAAGAAACTGTTAGACCTTGACACATCTGGGGAGGACTCATCTCCCTAGTTCCACCTGACTCTGAAGTGGATCAGCATTCTTTCTGAGGAAGAGGAATCTGTGATCCTCACACAGTGACCAACACTGTGGAATATTTGCAAAATCCTCTATCCAACTTTATTCCTCAGCATTAAGCCAAATCCTGCCATCCAGTATAAAAAGCTTAAAAATTGAGAGTCACTATGTTGCAGAAGAAGACAGAAGTCGAGGGGAGAATGGGAGTGTATATAAGCCCCTGGTTGACAGTCACCTTTTACATGTGTGTGAAGGTTTTACTCAGGAGCATAGTGGAGGTAACATTTCTCATAACTATGAAATGGGTAAGTTCTGAACATGGATTTAGGTGACTGAAGCTGTTATTGAACCTGCACTAGACACTGTGATCTCAGCAACATCACTGCATGCTGACCCTCACACTCACTTAATGCACATGTGCTGGAGGCTGTGGTTAGAGCCATAAACACCAGACAAGTCTAGAGGTCATTATGCATTGATTTAATGAAAGGGGCATGAACAAAACCACATTCAAAAGTAGAAATACAAAGTGTGTTCACTGCAGGGAATGAAAAGACAAGGGGTCCTGAGAGAGGATAAGAGACCTCATGGTTTTCCTTCAGTTTATTCACCAGCCACAGTACAGGATTGGAGGAACATGTGACTGATGCTTCAGACCAATGCTATTTTCAGGTCTAATAGAGTATGCCACCTCTCTCCACTTAGATTCTGCCTGTCGGGTGAGTCCTTAACAGTGTGGATGATTTTCCGAAGTAAGAAAGGGATCATGCCGCTCTCTACATCATTTGGCTGATTTACATTTCCTCCACTCACTCAATTTTATTCTCTTTCTTGATTTCAAAAATTTGCTGAAAAACTCATGTTTTGGATTTGACTCACTCATTTCTTCTTGATGTTTTCCCCTTGAAGACACCTGGATATTGTGTCCTCAGTGTTAACAAAGTGACACTGCCCCATGGACACCAGTTCATGAAAGATGTCTTCATCTGGTTCTCCTAACCAGTAAAATAAAAATATGAGCAGTAGTCACCTCATGGGCCCTGGGATGCACACATTAACTTCTAGTGCATACATGTAAATGACCAATACACTTGCCAGGCTGAAACTCTGTGTCTTATGAATGCTGATCTTATTACTAACAAATCTTACCCAGCATGCTAATAGGTTTATTTTTATATTTCCACTAATCTCCTTAATCAATTCTCCTCCTCAATATTTAAATTGGGAGTTTGTCTATGGGAAACAATGGGCTGGTTTATAGACAAATCACTTAATAACTACCCCTGACATTTCCCTGTCTTACAATCATAGATCAGCTGCATTTCCTTCCCCATTTTTGCTTTAAACACCTCGATAGTGCAAAAATACACTCATTACTGAACACATTCATGAGCTCTGGCCAATTCTCAGTAGCACCATCTATTGCATCTCCCTGCTTGGTAGACAAGCTCATGACCAGTATTTGCCACATGTGCAAACAGAAGGAATGCTAAACTGCCGTGGGAGAATCAGGAGGCATGATTTTTTTATTTTCTTTATTTTTTTTAGAATTTAATTTTATTTAACTTTTTCTTTTTTTCTTTTATTTTACAATCAACCAAAGTTTCTCCTCTCTCCTATCCTCCCTTTCTCTCCTTCCTGCTCCCATCTAACTCTCTCCCCATCCATTCCTTCTCCTTCTCCATTCAGAAAGAGGAAGGACTCCCATAAATTTGAATAAAGTGTGGTACATCATGTTGAGATAGGACCAAGTTCCTCCACCTCCATTAGGACTTGGCTACATAATACAGCATGGCAAACAGGTTCTCAAAAGTCAGTTAAGTCCCAGGGATAAGTTCTGATTTCACTGCTGGGAGCATTACAAACAAACCAAGTTACAATACTGTCACACACATGCAGAGGATTTAGGTCAGTCCCAGACAAGCTACCTATTGGTCCAGGGTCTATGTGCTCCCATGAGCTCAGTTCAGCTGTCTATGGGGTTCCCCCATCATGACCTTGACCCTCTGGGACATACAATATCTCTTCCCTTAATTCAGGAGAACATAGCTATTTCTGTGTTGGCTCTTAACTGTCTGTCATCACCTCGTCAGTGACAGACCTTCTAGTTGATTCTCCAGAGGCCCCCTTAGGAGGTTGATTGTTGGAGGAGAACCTATGATTTTCCATAGAGGTTGAATGTGGAACTAGTCTTCTGCAGAGAAGTGCATAAACATTAGATTAGTGATAAAGTCTCTGATTTGGGTAGATAGATGTTATTTGAGAGATAATGCCCTTATCAAATGGAGGGTTTTTTTAAGTTTTCTCCCCTTTGGTTCCTGATCTCAAATTAGTTAAGATAACAAGCATTCTGTTGGCATTAAACAAGACAGGGCCTATCAATCAAATGTGACTCTAGTGTCCCTTGAGTGACCTTATCAGGATTTCACCACAGTCTTGTATGAGCTTCACCCTCCCTTAGGTCTAGAACTGTCCCTACTGCTGACCAATCTCTTCTGCAGAATCCCAAAAGGAGTATAGGGAAGTCCAACTCCTTAGGTCACAACACGTAATAGACACAGAATGATCATCCCATTTGTAACAAGTTTCTTTTAATTTACTCCAAATTTTGTCTCATTAAAGTGAAAGGTTTTATTTTCAAAGGTCTCAAGAAAGAGTAGTCTTCTTGAACATCATCAGACCTTGTACTACATTGCAGTTAATACATGTTAATTGAATAAGTGAATTAAATGATTTAAAAAACACTGATGATTTTTTTGTAACTGAAAGCTGACTCATGTATGGACAAATTTGTGTCAATTCTTTCAGAATCCAAAATCTAAAAAATGGTTTCGTAGGATTTCTTCAAGTTACTCTAGGAACTTTTCCTCTTTACACTTGGAGGCAGATTTCTGCTTAAGTGCCGTTACTTTCAAGTACCAATAAGATTTTACATAAGTCTTACCCATTCAAAGTTTTATATCTTATATAACATATACTTAAATTTTTTTTCATGTCACTTTAACAAAAATCAGGAAAATGTAACACCATAACCAAAATCATTACGAAGTTCACATAGTTCAAACAGGAAAAGATCACACAGCAGCTTTATTTATAAAACAAATCTAATAAATATCACATGGGGACAAAAGTCATTTAAAATATTTAGACATAGTAAATGTAGTACTTGAATTTAAGTTGTCTCTTAATATTGCTTTTTATTTGTATTTGCTGTTAAAATTTCATTTATTTTTATTAATTATTCATTTTTATTTAAATGTATTTTTTATTTTGCAAACAAACCATGGTTCCCAGTCTGCCCTACTGCTATTACTCCTCACCTTATCCAACACAACCCCCATCCACTCCTCAGAAAAGGTAAGGTTATCCATGGGAAGTAAACAAAGTCTGGCATTTTTACTTGAAGCAGGACCAAGACACTTGCTCCTGTATTGAGACTGAGGAAATTACCCCTCCATAGAGAATGGGTTCCAAAAAGCCAGTTCTAGCACTAGAAATTAAATTCTGGTGCCATTTCCAGAGGCCCAAAAAGTGCCCAAGCCACAGAACTGTCACCCGCATTCAGAGAGCCTAGTCTTGTCCTATGCAGTTTCCACAGCTGTCAGTCCACGGTCAGAGAGCTCCCACCATCCTGGTTCAGCTGTCTCTTTGAGTTTCCCCATAATGATCTTAACCCCCTGTGTTCCTATAATACCTCCTCTTTCTCTTCAACAGAACTCTGGGATCTTGGCCCACTGTTTAGCTAAGGGTCTCTGCAACACTTCCATTAGCTACTGGATCAAGGTTCTGTGATGACAATTAGGTGGTCATCAATCTCATTACTGGGAAAGGCCAGTTCAGGCGCCCTCTCTACTATTGCTTGAAATCATTGCTGTGGTCATCCCTGTGGATTACTGAATTGTTCGTTAGCACCAGATTTCTCCTTAACCCCATAACAGCTCCCTCTATCAAGATATCTTTTTCCTTGCTTTCCCTCTCTGTCCCTCCCATTCCCATTCCCTAATGTTATCTTCCCAATCCAGTTAACCCATCCCTTCCCTATGTGCTCCCAATTTACTCAGTAGATATTTTCTATTTCTCCTTCCCAGGGGCATCCAAACAAGTATCTCTTAGTGTCCTCCTTTTTACCTAACTTCTCAGATTTGTGGATTGTAGCTTTGTTATCCTTTCTTTAAGTGTAATATTCATTTATGCATGAGTTCATACCATGTTTGTCTTTCTGGGTCTGATCTACCTCACTCAGAATGGTATTTTCTAGTTCTATCCAATTGCCTACAAATTCCAATGTCATTTTTTCCGCTGAGTAATATTCCACTTTGAAAATGTATCATATTTTCTTTATTCATTCTTTGGTTGAAAGGCATCTAGGTAGTTTCCCGGTTCTGGCTATTAATAATAATGCTCCTATGAACTTAGTTGAGCGTATCTTTGTGGTTTGAATGTGCATTATTTGGGTGTACTCCCAGAGTGGTATTGGTAGAACTTGAGGTAGACTAATTCCCAATTTTCTGGAAAACCACTATTCTTATTTCCATAGTGACTGTACAAGTTTGAACTCCCACAGCAAGGGAGAAGTGTTTCCCTTACTCCAAACCCTCAACAACAAAAGCTGTCACCAATGTTTTGGTATTAACCATCTGACAGGTGTAAGGTGTCTCAAGTCATTTTGATTTTCATTTCCCTGATTTCTAAGCATGCTGAAAAAATTGTTTAAGTGTATTTTAGTCATATTAGATTCTTCTGTTGAGAATTCCGTTTTGATTTGTACCCCAATTTTATGTGGATTATTTGGTATTTTGATGTCTAGTATATTTTGATGTTATATATTCTTGAGTTCCTTATATATTTTGAATGTCAGTCCTCTGTCTGATGTGGGATTGGTGAAGATTTTTAATCATTCTGTAGGTTAAAATTTTATCTTATTTACTATGTCCTTTGCCTTGCAGAATCTTCTTAGTTTCAGGTCTTGGAATTTATTCCATATATCTGCTTTTATGCCAATACCAAGCTGCTGTTATTACTATTGCTTTATAGTAAATCTTAAAGTCAGTAATGGTGATGCTTCTAGAGGTTCCTTTATTGTACATTATTGTTTTTGCTATCTGGGAGTTTTGTTTTTCTATATGAAACTGACTATTGTTCTTTTGAGGTCTGTGAATAATTGTGATGAGATATTGGTGAGGATTGCTTTGAGTCTGTGGATGGCTTTTGGTAAGATTGTCATTTTTACTATTTTTACATTTATCCTATTTATGCAAGAGCTAGGGAGACCATTTCATTTTATGATATCTTCTTCACTTTTATTTTTCAGAGACTTAATGTGCTCACCATATAGGTCTTTCATTTATTTTGTTAGAGTTCCCACATGATATTTTATATTATTTGTGACTGTCATAAAGAATGGTGTTTTTTCTGATTTCTTTCTCATCTTCTTAATCGTTTGTATATAGGAGGGCCGTTGTTTTTTGGGGTTTTTTTTGGCTTTTTTCTTGCATCCTGCTACATTACTGAAGATATTTATCAACTGTAGGAGCTCCCTGGTAGAATTTTTGGAGTCACTTATGTATACTATTATATCATCCACAAATAGAAAAAGTTCAACTTCTTCCTTTCTAGTTTGTCTCCCCTCGATCTCTTTCTGTTTTATTATTGTCCTAGCTAGAACTTTGAGTACAGTATTGAATAGATATGAAGACAGTGGATAGCATAGTCTTCTTTCTGATTTTAGTGGAACTGCTTTGAGTTTTTCACCATTTAGCTTGATGATGGCTGTCACCTTGCTGTATTTTGCCTTTACTATGTGTATGTATGTACCTGTATTCTGAGATCTCCAAGACATTTTTCTTGAAGAAGTGTTGGATTTTGTCATAGGACTTTTCAGCATCCATTGAGATGATCATGTTTTTTTTTTCTTTCAGTTTGTTTATACGGTGGATTACATTGACAGATTTTTGTGGGTTGAACCATCTCTAGATCTCTGGAAAGCCTACTTAATCATGGTGGATTATTTTTTGATGTGTTCTTAGATTTGCATTGCCAATGTTGTATTGAGTATTTTTGCATCAACGTTCATAAGGCAAATTGGTTTTAATTCTTTTCCTTTGTTGATTTTTATATGGTTTGCATAACAAGGTAACAGTAGCCTCATAGAGTTTGTCAGTGTTCCTTCTGTTTCTGCTGTGTGTAACAATTTGAGGGGTAAAGGAATTAGTTCTTCTTTGAAATTCTGGTAGAATTCTGAGGTTTTTGAAGTATGACCTAATGATTCCCTAGTTTCTTTGGTGTCTATTGTTATATCCTCCTTTCTACTTATGATTTTGTTTATTTGGAAATAATCTCTCTGTCTTTTGGTTAGGTTGGATAAGGGTTTTCCTATCTTATTGACTTTCTCAAGGAACTAACTTTTTGTTTCATTGATTCTTTGTATTGTTCTCTTTGCTTCTATTTTATTGATTACAGTCTGTAGTTTGATTATTTTCTGTCATTTACTCCCTCTTGGTGTTTTTGTTTCTCTTCTTAGAGAGCTTTCAGGAGAGATGTTAAAGTCGGTAGTTTACAAATCTGGGAGCCCTTGTATATGGGACATAAATGTAGCTAAACATAGATATTAATTATGGTTAATTTAAGTTGTATGAGATAGATAATAATAAACTGGAACTAAAAGGCCAAACAGCTTATAATTAATATAAGCTTCTATGCTTCTTTCATACTGAATGACTACAGGGCTAGGAAGAACAGAAAGTTGCATCTACATTTGTGGTCTCTTAGTGTCTGCAAAACATCTATCCAGGAATTACTGGCCTTCATAGTCTCCATTTAGAAGTCAGACATAATCCTGATAGGTGTGTCTTTATATGATACCTGATCTTCATCTTTTGCAGCTCTTAATACTCTTGATTTATTCTTTATCTCTTTTTTCCCTATATGTTTAGTGTTTCAATCATTATGTGTTGAGGGGATTTTGAACGGTTCACTCTATTTGGTGTTATGTCAGCATTTTTTTCCTTCATAGACATGCACTTCTTTAGGCTGGGAAAGTTTTCCTCTATGGTTTTGTTGAATATATTTTCTGTGCCTTTGAGCTAGATAGAGTTTTGCTTTTTCTGTCACTATCATTCTTAAGTTTGGTCTTTTCATGATCTCCCAGATTTTCTGCTGTTTTGTATTAAGAATTTGTAGGATTTGACCTTTTCTTACTAATAAATATATCTCTTATATTCTGTTGGTTAAGCTTGCATCTATGCTTCCTGACATTTCACCCGAATTTTCTTTTTCAGAATTCCCTCGGGTTGTATTTTCTTTATTGCTTCTTTTTCAATTATGAAGTATTGAAATGTTTCTTTCACCTGTTTGATTGTGATTTTCTTGTGCTTCCTGACTTTCTTTAAGGATTTATTAATTTCTCCCAATTTTTTGGTTGTCTTTTAATTCACTTCGTTAAGAGAATTTCTCATTTTCTTTTAAAGTGCCTCTGTCATCTTAATAAAGTACCAAAATGGGTAATTATAGGTGCCTCTGTTGATTCTTCCTCCAATTGGCATAAGTAAAGTCTGTGTCTCTGGGTATCCTTTAATGTCACAGGGGCCGGTGGTAGAGTAGATTGTCTATCGTAGTCTTGCCTGCTCACAGGCTGTTGGAGATCTTCCTCCAAATGATGCAGGTGGGGGATGTTCCTCCAGGGGCCTCTGATGTGATGGGCTGTGGGAAAAGGGCTTCATTCTCTAATTGGTGCAGATTGTGGCTGTGACTCTCCAGAGTGCGCACCTGCTACTGTCACTCCAGTCAGTGCATGTGGGGTGGGGCTGTGATTCCAGGGCCTTATGATGCAGCTGGAGATGTTGGCGGAGTGATCTGGCCACAGGAGACATTCCTGCTGATGAGCTGCTATTTTAGTATGGGGGAGGGAGGGGTGGAGGAAGTACCACATGACCTAGGCACTAGAGTGCTGGGGTATCTAGCCAGGAGAGTGGGTCTGTCCAGTCAGGAGAACAGCCACTTCCCTCTTCCTCCAGTCAGTACAGTTGGTGACTGTTCCTCTGGTGTCCTCTAATGCAGCTTTGGATGGTGGTGGAGTGCCCTGGACTCATGAGAATCACCTGCTGTCTTACCACTAAGGATTGTATATGAGAAGTCAATGGCTTAGCCCTGTGCAATATAAAGCTGAAAAGGCAGAGAACCAAAGCATCCTATCAGTTGTATCAGCCTACTTCCTGGTTATCAAGAAACTAACAAAGTAACACACTAACTAGCAAACCCAGTGAATAATCCCACCTCTTAAAAGTCATTTATATTAAACTAGATTGTGAAGATGAAATGGGATTTTGTAATTATGAAAATGTTTCTAGATAGTCCTGGGAGAGATTACTCAGAGGGTAAAATATTTTTCCTGAATTTGTAAGGGCATGAGTTCAAGTCCCTACTAACCACATTGATGCTGTTTGATGCTCTGCCTGCAATTCCAGCACACGGGGGTACCTGGTGAAAGATGAATGCCTAGACTAGCTTCAAAGGTAGGGCTTGTTTCAAATTAAACTAGCAGGGTGGGGAATCATAGTAATTGGCATGACCAAGGGATTAGAGAGGAGCCAGGTCAACTGCCAAAAACAGTTGGTGAAGAGCGTGACTCAAAGGGGTGATGTGATGTTCACATGCCAGTTCAGATGTGAGATCCAACAACAGGAAACCACAGATCACTCTGCTCTCTTTATCAGCCTTCCTCAAGCACCAATCTCATAGCGTTCTCCAGGCTACAGAAGTCTTTCACGTAGATGGCCGACTAGGTGGACACTTCACTTTGCTACAGGTCAGCTTGCCACCTCCTGTGTGGAAAACAGAGGAAAGGTAAGAGGCTTCATGAAACCCTTCTCCCAAAGATTTTATCTCTTTTTCTTAGTCTGTGACCAGCTAACTACACCTTGAGGTGGAGAATCCAAGAAGTCTGGGTGTTCCTTAGGGCACAGGAGTTACAAAAGTTACTCTTTAGCATTGCAGGTTGGCAAACATGACTTCAGGAGATAGGAATTCTATGAACCAGGTCAGTGACCACTTCTTTCTTGTATTTCTCATCATTCTTCTATCATCTCAACTATTCGCACATTCTTTATTGTGAAGATTATGACTCATTGTTACAGGTACCCTCTATAAAAGAATGGTCTGTCAGTAACTCAAGTCATCTGTTTCCTGGAATGGGAAGTTTACAGTTTTTGTGCATTTCTATCTCTGTAGGAAACAGATGCTCTAAAACTCAGTGACTGAAAGAACATAATTAAGTATAGTTTATTAATAATATACACATTTATGGAAATTTACACATATTTAAATACAACTCCTACTCAAGAAGTACACATGGAGTATGTAAATGTATCAATAGTAATAATCATCTGAACCAAGAGTTGGGTGACACTGTGGATATAAGTGTAGTTGTGCTAATTCAGATATATAACTAATTGACTATTTTTGTTTTCATAATTTGATTTCTGTGTACAATGTACTCCTACTGCCCTCCGGAGCCTCCCCTCTCTTACCTCCATCTCATCCATTAAAACTTCCTCCTCCATCCCTACTAGACTCTTTCCCAGATTAGTCAATTTCGATCATGTTTGCAATATAGCAAAAGATAAGAGATATGTCCTTAATGTTTCATACATGGAAGGGTGTGCAGTTTGATTACAATTGATTGCTCTCAGGATGTTGAATACAACTTTCCATGATCTCCTGGTTTTAGATATTTTCATAGAATTGTGCTAGTTTTATGACAAGTTTAATTTCTCATGTAAAATAACACATGCCCATTCAGCTCTGACCATCAGCATTCTTCATGTACCATCTGCCCTTGACACTTGTCACTACAGTTTGTTGTGTTTGGGTTCACTTCCTGTTGTGTTCATTTGGAATTTTCCCTCTGTTTAAATGTCCAGCTCCTTATGGAGGTCAAGAAGAACCAGTGCTCTAGTTCATGGAAGTAGTTCTTCTGTGCTTTAGTCTGTGTCTCAGACCTATACTTTTCATGAAGGATTCATATGTTTGGTCTCTAAAGTGAGTCTCATATTCCTTATATTTTTCTCCTTTTGCTTTATTACCTTTTCCCACAATTCATGATTTTCTAGACTCACTATGTAGCTCAGACTGTCCTAGAACTCATGGAATTCCTCTTTTTCCATCCAAGAGTACTAGTATTCCAAAGGTAAGCTAACATGGCTGATAGAAGAGTTTCTATTACCCTCCTCTTAAAGACCACCATTATCTCCAAACCCTGTAGATGTACCTGTGTGTCACAATACCCTCTACTTAACACAGTTGCCATTTATTTCCTTCTCTCTCTTTTTCCTCCATATTAAAATTTTGAGTCCTGAAGAATGTTAGAAATTCAGTTCATTTCAGAATTCTATACCTAATTCTTCAAGGTCAGAAGTTCTCAGCCTTCCTAAAGATTCTACTCTTTAATACAGTTCCTCATGTTATAGTGACCATCTAAGCATGAAACTTTTTATATTGCTATTTCATAACTATAATTTTGCTACTATTATTAAATGTAATGTGAATATATGATTTGGGAAATATATTTTAAGTTATTTTTTTAAAAAAATCATTTTTTCTCATTTTAAATGCTAAATTCATTTCCCAGTCCCTCTCTTCCTCCTTTCTTCCTCCACCTTCCCTCTCCTACCCTACCCCACACCTCCATCTACTCCTCAGAGAAGGTAAGGATTCCCATGGGGAGTAATCAGATCTAGCACATTGCTCTGAGGCAGGACCAAAGCCCTCCCAACTATATCTAGGTTGATCAAGGTATCTCTCTAGACAGAATGAGTTCCAAAATGCCAGAACAAGCAGTAGGAATAAACACTGGTCTCACTGTAGTGGTCCAACAGTCAGTCCAGCCATATAACTGCCAACCACATTCAGAGGGCCTAGTTTGGTCTTATGCTAGTTTCTTCACTCTCAGGCCAGAGTTGTGAGGCTTTCATTAGCTCAAGTGAGCTGTTTCAGTGGGTATCCCCATCTTGATCATGACCTCTTTGCTCATGTTCTCACTCCTCACACACTTCAACTGGACTTTGGGAGCTCAGCCCAATGCTCCACTGTGATTCTCTACATCTGCTTCCATCAGTTCCTCGATGTAAGTTGCTTAATGACATTTAAGATAGTCATCAATCTGACTAGAGGGCAAGGCCATTTCAGGCATTCTCTCTACTATTACTTAGAATCTTAACTGAGGTCATTCTTGTGAATTCCTGGTATTTTCTCTAGTGTTTGGTTTCTTGCTAATCCCATAATGGCTCCCTCAATCAAGATATCTCTTTCTTTGTTTTCCATCTCTGTCCTTCCCCCATCTCGACTATCCCATACCCTCTAGTTCTCCTCCCCCAACCCCTTCTCCTCTCTTCCATCCCTTCCAACTGCCCTTCTCCCTCCACACCCACACTATCAATTTTTTCCAGAGATATTGTCTATTTCTTCTTCCCAGGGAAATTTATGTATGTTTCTCTTAGGATTTTCCTTCTTTCTCTGAGATCATGGGCTGTAGACTCCTTATCCTTTCCTTTACAGTTTGTATTCATCTATGAGTGTGTACATACAATCCTCATTTTTGTTGGTCTGGGTTCCCTCACTCAGGACAATTTCTTCAAGTTGTATTCACTTGCATGCAAATATCAAGATTTTTACTGCTGAGTAGTACTCCATTGTACAATTTTAAAACATTTTCTTTAACCATTTTTCAGTTATGGGGCATAATGGTTGTTTTTAGGTTCTGGCCGTTACAAATAATGATGTTATAAACATAGCAAAACAAATGTCTTTGTAGGATGGTTTATCATTCTTTGGGTATATGTCTAAGAGTGGTATTGCTCAGTCATGCAGTAGGTTGATTCCCATTTTTCTAAAAAACTGATATACTGATTTCCAGAGTGGTTGTGCAAGTTTGTATTCCCACCAGCAATGGAGAAGTGTTCCTCTTATGCCTCATCATCTACGGCGTAAACTGTTATTCATGTTTTTGTTCATAGGCATTCTGACAAGTGTAGCATGGTATCTCACAGTAATTTTGATTTGAATTTACCCAGTGGCTAAGTTTTGAACATTTTCTTAAGGGTCTTTTTCCACCATTTGAAATTCCTGTTAAGAATTTATTGTTGAGATCTGTACCCCATTTTAATTGGATTATTTGATATTTTGATGTCTAATTTCTGGAGTTCTTTGTATATTTTGAAGATCATTCCTTTGTCTGATGTGGGGTTAGTGAAGATCTTTTTGCATTCCGTAGGCTGTCTTTTTGTTTTATTGACTGTGCCCTTTACTTTACAGAAGGTTCTCATTTTCAGGAGGTCCCACTTATTATTGTTATTCTCTGTACAACTGGGGTTATATTTAAAGTGGACTTCTGTGTCCATTTATTGAAGGCTATTTCCCACTTTTTCTTTTCTCAGGTTTAACGTAGTCAGATTTATATTGAGGACTTTAATCTACTTGGACTTGAGTTTTGTGCATGGGGTTAGAAATGGACCAATTCTCATTGTTCCACATGTTGTCTTACAGTTATGCAAGCACCATTTTTTGAATGTACTTTCTTTTTCCCATTGTATAATTTTTGCTTCTTTGTCAAAAGTGAGGTGTTTATAGGTATGTAGATTAATATCCAGGTCCTCTATTAGATTCTTTTCTTCAAACTCTTTGTATTTATGCCAATACCAAGCTGTTTTAATTACTGTAGCTCTATAAGAGATGGATGTCAGAGATGGTGACGCTACTGGAAGTTTCTTTATTATACAGAATTGTTTTGGCTATCCTGGCTTTTCTGTTTTCCTTTTTTTACTTATTTTTTTATTAATTTATAAAAGTTTTCACTTCTGCCCCTCCTCTCAATACCCTCCCACTCCCATACTCCCTCTCCTCCTTCCTCTCCAGCCCTAAGAAGAGTCAGGGTTTCCTGCCCTGTGGAAAGTTCAAGTTCCTCCCCACTCCCTCAAGGTCTAGGAAGGTGAGCATCCAAACAGACTAGGATCCCAAAGATCCAGAACATGCAGAGGAAACAAGTCCCAGTGCCATTATCAATGGCTTCTCAGACAGTCCCCGTGCCAGCCACATTCAGAGAATCCGGCCACAATCAGAGAATCTAGTTTGATCACATGCTCGTTCAGTCTCAGTCCAGCTGGCCTTGGTGAACTCTCATTAGATCAGTCCCCTTGTATCAGTGGGCAAACGCACTCCTCACGGTCCTGCCTTTCTTGTTCATGTTCTCCCTCCTTCTGCTCCTCATTTGGACCTTGGAGACTCAGGTCAGTGCTCCAGTGTGGGTCTCTGTCTCACTCTCCATCCATCGTCGGGTAAAGGATCCCTCTGTTCCTGCCTTCATTGCTCACGTTATCCTTCCTTCTGCTTCTCATGTGGACCTAGGGAGTTAAGTCCAGTGTTCCAATGTGGGTCTCTGTCTCTGTCTCCATCTATCGACAGATGAAGGTTCTATGGTGAAATGCAAAATATTCATCAGTATGGTTATGAGCCAAGGCCAGTTCATGCACCCTCTCCACTGCTGTCCAGGAAACAATCTGGGGATCTCTCCTTGGACCTGGGAACCCATCTAGAATCAAGTCTCTTGTAAACCCTAAAATGGCTCCCTTATTTGAGATATATACTTCCCTGCTTCCATATTCATCCATACTCCCTCCCCCCATCCCAATCCCCCAAGCTTTCCCCAATTCTCCCCTACTCCCTTCTCTCTAACCCTCTCCCCTTTCATCCACTCCCGCCCCCGTGCACACAAGGTTGCCTGGCACTCTTGTCTACTTCCAATCTCCAGGAGGATAACTACATGATTTTCTTCAGGTTCACCTTCTTATTTAGCTTCTCTAAGATCATGAATTATAGGCTCAAAAACTTTAATTATGGCTAGAATTCACTTATGAGTGAGTACATACCATATTCCTCTTTTTGTGTCTGGGTTACCTCACTCAGTAAAGCGTTTTCTATTTCCATCCATTTGCATGCAAAATTCAAGATGTCATTGTTTTTACCGCTGAGTAAAACTCTAATGGGTATATGTTCCACACCGTCTTTAACCATTCTTCTATTGAGGGGCACATAGGTGTTACCATGTTTTGACTATTACAAATAGTGCAGCTATGAACATAGCTGAACAAATGCTTTTGTGGTATGATAGGACATCTCTTGGGTATGTTCCCAAGAGTGGAATTGCTGGGTCCTGAGGGAGACTGACTCCCAGTTTCCTGAGAAACCTCCACACTGATTTCCACAGTGGCTGCACAAGGTTGCATTTCCAACAACCATGTATGAGTGTTCCCCCCACTCCACATCTTCTCCAGCATAGGCTTTCATTGGTGTTTTTGAGTTTAACTAATCTGACCAGTGTAAAATGGTATCTCATAGCTGTTTTGTTTTGCATTTCCCTGATCGCTAAGGATGTTGAGCATGACCTTAAGTGTGTTTTGGCCATTCGAAGTTCTTCTGTTGAGAATTCTCTGTTCAGTTCAGTACCCTATTTTTTTAATTGGTTTAATTAGAGTTTTAGTGTCTAGTTTCTTGAGTTCTCTGTATATCTTGGAGATCAGAGCTTTGTCTGATGAGGGGTTGGTGAAGATCTTCTCCCAGTAGAAAGGTAGCCTTTTTGTCTTACTGACCATGTCCTTTGCTTTACAGAAGCTTCTCAGTTTCAGGAGGTCCCATCTATTCATTGATTCTCTTATTGTCTGTGCTACTGGGGTTCTACCTAGGAAGTGGTCTCCTGTGCCTATGTCTTGTAGACTACTTCCCACTTTCTCTTCTATCTGGTTCAAAGTGGTCAGATTAATGTTGAGGTCTTTAATCCATTTGGACTTGATTTTTGTGCATGGTGATAGATATGGATCTACTTTCATTCTTCTACACGTTGACATCCAGTTATGACAGCACCATTTGTTAAAGATGCTTTCCTTCTTCCATTGCATACCTTTAGCTCCCTTGTCAAAAACCAAGTGTTCATAAGTTTGTGGGTTAATATCTGTGTCTTCTATTCTATTCCAAAGGTCAACTTCTCTGTTTTTATGCCAATACCAAGCTGTTTTCAATACTGTAGCTCTGTAATAGAGTTTGAAGTCAGGGACGGTTATACAACCAGAAGTTCCTTTATTATATAAGATTGTTTTGGCTATCCTGGGTTTTTTGTTTTTACATATAAAGTTGATTATTGTTCTCTCAAGGTCTGTGAAGAATTTTGATGAGATTTTGATGGGGATTGCATTGAATCTATAGATTGCTTTTGGTAGATTTGCCATTTTAACTATGTTGATCCTTCCATTCCAAGAGAAAGGGAGATCTTTCCATTTTTTGGTATCCTCCTCAATTTCTTTCTTCAAAGACTTAAAGTTCTTGTCAAATAGGTCTTTCACATCCTTGGTTAGAGTAACCCCAAGATATTTTATGCTATTTGTGGCTATCGTGAAAGGTGATGTTTCTCTGATTTCCCTCTCTGCTTCTTTATCCTTTGTGTATAGGAGGGCAACTGATTTTTTGGAGTTGATCTTGTATCCTGCCACATTACTTAAGGTGTTTATCGGCTGTAGGAGTTCTTTGGTAGAGTTTTTGGGGTTGCTTATGTAAACTATCTTATCGTCAGCAAATAATGAAAGTTTAACTTCATCCTTTCCAATTCGAATCCCCTTGATCTCCGTGTGTTGTCTTATTGCTATTGCTAGAACTTCAAGCACTATATTGAAGAGGTATGGGAGAGTGGACAGTCTTGTCATGTTTCTGATTTCAATGAAATGGCTTTGAGTTTCTCTCCATTCAATTTGATGTTAGCTGTCGGCTTGCTGTAAATAGCTTTTATTATATTTATATATGATCCTTGTATCCCCAATCCCTTCAAAACCTTTATCATAAAGGGATGTTGAATTTTGTCAAATGCTTTTTCAGCATCTAATGAAATGATCATATGGTTTTATTTCTTTCAGTTTATATATATGATGGATTACATTGATAGATTTGCATATGTTGAACCAGCCCTGCATCTCTGGGATGAAGCCGACTTGATCATAATGGATAATTTTTCTAATGCGTTCTTGGATTCGGTTTGCCAGAATTTTGTTGAGAATTTTTGTGTCGAAGTTCATGAGTGAGATTGGCCTGTAATTCTCTTTCTTGGTTGTGTCTTTATGTGGTTTTGGTATCAGGGTGACTGTAGCTTCATAAAAAGAATTTGGCAATGACTCTTCTGTTTCTATATTGTGAAATACTTTAAGGAGTATTAGCAGTTCTTGGAAGTTCTGATAGAATTCTGCATTGAAATCATCTGGTCCTCGGCTTTTTTTGGTAGGGAGATATTTGATAACAGCTTTTAATTCTTCGCGACTAACAGGTCTATTTAGATTGTTCACCTGTTCTTGATTTAGCTTTGGTAAATGGTATTTATCTAAAAATCAGTCCATTTCTTGTACATTTTCCAACTTTATGGCATATAAGCTTTGTAGTAAGACCTAATGATTCACTGGATTTTCTCTATGTCTGTTGTTACAGCCCCCTTTTCATTTTTAAGTTTGTGAATTTGTATGTTCTATCTCTGCCTTTTGATTAGTTTGGGTAGTGGTTTGTCTATCTTGTAGATTGTAACATGATCCATTCTGTAACATGAGTGGGCCTTCTTGTTGGGGTTTCTGTTCCACCCAGTACCCCATAGCCGGCAAGACCAAACAAAATCACACAAAGATTTCTAAAAGTTAAATAGGTCTTTCACTTCCTTGGTTAGAGTAACCCCAAGATATTTTATGCTATTTGTGGCTATCATGAAAGGTGATGCTTCTCTGATTTCCCTCTCTGCTTCTTTATCCTTTGTGTATAGGAGGGCCACTGATTTTTTGGAGTTGATCTTGTATCCTGCCACGTTACTAAAGGTGTTTATCAGCTGTAGGAGTTCTTTGGTAGAGTTTTTGGGGTCACTTATGTAAACTATCATATCGTCAGCAAATAACGAAAGTTTAACTTCATCCTTTCCAATACGAATCCCCTTGATCTCCTTATGTTGTCTTATTGCTATTGCTAGAACTTCAAGCACTATATTGAAGAGGTATGGAGAGAGTGGACAGCCTTGTCGCATTCCTGATTTTAGTGGAAAGGCTTTGAGTTTCTCTCCATTCAGTTTGATGTTAGCTGTCGGCTTGCTGTATATTGTTTTTATTATATTTAGGTATGATCCTTGTATCCCCAGTCTCTCCAACACCTTTATCATAAATGGGTGTTGAATTTTGTCAAATGCTTTTTCAGCATCTAGTGAGATGATCATATGGTTTTTTCTTTCAGTTTATTTATATTATGGATTACATTGATAGATTTGAGTAAGTTGAACCAGCCCTGCATCTCTGGAATGAAGCCGACTTGATCATAATGGATAATTTTTCTAATGTGTTCTTGGATTCGGTTTGCCAGTATTTTATTGAGAATTTTCGCGTCGATGTTCATGAGTGAGATTGGCCTGTAATTCTCTTTCTTGGTTGTGTCTTTGTGTGGTTTTGGTATTAGGGTAACTGTAGCTTCATAAAAGAAGTTAGGCAATGACTCTTCTGTTTCTATATTGTGGAATACGTTAAGGAGTATAGGTATTAGCTCTTCCTGGAAGTTCCGGTAGAATTCTGCATTGAAACCATCTGGTCCTGGGCTTTTTTTGGTAGGGAGATTTTTGATAACAGCTTCTAATTCTTCACGACTAACAGGTCTATTTAGATTGTTCACCTGTTCTTGGTTAAACTTTTGTATATAGTACTTATCTAAAAAAATGTCCATTTCTTTTACATTTTCCAACTTTGTGGCATATAAACTTTCATAGTAAGATCTAATGATTCTCTGAATTTCCTCTGTGTCTGTGGTTATGTCCCCCTTTTCATTTCTGATCTTATTAATTTGCATGTTCTCTCTCTGCCGTTTGATTAGTTTGGATAGGGGTTTGTCAATCTTGTTGATTTTCTCCAAGAACCAGCTTTTTGATTCATTGATTCTTTGGATTGTTTTCTCTGTTTCTATTTTGTTGATTTCAGCCCTCAGTTTGATTATTTCCAGTCTTCTAGACCTCCTGGGTGAATCAGCTTCTTTTTTTTCTAGATCTTTCAAGTGTGCTGTTAAGTCTCCAATGTGTGCTTTCTCCGCTTTCTTTAATTGGGCACTTAGTGCTATGAACTTTCCTCTTAGCACTGATTTCATAGTATCTCATAGGTTTGAGTCTTTGAAGAAAGAAATTGAGGAGGATACCAGAAAATGGAAAGACCTCCCCTGCTCTTGGATTGGGAGAATCAACATAGTAAAAATGGCAATTCTACCAAAAGTAATCTATAGATTCAATGCAATCCCCATCAAAATCCCATCAAACTTCTTCACAGACCTTGAGAGAACAATAATCAAGTTTATATGGAAAAACAAAAAACCCAGGATAGCAAAAACAATCTTATACAATAAAGGAATTTCTGGAGGCATTACGATCCCTGACTTCAAACTCTATTATAGAGCTACAGTATTGAAAACAGCTTGGTATTGGCATAAGAACAGAGAAGTCGACCTATGGAATCGAATAGAAGACCCAGATATTAACCCACAAACTTATGAACACCTAATTTTCGACAAGGGAGCTAAAGGTATACAATGGAAGAAGGAAAGCATCTTTAACAAATGGTGCTGGCATAACTGGATGTCAACCTGTAAAAAAATGAAAGTAAATCCATATCTATCAACATGCACAAAAATCAAGTCCAAATGGATTAAAGACATCAACATTAATCCGTCCACTTTGAACCTGATAGAAGAGAAAGTGGGAAGTAGTTTACAAGATATAGGCACAGAAAGCCTCTTCCTAAGTAGGACCCCAGCAGCACAGACAATAAGAGAAACAGTGAATAAATGGGATCTACTGAAACTGAGAAGCTTCTGTAAAGCAAAGGACACTGACAGTAGGACAAAAAGGCTGCCTTCTGACTGGGAGAAGATCTTCACCAACCCCTCATCAGACAAAGGTCTGATCTCCAAAATATACAAAGAACTCAAGAAACTAGGCACTAAAACTCTAATTAACCCAATTAAAAAATGGGGTACTGAACTTAACAGAGAATTCACAACAGATGAACTTCGAATGGCCAGAAGACACTTAAGGTCATGCTCAACCTCCTTAGCGATCAGGGAAATGCAAATCAAAACCACTTTGAGATACCATCTTACACCTGTCAGAATAGCTAAAGTCAAAAACACCAACGATAGTCTATGCTGGAGAGGATGTGGGGTGAGGGGAACACTCATCCATTGTTGGTGGGAATGCAAACTCGTGCAGCCATTGTGGAAATCAGTGTGGCGGTTTCTCAGGAAACTGGGAGTCAACCTCCCTCAGGACCCAGCAATTCCACTCTTGGGAATATACCCTAAAGACTCTCTAACATACTACAAAAACATTTGTTCTACTATGTTCATAGCAGCACTATTTGTAATAGCCAGAACCTGGAAACAGCCTAGGTGCCCCTCAATAGAAGAATGGTTAAAAAAGGTGTGGAACATATATACATTAGAGTTTTACTCAGCGGTAAAAAACAATGACATCTTGAATTTTGCATGCAAATGGATAGAAATAGAAAACGCTTTACTGAGTGAGGTAAGCCAGACCCAAAAAGAGGAACACGGTATGTATTCACTCATAAGTGGATTCTAACCATAATTAAAGGTCTTTGAGCCTATTATTCGTGATCCTAGAGAAGCTAAATAAGAAGATGAACCTGATGAAGATTATTTAGCTATCTACCAGGAGGTAAGAAATAGACAAGAGTCCCAGGTAACCTCGGGTGCATGGGGGGGTGGGAGGGTTGATGGAAGGGGAGAGTGTTAGAGAGAAGGGAGTAGGGGAGGAACGGGGAAAGCTCGGTGGCCTGGGATGGGCGGGGGAGGGAGGAAGGATGAATATAGGATCAGAGAAGAATATATTTCAACTAAGGGAGTCATTTTAGGGTTTACAGGAGACTTGATTATATATGGGATCCCAGGTCCAAGGAGAGATCCCCCAGATTGTTCTCTGGACAGAGGAGAGGGTGCCTGAATCGGCCGTGGCCCATAATCATACTGATGTATATTTTGCTTATCACCATAGATCCTTCATCTGGCGAAGGACGGCGATACAGTCGGAGACCCACATTGGAGCACCGGACTGAGCCCCCTGAGGTCCAAATGAGGAGCAGAAGGAGGAAGAACATGAAAAATGAAATCAGTGCTGCGAGGGATGCTATCACCCACTGATACAAGGGGACGGATCTAATGAGAGGTTACCAAGGCCAGTTGCACTGGGACTGAACGAGGAGGTGATCTAACCAGATTCTCGGAATTTGGCCGGATTCTCTGACTGTGGCTGGCCCGAAGTCTTACTGAAAAGCCACTGACTATGATACTGGGACCTGTTTCCTCTGCATATACTGGATTTTGGGGATCCAGTCTGTTTGGACACTCACCTTCCTGGACCTGGAGGGAGGGGGAAGGAACTGGAACTTCCCACAGGGCAGGAAACCCTGACTACCCTAAGGGACGAAGAGGGAGGAGGAGTGGGAGTGGGGGGAGTGGGAGGGTGTTGGGAAGAGGGGCGGAAAAGGAAACTTTTATAATTTAATAAAATTTACTTTAAAAAAAATAAATAAATAATAAAAAAAAGATTTCTAAAAGTTATAAAGCTGATTGGCCATTAGGTCGGGCTACATACTAGCTCTTGTAGCTTATATTAACCCATTGCTCTGATCTATGTTAGCCATGGGGCTCAGTACCATTTTCAGTGGCGCAGATCACATCCTGCTTCTTCAGTGATCTGGGCAGGAGTGGGAGAAATCAGCTCCCTCCTTTCCAGAATTCTCCTGTTCTCATTGCATCACCTCTACTTCCTGTCTGGTTTTTCCACCTGTGCTTCGTGCCTGGCCAATCAGCATTTATTTAAAACATGATTGACAGAATACAAGCAATTCTCCCGCACCAGTAAATTTTCTCAAAGAACGAGCTCTTTGTCTCATTGATTCGTTTTATTGTTTCTTTGTTTCTGTTTTATTGATTTCAACCCTCAATTTGATTATCTCCTGTCTTCTACTCCTCCTAGGTGTGTCTGCTTCTTTTTGTTCTAGAGCTTTCAGGCATGCTGTTAAGTCACTAATGTGAACTTTCTCCATTTTCTTAATGTGAGTACTTAGTGCTATTAACTTTCCTCTTAGCCCTGCTTTCATAGTTCCTATAGGTCTGGATACGTTGTGCCTTAATTTTTGTTGAATTTAAGGAAGTCTTTAACTTCTTTATTTCTTTCTTGCCCCAGGGATGGTTTGATAATCCACTGTTCAGTTTTCATGAGTTTGTAGACTATCTGAGAGTAGTGTAATTGTTAAATTCTGACTTTAACCCATGGTGATCTGGTAAGATACAGGGTTAAAGTATCTGATAAGATACTCGAATTTTTTTATATCTGTAGAAGTTTCATTTGTTAGCAAGTGTGTGGTCAATTTCAGAGAATGTTTCATGAGGTGCTGAGAAGAAGGTGTATTCTTTTCCGTTTGGGTGAAATGTTCTATAGATGCCTGTTGAGTCCATTTGTGTCATAACATCTGTTTGTTTTCTAATTTCTCTGTTAAGTTTCTGTAAGGTTGACCTATTCATTGGGAAGTGTGGAGTGTTAAAGTATCCTACTATTAGTGTGTGAGATTTGATGTATGATTTAAGATTTAGTAATGCTCTTTTATATATGTGGGTGTTCTTGTATTAAAGGCATAGATATTCAGGACTGAGATTTCTTCTTGATGGAGTGTTCCTGTTTTGAGTAAAAAGTGTCCTTCTCCATCTCTTCTGGTTGACTTTAGTTTGAAATCTATTTTGTTAGATATTAGGATAGCTGCACCAGCTTGTTTCTTAGGTCTATTTGATTGGAAAACCGTTTCCCAACCCTTTACCCTGAGGTAATGTCTGGTTTTTTATTTTTTATTTTTATTGATTTTTATTGAACTCTACATTTTTCTCTGCTCCCCTCCCTGCTTTTCCCCTCCTCTTCAATCCTCTCCCAAGGTCCCCATGCTCAGGCAATCTTGTCTTTCTCTATTTCTCACGTAGGTTAGATCTATGTTTGTCTCTCTTAGGGTCTCCATTGCTGTCTAGGTTCTCTGGGATTGTGATTTATGGGCTGAATTCTTTACTTTATGTTTAAAAACCATTTGTGAGTGAGTACATGTGATAATTGTCTTTCTGGGTCTCGGTTACCTCACTCAAAATTATGTTTTCTAGCTCCATCCATTTGTGAGCAAAATTCAAGATGTCGCTATTTTTTTCTTCTGTGTAGTACTCCACTGTGTAAATGTACCACATTTACCTTATCCATTCTTCAGTCAAGGTAACTGAAAAACTTCTATAAACCAAAGGACATGATCAACAAGACAAAATGACAGCCTACAGAATGGGAAAAGATCTTCACTAACCCTATGTCAGACAGAGGTCTGATCTCCAAAACTCAAGTAATTGGTCATGAAAAGAAAAAATAATCAAATTTCAAAAAAAATGGAGTACAGACCTAAATAGAGAACTCTCAAGAGAGTAATCTAAAATGGATGAAAGACACTTAAGTAAATGTTCAACATCCTTAGTCATAAGAGAAATGCAAATCAAAACAACTCTGAGATTCTATCTTATACCTGTAAGAATGGCCAAGATCAAAAACACTGATAACAACTTATGCTGGAGAGGTTGTGGGTTAAAGGTAATGTCTGTTTTTAAGGTTGAGGTATGTTTCTTATATATAGAAAAAGGATGGATCCTGTTTTCATATCCATTCTCTTAACCTGTGTCATTTTATAGGTGAATTGAATCCATTGATATTAACAGATATTAATGACAAGTGATTGTTAATTCCTGTTATTTTTGGTGGCAGTGGTTGTGTGTTTCCGTTTGGTAGGGGTGCTGGTAGGAGGTTATCTATTTTTTTGTATTTTTGTAGTTGCAGCTAGCTTCCTTGGGTTGGGGTTTTTTCTTCTAGTACTTACTGTAGGGCTGGGTTTGTGGATACATATTGTTTAAATCTGATTCTGTCATGGAATGTCTTGGTTTCTCCATCGATGGTGATTGAAAGCTTCGTTGAGTATAGTAGTCTGGGTTTGAATCTGTGGTCTGTTAGTATCTGCAGCACATCTGCCTAGGACTTTCTGACTTTCATGGTTTCCATTGAGAAATCAGGTATGATTCTTATAGGTCTGCCTTTATATATTAATTGACCTCTTTCTTATGCAGCTCTGAATATTCTTTCTTTATTCTGTATGTTTTGCATTTTGATTTTTGTATGGAAAGGTGACATTTTTTGATCCAGTCTATTTTCTGTGCCTTTGAGCTGGAATTTTTTCCTCTTTCTTCTATCCCTATTATCATTATGTTTGGTCTTTTCATGGTGTCCTAGATTCCTGGATGTTTGCATCAAGAATTTTTTGGATTTAATGTTTTCTTTGACCAATGAATTGATTTCCTCTATAGTATCGTCAACACCTGAGATTCTCTCTTCCATCTCTTATATTCTGTTAGTTATACTTGCCTCTGTAAATCTTGTTCATTTACCCAGATTTTCCATATTCAGTATTCCTTCAATTTGTGTTTTCTTTATTGCCTTATTTCAGTCTTCAAGTCTTCAAATGTTTGTCTCACCTGTTTGATTGTTTTTTTCTTGATTTTCTTGGTTTTCTTTGAGGGATTTATTAATTTTTTCCTGTCTTTTGTTTGTCTTTTCCTCCATTTCTTTAAGGGAGTTTTTCATTTCCTCTTTAAAAGTTTCCATCATCTTCATTAAGTTACATTTAAGACAGTGTTCTTCTGCTTTTTATGGGTTAGGATAATTTGTGTGGGAAGTCCTTCTGTATATATTTTACTTTTATTGACTAATGAATAAAGAAGCTTGATTTGCCTGTGATAGGGAAGAGTAGAGCTAAGCTGGGAAAACTAAACTGAATGCCAGGAAAAAGAGGGCAGAGTCATGAGGTGCCATGTAGCTGCCAGAGAGGAAAGACACAAGCTGTCAGCTGAAATCTTGCCGTTAGGCCACAAGCCTCACAATAAAATATAAAATAATGAAAATGGGTTAATGTTAGATGTAAGAGCTAGCTAGCAATATGCTTAAACTATTGGCCAAACAATATTGGAAATAATATAGTTTCTGTGTGATTATTTTGGAAGGCTGGGCAACTGGGAAACAAACAAGCAGCCTTCTTACAACAAATTAAATTCCTCCAACATGGTCAACTATATCCACAAAAAAAGCCTGACAAAGTTTAAAAGAGAATTTAGACACAAAGGAACAGAATTAATCATGGCTTAACACCATGGCTCCTTTAAGAGAGGTTTTCCTGATTCAGTGGAAGTTGAAACGGTAGGTTCTTGGGCTGTGCTGCCAACATGAACTCTGGTTCTTTAAAGAGACCGAGCATTTAAATGGGGTATGTGAGCAGTGTATTACAAACTGCTCAATGGCACAACATAGACCTTTTGCACACTTGGAACTGTATTTTATTAGCTGATCTTTGTGCTTTTTTTCTTTGACTTATGTTTTGTGGTTGTGGGTAAGTTCTTAACATTGGAGTTTCCAGTGTATTCTGTAGAACTGAATTTGTAGTTAGATACTGATGATATTTGGTTTTATCACGGGATTTTTTTTCTCCATCTATATGGTCACAATTTCTCTCAGTATGGTGGTCTGGACTGACATCTGTGCTCTCTTATGTGTTGGTAAAATACTCATCCAGGTCTTTCTAGATTTTAACACTGTCATTGAGAAGTCTGCTGTTTTTCTAATATGTCTGTTCTTATACAATATTTGCTTGTTTTTTTTTCCCTAGTAGACTTTTAATATTCTCTCTGTTCTGTTCACTTAGTGTTTTGATTAATTAGTGTTGCGGGTTATTTCTTTTCTGATCCAATCTATTTGTTGCTTTTTATACTGCTTGTACCTTGATAGGCCCTTCCAATTTTAGGTTATGAAAGTTTTCTACTAGGATTTTGTTGCAGATATTTAATATTCCTTTAACCTGAGTTTATTTTTCTTCCTATTTTTTATTCTTAGATTTGGTGTTTTCATAATGTCCATGGTTTACTGGAGGTTTTGAGCCTGAAGGATTTTTTAAACTTAAATTTTTCTTTGACTTATGTCTCTGTGTGTTCTATTATATCTTTGATGCCTGGGATTCTCTTTCACATTTTATAATCTGTTAGTGTGGATTACCTCTGAGGGTTTTATTTAACTTCCTAAACTTTTCATTTCCAGTTTTATTTCAGTTTGGTCTGTCTTTAGTGATTCTATCTTCAATAATTTTTACTATTCCATTATGTTTATGGTTTCAGACTTACTTAAAGGATTTTTCTTATCTCCTTTCATGTCTTTGAACATTTTCATGATGGCTTTTTGAAGATTTTTTATACTTAAACTATATTGAATTTCTTAATCCCACTGGTGTAGGTTTGCAGAGTGCTGGTGAAGACATATTGTCTTAGCTGTTAATGTTTGTGTTTTTGTACTAGTGACCTGGCTTTGAGGTTTTAAATGGTAGTGATTCAAGGTGTAGATACTCCATTTTGCCTTTGTTGAATGAGTATTCCATTCTTTAATTTATTTTGCACTCTATGGATTTTAACAAAGTGGTGGCTGTGGGTTGCCTCTGAATCCCTGGAAGGTGTGGCCACTGAGTCCTGGGTAAAACTTATTTCTAGGCACCGGGGAACACTAGATCTGTCCAGATGTTCATCAGAGTCCCTAGAAAGTAAAATCAGTCAGATAGGTAGGAAAGTGCCCTAAAAGTGGACTGCTGCAAGGTTGGGAATGAGACTAGGGCATAAGAGGACAGGAAGGAGAGTGAAGATGGCTTATTTATTGTCAAAGTGACATGACTATGGGTTCCCAGGCAGAGAGTGCTTCAGAGTGTTGTTACCGAAGTCCTCGTTTTATGAAGAGGTTAGGTTACTGATAACACTTTCAAAACTGTTCTGTGGAAAAAGTTTTATTACCAGGACTGATTAGATGGAGAGAAGTTGAAATAATTTAGAATTGGCTCTAATACCATGTTTGTGGATAGAGACCACAGGGAAGGTAGTGTTCCATTCTTGGGCACTATCCTATCAATTTATCTGTGTGATGAATTGGCTTATATAAACTTCTACCAGGTGCATAATTTTTCCTATGTAGTGTTACTTCTGTGAAATGATCTTGCTGCACTAAAAATGTGGAAAGCCTTTAGAATAAATTGAAATGAAAAAAAAAAATGGGAGTATGTAGGGATTTTGTATGGAGTATGTAGGAATAGCAACCTAAACAGAAGAAAAGATTGTCAGTACTTGACACACGAGTGGAGATTTTCTCTCATCTTCCTGGTCCCATGCAACTCAGAAATGCATCGGCTTTCTGGTTTGAGGAGAAAGGAGTATGAGTTCTACGTACTGACCACACGAACCAATGGATAATTGCAAAATCCATTATCCACCTGCTGCAAATATTGTACTGCTATCTAGTATCAAGAGAAGCTGAGTAAAGTATGATTAATAAAAGATCAGAGTCAGCTGTGTAATAGAGTTTGAAGTCAGGAATGGTTATACCTCCAGACCTTCAGTTATTATATAAGATTGTTTTGGCTATCCTGGGTTTTTTGTTTTTCCATATAAAATTTACTATTATTCTCTCAAGGGCTGTGAAGAATTTTGATGGGATTTTGATGGGGATTGCATTGAATCTATAGATTGCTCTTGGTAGAATTGCCATTTTTACTATGCTGATTCTCCCAATCCAAGATCAGGGGAGGTCTTTCCATTTTCTGGTATCCTCCTCAATTTCTTTCTTCAAAGACTTAAAGTTCTTGTCAAATAGGTCTTTCACTTCCTTGGTCAGAGTTATCCCAAGATATTTTATGCTATTTGTGGCTATCGTGAAAGGTGAAATTTCTCTGATTTCCCTCCCTGCTTCTTTATTCTTTGTGCATAGGAGGGCAACTGATTTTTTGGAGTTGATCTTGTATCCTGGCACATTACTAAGGGTGTTTATCAGCTGTAGGAGTTCTTTGTTAGAGTTTTTGGGGTTGCTCATGTAACCCCAAAAATAACGAGAGTTTAACTTCTTCCTTTCCAATTCGAATCCCCTTGATCCCCTTATGTTGTCTTATTGCTATTGCTAGAACTTCTAGCACTATATTGAAGAGGTATGGGGAGACTGGACAGCCTTGTGTTGTTCCTGATTTCAATGGAATGGCTTTGAGTTTCTCTCCGTTCAGTTTGATGTTAGCTGTTGGCTTGCTGTAAATAACTTTTATTATATTTAGGTATGATCCTTGTATCCCCAATCTCTCCAAAACATTTATCATAAAGGGATGTTACACAGCTACAGTATTGAAAACAGCTTGGTACTGGCAAAAGAAAAGGGAAGTCGACCTATGGAATCGAATAGAAGACCCGGATATTAACCCACAAACTTATTAACACTTGATTTTCGACAAGGGGGCTAAAGGTATGCAATGGAAGAAGGAAAGCATCTTTAACAAATGGTGCTGGCATAACTGGATGTCAACCTGTAGAAGAATGAAAGTAGATCCATATCTATCACCATGCACAAAAATCAAGTCCAAATGGATTAAAGACCTCAAAATTAATCTGACCACTTTGAACCAGATAGAAGAGAAAGTGGGAAGTAGTCTACAAGACATAGGCACAGGAAACCACTTCCTAGGTAGAACCCCAGTAGCACAGACAATAAGCGAATCAATGAATAAATGGGACCTCCTGAAACTGAGAAGCTTCTGTAAAGCAAAGGACACGGTCAGTAAGACAAAAAGGCTACCTTTCTACTGGGAGAAGATCTTCACCAACCCCTCATTAGATAAAGACCTGATCTCCAAAATATACAAAGAACTCAAGAAACTAGACAATAAAACTCTTATTAACCCAATTTAAAAATGGGGTGCTGATCTGAACAGAGAATTCTCAACAGAAGAACTCCGAATGGCCAAAAGACACTTAAGGTCATGCTCAACCTCCTTAGTGATCAGGGAAATGCAAATCAAAACAACTATGAGATACCATTTTACACCAGTCAGATTAGCAAAAGTCAAAAACACCAATGATAGCCTATGCTGGAGAGGATGTGGAGAGAGGGGAACTCTCATCCATTGTTGGTGGGAATGCAACCTTGTACAACCACTGTGGAAATCAGTGTGGCGGTTTCTCAGGAAACTGGGAGTCAACCTCCCTTAGGACCCAGCAGTTCCACTCTTGGGAATATACCCAAGAGATGCCCTTTCAAACTACAAAAGCATTTGTTCAACTATGTTCATAGCAGCACTATTTGTAATAGCCAGAACCTGGAAACAGCCTAGGTGCCCCTCAATAGAAGAATGGTTAAAAAAGGTGTGGAACATATACACATTAGAGTTTTACTCAGCGGTAAAAAACAATGATATCTTGAATTTTGCATGCAAATGGATGGACATAGAAAACGCCTTACTGAGTGAGGTAAGCCAGACCGAAAAAGAGGAATATGGTATGTTTTCACTCATAAGTGGATTCTAGCCATAATTAAAGGTCTTTGAGCCTATTATTCAAGATCCTAGAGAAGCTAAATAAGAAGGTGAACCTGAAGAAAATCATGTAAATATCCTCCTGGAGATTGGAAATAGACAAGAGTCCCAGGTAACCTCGGGTGCATGCGGGGGGTGTGTGGGCGGGTTGTTGGAAGGGGAGAGGGTTAGAGAGAAGGGAGTAGGGGAGGAATGGGGAAAACTCGGGGGACTGAAATGGGGGGAGGGAGGAAGGATGGATATGGGATCAGAGAAGAATATTTCTCAACTAAGGGAGTCATTTTAGGATTTACAAGAGACTTGATTATAAATGGAATCCCAGGTCCAAGGAGAGATCCCCAGATTGTTCTCTGGACAGAGGAGAGGGTGCCTTAACCGGTCTTGGCCTATAACCATATTGATGAAGATTTTGCTTGTCACCAAAGATCCTTCATCCGACGATGGATGGCGATACAGATGGAGACCCACATTGGAGCACCGGACTGAGCCCCCATGGTCCAAATGAGGGGCAGAAGGAGGAAAAACATGAAAAAAAACTCAGGATCGCGAGGGGTGTGATCACCCACTGATACAAGGGGATTGATCTAATGAGAGTTCACCAAGGCCAGTTAGACTGGGACTGAAGGAGCATGTGATCCAACCAGATATTCTGAATTTGGCCGGATTCTCTGAATGTGGCTGGCCCGGAGCCTTTCTGAAAAGCCATTGACAATGACACTGGGACTGGTTTCCTCTGCATATACTGGATTTTGGGGATCCAGTCTGTTTGGATACTCACCTTCCTGGACCTGGAGGGAGGGGGGAGGAACTTGAACTTCCCACAGGGCTGGAAGCCCTGACTGCTCTTAGGGATCGAGAGGGAGGAGGAAGGTGAGGGGGGAGTGCGAGGGTGTGGGAGCAGGGGTGGAAATGGAAACTTGCATAATTTAATAAACTTTGAAAAAAAAGATCAGAGTCAGTAATATGGTTCAATCTGAAGATCTGAAAGGCAAAATAGCCAGCCACTGGTTCTAACCTGGACCTCAGTCTGAAAATGGTGATCTTACCTCCAGGAATCTCAGAATGAGACTGTGTGTTGAGAGCTGTTCCTCAATTTTATAATCCTCTCTAGGGCTTGGATTAAAGGCATGAACTACCATCATTAAAGGCATGCACTGCCCAGTTTCTATGACAACTAATGTGCTTACTGGAATCAGTAGTGTGTGACATTATGGCTACTGAGATTAAAGCTGTGTGTTACCATAATCTGATCTGTAAGGCTAACCAGTGAAATTGTTTTACTCTCGGAGCTTCAGGCAGGATTAAAATACAATTGAAATGCTACTACAGCTGAGTATAGGGATTATTTTACTGACATTAAATTCTAAAAATTATGATGCTGCAGAAGAAGTCATATATTGATGACTAACTACAAGTATATAAAAATCTCTTGTTTATAGTCACAGTCTACATGCATATCAAGAGTTTCTCTGAAACAACACACAGTTCACATTTTTCATATATTTGTAATGGGTAAATTTAGGAGAAGGATGCAGGTGACTCAAGTTGTGATTGAGCTGATGCTGGACTTTGTGATTTTTAGCAACATCTTTGTACACTAAGCCTTAGATTCTCTGATGCACATGTGCTGGAGGCTGTGGTTACAACCGCAAACACCAGGCAATCTAGAACTTATTTATAGAACACTGATTTTGACTAAAGGGACAGGGACATGAATAAGTTGTTTTCATAAATAGAGATACAAATTGTGTTGATTAGAGAGAATGAAAGACAAAGTGGCCTGAGAGAGGAAAGGAAACCATGTGGTTTACCCATTCATTATCCAGCCCTGAAAAAGGACTGCAGAGCATGTGGCTGATACTTCAGCCTGACTCTCATGTCTACCAGAGAATGCAACTTCTTTCCACTCAGACTATTCCAGTCTATGGGAGTTTTCTAAGTGTGTGGATAATTGACAGTTGTTTGTTTTGAATAAAGAAACAGATCATGCATCTAGCTGTCTTTATTACTTGGCCTTATTAAGTTTTCCTCTTCTTAATTCCTCTCTCCTGCCTGAATTCAGAATTTTGCTGCAACAAACCAATGTTTAAGAGTTCATTTTGGATTTGACTTGGTCATTTTTCCTGAGATTCATATCAGCAGATTTAGTGTAAATAGAGGCTGCTGATTCATTTCCTGGCCACCCAGACATCTGAAACAATCACACAAAAATTTGTATGAATTACAAGACTGTATGGCCAATACCTTAAGTATATTTCTGGCTAACTCTTGTACCTTAAATTAACCAATCTCTATTAATTTGTGTATTGCCAATTAGCAGTGACTTACTAGCAAGTCTCTGGTGGGCTCCAGTGGAGAAATCTGTCTCCTAAGGGAGGCTACATGGCTTTTGCCTGACTCCACCTACTCTCTCTCTTTCTCATATATATATATATATATATATATATATATATATATATAATATTTGTCTTTTAAATTTATATAAATCTTATAAATATATATCAATAGATAGATAGATAGATAGATAGATAGATAGATAGATAGATAGATAGATAGATAGATAGATTTTATTAGGTCATTGGCCAAATGCAACTTCTTTATTAAGCAATAAGAGTAGCACATATACAGAACTTCTGACACCAATTACCCCTTTTTGTTTAAATAAAAAGGAAGGCATTTAACTTTAACATAGCAACATTGTTTTTAACTTTAGCATAGCAAAATTGCATAAACACAACAGGTATCAAGCAAGAATTATAGTTACAATATTTACATCTACTTTATCTTTTAGCATAGATAAGGAAGACTCTAATTACAACTACCTTTTCTTTATCTCAATCAAAGACCACAGAACAATGTAATATTACCTAAGTAAACAGGAAGTGCAGTATAAACAACTTCCAAAACTCTAGAATTGAGAGATATCTCACTGCCTGGAAAGTCATGCAAAGTTCTTATGTATCATTGGGGCACCCATCTTAAGCCTACCAGCCCGTAGTATCTAGCAGACTTTTCCATGGAGCAGGAAATTTAAAGATCTTTTATGCCGTGTATTGGTAAAGTTCATTAGTTGTTTCTTCTGTGTCCCGCTTGATGTCTGACAGACTCCCCCATGAAGCAGGAACCCAAAAAATTTTCTCACCTTCTTTAGGCAGCTGCAGCAGTCATTTTTCTGTAGGTCCTGCAAGTCCAGTCAAGCAGTTCAGGCAAGAGAAGTTTCTTACCCAAATGGTTAACAAACTCCATGAGGAGACTCTTCGATGCTTATCTTCCTTTTGAAGTTAATTGATGCTGCCAGAAACAGATATGTCTCATTGTCATTAAAAGTCTTAAGTTCTTAAAACATTTTAAATGCCATATTCTGAAGGTCTTTGAAAGATTTGAAGAATAGACATCTAACAGAAATGTATCTCCATATATCTTGAAGACCTAACTAACATGTCTACAAGCTTAGCTATTATACACAAATATCAACTAACCTATATTTCTTCTTTATACTTTACATTGCTGAATGAGATTTACAAACACAATACCTTAATCAAGAACACACAGACACACACACATATATATGTATATATATATACATACATACATACATACATACCAAAATTGACCTTAATTTTGCAATAATTACCCAAGATTCTTACCAAAGCAAAGCAAAGTATCCATCTTTATACCATATCCCTCTTTAAATGTAAATAAACATTTATAAACAATCATTTAGGGAATTTGGGCATAGTTCTCTCCACATTGTTTCCTACTTTTTGGGTAAATTAATTTTGGGGGGAGTTTACAGTGCCCTTTTAGAGGTTCTTGGTCAATCAAACTACATTAGTCTGGAAGGAGTCCACAAGTTCTCATCCTCTATAGAAATAAAAGAAGAACCTCTTTTCCAAAGCAACAAATCCTTAGACCCAAATTTTGAAGTAAAGGTACCTTCAAAATATATGTGCTGGTTATGCTTAATAGTCTGTACAATGAAATGTCTCTCTCTACTTAGCTCTTTTACAGTCAAAAAATTCAAAAGAAACAAAATAATATACATAATATAGACTCTCTGTGTATTTTCCATCTTTACATGACTTATTTTTCGGACTCTATTACTTTTCATACACATTTACTCTGTCTCTTCAATGATTTTATTTTATTCATTAAAAACATTTAGTTCCTTTTGTAACTCTCTATATTCTTTTTCCTCTCTCTCCCAAGCCTACATATGTTTTTTTAAATATGCTGTGTCCCATTTAGAGGTCTTTTATGTCTGAAACTGTCCTATTGTGGATCTGTAATCCTTTTCTGACTAGGACCACTTCTTAAAATGCTAAGTGGCTTGGCTAGGACTAAGGCTGCTTTGCTATTTGGGTATACCCAGTCCAACATGGTGGAGGTCTGTTCCCTGCCTCTGAGACTGCTGGGAGGGAGCCACGCTCACCACCTCAGCTCTAGTAACCAGTTGGCCCATGCTGCCAACAAGTAACTTGCAGCACACTGCCCACAAACCCCATTCAAGTGCTCAGCCTCCTGAAATAGCCAGAGTTCATTCTGACAGCACAGCCCACGGAGCCACTATTTTGAAACTTCATTTTTTTCTGCTACATCTGAATCAAGAAGACCTCTCTTAAAGAAATCATGCCTCTGCTTGCTTCTAGCAAACAGCGCCCACCTGAGAAAATGCTGCTACCAAAAAGCCATGTTTAATTCTGTTCTTTTGTGTCTACGATTCCTTTATAAATTTTCTTAGGTTTTATGTAGATTGATTCAGCCCATTGTTGGTGCACCAATGTAAACGGAGAAACTTGTTTGTTTCCCAGATGTCCAGACTCCTAAAATAATCACACAGAAATCTGTACTAATTGTAATACTCTTTGGCCAATAGCTTAAGCATATTTCTGGCTACCTCTTATATATTAAATTCACCCATTTCTATTAATCTGTGTATTGTCACGTGTCTGTGACTTACTGGCAAGGTTCTGGTGGGCTCCAGTGGAGGCATATGTCTCCTGTGGGTGGCTACATGGCTTCTCCCTGATTCCTCCTTCCCCCCCCTCTCTCTCTCTCTCTCTCTCTCTATATATATATATATATATATATATATATATATATCCCCAGCCTGGCTATATTCTAACACACCATTGGTTGAACACAGCTTCTTTATTAACCAATAAAAGCAACACATATACAGAAGAACTTCTCACACCAATTTAGTTGGCCACAGCCACTGGAAATTGATGGAGAGGGTTAATGTAGGAATAAGGCCCTAATACAGAGTCATGGAAAAAAGTTTATCTTCTTGGAACATGTCACAAACACCTCTGTGCTTCCTTCTCCTTATCAGTTAAATGAAAATGTCAACAGTAATCACCTTAATGGCTCTGTAAAGCACTAAGTTCACTTGTACTGTGCATTCTTAAATGACTCATTCAAGCACTGTACTGTGAATCCCGTCATTAATTTATAGCTGAGCAGATCTTAAAACCTTAGTGTGAAACTACTACTGCTTCTTAATTAATTTGACTTAACATCAAGCCAAATCAAATATTAATGTTTACATTCCAAGACAGAGGGTGTTCCCAATCTTATTCAGAAAAGTTGTTTGTTTCATGGAATGCAGGGTAAATCAGGACCAATTTTTGTACAAGGTGCTAGGAAAAAAGCATGGTGCAGAGTTTGACCCCAAACAAGGCATTTATGCCATCACCTCATAGGCACAGAGATTGGTGCCAACGAGGAGGCTGAAAGAACACAAAAGCTAATTATAGGGAAAGGCTGTGAAATTGCATCTTTTAAGAATGACATGGTTGTGACAATCATGAACTCAAGATGTCTTGCCTACTGGTCCCCCAAACAGTCAACTTTAGATAGAGAAGGGGGCCATGGGTGCAGAAACTTACTGATGAAATGTTGAAAGATAGCAGACTCTGGGACCAGGGGAAAATATTGTTTCAAGTTTTGCAGCGCCTTTGAGCCGCCAGTTCCAAACTCATGGTTACATATTGACCCTACGTTAATTCTGGAACACAACACAAAATCAAAAGTCATGAATATGGAACTGACATTTGTGAGGAATAAGTGGGTTGTCAAGGGTGGCAGGGAAAAGGGAGAGGGAGAATAACCAGAATGCAGTACATATGTGTGGAATTATAAAAGAACTAATTTATCAAAAAAATATCTGTGTGACATTGACTCAAAATTTCAACTACAATAAGGCTTTCTCGTGCTTCATCCTTCCTTTCCTCCTTTCTTTGACCTTCCTTCCTGCTTTTCCCACCTTCCTTCCATTATTCTTATGTTAACCCTATATTCTATGAACACTTAGTATAACTTTTACATGAAAGTGGGTTCTCCTGGGTTTTTTGTTTTTCCATATAAAGTTGATTATTGTTCTTTCAAGGTCTGTAAAGAATTTTGTTGGGATTTTGATAGGGATTGCATTGAATCTATAGATTGCTTTTGGTAGAATTGCCATTTTTACTATGTTGATCCTCCCAATCCAAGAGCATGGGAGATTCTTCCATTTTCTGCTATCCTCCTCAATTTCTTTCTTCAAAACCTTAAAGTTCTTGTCAGATAGATCTTTCACTTCCTTGGTTAGAGTTATCCCAAGATACTTTATGCTATTTGTGGCTATCATGAAAGGTGATGTTTCTCTGATTTCCCTCTCTGTATCTTTGTTCTTTGTGTATAGGAGGGGAAATGATTTTTGGAGTTGATCTTGTATCCTGCCACATTACTAAAGGTGTTTATCAGCTGTAGGAGTTCTCTGGTAGAGTTTTTGGGGTCACTTATGTCCACTATATATCATCTACAAATAATGGAGGTTTGACCTCTTCCTTTCCAATTCGAATCCCCTTGATCTCTTTATGCTGTCTTATTGCTATTGCTAGAACTTCAAGCACTTTATTGAAGAGGTATGGAGAGAGTGGACAGCTTTGTCTTGGTCCAGATTTTAGTGGGATGGCTTTGAGTTTCTCTCCATTTAATGCAGTATTAGATGTCAGTTTGCTGTATATTGCCTTTATTATATTTATGAATGAACCTTGTATCCCTAATCTCTCCAAGACCTTTATCATAAAGGGGTGTTGAATTTTGTCAATGATTTTTCAGAATCTAATGAAATGATCACATGGTTTTTTTCCTTCAGTTTATTTATATGATGGATTACATTGATAGTTTTGCGTATGTTGAACCAGCCCTGCATTTCTGGGATGAAGCCTACTTGATCATAATGTATAATTTTTTGGATGTGTTCTTGGATTCTGTTTGCCAGTATTTTATTGAGATTTTTTGCGTGGATGTTCATGAGTGAGATTGCTCTGTAATTCTTGGTTAAGTCTTTGTGTGGTTTTGGTATCAGGGTGACTGAAACAGAGACCCACATTGGAGCACTGGGCTGAGCTCCCAAGGTCCAAATGGGGAGCAGAAGGAGGGAGAACATGAGCAAGGAAGTCAGGGCCCCGAGACGTGCGCCCACCCACTGAGACAGTGGAACTGTTCTAATGGGAGCTCACCAAGGCCAGCTGTACTGGTACTGATGGAGCATGTGATCAAAATGGACACTATGAATATGGCTGGTAATGAAGGCTGACTGATAAGCCAAAGACAATGGCACTGAGTCTTTATTCTACTGCATGGACTGACTTTGTGGGAGCCTGGTTTGTTTGGATGCTCACCTTTATAGACCTGGACGGAGGGGGAGGACCTTGGACTTCCCAAGGGGCAGGGAACCCTGACTGCTCTTAGGACTAGAGAGGGAGGGGGAAGTGGAGAGTGGGAGGGAATATGGAGGAAGGGAGGAGGTGGAAATTTCTAATAAATAAATAAATTAATTAGTTAAAAAAAGAAAGTGGGTTCTAGAATGCATAAAATATAAAAAGTTTTCCTGTCCCCACAATGAAACTCCTTTAGACAATTCAAACTCAAGAAGTATGGTATCCCCACATACATCTTAGCAATAGCTGTGCTATTACCTTCATGACTCCATCATGATTTCCTTTCTACCTCTAGAAAGGAGCTTTCCAGTCACTGAAAGTGACCTTGCTTCATGACTGAGGGCCCCAGTTTCCTCTCCTGTTCCTGGATAGAAGCAGTGATTAACCCAGAGTCCTATCACAGCCCCACCTGGCATGCTCAGACTTCTATTCTCTTTTTAGAACATAATAAGACTTGGGATATTGGGTTGCAATACTGAGAGTACTGAATATTCCAATGTCATTAGGAAACTTTTGTCAAAGTATAGAGGACCCATGATGCAGTCATTTGGTTGTGAGCTTTCTTGCTTGGTAGACTGTCAAGAAACAGACTGTGCTGTGCTACTGGTTTGCTGAGGAGGCAAGAATGTCTTCACTCTCTAATCCATATCACATTATTTCCTGGTTATTAAAAAGCCAGCCAATCAACAAAACAAACAAACCAACAAACAAGCAAACAAAAACTAAACAAACAGGTAAAGTGAAAAATCTCATCTCTTTAAAAAAATCATTACATTTAAATGGTGACAAAGGTGAGATTCTATGTCCCCCATCATAAAATACTCCCAGATACCCATGGGAGGTGATTCTGTGGGTAAAGCACTTGCTCTGCAGATGTGAGAACCTGTGCTGAAATCCCCATCATCCACATTTATGCTGAGTTGTGGCCTGAATATATTCATAGCACTTGGGTGTCCCTGGGAAATGACCATTAACTAGACTAGCTGAGTAGGTTGGTTCCAGTGTTAAATGGAAGATCTTTCTCAAGAGTGGAGAGGGATAAGGATTCAAGACACTGATCTCTGTCCTCCAAATGCAGAGCATGCATATCTGTAAATGTTTCATCAGACTGTCCCATACAAACAAACATGTCAGTATAATAAAAAGAGAAAAATGTTCTAATGCTACTAAAAATTGCCTTTGCAAAACAGTTAAGGTGTCTCACATGAACAAATGGGATTCAGGAACTTCTGAGAGGTGCATCTGAAAATACACAGACCTGACTCCTTTCTCTCCTGCTTTCTCAGAGTCAGGGCCCTTCCCATTGCTGTTCCCCTGATGATCAAACCAGGTAATGAAAGGATGCTTCAAAGTAATCGCACACTAGCTCAGAAATGAGAAATACATAGTTCTTTATTTAGAGATAAACTCACCAATCAAAATTCTGTGCTTGAATGGTGGATGGAATCGAATCCCACAATCCAACACTCTGAAGGAGAAGCCAGGGAAAAGGAGGAAGAAAGGAAAGGAGGCAGATGCATTCGTGTGCTATATAGTATGAGGCCACACCCCAGTAGTCGGGTATCCATAAACTACAAGCCTTCCTACAGCATTCTTCATTCATTCAAATTAAATCATTTCTTGGTTTTGAGTCTAGTTGCACCAAATTATTGAAGGTTTACTATTTTCTGCTGCCTTTTTCATTTTCTTCATTTCTACCTTGGCAGAATCATGTTTATCCAGCACTCTTGCAGACAGCATCTTGACTTCTTTTTATGGCTCTGGTGCTGAGCCCTTTGTTGACCTCCTTCTTAACTGTCTTGTGCTTTTTAGCAGTAAGGAATATGCCTCAGGAGCCTGAAGGCAACACATTTCTTAGGTCCCTCCCTTGACAGGCATGTGATGGAAGCATTATAGTTCAAAAATAAAGACACCTACCTGTTGTATTCCAAGTCACTATTCTACAAATCCATTAGATATGATCATTATTTTTATATTCGTTGCCTCAATGTTTTCTAGTTTTGTAAACATAAAGTTAGGATGGATACACAGATAATGCTACAGCACAGTTTTGCATTACTGTCCTTCTGGGTTAAAGAAACACAAACAAGGAAGAGGAGCTATAGGATTTGGCTTGCCCATTGGATATGAGATAAGGACCACACCGAATATTGAGAACACTCCTATAAAGAGCATGACTCAAAGGAGAGATACTCATTAAACCAGATCCAAATGCAGGAATCTACAGATCTTTCTTCCTTTCTTGATTATCCTTACTCAAGCACAATTTTCTTTACAGTTTCTGCACTACAGACATATTTCCTGTTGGCGGTTGACACACCGGACATTTCTGTTAGTGATAGGTGAGCTTTCCACCTCCTGTAACAGAATGGAGAAAAGGTAAGATGCTTTCTGAGACCTTTTTCCTAAAAGTGTTATTTATTTTGCCTAGTCTCTGACCACATAACTATATTTGTTATTGAATTCAGAACTATCAGTTCAGAGATGACACCACTCATATTCATAATGTTTTGGGCCCTTCCCCTCAATCACTATTTAAGAAAACGCTCTACAGGCTTATGTACTGCCTGATATTATGGGGTCGTTTTAGCAATAGAGCCACTCTCCTCTCTGACAGTGCAAGTTTGTGTCAAGTTGACATGAAGCTAACTAGTAACTTACTATAACAACTCTATCTCACTTTCTGAGAAATAAACATTGATTTTTATAGTGGTAGTTTCAGCTTGCATTCTCACTAACAACAGTAAATGAGTGTTCCTCTTTCCCTGCTTTCTCTTTCTTCATCACCATTTCTTGTTCTTTGGAATCTTAATGATAGCCATCCTGCTTGGCTTAAGATGAAATCTCAAAGCAGCTTTATTTTGAATTTTCTTGATGGCCACTAATGTTGAAAAATTCTCAGAATGTTAACAGACGTGTTTATTTCTTCTTTCATGATTTTCTGTTAAATTTATAGTCCATTCATTCGTCGTGTAGCTTCTTATTTTGATGTTTTCCTCTTTGAGCTTATTTTTTTTCTAGACAACAGCCTTCTGCTGGGTATATAGCTGGGCATAATGTTGTTTTGACTTTAGTCATGTCTTTATTTCTGTTGCCTTTAAGTTTATTCAAGTGTTTGTTTCAATCCTCTGAATTTCTTTACCTCCATTGCATACTTTAAATTATTCTTTGAATCCCGTGTCTTGAGCTTCATCTAAATTGTACTCTCTTTGGGTACATACTACAGAATTCACAGATTTTATAAGAGACATACTATTTCTATTTTTCTGATTGTTTGCAATTTTACAATGGGACCTGGGCATCTGGAGTTTGTTTCTTTTTTACATATTTTGGTATAAGTTTTTGGTCAGCATTTTGGAGTGCCCATGTTGGTCATGGACTACAAACTTTTGGGGGAACCCCACAGGAACACTATTTGGGAGGGAGTTTCTAATTAGAGGCCTGTGAGTACCTGCAGAGAAGACTAAGGAGGTGTAACTAGATGAATAGCTAAGGTAACCCTAAGAGGGTGTAAACAATGAGAGTGGTTTCTTTGAGGATGGTTGTGATGCTTGATTGACAGTTACATATTCTCTAAGGATGTGGAAAATTATTTTTCTGTGCTCCTCCAGCTCTAAGATGTTATACAGAACTCTGTTATTTTGGGGAAAGGTTTCACTTTGTGGGTAAAATGACACATGTGCCTGCGTCCTTTAGCCTCAGCATCTGTTTTGTGTCTTCTACTGTAGACAGTTTCCATTGCATTTAGTTATATAGGCTCATTCTTTTTCACGTACATTTGCCAGTCTACTATTGTTGGATTATCCCTCCACCTCCTTCCTTCCATCTATCCTTTCCTCTCTCCTCTCTTTTCTCTTCCTTTCTTTCATCCATTGTTTCTGATTTTTTTACCTTCAAGCCAGGCTTTTCTGTACCCCACTGTGTAATTTAGATTATACTTGAACTCATGGAATTCTTCCTGGCTCATCTTCTACTCTCTGGTATTCCATAAGTAAACTACCATGCCTGGCAGATGGTTTCTGTTATACTCTGTATTCTCTGTGTCACAATCCCTCTATCTAGGCAGGTGCCACTTCTTTCCCTCTTTTCCCTTTTCTGCAAATTTCCTTTTCTTTTTCTGTAAAAGGGTTAGAAGTTCTGTTAACCTCAAATCAATGCCAAAATTCTAGGCTGAAAATCTTTTATGCCATCAGTTTATTTATTGGCATTGATTGACTGGACATTCCTGGGTTTGGGGATCACAAATCCCATCATTAGTCATCTTGTAGCATAAATCATTCTTTCAAATGAATTTTCTACTAACAGAGAGCTCAGCAATAAAATTTTCTTCCTTTTCTATGTATTTTGTGGCACTAACATGCTCTAAAATATATGCAAAACATTTACTTTCAATTTGTAGCTACTATTGGGTCTATGATTAATATATTCATTTGTTCAGTGAAAAGTCTTAATATCTCACCATGTTTTAACAGAGAAATGCAGAACTCTGATATAGCAACAAACAACAAAAATGTGTTTAATGTCTTCAAAGACTTTCATGATTTCTAGTTTCAAATCTAAAATAGAAACTTATTTGCCTTTGCCTATAGGTCAACTTCTTTTCATATTGGTCACAGTAAGATTTGCCATTTCCTTCATCACTCTCTTTCATGATATCCATATTTTCCCATAAGAAAGCTTTTCCCTGACAGAACTGAGAGTAACTGAGGGTCATGCTTCTGGTTCCAAGTTCCTGTACCAGAGAAGGACCAGTTTTAGAACAGAAAGAAATTTGGTTTCATGGTTCTGCTTCTTTCTCACATAGTACCAGACATGGAGTATCTACAGGAACACCAACTACTCTTATGCCAGTACAGGTCACAGGTTGAAGATAGCCCCAAAAATACAAACTATATTGAAATTAAGGCTCCAGAAACATTGGATTTGATAAATTTCTTAATCTCTAAAATTCTGTTTCTACTCCTCATGAACCATCCCAGTCATTACCACAGAGCAGTGTAGTCCTGGGAATCAGAGAGTTCACAGCATGTGCTCATGTCTTTTTCTTTTCTTCCAGGAGCACTAGTGGAGATTTCCTAAGCAAGGATTCCAACACCTCAACCTGGGAGACTACCATCACAGCGCCAAATGGAAGCATCAACACTAATTCTTCATATTGTCACATCACGTTCCAAATCACAATTTATCTTTCTTTTGTCTTTATTTTGGTTGGAATAGCAGGAAATGCCATAGTGATGTGGCTGCTGGGCTTCTGCATGTGTCGGAATGCCTTCTCTGTCTACATCCTTAACCTGGCCGTGGCTGACTTTCTCTTCCTGAGCTTTCAGTTTGTATATTGCCTATATCTTATCATTTACATCTTCTACTATACTACTTCTACTACTTCCATTTTCGTCTATATCCCTTTGTTTTTTTTAGTTGTGACAAGATTTACTTATTTTTCTGGCATGAGCATTCTCAGTGCCATTAGTGTTGAACGTTGCCTGTCTGTTTTGTGGCCCATCTGGTATCGCTGTCAGCGACCAAGGCTCACTTCAGCTGTCACATGTGCCTTGCTTTGGGCTCTGTCCCCTGCTTCTGAGTCTCCTGGAGGGGGAGGCATGTGGCCTTCTGTTTAATAGTATTGACGATTTTTGGTGTCAGACATCAAATTACTTCACAGATTCCTGGTTAATTGCTTTATTTGTGGTTCTCTGTGTGTCCAGCCTCACCCTGCTGGTGAAGATATTCTGTGGCACACAGCGGATCCCTGTGACCAGGCTGTGTGTGATCATTGTACTCACAGTGCTGTTCTTCCTGATCTTTGGTCTCCCCTTCGGGTTCTCCTCTCTCCTCAATAAATTGCTTGAGAAATTTCCGATTATTGAAATTTGTGATGGTTTTGTTATAGTACTCTTATCCTGTGTTAACAGTTGTGCCAACCCCATCATTTACTTCCTTGTTGACTCCATCAGGCACCGCAGGTTCCAGCGGAAGTCTCTGAAGTTGTTTCTGCAGAGAGCCCTGCAGGACACTCCTGAGGAGGAGGAAGATAGAGAGAGAGGCTCTTCAGAAGAGCCTGTAAACACATTGGTGCAGTAACTAAGAGATACTCTGCCTAGAAAGAAGTGGTTTTGAGAGAGAATTTTTTTTATGTGTGGGATATTTTCATAACCTTGTTCAGTTTTTCACCTGACTTCAATCAGTTTTTAAAAAATCATTTTTGTGAAAGTTGACTGTCATAAAACTTTTTATGCAAACACTGACTGCAGGATTTCTGGAGCTGTCTTACACAAGGTTTCATCATATCTATTTGATAGGACTCCTTGTAAGTGCTCTCGGGGCAAGGACTGTTCCTACTGTTGGGACATCCCTCCTTCATGAGAACACATAAAAATGCAGAAAGGTGTTGCTTTTCTTTAGTCACTGAAATTATACTGGTTAAATAATTGTTATAATTTGCTAAACTTTCTTTCTTACAAACAATATTTTTGAGTGCTTCAAACATTAAATAGATATACCTTACAATGTCAGTTCTTATTAATTTCTATAAGTTTTGAAGAATTTATGGAGCTATAGCTATTTTATGTAGCTATAATTGTTCTTACACAATTTGCTAAGTTAACAAGTACATATTTTCAAGAGAAGTCTGTCTTAAACTTCTTTACACCCAGTGGTTTCCTTACCTTCATTTTTACTGTGTTTGTCTTTTTTCCCAAATTGGAAGACTCTGGTGAGGTATTGTATTGAGAGCCATGCACATTGAAATGCATGCACATCTGAAGGTAGAAAGAGAATGCTGACTCTGGTTCCCTTCACAAGGCCTTGTTTAACATTCCTTGGTCAAGTTGTTTCTATTTTCCTCTTTCTTGGCCATGATTCCTTTCTCCCTAACTGTCTAATCCCTTAAGACAAATTTCTACTGAGGTTCTTTAGATTAGGTTTCCTTGAAATCAAACTTGCTTCAAATTTATGCCATTGACAGAGTTCATATCTTTATTACTTGAAATATGCTTATTTTAGTAACATTTTTCTATGAAACGATATTTACCTTTTAAAGCTGAAGTGTGTGATAATTTCCACTGAAGCACAATTAAGCAAACACAGTTTGACCAGATCAGAAGTGAAAAGTGAAAAATTTCCTTAAGAGAGTTTGGGTAGAGGACTGAGATGCAATGAAGGCCCAAAAGGTCTCTTTACAATGCTTATTACATTTCTTGTACAATTATTTCCCTCAGAGGTCAGTACTGTCCATATTTCTGTTCTGAACTAAAATTTAGATTATAGATTGGAGACTTGTAACATGAAGATTGGTATACATGTTGTAAAATGTTTTTTACAGTTGAACAAACTAATGTATACATCATCTCATGTAAATATTCACTTCTTTTCTTGTGATTAAACTCTAATTTTAGCAAAAGATTTGTGTGCAATGCACTGTTATTTCATATAGATCTCATGCTGCTTACAAGTGTGGTAGTTTGAATTACAGTGGCCCCCATAGGGCCATATATTTTAATTCTAGGTCCCCACTTAGTAAAGCTGTTTGGAAATGATGAGGAGGTGGGACCTCATTTTTGGAAATGTGTCACTGGGGGAGTGGTGTGGGACAATTGTCTATATTCTGTCAATTATGTTTTAAATAAATGCTGATCAGCCAGTAGTCAGGCAGGAAGTGTAGACGGGACAACCAGAGAGGAAGTAGAGGTAGGTCAATGAGAACAGCAGAATTCTGGGAAGGAGGAAGCCCATTCCTCCCCAATCCTGTCCCAATCACAGAAGAAGGAAGATGTGATTGCTGAAAAAGGTACCAAGCCATGTGGCTAACATAAATAAGAATAATGGGTTAATATAAGTTATAAGAGTTAATAAGAAGCCAGAGCTAATGGACCAATCAGTTTATCATTAATATAGATCTCTGTGTAATTTCTTTGAGGTTAAAAGGCTGTGGGACCTGGTCGGAGAACAGAAACCAGGCAGGACAGAAAGCCTCTGACAACAGAGGTGCGCTTTGAGGTTTCAAAAACCTACTTTATTTCCATTTCCTCTCTTTTTTTCCTTCTTTCTTTCGTAATTTTCCTTTCTCTCTCTGTCTTAAGCTTGTGGACCAGATGAATATACTCAGCTATTTATTCAGTACTATGCCTGCCTACTTGTTGGCCTACTGCCAGGCTCTTATGATAACAGCGAAAGCCTATGGATGCCAGTGAGTGAATTGTTCTGGTTTGAATAGAATGAGTCAAGTAGGCACATATATTTGATTGATAGGCCCAAATTTATGGAATGTTTGGGAAAGGTCATGAGATAAGGGCTTGTTAGAGGAGACATGACACTTGGGGTAGACTTTTGTGATTTTAAAAACCTGTCCTTCCCAGTTTGGTCTCTCTCCTTCTCTCTACAACATTCCTGTGTTTCAGAAGTAAGCTCAGATGTAAGCTTTTGCTCCATTTCCATGCTTGCTTGACTGCCTGCTGACAAGTTCTCTGCCATGATGGTCATGGACTGAAGGATGAGTCCCCAAATTAGATGTTTGCTTTTGAAAGTTATCTTGTTCATGGTGTCTCATCACAGTAACAGAAAATTAACTAAGACAATGAATGTCACTTCATCTTGCATTTATAGTACACAATGTTATTGACCTATGCTTTTCCTTTTCTATACCTTATTCACCAAAAGATTTAGCTGTTACATCTTGTCATTCTCTATACACTGACTCTTTAATATGCAGTCTACTTGTATATGAGAGTGTGTGATATTTTCTCCTCACATTCATCTTAAAGGCATAAGACAATGTACATTAAACCGCCCATACTACAGCAAATGACCAGGACTCCTTGATCTTAGCATTTGAGTAATCATGTTCAATATGTGGTTTCCACAGATTCATGATTAATAATCCATTGTTCCTTGTCTTGTTTAAAACACTGCCTTGGATATTCTGAATAATTATTCAATAAACTTGTAAAACATACTTTTTGTGTATAATGATATTTGTCACTTAATATTAAGCTGAAATGGCTTTATTTTCAAATATGCCTCTGGTGAAGAAATTTTTTGGTCTTTATATTCATGTTATATTTTTCTTTTATATTATGAGATTATCATAATTTCCCTTCCTTTTCCTCCCTCCAAATCACCTCATACCTTCCTCCTTGCTTTGTATTACCATAGTGATCCCTTTTATCAGCAACTGTTATTATATACATCATATACATATATTCCCATAAATAATGTGCTGGTCTATATTTTATTTGCTTTCACACTTGATACTTTCATAGGTGGTTGGTGTGTTCTTCCTAGGGGAACACTATTTCTCCCATTTCCAACATTCCTTAATTGTTTGTAGTTTGTTGTTTAGGATCCAGGCCTTGTGGTTTTACCCCCATCCAGTCTGGCATACTTATTTTTGCTATCTTTGTCAGCTCATGTTTAGTCAGTCACATCAGTGAGACTGTATGGGTGTAGCTTCTGATATTACCAAGAGACACTATCTCACAACAAACTTCTAGGTCCTGTTGCTTTTAATAACTTTCTGTCACCCCTCACCTGTATTTCAATGATACCAAAGCCTTAGGTACATGAGTTGCATTATATATGTATTTACTAGGACTAGCAGCCTCCACAACTATATTTTGATTACTTGTGGTTTTCTGTATTGGTCTCTGTCTCTTGCAAAAAGGATGGCTAAGAGCAAAACATTGATGACAACTTATGTTGGAGAGGATTCGGATTAAGGGGAACACTCCTCAATTGTTGTGGGAGTGCAAACTTGTACAGCCACTTTGGAAATCAGTATAGTGGTTTTCTATAAAATTAGGAATCAATCTACCTCAAGACCCATTAATATCATTCTTGGGCATACACGCAAATGATGCACATTCATATCACAAAGACATTTGCTCAATGAAGTTCATAGTAGCATTATTCTTAAGTACCAGAAACTGGAAACAGCCTAGATGCCCCTCAACTAAAGAATGGATAAAGAAAATGTGATACATTTTCAAAGTGGACTATTATTCTGCAGTAAAAATAAATGACATCATGAGATTTTCATGGAACTAAAAAATACCATCCTGATTGAGTTAACCCAAACCAAGAAACACAAAAATGGTATTTACTCACTCATAAATGGATATTACACATAAAGAAAAAATAATTAGGTTACAATCCACAAACCTTAAGAGTTGGATAAAAAGGAGGACACAAAGAGATACTTGCATGGATTCCCTTAGGAAAAAGAAATAGATAAGATCTCCTGAGTAAATTGGGAAACCTGGTGCTAGTGAAATATTCAGTAATCCACAAGGATGACCCCAGCAATGATTTAAAGCAATAGTAGAGAGGGCACCTGAACTGGCCTTTCCCAGTAATGAGATTAATAACTACCCTAATTGTCATCACAGAACCTTGATCCAGTAGCTGATGGAAGTATTGCAGAGATCCTCATCTAAACAGTGGGTCAACCTCCCAAAGTTCTGTTGAAGAGAAAGAGAAGGTATTATAGGAACACTGGGGTTAAAATCATAATGAGGAAACCCAAAGAGACAGCTGATCCAAGCTTGTGGGAGCTCAATGACCCTGGACTGACAACTGTGGAAACTGCATAGAAACAAACTAGGTTCTATGGATGTAGATCACAGTTCTGTCACTTATGCAGTCTATGGTGCCGCTGGCAATGGCACCAGAATTTAATCCCTAGTGCAAGGATTTACTTTTTGGAACCCATTGTCTTTGGAGGAATAACTTCCTTGGTCTCAGTACAGGGAGGAGGGTCTTGGACCTGCCTCTACTTGATATGCCTGACAGTGTTTCATCCTTATGAAAAAGCTTACCATTTCTGAGGAATTGATCAATAAGATAATGTGGGTAGGGTAACAGGAATAGGGGAGGGAGGAGGAACTGTGATTGGTTTGTAAAGCTATTCTCTTTGGATATATACCTTTCATAGCCTAGATAGTGTTGCGAGGGCCATGGAACTTCCACAAAGCAATATGCCTTACCTCTGAGGATTGGATGGGAGTAGGATGGGAGGGTGTGTATAAGGAATGGAAGGAGGAAAGGGAGTGGGAATTTGGACTGATAAAATCAAATTAAAAAATAGGGAAACAAAGAGGAAAGAAAGAAAAGAAAGAAGAAAGAAGGAAGGAAAGAAGAAAAAAGAAAATATTAACAAGAAATTCATATTGAGAAACAATACGAAGTGACTACTTAGTAAATGTTGTAAGTGTACCTGTTGTATGATCTTTCCCTCTCAGAACTGTGTGAACTTTGTAATGACTTTAGTTGTGGTATTAAACTTTCCTGACTTTTGGTAAAGGGACATGAAAGAAAATGTGGGTATATGTTTTATAAGATATAAAACTTTAAATGGGTAAGACTTATGTAAAATCTTATCCGTACTTGAAAGTAACAGCACTTAAGAAAAAATCTGCTTCCAAGTGTAAAGATGAAAAGTTCCTACAGTAACTTGGCAAGAATTTTAGGAAATGATCTTTTAGAGTTTTGATACTGAAGAATTGCCAAATTTTTACACATGAGTCAACTTTTAGTTACAAATTTCATCAGTGTTTTTTAAATCATTTACTTCACTTATTCAATTAACATGTATTGATCGCAATGTAGTACAATGTCTGATAATGATCAAGAAGACTACTCTTAGTGAGAACCTATGCAAATGAAGTCTTTTACTTTAATAAGACAAAATTTGCACTAAATTAAAAGAAACTTGTTACAAATGGGATGGTAATTCTATATCTATTAAGTGCTGTGACCTAAGGCATTGTAGACTTCTGCAGATGAGATTGGTCAGCACTGGGGACAGTTCTAGACCTAAGGGAGGGTGAAGCTCGTACAGGGATGTGGTGAAATCCTGATAAGGTCACTCAAGGAACACTAGAGTCACATTTGATAGATAGGCCCTGTCATGTTTAACGCCAACAGAATGTGTGTTATTTTAACTATTATGAGATCAGGAACCAAGGAGGAGAGAACTTTTAAAAAATCCTCCATTTGATAAGGGCTTTTTCCCTCAAATAATATCTGTCTACCCAAAGTAGAGACTTTATCATTGATCCAGTGCTTCTGCACTTCTCTATGGTTCTCTGCAGGAGACCAGTTTTATATTCATCCTCCTTAGGAGTATCCTAAGAAGGCCTCTGGAGAATAAACTAGAAGGTCTGTCACTGATGAGGTCATGACATATAGTTTTAAGCTGAGGCAGAAATAACACTATGTTCTCATTTCCACAATCACAGATATCTACAGCTAATTTCCTATTTTTTTCAACTTCTCTCCATTCCTACAGTTCCAGTAATAGTAGTTCTTCTCTAATAAAATATTCCACATGTTTCTCTCAGAACTCCATTGATTTTGGTTAAGAAAAAAGTCTGTATAGAAGAAACCTCAGTTACCATTTTACTTCTTGTCTTCTGTTTCTGGGAATGTAAAAACCTACTAAGGATGTGATGAAATACAGTTGTGAATAAAAAGATAATCAATAAAAATAAGAGCACTACAAGAGTTTGGAAATTTGGCTTCACTGGCATTATTTCTAAAACCAGTTCCAACAAAACCAGGTATGGGCAGATTAACTGTGGATAGTCACATGTGTGTCTGGAGGAAAGGGAACAGTTTGTGTAATCTTTCTAGCTGGAGATGAAGATCAGCCATAGCCTTCACAGATGTCACAGATAAGGAGATAGGGGAGAGCAAGAGATAAAAAACAAACCATGCAATGAGCACATTGGGTGCACTGTCACTGAACTAAGAGTTCAGAGAACATCACATGGGCATCAGTTTCTTACTAAGAAATCCTTTTGTTTAACCACAGATAAGACAAGGGATACACTGGTGCCTGGGGACATCAGATAAGATAACTTCTTCTGTAGGTCTGTCCTCATTAGAAGACAAAAGTTCATTTATGGTGAGGTAGTAACCTCCTGCTTAGAGGTAGCTCTGAGCTGCTCTGGTGAAGCAAGATTCTTCTAACTGAAGAAATCCCTCCTTGAGGAAGGAGGTAGGCTCCAAATTAACATATCTTACATCCTTCATGTCCTGCAGAGAGCACCAAGACTACAGATTTCATGAGTTTTCATCCATGCTACAGTGGTCTTTTAAAGTCACAGCTATCCCCAAGTCATTCATGCTCCTGTAAGTAAACCCTCAACCACACTCGACTATTACTAATCCCTCACTCTGAGTCCTGTAAGACACTCCAGTAAACTTATTGATTCACCAAACTGAACTTTGCTTCTCATGGGTTTCTTGGGTAATGTTTATTCATATCTCCTCTGAGAAGTCACATAGTCACTTGGGTCCATATATAGCCAAAGGAATCAAAGCAGAGTTTGAGAGGTGGATGCATGGGCCCTGCTTTGATCATTATGTTACTAAATGCATCTGGCACTCTGAAATGTATGTAACCTTCTAGTCTCCAAATTCTCATGACATAAATATAAGTTAAATATTCCTCTCTAGTTACTCTGTAAAATATTAGAACACAATGAAGCAAAAACTAATCCACCACATTTACCACTCAGTGTATGCTGAAGTACATTTGTACTATGATGAACTGCAATTATTTTAGAGAATGAATGCTCTAGCCTACCATTTGTAGGAGTCACAGAGATTTTTGTGTTCACAGATAAACACCAGCAAAATCAGGAATGGTAAACATGCAGGGTTTTCTTTTTCAAGAGAGAAAAGACTAACGTGTTATCCACACTGAAGACCAGAAGAGAATGTGTTTAGTACCCTGGTGACTTTTGTCCTGTCTTTAGAACAGAGTCCACACCAGATCCTCCAGTACAGTCTTACCATGAGCTTGATTTTTCAGTCAGTAAATCATCAGAACCCATCTGTATTAAAGATGTCACATATTGTATAAAAATACTTATGATATAGTTACATCTTAAGTTTTATTGTGAAAATAGGATTGAGTATATTATCACTTAGAAACTTCTCCAAATTGTTCCATGTTAAATAGGCCTAAAATAAACTACCCAGTATCAGACTATTACAATTTGAACTAACACAGGCTACTGAGTCATGTAAAATTGAATTTTCCTGCCTCCCCATGATTGACGGTCAGCTGGTCATGGTGTGTACAGAGTCCTACCACAACCCCAACCAGTGGATTTGCTTTACTATTATTTTCTTAAAGATTTTGCAAGTGTTTTTTTCAAAGATATTGGTCTGTAGCTCTTCATGTAATTCATGTCTGTTCCCCCTTCAGTGTTAAGTGGAACCCACCAGAGATCTGTGAGGTTCTGAAATTTTCTCGGACTAAGACTTTTAATTGTAGAGTCAATAACATTGCTTTCTATTTGTTTGTTTGTTTGCTTGCTTTAAGATTTCATATATGAATCTCTCTCACACTTTCTCTCTCTCTCTCTCTCTCTCTCTCTCTCTCTCTCTCTGTGTGTGTGTGTGTGTGTGTGTGTGTGTGTGTGTGTGTGTGTGTGTGTGTTTCCCTGTGAGTCTGTATGTATGTCTGGATGGGGTAGAGTTCCTGGTGCTCACAGAAGACCAAAGAATGGTTTCCTTTTGGAACCATAGTTACAGGTGGCAGTAAACTGCATGGTATTGATGCCTGAACTAACAATAGTCCTTTTCAAGAGTAGTGTGTGCTTTAAACTGCTCAGTCACATCTCCAGTCTCATCACCAACTTATGACATCATGAATGTTTTTTGTGAGGGGTAGTATGTATGATCAGATACCTGTCCATTTCGATGTGTCTACCTACCTTTTATCATCTATATACTCATAAAAATCTATAATACTCATTTCCATTTCAGTAGTATCAACCCTGAAGCTTTTCTCATCAATGATAATACATATTTGAGTCTTATATTTCTTTCTCTGAATTAGTCTAGATGATAGTTTTTCAGTTCAGTTTTTCTTTTTAATCTGGAGTTAGATAAACTACTGTTAGGTCACAAGGTCAATATTTCCTTTTTTAAGATAAAATTCTTTGTTTTGTTCATTATTGATTTGGTTGAGTCTTTACTTCATTTATATCTTCTCTGATATTTATGACTTATTCCTTTATACTAATTTTTATTTTTCTTTCATTCTTATTTTCTAGCTCCTTGATATGTCCAGATAATTTGTCAATATTTTCTTTTTTAAGATAAAATTCTTTGTTTTGTTCATTATTGATTTGTTTGAGTGACTGTGTGACTACTTTGCCCAAGGAAACATTCAATCACCATAGATGTGAAAACAAGGTTTTTTATGATAAAATCAGATTTACACAAGACCTATCCACAAATACAGCCCCACAGAAAGTACTACAAGGAAGAATTCAACTCAGTGACCTCAGTTACATCCGCAAAAGCAAAGCAGTACATAATCCCCCAATAGCAAAGCTCATAGAAGAGAAACACACACCTACTATCACCACCGTCAAAACCAAAAAATAATAAAAGTTAACCATCACTGATCAATAACAATTAGTAATACCAGTGAGGTTAATTCCCCCAATAAATAGATGAAAGCTAACAAAAATGGATATGAAAACAGGATCCTTCCATCTGCTTCTTACAAGAAATTCACCTCAACTTCAAAGACAGATATTACATCAGAGTAAAGGGTTAGGAAAATATTTTCCAAACAAATGAAGCTATGGAGCAAACTGGTGTAGCTATCATAATATATAACAAAATGAATTTCAAACTAAAATTAATCAAAAGAGATGGAGATGGACATTTCATATTCATCAGAGTAAAAATCCATCATTGTGGAAGGTCCTTCTGTCTGTGTGTTGCTTTTCTTTAATAATAAATAAAGAAACTGCCTTGACCTGTTGATAGGGCAGAACTTAAGTAGACAGGGAAATGGAACTGAATGCTGGGAGAAGGAAGGCAGAGTCAGAGAGACACCTTGAACCCACCACTGGAGACATATGCTAAGAATTTTACCCAGTAAGCCACTGCCATGTAGGGATATAAAGATTAATAAAAATTGGTTAAATTAAAATAAGAGTTAGACAATAAGAAGCTAGAGCTAATGGGCCAAGCAGTGATTTAATTAATACAATTTCAGTGTGGTTATTTCTGGGCTAAGATAGCCCAGCTGCTGGGACAAACAAGCAGCCTCCTGGTGTAGGAGGTTAATCTGTCCATGTGTTGCTTTCATTGGTTGAAAAAAAGAAACTGTCAAACTGCCTTGGCCTTTTAATAGGGCAGAACTTAGATAAGTGGGGAAGACAGAACTAAATGCTGGGAAGAAGGGCAGAGTGGCAGACACCATGAAGCTCCTACCTGAGACTGATTCTGGTTAGAATCTTTCCTGGTAATCCACAACTTTGTGGTAATACACATTCTGCAGGACACAGAAAAAAAAGTGACTGAACTGTCTTTGAAATTTCCAGCTTCATGGAAAAGTCTGCTGGAGACTATGGGCCTGTAGGCTGAAGATGGATGCCCTATCAGTACAAAAAAAACTTTGGGTGACTGTTCATGCAGGAAGATGTCTCTCTCAATTCTAGAGTTTTGGAAGTTGCTTACAATGTATTTTCTGTTTATTTAGGTAATATTATATCCTTCTGGAATCTTTGATGGAGTTGGAGAATAGAGAGATAGTTATAGTTTTCCTTAGTTATGATTAAGGATAAAATAGATATAAATATCATAACTGTAGTTTTTACTTGATACCTGTTTTATTATATGTGATTTTACTATGTTAAAGTTAAAGCCTTCCTTTCCTTTTTAAACACAAAAGGCAGAATAGTGTAAGAGATCCTTCTGTTTATGTGCTGTTTCATTGGTTAATCAATAAAGAAACTGCTTGGCCTCATAGGGCAGAACTAAGGTAGGTAGATTAGACAGACCTGAATGCTGGGAAGAAAGGCAGAGCAGCAGATCCCATGGATCTCCTGCCTGAGATGGATACTGGTTAGAATCTTGCTGGTAAGCCACAGTCATGTGGCTATACACTAATTAATAGAAATGGATTAAATTAAGATGTAAGCATTAGCCAATAAGATGTTAGAGCGAATGGTCAAGCAGTGTTTTAATGAATGCAGTTTCTGTGTGATTATTTTGGATGTAAGTTAGCTGGGCAGCCAGGATGACAAGCAGCCCACTCCTCCTGTTACAGGCACCCACATTTGTAAAAGAAACATTACTAAAGCTTAAATAAAATATCAAACCACATGCACTAAGAGTGGGAATCTTCAACACCCCACACCCACAAATGTACAGGTCTGCCAGACAGAAATTTTGCAAAGAAACCAAGGAAAGAACAAATGTTTCAACTCAAATTGACTTAATAGATATCTACAGAACATTTTACCCAAACATAAAAAAATACCTTCTCAGGACTTCATGGAGGAATCTTCTCTAAAATTTACAACATACTCAGTCATAAAGCAAATCTCAACAGACACAATAAAACACCTTGAATCTTATCAGACCACCATGGGCTAAAATTAGAGTTCAAAAACAACACAAGTTTAAAAGAGCCTACAAAATCATGGAACTGAACAATTCTCATCTGAACTATCTCTGGGTCAAGAAAGAAATAAAAAGAGAAATTAAAGAGCTCCAAGAATTCAATGAAAATGAAGGCATAACATACCCAATGATATAGGACACTATGAAGGCAATGTTAGGAGAAAAGTTCATAACACTAAGAGCCTACATAAAGAATTTGAGAAATCTCACACTAGCTAATTCACAGCACACCAAAAAGCTCTAGAACAAAAAGCAGGAAATTCTCCCAGGAGGAGTAAACAGGAGGAAACAATCAAACTCTGGGCAGGAATCAATAAAATTGAAGCAAAAAGAACAATACAAGGAACGAGTAAAACAAAGGCGTAGTTTTTTGAGAAAATCAACAATATAGGCAAACCCTTATATAAACTACCTAAAAGACACAGAGAGAATTTTCAAATTAACAAAACTAGAAGCAAAAAGGGAGACATAACAACAGACTCTGAGGAAATACAAAGAATCATTATCCTTCAAAAATCTGTACTCTACAAAACTCGAAAATCTAAAGAAAAGGACAACTTTTTTGATAGGTTTCATATACTGAAATTAAATTAAGACTGGGTAACAATTTAAACAGACATTAACACTTTAGGAAAAAGAACAGTCATTACAAATCTGCCAACCAAAACAAGGCCAGACCCAGAACGTTATACCTCAAAATTCTATGAGAAATTCAAAGAGACCTAATACTAATGCTCCTCAAATTGTTTCAAACAACAGAAACAGAAGGAGCATTGTCAAATTCTTTTTATGAGGCCACACTTACTATAATACTCAAATCAAACAAAGATGCAACAAAGAAAGAGAATTACAGATCCATCTGCCTCATGAGCACTGATTCAAAAATATTCAATAAAATACTGGCAAACTGAATCCAAAATACATTTAAAAATTATCCACCAGGACCAAGTAGGCCTCATCCCAGTGATGCAGGAAAGGTTTAACATATGGAAATCTCTCAATGTAACCACCATATAAACAAACTGAAAAAAACCCAAATGATCATCTCATTAGTTGCTGAAAACGCCTTTGACAAAATCCACACCCCTTCATTATAAAGGTCCTGGAAACCACAAGGATACAAGGAACATACCTAAACATAATAAAGGCTACATAAAACAAACTGACAGCCAACATCAAATTAAACAAGGAGAAACTCAATGCAACTCCACTGAAATAAAGGACAAGGTAAATCTGTTCACTCTCCATTTCTATTCAATATAATATTCAAGGTTTAAACTAGAGCAAAGACAACAAAAGGAGATCAAGGGGATAAAAATTGGAAAGGAAGAAGTCCAAATTTTACTATTTTCAGATGATATAATACAATACATAAGTGACCCAAAAATTCTACCAGGGAACTCCTACAGCTGATAAACAGCTTCAGTAATGTGGAGGGATACAATATTAACTCAAAAAACAAGTATCCCTCTTATATGCAAATGATATATGGACTGAGAAAGAAATCATAGAAATAACCTCCTTTACAATAGCCAAAAATAATACAAGATATCTAGGAGTAATTCTAGGTAAACAAGTGAAATAACTATATAACAAGAATTTTAAGTCTTTCATAGAAGAAACTGAGGAAGATATCAGAAAATAGAAACATCTCCCATGCTCATGAATTGGTAGGATTAACATAGTAAAAATGTCACTATTACTAAACGCAATATGCATATTCAATGCAATCCCAATCAAAATCCCAAAGCAATTCTTTATAGACCTCAAAAGAACAATATCCAACTTCACATGGAAAAACATAATACCCAGGACAACTAAAACAATAATGTACAATAAAAGAACTTCTGGAGGTATCACCATTCCTGACGTCAAATTCTATCATATTAAAAACTAATTATTGCCATTATAACAGAGACAAGGATAAATGGACTCAAGTTGAAAACCCTGACATAAATTCACACATGTATGAACACTTGATTTTTTTGACAAAAAAAAGTCAAAAATATACACTGGAAAAAAAGAAAGCATCTTCAGCAAAGGGTGCTGGCATAACTGGATAGCAGCATGTAAAAGAATATAAACAGTTCTATATATATTGCCTTGCACAAAACTCAATTTCAAGTGGTTCAGAGATCTTCACCTCAATGCAGTTACACTGAAAATAATAGAAAAGAAAGTATGAAGTAGCCTTGAATGAATTGACACTGGGGCCATAAGATCTTCCCAGCTCGGCTGCCTTGTGCACTGGGCCTGGTCTGTGGGCACAAACCGACAGAAGGCAGGTCCTGTGTTTTTATAGCCTGCCTGAGGACAAGTGGGCCCTGGGTCAGCTCAGCGACATTCCTGGCCAGCAAGGGGCACTGATCTTCTAGCAGACATTCATTGGAGGAGGAGATTTCCCCAGCTCAGCTGCCTTGCGCACTGTGCCTGGGCTGTGAGCGCAACCCTGCAGGAGGAAGTGCCTGTGTTTCAATAGCCTGCCTGAGGAAAGGTAGGACTTCTGTCAGTGAAGTCCCTGCCCAACAAGAGAACCTGACCTGGTATCAGAAGATCCAATAGAGAGCATTTGAAGGAAGAGATGGGCAGACGCAAAGGCAATAACTCCTCCAACAATCTGAAAAACAACATGAAAACACCAGATCCCAACGACGCAACAATAGAAGGACTTAAACACCTTAATCCAGAAGAAGTGGAAAAAATGCCATTATGAAAGCAATAGAGTCCCTTAAACAGGATATGATTAACTCCCTTGAAGAATTGGATGAGAAGTACAATGAAAAGTTTGAAGAAATGAGTAAATAAATGGAAGAGAATTATAACAAAAAGTTTGAAGAGATGAGTAAATCCGTGAATGATACACTGGGAAACAAAGAAAAAACAATCAAACAGGTAATAGAAACAGTTCAAGAATTGAAAACTTAAATGTTGGCAATGAAGAAAACACAAATGAGGGCCAGCTGGATATGGAAAATCTAGGTAAATGAACAGAGACTACAGAATCAAGCATAACCAATAGAATACAAGAGATGGAAGAACGAATCTCAGATGCTGAAGATACCATAGAGAAAATAAATGCTCTGATCAAAGAAAGCAGCAAATCCAACAAATTCTCAACACAAAACATTCAAGAAATCTGGGACACAATAAAAAAACCAAATCTAAGAATAATAGGGATGTAAGAAGGAGAAGAATTGCAGATCAAAGGCCCAGAAAATATATTCAACAAAATTATAGAAGAAAACTTTCCCAACCTAAAGAACGATATTCCCATGAAGGTTCAAGAAGCATACAGAACACCAAATAGACTTGATCAAAAAAAAATCCCCTCGCCATATAATAATCAAAACACAAAACATGCAGATTAAAGAATGAATATTAAGAGCTGCAAAGGAAAAAGGTCAAGAAACTTATAAAGGTAAACCTATCAGACTTACAACGGACTTCTCAATGGAAACCATGAAAGCCAGAAGATCCAGGATAGAGGTACTGCAGAAACTAAGAGACCATGGATGCAAACCCAGACTACTATACCCAGTCAAGCTATCATTCACTGTCAATGGAGAAAACAAAATATTCCAGGATAAAAACAAATTTAAACAATACATAGCCACAAATCCAGCCTTACAAAAAGTAATAGAAGGAAAATCGCAACCCAAGGAATCCAACATTCCCAACACTGCCTATAATAACTCAGACATCTAGCAACCCTTCACAAACAGAACTCAAAGAAGGGAAACACACAAACTCTACTAAACAAAAAAAATAAAATAAAAATAAAATAATAACCGGAGTCAACAACCACTGGTCATTAAAATCACTTAATATTAATGGACTCAACTCACCTATAAAAAGGCACAGACTGAGATTGGATACGAAAACAGGATCCATCATTCTGCTGTTTACAAGAAACACACCTCAAACACAAAGATAGACATCTACTCAGAGTAAAGGGTTGGGAAAAGGCTTTTAGAGCAAACGGACCTAAGAAACAAGTAGGTGCGGCCATTCTAATTTCCAACAAATTTGACTTTAAACTAAAATCAATCAGAAGAGATGGAGATGGACATTTCATACTCATAACAGGAACAATTCATCAGGAGGAAGTCTCAATCCTGAATATCTATGCCCCTAATATAAAAGCACTCACTAATATAAAAGAAAAACTTTTAGAACTAAGGTAGTCATCAAACCACACACACTAATAGTAGGAGACTTCAACACACCTCTCTCACCAATGGACTGGTCAATCAAACAGAAACTCAACAGAGAAATAAGAGAATTACTGGAGGTAATGAATCAAATGGACTCAAAAGATATCCACAGAACATTCCACCCAAATAGGAAAGAATATACCTTCTTCTCTGTAGCTCATGGAACCTTCTCGAAAATTGACCACATACTCGGTAACAAAGCAAACTTCCACAGATACAAAAAAATATTAGTAACCACCTGTGTCTTATCTGACCACCATGGAATAAATTTAAAATTCAATAACAATTGTAACAGCAGAAAGCCTACAAACTCATGGAAGACGAACAGTCAACTACTGAATCACCCCTGGGTCAAGGAAGAAATAAAGAAAGAAATTAAAGTCTTCCTTGAATTTAATGAAAATAAAGACACAACATACTCAGATCTATGGGACACAATGAAAGCAGTGCTAAGAGGAAAGTTCATTGCACTAAGTGCCCAATTAAAGAAAACGGAGAAAGCACACATTGGAGACTTAACAGCACACATGAAAGCTCTAAAAAAGAAGCAGACTCACCAAGGAGGAGTAAAAAACTGGAAATAATCAAACTGAGGGCTGAGATCAACAAAATAGAAACACAGAGAACAATCCAAAGAATCAATGAAAGAAAATTTGGTTCTTGGAGAAAATCAACAAGATTGACAAACCCCTAGTCAAATTAATCAAAACTCAGAGAGAGAACATTCAAATTAATAAGATCAGAAATGAAAAGGGTGACATAACAACAGACACAGAGGAAATACAGAGAATCATTAGATCTTACTACAACAGTTTGTATGCAACAAAGTTGTAAAATGTACAAGAAATGGTTTGGTTTTTAGATAAACACCATTTACCAAAGTTAAATCAAGACCAGGTGAACAATCTAAATAGACCTGTTAGTCGCAAAGAATTAGAAGCTGTTATCAAAAACATCCCGACCAAAAAAAGCCCAGGGACAGATGGTTTCAATGCAGAATTCTACCAGAAATTCCAAGAAGAGCTGATACCTATACTCCTTAAGGTATTTCACAATATAGAAACAGAACAGTCATTGTAAAACTCTTTTTATGAAGCTAAAGTTACGCTGATACCAAAACCACATAAAGACACAACCAAGAAAGAGAATTACAGGCCAATCTCACTCATGAACTTCGACACAAAAATTCTCAACAAAATCCTGGCAAACCGATTCCAAGAACACATTAGAAAAATTATCCACTATGATCAAGTAGGCTTCATTCCAGAGATGCAGGACTGGTTCAACATAGGCAAATGTATCAATGTAATCCATCATATAAATAAATTGAAAGAAAAAAAAATGTGATCATCTCATTAGATGCTGAAAAAGCATTTGGCGAAATCCAACATCCCTATATGATAAAGGTGTTAGAGAGATTGGGGAATACAAGAACCATACCTAAATATTAAAAAAGCTATTTACAGCAAGCCGACGGCTAACATCAAACTTAATGGAGAGAAACTCAAAGCCATTCCATTGAAATCAGGAACAAGACAAGGCTGTCCACTCTTTCCATACCTCTTCAATATAGTGCTAGAAGTTCTAGCTATAGCAATAAGACAACATAAGGGGATCAAGGGGATTCGAATTGGAAAGGAAGAAGTTAAACTCTCATTATTTGCAGACGATAAGATAGTATACATGAGCGACCCCAAAAACTCTACCAGAGAACTCCTACAGCTGATAAACACCTTTAGTAATGTGCCAGGATACAAGATCAATTCCAAAAAATCAGTTGCCCTCCTATAAGAAAGGATAAAGAAGCAGGGAGGGAAATCAGAGAAACTTCACATTTCACGATAGCCACAAAGAGCATAAAATGTCTTGGGATAACTCTGACCAAGAAAGTGAAAGATCTATTTGACAAGAACTTTAAGTCTTTGAAGAAAGAAATTGAGGAGGATACCAGAAAATGGAAAGATCTCCCTTGCTCTTGGATTGGGAGGATCAACATAGTAAAAATGGCAATTCTAACAAGAGCAATCTATAGATTCAATGCAATCCCCATCAAAATCCCATCAAACTTCTTCACAGACCTTCAGAGAATAATAACTAATTTTATATTGAAAAACAAATAACCCAAAATAGCCAAAACAATCTTATATAATAACAGAACTTCTAGAAGTATAACCATCCCTGACTTCAAACTCTACTACACAGCTACAGTATTGAAAACAGCTTGGTACTGGCATAAGAAGAGAGAAGTCGACCTATGGAATCGAATAGAAGACCCAGATATTACCCACAAACCTATGAACACTTGATTTTCGACAAGGGGGCTGAAGATACATAATAGAAGAAGGAACACATCTTTAACAAATGGTGCTGGCATAACTTGATGTCAACCTGTAGAAGAATGGAAGTAGATCCATATCTATCACCATGCACAAAAATCAAGTCCAAATGGATTAAAGACATCAACATTAACCTGACCACTTTAAACCAGATAGAAGAGAAAGTGGGAAGTAGTCTACAAAACATAGGCACAGGATACCAGTTCCTAGGTAGAACTCCAGTAGCACAGAAAATAAGAGAATCAATGAATAAATGGGACCTCCTGAAACTGAGAAGCTTCTGTAAAGCAACAGACACTGTCAGTAAGACAAAAAGGCTACCTTCTGACTGGGAGAAGATCTTCATCAACCCCTCATCTGACAAAGGTCTGATCTCCAAAATATGCAAAGAACTCAAGAAACTAGACACGAAAACTCTAATTAACCCAATTAAAAAATGGGGTACTGTACTGAACAGAGAATTCACAACAGAAGAACTTTGAATGGCCAAAAGACACTTAAGGTCATGCTCAACATCCTTAGCGATCAGGGAAATGCAAATCAAAAACAACAATGAGATACCATTTTACAGTAGCCAGATTAACTAAACTCAAAAACACCAATGATAGCCTATGCTGGAGAGGATGTGGAGAGAGGGGAACTCTCATCCATTGTTGGTGGGAATGCAAACTTGTTCAGCCACTGTGGAAATCAGTGTTGTGTTATCTCAGGAGACTTGTAGTCAACCTCCCTCAAGACTCAGCAATTCCACTTTTGGGAATATACCCAAGAGATACCCTATCATACCACAAAAGCATTTGTTCAACTTTGTTCATAGCAGCACTATTTGTAATAGCCAGACCTGGAAACCACCTAGGTGCCCCTCAATAGAAGAATGGTTAAAGACGGTGTGGACCATATCATTAGAGTTTTACTCAGCGGTAAAAAAACAATGACATCTTGAATTTTGCATGCAAATGGATGGACATAGAAAACGCTTTACTGAGTGAGGTAAGTCAGACCCAAAAAGACGAATATGGTATGTATTCACTCATAAGTGGATTCTAGCCATAATTAAAGGTCTTTGAGCCTATTATTCGTTATCCTAGAGAAGCTAAATAAGAAGGTGAACCTAAAGAAAATCATGTAAATATCCTCCTGGAGATTGGAAATAGACAAGGGTCCCAGGTAACCTCGGGTGCATGGCGGGGGGGAGGGGGTGGGAGGGATGTTGGAAGGGGAGAGGGTTAGAGAGAAGGGAGTAAGGGAGGAATGGGGAAAGCTCGGGGGACTGGAATGGGGTGAGGGAGGAAGAATGGATATGGGATCAAGGAAAAATATATCTCAAATAAGGGAGTCATTTTAGGGTTTACAAGAGACTTGATTATAAATGTGATCCCAGGTTCAAGGAGAGACCCCCAGATTGTTCTCTGTACAGAGGAGTGGGTGCCTGAACCGGCCATGGCCTATAACCATACTGATGAATATTTTGCTTATCACCATAGAACCTTCATCTGGAGATGGATGGAGATAGAGACAGAGACCCACATTGGAACACTAGACTTAACTTCCTAGGCCCAAACGAGAAGCAGAAGGAAAGAGAACGTGAGCAAAGAAGGCAAGACCAGAGGGAACCTTCATCCGGTGATGGATGGCGATACAGACGGAGACCCACATTGGAGCACCAGACTGAGCCCCCCAAGGTCCAAATGAGGAGCAGAAGGAGGAAGAACATGAAAAGGAAAATCAGGACGGTGAGTGGTGCGATCACCCACTGATACAAATGGACTGTTGTAATGAGAGTTCACCAAGGCCAGTTGGAGTGGGAATGAACGAGCACTTGATCCAACGAGATTCTCTGAATGTGGCCGGATTCTCTGAATGTGACTGGCCCAGAGTCTTTCTGAAATGCCATTGACAATGACACTGGGACTTGTTTCCTCTGCACATACTGGATTTTGGGGATCCAGTCTGTTTGGATACTTACCTTCCTGGACCTGGAGGGAGGGGGGAGAAACTTGAACTTCCCACAGGGCAGGAAACCCTGACTGCTCTTTAGGGATGGAGAGGAAGGAGGAGGGGTAGTGGAGGTAGTGAGAGGGTGTTGGGAGGAGGGACTGAAATGGAAATTTCTATAATTTAATAAACTTTAAAAAAAAATCTCCAGACCAAAAAAAGCCCTGGACCAGAAGGTTTCAATGCAGAATTTTACCAGAACTTCCAAGAAGTGCTAATACCTATACTCCTTAATGTATTTCACAATATAGAATCAGAAGAGTTATTGCCAAATTCTTTTTATGAAGCTACAGTTACGCTGATACCGAAACCACATAAAGACACAACCAAGGAAGAGAATTACAGGCCAATCTCACTCATGGAATGCAAAAATTCTCAAAAAAACCTGCAAACCAAATCCAAGAACACATTAGAAAAATTATCCATTATGATCAAGTAGACTTCATCCCAGCAATGCTGGGCTGGTTCAACATACGCAAATCTATCAATGTAATCCATCATATAAACAAACTGAAAGGAAAAAAACCATATGATCATCTCATTAGATGCTGAAAAAACATTTTACAAAATTCAACAGCCCTTTATGATAAAGGTGTTGAAGAGATTGGGGATACAAGGGTCATACCTAAATATAATAAAAGCTATTTACAGTAAACCGACAGCTAACATCAAACTTAATGGAGAGAAACTCAAAGCCATTCCATTGAAATCAGGAACACAAGAGGGCTGTCCATTCTCTCTATATACCTCTTTAATATAGTGCTTGAAGTTCTAGCAATAGCAATACGAGAACATAAGGGGATCAAGGGGATTCAAACTGGAAAGGAAGAAGTTAAACTCTCGTTATTTGCAGATGATATGATAGTGTACATGAGCGACCCCAAAAACTCTACCAAAGAACTCCTGCGGCTGACAAACACCTTTAGTAATGAGGCAGGGTACAAGATCAGCTCCAAAACATCAGTTGCCCTCCTATACACAAAGAATAAAGAAGGAGGGAGGGAAATCAGAGAATCTTCACCTTTCACGATAGCCACAAATAGAATAATATATCTTGGGGTAACTCTAACCAAGGAGGTGAAAGACCTATTTGACAAGAACTTTAAGTCTTTGAAGGAAGAAATTGAAGTGGATACAAGAAAATGGAAAGATCTCCCCTGCTCTTGGATTGGGAGGATTAACATAGTAAAAATGGCAATTCTACCAAAAGCAATCTATAGATTCAATGCAATCCCCATCAAAATCCCATCAAAATTCTTCACAGACCTTGAGAGAACAATAATCAAGATTATATGGCAAAACAAAAAACCCAGGATAGCATAAACAATCTTATTTAATAAAGGAACTTCTGGAGGTATAACCATCCCTGACTTCAAACTCTATTACAGAGCTACAGTATTGAAAATAGCTTGGCATTGGCATAAGAACAGAGAAGTCGACCTATGGAATCGAATAGAAGACCCAGATATTAACCCACAAACCTATGAACACTTGATTTTTGACAAGGGAGCTAAAGGTATGCAATGGAAGAAGGAAAGCATCTTTAACAAATGGTGCTGGCATAACTGGATGTCAACCTGTAGAAGAATGAAAGTAGATCCATATCTATCACCATGCACAAAAATCAACTCAATATGGATTAAAGACCTCAACATTAACCTGACCACTTTGAACCTGATAGAAGAGAAAGTGGGAAGTAGTCTACAAGACATAGGCACATGAGACTACTTCCTTGGTAGAACCACAGTAGCACAGACAATAAGAGAATCAATGAATAAATGGGACCTCCTGAAACTGAGAAGCTTCTGTAAAGCAAAGGACACTGTCAGTAAGACAAAAAGGCTACCTTTGGACTGGGAGAAGATCTTCACCAACCCCTCATCAGACAAAGGTCTGATCTCCAAAATATACAAAGAACTCAAGAAACTAGACACTAAAACTCTAATAAAACCAATAAAAAAAATGGGGTACTGATGTGAACAGAGAATTCAAAACAGAAGAACTTTGAATGGCCAGAAGACACTTAAGGTCATGCTCAACATCCTTAGCGATCAGGGAAATGCAAATCAAAACAACTATGAGATACCATTTTACAGCGGTCAGATTAACTAAACTCAAAAACACCAATGATAATCTATGCTGGAGAGGATGTGGAGTGAGAGGAACACTCATCCATTTTTGGTGGGAATGCAAACTTGTGCAGTCACTGTGTAAATCAGTGTGGCGGTTTCTCAGGAAACTGGGAGTCAGCCTCCCTCAGGACCTAGCAATTCCACTCTTGGGAATATACACAAGAGATGCCGTATCATACTACAAAAGCAATTGTTCAACTATGTTCATAGCAGCACTATTTGTAATAGCCAGAACCTGGAAACAACTAGGTGCCCCTCAATAGAAGAATGGTTAAAGAAGGTGTGGAACATATACCCATAAGAATTTTACTCAGCGGTAAAAAACAATGACATCTTGAATTTTGCATGCAAATGGATGGAAATAGAAAACGCTTTACTGAGTGAGGTAACCCAGACACAAAAAGAGGAATATGGTATGTACTCATTCATAAGTGGATTCTAACCAGAATTAAAGGTCTTTGAGCCTATAATTCGTGATTCTAGTGAAGCTAAATAAGAACGTGAACCTGAAGAAAATCATAAAGTTATCCTCCCGGATACTGGAATTAGACAAAATTGTCAGGCAAACTTGGGAGCACGGGGTTGGGGGAGGAAGGAAGGGGAGCGGGTTAGAGAGAAGGGAGTAGGGGAGGACTGGGGAAAGCTTGGGGGAATGGGATAGGGGGAGGGAGGAAGGATGGATATGGGAGCAAGGTAGTTTATATCTCAACTAAGGGAGCCATTTTAGGGTTTGCAAGAGACTTGATTCTAGAGGGGTTCCCAGGTTTAAGGAGAGATCCCCTGATTGTTCCCTGGACAGCAGAGGAGAGGTTACGTGAACTGGCCTTGTCCCATAACCATACTGACGAATATTTTGCATATCACCATAGAACCTTCATCTGGCGATGGAAGGAGACAGAGACAGAGACCCACATTGGAACACTGGACTTAAGTCCCTAGGTCCAAAGTTGAAGCAGAAGGAGGGCGAACGTGAGCAAGAAAGGCAGGATCAGAGGGAACCTTCATCCAAAGATGGTTGAGATTGAGGCAGAGACCCATATTGGAGCACTGGACTGAGCCCCCAAAGTCCAAATCAGGAGCAGGTGGGAGAACATGAACAAGGAAATCAGGACCTCAAGGAGTGTGTTCATCCACTGATACAAGGGGGCTGATCTAATGAGAGCTCACAAAGGTCAGCTGGACTGGGACTGAACGAACATGCGATCAAACTGGATTCTCTGAATGTGGCTGACATGGGGACTGTCTGAGAAGCCATTGATAATGGCACTGGGACTTGTTTCCTCTGCATGTACTGACTTTTTGGGATCCTAGTCTGTTTGGAAGCGCTCACCTTCCTAGACCTGTAGGAAGGAGGAGGAACTTGAACTTCCCACAGGACAGGAAACCCTGACTGCTCTTGGGGATGGAGAGGGAGGAGGAGGGGGAGTGGGGTGAGTGGGAGGGTATTGGGAGGAGGGGTGGAAGTTGAAATTTTTGTAAACTAATAAAAAATAAATAAATAAAAGAGGCAAGTAAAATAATTTTAACATTTTGGAAGTCTAACGAATGATTCATTTAATTTAAAAAATAAATGAATAAAATGAACCATTTATAAAAAGTTTAAAATATCTTCTGAGACTCATGAAATCTCTTCATTGTAAATCCTTTTCAAACTAAAAAGTTAATTACGTATTCCAATATACAAAGGCAAAGAGCATAGAAAATCATTACAAAAGGTAGAGATGGGGACATTGTGAAGAAATACTGGAACAAAGCAAAATCAAAACCCATCAGGGCAAACTCCAAATCCTGTAACTCCACATCTTGATGTCAAAAGGTTGAGATGGCTCTGCCCTTTCGGTGTTTCTGACTGCAACATGCATCTATAGCTTGGACTGAGTCCACTCCTTCTATACAGCTCTCCTTGTAATATATCTCACAATTCTGGCATCTCCAACATCTTCTGGTTTCCAGCTAATTCTAGCCTTCAGTATCATAGCCACCTAGAGTATCCTCTCTAGGCCATCATGTAGAGACTTCTGCCAATTGCATGGCCTTGATGGTGTTCCTTAACATGGAAGAAGATTCCATAACCACTTTACTGCTGCATCCCTCTTAACTCAAAAGCAAGAACAGTATGGCCAATGTTCCAAGATCTACTATCTTGGAATAGCAGTGTGGAATCTGACCTTTTCCTTTAATTGCATTTACATAACCTTTAATTTGTTGATTTCTTTTGTTTTAGGTGTCTTTAACCACTTGTTTCTTGCAAGTTGGAAGTTTAGCTGGATTAGTTTTTGCCTTAGTGATGAGGAACCTCCTCCAGCCAAAGGCTTTTAAGAGGCTAGATCAGGTTGGGGCAAGACTTAAGGGACCAAAAAGCGGTGAAGCTGTGGTCCTGCCCTGATCAGCCTCTTCTTCCTGTGCTTCACACCTTGACGATGGACCACCATTCCTGTTCTGTGAGTTTTCCCTTTTAATAAAGAAAACCTTTAGAATACTTTATTCAGAGTCATCTTTGGATTATTGGACTTATCTTCAGCATCATCTGGCACCACAATGAGGGAACGAGTTCACACTTGCTTATCAGGACACCTCCGGTGGTGGTCCAGTCTGCCAGCCTAGGCTCCGTAATGGTGATCCTGGTTTGCCAGCCCAGAGTAGTACCCACCTTCAACTCACAACCCACACTCTGCTGACTCTGCAGGTAGCAATACCTGCTGCATGCACAGTTTGCAACTTGCAACTGATGGAAAGCTTTGGGCTTTCTCCTTATTCTGGCCAATAACTCTTGGAATATCTTTGATTGTCCTTATTAACTGCTCTTAATTTGTTAAACATAGCATATTTATCAGTATTTATGTAGGTAGTAGTATGCAGACCCAGAGCAAACATTCAAGAGACTGCAGCAGGCTTCTTGGGTCTCTTAAACACAGCTGCAACCGTGACACCTGCTGGCCAATAAAGATTATGACACCTATTCACTGAATTTTCTGCAGGAGGTAAGTAATAAATTTGAATTACATAATGGCTAAAAAATATTATCATTCAGGACATTGATAATCATTTTGCTTATGCTATGAATGGTATTCTGCAAGGCTCATGTGATTTTGCTTATACATCCATTTATTTGACTTTTGGAATTAGTTCTGCTTTTCAAATTATCTCATTAAAATGGTTTGATAACAGAGCCAAGAATGAGACAGTTTTAGAAATGATACAATCTTTATAAGCTAATAATGAATATCAAGTTCATAAAAAGTAATAAAATAGAGAAGTATAGCATTAATTTGACAGAGAAAATTCAGTCAATTTTGAAGAGTACTGAGACATTATCTGAAAGAAATCATGCTGCTGAGTTTAATAAGTTATCTCTCCAGGAAGGATTTCTGCATGTCATCAAAATTACATCAGACGATTTGCAATTACACAAGACAATAATCTTGAAACTTAACTATCATTTTACTTTTTCAGGATCCCATAGAAAAAATATTGCACCCATGACAGCTGGAAGCAATTCTAGAAAACTATGTCCCCTCTCCCAATAAAGTTTGTCCTCAGAGATAAAGACACCACTCAGGGGTTGATTATTACTTGTATAGGGTTATTGGTTGAGGTGAAAATTATGTAGGCCCAGATAGCTCCTAGAAAATAAGAGGGTTAATTGAATGGAATAATAGGTAGATTTGTGGGAGCTTACTCAAACTAATAATAATAATAGTGAATAATAGGGTGAATACTTGTGAGCTATGATTTATGGACAATTTAAATTGGTATAGATTCTTGTATATTGATAAAAATTCAAATTATATTTGTTATATTGAATATGCTCCTGTTTCTCTTTACAGTATTTATACACCCATGTAAATTTATTTTATCAGAGTGTATGCACTCATGTTTTTACTTCTGTTTAAGACATCTTGTATATTAATATAATTTTAGGATATATTTACCATATTTCTGTCTCTGATCAAGATACTGATACATTGTTTACATTTTGAGGGCATTGTCCTCAATAACTGCACAGTTATTTAAAGATTATTTAATATTCTGATATAAAGTCTTAGTCTTTAAGTTATATAGATATTAGTATTATAGGTAAATAGTCATTCATGTTTATCATACTTAATAGGTAGACTAATCAGGTTCTTTAGATACATAGAGATTGTATTCTGCCAAATAGATAATCGTCGAACACTTCGAACTGTAGGATATGACACTTAAACAACTTAGGGTTCTGTTGACGTGTGACTTGATTGGTCCTAGCAGCATTGGTCTACGCCTGAGAGAATGTTGAGTACCAGACACTCCACTTGGAGCTTGTTTTCTTCTTCACAAAACTGGCCTGTTGGCAAGGAACTGCCCATACCTTGACCATTGACAAAATGCATTATGTTTAGCCAGAACAAGAAGGATATAAGAAAGAAGAATGTCAAATCTTGCCAAGACAGGGTAAGACTGTTCTGAAAATTTTTCTGTTTCAGAAAATGTTCTGTCCATTACTGAAGGTCTTAGCCAAAGTTGGTTGCTTCAACATTGCAAACGAGTCTTTGGGTGATTGCCTGGGTATCCAATTGTCTCTGTCATGTACTGCATATTTTGGAAGCTGTTTGATTGCACTTCCTACCTACTCAAGTAATATTATCTCCTTTCTCAGGCCTACAATATGGTTGAAGATTAGATAGTTGTATATACCTTCCTCTTATGATCTAGCCAAGCCACTTCTAATAAAAGACAAAGACTTTTTAGGATAGAATGATTATTAAAATACTTAACATATGTTCCTTGCTTAATATTGTTTATGCTAGTCTTAATTCTAATTTTTATACTTGATATCTATTCTTAAATTTCTGAAGAATGGATAAAAAAAAGTGTGATACATTTGCACATTAGAGTACTACTCAGTGGTAAAAACAATGACATCTTGAATTTTGCATGCACATGGATAAAATTAGAAAACACTATTCTGAGTAAGGTAACCAAGACCCCAAAACAATGATTATGGTATGTACTCACTCATAAGTGGATACTAGCTATAAACAAAAGATATTGAACCTATAGTTCATGATCCTAAAGTAGTTAATTAATAAGGTGAACCCAAAGAAAAACATATATGGACCGACTTGAGGAGTTGAGACAAACAGGGTTGCCTGAAAGGATTGGGAGCATGGGAGGGGGTAGGAATAGAGGGAGGGGACAAGAAGAGGAGAAGGGGAGAAGGGGAGGATTGAGGAGAACTTAAGGAAATGGGATAGTTGAGATGGAAGAAAGACAGATATGGCAGCTAGGAAAGAGATATCTTGATTGAGGGAGCCATTGTGGGGTTAGTAAGAAAACTGGCTCTAGGAAAATTCCCAGGAATCCACAAGAATCACCCCCAGCTAAGACCCTAAGCATTAGAGGGGACAGCTCCCAAACTGGCCTTGTCCTGTAGACAGACTGATGATTATCTTAAATATCACTGTAGAACCTTCATCCCACAACAGAAGGAAACAGGGGCAGAGAGACCCACATCAGAGCACTGGACTGAGCTCCCAATGTCCAGTTGAAGAGTAGAAGGAATGAGAACATGAGCAAAGAGGTCAAGACCATGAAGGGTTCCTCCACTGAAAGAGTTTACCTGAGCTACTGGGAGCTCACCAACTCCAGCTGGACTGGGAAGGAACAAGCATAGCACCAAACTAGTTCCTCTGAATGTGACTGACAGTTGTATGGCTGGGACAGACTGAGGAGCCACTGGCAGTGGCACAGAGATATAATTCTATTACATGTACTAGATTTGGGAATCATATTATCTTTGAATGTATACCTTGCTCAGCCTAGATGTAGTGGGGAGGGCCTTGTACTCCCCATAAAGCAAAGTGCCTACACTCTCTTAGGATTAGAAGGGGTGGGGTGGGAGGATGTATGTATGGAGGAGGGGAGAGATTGGGAATTCAGATTGGTATTTTAAAAAAAATCAGTGCCTTTTTGTCTCCTGGGTACTGTAAACACCAGCTAGCCCTGCTGCAGTGCTGAGAAGTTTTATCCAGAGAGGTGAGTGGGTGCTTGCCTGGGCTCTCTGTCCCAGAAGAGAACACAACCCCTCCCCCCTCAGCTTCTACGGCAGGGTCTTCGGTGTCCCACGGAACCCCTCCCTACCCCCACTGCTGCCGCCCTTTTGTCTCCTGGGTCCTGGAAACACCAGCTAGCCCTGTTGCAGTGCTGAGAAGTTCTATCCAGAGAGTGCTGAGGAGTCCTATCCAGAGAGTGTTGAGGAGTTCTATCGAGAAATTGCTGAGAAGTTTCATCCAGAGAGGAGGAGATGGGCAGGAGCCATTGCAAGAATTCCTCCAACAACCTGAAAGGCAACATGACATCTCCAGAATCCAGGGAGCACGAAACTCGAAGAAATGAACACCCTACTCCAGAAGAAATAGAAGAAATTGACTCTAAGCGGATCTTTATGAAAATAATAGAGGAACTTAAACAGGAGGTGAAAATCTGCAGTAAAGAAATGGAAGATAAGTATAACAAAAAGATTGAGAAAATGAGTAAAGAAATGGAAGAGAAATATACCAAAAAGTTTGAAGAAATGAGTAAATCCGTAAATGAAATTCTGGGAAACCAAGAAAAAACAATCAAGCAGGTGATGGAAACAGTTCAAGATTTGAAAACAGAAATGGAGTTAATGAAGAAATCACAAGCCGAAAGCCGGCTGGCTATGGAAAATCTAGGTAAACGAACAGAGACTTGAGAAACAAGCATAACCAACAGAATACAAGAGATAGAAGAAAGAATCTCAGACTCTGAGGACAGCATAGAGAAATTAAACGCTCTGACCAAAGGAAACAGCAAATCCAACAAATTCTCATCACAAAACATTCAGGAAATGTGGGACACAATAAAAAAAACCATATCTAATAATAATAGGAGTAGAAGAAAAAGAAGAATTGCAGATCAAAGGTCCAGAAAATATATTCAACCAAATTATTCAAAAAAACTTCCCCAACCTAAAGAACGATATCCCTATGAAGGTTCAAGAAGCATACAGAACAACGAATCGGCTAGATCAAAAAAAAAAAAAAAGTCCCCCCGCCATATAATAATCAAAACACAAAACATTCAGATTAAAGAGAGAATATTAAGAGCTGCAAAGGAAAAAGATCAAGTAACTTATAAAGGTAAACCTATCAGACTTACACCAGACTTCTCTATGGAAACCATGAAAGAAAGAAGGTCCTGGATAGAGGTACTGCAGAAACTAAGAGACCATGGATGCAAGCCCAGACTACTTTACCCAGCCAAGATATCGTTCACTATCAACGGAGAAAAAAAATATTCCAGGATAAAAACAAATTTAAACAATATGTCACTACAAATCCAGCCTTACAGAAAATATTAGAAGGCAAATCACAACACAAGGAATCCAACATTCCTAACACTGCCTACAATAACTCAGGCATCTAGCGACCCTTCACAAGCAGAACTCAAAGAAGGGAAAAACATACACTCCACTACCCCCCCAAAAAAATAACCAGAGTCAACAACCACTGGTCATTAATATCACTTAATATAAATGGACTCAATTCACCTATAAAAAGGCACAGACTTAGAGATTGGATACAAAAACAGGATCCAACATTCTGCTGCTTACAATAAACACACCTCAACCACAAAGACAGATATCTACTCAGAGTGAAGGGCTGGGAAAAGGTTTTCCAAGCAAACGGACCTAAGAAACAAGCAGGTGTGGCCATTCTAATATCTAACAAAATTGACTTCAAACTAAAATCTATTAGAAGAGATAGAGATGGACATTTCATACTCATAACAGGAACAATTCATCAGGAGGAAGTCTCAATCCTGAATATCTCTGCCCCTAATATAAAGGCACCCACTTATGTAAAAGAAACACTTCTAGAACTCAAGGCAGTCATCAAACCACACACACTAATAGTAGGAGACTTCAATACACCTCTCTCACCAATGGAGAGAAAAATCAGACAGAAACCCAACAGAGAAATAAGAGAATTATTGGAGATATTGAATCAAATGGACTTAACAGATATCTATAGAACATTGCACCCAAATAGGAAAGAATATACCTTCTTCTCTGCTGCCCATGGAACCTTTTCAAAAATTGACCACATACTTGGTAACAAAGCAAACTTCCACAGATACAAAAAAATATTAGTAACCACCTGTGTCTTGTCAGATCACCATGGATTAAAGTTAGAATTCAACAACAATGCTACCCCAAGGAAGCCAACAAACTCATGGAAGTTGAACTGTCAACTATTAAATCACCCCTTGGTAAAGGAAGAAATATAGAAAGAAATTAAAGTCTTCCCTGAATTTAATGAAAGTAAAGACACAACATACTCAAACCTATGGGACACTATGAAAGCAGTGCTAAGAGAAAAGTTCATAGTACTAAGTGCCCAATTAAAGAAAACGGAGAAAGCACATATTGGAGACTTAACACCACACCTGAGAGCTCTAAAAAAAGAAGCAGACTCACCCAGGAGGAGTAGAAGACTGTAAATAATCAAACTGAGGGCTGAGATCAACAAAATAGAAACACAGAGAACAATCCAAAGAATCAACGAAAGAAAATTTGGTTCTTGGAGAAAATCAACAAGATTGACAAACCCCTAGCCAAACTAATCAAATGGCAGAGAGAGAACATTCAAATTAACAAGATCAGAAATGAAAAGGGGGACATAACAACAGACACAGAGGAAATTCAGAGAATCATCAGATCTTACTACGAAAGCTTATATGCCACAAAGTTGGAAAATGTAAAAGAAATGGACATTTTTTTTAGATAAGTACCATTTAACAAAGTTGAACCAAGAACAGGTGAAAAATCTAAATAGACCAGTTAGTCGCAAAGAATTAGAAGCTGTTATCAAAAATCTCCCTACCAAAAAAAGCCCAGGACCAGATGGTTTCAATGCAGAATTCTACCAGAACTTCCAGGAAGAGCTAAGACCTATACTCCTTAATGTATTCCACAATATAGAAACGGAAGAGTCATTGCCAAACTCCTTTTATGAAGCTACAGTTACCCTAATACAAAAACCACACAAAGACACAACCAAGAAAGAGAACTACAGGCCAATCTCACTCATGAACATTGACGCGAAAATTCTCAATAAAGTACTGGCAAACCGAACCCAAGAACACATTAGAAAAATTATTCATTCTGATCAAGTAGGCTTCATCCCAGAGATGCAGGGCTGGTCCAACATATGCAAATCTATCAATGTAATCCATCATATAAATAAATTGAAAGAAAAAAACCTTATGATCATTTAATTGGATGCTGAAAAAGCATTTGACAAAATTCAACACCCATTTATGATAAAGGTGTTGGAGAGACTGGGGATACAAGGATCATACCTAAATATAATAAAAGCAATATACAGCAAGCCGACAGCTAAAATCAAATTGAATGGAGAGAAACTCAAAGCCTTTCCACTAAAATCAAGAACACGACAAGGCTGTCTACTCTCTCCATACCTCTTCAATATAGTGCTTGATGTTCTAGCAATAGCAATAAGACAACATAAGGAGATCAAGGGGATTCTAATTGGAAAGGATGAAGTTAAACTTTCGTTATTTGCTGACGATATGATAGTGTACATAAGCGACCCCAAAAACTCTACCAAAGAACTCCTACAGATGATAAACACCTTTAGTAATGTGCCAGGATACAAGATCAACTCCAAAAAATCAGTTGCCCTCCTATACACAAAGGATATAAAGAAGCAGAGAGAGAAATCAGAGAAACATCACCTTTCACCACAGCCACAAATAGCATAAAATATCTTGGGGTTACTCTAACCAAGGAAGTGAAAGACCTATTTAACAAGAACTTTACCTCTTTGAAGAAAGAAATTGAGGAGGATACCAGAAAATGGAAAGACCTCCCCTGCTCTTGGATTGGGAGGATCAACATAGTAAAAATGGCAATTCTACCAAGAACAATCTATAGATTCAATGCAATCCCCATCAAAATCCCATCAAACTTCTTCACAGACCTTGAGAGAACAATAATCAAGATTATATGTCAAAACAAAAAACCCAGGATAGCCAAACAATCTTATACAATAAAGGAACTTCAGGAGGCATTACCATCCCTGAGTTCAAACTCTATTATAGAGCTACAGTATTGAAAACAGCTTGGTATTGGCATAAGAAGAGAGAAGTCGACCTATGGAATCTAATAGAAGACCCAGATATTAACCCACAAACCTATAAACACCTAATATTCAAAAAGGGAGCTAAAGGTATACAATGGAAGAAGGAAAGCATCTTTAACAAATGGTGCTGGCATAACTGGATGTCAACCTGTAGAAGAATGAAAGTATATCCATATCTATCACCATGCACAAAAATCAAGTCCAAATGGATTAAAGACCTCAACATTAATCTGACCACTTTGAACCAGATAGAAGAGAAAGTGGGAAGTAGTCTACAAGACATAGGCACAGGAGGCCACTTCCTAAGTAGGACCCCAGTAGCACAGACAATAAGAGAAACAATGAATAAATGGGACCTACTGAAACTGAGAAGCTTCTGTAAAGGAAAGGACACTGTCAGTAAGACAAAAAGGCTGCCTTCTGACTGGGAGAAGATCTTCACCAACCCCTCATCAGACAAAGGTCTGATCTCCAAAATATATAAAGAACTCAAGAAACTAGACACTAAAACTCTAATTAAACCAATAAAAAAATGGGGTACTGATCTGAACAGAGAATTCAAAACAGAAGAACTCCGAATGGCCAGAAGACACTTAAGGTCATGCTCAACCTCCTTAGCGATCAGGGAAATGCAAATCAAAACCACTTTGAGATACCATCTTACACCTGTCAGAATAGCTAAAGTCAAAAACACCAACGATATCCTATGCTGGAGAGGATGTAGAGTGAGGGGAACACTCATCCATTGTTGATGGGAATGCAAACTTGTGCAGTCACTCTGGAAATCAGTGTGGCGTTTCTCAGGAAACTGGAAGTCAACCTCCTTCAAGACCCAGCAGTTCCACTCTTGGGAATATACACAAGAGATGCCCTATCATACTACAAAAGTATTTGTTCAACTATGTTCATAGCTGCACTATTTGTAATAGCCAGAACCTGGAAACAACCTAGGTGCCCCTCAATAGAAGAATGGTTAAAGAAGGTGTGAAACATATATACATTAGAGTTTTACTCAGTGGTAAAAAACAATGACATCTTGAATTTTGCATGCAAATGGATGGACATAGAAAACGCTTTACTGAGTGAGGTAACCCAGACACTAAAAGAGGAATATGGTATGTACTCACTCATAAGTGGATTCTAGCCATAGTTAAAGGTCTTTGAGTCTATAATTTGTGATCCTAGAGAAGCTAAATAAGAAGGTGAACCTGGAGAAAACCATATAGTTATCCTCCTGGATAGTGGAACTAGGCAAGATTGCCAGGCAAACTCGGGTGCATGGGGGGTGGGGGGGTGAAAATAAGAGAAGATGGTCAGGGAGAGGGGAGAGGGGATGGATTGGGGAAGGCTTGGGGGAATGGGAGGGAGGGAGGGAGGAAGGATGGTTGGGGGAGCAGGGAGGTTTATATCTCAGCTAAGGGAGTCATTTTAGGGTTTGCAAGAGACTTGATTCTGGAGGGGTTCCCAGTAAAAATTAAATAAAAAAATAAAAAAAAATTTAAAAAAAAAAGAAAAGAAAACGCCTTACTGAGTCAGGTAAGCCAGATACAAAAAGAGGAATATGGTATGTATTCACTCATAAATGGAATCTAGCCATAATTAAAGGTCTTTGAGCTTATTATTCGTGATCCTAGAGGAGTTGGATAGGAGGGTGAACCTGAAGAAAATTCAGGTAGTTTTCCTCCTGGAGATTGGAAATAGACAAGAGTCCCAGGTAACCTCGGGTCCATGGAGGGGGGTAGTAGGGTTGTTGGAAGGGGAGAGGGTTAGAGAGAAGGGAGCAGGGGAGTAATGGGGAATGCTCGGGGGACTGGGAGGGGGGAGGAAGGAAGGATATATATGGGATCAGGGAAGAATAAATCTCAACTAAGGGAGTCAGTTTAGGGTTTATAAGAGACTTGATTATAAATGGAATCCCAGGTCCAAGGAGAGATCCCCAGATTGTTCTCTGGACAGAGGAGAGGGTGCCTGAACTGGCCTTGGCCCATGACCATACTGATGAATATTTTGCTTATCACCATAGATCCTTCATCTGGCGATGGATGGAGATGGAAACAGAGACCCACATTGGAACACTGGACTTAACTCCCTAGATCCAAATGAGAAGCAGAAGGAAAGAAAACGTGAGCAAAGAAGGCAAGATCAGAGGGAGCCTTCATCCTACGATGGATGGCGATACAGACGGAGACACACATTGGAGCACTGGACGGAGTCTCCCAAATGAGGAGCAGAAGGAGGAAGTACATGAAAAAGGAAATCAGAACCGCGAGGGATGTGATCACCCACTGATACAAGAGGACTGATCTAATGAGCATTCACCAAGGCCAGTTGGACTGGGACTCAACGAGCACGTGATCCAACCAGATTCTCTGAATGTGGCCGGATTCTCTGAATGTGGCTGGCCCGGAGTCTCTCTGAAAAGCCATTGACAATGACACTGGGACTTGTTTCCTCTGCATATACTGGATTTTTGGGATCAAGTCTGTTTGGATACTCACCTTCCTGGACCTGGAGGGAGGGGGGAGGAACTTGAACTTCCCACAGGATGGGAAACCCTGACTGCTCTTAGGGATGAAGTGGGAGGAGGAGAGGGAGTGGGGGGAGTGGCAGGGTGTTGGGAGGAGGGGCGGAAATGGAAACTTTTATAATTTAATAAAATTACTTTCTAAAAAAAAGACATAAGAATAAGCAGAACACTTTGTCCTGAAAATTTGTATTGTGTACGTAAAACTTTATACTGGGAAGGTCTGTACTGTAGCCTAAAGGATTACATCAGGACATGGTTCAGATAATTACTATTTGAACCAGTACTCAATGAAATCAGTTGGGGATCACAAGTCTGTCTCAATAGTGTAACCTCACATAGTGTGAGATTCCAAATTTCTGCGGAGGAGTTTGATAAAATGTTGTTCACTGTCCATGGTATGGCTATTAAACACTCAAAGCTGCAGCAACTGTAGATAAAGATAGAAGACCAAGCTAGTTTAAAAATTCTGGTCAGTACACAGTCACTGTTAATAGGATTGCTGACTGGTGCAGTCATTAATGAAATAATTTTAGAGAATTCTCAAAAACCTGAAAGCAATCAATTGTATGGCTCAGCTATACTACTCATTGGCACATTCCCGTAGGATTTGACATCCTACTTCAAAGATACATTCTCAATCATGTTCATTGAAACTCAGTTCACAAGAGCTAGACAATGGTATCAACATAAAAGGTTTTCAACTGACAAAGTGATAAAGCACAGGTAGAGAGTGTTCAACTAGTAAGAAAATGAAATCATGAAAGTTTCAAGGAAATGAATGGAAATAGTAAGTAGAACAGCATGAAATAATACAGATCAGGAAAGTTAAACACTACAAGTTATTTCTTATTTGTGGATGCTAACTCCAAATCTTTAGATTTAAGTGTATAACATGAAATAACAACAGAAGCAACATGTCCTAGTTCATTTTTTATTTTTGTGATAAAGTCCCTGTCAAAAAGTAACATAAGAAGGAAAGTAGGTGTTTGTCTTACGTATCCTGTCTAGACTATTGAGGGAAACCAAGGAAAAGACTTGTTTTGGGAGATCACTCATTCATTCCTGGCTGTCCAGACCCAAAATAATCACTCAGAAACTATATTATTTACAACGCTGCTTGACCAATGACTCTAGTGTATGCTCAGTAAGCTCTTACATCCCAAAGTAACCCATCTGCATGTGGTCAGGACCTACTAACAAAGTTTTAGTGGGCTCCAGAGAAGGCATCTGTCTCTGGCTGAAAGTAGATGACTTTTCACTGACTGCCTACTCTCTCCTTATCTATCTGTTTGGAACTCCTGCCTTGCACTATTCTGCTAAGCCACTGACTGAAAAAGCTTTCTTCATCAACCAATAAAAGTAAAATATAGACAGAAGGACTTCTCACACCAGGGTCTAAGGACAGCAAGCTGCACTTCAGACCTAGAACAGAAGGCATGAAATAATTCTGCTTACTGGCTAGCTTGTTCTGGTTTGCTCAGTTTACTTTGCTATATTACCCCAGATCACCAGAGTGGAGGTGGCAATGTCCATAGCAGTTGGGCCATTCTAAATTATTATTAATCAAGAAAATTCCCCCACACATGCCTACAGGCAAGTTTAATGAAATTAATTCCTTATTTGCGAGAACTTCTTTCAAGATATGCCTAGGTTTGTGTTAAACAATACTGATTCACAAACCAGAGTAGTATAAAGATATCTTACAATTATGGAAGACAAGGGGGTCATGACAGTTAGAGTGTAGACCACAGGTCCTATGATGAGGAAAGGAAAAAATAGAAGAAGACATAACTGTGGATAAGAAAGATTATAGTGAAAGTGGAGAGGGATTGAGAAAAATAAGAAACACTATCAAAATTTGAAAAGGTCAAAGGGATAAATATCACTTTATTATCATTCTTTAAAAGGTTAATTCATTTTTTAATTAATTTGTTTATTTATTAAAAATTTTCACCTCTTCCCTGCCTCCCTTTCCCCTCCCCCTCCCCACCTCCTTCTCCCTCTCTTGACTTAAGAGCAGTCAGGGTTCCCTGCCCTGTGGGAAGTCCAAGGTCCTCCCCCCTCCATACAGTTCTATAAAGGTGAGTATCCAAACAAACCAGGCTCCATCAAAGTCAGTCTATGCAGTAGAATAAAAATTCAAACCTTTTATTTTTTTGCTTTATAATAATACCATTCAAAATTTCCACCTCCTCCATTCCTCCCATTTCCCTCCTACTCCCCCATTCACCCTCCCCCCTCACCATCCAGTCCTAAGAGGGCAGGATACCCTGCCCTGTGGGAAGTCCAAGGCCCTCCCCGCTACATCCAGGCCTAGAAATGTGTGCATCCAAGCACACAAGGATCCCAAAAAGCCAGTACATGCAGTAGAATCAAATCCTAGTGCCTTTATCAATGGCTTCTCAGTCAGTCCCCATTGTCAGCCACATTGAGAGAGTCTTGTTTGATCACATGCTCATTCAGTCTCAGTCCAGATGGCCTTGGTGAGCTCCCATTAGATCAGTCACACCGTCTCAGTGGGTGGACAAACCTTTTGCTGTCCTGACTTCCTTGCTCATCTTCTCCCCCTTTCTGCTCTTCAACTGGACCTTGGGAACTCAGTCCAGAGCTCTGCTGTGAGTCTCTGTCTTTATCTCCTTCCATCGCCGGACAAAGGTTCTATGGTTATATTCAAAATATTCATCAGTGTGGCTATGGGACAAGGTCAGTTCAGGTACCCTTTCCTCTACTGCCCAAGGACTTAGCTGGGGACATCCCCTTGGACACCTGGGAACCCTTCTAGAGCCAAGTCTCTTGCCAACCTTAAAATGCCTCCTTTAATTAAGATACCTTTTCCTCTGCTCCTATATCTGCCCTTCCTCCATCTCAACCACCCCACTGCCCCAAGCTCTCCCCAATCCTCCCTTTCTCCCTTTTCTCTTCCCCTCTGCCTTTCTCGCCACCCCACCAGCACCCCTATGCTTCCAACTGTTGCCCAGCAATTTTGACTGCTTCCAATTTCCAGGGGGATCCACTCATCCGCTGCTGGTGGAAATGCAAATTTGTACAAAACACTTTGGAAATCAGTGTGGCAGTTTCTCCGGAAACTGGGAGTCAACCTACCTCAGGATCCAGCAATTTCACTCTTGGGAATATACCCATGAGATGCTGAATCATACTACAAAAACATTTGTTCAACTATATGAATAGGAGCACTATTTGAAATAGCCAGAACCTGGAAACCACCTAGGTACCCCTCAATGGAAGAATGAATATAAAAAGTGTGGCACATATACACAATAGAGTTCTACTCAGCGGTAAAAAAACAATGACATCTTGAATTTTGCATGCAAATGGATGGAAATAGAAAACACTATACTGAGAGAGATAACCCAGACCAAAAAAGATGAATATTGTATATACACACTCATTAGTAGATTCTATTCATAAACAAAGGACATTGAGCCTATAGTTCGTGATTCTAGAGAAGTTAGAAGGTCCAGTTTGATGCCATCACTCATTCCCAGTTCAGTAGAAGTTGGTGAGATCCCATTAGCTCAGGCATACTGTCTCAGTGGGTGAATCAACACTTTGTGGTCCTGACTTCCTTGCTCATATTCTCCATCTTTCTACTCCTCAGCTGGACCTTGGGAGCTCAGTTCAGTGCTCTCATGTGGGTCTCTGTTTCTGTCTCCATTTGTCACTGTTGTTCTAAAATTTTAACCTCTTCTCTGAAATAGCATTTAAATATCAGTTGAGGCCCATCATTCAGCACTGCTGAAACTAACTGAAGCCAGTCATGTGTAGAAGCTTTAATGCTGGAAGCCCACATCTTTATCATCTCCCTAGAAAATGTGGAATGCAAGCCATAAGTTACAATTTCTTGCTTAACTTCTTTTAGATCCTTCATTGCTATAGAAATCCATCTACCTTCTTGGGATTCTTTCAGGCCTTTAGAATCTGATGCTCCATCAGAGTGGCGATGTTGAATCCTGTCCTTGTACTTTCTTTCCCTGCTCATCAGTTCCAATAATTTCCACAAACATTTCAAATCTTTTTACTACTCTCTTTTGTAAAGCCTGAATCTCCTGGCCTGTATATATTTCTAGTGATTTCAATGAGGCACCTAGCCTCTAGTCCTCATTCTGCACATATGATTCCAAGGTATGAAGTTTTTCTTCTAAAGATAACACCTCCTCCTTGGACATTATTTGGATAGCATGCAGATTGGCATCCTGGAAAGATACTCTATCTTTTAAACTGTCGTAACTTTTTAAATAAATTTTTATTGTCAAATTCAACAGTATAAATTCTTTCATATGATTTCTGAGTATCCTTTGATATGGATTTGCTTTGCCCAAATCCATGGGTTCCCACAAAAGACAACAAAGGAGACGGAGTCCCATATCAAAAAGCAAAGAGCCTTTATTTTAAACCAATTTGCAAACTCAGTCTCCCTACATGTCCAACATATTGGAATATCCGGAGAGCCCCGAGCTCAAATAGAATTGGGTTTTTATAGTAGTAAAGGTAGGGGTAAGGGGTCTCTGAGGTTCAGGACCCTTGATTGGCTGACATTTGTCTAGGAGTGTCCTGGTGAAGTGCTGGCAGGTATTTTTTTTTTACAGTGCTTCAAATGCCAGGAATTTCCTTTGAATGGTCTGCTCTTGGGTGGGGGTCAGGTAATCTAGGCCTGCCAGGCATTGTCTCAGGGTAAACTATTGAGACTCCAGACTCCATTTAAATTTATCAATCGTCAGAGTCCCAGATAATTATAGTTGGAGGAAGTTGAAGAAAGTAAGTCTTTCTTCTCAGACTTAGATTGTCAGGGCTGGCCCTCACAGATTCAATTTTGTCTGTCAATTCAATGTTACCCTTTTCAATAGTGTTAATTTTTCAGGTAACTTTTGATTTTCAATGATATTAATTCTGCCAGCTAGCTGTACATTATTAGTCTGTAAAGACTGTATCATTTCTAAAAGTGCCTCATTCTTGGCTCTGTTATCAAACCATATTCTTAAGAATATAATATGAAGAAAAAAACTGAGTTCCAATATCCAATAAATGGATGTGTCACCATAGCCATATAAGCCTTGCAGAATACAATCCATAGTATTAGGGGAAAAGTTACTAAAAGATTCAATGGTAATGTTTTCTGCCATTATATAACTTTGAAGTTTATTGATTTATTAATTACCTTTTATGAAATCCAGTAAATTGTTTTAAGTGTAATAATCTTTATTGTCCAGCTGGTGTCATGGTTGCAGAGTCACAACTAGAGACACAACCTGGTGCCACGAACAGCCCTGAGTGGCTTTGGTTTCCTCTGTCTTGGTGCTGGTTAAATACTGAGAAATATGTTTTGCTTGACAAATTAAAAGCAATTAAATCAATTTCATACACAGGGAAAGGAGCTCAGAACTCAGGAGCTGGGAATAGAAATCAAAAGCTGCCTAAGTTGCCATGTGGCAGGAAATATGGCAGTAAGGGTGGGGGTAGAGTTAGTGTTTGAAAAATTTCTAACTCACTGCACACAGTTAGCTCCACTGTGGCAGTTATTTTACAAAAAAAATACTTAGTATGTAAAAACAAGATAATCAGGTATGGTTAGAAGACTTTCTGGGCTTTGAACCATTTAGGACTTTAAACCAATCCACACAGTAGGTGAGGAGTTCACATCCATGTGTGGCGCCAGAAGAAGAAGGATGCTCAAACGAAATCCAACACTAGCTAAAAATTGAGTATAATAGAGGATTATTTATTTTTTTTTTCTTTTAGTAGTTTTATTAAATTATAAAAAGTTTCCATTTACGCCCCTCCTCCCAACGCCCTCCCACTCCCCCCCCTCCCTCTCCTCCTCCGATAGAGGATTATTTATTGAGTGTAGACTCACAGATCGCAATCCTCTGCTGGAATGGGGAGCAACAACCAAATCCCACAGCCAGAAGAGAAACCAGATGTGTGCTTTACATTCGACTTATATAGTATATGAGGCCACATCAAGTGAGCAGGTAACTTAAAGGGTATTGGCTGTAGGAATTAATACAACCTAACATTTTTTTGTTCTGGCAGGATATTCTTCACAATATTTATTTATGGCATGGCTGAGGGCAGATAATCTTGCATCCATCCTGACGAACAAAGTTTTACCTCTGGATTTCACAAGGTATCACTGGTGAATTAGGTCCTGAGGCTAATCTTTTGACCTCCAAACTTTACATGGTTAATTTAAAAAATAAAAAAGCATACCCAGATAAAAATTTTAAATGTTAAGTATATATTAATCAATCTAGAGTTTTCAATAAGTATTTGAAGTTAATAAAAATGAGTTGAGCAGTAATTTTTCTATGCTCAGTATGATTTTGAGTGACTGTTTCTTCATCGTCACATGAAGTCGCACAGTTATTAACAAGAGCTAAGGAAATGGGCAAAAATCTAAGTTTCTCATCATATTATTGTTAAAATGTAGGGCACCTTAATGAAGATGGAAAGTAAAGGGTTGCTTACAATACTTCTCCTAACTCTGACCACCATGATTTGTACAGGAATAAAAGTTTGGGGAGTTGACAGAAAATTAAGTCTAGGCTTTGATTCAAGGTCCACTACCAGATGTGCTTTGTGAAGTTCAGTGATGAATGGAGTCCCTGCTTGACTACCTCCAAATCCATGTTCACAGGAGAGTCACTAGAGCAGCACTAGCCAAAAGAAAACATCTCTCTTTAATACTCATCCTCCAATGGTGTGTCTCAGAATAAGGAAGGACTAAGAATTTACCTGCTGTGCAGATGGCAAGGAGAACAGCAGAGAGTTTTGCTTAGAGATCTGTGTCAAGTTTTTCAGAAAAAGATCTCATACTAGTAGAAGAGAAACAGGGAAGACAGATCAGTTGCATAAGGAAGCATCTAACTGAGACCTATGCACACAGTGGACAGGATTGAGTATCTGCCTACATCACTGCCAATCATATTGTAGGCACATTGTCCCTTGTAAAGAATTTGCATATTGCTGTTATTATGATGCTCAGCTACACATAATCCTGTTAGTAGTCTTGGTGTCCAGGGGAGCATCTCCATCACTAACCCTCCATCTTTGAGTAACCCAACAATCACCAAGGCAATTGTCATATACAAAACTCTAAAATTATTTTGGACCAGGCTGAAAACTCTGCTCCAGTGATACAGATCAATGTTTTGATGCTCATCACCAACAGGTTTGCTTTAAGCTTTGGACCAATCCTAAGGTTCTGAAAATCCTTAAAGCTTTGGAATTCAGTGCCACTTTGCCTAAAATCGGTCTAGAAATCCAAGGGCACTTCCTTTACCAATAGGACAGAAATCTTTCACAACATAGTATGTGGTAAGGCCTAATTTATTGATGTTATGAAGCAGGACATTTGTCTTAGAACTTTGTACTGAGTAGATAAATCCTTATTCTGGGAAGATCTGCACTGTAGTCTAGAGGATTTCATAAGGACACAGTTCAGATAACTATTTGAACCAGGCCTTGCTGAAATATGCTGGGGTCACAAGTCTGTCTCAACAGCGTAACCTCACACAGTATGCATTTCCATTCTATTTCAGGACTATGCATATTGTGATTGGCTGTGAGTTCACAGTCAGACAAGCTTGGGCTCACTCTCAGACTTCTGTCTAATATGGGAACCTAGACCAGTCTATGCTCAGAGATTACTCTCATGTCCAGGAATATTTCCAACCTCTTTGACTATAGAGTTGTACAGAACCACCTGTGTGAGACTACCTTGGTACTAGAAAGATGCTTGTCCTTCTGTGGGAAACTCTAACACATGCAAACACCTACTTGACATTTTAAATGTCATACTAAATAGTGAGTTTCACACATATATCTAAAGAAAAAATCTAGAATAATTATTCTTAAAAAGATAAAAGTTACCTATTGAGGCAGTGGAAAAAATAAACAAATTTGAGAATGGAATGGAGTTTAGTAAAATGCTGCCCACTGTCCTTGATGTGACCATTAAACAGTCAATATGGAAATCAGTATGGAGAATTCTCAAAATCCTAAATGTAAGCAATTGTATGGCTCAGTGAAACTACTCATTGGCACATTCGCACAAGACTTGACATCATACTCCACAGATATTTTCCCAGTCATTTGGCTCTCAATTCACAAGAGCTAGGAAATAAAAAACCCTAAATGTTCTTCAACTAAAGAATAGAAAAGGTACAAGTGGAGAGTGTTTAACTAGTAAGAAATTGAAGTCATGAAATTTGCAAGTAAATGAGGGAGACTAGACAGTAGAACACTATAAAATAGAACAGATCAGGAAAGCTAAACACTACATGTTATTTCGTATTTGTGCATCGTAACTCTAAATCTTTATATCTGAATATATAACCTGAAAGAACCACAGAAGCAACATGTCCTAGATTGCTTTTTATTGCTGTGATAAAGCCTATGTACAAAAGTGACATGGGAAGGAAAGTGAGTATTTGGCTTACATATCTTGTGCCTAGTCTATTGTTGGAAGCCAAGGCAGGGACTTGGGGCAGGAAGCTTTAGTTCAGAACTGGAACAGAAGGCATGAAGGAGTGTTACTTTCTGGCTAACTCTCTGTGGCTTTCTCAGTTGGCTTTGTTATATTACCCAGGGCCATCTGAGTGGAGGTGACAATGTCCATCGTAGTGGGCCATCCTAAATTAGTGATTAATCAAGAAAATTTCCCCAAAGATGTTGCAAGCCAGATTGATAGAATTAATCCTCATTTGGGAAAACTTCTCTCAAAGTATGATTAGGTTTATGTTGACCAATACTGACCCACAAACCAGAGTAGTATATAGAAACCATACCATTATGGCAGAGAAGGGAGTTAAGACAGGTGGAGAGTAGAACACAGGTCCCATAAAGAGGAAGTGAAAAAAACAGAAGACTTAAGTGTGGATGAAAGAAACAACTGTAGGGAAAATGGAGAGTCATGAGGAGAGGATGCCAAAACACTATGGATATATGAAAAGACAAAAAAATAAATATCAGTTTGTCATCATTATTCAAAAGGCTTTTTAAATGGAGTTCCAGTATATAGAATGTTAAGAGCATCAGACTATCTATCAAAAATCCTAGTTCCAGGCATGTGACACCACTCTTTGAATAATTGGCCCTGGTGTTCCAAGAGACTACCAAAATAATACAGGCTATTGACATTACCCTTAGTTGCTCCCAAAACCATGAAGTTAAGACCCTATTGGAAAACTTCATAAATTTCAGACATAGGACATCAATGAATCAAGCTGAAACTGACTTTGAAGGCTTCTCCCTAATGACTAGATCTTATAGCAGTAGAAAGGGTTGTGCAATTTTATAAAAGAGAAATTCAGGTAATAGCCCTACCCAATTAGAAAGCCTACAAGACAGAGGAAGATACAGCCATAGAAATGGTACAGTAATGGAATTATTATCTAATAGCTGTCTAACTGATTATAAATCTTCCTGACAGGAGGAACTCATGCATGCATTCTCAATTTCTGTTCTTATATTTAGAGAAAATGTTCTTTACTTCTCATCAAAGATACGTCTCCTTTTGGAGGAGACTGAACTTCCTATGAGCATCTACTACATGTTAAAGTATAATAAGTTACCATGAAGGTGATGTTGGTCAAGCCCATGAATTTCATCTACAACACACCTTCAGGGAATATTATGTAAAATGTGCAGAAAGATTGGAAGATCTAGAGAAACGGGATAACTGCTACCAGATACTGTCTTCTGGGCATAAAATGGAGGCTCCACCCATACAATGTCTACAATATGGTTGATTAATAGTACTTGTATAGCAATAACACCAGTAGACATGCCAATTTGGATTGGTGAAATGTCACAACGATTCACTCCTAGATGAAGAGCTCCACGAAATCAGTGGCTGCTGAGAGAGGGGGAATTAGTCTTCTTCAGAGATGAGACCCCTGACACCTTATTCAGCCCAAAGTGGTCAGCCTTAAAAACATGTACTTTGGAACAGCACTAAATAAACTCAAAAGTATTTTAATTTGAAGGGGATTAAAGGGCACACAAGGAATTGTGGCAGATAATGAATGGAAATACATAAATACTGTTCTCATGTATGACATATTCAAAGTTTTTTTTAAATTCCATCATGGAGCTAGAAAGGTTTCTCCATTAAGCAACTCTACCTGAGGCACTCTTCACAGTGCATGGTTGCTGGTGAGGGAGTCTGATTTGTCTTTGAGAGTATAGCCACCGACTGGTGGGTTTTCTGAAGCCAAGAATGACCCAAAAGCCATGAACATGTCATCAGAATTAACAGGACTCAGTGGGAGTATCTTCCTACTGAGCCTGAACACTTGAGTTCAATTTCTGAGATTCACACAGTGTAAGGAGAAGAGTGACCTCCAAAATTTGTCTCTGATCTGTACAGGTATACTTTGGACATGTGCAGCATCCCCTCACCTATGCAAGAATGAAAATTATGAAAGAAACATCTGGACATCTGAAAGATGTAGAAAAGAAGACAGAAAATCAAAATTGGTAGAAGGGAATATAAAATAAGTAATAAATATTAGAAAAAAAGTGAAGTAAAGATTCAAAAACGACAATTAACAAAACAAAGAACTGCTTCTTACAAAAAGAAACTAAATTTAAACCTTCCAATTATATTAATTTAGAAGAATAGATATAGGACTTGAATAAACGATATCATTGGTGAAAACCTTTAACACTGATGTCAAGGCAATGTAAAATTTCTTTAGAGAATATCATGAGAGTATAGATACATAAAGGTTGGCAAGTCGATAAACATTAACATACATAGAGATATAAAAATTACCCCTCACCATGACACATTCATGAAGACACAAAAATGGTGAGGATAAAGCTGTGACTTGGCAACTAACAGCACACACTGTTCTTACGGGGGGGATGACTTTTGTTCCAATATCCAAACAAGACTACTCACAACTATCTGTAAATACAGCTAGATGGATCAAATACTTCTGGTCTGTATTAGCACATGCTCTACCATCACCACCACCACTACACACACACACACACACACACACACACACACACACACACACACAGGAAGAGAGAGAGAGAGAGAGAGAGAGAGAGAGAGAGAGAGAGAGAGAGAGAGAGAGACTTTAGCCTACATTGTTTGATGCTGTTGTTAGGGAGTGTTGACCATGGGTAGAATTCACGTGTTTGGGGTTGGGTGCCAGAATGACAGAATGTATCTTGATGACACAGTGTCCAGTGGGTGGCAGGAGTGTGGGCACATCCTGAAATCAGGTATCTCAGTTGTTTGCAGGCTGGTTAGAAATTCCTATGCCATTCTTTCATTGGATTATTTGATATTTTGTTTTTTGGCTTTCTGAATTCTTTATATATATTTAGAGATCTGCCCTCTGTGAGATGTGGGGTTAATGAGAATATTTTTCCATTCTGTAGGATGCTGATTTGTCTTATTCACAGTGTACTTTACCTTACAGAAGGTTTTTAGTTTCAGGAGGTCCCATTTATTAATTTTTGATCTCTTTGTCTGTGCTACTGTTATTATATTCAGGAAGTAGTCTCCTCCACCATTGCATTCAAGGCTACTTCTCTCTTTCTTTTCTATCAGCTTTACTGGAATTGAGCTTAGGTTGAGGTCTTTGATCTACTTGGACTTGTGTCTTGTGCATGGTTACAGACACAGATCTCTTTGCATTCTTCTAAACATTGACATATGGTAATGCCTGCACCATTTGTTGAAGATACTTTCTTTTCTCCACTGTACAGTTTTAGCTTCTTTGAAAAATTTTTGGTGTTCATCAGTTTGTGGATTAATGTCCAAGTCTTTGAATTGATTCCATGTATCTGTTTTTATGCCAATACCAAGCTGCTTTTATTACTACTGCTCTAAATTAAAGTTTGAAGTAAGGAATGGTGTTGCATCTAGATATTCCTTTATTGTACAGGATTTTTTTGCTATCCTAGAGTTTTTTTCCATTCAAAAGTGAGTATCCTCTTTTGAGGTCTGTACAGAATTGTGATGGGATATTGATGGAATTGTATTGAAACTGTTGGTTTCTTTTGGTAAGATTGTTATTTTTACTATGTTGATCATACTCATGCAGGAGTATGGGAGATCTTTTCATTTTCTGATATCTTCATCACTTTCTTTCTTCAGAGACTTAAAGAGCTTGCCATATAGGTCTTTCATTTGTTTAGTTAGTTACCCCAAGATATTTAATGTTATTTGTGACTATTGTAAATCAGGATGTTTCCCTGATTTTTTTAGCCCATTTATGATTTGTGTATAGGAGGGCTACTGGTTTGATTTTGAGTCAATATTGTATCCCTCAGTGTTGAGGAAGGTTTTATCGGCTGTAGGAATTCCCTGGGAGAATTTTGGGTTCACTTGCGTATACTGTCATATCATCCACGGATAGCAAAAGTTTGACTTCTTTTCCAATTTGTCTCATAAGTTTGTGTATGTTGTGCCTTCATATTCATTGTACTAGAGAAATCTTTAATTTATTTTTTATTTTTTTACTTGACACAGTGGTTATTCACTTGTGAGTTTCCATGAGATTGTAGTCTCTCTGCACATTGTGTTATTGTTGAATTCTATCTTTAAGCCATGGTGATCCAATAAAATACAGTGGATTATTTCAATTTTTTTATCCATTGAGATTTTCTTTGTGACCAAGTATGCGGTCAGTTTTAGAGAAGGTTTCACAACATGCTGCAAAGAAGGTTTATTGTTTTGTGTTTGGGTGAAATGTTCTATATTTGTCTATCAAGTCCATTTGAGTTATAAAGGTATTATATCCCTTTTTTGTCTGCTAAGAATCTTTCTAACAGACCTATCTGATGGGAAGAGTGTAGTGTTGAAGCATTTCACTATCCTTGCATTTGGTATGTTGTGTGCTTTAAGCTTTAGGAATATTTCCTTTACAAATGTGGGTGCCCTTGTAGTTGGAAAATAAATTTTCAGAATTGATACCTCATATTGATGGATTTTCCTGTGACAAATATGAATATAAATATGCAATGTCCTTCCCAATCTCTTTTGACTAATTTTAGTTTAATATCTATTTTATTAGATGTAACCTGAGGGGGCCTGCTTGTTGGGGTATCTGTCCCGCCCAGTACCCCACTACAAGTAAACCCCAAAGAAAATCACACATAGGACTCCAGAAGATTATAAACTGATTGGCCCATTAGCTAATTAGTTCTAATAACTTATATTAGCCCATTATTTTTATCTATGTTAGCCACATGACTTAGTACCTCATGGCAAAGAGCTTGTTCTAATTTTTTGGGAGAAATTAATGGTAACTATTCCAAAAGTGATAGATTTAACCACATAAAAAGAACTTCTTGGATTCTTCCTCGAATTGTACATGATGCACCTATAACTGGAACTCATGCATTTTATACTGATGTTAATAAATCAGGGAAGGCAGTATACAAATCAGATGAATTGAGTAAGACGGAACAAAGTCCTTATAATTCTGTCCAGAAGGCAGAATTATATGCCATTCTTTGGTGCTGAGGGATTTTTAAAAACCTCTTAATATAGTTACAGACTCACAATATGCAGAAAGAGTTATCCTGCATAATCAAACTGGTGAATTTATACAAGATGACACAGAGCTGACCTCACTGTTTATCCAGGAACAAGACATACTCAGGAATAGACTTTGTCCAATGTCCATAACACATCCGGTCCCATATGGGTCTGCCTGGTCCTCTAGCACAAGGTAGCGCTGAAACTGATCAATTTTTGATTGGAAGCGTGTTGCAGGACTCAAAATTTCATAAAAAAACATAACGTCAATAGTAAAGGCTTAAAGAAAGAGTTTTCCATTACATGGCAACAAGCTTAGGACTTTATAAAGAAATGTCCTACTTGTTTTTTCTATCGTCAAACACCGTTGCCTGCAGGGAGTAACCCAAAGGGTACTCAAAGAAATTAAATCTGGCATATGGAAGGGTTCCACTTTATGGAATTTGGTAAATTAAAATATGTACACCACACCATAGACATGTTTTCAGGTTTTCAATGGCCAACTGCTCTGAGCTCAGAAAAGGCTGATTCGGTAATCACACATGTATTGGAAGTTATAGCCATCATGGGTATACCTGCACAAATAAAGACAGACAATGGTCCAGCATATGTATCTAAGAAAATGAAATGCTTTTTTGCTTGTTATAATATAAAACACATTGCAGGTATACCAAATAATCCTACAGGTCAGGTAGTTATAGAAAGATCAAATTGTACTATAAAGGATATGCTAAACAAACAGAAAGGGACTGAAAATACCCCCAGAAATAGATTGCATAATGTTTTATTAACCTTAAATTTTCTTAACGCTAATGAGAAAGGAACAAAAGCAGCAGAAAGACATTGGATAATGGAAAAGTCTGCTGCACTAAGTCAACCGATTTATTTTAAAGGTGTGCTGATCTCTCAATGGAAGCCAGGAGATGTGCTACGTTGGGGAAGGGGTTTTGCTCTTGTTTCCACAGGAGAAGAAAAATTGTGGATACCATCAAAATTAATAAAGGTTCTATTTGAAGATGAGAAACCTCTTGGAAAGGAGAAATGACAGTTCATCGACAATGATGATAATCATACAGGTGGTAAGAAAAACATATAGAATGGGGGCAGGGTTCTGTTCTTATTTCTGCAGGAAAACACTCATCTTTAAAAAAATTCAAGAGACCCTGGATGTTTGAATACTGACAGATGGAAAAATAACTAACTAGAAAACTGAACAGGTTCTGGAAGTAAGATATACTAAATCATATTTCTAAATTTATAGAGCTGGATTTGGAGTTGGACTCTGGCTCAGTTCCTCTCTAATTCCAAGCCTGTTGTTAAGAGAGTTTCTGGAGTTTCTGTCTCATGTCAAGAGCCATAATATGGGACAGAAAGAAATATGAGTTTAGAAAACATTTTTTCTTTTCTTCATATCTATCATACCTTTCATTGAATATATCTATCATGCCTTTCATTGAATATATGTATGTCTGTATATGTCTATACGATTAATGTTTTCCACAATGAACAATGAGTTTTTCCTGTAGTGATATTGGATGTTTCCAGGAAGAAGATGGGACCCCATAACAAAATCTCCACCTGGTTGATATGATGTCATGATACTGACAGCACTACTACAAGATCTGTTTTGAGTACCAGCTGCACAAGACTATTCCAACTTAGTTAGCTGAAATGGGGCACTTCTTTCCCAACATTCTGGCCAGACCTCCAAAAAATACTCAGAGCCTATTTGCAATTTTAAAAGATATTGATCTTGAAATTTAACCATCATTTTATTTTCACAGGATCCCCCAGAAAGAACGTCCCCACTATGACAGCTGGGAGTAATAATAAGAGGACAACATCCCCTCTCCCAGTAAAGTTTGTCCTTGGGTTTAGGGACATCATTTAGGGGTTGATTATAGTTAGTATATGGTTGATGGTTGGGGGAGGAATTTTACAAGCTCAGGGATTTTTTTTTGAAAAAAAAAGGATAATTGGATGATGGGATAATAGATTGGTACTTGTGAGCTATTATTTTTAGACAAATATATTGATATTGATCCTTGTATATTGATACTAAGTTAAATTATATTGACTATTGTATGCATGCATGCTTCTGTCTCTGTTTAAAGCATTTTGATGTATTGATATATTGTATTGATATATCTATATTTACCATATTGCATTGTACATTTCTACCTCTGATTAAGATACTTATATATTGTTTATGTATATATATATATATATATTTACCATATTGCAATGTATATTTGTACATTATTTACATTTGGAGGTCATATTGTCCTCATTTATTGCACAGTTGTTTATTGTCTTAGTCTTTAAGTTAGATAGGTATTGAGAATTATATAGATCAATGGTCATCTATGTTTGTAGTTTATAATTAGACTAATCAGGTTCTTTAGATACATAGAGATTATGTTCAGTATAGATAGATAATCTTCAACCTCTTCAAAAAGCTATAGAAAATGGCCTTTAATCTAACACAGAGTTCCGTGGTAGTGAGACACAATCGCTCCAGGCAACACTGGTCTATTCCTGAGAGAATGTTGAGCACCAAAGACGCTCTACCTGGAGCCTTTCTTCTTGGCAGAACTGGCCTTTGGGTAAAGCAATGACCATACCTCAACTACTGACAGAGATACAGAGTCTCGGTAAATGGATAAAACAGGACTGTCATATCCTGCCAAGACAGGGTAAGATAGTTTTGAAAAGTATCTTGCCTTTGAAAATGGTATGTCAGTTACGTTAGGCCTTAGTTAAAGTTGGTTGCTTCAATGCCGCAACCATGACTTTGGGTGGTTGCCGAGGTAGCCAGTTGTCTGTGATTTGTTGCATGTTTTGGAAGTTGTTTGATTGCACTTCCTTATTACTCAGGTAACATTATTTCACTTCTCAGAACTTCAATGGGGTTGAAGACTAGAAATATAGTTACTTTCCACTCATGACTTGGTCAAGTTATTTATTATACAAGACTTAAACTAGTTGGAATAGGATATTAGTACTTATTGTATATAATTTCTAAAGAAAGAAAGGGGAAATGCTTTGGAATATTGCTCACATATACTAAAGGTTTGTCACTCATAATGGTTTAATAAAACACTGAAAGACCAGTAGTCAGGCAGGAAGTATAGGCAGTACAACAAGACTAGGAGAATACTGAGAAGATGAAAGACAGAGCGTCAGTCACTAAGAAGATGTAAAGGAAGCAAATTGAAAATGTCTTACTGAGAAAAGGTACCAAGCCTTGTGACTAAATATAAATATGAATTATGGATTAATTTAAGTTGTAAGAGCTAAATAATAATAAGCCTGATCTTATAGGCCAAACGGCTTATAAATAATATAAAATTCTGTGGTTCTTTGGAACCACAGAATCAGGGAAAACAGAAAGTTGCATCTACATTTGTGGTCTCTTAGTGTATAAAAAACTACCTCTACAGGCCTTCTTGGACTTCAGAGTCTCCATTGAGAAGCCAGGCATAATTCTGATAGGTCGGCCTATCAGAATTATTTGTTACCTGACCTTCTTCTTTTTCAGCTCTTAATATTCTTGCTTTATTCTTTATTTCTTTATTTCTTATGTTTAGTGTTTCAGTTAATATGTGTTGAGGGTATTTGTTTTGGCTCAGAGTATTTGATGTTATTCAACTACTATATTCCTTCACAGATATGCCTTTTTAGGTTGGGAATATTTTCCTCGATGGTTTTGTTGAATATATTTTCTGTGACTTTGAGCTAGATAGAGGTGTGATTTTTCTGTTGCTTTTATTCTTAGGTTTGGTCTTTTCATGGTCTTCTAGATATTCTGGGTGTTTTGTATTAAGAATTTATGCTTTCTTACTGATAAATCTATCTCTTGTATTCTGTTGGTTAAGCTTGCATCTGTGGTTCCTGACCCTTTACCTCAATTTTCCATTTCCAGAATTCGCTCAGTTTGTATTTCTTTTATTGATCCTATTTCAATTATAGAGTACTGAACTGTGTCTTTCACCTGCTGAATTGTTTTTTCTTGGCTTTCCTGACCTTCTTTACAGGATTATTAATTTCTTTCATTTTTGTTTGTCATTTCCTCTATTTGTATAAGGAAATTATTTATTTTCATTTATTTATTTATTTATTTTTATTTTAAAAAATTTCCACTTCCTCTCCTCCTCCCAATGCCCTCCCACTCCCCCCACTCTCTCTTCTCCTCCCTCTCCAGTCCTAAGAGCAGTCAGGGTTTCCTGCCCTGTGGGAAGTCCAAGGTCCTCCCCGCTCCCTCCAGGTCTAGGATGGTGAGCATCCAAACAGATGAGGTTCCCACAAGGCCCATCCATGCAGTACAATCGAAACTCAGTGCCATGGTCCTTGACTTCTCAGTTCATTTTCTTTTAAAGTGTCTCTATCATCTTTATGAAATATCCAGATTGGTAATTATAGGTACCTATGTTGATTCTTCCTACAATTGATGTAGGTGAAGGCTATACCTCTGGATGTCCTCTGATGCGACTGGGGCTGGTGGTGAGGTACACTGTCTATAGTAGTTTTGCCTGCTCTCAGGCTGTTAGGGCTCTTCCTCCAATTGGTGTAGGTGGGAGGCTGTTCCTTTAGTGTCCTCTATTGTGACTGAGGATAGGGGTGGAATAACCTCATCCTCTAATTGGTGCAGGTTGTGTTTGTGACTCTCTGTGGTGCTCTGATTCTACTTTTCCTCCAGTGAGTGTAGGTGGGGGGCTCTGATTCCAGGGCCCTGTGATGCAGCTTGAGATGGTGGTAGAGTGCCTTGGGCACAGGAGATTTTTCTGTTGATGAGGTATAATTTTAAGTTGGGTGAGGGAGGGGCAGAGGAAGTACCACATGACCTAGGCACTAGAGAGCTGGGCTGTCCAGCCAGGAGAGTGAGTGGGACTGTCCAGGCAGAAAAACAGCCAATTCCCCCTTCCTCCAGTCAGTGCAGATGGTAGCTGTGCTTCTGGGGCTCTATTGATGCAGCTGTGCTTGGGGAGGGGAGTGGCCTGGACACAGGAGAACTGCCTGCTGACTCACTACTTATGATGGTAAATCAGAAGCCAATGCTTTACCCTGTGCAATAAGCAAAGCTGAAAGTGCAGAGAACCAAAACATTCTCTAAGTTGTATCATTCTGTTCCCTGTTTATCGAGAAACCAACCAAACAATCAGTGTAACACACTAACTCAAAACCCAGTGAATATTTCCATCACTTAAAAAGTCATTCATATTAAAATAGATTGGGAAGATAAAATGGGATTTTGTAATTATAAAAAAGTTTCTACATAGTCCTGGAAAGATAGCTCAGGGAGAAAAATATTTGTCCTGAAATTTTAAGGGCCTGATTTCAAATCCTTATTACCAACAATGATGCTGTTTTGTGGTCTGCCTGCAATTTCAGCACATGGGAATACCTGGAAAAAGATGAATACCTAAACTGGCATAAAAGGAAAGTCTTGTTTCAACTGAAACTAACAGGGTGGGGAAATCTAAGTAACGCACAAGACCAGAGAATAAAGATAGGAGCCAGATCAACTGTGAAGAACAGTCTCGTGAAGAACGTGACTCAAAGGGGTAATGCTCACATGACACTTCAGATGCTAGATCCAAGTACAGGAAACCACAGGTCTCTCTGCTCTATTTATCAGCCTTTCTCAAGCACCAATCTCATTGCGTTCTCCAGGCTACAGAAGTCTTTCATGTAGATGGCTGACTAAGTGGACACTGGACACATCACCTCACCATAGACCAGCTTGCCACCTCCCATATGAAAAATGGATAATAGGTAAGAGGTTTTTTGAAACCTTTCTCCCAAAGATTTTATCTCTTTTTCTTAGTCTGTGACCATATAATTACATCTGGAGGTGGAGAATCCAAAAGGCCTAGATGTTTCTTAAGAATCAAGAGTTACAAATGCTACTTTTTAGCATTGTGTGTTAACAGACATGACTTCAGGAGATTGGAATCCTATGAGGTAAGGCAGTGCCCACTTCTTTAATTTCTCCTCATTCTTCTCTCATCTCAACTATTCAAATATTCTGTTATTGTGAGAATTATGCCACATTCCTCTACTTGGCAAGCCATATACTTGCAGGCACCCTCTATATAAGCATAGTTTTCTCAGTAACTCAGCCACCTGTGTTTCCAGAAATGGGAAATTTCTTTTTGTGTGTGTAGAAATGCAGCTCTGTAGGAAACAGATGGTCTAAAACTGAGTGACTGAAAAGAACAAAATTAGTATAGTTTAATGATAATATACAGATTATGGAAAATTAAACATGATGTTAAACCAAATTCCAACCCAAGGAGAATACATGGAGTACGTAGATGTACCAAAAGTAATAATCATCTGAACCAAGTGTTGGGTTCTACTGTAGATGCAGGTGTAGTTGTGCTAATTCAGATATATAACTAAGCTACTAATTTTTTATCTGAAAATTTTATTTCTTTGCACAATGTACTCTTACTACCCTCCCCTCTTTTTCCTCCATCTGATCCATTTTAACTTCCTTCTCCATAGCTACTAGACCCTTTCCCAGACTGATCACTTTTTGTCATGTCTGTAGTATAGCAAAAGGCAAGAGATATGTACTTAATGTTTCATACCTGGAAGGGTGAGCAGTTTGATTGGAAACTGATTGCTCTCAGGACATTAAATACAATTTTCCATGGCCTCCTAGTTTTAGATAGTTTCACAGAAGTGTGCTATTTCTATGACAAATATGAGATTCATACACTTTACCACACACACACACACACACACACACACACACACACACAACAATCCCAATCAAAACTGCAGTTGAAACTATCAAAGACTCTCAAGAAATACAGAGAAAAAGTGCCCAGACAAACAATTACAAGACAAAAAAACTTTCAAGTTTGCCATATTGAACTAGCTTTGTTTTGATCATCTTCTGATGGGTATGAGGCATGCCCTTAACTGTTATTTGTGTACCAACAAAATTTTATTGAAGAAAATTAGTATTTCTGTTGCTATCTGTTAATAATTACAGATAACAACAAGGTTAGGAATGAGGGCTAGTGTCCACTTGTTTTAGTGCTGGGATCCTGTCTGTCTAAGAATTGTACAGGCACTGTTCATGCTGCCACAGTCTCTATGAGTTGATATGTGCATCTGTCCTGTAATGTTAAGAAACCATTTCTCTGATGTCCTCCATCCTCACTGACTTCTACATTCTTTCCATCTACTCTTCCACAACATTTCAGTAGATAGATACGATGGAAAATTTTCTTAAAGAACCTAGTATTCCAAGGTCTCTCATTTTCATCACATTATTCAGTTTGGATCACTATTTTTGTTCCCATGTACTTCAGGAAGATGATTCAATACTAATTTGTGACCAAAACACCCATCTAGCTATGAGTCAGAATGTTGATAAGGGTCATTTTATTGCTAAATTTGTAGCAGAGTATGAGTATTTGTTTCTCCTTAGTTCATGGTCTATCCAGTCCCGGGTAGATTCCATCTCATGGAATGGCCTTCATTCCATTCAGATATTAGTTGATTAACATTTGAGACCTTATTGCATTAGTGTATTATGCATGACAAGTCACTCAAGTAGAGCAAAGTATGTATAGCTATATTGGTGTTCACTTTTCTCCTCAGGTAGTATACAGATTATCTTCCAGTACCATGAGCATAAGTCAGTAAAAGTGAAGGTTTTAGGTTGGCATCAGCTTCACTTCTTCACTTGAATAAGTTATATATGTGTTTTCTTCAGAAATAGGACCTTATCATCAGTTTATGAAGAGCAATAAAAATTTAGAAAAAGTCCATTTATTTGAGAGTCTCCAATGTGTTTCCTTTTGCCAACACTTCAATTAGGCATAACCCATTCTTGGCACTGAAGTTTTAATTTAATGGTAAGAGATGATTAGTAGTGTCTTTTTCTTCCATGTTATTTGCTGATTCCATTGAGATTTCTAAAATATATGTATATATTTTAAGAAGTATCTACTATAGCAGGTTTCCATATGAGCCTTCATATGATGCAGATTTAGCTGTCTCTCCTCATATTTCCTCCCTTACCTCTCATTTTAATGATCTGTTTCCACCTCATGCATATGAATCCATTAGTTTGCCTTCTATTTTTCCCACTAGAAGAACTATTTCCCTCCTCACTTAACCCACACTCTGTACCTAGCCTCTGTGGTTATACAGATTATAGCCTATTTATCAAATACTTAGCAACTAACACCCCGTATAAGAGGACTGACATGATATTGGTGGGTTTGGCTCTGACTGCCTCACTTGGAATAATTTTCTCTAGCACTGATTATTTTCCTGTGATTTTCATTATTTTATTTATGTATCAGTCTAAGCAAGAGCAGTTTTCCCCAAATGACTATCCTAATCGATAAGGAGCATCTTCGATGCCCATCTTAATCTTGAAGTCAATTGGTGCTGACAGGAGCAGATGAATATCATTGTTGTGAAAAGCCTTATGTTATTAAAACATTTTAAATGCTATATTCTGTAGTCTTTGAAAGATATGAAGAATGTCTATCTGAAATATATCTCTATATATCTAGAAAGTCTAACTAGTATGACTATAGGCTTGACTATTATCGATGATTATTGATTAACAACCTATATTTCCTAATTATACATTGCATTTTTAAATGAGCTACACAATCACAATACCTTAATCAAGAGCAGAAATATACATACAACAAGATTGACCTTAAATTTATATCAATAAAGCAAAATCCATACCAATACCAATATCAGATCCCCCTTTAAATGTAAAAGAACATTTACAAACAATATTTGAGAATATGGGTATAGTTTTTATCTCTTTAAACTTCTTCCTGCTATATGGGGGCACTATTAATCAGGTTCGTTATGGTATATCATGTGTGCTAGGTTTATCTCAGTCAGCAGTTGAGTGATGTATTTTTTTTGAGGGTGTTTACGGCAACTTTTCAGGAGGGCATGGTCTATCATACCATATTGATCTAAAAACAATACACAGGGTCTCATCTTCAGTGAAAAAAAGAACCTCTTTTTCAAAGCACCATATCCTTAGACCCTAATTCTGAAGTCATAATACTTTTATAATATACATGGTGGTTTAGCTTAGCAACACAAACAATGAAAACTCTCTTTGTACTTAGCTTCTTCACAGTCAAAAAATCCAAAGAAAACAATACAATATACAGAATCCAGAGTCTCTGTCGATTTTCCATTTTTTTGTGGCTTATTTTTCTTTACTTTTTAAAATCTATGACTGTTTGTACTCTGTCTCTTTAAAGACTTTACCCTTTATTTTTAATTATTAACTTTTTTTATGAGTTAGAAGTCATGCTTGTGGCACAGCCCTGAAAGCCGGTATTTTAAAACCTCTGCATCATTTTACTTTTACTGATGAATTAGGAAAATCTCTCTAGCAGCTGTGGCAAGTAGCCAGCAAACAGCAAGAAGTTGTGTTAAATTCTGTATTTGTGTCTAGAATTAGTTCTAAAGTCCTGTCAGGTTTGACATGGAGTCAATTTACCTGGCTGGAATGCTCATCTGTTGTAGGGAGTGTGGGTTCCTTTGTTCCCTCCCGACTGCCTGGCTAACTTACATCTGAAATAATCACACAGAAACTGGATTCATTTAAACACTGCCTGGCCCAAGAGCTCTAACTTTTTATTGGCTAATTTTTAAATCTTAATTTAACCCATTTTCACTACTCTGTGTATTACCACATAACTGTGGCTTACCGGCAAGATTTTAACCAGCATCTGTCCCAGGCAAGAGATTCATGGTGTTCTCCCTGATTCTTCTTCCCAGCATTCAGTTCTGTCTACTCCACCTACCTAAGTTTCGCCCTATTAAAAGGCTAAGGGAGTTTCTTTATTCAACCAATGAAAGCAACACATAAACAGAAGGCCCTCCTACATAAGATCTCCACAATTACCCCAAGATATTTTATTTTTTGAGAGTATGTGAAAGATTGTATTTTCCTGATTTCTTTCTTGGTCCATTTGCTGTGTGTATATAGAAGTGCTACTGATAATCATGAGTTAATTTTATATTGAGATACTTTGCAGAAATTGTCAGCATAAAAAGTTTTCTGGTAGAATTTTTAGAGTAATGGAGATGTTTTTGAAAAAGAATGGCCCCATTAGGCTCATATATTTGAATTCTAGGTTGTCAAGGAATGTCACTACTTAAGCAGGATTAGAAGGCTTGGCTTTGTTGGAGGAAGTTTGTCAGTGAGGGTAGACTTTGAAGTTTCAAAAACTCAACTTAGGCAAGTATCTCTCTCTTCCTACTGCCTGTGGATCAAAATGTAAAACTCTGAGTTGCTTTTCCAGCATCATGTCTACTTGTTTGCTGCTATTCTATTGCCATGATAAAAAAGGACTAAACCTCTAAAACTGTAAGCAAATCCCAATTAAATGTTTTTCTTTGGTCATCGTCTCTTTAAAGTAATAGAACTCTGAGAAAAACAGTCATTTATGAATACATTTCTCTCATTTGAAAATAAAGACATTTTGATGTTTCTTTCAAATTTGTTTTTTCTTCAGGCACTTCTGTTGTCTTATTTCTCCAGTTGAAATTTGAAATACTATATTGAATATGTGTAAAAACAGTGCATTATATAGTCTTATTTCTTAATTTTGTGAAAATGTATTGAGTTTCTCTCTGTTCTAGTGCATTTTTAGTGTGAGCTTTCTTACTGTAACTTGTATTATTTTGAGGAATGGCTCTTGTGTCCCTAGTCTCTCTATGAAGGGTGCTAGATTTTTAAAAACGCTTTTTATGCCTCTAGGGAGATGGCCATGTGGTTTATTCCTCTCTATTTTGCTTATATGGTAGATGCATTTTTTATTTTTATATATTGATCTATATTTTTAACTCTGAAATGAAGACTATTTGATCACCATGGATGTTATTTTTGATTTATTCTTTTTTATTTATTCTTAAATGTGACTTCTGAGCATTTTGTTGAATATTTCTGCATCTTTGTTCACAAATAAAATTGGTCTGTAATTTTCTTTCTTTTAGTGTCTTTGTGTGCTTTGTATATCATTGTTAATGTATCCTCATACAAAGAATTAGATAATGTTCATTCTGTTTCTGCTGAGGCATAGTGGCATTATTTCTTAAAAATCTCATAGAATTCTTTGCTGTATCTATCATGTCATTAGCTTAATTTTAGTTTGGAAACAATTATTTACTTCTTCTATTGTAGGAGCTATTGATCTCTTTAAGTAGCTTCTCTGATCATAATTTACCTATGGTAAGGGTAAATATAGAGATAATTTCTATTTCTTTTAGTTTTCCATTTTGGTGGAGTATGCATTTTTTTATGTATGTCCTTATGATTGTGTGTTTTTCCTGATGTCTGTAGTGATGCTCCCAGTTTGTGCCTAATTTTGTGAATTTGGATATTCTGTCTTTGCTGTTTAGTTAATTTGGCTAATGGTTTATCAATTTCATTGACTTTTCTTTAAGTATCAGGTCTCCATTTCATTGGTTCTCCTATTGTTTTATTTTATATTTTATATTTCAGCTCAAAACTTGATTATTTGCCATCCATTAGTTACCTGCTTTACTTCTTCCCTTTTCCTTAGAACTTTCACTTAAGGTTCTAATATGTGATCCCTCTGATTTTAATGTAGGTATTTACTTCAACGAAGTTGTCACTTAGAAGAACCTCCATCATCCCTCATAATTTTGGAATGTTGTGTCTACAGTTTCATTCAGTTATAGAAAGTTTTTATTTCTTAATTTCTCTCTTGAATTACTTCTCATTCAATAGTGCATTGTTCAGTTTCTACGAGTTTATAAACTTTCTGTTGTTCATATTCAGATTTAATCCATAGTTGTCAGAGAGAATGCATGGTATTATTTCAATTCTCTTGTATCTGTTGAGACTTGTTTTATGTATGTAGCCAATTTTGTTTCTCTTATGTACTTGTATATTCTTGTGTTTGATGGATAAGTGTATAGAATTGTCTTAGCCTCCTGGTGGCTTTCTCCTTTGACAAGTATGTAGCATCCTATCTTATAGCTTCTGTTTAGTTTTGGTTTCAAGACTATTTTGCCAGATATTAAACTGTCTACATCTGCTTGTTTCTTGGGTTCATTGGATTAGAATATCTTCTTCCAATTTTTACCCTAAACTGATGTATATCTTTGATAATATTGTATGTTTCTTGGATGCACTAGCAGGACTGTTTCTGTTTTTGAATTCAATCTGTTAGTCTATGTTTTGAAAATTGAGAACATTGATGTTGAGAGCTATTAATGAGCAATGTTTATTTATTCTTACTATTTTGTTGCTATGGTGTGGGTCCTCCTCCATTTGTATTTAATTATCTGAGTCTTTTTGTTTGCCTGGTTGTGGTTAACATCTTCAGATTGTAGTTTCCCTTCTACCATCTTCTGTAGAGCTGAAGTAGGAAGATACTGATGAAGTTTGGTTTAATCATGGGATTCTTTTTCTCCATCTATTATGGTTGCAAATTTTCACAGTATAGTAGTCTGTACTGACATCTGTGGTCTCTTAAGAGTTTGAAAAATATTCATCCAGGACTCTTAAGAGTGTGAAAAATATTCAAACAGGCTTTTAGCATTTCCTTTGAAAAATCAGGTGTTTTTCTAATGTTTCTGCTCTTAAAGAATGTTTGCTTGTTTTGCTGTTATTGTTCCCAAGCAAATTTTTAATATTCTTTCTTTACTCTGTTAATTTTTTTACTGTTTGTATCTTGACAGACTCTTCCCATTTTAGGTTATGGAAATTTTCTACTAGGATTTTGTAGGAGATATTTAATGTTCCGTTGACCTAATTGTTTTCCTTCCAAATTCCTATTATTCTTAGTTTTGGTGTTTTCATAGTGCCCAAGGTTTTCTGGAGGTTTTCTGCCTGAATGTTTCTTAGACTTAAATTTTTCTTTGACTTTTGTCTCCATGTGTTCTATTGTATCTTTGATGCCTGGGATTCTCTCTTCCTTGTCTTATAATCTGTTAGTGAGGCTTACCTCAGAGGGTTTTCTTTGATTCCCTAAATTTTTCATTTACAGATTTACTTCATTTTGGGTTGTCTTAGTGATTCTATTTCTACTTTCATATCCTCAATTATTTTTATAGTGACATTTTGTTTTGGCTATAGACTTCATTAAGATATTTATTCTTATCTCCTTTCATGTCCTTAAATATATTCATGATGGCTATTTTGAAGGTTTTTTTAAATACTTCAACTATATTGAATTTCTTAAACTCACTGTCATAGGATTGCAAGGTTTTGGTGCAGACATATTATTTTGACTGTTAATGTTTGTGTATTTGTGCTAGTGACTTGGTGTCTAGGTTTGGGATGGGAGCAATTCAATGTGTGGATACTCTATTTTGTCTTTGTTGAATGTGTATTTCATTCTTTAATTTATTTTGAACTCTATGGATCTTAACAATGTGGTGACTATGGACTGCCTCTGTGTTCCAGGAACATCTGGTAATTGGTGTACTGGGTAATATTGATGTCTAGGCATTGCGACTAGCAGTGATGAATGAATATGGGACACGTGGGGCAGGAGAGGGTCCTAGAAAGGGGGACAACCGGTATGTTCAGAGGTTCATCAGAGTCCCTAGAAAGTATTCTTTCTGCATTCAAATGTATTCAAAGATATTTTCAACCAAATCTTTTGTATATATAATCACTCCCCTCAGAAAACAGAAGACAGGAAAGAAAATGGTAACTGACATCTTCCATACAGACTCATTAGAACTATGTAGGGATGTCTAGGATTAACAATGAGGTATGTATTACCTCAGAAAGTGTAGTTACAAGGATTGATTGGATGAAGAGAAGTTAAAAAAAACAAAATTGGCTCTAGCAACCATGTTTGTGGATACAGCCTCAGAAAAGGTAGTGTTCCATTCTTGGGCACTACTCTAGGGATTTATCTCAGTGTGGTTCATTGGTTTCTATGAACTTATGCCAGGTATTTAATTCTCCTTATGTGGTGTCACTTCTGTGGAATGATTTTACTGCCTTGAAAATTTAGAAATCCTAGAGAATTAAATGAAGTGAAGAAATGGGAGTATGTAGGGATTTTTTTTAAAGTTTATGGGGTATGATTTATACATAGAAATAGAGACTTAAACAGAAGGAAAGCTTGTTAGTAGTTAACACATGTAGGGAGATGTTTATATGTGACTCAGGAATGCATCAACTTTCTCGTTTTAGAAGAAAAGAATCTGTGTTCCAGGTATAACCACAGGGTCCAGTGGATAATTGCAAAACCCTTATCCACATGCTGCAAATATTGTACTGTCGCCTAGTATCAAGAGAAGCTGAGTGAAATACAATTAATAAAAGCTCAGGGTCAGAAATTGGGGTTAAACCTGAAGATCTGAAAAAAAAAACAGACAGTCCCTGGCTCTAACCTCGACCTCAATCTGAAAATGGGTATCTTGCCTTCATGATTCTCAGAATGAGCCTGTGTATTGAAAGTTGTTTACTCCAATTTTATAATCCTCTCTGGGGCTTGGATTAAAGGTGTGCACAACCATCATTAAAGGCATGCACCACCCAGGTTCTATGGCAACTAGTGTGCCTTCTTTGATCAAAGGTGTATTATATGGCTACTGAGATTAAAGGTATGTGTTCCCATAATCTGATCTGTAAGGCTGACCAGTGGGACTGTTTTACTCTCAGATATTCAGGCAGGCTTTATTTATTAAAATACAATTGAAATGCCACTACAGATGAGTATTGAGATTATTTTACTGACACATTAAATTCTAAAAATTATGATGTTGCAGAAGTCACATATTGATGGCGAATTGCAAGTATCTACAAGCCACTTGTTGACAGTCACAGTCTACATGTATGTCAAGAATTTCCTAGAAACAACACACAGGTCACATTTTTCATAGCTGTGTAATGGGTACCTTTAGCGAAGTATGCAGGAGACTCAAGCTGTGAATGAGCTGATGCTGGACCTTGTGATTTCTGCAACATCTTTGTACACTAAGCCTTAGATTCTCTGATGCACATGTGCTGGAGGCTGCGGTTACAACCACAAACACCAGACGAGTCTAGACTTTATAGGACATTGATTTAATTAAAGGGACATAAAGAAGTCATGTTCATAAATAGAGATACAAACTTTATTCATTGCAGAAAAGGAAAGACAAAGTGACCTTAGAGAGAAAATTAACATTGTAGTTTTCCTTCCACTCATTATCTAGTGACGATGAAGGAATGCAGAGCATGTGGCTGATGCTTCAACCTGACTTCAATCTCTGATAGATAATGCAACTTCTTTCCACCCATATTCTTCCAGGTTAGGGAGCCTTCATCCATGTGGATAACTGACAGTTGTCTGTTCTAAATAAAGAAATAGATCAAGAATCTAGTTGTCTGTATTACTTGCCCTTATTAATTTTTCCTTTTCTTGATTACTTTCTACTACTTGAATTTAGAATTTTGCTGCAACAAACCATTGTTTAAGAGTTCATTTTGGATTTGACTTGGTCATTTTTACTGAGATTGCTATCTCCAAGTTTAGTTGGTCATGGACCATGGAAATTGATGGAGAGGACTATTGTAGGACAAAGACCCTAATACAGAGCCATGTAAAAATGTTTGTGTCCTTGGAACATGTCTTAAACCCTTCTGTGCTTCCTTCTCAATTCAAGTTCCCACTCCAACCCCTTCTTTCATTCCCTCTACACACCCTTTTACCCACCACCATCTAATCCTCAGAGAAGGTAAGGCACGTTGCTTTGGGAAAGGCCCAAGACCCTCCCTACTATATCTAGGCGGGCAAGGTATACATCCAAAGGGAATAGGATCCCAAAAAGTCAGTACAAACAGTTGGGATAAATCATGGTGCCACTACAAGTGGTCCCTCAGTCTCCCCCAACCATGCAACTATCAACCACATTCAGAGGGACTAGTTTGTTCCTATGCTTGTTCCTTCCCAGTCCGGGTGAAGTTGCTAAGCTCCTATTAGCTCAGGTAAACTGTTTCAGTGGGTAAACCCATCATGGTCCTGACCTCTGTGCTCATATTCTCATTCCTCCCACTCTTCAGCTGGACTTGGGAGCTCAGTCCAGTGCTACGATGTGGGTCTCAGCCTCTGTTAATCATCAGGGGCTCGGTTAAGGTTCTATGGCGATATTTAAGATAATCATCAGTCTGACTACAGGGCAAGTCAAGATCAAACCCCCCATCCTATATTACTTAGTGTCTTAGGCAGGGTTATCCTTGTGGATTCCTGGAAAATACTCTAGAATCAAGTTTCTGCTGACCCTTTAATGATTCCCTCAATCAAGATAGCTCTCTCCTTGCTCTCTGTCCTTCCTCCATCTCGACTATCCCATTCCCTCAAGTTCTCCTCAACCCTCCCCTCTTTTCTCCTCTTTCCCTCCTACCTTCACTTCTTCCTCCCCCCCCCCACATGCATGCTCCCAATTTTGTCAGGTGATCTTGTCTGTTTCCAATTTCCAGGTGGGCCTTTATATGTTTTTCTTTGGGTTTACCTTATTACTTAACTTCTCTAGGATCATGAACTATAGGCTCAATGTCATTTGTTTATAGCCTGTATCCATTTATGAGTGAGTACATATAATATTCATGTTTTGAGGTCTAAGTTACCTCACTCAGGATAGTGTTTTCTAATTCCATCCATTTGCATGCAAATTCAAGATGCCTTTGTTTTTTTACTGCTGAGTATTCTAATGTGTAAATGTACCACATTTTCTTTATCCATTCTTCAGTTGAGGGGCATCTAGGATGTTTCAATGTTCTGGCTATTACAAATAATGCTAGTAACATAGGTGAACAAATGTTTTTGCAGTATGATTGAGCATCTTTTGGATATATGCCCAAGAGTGGCATTGCTGGATCCTGAGGTAACTTAGATTGTGCTTGAACTCATAGAACTCTCCATAGCCCTCCTCTATTGTCTGATATTTCTTGTTTTCCTTGTTCTACTAATTTCTTTTTTTCATTAAGGGGGTGGGAAGATCAGTTAACCTCAAATCAGTGCCTAAATTTGGGCTGAAACACCTTAAGGCCATAAATATCATCTTTTTTATACATTCCTGGGTTTGAGATCACAAAGCTCATCATTAGTCATCTTGCAGCATAAGTCATTATTTCAAACACACTAGAATTTTCCAATGACAGAAAGCTCAGCAATAAAATTTTCTTCCTTTTCTATAGGTTTTTAATATTAACTTGCTTTAAATTTATGCAAAACATTTACTATCAATTTGAATCTACTCTTGGATCTATGATTAATTTATTCATTTGTTCAGTGTAAAGTCTTGATTCCCCACTGTCTCATTAGAGAGATGTATAATTGTGATATAGCAACCAACAACAGAAATATGCTTAATATCTTCAATGACTTCCATGATTTCTAGTTTCAAATCTGAAATGGAGACTTATTAGCCTTTGTCTGTAGGTTTGCTTCTTTTCATACTGGTCTTAGCACGATTTGTCATTTCCTTCATTACTCTCTCTCATGATTTCCATATTTTCCCATTTGGCAGCCTTCCCTGCCAGGACTGAGACTAGCTGATGGTCATGCTTCTGGCTTCCAAATTCCTGTACCAGAAAGGAACCAGTTTTAGGACAGAAAGAATTTGGGCTTCATGGTTGTGTTTCTTTCTCACATGGTCAGTTACCCTGAATGTCTCTACTGGACCACCGTCTACTCTTACATGAGTACAGGGCATGGGTTGTAGATAGCCCAAAAATACAAATTGGATTCAAATTAATGCTTCATAAATATTTCATTTGATAAATTATTTAATCTACCCAATCCTGTTTCTTCTCCTCATGAACCAGCTCAGTCATTACCACAGAGCAGGGTAGTCCTGGGAATCAGAGAGTGCACAGCATGTGCTCATGTCCTTTTATTTTCTGTTCCAGGAGCACTAGTGGAGATTTCCTAAGCATGGATGCCAACTTCTCAACCTGGGAGACTACCATCACAGCACCAAATGAAAGCTTCTACTCTTATTATTCACATTGTGAAATCATGGACCAAGTCATGCTTTATCTTTCCCTCATCTTTATCCTAGTTGGGATAGCAGGAAATGCCATTGTGTTGTGGATTCTGGGCTTCCAAATGCACAGGAATGCCTTCTCTGTGTATATCCTCAACCTGGCTGTGGCTGACTTTCTTTTCCTGAGTTTTCAATTTGTAGATTGCTTGTTTTATGCCATTTACATCTTCTCTTTCATTTCCATCGACATACCTTTGTTTCTTTTTGTTGTGCTAAGAGTTGCTTATTATTCTGGCCTGAGCATTCTCAGTGCCATTAGTGTTGAGCGCTGCCTGTCTGTTTTGTGGCCCATCTGGTATCACTGCCAGCGCCCAAGGCTCACATCAGCTGTCACATGTGCCTTGCTTTGGGCTCTCTCCCTGCTGTTGAATGTGCTACATGGAGAGGCATGTGGCTTACTTCTTAATAGCTTTTCATTTTTGTCATGTGATGCATTAATTTATATCTCAAATTATTGGACAATTGCTTTATTTGTGATTCTCTGTGGGTCCAGCCTCACCTTGCTGGTGAGGATCATCTGTGGCACACAGAGGATTCCTGTGACCAGGCTGTTTGTGATCATTGTACTCACAGTGCTGTTCTTCTTGATCTTTGGTCTCCCCTGGGGCATCTACTTTCTCCTCTACCAATGGTTTAAACATACGGATTATGCTAAAATTTGTGGTCTTCCTGCGCCAATATTTCTTCTATCCTGTGTTAATAGCTGTGCCAACCCGATCATTTACTTCTTCATTGGCTCCATCAGGCACCGCAGATTCCAGAGGAAGTCTCTGAAGCTGTTTCTTCAGAGAGCCTTGCAGGACACTCCTGAGGAGGAAGGTGGAGAGAGGGTCTGTTCAAGAGAGACTGAAGAACATGAAACACTGTAGTGCAGCGGCTGAGAGATGCTCTCATGAGACAGAAGCAGTTTTGAGAGAGAAGCTTTTTCCCATATGTGTGGGTTATTTTCACAACCTTGTTCAGTTTTTCACCTGACTTCAACCAGTTTTTAAAAAGAACAACCTTTTGTGTGGAAGTGGAGTGACCCAAAACTTTTTATGCAAGCACTGACTGCAGCATTTCTGGAGTTTCTTACACAGGGCCTCATCAAGCCCATTTAAAGGGGCTCCCTGTAAGTGTTCTGGGTGTATGGATTGCCTCCGCTGATGAGAAATCCCTCCTTCATCATAAGGCATAAAAAGTGCAGAAATGGTTTACATTTCTTATGCACTGAAATTTATAGCAGTTAAATAATTGCTATAGTTTACTAAACTTTTTTCACAGCATTTTTCCTTGTTACAAGAGTTAAACAGATATACCTTACAATGCCAGTTCTTATTAATGTCTATAGGTTTTGAAGAATCAATGTAGCTATGATCTTTCTTACAAAAATTGTTTAGTAAGCAAATATGCATTTTCAAGAGAAATCTATCTTAAATCTCTTCTCACCAAGTGGTTTCCCTGCCTTCAAATTCACTGTTCTGTCTTTTTCCGCATTGGAAGAATCTGGTCAGGTATTGTAATGAGATCTGTCAATCTCCATGCATATCTGAAGGGAGAGGGAGAATGTCATCTGAGGTTCCCTTCACAAGGCCTTGCTTAGCATTCCTTGGTCAATTCATTTCTCTTCCTCTCTTCTTTGCCATGATCTCCCTCTCCCTGAATGCCTAATTCTTTAAGACTAATTTTCAAAGAAGTTCTTTAGGACAGGTTCCCTTGAAATCAACCATGCTTCAAATTTATGTGGGCCATTAGCAGAGCCCACAGCTTTTATTTCTTGAATTATGCTTATTTTAGTAACATTTTTCTATAAAATGCTGTTCCAATTTTAAAGCTGAAGTATGTGATAATTTCAATTGAAGCATAATTAAGAGAGCATAGTATGGACATATAAAAGGGGAAACCCAACAAATTTCCTTAAGCAATTGTGAGTAGAGGACTGAGAATCAATAAAGGCCCAGAAGGTCTCTTACTCTGCTTATTCCATTTCCTATTCAGTCATAACTCTTTGGATCAGAGGTCAGTACTATACAAATTACTATCCTGAACTAAAATTTAGATTGCAAATTGGAGGACTGTAACATGAATATTGGTAAGCATGTTGTGGAAAGATTGTTACATTTGAACAAACTAATATATACATCATCTCGTGTAAATATTTATTTTTTTCTCCTTGTGAAAAAACTTCATTTTTAGCAAAAGACTGTGTGCAATTCACTGCTATTGCATAGAGATCTCATGCTGTTAATTACTGTGGTAGTTTGAATGACAATGGCCCCTGTAGTGACATGTATTTGAATTCTCGGTCCCCACTTTGTGGAGCTGTTTAGAAATGATGAGGGGGTGGGACCTCATTATGGAGGAAGTGTCACTTTGGTATATTTTAAGGTTTCAAAAACCCACTTTATTTCTATTTCCTCTCTTTCTTTCCTACTTTCTCTCTTTTTCTTTCTTTCCCTTTGTATTAAGCTTGTGGACACACTCAACCATTTCCTCAGAACCATGCCTGTATAATTGTTTGCCCACAACTATGTTTTATGATATGGCTAAAGTCTATGAATACCAGTGAGTGAATTGTTCTGGTTTGAATAGAATGAGCCAAATAAGCTTTGATTGATTGGTGCAACATTGGTGGGATGTTTTGTGAAAGATCATGAGAGAAGTGTTTGTTGGAGGAGGTATGTCACTTGGGGTAGGCTTTGAGGTTTTAAAAACCTGTGCCCTTCCCAGTTTGTTGTCTCTTCATCTCTACCTCTCAAGCTTGTGGATCAGAAGTGTAGACATAGCTTTTACTCCAATTCCATGCTTGCCCATATGCCTGCTGCTATGCTCTCTGACATGATGGTCATGGACTGTACTATGAGTCCCCAAATAAATATGTTCTTTTGAAAGTTACATTGTTCATGGTGTCTCCTCACAGTAACCAAAAATGAACTAAGACAATGAATTTTGCTTCATCTTACACCATGATCATGTACTGGGATACTATAAGCTTGGGGAACCGACAGAAAAATAAATCTAGGTTTTGATATAAATGGTGTGGTAGGTCCTTATGTCTATGTGTTACATTTATTGGTTAATGAATAAACTGGCTTGACCTATAGCATGGGAGAAGAAAGGGAGAGTTAAAGAGAAGCCATGGAGCCACCAGAGAAAGATACTGGGAACTTTACCTGTTCAGCCACAGTTAGGTGGTGATAGACAGATTAATAAAAGTAGACTAAATTAATATAAGAGTTAAACCAAAAGAAACTAACACTACTGGACCAAGCATTGATTTAATTAATACAGTTTCTATGTGATTATTTTGGATCTAAGCTAGCTGGGCAACTGGGAATCAACAAACGGCCCTCCTCCATCAAATTGGCAACGACTAAATCCATGTAAAACCTGAAAGGGCTTGAAAAGAAATTCTAGACACTAAAAAACAAAGTTTAGCCACATTTTATTTCCAAATGGGCTTTGCTTTAATTGGCATGCTGTAGATCCTTTAAGAGAAGTCTTACTAATTCAGTGGTAGCAGGAATGCAGTTTCAAAACGACAGCTTCCTGGCCATGGACCATGAACTCAGACTTTTCAGAATGGGGTTTGTGAGCAGCTTGCTGCAGCTGGGGTGGTGTGTGTGGCTTAGAGGTACAAGCAGCTCTGCCAAGCTGGACTGGGCGGGGCAAGCAGAAAATACCATTATACCCTAGTAATGACGCAGCTTAAGTTTTAAGAAGTGCTTGACATTTTAAAAAGCACTCCTGGACAGTAAAGAATTACAGAAATTCAATAAAGACAAATCCATATGGAAAAGAAATCTAAATGAGTCACAGTGTTAGATAAATATATGTAGGCTTGGGAGAAAGAAGAAAATGAGTATAGAGATTCATAAAAGGAAGTTTATGGGTTTTTAAAAAAAGGTAAAGTCTTTAAAGAGACAGAGTACAGATAGTCATAGATTTAAAAAAGTAAAAAAAAAATAAGCCACATAAATGTGGAATATACACAGAGTCTGGATTATGTATACTCTTGTATTTTCTTTAAATTTTTTGACTGTGAACAGCTGAGTACAGAGAGACATTTCATTGTATGGACTGCTTAGCTAAACCAACATGTATATTATAAAGGTATCATGACTTCCAAATTTAGATCTAATGATATGTTGCTTTGGAAAAGAGGTTCTTCTTTTGTTTCCACAGAGGATGAGAACTTGTGGATTGCTGCCAGACTAATATGGTTTGATGGACCAAGAGTCCCTGAAAGATTGCTGTGAACACCCCAGAAAGAAAATACTTTGCCCAGTAAACAACAGGAAGAATTTTGGAGAAACTACACCTATATCCCCAAATATTGTTTATAAATGTTTATTTATATTTAAGGGGAGATATGCTATAGATATTTCCATTGGTATAGATCTTGGTTTAAAATAAAAATTTAAGGTCCATCTTATTATATATATATTTCTGCTATTGAAAAAGGTATTGTGATTCTGTAGTGCATTTTTAAAATGTAATGTATAAATAATAAATATAAGATAATAGATAAACATCTATAATAGTCAAGGTTGTAATCATTTTAGTTAGATTTTATAGATGTATAAAGATATTTTTTCAGTTAGATAGGTATTCTTCAAATCTTTCAGAGACCTTCAGAATATGGCATTTAAAATGTTTAAAAACTTAAAACTTTTGATGACAATGGGACACATCTGCTCCTGGCACCATCAATTACTTGGAAAAAAGATGGACATTGAAGAGATTCCTCATGGAGTTTGTTAGCCATTTGGGCAAGAAACTACTCTTGCCTGGATATGCAAGACCCACAAAAAAATGACCGCTGAACTTGCTTAAAAGCCAGATGGTCCTTTGGGATTCCTGCTTCATGAAAGAGTCTGCTAAACATTCTGTAGGATACAGAAGAAATTTACTGACATATTGCCAGTATAGGTGGAACTGTCTTTGAATTTTCCTGCCTCATGGAAAAGTCTGATGGATACTAAGGGCCTGTAGGCTAAAGATGGATCTTGCAATGGTACAGAAGAACTTTTGGTAACTGTCCAGGCAGTGAGTTGTCTCTGTCAATTCTAGAGTTTTGGGAAGTTGCTTACAATGCACTTCCTGTTTATTTGGGTAATATTATATCCTTCTGGAGTCTTTGATGAAGTTGAAGAATAGATAGGAAGCAGATATAAGTATTGTAACTGCAATTCATGCTTAATAATTTTTTTGTTATATATAAGTTTACTATTCTGAAGTTAAATCCTTCCTTTTTGTTTAAACAGAAAAGAGTAAATGGTGTGGGAAGTCTTTCTGTCTCTGTGTTGCTTTTATTGGTTAATATACAAAGAAACTGGCTTGGCATATAGCATGGTAGAAGAAAGGTGGAGTTAGGGAGAAGCCATTGAGCTGCCAGAAACAGATGCAAGGACTTTTACCTGGTAAGCCACAGCCACATCGTGGTATACAGATTAAAAGAAATGGGTCAAATAAATACAAGAGCCTCTAAGAATCTAAAATTAATGTGCCAAGCACTGATTTAATAAATATAGTTTCTGTGTAATTATTTCAGGTCTAAGCTAGCTGGGCAGCCAGGAAACAACAAGCACCCCCCCCCCTTCAATATACAAAGGCTACTACCAGGTCTGCTTTGTGAACATCAATGTTAGGATGGAGCCAATGTTTGGCTACCTCCAAATCTATGTTCACAGTTGAGCCACTAGAGTAGCATTAGTAAATAGAAAACATCTTTCTTTAATATCAATTTCCAATGGTATATGCCAGACTGAAGGAGGAATAAGACTTTCTACAGAGAAGGCAAGGAGAATAGTAGTTGGCTTTGTTTACAGTTCTTAACCATGTCTACAGAAAATTACCTAGCACTAGTAAAAAACATACTCTGAAAAAGACCAGGAATAGAGATAGAGCTGCGTGCAGAAGCATCTACTTGAGATCTATGCACTTATTCAACAACCTTGAACATCTACCCATATCACTACCAATCATATTGACAAAGAATATGTCTATTGTTCTGGTTATGAGTCACAGCTACACATAAGCTTGTTAGTAGTCTTGGTGGCCAAGGGGATATCTCTATCACTTACCCTCATTCTTGAGTAACACAACTATGACCAAGCTAATAGTCATATACAAAACTCTAAAAGTATATTGAACCAAGCAGAAAACTCTACTCCAGTGATACAGATCAATGTTTTGATGCATATCATCAACAAGTTTCCTTTATGATGTGGGTTTCCCCTCTATATACTGTGCATATATTTTATTACCATTGGTTAATAAAAATGCTGTTTTGGGATATGGCAGTGTAGAATAGAGAAGAGTAGGAATTCCAAGCAGATAGAGGAGAAAAAGAAAGCAGAGTCAGGGAGACAGCAATTTAACCCTGAAGGAGACAGTTGCCAGACAGAAGTTTACCCAATAAGTCGCAACCTTGTGATGGTACACAGAATAATAGAAATGGGTCAATTAATAAGGGTTAGTTAATAAGAAGCCTAAGATAATAGTCCAAGCAGTGTTTTAATTAATGTAATTTCTGTGTCATTATTTCAGTTTGGGTGGCCTGGCTTCGGTCTACAAAATGCTGTGCCCATATGAGCCAATTATATCCACATAAACTCATAGAGAGCTTAGCAAGAAATTCAAGACACATAAGAAAAGAGTTAAGCATGACTTTTTGGTAGTAACATTTTCTCTGGTAGGCTTCATTTGCTAGAATCAAGCAGAAGTGTAATCCTTTCAGAAGAAGGCTTCCTGACTGAGCAGTAGCAGCAAAAACTCTATGGCTCCTTTGAGAAGGTTTTCTGGTTCATGCTAGCTGCTATAACAGCTCTGGCTCTTTCAGGAGGCCAAGCACTTGAATGGCACTTGTGGGCAGCATGCTGCAAGTTACGTGGCAACAGCATTGGCCAACTGCTTACCAGTGTTGAGCTACTGAGCACAGCTTAGAGCTGGTGCTACACATGCCTCTGCCATATTAAAAGACTGAAAGAGGAAGAGTCAGCATACAGGGCTGCTGTGACCAAGTTGTTTACATTTTCAAAGCATTCCTCACCAGAAAATGACTACAAATATACAATAAAAACAGATTCAGACAGAAATAAACCTCTGAAAGGGTCACAGTGTATTTAAAAATGTATGCTGGCTTAGGAGACAAAAGAAAAAAACGTTTAGACATTTATAAAAAATAATTTTAAGAAATATAACAAAATCTTTACAGAGCCACAGTACACAGAGTCATAGATTAAATGACTAAGTATTAAAATAAATATTAAAAAGTAATAGAGTAAAAATAATAAGCCATGTAAATATAAAACATAGGAAGTCTGGACAATATATATATATATATATATATATATATATATATATATTATTGTGTTTTCTTTTAATGATTTGACTGTGAATGAACTAAGTACAGAGGGACATTTCCATGTACAGGCTGCTATGCTAAACCAACATGTATATTTTAAAGGTATCTTGACTTCAAAATTTGGGTCTAAGGATATGTTGCTTTGGAAAAGAAGTTCTACTTTTGTTTCTACAAAGGATAGAAAGCTGTGAATGCCCTACAGGCTAATACAGTTTGATTAAACAAGAACCCTTGAGGCAACGGCCCTAATGGTCCAACATCCTTGACAACTTCAAGACTGCTGGCTAAGATGGTTCTACCACACAGAATACCCCATGAAAGACCTGATTAAAAGAGCCCATAATCATCAGGAAGTACTCTAGAGAGCAATGCCCAAATTCATTAAGTGATTGTTTATAAATATTTGTTTACATTTAAAGAAGGATATATTATGGAGTTGAATACTTATCATTGATATGGATCATGGTTTATTGATGCAAATTTAATTGCAATTTTGTTACATACATTTCTGCTCTTGTTTAAAGTATCGTGTTTGGGCAGCTCATTAAACATGTAACATATAATTAAAATTGTAGATTAATAAATAGTCATTTATAAATAATCATTTATATTGCAGTCATGTTAGTCAGGTTTTGTATATGTACAAATATATATTTTAGATGGATTGGTATTCTTAAAAATCTTTCAAAGACTAACAGAATATGTCATTTAAAATGTTTTAAGAAATTATGATTTTTTTCATGATAATGAGACTCATGTGCTTCTGTCAGCACCAATCTTCTTCACAAGGATGATGGGCATCAAAAAGAATTCTTATGGATTTTGTTAGCTATTTGGGCAAGAAATTGCTCTGGCCAGGACTGCTTGATGGTATGCTGTAGAAAATGAACATTCAAGACACACAGAAAAATGACTGCTGAAGTTTCCTAAATAAGATGAGATAGTCCTTCAAGGTTTCTGCTTCATGAAAGAGTCTGCCAGATATTCTGCAGGATACAGAAGAAAGTGACTGACAAATTGCCAATAGAGGCTGAACTGTCTTTGAAATGTCCTGCTTCCTGTAAAAGTCTTCAAGAATTTATGGGCTTATAGGCTGAAGATGGATACTCCAATGTTACAAAAAACTTTGGATGGCTGTCCAGGCAGCAAGAGCTCTCTGTCAATTCTAGAGTTTTGGAAGTTGCTTACAATGCAATTTCTGTTTACATAGGTAATATTTTATTTTTCTGATGTCTTTGATAAAGTTCAAAAATAGATAGTTATAACTACAATTTTCCTTAGTCATGATAATAGATAGATAGATAACATTAGACTCACAAAGATAGGATAGATGATAAAATATTTTCTTTAATTTGCTAAATGTAGATAAACTATAATTCTTGTTTGATAATTGTTTCGTTGTATGTAATCTTGTTATGTTAAAATTAAAAATCTTCCTTTTTATTTAGACAGAAAGAGGGAGGTAATATGGGAATCCCCTTTGTATGCTGTGTATTGTATAAGTAGGATTGGAAACTGGTACAGTTGGAAATCAGTATAGAGAATTCTCAAAAACCTGAAAGTAATCAGTTGTATGATTCAGCTGAACTACTCCTTGGCACATTTCCATAGGACTTGACATCCTACTTCACAGATACATTCTACGTCATGTTCATTGACACTTAATTCACAAGAGCTAGACAATGGTAACAACCTAAAAGCTTTTCAACTGATGAATGGATAAAGCACAGATAGAGAGTGTTCAACTGGTAAAATAAAATAAGTGATGAAATTTTCAAGGAAATGGATGGAAATAGTAAGTAAAACAACATGAAATAATACAGATCAGGAAAGTTAAACACTACAAGTTATTTCTTATTTGTGGATCCTAACTCCAAATCTTTATATTTAAGTATATAACATGAAATAATCAAAGAAGCAACATGTCCTAGGTCATTTTTTACTGTTGTGATAAAGCCCATGTCCAAAAGTAACACAGGAAGCAAAGTAAGTATTTGTCTTACATATCCTGTCTAGACTATTGAGGGAAACTGAGGAAAGGACGTGTTGGAGGTCACTCATTCATTCCTGGATGTCCACACCCAAAATAATGACTCAGAAACTATATTATTTACAACACTGCTTGACCAGTGACTCTAGTGTATTCATAGAGAGCTCTTACATGCCAAAGTAACCCATCTGCACTATTCTGTGCAACACCACATAATCGGGGCCTACTAGCAAAGTTTCAGTGGACTCCAGAGAAGGCATCCATCTCTGACTGAAAGTAGATGGCTTCTCACTGACTCTGCCTACTCTCTCCTTATCTATCTGCTTGGAACTCCTGTCTTGCACTATTCTGCTAATCCACTGGCAAAATAATCTTTCTTCATCAACCAATAAAAGCAAAATATAGACAGAAGGACATCTCACACCAGGGACTCAGGACGACAAACTGCACTTCAGACATGGAACAGAAGGCATGAAGTAATTCTGCTTACTGGCTAGCTCGCTATGGCTTGCTCAGTTTATTTTGCTATATTACCCCAGATCACCTGAATGGAGTTGGCATTGTCCATAGCAGTTGGGCCATCCTAAATTAATTATTAATCAAGAAATATCCCCACACATGCCTACAGGCAAGTTTAATGAAATTAATTCCTTATTTGAGAGAACTTCTTTCAAGATATGCCTAGGATTGTGTTAAACAATACTGATTCACAAACCAGAGTAATATAAAGATATCTTACAATTATGGAAGACAAGGGGGTCAACACCGTTAGAGTGTAGACCACAGGTACTATGATGAGAAAATGAAAAAAATAGAAGACATAACTGTGGATGAGAAATATTGTAGTGAAAGAGGAGAAGGATTGAGAGAAATAAGAAACATTATCAAAATTTGAAAAGACCAAAGGGATAAATATCACGTTATTATCATACTTCAATAGGCTATTTCATTTTTTATTTTTTTTAAAATTCAAATAGTTTATTTTTTGCTTTATAAATAATACCATTCAAAATTTCCACCTCCTCCCCTCCTCTCATTTCCTTCCCACTCCTCCATTCACCCTCCCGCCTCTTCCTCCAATCCTAAGAGAGGGCAGGATGCCCTGACCTATGGGAAGTCCAAAGCCCCCACCCAGCTACATTCAGGCCTAGAAAAATGTGCATCCAAGCAGACTAGGATCCCCAAAAGCCAGTACATGCAGTAGAATCAAATTCCAGTGCCATTATCAATTGCTTCTCAGTCAGCCCCCATTGTCAGTCAGATTCAGGGAGTCCAGTTTGATCACATGCTCGTTCAGTCCCAGTCCAGCTGGCCTTGGTGAGCTCCCATTAGATCAGTCACACCATCTCGGTGGGTGGACGAACCCCTCGCTGTCCTTACTTTCTTGCTCATCTTCTCCCTCTTTCTGCTCTTCAACTGGACCTTGGGAGCTCAGTCAAGTGCTCCAATGAGGGTCTCTGTCTCTTTCTCCAAACATCGCCAGAGGAAGGCTCTATGGTGATATTTAAGATATTCATCAGTGTGGCTATGGGACAAGGTCAGTTCAGACACCCTTTCCTCTACTGCCCAAGGTCCTAGCAGGGAACATCCCCTTGGACACCTCGGAACCCCTTTGGAGCCAAGTCTCTTACCAACCCTAAAATGGCTCCCTTAATTAAGATATCTTATCCCCTGCTCCCATATCTGCTTTGCTCCATCTCAACCACCCCACTCCCCCAACTTCTTCAATATCCTCCCCTTGACCCTTTTCTCCCACCTCTTCCCTTCTCCCCACCCTACCCACACCCCAATGCTTCCAACTGTTGCCCGTCGATTTTGCCTGCTTCCAATTTCTAGGAGGATCCACCCATCCACTGCTGGTGGGAATGCAAACCTGTACAACCACTTTGGAAATCAGTGTGGCAGTTTCGCAGGAAACTGAGAGTCAATCTACCTCAGGATCCAGCAATTCCACTCTTGGGAATATACCCAACAGATGCCCAAGATTTAAAGGAGAGAAGTAGTTTGGTAGGCCTTGACCCATCTGGAGGGAACTTCTCTCATCTCCCTGGTCCTACCTGACTCATTTTTCAGAACTAAGCTTTAAAAATTAATATGCTGTAAGAACAGAAGTCAGATGTCAATGGGAAATAGGGAGTGTGTATAAGCCTCTGCCTGACAGTCACATTCTACATACATATTAATGTTTTTCTTAGGATCACAACACAGGAAAGGGGGTCCTGAGAGCAGATAAGGAACCTTGTGGTTTTCTTTCAAGTCTTTAACCAGTCAGGGTGCAGGACTAGAGGAACATGTGACTGATGCTTCAGACCAACACTGTTTTCATTTCTAATGTAGTATTCAACTTCTCTCCACTTAGATTCTGCATGCCAAGTAATTCCTTAGCGATGTGGATGAATAAATAGTGTCTATTCTGAGGTAAGACAAAGCTCATGCATTGAAATGCGTGTATTATTTGGCTCTATTTGAATTTTCTTCACTCATTTTTTTAAAGTTTATTAAATTATGAAAGTTTTCATTTCCGCCCCTCCTCCCAAAACCCTCCCACTCCCCCTTCCCCCTCCTCCTCCCTCTTCATCCCTAAGAGCAGTCAGGGCTTCCAGCCCTGTGGGAAGTTCAAGTTCCTCTCCACTCCTTCCAGGTCCCTGAAGGTGAGCATCCGAAAAAACTGGATCCCAAATATCCAGCACGTGCAGAGGAAACAAGTCCCAGTGTCATTGTCAGTGGCTTTTCAGAAAGGCTCCGGACCAGCCACACTCAGGTTAATAAAGGTGTGGAACATATACACATTAGAGTTCTACTCAGCGGTAAAAAACAATGACATCTTGAATTTTGCATCCAAATGGATGGAAATAGAAAACGCCTTACTGAGTGAGGTAAGCCAGACCCAAAAAGAGTAATATGGTATGTATTCACTCATATGTGGATTCTAACCATAATTAAAGGTCTTCACTCATTTGATCCTCTTCCCTGATTTCAAAACTTTGCTGAAAATCTCACTTTTTGAATATGACTCACTCATTTCTTTTGATGTCTCCCCCTCCATGTGTAGTTGTCCAAGACACATGGATATTGGATCTGCAGGCTAATAAAGAGACAGAGCTTCTTGAACAAAAGTATATGGAACAAATATTTAATCCTTTCTACTAAGGAGTAAAATAAAAATATGAGCAGTTGTCTCCTCCTGGGTTCTGGGTTTCATACATTTAGTTTCCAATACAAACACATAAATGACTATTACACTAAGCATGTTGAAACTCTGTGTCTTTTGAATACTGATCTTGTCTCTAACGATCTTACTCAGCAAGGCAATAGCCTCATTTTACATTTCCATTAATTCCCAGGACCATTTTTCATTTCCAATGTTTAAATTGAGAGTTCACCCTGGGGAATTAATAGGCTGGCTTATAAAATAAACCTTATAGAAAATCACTTAGTAATTACCCCTGACATTTCCCTGCCTCACTTTCATAGATCAGCTGCATTATCTTACCAACATTAGCTTTAACCACCTCGATAATGGCAGAAAAAGAATTCATTACTGAACACATTATTCAGTGTGTTCAGGAATGAACTCTAATGACTGATTCTCAGTATCACCATCTACTGCTTCTCCCTGATTAGTAGACATGGTATTGTTCCAGGGGGTGGGGGACCACTTTTTGGTTCCCAACCACTTAGCCCAGCAAAGTTTCTTCAGGTCTGTCTCCAGAGGCAGTTCCATGGCTTCTCTCTGACTCTGCCTCCTTTCTCCCAGCACCCTGTTTAGTTTTTCCCACATAGCTCTGTTCTTCTATGGCTCTGATATATGTCCAAAGCAGTTGCTTTATTTAACAATGGTAATAATAGCATACAGAGAGAAATCCCACATCACTTCTCCATTTCTTTTTAAATAGAAAGGAATAATTTAACTTTAACATAGTAAAATTACATTTAACAAAACAGGTATCAAGCAAGAATTATAGCTACAATTTTTATAGTTACTTTATCTCTTATTATATCTAAGGAAATCTATATTATTACTATTTACTCTTCAACTCCATCAAAGACTCCAGAAGGATATAATATTACCTGAGTAAACAGGAATTGCATTGTAATCAGCTTCCAAACTCTAGAATTGACAAATACATCTCACTACTTGGACAGTCACTTGAAGTTCTTCTATACCATTGGGATATCCATCTTCAGCTTAAAGACTCATAGTATCCAGCAGACTTTTTTATAAAGCAGAAAATTTCAAAGACAGGTCCCCCTGTATTAGTCACTTTCTTCTGTGTCCTGCAGACTGTCTGGCAGATGCTTTCATGAAGCAGGAATATTGAAGGACCATCCTACCTTTAGGAAAGGTCAGCAGTCATTTCTCTGTGGGTTCTGCAGGTCCAATTCATCAAGCAGTATAGGCAAGAGAAGTTTCTTGCCCAAACGGCCAACCAAGTTCATAAGGAGCCTGTTTAATGCCCATCTCCCTCTTGAAGTAATTGATGTTGCCAGAATCAGTTATGTCTCATTGTCATGAAAAGTCCTAAGTTCTTGATCATTTAAAATGTCATATTCTGTAGTCTTTGAAAGGGCTGAAAAACAGCTATCCATCTGAAATACATCTCTGTATATCTAGAAAACCTAACTAACATGACTACAAACTTGACTATTATCAATGACTATCTAGTACATTGCATTTTTAAATGAGCTACACAAAACAATATTTTAATCAAGAAAAAAATATATATGCACAGTATGACCTTAAATTTGTATCAATAAACCAAGATTTATATCCATGTAAATCTCTATAGCATATCCCCCTTTAAATGTAAAGGAACATTTATAGACAATATTTGAGAATATGGGCATATATCTGTGCAAACTTCTTCCTGCTGTTTATTGGTCAAAGTAATTTTTGAGAGGTGTTCAGGGAAACCTTTCAGGGGATCTTGGTACATCAAAGAACACTAGGCTGGAAGAATTCCACAGGATCTCATCCTCTGTGAAACAAAAGAAGAACCTCTTCAGCATCCAATGAAATGATCATATGGTTTTCTTCTTTCAGTTTATTTATATGATGGATTACATTGATAGATTTGCATATGTTGAACCAGCCATGCATCTCTAGGATGAAGCCCACTTGATCATAATGGATAATTTTTCTTATGTATTCTTGGATTCGGTTTGCCAGTATTTTATTGAGTATTTTTGCGTCAATGTTCATGAGTGAGACTGGTCTGTAATTCTCTTTCTTGGTTGTGTCTTTGTGTGGTTTTGGTATCAGGGTAACTATAGCTTCATAAAAAGAGTTTGGCAATGATCCTTCTTTTTCTATATTGTGAAATACATTAAGGAGTATAGGTATTAGCTCTTCCTTGAAGTTCTGGTAGAATTCTGCATTGAAACCATCTGGTCCTGGGCTTTTTTTGGTAGGGAGATTTTTGATAACAGCTTCTAATTCTTCACGACTGACAGGTCTAATTAGATTGTTCACCTGGTCTTGGTTCAACTTTAGTATATGGTAGTTATCTAAAAGAATGTCCATTTCTTTTACATTTTCCAACTTTGTGGCATATAAACTTTCGTAGTAAGATCTAATAATTCTCTGAATTTCCTCTGTGTCTGTGGTTATGTCCCCCTTTTCATTTCTGATCTTATTAATTTGCATGTTCTCTCTCTGCTGTTTGATTAATTTGGATAGGGGTTTGTCAATCTTGTTGATTTTCTCCAAGAACCAGCTTTTTGATTCATTGATTCTTTGGATTATTTTCTGTGTTTCTATTTTGTTGACTTCAGCCCTCAGTTTGATTATTTCCAGTCTTCTAGACCTCCTGGGTGAATCAGCTTCTTTTTTTTCTAGAGCTTTCAAGTGTGCTGTTAAGTCTCCAATGTGTGCTTTCTCCGTTTCCTTTAATTGGGCACTTAGTGCTATGAACTTTCATCTTAGCAGTGTTTTCATAGTGTCCCATAGGTTTGAGTATGTTGTGTCTTTATTTTTATTAAATTCAAGGAAGACTTTAATTTCTTTCTTTATTTCTCCCTTGACCCAGGGGTGATTTAGTAGTTGACTGTTCAACTTCCATGAGTTTGTTGGCTTCCTCGGGGTAGCATTGTTGTTGAATTCTAACTTTAATCCATGGTGATCTGACAAGACACAGGTGGTTACTAATATTTTTTGTATCTATGGAAGTTTGCTTTGCTACCGAGTATGTGGTTAATTTTCGAGAAGGTTCCATGAGCTGCAGAGAAGAATGTATATTCTTTCCTATTTGGGTGGAGTGTTCTACAGATGTCTGTTAAGTCCATTTGATTCAATACCTCCAATAATTCTCTTATTTCTCTGTTAGGTTTCTGTCTGATTGACCTGTCCATTGGTGAGAGAGGTGTGTTGAAGTCTCCTACTATTAGTGTGTGTGGTTTGATGACTGTCTTGAGTTCTAGAAGAGTTTCTTTTACATATGTGGGTGCCTTTATATTAGGGGCATAAATATTCAGGATTGAGACTTCTTCCTGATGAATTGTTCCTGTTATGAGTATGAAATGTCCATCTCCATCTCTTCTGATTGATTTTAGTTTGAAGTCGATTTTGTTAGATATTAGAATGGCCACACCCACTTGTTTCTTAGGTCCATTAGCTAGGAACACCTTTTCCCAACCCTTTACTCTGAGTAGGTGTCTGTCTTTGTGGTTGAGGTGTGTTTCTTGTAAACAGCAGAATGTTGGATCCTGTTTTGCTATCCAATCTCTAAGTCTGTGCCTCTTTATAGGTGAATTGAGTCCATTAATATTAAGTGATATTAATTACCAGTGGTTGTTGACTCCAGTCATTTTTGGGGGACAGTAGAGTGTATGTGCTTTCCTTCTTTGAGTTGTGCTTGTGAAGAGTTGCTAGATGTCTGAGTTATTGTAGACAGTGTTGGGAATGTTGGATTCCTTGGGTTGTAATTTTCCTTCTAATATTCTCTGTAAGGCTGGATTTGTAGCTACGTATTGTTTAAATTTATTTTTATCCTGGAATATTTTGTTTTCTCCGTTGATAGTGAATGATAGCTTGGCTGGGTATAGTAGTCTGGGTTTGCATCCATGGTCTCTTAGTTTCTGCAGTACCTCTATCCAGGACCTTCTGGCTTTAATGGTTTCCATAGAGAAGTCTGGTGTAAGTCTGATAGGTGTTCCTTTATAAGTTACTTGACCTTTTTCCTTTGCAGCTCTTAATATTCTTTCTTTAATCTGAATGCTTTGTGTTTTGATTATTATATGGCGAGGGGATTTTTTTTTCTGATCCAGTCTATTTGGTGTTCTGTATGCTTCTTGAACCTTCATAGGAATATTGTTCTTTAGGTTGGGAAAGTTTTCTTCTATTATTTTGTTGAATATAATTTCTGGACCTTTCATCTGCAATTCTTCTCCTTCTTCTACCCCTATTATTCTTAGATTTGGTTGTTTTATTATGTCCCAGACTTCCTGAATGTTTTGTGATTAGAATTTGTTGGATTTGCTGTTTTCTTTGGTCAGAGCGTTTATTTTCTCTATGGTGTCTTCATAATCTGAGATTCATTCTTCTATCTCTTGTATTCTATTGATTATGCTTGTTCCTGAAGTCTCTGTTTGTTTACCTAGATTTTCCATATCCAGCCAGCCCTCAGTTTGTGTTTTCTTCATTGCCTCCATTTCAGTTTTCAATTCTTGAACTGATTCCTTTACCTGTTTGATTGTTTTTTTTCTTGGTTTCCCAGGGTATCATTTACGAATTTACTCATTACTTCAAACTTTTTGTTATATTTCTCTTCCATTTCTTTACTCATTTCTTCAGTCTTTTTGCTATATTTCTCTTCTATTTCTTTAAGTGAGTTATTCATACCCTTTAGATACTCTATTTCTTTCATAATGGCAGTGTTTTTCCACTTCTTCCGGAATAGGATGTCTAAGTCCTTCTGTCATACGATCATTGGGATCTTGTGTTTTCATATTATTTCTCAGATTGTTGGAGGAATTCTTGCCTTGGCGCCTGCCCATCCCTTCCTTCAGATGCTCTCCAATGACTCTTCCCTCTGCTGGGTCTTCTGCTACAGGATTAGTCCAACTTGCTAGCCAGGAATCACTTTGCCTGCAATCCTATCTTGCTGCAGGCAGGCTATTTAAATAAAGGAACTTCCTCCCATTTGTACTCACCGCCCCATCCCGGCGGTGCCCACACAGGCTGAGTTGGAGGATTTTATGCCCCAAAAAAGGGAGAGAAGAAAGGAAGGGGTTCCTGGCTGAAAGCGGGGATGGGGTAGGAGGAGAGAGGCTTTAGCTGGGGGAAGCTGCCCCTTCATAATACCCAGCTCCCTTCCATTTCTTTAAGGGAGTTTTTTCACTTCCTGTTAAAAGTTCTCCATTATTTTCATAAGATTATGTTTAAAGTCATTTTCTTCTATTTCTTCTGGGTTAAGATGTTCAAGTCTTCCTGTTGTGTTTTCACTGAATTTTGGTGTTACCATGTTGCTTTTCAGGATGTTGGAAGAATTCTTACATTGGCAATTAACCATCATTTCCTTTAAATGAGGCCAGTAGATGCCTGGCATCTTGGTCCAAACTTTGCTGTGGCTGACTGAGTACTTGGAAACTTTTCTTAGACTGTCCCCTCTCAGGCCCCATTAGCTCTGGAACAGGCTGTGTTTTTGGATTCCAAGAACCTCACAGGTGAAAGGCAGGCTTTGTGGCAGGGTAAGTTGGGGGAAATCCCAGCAGCAGGGCCACTCCCAGCTGGATGGCCAGAAAATCTAGGAAGTTGTGGAGGTGCCCCTATGCTCTGGTCCATTGGGGCGTCTGGTTGTCCAGATTTGTGTGTGCTGATTCACCTCTCAGATCTCCTCAGCACTGACACAGGTTGTGTTGGGGATTCCAAGGACCTTGCATGTGAAAAAGGGAACTTGGGCCCAGGGTGGGATGGGGTAAAAAAAAGCCCTGCTCTCAGTTTTAGTAATTTCCACAATCATTTCAAATCTTTTTACCACTCTCTTTTGTAAAGCTTGAATCTCCTGGCCTATATATATTTCTAGTGATTTCAATGAGGCACCTAGCCTCTAATCCTCATTCTGCACATGTGATTCCAAGGTCTGAAGTTTTTCTTTTAAAGATATCACCTACTCCTTGGACATTATTTGGATAACATGCAGATTGACATCCTGGAAAGATACTCTATTTTTTAACCTATCATAACTTTTTAAACAAATTTTGTTGTCAAATTCAACATCATGAATTATTTCAGATAATTTCTCAGTAACCTTTGATATGGATTTTTTTATGCCCAAGTCCATGGGTTCCCACAAAAGCCAACATAGGAGACGGAGTCCCATATGTAAAAGGAAAGAGCCTTTATTTTAATCAAGTTTGTGAACTTGGTCTCCTCACATGTCCAACACATTGGAATATCCAGAGAGCCCAGAGTTCAAATAGAATTGGGTTTTTATAATAGTAGAGATGGGGGTGAGGAGTCTCTGAGGTTCAGGACCCTGAATGGCTGACATTTGTCTAGGCATGTCCTGGTGTTGTTTCCATTGGCTGAATTAAGAAACTGCCAGAAACTGCCTTGGCCTTTTGATAGGGCAGCACTTAGGTAGGTGGAGTAGACTAAACGAAATGCTGAGAAGAAGGACAAAGAGAGAGCTGCCATGGAGCTGCCAGGTCAGACATGCTGAATGTTTCCCGGTAAGCTACAACCTCACGGTGACATACAGATTATTAGAAATGGGTTGAACAAGATGTGAAAGTTAGCCAATAAGAGGCTAGAACCAATGGTCCAGGCAGTGTTTAAATGAATACAGTTTCTGTGTGATTATTTCAGGAATTAAGTTAGCTGGGCAGCCAGAATGAAAAGCAGGCCCTCTCTTCTTCAACAATTGATGCCTCATCATGGTCAACTGGATCCATGTAAAACCTGAGAGGGCTTGAAAAGGAATTCTAGACACACACACACACACACACACACACACACACACACACACAATACAGAGTTTAAAACAGCTTTTTGCTGTTTGTTGGTGGAGTATTGTAGCTCCTTTAAGAGAATTTCCTGATTCAGCAGCCATACAAAAAAAAAATAATAAAGCCATGAGATTTTAAAACACGGCTTCCTGGCCTGTGCTGCCAGTGCAAACTCTGGCTATGAAGAATTTCAATGTCTTTTGTGGGACCGGTTGTTTGTGTGCCTGCTCAGGATTGGGAAGAAAGTACTCTGAGACATTGCCAATGGCTCAGTGCACCCTGCCTGAGCAGGCAACGGGATCAGGACTACTAGGATGCACAAGCAGGAGGGCATGCCAGATTTCTGCCACCACACAGAGAGATGTTTCCAAGCTACACAGTGCTCTGCATGGCAGATATGGCTGTAACTCTGATGAAAAGCATTTATGTGTTGCACGTGCCTTCTCCAGGTTGGACTGCTGAGCACAGCTCCTGCCTGGTGGTCCCAGAGCTAACACTGGTGGTAGTTCCACCATTTTGAATTTGGAGAGAGGTAGAACCAACATCCAGAGCAGCTGCAACCAAGCTGCTTAGCATTTTAAAAGCTCTTCAAGACAGTAGAGAATTCAATTTCCATGACTTTGTAGGCTTTCTGGGAGTAGTGTTGTTGTTAAACTCTAACTTTAAACCATGGTGATCTGATAAGATACAGGAGGTTACTCCAATTTTTTTATATCTTCACCACCAATGGAATAAGCCAAATCAGAACAAATTAATAAATCCAAACTTAATAAACAGGACAATGTAAAGCAGAGCACTCCATGGTGGACCCCAGGAAGATAGGAGACAGAAAACAAGGGTACACATGGCAGATCTATGGGCTAGGTTTTAAATAGGTAGTAGGTATAGTCTCTGAAATCTCTAGGGGAGTATCTACCAATGGCAAGCTTTCTGTGTGGAAGGGAATATTTCTTTGAGCTTTATGAGGAAGGCTGGGTCTAGAGAGAGAGCAGTGGGACTTCCAACTAATCATCCCAAACTCTTTGGTATATGGGTATCAAGGGCTAGAGTAGAGCCTCCACCAGAACACTTTTGAGGCCTGTGAAGAATTGTGTTAGGATTTTAATGGGGATTGCATTGAATATGGAGATTTCTTTTTATAAGATTTCCAGTTTTATTATGTGGATCCCATCCAAGAGCATGGGAGATTTTTCCATTTGACTTTGGAAATTTAAAGTGCATTAGGACTGTGAAAGTTTATGATGGCTTTTGTAATTGGATATAATACATTTTCCAAATAATTAAAAATAAAAAATTATATGGACATCTCAAGGAGTTACAAAAGAAAGAAGCAAAATAGAAATTATTTGAAGGAAATAAGTAATAAATATCAGAGAAGATGTAAATGACGTAAAGATTCAAGCAAAGCAACAATGAACAGGGCAAAGAACTGCTTCTTTTTTATTGTTTTTTATTTATTTATTAAAATTTCCACCTCCTCCCTTCCTCCCATTTCCCTCCTACTCCCCCACACCCACTCCCACTCCCCCTCCCTCTTCAGTCCTAAGAGCAGTCAGGTTTCCCTGCCCTGTCCAAGTCCAAGTCCACAATCCTCCCCACTCTATCCAGGTCTATAAAGGTGAGCATCCAAGCAGACTAGGCTCCCACAAAGCTAGTTCATGCAGTAGAATCAAAAGTAGTGACCTCTATCACAATGGCAGGTTGTCTGACTACAGATTTAAAAGAGAAATTGAATTGAACAGCTTTCATTTATAACAACTTAGAAAAAGAGATTTAGGACTCAACTATGTATACTACTGTTGGTGAAAAAGTTTTCAGGCCTGATACCACAGAAATGCAAATCAGTATTAGAGATTCTTATTAGCATGTAAATGCTAAAAGTTTGGCAGGCTAGCAGAGATGGACAGGTCTGGAAACATACACATCACCGCTCACAACAATACATTCAGGAAAACATAAATTGGTGATGAGCCTGGAGAGGTGACTCAGCAGTGAAAAGCATACACTACTCTTGAAGAGTCCTAGCTTGGGTACAACATCCATACCAGGGAGCACACAACCTCCAGTAACTCCAGTTCCAGATATATTCCATGTTTCTGGCTTCCATGAGTACCAGAGATACCATCCCCCCAGACACACATACAGACCCACAGGGACACACACACACACACACACACACACACACAGAGAGAGAGAGAGAGAGAGAGAGAGAGAGAGAGAGAGAGAGAGAGACAGACAGAGAGACAGAGAGAGAGAGAGACAGAGACAGAGACAGAGACAGAGAGACAGAGAGAGAATGAGATTTATACATGAAATGAACACTTAAAGCAAGCAAACAAACAAACAGAAAGCAATGATGCTGACTCAACAATTGAAAGTCTTAGTCCAGGAAAAGCTGCTACAGGCCAATATATTTGAAGAAAAAAACCTGTAAAAATCTTCAAGAAAATATCAATAAAGTAAATCCAATGACTGGATGGTGCGGTGGAGCTCTGCAAGCACCATGGCCATCAGACTGTCAATCCAGGGGAGGCAAGAAAAAAATTTCAATTTAACTTGACTCAGTGGCCTGTGTTGGTTCAAAGATATTTTATTTTAGGCATATATAAGCATAGAACAATTTCAAGACTTTTCCAGGTGATGGTATTTGCTCAATTCTATTGTGACACTAAAGCTTAAGATGTAACTAAGTCAAAAGTGTTTTTATAGAATATGCAACATCGTCCATACAGTTGGATTCTGTAGATTTACTGATGAAAAATAACCTCATGGTAATGATTAGTAGAGGATCTGATGTGGTCTCTGCAGATAGCTCAAAAGTCACCAGGCTACTAACCACATCCTCTTCCAGCATTTAGGGTGGACAACACATTAGTATTTTCTCCCTTTAAAATGAAAACCCTACCTGTTTAACATTTTCAGTTGTGCTGGTGCTTATCTGTGAGCACAAGAACCTCTGTGTCTCCTGCAAATTATGGGCTAGAGCAATCATTCACTACAATCATTGCAGTTCATCATAGCACAAATGTACTTCAGCATACATTGAGCGGTAAATGTGGTGGATTAGTTTTTGCTTCACTATGATCAAATATTTTACAGAGTACCTAGAGAGGAATGGTTTACTTATATTTATGTAATGAGGATTTGTTCCTCATTACATATAGTTTTGTTCCTCAGTACATATAGTTTACTATAGTGTATTACAGGATTCAGAGTGAGAATTAGTAATAGCGGAGAGTGGATAAGGGTTTACTTACAGGAGCATGAATGACCCGGGGATAGATGTGCCTTTAAAAGATTACTCTAGCATGAATAATAACTCATGAAGTCTGTACTCTCGGTGTTCTCTGCAGAACATGAAGGATGTAAGACATGTTAATTCGGAGAGTCTTCGCCAGGAGCCTCCCTCCTTCCCCTAGGAGGGATTATTTCAGTTAGAAGAAACTTGCTTCACAAAAGCAGCTCAGAGTTGCCTAGAAGCAGGTCGTTATTATCTCATCATGCAACTGAGCTGGAAATGAGAGCACAAATCAGAAGATGGAGGGTCACACTGTGGAAGATAGGATGTAGCTGTGATGAGAAAAGATGTCAACCCTCCCAATGAATTACTTCTTCAGTATATTCTCTGTTCTAAAGTTCTTGCAATCCCACAGGTAGCTCCAGCATCTGGAAAGATGGTATTTAAAGCATTGAAGCCTATAGAATGTTTTCCACACTCAGACCTTTACATTCTGCTCTTGAGTCTAGTAAGTCACATACATTTCAGAAAGCCAGATCTTTTAGTTGTGTTCAAATAGGGCCCATACAGCCTCCTCTCAAACTCTATTTGGTTCCTTTGGCCATGTTTGGACCAAAGTGGCTGTGTGACTTTTCAGAGGAGATGTGAATAAATATGTTTCTACCCAGGAAACCCATAAAGAGTTCATCTTGGTGAACCGCTTAGAGTTCACCAAGATGAAGAGTTAGAGTTAGAAACCCATAAAGCGGTTCATCTTGGTGAACCGCTTAGTTTACTATAGTGTATTACAGGATTCAGAGTGAGAATTAGTAATAGCGGAGAGTGGATAAGGGTTTACTTACAGGAGCATGAATGACCCGGGGATAGATGTGCCTTTAAAAGATTACTCTAGCATGAATAATAACTCATGAAGTCTGTACTCTCGGTGTTCTCTGCAGAACATGAAGGATGTAAGACATGTTAATTCGGAGAGTCTTCGCCAGGAGCCTCCCTCCTTCCCCTAGGAGGGATTATTTCAGTTAGAAGAAACTTGCTTCACAAAAGCAGCTCAGAGTTGCCTAGAAGCAGGTCGTTATTATCTCACCCTAAATGAACTTCTGTCTCTAAGTGAGGAGCACGATATAGAAGAAGTTGTCTTATCTGATGTCCTCAGGCACCAGAGATTCACTTGTCTTATCTGTGATAAGGGTTTCTTACTCAGTAAGAAACTGATGCCCACGTGATGTTCTCTGACCCTTAGTTCAGTGATAGTGCACCCGATGTGCTCATGTCAGGCACGGTTTATTTTACCTCTTGCTCTCCTCTCGTCTCCACATGTGCACCTCCTCTATTCTGTGAAGGCTGTGGCTGTTCTTCACCTCCAGCTAGGAAGCTGACACAAACTGTTCCCATTCCTACAGACACACATGTAACTATCCACACTTAATCCGGACATGCCTGTTATTTTGATCCTGGTTTCAGACATGAGGTCATTGAAGACATATTCCCAAACTCTTGTAATGTTTTTATTCTTTATTGATTATCTTTTTATTCACAGATGTTTCCCATCACATCCTTGGTATTTGTTTTGACATCCCAAGAAACAGAAGACAGGAAATAAAAGAGCAACTGAGATTTTTTTCTGTACAGTTTTTACTAAGACAAATGACGCTCTAAGAGAAAAATGTGGACTATTTTATCAGAGAAACACAAGTATTACCAAGACTGAGGGAAGGGAGAGCAGTTATAAGAATAGAAAATTGACTGTGGGTATCTGTGGTTGTGTGGTTGTGGGAAAGAGTTATATGGAAGGTAGTGATACCTAGGCAGGGTTACTATGGAACTATCAATTAATAGCCTACCACACACACACACACACACACACACACACACACAGAGAGAGAGAGAGACAGAGACAGAGACAGAGACAGAGACATGGCAGAGAAAGAGACAGAGAGACAGGCAAGTAGAGAGACAGACACAGGAAGACAGACAGAGTGAGACTGAGAAAAAGAAAAAGAATCAAAAGTATAGCAAAGAAAAAATAAACAAAATAGCAAGTTGCTCTCTTCCTGATGGTAATGTGTGGTTATACACAGGTAAATGAGAAGGCAGCCTGGTGGTGAACTCATTGTCAAGGCACAGTGAGGCCATTTGCCAGGATGCAGAAGAGTTTAAAGATAAAATATAGGATACTAATGGAAAATGAAAGCACTTTATGTGTTTGTGTCTTTCTGTATCCTCCTCACAGTTTGTATTTCCAAGAACTTTCTCTATCTCAGCGACAAACTGACTTTTCCTGTTATATTCTGCCAGTATGATTGTGTCTTCTTGTGTAGTGTCACTTCTGTGGAATGGTCTTACTGCTACCATTGCTAACTTGAGAATGAAATGGAGGGAGTTAAATAGGAGTACATAGGTATTTTGTTTTCAATTAATTATATGTGTAGGTATGTTTCTAAATATATGAAAGTGACTTAAAGGATAAAAGAAACTGTTAGACCTTGACACATCTGGGGAGGACTCATCTCCCTAGTTCCACCTGACTCTGAAGTGGATCAGCATTCTTTCTGAGGAAGAGGAATCTGTGATCCTCACACAGTGACCAACACTGTGGAATATTTGCAAAAACCTCTATCCAACTTTATTCCTCAGCATTAAGCCAAATGCTGCCATCCAGTATAAAAAGCTTAAAAATTGAGAATCACTATGTTGCAGAAGAAGACAGAAGTCGAGGGGAGAATGGGAGTGTCTATAAGCCCCTGGTTGACAGTCACCTTTTACATGTGTGTGAAGGTTTTACTCAGGAGCGTAGTGGAGGTAGCATTTCTCATAACTATGAAATGGGTAAGTTCTGAACATGGATTTAGGTGACTGAAGCTGTTATTGAACCTGCACTAGACACTGTGATCTCAGCAACATCATTGCATGCTGACCCTCACACTCTCTAATGCACATGTGCTGGAGGCTGTGGTTAGAGCCACAAACACCAGACAAGTCTAGAGGTCATTATGCATTGATTTAATGAAAGGGGCATGAACAAAACAACATTCAAAAATAGAAATGCAAAGTGTGTTCACTGCAGGGAATGAAAAGACAAGGGGTCCTGAGAGAGGATAAGAGACCTCATGGTTTTCCTTCAGTTCATTCACCAGCCACGGTACAGGATTGGAGGAACATGTGACTGATGCTTCAGACCAATGCTATTTTCAGGTCTAATAGAGTATGCCACCTCTCTCCACTTAGATTCTGCCTGTCGGGTGAGTCCTTAACAGTGTGGATGATTTTCTGAAGTAAGAAAGGGATCACGCCGCTGTCTACATCATTTGGCTGATTTACATTTCCTCCACTCATTCAATTTTATTCTCTTTCTTGATTTCAAAAATTTGCTGAAAAACTCATGTTTTGGATTTGACTCACTCCTTTCTTCTTGATGTTTTCCCCTTCAAGACACCTGCATATTGTGTCCTCAGTGTTAACAAAGTGACACTGCCCCATGGACACCAGTTCATGAAAGATGTCTTCATCTGATTCTCCTAACCAGTAAAATAAAAAATATGAGCAGTAGTTACCTCATGGGCCCTGGGATGCACACATGAACCCCTTGTTCATACATGTAAATGACCAATACACTTACCAGGCTGAAACTCTGTGTCTTATGAATGCTGATCTTATTACTAACAAATCTTACCCAGCATGCTAATAGGTTTATTTTTATATTTCCACTAATCTCCTAATCAATTCTCCTCCTCAATGTTTAAATTGGGAGTTTGCCTATGGGAAACAATTGGCTAGTTTATAGAAAATCACTTAATAATTACCCCTGACATTTCCTGCCTCACAATCATAGATCAGCTGCATTTCCTTTCCCATTTTTGCTTTAAACACCTCGATAGTGCAGAAATACACTCATTACTGAACACATTCATAAACTCTGGCCAATTCTCAGTAGCACCATCTATTGCATCTCCCTACTTGGTAGACAAGCTCATGACCAGTATTTGCCACATGTGCAAACAGAAGGAATGCTACACTGCCGTGGGAGAATCAGGAGGCATGATTTTTTTATTTTCTTTATTTTTTTTAGAATTTAATTTTATTTAACTTTTTCTTTTTTTCTTTTATTTTACAATCAACCAAAGTTTCTCCTCTCTCCTATCCTCCCTTTCTCTCCTTCCTGCTCCCATCTAACTCTCTCCCCATCCATTCCTTCTCCTTCTCCATTCAGAAAGAGGAAGGACTCCCATAAATTTGAATAAAGTGTGGTACATCATGTTGAGATAGGACCAAGTTCCTCCACCTCCATTAGGACTTGGCTACATAATACAGCATGGCAAACAGGTTCTCAAAAGTCAGTTAAGTCCCAGGGATAAGTTCTGATTTCACTGCTGGGAGCATTACAAACAAACCAAGTTACAATACTGTCACACACATGCAGAGGATTTAGGTCAGTCCCAGACAAGCTATCTGTTGGTCCAGGGTCTATGTGCTCCCATGAGCTCAGTTCAGCAGTCTATGGGGTTCCCCCATCATGACCTTGACCCTCTGGGACATACAATATCTCTTCCCTTAATTCAGGAGAACATAGCTATTTCTGTGTTGGCTCTTAACTGTCTGTCATCACCTCGTCAGTGACAGACCTTCTAGTTGATTCTCCAGAGGCCCTTGTAGGAGGTTGATTGTTGGAGGAGAACCTATGATTTTCCATAGAGGGTGAATGTGGAACTAGTCTTCTGCAGAGAACTGCAGAGACGTGCATAAATGTTAGATTAGTGATAAAGTCTCTGATTTGGGTAGACAGATGTTATTTGAGAGATAATGCCCTTATCAAATGGAGGGTTTTTTTAAGTTTTCTCCCCCTTGGTTCCTGATCTCAAATTAGTTAAGATAACAAGCATTCTGTTGGCATTAAACAAGACAGGGCCTATCAATCAAATGTGACTCTAGTGTCCCTTGAGTGACCTTATCAGGATTTCACAACGGCCTTGTATGAGCTTCACCCTCCCTTAGGTCTAGAACTGTCCCCACTGCTGACCAATCTCTTCTTCAGAATCCCAAAAGGAGTATAGGGAAGTCCAATTCCTTAGGTCACAGCACGTAATAGACACAGAATGACCATCCCATTTGTAACAAGTTTCTTTTAATTTACTCCAAATTATGTCTCATTAAAGTGAAAGGTTTTATTTTCAAAGGTCTCAAGAAAGAGTAGTCTTCTTGAACATCATCAGACCTTGTACTACATTGCAGTTAATACATGTTAATTGAATAAGTGAATTAAATGATTTAAAAAACACTGATGAATTTTTTGTAACTGAAAGTTGACTCATGTATGGACAAATTTGTGTCAATTCTTTCAGAATCCAAAATCTAAAAGATCGTTTCCTAGGATTTCTTCAAGTTACTCTAGGAACTTTTCCTCTTTACACTTGGAGGCAGATTTCTGCTTAAGTGCCGTTACTTTCAAGTACCAATAAGATTTTACATAAGTCTTACCCATTCAAAGTTTTATATCTTATATAACATATACTTAAATTTTTTTTCATGTCACTTTAACAAAAATCAGGAAAATGTAACACCACAACCAAAATCATTACGAAGTTCACATAGTTCAAACAGGAAAAGATCACACAGCAGCTTTATTTATAAAACAAATCTAATAAATATCACATGGGGACAAAAGTCATTTAAAATATTTAGACATAGTAAATGTAGTACTTGAATTTAAGTTGTCTCTTAATATTGCTTTTTATTTGTATTTGCTGTTAAAATTTCATTTATTTTTATTAATTATTCATTTTTATTTATATGTATTTTTTATTTTGCAAACAAACCATGGTTCCCAGTCTGCCCTACTGCTATTACTCCTCACCTTATCCAACACAACCCCCATCCACTCCTCAGAAAAGGTAAGGTTATCCATGGGAAGTAAACAAAGTCTGGCATTTTTACTTGAAGCAGGACCAAGACACTTGTTCCTGTACTGAGACTGAGGAAATTACCCCTCCATAGAGAATGGGTTCCAAAAAGCCAGTTCTAGCACTAGAAATTAAATTCTGGTGCCATTTCCAGAGGCCCCAAAGAGTGCCCAAGCCACAGAACTGTCACCCACATTCAGAGAGCCTAGTCTTGTCCTATGCAGTTTCCACAGCTGTCAGTCCACGGTCAGAGAGCTCCCACCATCCTGGTTCAGCTGTCTCTTTGAGTTTCCCCATAATGATCTTAACCCCCTGTGTTCCTATAATACCTCCTCTTTCTCTTCAACAGAACTCTGGGATCTTGGCCCACTGTTTAGCTAAGGGTCTCTGCAACACTTCCATTAGCTACTGGATCAAGGTTCTGTGATGACAATTAGGTGGTCATCAATCTCATTACTGGGAAAGGCCAGTTCAGGCGCCCTCTCTACTATTGCTTGAAATCATTGCTGGGGTCATCCCTGTGGATTACTGAATCGTTCGTTAGCACCAGATTTCTCCTTAACCCCATTAACAGCTCACTCTATCAAGATATCTTTTTCCTTGCTTTCCCTCTCTGTCCCTCCCATTCCCATTCCCTAATGTTATCTTCCCAATCCAGTTAACCCATCCCATCCCTATGTGCTCCCAATTTACTCAGTAGATATTTTCTATTTCTCCTTCCCAGGGGCATTCAAACAAATATCTCTTAGTGTCCTCCTTTTTACCTAACTTCTCAGATTTGTGGATTGTAGCTTAGTTATCCTTTCTTTAAGTATAGTATTCATTTATGCATGAGTTCATACCATGTTTGTCTTTCTGGGTCTGATCTACCTCACTCAGAATGGTATTTTCTAGTTCTATTCAATTGCCTACAAATTCCAATGTCATTTTTTCCGCTGAGTAATATTCCACTTTGAAAATGTATCATATTTTCTTTATTCATTCTTTGGTTGAAGGGCATCTAGGTAGTTTCCCGGTTCTGGCTATTAATAATAATGCTCCTATGAACTTAGTTGAGCGTATCTTTGTGGTTTGAATGTGCATTATTTGGGTGTACTCCCAGAGTGGTATTGGTAGAACTTGAGGTAGACTGATTCCCAATTTTCTGGAAAACCACTATTCTTATTTCCATAGTGACTGTACAAGTTTGAACTCCCACAGCAAGGGAGAAGTGTTTCCCTTACTCCAAACCCTCAACAACAAAAGCTGTCACCAATGTTTTGGTATTAACCATCTGACAGGTGTAAGGTGTCTCAAGTCATTTTGATTTTCATTTCCCTGATTTCTAAGCATGTTGAAAAAATTGTTTAAGTGTATTTTAGTCATATTAGATTCTTCTGTTGAGAATTCCGTTTTGATTTGTACCCCAATTTTATGTGGATTATTTGGTATTTTGATGTCTAGTTTCTTATATATTCTTGAGTTCCTTATATATTTTGAATGTCAGTCCTCTGTCTGATGTGGGATTGGTGAAGATTTTTTCCCATTCTGTAGGTTAAAATTTTATCTTATTTACTATGTCCTTTGCCTTGCAGAATCTTCTTAGTTTCAGGTCTTGGAATTTATTCCATATATCTGCTTTTATGCCAATACCAAGCTGCTGTTATTACTATTGCTTTATAGTAAATCTTAAAGTCAGTAATGGTGATGCTTCTAGAGGTTCCTTTATTGTACATTATTGTTTTTGCTATCTGGGAGTTTTGTTTTTCTATATGAAACTGACTATTGTTCTTTTGAGGTCTGTGAATAATTGTGATGAGATATTGGTGAGGATTGCTTTGAGTCTGTGGATGGCTTTTGGTAAGATTGTCATTTTTACTATTTTTACATTTATCCTATTTATGCAAGAGCTAGGGAGACCATTTCATTTTATGATATCTTCTTCACTTTTATTTTTCAGAGACTTAATGTGCTCACCATATAGGTCTTTCATTTATTTTGTTAGAGTTCCCACATGATATTTTATATTATTTGTGACTGTCATAAAGAATGGTGTTTTTTCTGATTTCTTTCTCATCTTCTTAATCGTTTGTATATAGGAGGGCAGTTGTTTTTTGGGTTTTTTTTGGCTTTTATCTTGCATCCTGCTACATTACTGAAGATATTTATCAACTGTAGGAGCTCCTTGGTAGAATTTTTGGAGTCACTTATGTATACTATTATATCATCCACAAATAGAAAAAGTTCAACTTCTTCCTTTCTAGTTTGTCTCCCCTCGATCTCTTTCTGTTTTATTATTGTCCTAGCTAGAACTTTGAGTACAGTGTTGAATAGATATGAAGACAGTGGATAGCATAGTCTTCTTTCTGATTTTAGTGGAACTGCTTTGAGTTTTTCACCATTTAGCTTGATGATGGCTGTCACCTTGCTGTATTTTGCCTTTACTATGTGTATGTATGTACCTGTATTCTGAGATCTCCAAGACATTTTTCTTGAAGAAGTGTTGGATTTTGTCATAGGACTTTTCAGCATCCATTGAGAGGATTATGTTTTTTTTTTCTTTCAGTTTGTTTATACGGTGGATTACACTGACAGATTTTTGTGGGTTGAACCATCTCTAGATCTCTGGAAAGCCTACTTAATCATGGTGGATGATTTTTTGATGTGTTCTTAGATTTGCATTGCCAATGTTGTATTGAGTATTTTTGCATCAACGTTCATAAGGCAAATTGGTTTTAATTCTTTTCCTTTGTTGATTTTTATATGGTTTGCATAACAAGGTAACAGTAGCCTCATAGAGTTTGTCAGTGTTCCTTCTGTTTCTGCTGTGTGTAACAATTTGAGGGGTAAAGGAATTAGTTCTTCTTTGAAATTCTGGTAGAATTCTGAGGTTTTTGAAGTATGACCTAATGATTCCCTAGTTTCTTTGGTGTCTATTGTTATATCCTCCTTTCTACTTATGATTTTGTTTATTTGGAAATAATCTCTCTGTCTTTTGATTAGGTTGGATAAGGGTTTTCCTATCTTATTGACTTTCTCAAGGAACTAACTTTTTGTTTCATTGATTCTTTGTATTGTTCTCTTTGCTTCTATTTTATTGATTACAGTCTGTAGTTTGATTATTTTCTGTCATTTACTCCTTCTTGGTGTTTTTGTTTCTCTTCTTAGAGAGCTTTCAGGAGAGATGTTAAAGTCGGTAGTTTACAAATCTGGGTGCCCTTGTATATGGGACATAAATGTAGCTAAACATAGATATTAATTATGGTTAATTTAAGTTGTTTGAGATAGATAATAATAAACTGGAACTAAAAGGCCAAACAGCTTATAATTAATATAAGCTTCTATGCTTCTTTCATACTGAATGACTACAGGGCCAGGAAGAACAGAAAGTTGCATCTACATTTGTGGTCTCTTAGTGTCTGCAAAACATCTATCCAGGAATTACTGGCCTTCATAGTCTCCATTTAGAAGTCAGACATAATCCTGATAGGTGTGTCTTTATATGATACCTGATCTTCATCTTTTGCAGCTCTTAATACTCTTGATTTATTCTTTATCTCTTTTTTCCCTATATGTTTAGTGTTTCAATCATTATGTGTTGAGGGGATTTTGAAGGGTTCACTCTATTTGGTGTTATGTCAGCATTTTTTTCCTTCATAGACATGCACTTCTTTAGGCTGGGAAAGTTTTCCTCTATGGTTTTGTTGAATATATTTTCTGTGCCTTTGAGCTAGATAGAGTTTTGCTTTTTCTGTCACTATCATTCTTAAGTTTGGTCTTTTCATGATCTCCCAGATTTTCTGTTGTTTTGTATTAAGAATTTGTAGGATTTGACCTTTTCTTACTAATAAATATATCTCTTATATTCTGTTGGTTAAGCTTGCATCTATGCTTCCTGACATTTCACCCGAATTTTCTTTTTCAGAATTCCCTCGGGTTGTGTTTTCTTTATTGCTTCTTTTTCAATTATGAAGTATTGAAATGTTTCTTTCACCTGTTTGATTGTGATTTTCTTGTGCTTCCTGACTTTCTTTAAGGATTTATTAATTTCTCCCAATTTTTTGGTTGTCTTTTAATCCAGTTCATTAAGAGAATTTCTCGTTTTCTTTTAAAGTGCCTCTGTCATCTTAATAAAGTACCAAAATAGGTAATTATAGGTGCCTCTGTTGATTCTTCCTCCTTTGGCATAAGTAAAGTGTGTACCTCTGGGTATCCTTCAATGCCACAGGGGCCGGTGGTAGAGTAGATTGTCTATTGTAGTCTTGCCTGCTGACAGGCTGTTGGAGATCTTCCTCCAAATGATGCAGGTGGGGGATGTTCCTCCAGGGACCTCTGATGTGATGGGCTGTGGGAAAATGGCTTCATTCTCTAATTGGTGCAGATTGTGGCTGTGGCTCTCCAGAGTGCGCACCTGCTACTGTCACTCCAGTCAGTGTATGTGGGGTGGGGCTGTGATTCCAGGGCCTTCTGATGCAGCTGGAGATGTTGGCGGAGTGACCTGGCCACAGGAGACATTCCTGCTGATGAGCTGCTATTTTAGTATGGGGGAGGGAGGGGTGGAGGAAGTACCACATGACCTAGGCACTAGAGTGCTGGGGTATCTAGCCAGGAGAGTGGGTCTGTCCAGCCAGGAGAACAGCCACTTCCCTCTTCCTCCAGTCAGTACAGTTGGTGACTGTTCCTCTGGTGTCCTCTAATGCAGCTTTGGATGGTGGTGGAGTGCCCTGGACTCACGAGAATCACCTGCTGTCTTACCACTTAGAATTGTATATGAGGAGTCAATGGCTTAGCCCTGTGCAATATAAAGCTGAAAAGGCAGAGAACCAAAGCATCCTATCAGTTGTATCATCCTACTTCCTGGTTATCAAGAAACTAACAAAGTAACACACTAACTAGCAAACCCAGTGAATAATCCCACCTCTTAAAAGTCATTCATATTAAACTAGATTGTGAAGACGAAATGGGATTGTGTAATTATAAAAATGTTTCTAGATAGTCCTGGGAGAGAAGTCTCAGAGGGTAAAATATTTTTCCTGAATTTGTAAGGGCATGAGTTCAAATCCCTACTAACCACATTGATGCTGTTTGGTGCTCTGCCTGCAGTTCCAGCACACGGGGGTACCTGGTGAAAGATGAATGCCTAGACTAGCTTCAAAGGTAAGGCTTGTTTTAACTGAAACTAACAGGGTGGGAAATCATAGTAACACACATGACCAGAGGATTAGAGATAGGAGCCAGGTCAACTGTCAAGAACAATTCATGAAGAGCGTGACTCAAAGGGGTGATGTGGTGTTCACATGCCAGTTCAGATGTGAGATCCAACAACAGGAAACCACAGATCACTCTGCTCTCTTTATCAGCCTTCCTCAAGCACCAATCTCATAGCGTTCTCCAGGCTACAGAAGTCTTTCACGAAGATGGCCGACTAAGTGGACACTTCACTTTGCCACAGGTCAGCTTGCCACCTCCTGTGTGGAAAACAGAGGAAAGGTAAGAGGCTTCATGAAACCCTTCTCCCAAAGATTTTATCTCTTTTTCTTAATCTGTGACCAGCTAACTACACCTTGAAGTGGAGAATCCAAGAAGTCTGGGTGTTCCTTAGGGCACAGGAGTTACAAAAGTTACTCTTTAGCATTGCAGGTTGGCAAACATGACTTCAGGAGATAGGACTTCTATGAACCAGGGCAGTGACCACTTCTTGTCATTTCTCCTCATTCTTCTCTCATCTCAACTCTTCGCACATTCTGTTATTGTGAAGATTATGCCGCACTGTTACAGGTACCCTCTATAAAAGCATGGCCTGTCGGTAACTCAAGTGACCTGTTTCCTGGAATGGGAAGTTTACAGTTTTTGTGCATTTCTATCTCTGTAGGAAACAGATGCTCTAAAACTCAGTGACTGAAAGAACATAATTAAGTATAGTTTATCAATAATATACACATTTATGGAAATTTACACATATGGTAAATACAACTCCAACTCAAGAAGTACACATGGAGTATGTAAATGTATCAATAGTAATAGTCATCTGAACCAAGAGTTGGGTGACACTGTGGATATAGGTGTAGTTGTGCTAATTCAGATATATAACTAATTGACCATTTTTGTTTTGATAATTTGATTTCTGACTGCCCTCCGGAGCCTCCCCTCTCTTACCTCCATCTCATCCATTTAAACTTCCTCCTCCATCCCTACCAGACTCTTTCCCAGATTAGTCAATTTCGATCATGTTTGCAATATAGCAAAAGACAAGAGATATGTCCTTAATGTTTCATACATGGGAGGGTGTGCAGTTTGATTGCAATTGATTGCTCTCAGGATGTTGAATACAACTTTCCATGATCTCCTGGTTTTAGATATTTTCATAGAAATGTGTTAGTGTTATGACAAGTTTAATTTCTCATGTAAAATAGCACATGCCTATTCAGCTCTGACCATCAGCATTCTGCATGTACCATCTGCCCTTGACACTTGTCACTACAGTTTGTTGTGTTTGGGTTCACTTCCTGTTGTGTTCATTTGGAATTTTCCCTCTGTTTAAATGTCCAGCTCCTTATGGAGGTCAAGGAGAACCAGTGCTCTAGTTCATGGAAGTAGTTCTCCTGTGCTTTAGTCTGTGTCTCAGACCTATACTTTTCATGAAGGATTCATATGTTTGGTCTCTAAAGTGAGTCTCATATTCCTTATATTTTTCTCCTTTTGATTGATTACCTTTTCCCACAATTCATGATTTTCTAGACTCACTATGTAGCTCAGACTGTCCTAGAACTTATGGAATTCCTCCTTTTCCATCCAAGAGTACTAGTATTCCAAAGGTAAGCTAACATGGCTGATAGAAGAGTTTCTATTACCCTCCTCTTAGAGACCACTATTATCTCCAAACCCTGTAGATGTACCTGTGTGTCACAATACCCTCTACTTAGCACAGTTGTCATTTATTTCCTTCTCTCTCTGTTTCCTCCATATTAAAATTTTGAGTCCTGAAGAATGTTAGAAATTCAATTCATTTCAGAATTCTATATCTAATTCTTCAAGGTCAGAAGTTCTCAGCCTTCCTAAAGATTCTACTCTTTAATACAGTTCCTCATGCTATAGTGACCATCTAAGCATGAAATTTTTTATATTGCTATTTCATAACTATAATTTTGCTACTGTTATTAACTGTAAAGTGAATATATGATTTGGGGAATATATTTAAGTTATTTTTTTAAAAAAATCATCTTTTCTCATTTTACATGCTAAATTCATTTCCCAGTCCCTCTCTTCCTCCTATTTCTTTCTCCACCTTCCCTCTACCACCATCCCCCACACCTCCATCCACTCCTCAGAGAAGTTAAGGATTCCCATGGGGAGTAATCAGATCTAGCACATTGCTCTGTGGCAGGACCAAAGCCCTCCCAACTATATCTAGGTTGATCAAGGTATCTCTATAGACAGAATGAGTTCCAAAATGCCAGAACAAGCAGTAGGAATAAACACTGGTCTCACTGTAGTGGTCCAACAGTCAGTCCAGCCATATAACTGTCAACCACATTCAGAGGGCCTAGTTTGGTCTTATGCTAGTTTCTTCACTGTAAGGCCAGAGTTGCGAGGCTTTCATTAGCTCAAGTGAGCTGTTTCAGTGGGTATCCCCATCTTGATCTTGACCTCTTTGCTCATGTTCTCACTCCTCACACTCTTCAACTGGACTTTGGGAGCTCAGCCCAATGCTCCACTGTGATTCTCTACATCTGCTTCCATCGGTTGCTCGATGTAAGTTCTATGATGACATTTAAGATAGTCATCAATCTGACTACAGGGCAAGGCCATTTCAGGCATTCTCTCTACTATTACTTAGAATCTTAACTGAGGTCATTCTTGTGAATTCCTGGTATTTTTTCTAGTGTTTGGTTTCTTGCTAATCCCATAATGGTTCCCTCAATCAAGATATCTCTTTCTTTGTTTTCCATCTCTGTCCTTCCCCCATCTCGACTATCCCATACCCTCTAGTTCTCCTCCCCCAACCCCTTCTCCTCTCTTCCATCCCTTCCACCTTCCCTTCTCCCTCCACACCCACACTATCAATTTTTCCCAAAGATATTGTCTATTTCCTCTTTCCAGGAAAATTTATGTATGTTTCTCTTAGGATTTTCCTTCTTTCTCTGAGATTGTGGGTTGTAGACTCCTTATCCTTTCCTTTACAGGTTGTATTCATCTATGAGTGTGTACATACAATACTCATCTTTATTTGTCTGGGTTCCCTCACTCAGGACAATTTCTTCAAGTTGTATTCACTTGCATGCAAATATCAAGATTTTTACTGCTGAGTAGTACTCCATTGTACAATTGTATCACATTTTCTTTATCCATTTTTCAGTTATGGGGCATAAAGGTTGTTTTTATGATCTAGCCATTACAAATAATGATGTTATAAACATAGTAAAACAAATGTCTTTGTAGGATGGTTTATCATTCTTTGGGTATATGTCTACGAGTGGTATTGCTCAGCCTTGCAGTAGGTTGATTCCCAATTTTCTAAGAAACTGATATACTGATTTCCAGAGTAGTCATACAAGTTTGTATTCCCACCAGCAATAGAGAAGTGTTAGTCTTATGCCTCATCCTCTACGACATAAACTATTATTCATGTTTTTGTTCATAGGCATTCTGACAAGTGTAAGATGGTATCTCAGTCATTTTGATTTGAATTTACCCAATGGCTAAGGATTTTGAACATTTCCTTAATGGTCTTTTTCCACCATTTGAAATTCCTCTGTTAAGAATTCTTTGTTTAGATCTGTACCCCATTTTTAATTGGATTATTTGATATTTTGATGTCTAATTGCTGGAGTTCTTTGTATATTTTGAAGCTCATTTCTTTGTCTGATGTGGGGTTAGTGAAGATCTTCTCCCATTCAGTAGGCTGTCTTTTTGTTTTATTGACTGTGTCCTTTACTTTACAGAAGGTTCTCATTTTCAGGAGGTCCCACTTATTATTGTTATTCTCTGTACAACTGGGGTTATATTTAAAGTGGACTTCTGTGTCCATTTATTGAAGGTTCTCTCCCACTCTTTCTTTTCTCAGGTTTCACGTGGTCAGATTTATATTGAGGACTTTAATTTAATTTAGGAGAAGGATGCAGGTGACTCAAGCTGTGATTGAGCTGATGCTGGACTTTGTGATTTTTAGCAACACCTTTGTACACTAAGCCTTAGATTCTCTGATGCACATGTGCTGGAGGCTGTGGTTACAACCACAAACACCAGGCAAGTCTAGAGCTTATTTATAGGACATTGATTTTAGCTAAAGGGACAGGGACATGAACAAGTTGTTTTCATAAATAGAGATACAAATTGTGTTGATTAGAGAGAATGAAAGACAAAATGGCCTGAGAGATGAAAGGAAACCATGTGGTTTACCCACTCATTATCCAGCCCTGAAAAAGGACTGCAGAGCATGTGGCTGATACTTCAGCCTGACTCTCATGTCTGCTAGAGAATGTAACTTCTTTCCACTCAGACTATTCCAGTTTATGGAAGTCTTCTAAGTGTGTGGATGATTGGCAGTTGTCTGTTCTGAATAAAGAAACAGATCAGGCACCTAGCTGTCTGTATTACTTGGCATTATTAATTTTTCCTCTTCTTAATTCCATTCTCCTGCCTGAATTCAGAATTTTGCTGCAACAAACCAATGTTTAAGAGTTCATTTTGGATTTGACTTGGTCATTTTTTCCTAAGATTGCTATAGGCAGATTTAGTGTAAATAGAGGCTGCTCATTCATTTCCTGGCCACCCAGACATCTGAAACAATCACACAAAAATTTGTATGAATTGCAAGACTGTATGGGCAATACCTTAAGCATATTTCTGGCTAACTCTTGTACCTTAAATTAACCCATCTCTATTAATTTGTGTATTGCCAATTAGCAGTGGCTTACTAGCAAGTCTCTGGTGGGCTCCAGTGGAGAAATCTGTCTCCTAAGGGAGGCTACATGGCTTTTCCCTGACTCCACCTACTCTCTCCTCTCTTTCTCATATATATATATATATATATATATATATATATAATATTTTAAATTTATATATATATATATCTTATAAATATATATCAATAGATAGATAGATACATAGATAGATACACAGATATAGATACATAGATACAAAGTTGATTGATAGATCTTTCTGTCTGGCTATATTTTATTAGGTGTAACATGATGGGGGCTGGCTTGTTCAGATTTCTGTCCTGCCCAGCCCCCCAGCTGTTTAGTTCCAGAGAAAAATCACACAGGGATCTCTGTAAGTTATTAAGCTGATTGGCCTTTTAGGTCAGGCTTCTTATTAACTAACTCTCACATCTTGATTAACCCACTATTCTGATCTATTTTAGCCATGTGGCTCAGTACCTTTTCCAGTTGGGCAGCTCACATACTGCTGCTTCAATGATCTGGGCAGGAGTGGGAGGAATCAACTTCCTCCTCCCCAGAATTCTCTTACTCTCCTTGCATCATTTCCACTTCCTGTCTGGTTTTCCCGCCTACACCTCCTGCCTGGCCAATCAGTGTCTATTTAAAACATGATTGACAGATTACAGACAATTCTCCCACACCACTTCCTCCTCTTTTTTAAAAAAACAAAGAAAAATATCCATAGTCCATTTTTTGGGAATGTGGGTGTAGTATTCCAGGCTACTTCCAGCTGGTTGGGGGTGCTGATAATCTTATGGGGACCTAAATAAAATTTAGAGTTATGATCAAGTCTTGTGAGTTTTGATCATCTCAGGTAGCAATCTTGAACCTGTTCTGAATGAAGAACTCAGACATCTGGACCATTTGTTCCTACCAGAGATTTTTCAGGTGGCCTTCCTTGATCAAAGGTGATTTTTCTTAACTCTGAATAAATCCAGAGTCTCTCGTTTTCTGTGGAAACAAAAGCAAAAACTCTTCTCCAAAGTAACATACCTTTTGACTTCAATTTTGAAGCCAAGGTACTTTCAAAATATCTATCTTGGATTAATTCTGCAGCATTTATAAGCAAATATCTTTTAGCAGCTGTTGCTCCTTCCTCAGCATTCAAACGATTTAAAGAGAGCATAATAGCATACAGAATCGAGATTCTCTGTATATTTTTCATCTTTATGCAGCTCTATTTTAACCTCTATTTTTTTTAATTTTTACTTTTAACTTTTGGCTTTTTGAGACAGGTTCTCTGCGTATCTTTGTCCTGGAATAACTCTGTAGACCAGGCTATCTTTGAACTCTCAGAGATCCGTCTGTCTCTGCCTCCCCAGTGCTGAGATTAAAGGTGTGTTCCACCATACCCAACTACTCTCTTTCTTTCTTTTTTATTTTAAGGACTTTAAACCATTTAGAGGGTTTTTTTTTCTTTGAATTTCTCTTTACTGTATCTCTCTCTTTCTGACCATGTGAGTCTTTAATTTACTAAGGAATATAGAGAAACCAACAGTCAAAAGCTCTTAAGGCGTTTCAAGGTCCTTGCCAGGAAGCAAGCTGCAACAGTGTTTCCACAATCTGGACTGCCTGCTTGAAAGAGTCAAGAGTTTTCCCTGGCCAGACGGCCGAGAAAGCTGGCATTTTAAAACAGCACAGCTTTTTTCCTGCTACGACTGAAAACTGAAATGCTTTAGTCTAGTCTTTCCCAAGCTTTCTCAGGCTTTTTGTGGATGCAGTTATCCACGTGGGCGCCATTCTGTAACATGGGGTGCCCGGCCTGCTTGTTGGGGTTTTTGTCCTGCCCTGTTCCCCCAGCTGCTTAGTCCCAAAGTAAAATCACACAAGAGATCTTTATAAGTTATAATGCTGATTGGCCCGTTAGGTCAGGCTTCTTACTGGCTAACTCTCACATCTTGATTAACCCATTTTTCTGATCTATGTTAGCCATGTGTCTCAGTACCTTTTTGCAATGGGGCAGCTGACATCCTGCTGCTTCAGTGTTCTGGGCAGGAGTGGGAGGAATCAACTTCCTCCTCCCCAAAATGCTCCTGCTCTTCTTGCATCATTTCCACTTCCTGTTTGGTTTTCCCGCCTACACCTCCTGCCTGGCCAATCAGTGTTTATTTAAAACATGATTGACAGATTACAGACAATTCTCCCCCACCAGCTTTTCCCTGACTCTACCTACTCTCTCTCTTTCTCATATATATATATATATATATATATATATATATATATATATATATAATATTTTTCTTTTAAATTTATATATATCTTATAAATATATATCAATAGATAGATAGATAGATAGATAGATAGATAGATAGATACAAAGATGATAGATAGATCTTTCTGTCTGGCTATATTTTATTAGGCCATTGGCCAAATGCAGCTTCTTTATTAAGCAATAAGAGTAACACATATACAGAACTTCCAACACCAATTCCCCCTTTTTGTTTAAATAAAAAGGAAGGCATTTAACATTAACATAGCAAAATTACTTTTAACTTTAACATAGCAAAATTGCATATAACACACCAGGTATCAAGCAAGAATTATAGTTACAATATTTATATCTACTTTATCTTTTATCATAGATAAGGAAGACTATAATTACAACTACCTTTTCTTTATCTCAATCAAAGACCACAGAAGAATATAATATTACCGAAGTAAACAGGAAATGCAGTATAAACAACTTCCAAAACTCTAGAATTGAGAGATATCTCACTGCCTGGAAAGTCATGGAAAGTTCTTATGTATCATTGGGCCACCTATCTTAAGCCTACCAGTCCATAGTATCTAGCAGACTTTTCCATGAGGCAGGAAATTTAAAGATCTCTTATGCCTTGTATTGACAAAGTTCATTAGTTGTTTCTTTTGTGTCCCGCTTGATGTCTGACAGACTCCCTCATGAAGCAGGAACCCAAAGGATTTTCTCACCTTCTTTAGACAGCCACAGCAGTCATTTTTCTGTGGGTCCTGCAAGTCCAGTCAAGCAGTTCAGGCAAGAGAAGTTTCTTGCCCAAATGGTTAACAAACTTGATGAGGAGACTCTTCGATGCCCATCTTCCTTTTGAAATAAATTGATGCTGCCAGAAACAGATATGTCTCATTGTCATTAAAAGTCTTAAGTTCTTAAAACATTTTAAATGCCATATTCTGAAGGTCTTTGAAAGATTTGAAGAATACACATCTAACAGAAATGTATCTCCATATATCCTGAAAACCTAACTAACATGTCTACAAGCTTAGCTATTATACACAAATATCAACTAATCTATATTTCTTCATTATACTTTGCATTGCTAAATGAGATGTACAAACACAATACCTTAATCAAGAACACACACACACACACACACATATATATATATAACAAAATTGACCTTAATTTTGCAATAATTACCCAAGATTCATACCAAAGCAAAGCAAAGAATCCATCTCTATACCATATCCCTCTTTAAATGTAAATAAACATTTATAAACAATCATTTAGGGAATTTGGGCATAGTTCTCTCCACATTGCTTCCTACTTTTTGGGTAAATTAATTTTCGGGGTGTTTACAGTGACCTTTTGGGGGTTCTTGGTCTATCAATTTACATTAGTCTGAAAGTAGTCCACAGGTTCGCATCCTATATAGAAACAAAAGAAGAACCTCTTTCCCAAAGCAATAAATCCTTAGATGCAAATTTTGAAGTAGAGGTACCTTCAAAATATATATGCTGGTTTTGTGTAATAGTCTGTACAATGAAATGTCTCTCTCTACTTAGCTCTTTTACAGTCAAAAAATTCAAAAGAAACAAAATAATATACACAATATAGACTCTGTGTATTTTCCATCTTTACATGGCTTATCTTTTTACTCTATTACTTTTCCTACACATTTACTCTGTCTCTTCAAAGATTTTATTTTATTCTTTAAAATCATTTAGTTCCTTTTGTAACTCTCTATACTCTTTTTCCTCTCTCTCCCAAGCCTACATACATTTATACATTTTTTAAATATGCTGTGTCCCATTTAGAGGTCTTTTTTTATTAATTAATTTATTTGTTTATAAAAATTTCCACTTCCTCCCCTCCTCCCCATACCCTCCCATTCTTCCCACTCCCCCTCCTAATCCCCCCACTCCCTCCCCTCCTTCCTCTTCAGTCCTAAGAGCAGTCAGGGTTTCCTGCCCTGTGGGAAGTTCAAGTTCCTCCCCTCTCCCTCCAGGTCTAGGAAGGTGAGCATCCAAACAGACTAGGATTCCAGAAAACTAGTACATGCAGACAAAACAAGACCCAGTGCCATTGACAATGGCTTCTCAGTCAGCCCCCATGTCAGTCACATTTAAAGATTCCGGTTTGATCACATGCTCATTCAGTCCCAGTCCAGCTGGCCTTCGTGAACTCTCATTCGATCAGTCCCCTTGTATCCGAGGGTGAACGCATCCCACATGGTTCTGATTTCCTTTTATGTCTGAAGCTCTCCTATTGTGGAACTGTAATCCTTTTCTGACTAGGACCACTTCTTAAAATGCTAAGTGGCTTGGCTAGGACTAAAGCTTTTTGCTATTTGGCTATGCCCAGTCCAACATGGTGGAGGTCTGTTCACTGCCTCTGAGACTGCTGGGAGGGAGCCAAACTCACCACCTCAGCTCTAGTAACCAGTTGGCCCATGCTGCCAACAAGTAACTTGCAGCACACTGCCCACAAACCTCATTCAAGTGCTCAGCCTCCTGAAATAGCCAGAGTTCATTCTGACAGCACAACCCATGGAGCTGCTATTTTGAAACTGCATTATATTCTGCTACCACTGAGTCAAGAAGACCTCTCTTAAAGGAATTTTGCCTCTGCTTGCTTCTAGCAAACAGTGCCCACCTGAGAAAATGCTGCTACCAAAAAGCCATGTTTAATTCTGTTCTTTGGTGTCTAGGATTCCTTTCTAAACTTTCTCAGGTTTTATGTAGATTGATTCAGCCCGCTGTTGGTACACCAATGTAAATGGAGAAACTTGTTTGTTTCCCAGATGTCCAGACTCCTAAAATAATCACACAGAAATCTGTACTAATTGTAATACTCTTTGGCCAATAGCTTAAGCATATTTCTGGCTACCTCTTATATATTAAATTCACCCATTTCTATTAATCTGTGTATTGTCACATGTCTGTGACTTACTGGCAAGGTTCTGGTGGGCTCCAGTGGAGGCATCTGGCTCCTGTGGGTGGCTACATGGCATCTCCCTGATTTCTCCTACTCTCTCTCTCTCTCTCTCCCTCTCTCTCCCTCTCTCTCTCTCTCTCTCTCTCTCTCTCTATATATATATATATATATATATATATATATATATATATATATATATCCCATCCTGGCTATATTCTAATACACCACTGGTGAACAGAGCTTCTTTATTAACCAATAAAAGCAACACACATACAGAAGTACTTCTTACACCAATTTAATTGGCCACAGCCACTGGAAATTGATAGAGAGGGTTAATGTAAAAGTAAGACCCTAATACAGAGTCATGGAAAAAAGTTTATGTTCTTGGAACATGTCACAAACACCTCTGTGCTTCCTTCTCCTTGTCAGTAAAATGAAAATGTTAACAGTAATCACCTTAATGGGCTCTGTAAAGCGCTGACTTCACTTGTACTGTGCATTCTTAAATGACTCATTAGAGCACTGTACTGTAAATCCAGTCATTAATTTATGGCTGAGCAGATCTTAAGACCTTAGTGTGAAACTACTACTGTTTCTTAGTTAATTTGACTTAACATCAAGCCACATCAAGTATTAATGTTTACATTCCAAGACAAAGGGTACTCCCAATCCTATTCAGAAAAGTTGTTGGTTTCATGGAATGCAGGGTTAATCAGGACCTATTGTTGTACAAGGTGCTAGGAATATAGCATGGTGCAGAGTTTGACCCCAAACAAGGCAATTATGCCATCACCTCATAAGGTCCAGAGATTGGTACCAACGAGGGGGCTGAAAGAACATAAAAGCTGATGATAGGGAAAGGTTGTGAAATTGCATCTTTTAAGAATGACAGGGTTGTGACAATCATGAACTCAAGATGTCTTGCCTACTGGTCCCCCAAACAGTCAACTTTAGATAGCGAAGCGGGCCATGAGTGCAGAAACTTACTGCTGAAATGTAGAAAGATGGCAGACTCTGGGACCAGGGAAACCATTGTTTCAAGTTTTGCAGCTCCTTTGAGCCACCAGTTCTAAACTCATGGTTACATATTGACCCTACTTTAATTCTGGAATACAAAACAAAATCAAAAGTCATGAATATGTAACTGATATTTGTGAGGAATAAGTGGGTTGGCAAGGGTGGCAGGGAAAGAGGAGAGGGAGCTTAACCAGAACGCAGTGCGTATTGCAGAATTATAAAAGAACTAATTTATCAACAAAATATCTGTGTGACATTGACTCAAAATTTCAACTACAATAAGGCTTTCCCCTGCTTCATCCTTCCTTTCCTCCTTTCTTTGACCTTCCTTCCTGCTTTTCCCACCTTACTTACATTATTCTTATGTTGACCCTATATTCCATGAACGCTTAGTATAACTTTCACATGAAAGTGGGTTCTCCTGGGTTTTTTGTTTTGCCATATAAACTTGATTATTGTTCTCTCAAGGTCTGTGAAGAAGTTTGATGGGATTTTGATGGGAATTGCATTGAATCTATAGAATGCTTTTGGTAGAATTGCCATTTTTACTATGTTGAACCTCCCAATCCAAGAGCATGGGAGATTCTTCCATTTTCTGGTATCCTCTTCAATTTCTTTCTTCAAAACCTTAAAGTTCTTTTCAAATAGGTTTTTCACTTCCTTGGTTAGAGTTACCCCCAAGATATTTTATGCTATTTGTGGCTATCGTGAAAGGTGATGTTTCTCTGATTTCCCTCTCTGTATCTTTGTTCTTTGTATATAGGAGGGCAACTGATTTTTTGGAGTTAATCTTCTATCCTGCCACAGTAATAAAGGTGGTGATCAGCTGTAGGAGTTATATGGTAGAGTTTTTGGGGTCGCTTATGTACAATATCATATCATCTGTAAATAATGAAGGTTTGACTTCTTCCTTTCCAATTTGAATCCCCTTGATCTCTTTATGCTGTCTTATTGCTATTGCTAGAACTTCAAGCACTATATTGAAGAAGTATGGAGAGAGTGGACAGCCTTGTCTTGTTCCGGATTTTAGTGAGATGGCTTTGAGTTTCTCTCCATTTAATTTAATGTTAGCTGTTGTCATGCTGTATATTGTTTTATTATATTTAGGAATGAACCTTGTATCCCTAATCTCTCCAAGACGTTTATCATAAAGGGGTGTTGAATTTGGTCAAATATTTTTTCAGCATCTAATGAAATGATCATATGGTTATTTCCTTCAGTTTGTTTATATGATGGATTACATTGATAAATTTTCATATATTGAACCAGCCCTGCCTCTCTGGGATGAAGCCTACTTGATCATAATGTACAATTTTTTGGATGTGTTCTTGGATTCTGTTTGCCAGTATTTTATTTTATTTTTGTATCAAGGTTCATGAGTGAGATTGGTCTGTAATTCTTGGTTAAGGCTTTGTGTGGTTTTGGTGTCAGGGTGACTGAGACAGAGACCCACATTGGAGCACTGGACTTAGCTCCCAAGGTCCAAATGAAGAGCAGAAGGAGGGAGAACATGAGCAAGGAAGTCAGGACCACAAGGGGTGTGTCCACCCACTGAGATGGTGGAACTGATCTAATGGGAGCTCACCAAGGCCAGCTGGACTGGGACTGATGGAGCATGTGATCAAACTGGACACTCTGAATGTGGCTGGCAATGAAGGATGACTGATAAGCCAAAGACAACGGCACTGAGTCTTTATTCTACTGGTTGGACTGACTTTGTGGGAGCCTGGTTTGTTTGGATGCTCACCTTTATAGACCTAGATGGAGGGGAAGGGCCTTGGACTTCCCATGGGGCAGGGAACCCTGACTGCTCTTAGGACTAGAGAGGGAGGGGGAAGTGGAGAGGAGGAGGGAAAAGGAAGGTGGGGAAGAGGTGGAAATTTCTAATAAATAAATTAATTAATTATTTAAAAAATAAAGTGGGTTCTCAGAATGCATAAAATATAAAAGGCTTTCCTGTCCCCACAATGTAACTCCTTTAGACAATTCATACTCAGGAAGTATGGTATCCCCACATACATCTTAGCAATAGCTGTGCTATTACCTTCATGACTCCATCATGATTTCCTTTCTACCTCTAGAATGGAGCTTTCCAGTCACTGAGGGTGGCTTTGCTTCATGACTGAGGGCCCCAGTTTCCTCTCCTGCTCCTGGATAGAAGCAGTGATTAACCCAGAGTCCTATCACAGCCCCACCTGGCCTGCTCAGACTTCTATTCTCTTTTTAGAACATAATAAGACTCGGGATACTGGGTTGCAATATTGAGACTACTGAATATTCCAATGTCATTAGAAACCTTTTGTCAAAGTATAGAGGACCCAGGATGCAGTCATTTGGTTGTGAGCTTTCTTGCCTGGTGGCCTGACAGGAAACAGACTGTGCTGTGCTACTGGTTTGCTGAGGAGGCAGGAATGTCTTCCCTATCTAATCCATATCACATTATTTCCTAGTTATTAAGAAGCCAACCAATCAACAAAACAAACCAACAAATAAGCAAACAAAAACTAAACAAACAGGTAAAATGAAAAATCTCATCTCTTTAAAAAATCATGACATTTAAATGGTGACAAAGGTGAGATCCTATGTCCCCCATCATAAAATACTCCCAGACACCCATGGGAGGTGGTTCTGTGGGTAAAGCCCTTGCTCTGCAAATGTGAGGACCTGCACTCAAATCCCCATCATACACATTTATGCTGAGTTGTGACCTGCCTATATTCATAGCACTTGGATGTTCCTGGGGAATGACCATTAACTAGACTAGCTGAGTAGGTTGTTTCCAGTGTTAAATGGAAGATCTTCTTCAAGAGTGGAGAGGGATAAAGACTCAAGACACTAATCTCTGTCCTCCAAATGCAGAGCACGCATATCTGTAAATGTTTCATCAAACTGTCCCATACAAACAAAAATGTCAGTATAATGAAAAAAGAAAAGTGTTCTAATGCTACTAAAAATTGCCTTTGCAAAACAGTTAAGGTGTCTCAGATGAACAAATGGGATTCAGGAACTTCTGAGAGGTGCATCTGAAAATACACAGACCTGACTCCTTTCTCTCCCGCTTTCTCAGAGTCTGGGCCCTTCCCATTGCTGTTCCCCTGATGATCAAACCAGGTAATGAAAGGATGCTTCAAAGAAATCGCACACTAGCTCAGAAATGAGAAATACATAGTTCTTTATTTAGAGATAAACTCACAAATCAAAATTCTGTGCTTGAATGGTGGACGGAATAGAATCCCACAATCCAACACTCTGAACGAGCAGCCAGGGAAAAGGAGGAAGAAAGGATGGGAGGCAGACGCATTCGTGTGCTATATAGTATAAGAGGCCACACCCCAGTGTCGGGTATCCATAAGCTACAAGCCTTCCTACAGCATTCCTCATTCATTCAAATTAAATCACCAGTTTCTTGGTTTTGAGTCTAGTTGCACCAAATTATTGAAGGTTTACTATTTTCTGCTGCCTTTTTCATTTCCTTCATTTCTACCTTGACAGAATCATGTTTATCCAGCACTCTTGCAGACAGCATCTTGACTTCTTTTTATGGCTCTGGTGCTGAGCCCTTTGTTGACCTCCTTCTTGATTGTCTTGTGCTTTTTAGCAGTAAGGAATATGCCTCAGGAGCCTGAAGGCCACACATTTCTTAGGTCCCTTCCTTGACAGGCATGTGATGGAAGCATTATAGTTCAAAAATAAAGACACCTACCTGTTGTATTCCAAGTCACTATTCTACAAATTCATTAGATATGATCATTATCTTTATATTCGTTGCCTCATTGTTTTCTAGTTTTGCAAACATAAAGTTAGGATGGATACACAGATAATGCTACAGCACAGTTTCACATTACTGTCCTTCTGGGTTAAAGAAACACAATGAAGGAAGAGGATCTATAGGATTTGGCTTGGCCATTGGATATGAGATAAGGACCACACCGAATATTGAGAACAGTCCTATAAAGAGCATGACTCAAAGGAGAGACACTCATTTAACCAGATCCAAGTGCAGGAATCTACAAATCTTTCTTCCTTTCTTGATTATCCTTACTCAAGCACAATTTTCTTTACAGTTTCTGCACTATAGACATGTTTCCTGTTGGCGGCTGACTCACCAGACATTCCTGTGTGTGACAGATGAGCTTCCCACCTCCTGTAAACAGAATGGAGAAAAGGTAAGATGCTTTCTGAGACCTTTTCCCTAAAAGTGTTATTTGTTTTGCCTAGTCTCTGACCACATAACTATATTTGTTATAGAATTCAGAACTATCAGTGCAGAGATGACACCACTCATACTCATAATGTTTTGGGCCCTTCCTTCCCCTCAATCACTATTTAAGAAAACGCCCTACAGGCTTATGTCCTGCCTGATATTATGGGGTCGTTTTAGCAATAGAGCCACTCTCCTCCTTGACAGTGCTAGTGTGTATCAAGTTGACATGAAGCTAACTAGTACACTTACTATACAATTCTATCTCACTTTCTGAGAAATAACCGTTGATTTTTATAGTGGTAGTTTCAGTTTGCATTCTCACTAACAACAGTAAATGAGTGTTCCTATTTCCCTGCTTTCTCTTTCTTCATCACCATTTCTTGTTCTTTGGAATCTTAATGATAGCCATTCTGCTTGACTTAAGATGAAATCTCAACGCAGCTTTATTTTCAATTTTCTTGATGGCCACTAATGTTAAACAATTCTCAAAATGTTAACAGATGTTTTTATTTCATCTTTCATGATTTTCTGCTAAATTTATAGTCCATTCATTCATTGTGTAGCTTCTTATTTTGGTGTTTTCTTCTTTGAGTCTATTTCTTTTCTAGACAACAGCCTTCTGATGTGTATATAGCTGGGCATAATGTTGTTTTCACTTTAGTCATGTCTTTATTTCTGTTGCCTTTAAGTTTATTCAAGTGTTTGTTCCAATCCTCTGAATTTCTTTACCTCCATTGCATACTTTAAATTGTTCTTTGAATCCCATGTCTTGAGAGCTTCATCTAAATTGTACTCTCTTTGGGTACATACTACAGAATTCATGGACTTTATAAGAAACATACTGTTTCTATTTTTCTGATTGTTTGCACTTTTACAATGAGACCTGGGCATCTGGAGTTTGTTTCTTGCTTACATATTTTGGTATAAGTTTTTGGTCAACATTTTGGAGTGCCCATGTTGGTCATGGACTACAAACTTTTGGGGGAACCCCACAGGAACACTATTTGGGAGGGAGTTTCTAATTAGAGGCCTGTGAGTACCTGCAGAGAAGACTAAGGAGGTGTATCTAGATGAATAGCTAAGGTAACCCTAAGAGGGTGTAAACAATGAGAGTGGTTTCTATGAGGATGGTTGTGATGCTTGATTGACAGTTACATATTCTCTCAGGATGTGGAAAATTATTTTTCTGTGCTCCTCCTGCTCTAAGATGTTATACAGAACTCTGTTATTTTGGGGAAAGGTTTCACTTTGTGGGTAAAATGACACATGTGCCTGTGTCCTTTAGCCTCAGCATCTGTTTTGTGCCTTCTACTGTTGACAGTTTCCATTGCATTTAGATATATATATATAGGCTCATTCTTTTTCACGTACATTTGCCAGTCTACTATTGTTGGATTATCCCTCCCTTCCTACTTCCTTTCGTCTATCCTTTCCTCTCTCCTTTTTTTTCCCTTCCTTTCATTCATCAATTGTTTCTGTTTTTTTCTTTACCTTCAAGCCAGGCTTTTCTATACCCCACTGTGTAATTTAGATTATACGTGAACTCATGGAATTCTTCCTGGCTCATCTTCTACTCTCTGGTATACCATAAGTAAGCTACCATGCCTGGCAGATGGTTTCTGTTATACTCTGTATTCTCGGTGTCACAGTCCCTCTATCTAAGCAGGTGTCACTTCTTTCCCTCTTTTCCCTTTTCAACAAATTTCCTTTTCTTTTTCTGTAAAAGGGTTAGAAGTTCAGTTAACCTCAAATCAATGGCAAAATTCTGGGCTGAAAATCTTTAATGTCATCAATTTATTTATTGGCATTGATTGACTGGACATTCCTGGGTTTGGGGATCACAAATCCCATCATTAGTCATCTTGTAGCATAAATCATTCTTTCAAATGAATTTTCTACTAACAGAGAGCTCAGCAATAAAATTTTCTTCCTTTTCTATGTATTTTGTGGCACTAACATGCTCTAAAATATATGCAAATCATTTACTCTCAATAGAGCTTACTCTCAATGTAACTACTATTGGGTCTATAATTAATATATTCATATGTTCAGTGAAAAGTCTTAATTTCTCACCAAGTTTTAACAGAGAAATGCAGAACTCTGATATAGCAACAAACAACAAAAATGTGTTTAATGTCTTCAAAGACTTTCATAACTTCTAGTTTCAAACTGAAATAGAGACTTATTTGCCTTTGCCTGTAGGTCAGCTTCTTTTCATATTGGTCACAGTAAGATTTGCCATTTCCTTCATCACTCTCTTTCATGATATCCATATTTTCCCATAAGAAAGCTTTTCCCTGCCAGAACTGAGAGCAGCTGAGGGTCATGCTTCTGGTTCCAAGTTCCTGTACCAGAGAAGGATCAGTTTTAGGACAGAAAGAAATTTGGTTTCATGGTTCTGCTTCTTTCTCACATAGTACTAGACATGGAGTGTCTACAGGACCACCAACTACTCTTATGCCAGTACAGCCACAGGTTGAAGATAGCCCCCAAAATACAAACTATAATTAAATTAAGGCTCCAGAAACATTGGATTTGATAAATTTCTTAATCTCTAAAATTCTGTTTCTACTCCTCATGAACCATCTCAGTCACTACCACAGAGCAGGGTAGTCCTGGGAATCAGAGAGTACACAGCATGTGCTCATGTCTTTTTCTTTTCTTCCAGGAGCACTAGTGGAGATTTCCTAAGCAAGGATTCCAACACCTCAACCTGGGAGACTACCATCATAGCACCAAAGGGAAACATCTACATTAATTCTTCATATTGTCACATCACGTTCCAAACCACAATTTATCTTTCCTTTGTCTTTATACTGGTTGGGATAGCAGGAAATGCCATAGTGATGTGGCTGCTGGGCTTCCACATGCGTAGGAATGCCTTCTCTGTCTACATCCTTAACCTGGCCGTGGCTGACTTTCTCTTCCTGAGTGTTCAGTTTATATATTGCCTGTTTCTTGTTGTTTACATCTTCTACTCCATGTCCTTCTATATCCCTTTGTTTTCTTTTGTTGTGACAAGATTTACTTATTATTCTGGCATGAGCATTCTCAGTGCCATTAGTGCTGAACGTTGCCTGTCTGTTTTGTGGCCCATCTGGTATCGCTGCCAGCGCCCAAGGCACACATCAGCTGTCACATGTGCCTTGCTTTGGGCTCTGTCCCTGTTCTTGAGTCTCCTGGAGGGGGAGGCTTGTGGCCTTCTGTTTAATAGTATTGATGTTTTTTGATGTCAGACATCAAGATACTTCACAGATTCCTGGTTAATTGTTTTATTTGTTGTTCTCTGTGTGTCCAGCCTCACCCTGCTTGTGAAGATATTCTGTGGCTCACAGAGGATCCCTGTGACCAGGCTGTGTGTGATCATTGTACTCACAGTGTTGTTCTTCCTGATCTTTGGTCTCCCCTTGGGGTTCTCCTTTCTCAACAAATTGCTTGAGAGATTTCCGATTATTCAAATTTGTGATGGTTTTGTTATAGTACTTTTATCCTGTGTTAACAGCTGTGCCAACCCCATCATTTACTTCCTTGTTGGCTCCATCAGGCACCGCAGGTTCCAGCAGAAGACTCTGAAGTTGTTTCTGCAGAGAGCCCTGCAGGACACTCCTGAGGAGGAGGAAGATAGAGAGAGAGGCTCTTCAGAAGAGCCTGTAAACACATTGGTGCAGCAACTAAGAGATACTCTGCCTAGAGAGAAGTAGTTTTGAGAGAGAATTTTTTCTTATGTGTGGGATATTTTCATAACCTTGTTCAATTTGTCACCTGACTTCAATCAGTTTTTAAAAAATCATTTTTGTGAAAGTTGACTGCCACAAAACTTTTTATGCAAATACTGACTGTAGAATTTCTGGATCTGTCTTGCACAAGGCCTCATCATATCTATTTGAAGGGGCTCCTTGTAAGTGCTCTCGGGGCAAGGACTGTTCCTACAGTTGGGACATCCCTTCTTCATGAGAACACATAAAAATGCAGAAAGGTGTTGCTTTTCTTTAGTCACTGAAATTATACTGGTTAAATAATTGTTATAATTTGCTAAACATTCTTTCTTATAAACAATCTTTTTCAGTGCTTCAAGCATTAAATAGATATACCTTACAATGTCAGTTCTTATTAATTTCTATAAGTTTTGAAAAATTTATGGAGCTATAGCTGTTTTATGTAGCTATAATTGTTCTTACACAATTTGCTTAGTTAACAAGTACACGATTTCAAGAGAAGTCTGTCTTAAACTTCTTTACACCCTTCCTTACCTTCATTTTTACTGTGTTTGTCTTTTTCCAAATTGGAAGACTCTGGTGAGGTATTGTATTGAGAGCCATTGCACATTGAGATGCATGCACATCTGAAGGCAGAAAGAGAATGTTGACTCTGGTTCCCTTCACAAGACCTTGCTTAATATTCCTTGGTCATGTCTTTTCTATTTTCCACTTTTCTTGGCCATGATTCCCTTCTCCCTAACTGTCTAATCCCTTAAGACAAATTTCTACTGAGGTTTTTTAGACTAGGTTTCCTTGAAATCAAACTTGCTTCAAATTTATGCCATTAACAGAGTCCATATCTTTATTACTTGAAACATGCTTATTTTAGTAACATTTTTCTATGAAATGATATTTACATTTTAAAGCTGAAGTGTGTGATAATTTCAACTGAAGCACAGTTAAGAGAGCACAGTTTGACCAGATCAGAAGTGAAAACTGACAAATTTCCTTAAGAGAGTTTGGGTAGAGGACTGAGATGCAATGAAGGCCCAGAAGGTCTCTTTACTCTGCTTATTCCATTTCCTGTATAGTCATAACTATTTCCCTCAGAGGCCAGTACTGTCCATATTTCTGTTCTGAACTAAAATTTAGATTATAGATTGGAGACTTGTAACATGAAGATTGGTATACACGTTGTAAAATGGTTTTTACAGTTGAACAAGCTAATATATACATCATCTCATGTAAATATTCATTTCTTTCCTTGTGATTAAACTCTAATTTTAGCAAAAGATTTGTGTGCAATGCACTATTATTTCATAGAGATCTCATGCTGTTTACAACTGTGGTGGTTTGAATTACAGTGGCCCCCATAGGGCCGTATATTTTAATTTAGGTCCCCACTTTGTAAAGCTGTTTAGAAATGATGAGGAGGTGGGAACTCGTTTTTGGAGATGTGTCTCTGAGGGGGGGGCAATTGTCTATATTCTGTCAATTATGTTTTAAATAAATGCTGATCAGCCAGTAGACAGGCAGGAATTGTAGGCAGGACAACCAGACAGGAAGTAGAGGTGGGTCAATGAGAACAGGAGAATTCTGAGAAAGAGGAAGCCCATTCCTCCCCAATCACAGAAGAAGGAGGATGTGATTGCCCTGCTGAAAAAGGTACCAAGCCATGTGGCTAACATAAATAAGAATAATGGGTTAATATAAGTTATGAGAGTTAATAAGAAGCCTGAGCTAATGGACCAATCAATTTATCATTATTATAGACCTCTGTGTAATTTCTTTGGGGCTAAAAGGCTGTGGGACTGGTGGGAGGACACAAACCAGGCAGGACAGAAAGCCTCCGACAACAGAGGTGCACTTTGAGGTTTCAAAAACCTTTATTTCCATTTCCTCTCTTTTTTTTCCTTCTTTCTCTCTTAATTTTCCTTCCTCTCTCTGTCTTAATCTTGTGGACCAGATGAATATACTCAGCTATTTATTCAGTACTATGCCTACCTACTTGTTGGCCTACTGCCAGGCTCTTATGATATCAGTGAAAGCCTATAGATGCCAATGAGGGAATTGTTCTGGTTTGAATAGAATGAGTCAAGTTGGTGCATGTATTTGATTGTTTGGTCCAAATTTATGGAATGTTTGGGAAAGGCCATGAGATAAGGGCTTGTTGGAGGAGATATATCACTTGGGGTAGGCTTTTGTGATTTTAAAAACCAGTCCTTCACAGTTTTGTCTCTCTCCTTCTCTCTACAACATTCCTGTGTTTCAGAAGTAAGCTCAGATGTAAGCTTTTGATCCATTTCCATGCTTGCTTGACTGCCTGCTGACAAGTTCTCTGCCATGATGGTCATGGACTGAAGGATGAGTCCCCAAATTAAATGTTTGCTTTTGAAAGTTATCTTGTTCATGGTGTCTCATCACAGTAACAGAAAATTAACTAAGACAAAATGTCGCTTCATTTTGCATCTATAGTACACAATGTTATTGACCTATGCTTTTCCTTTTCTATACCTTATTCACCAAAAGACTAAGCTGTTATCATCTTGTCATTCTCTATACATTGACTCTTTAATATGCAGTCTACTTGTAAATGAGAGTGTGTGATATTTTCTCCTCACATTCATCTTAAAGGCATAAGACAATGTACATTAAACCGCCCATACTACAGCAAATGACCAGGACTCCTTGGTCTTAGCATTTGAGTAATCATGTTCAGTATGTGACTTCCACAGATTCATGATTAATAATCCATTGTTCCTTGTCTTGTTTAAAACGCTGCCTTGGATATTGTGAATAATTATTCAATAAACTTGCAAAACATAAATTTGTGTATAATATTTGTCTGTCACTTAATATTAAGCTGAAATGGCTTTATTTTCAAATATGCCTCTGGTGACAAAATTTTTTGGTCTTTATATTCATGTTATATTTTTCTTTTATATTTTGAGATTATCATAATTTCCCTTCCTTTTCCTCCCTCCAAATCATCTCATACCTTCCTACTTGCTTTGTATTATCATAATGATCTCTTTTATCAGGGACTGCTATTATATACATCATACACATATATTCCTATAAATAATGTGCTGGTCTATATTTTATTTGCTTTCACACTTGATACTTTCATAGGTGGTTGGTGTGTTCTTCCTAGGGGAACACTATTTCTCCCACTTTCAACATTCCTTAATTGTTTGTAGTTTGTTGTTTAGGACCCAGGCCTTGTGGTTTTACCCCCATCAGTTTGGCATGCTTATTTTTGCTATCTTGTTCAGCTCATGTTTAGTCAATCACATCAGTGAGACTGTATGGGTGTAGCTTCTGATATTACCAAGAGACACTACCTCACAACAAACTTCTAGGTCCTCTTGTTTTTAATAACTTTCTTTCACCCCTCACCTGTACTTCAATGATACCAAAGCCTTAGATACATGAGTTGCATTATATATGTATTTACTGGGCCTGACAACCTCCACAATTATATTTTGATTACTTGTGGTTTTCTGTATTGGTCTCTGTCTCTTGCAAAAAGATTTTTTTCTTTTTCTTTCTTTCTTTCTTTTTGGTCTTTTGAGACAGGGTTTCTGTGTGACTTTGGAGCTTGTCTTGAAGCTAGTTCTTGAAGACCAGGCTGGCCTTGAACTCACAGAGATCTGCCTGTCTCTGCCTCCCCAGTGTTGGGATTAAAAGTGTGTGCCACCACCACCCAGCTTAAAAGGAGTTTCTTTGATGAGGTGTGGGGACTATGCTTATCAATGAGTATGAGTACAAAAATCTAGGTTTTAGTGAATGCTTTTCCTGCTTTAGTCAAACGGTGGTTACAAATTCTCCTCCAAGATCAATGACTTAAGTATCCCTGGGTTGATAACTAAATTTTCAGTTCTTTCATGAAAAGAGCTCATTTCAAATGTAATTGCAGAACTGTTGGTTATCTCCTAGGTATGTGTACCACTATTTACCCTTATGGTGATCATAACATGTTGGACATTATTGTAGTTTATAGCTGAATAGGACTATTGGTTGTTCCTTTCCATTGAAATTTTGTACATTACCTTCTGGTCTCTAAAACTAGTTCTCATGGAAGAGGCATTCAAGTCAGTTCCAACTCAGGGGCCTCTGCACTCTGTGTCTAAACTGCATTATGTCCTGAACACTGTGGTCTAACCTCTTGATTCAGGTAGGGAAACAAAGAGAAATAAACTGTATGTTTTAGGAGTCTCCTAGATAACCCTGTTGGTCTTTATATTTAATGTACCTCGAGTCTCTATATTTAGTTTCTATATAAGACAATGCATATTAAAATGCATATTTATATAGGTAAATTATTATTGAAAATACATAGCTCTTATGTGTTTGAGATATTTCACTCATTTATGTTTGTACTTGTGTGTATTGAGCACAGGTTTTCATGAACAATGAACTATAATCTCTCCTTTATTCAATATTTTGATCTTTTGCATTCTGATATTCTTTAATCTTCTTTGGCTCAATTGAATGTTTTTATTTATAATATTTTTTTGCCCTGTCATGATATTCTTTTTAATATTTATTTATGGGCTGACTCACGGCAGAAACTCTTGCTTCCAAACTGATGATTAGAGATTTAATTCTGATTTTCACAAAGTATCTCTGGAGAATTAACTCATGAGGGTATTATTCTGACTTCCAAACCTTATTCAGTGTATCTACATCATTGCATTAATAAAAATACTCAAGCATATAGAAAATAAAAGTTTAAAATTTTAAAATATTTGTTTATTTATCAACCTAGAGTTTCCAATGTGTATATGGAGTTAATAAAATGAGAAGAGAGCAGTATTTTGGCTCAGTATGATTCTTAGTGACTATTCCTTCATAGTCACATGAAGATGCACAGCTATTAACAACAGCTAAGGAAATGGGTAAACAACAAAGTTTATCATTGTAGTATGATTAAATTACAGGGTACATTAATGAAGATAAAAAGGAAATGGCTGCTTGTAATACTACTCCTAACTCTGACCACCATAATATGCACATGGATAAGTTTGGGGAACTGAGAAAAAATTAAGTCTAAGCTTTAATTCAAATGCTACTATCAGATCTGCTTTGTGAAGTTCAGTATTGGATAGAGCCCATGCTTGACTACCTCCAAATCTATGATCACAGTTGAGTCTCTAGAGCAGCATTCTCTAATAGAAAACATATTTCTTTAATACCCACCCTTCAATGGTGTGTGGGAGACTGAGGGAGGAGTAAGATTTTACCTGTTGCAAAGAATGCAATGAGAAGAGTAGAGGGTTTTGTTTAGAGCTCCATGCCAAGTCTTTCAGAAAATGATCTAGTACTACTAGCAAAAGAAGCTCTGAACACAGACCATGACTAAAGACAGAGCTCCATGCAGCAGCATATGAGACCTATGCACTCATTAGACAACTTTGAGTATCTGCCCACATCACTGCCAATCATATTGTAGGTATATGGTCTCTTACAAAAAATGTGTATATTGCTGTGGTTATGAGACTGAGCTACACATATGTTTGTCAGTTGTCTTGGTGGCCAAGTAGTGTCTCCATCACTTACCCCCATCCTTGAGTAACACAACTATGACCAAGATAATGGTCATATACAAAAATCTGATCAATGGTTTGAAGTACATCATGAACAGATTTCCCTTATGATGTGGGATTCAAGTCTGTATGCTGTGAATATGTTTATTACCATTGGTTAATAACGAAGCTGCTTTGGGCCTATGGCAGTACAGAACAGAGCAGAGTGGGAATTCCAAGCAGATATGCCTATGGCAGAGTCATGGATGATGTGGGATTCCCCTCTATATGTTGTGAATATCTTTGGTTAATAAAGGAACAGATTTGGGCCTATAGCAAAGTATAGGGGAACAGAGCTGGGTAGGGAAAACTAAACTGAATGCAGGGATAAAAAAGGCAGAGGTAGAGAGAAGCCATAGAGCTGCTGCCAGAATGGACGTACTAAAATTTTGCTGGTAGGACATGACCTCATGGTTATGCACAGAATAATATAGATGGGTTAAATTAATATGTAAGAGTTAGCAAATAAGAAACTAAGGCTAATGGGCCAAGCAGTGATTTAATTAATATACTTTCTGTGTGATTATTTAGGGGCTGAGCAGCTGGGAGCCAAAAAGCAGCCTCCTGCTACAAATTGGCACACCAATGTGGTGGACTAAATCTGTGTAAAACCTGAGAAAGCTTAGAAAGGAATCCTAGACACAAAGGAAAAGACTTAAGCATGGTTTGGTAGTAGCATTTTCTTGGGTGGTCTCTGTTTGCTAGAAACAACCAGCGGCATGGCTCCTTTAAGAGGGGTTTTTCTGATTCAGCAGTAGGAGAAAAAATGCAGTTTTAAAATGCCAGCTTTCTGGGCCATGCTGCCATTGTGATCTCTGGCTCTTTTAGGAAGCTGAGCATTTAAATGAGGTTTGTGGACAGTTTGCTGCAAGTTACTTGGTTACTGCTTATCAGAGTTTAAATGGTGAGAAAGGCTCCTGTCAGCAGTCTCAGGCAATGAACAGACTTCAGTCATGTTGGATTGTACAGAACAACCAGGTAGGGCTGTATGTACCCTAGTAATGACACAGTTTAAGTTTTTAGGAAGCATTTAGCATTTTAATAAGTGCTCCTTGACTGTAAAGAATTACAGATACACAATAGAACAGAATCAGACATAAAAGACCCTCTTGGATAAATGTACTTGGGAGAGAGAAGAAACAGAGTATAGAGAGTTATAAAGAGAAATAAATTGTTAAAAAATAAAACAAAGTCTTTAAACAGGCAGAGTACAGACAGTCATAGACTAAAATGAGTAAAAATAAATAAACCATGTAAAGATGGAATAGCCACAGAGAGTCTGGATTATGTATATGATTGTATCTTCTTTGAAACTTTTGACTGTGAAGGAGCTAAGTACAGAGAGACATTTAATTTTATGGATTGCTAAGATAATCCAACATATATACTTTAAAGCTATCTTGATTTCAAAATATCGATCTAAAGATATGTTGCTTTGGAAAAAATGGTTCTTCTTTGGTTTTCACATAGGATGAGAGCCTGTGTATTCATTCCAGGCTAATGTGGTTTGATAGACCAAGACACCTCTGAAAAGTCTCTGAACATTCCAAAAAATTACTTTGCCCAATAAACAGCAGGAAGCAGCTTGGATAACTACACCCATATTCCCAAATATTGTTTATAAATTATTCTTTACATTCAAAGGGGATATGCTATAGAGATTTGCATTGGTATGGGTCTTGCTCTATTGATACAAATTTAAGATATATATATATATATATATATATATATATATATATATACATATATGTCTGCTCTTGATTAAGGTTTGTTTGCCTAACTCATTTAAAATTGTAGAGTACAATTAAAAATATAGGCTAATAGATAATCATCTATAATAGTCAAGATCGTAGTCATGTTAGATTTTCTAGATGTACAGTGACATATTTCAGATAGTTAGGTATTCTTCAAACCTTGTAACAGTATATATAATAATATAGAAGGGTTAATTTAAGGTGTGACAGTTAGTTAATAAGAAGCTTATGCTAATAGGTTATGCAGTGTTTTAATTAATACAGTTTTGTGTGATTATTTCAGATCAGGGTATCCGGGAAATGAATGAGCAACCTCTGCCTACAAAATGGAGAATCAATGTCAGCCAATAATATCCACATAAAAGCTGAGAGAGCTTAGGTAGCAATTCCAAACACAAAAGAACAGAGCTAAGCATGGCTCTTTGGTAACAGCATTTTCTCAGGTAGGCTCTGTTTGCTAGAAGCAAGCAGAAATGCCATTCTTTTAAGAGAAGGATTCCTGACTCAGCAGTATCAGCAAGATTGCATGTCTCCTTTAAGAAGGCTACCTGGTTTATACTAATTGCAAGAACAGTTCTGGCTCTTTCAGGAGGCTGAGTACTTGTTTGGGGTTTGTGGGGAGCATGCTGCCTGTTACCCAATGTCTGCTTACCAGAATTGAAGTAACAAGCATTCCACAGAGCTGGTGGTAAACATACCTCTGCCATATTAAAAGACTGAGAGAGGTGAAGTCAGCATCCAGGGCCACTGCAACTAAGCTACTTATTATTTTAAAAGCGCTTCTGGTCAGAAAATGTTTACAGAAACACAATAAAGATATATTCAGACAGAAATAAACCTCTGAACACATCACAGCTGTTTCAAAACTGTACACTGGGTTGGGAGAGAGGAGGAAAATCATACAGACATTTATTTAAAAATTTGAAAATAAAAGAATCTTTAAGGAGACAGAGTACAAACACTCATAGATTAAAAGGGTAATGATAATAAAATAAATATTAAAAAGTAATAGAATAAAAATAAGCCACATAAAAATAAAAAATAAACAGAGATTCTGGACTATATGTATTATTGTGTTTTCTTTGAATTTTTGACTGTGAATGAGCTAAGTACAGAGAGACTTTTCATTGAACAGGCTGCTAAGCTAAACCAACATGTATATTTTAAAGATATCTTGACTTCAAAATTTGGGTCTAAGGATATGTTGATTTGGAAAAGAGGTTCTGATTTTGTTTCCATGGAGGAGAGAAAGCTGCGGTTTCCCCACAGGCTAATACTGTTTGTTTCTAATACTGTTCTTCAGGAACAAGATGTTCCTGAAGCAAGGGCCCAGGTAGTTCAACATCCATGACAGCTTCAGGACAGATGACTGAGATGGACCTACCACACAGGATACTCCACGAAAGACCTGATTAACAGTGACCCAAATCAACAGGAAGTAGTTTGGAGAACAATGCCTAAATTCCTTGAGTGATTGTTTATAAATGTTTGTTTACATTTAAAGGCAGATATGCTACAGAGAATAATACTTCAAATTGATATGGATCTCGGTTTATTGATGCAAATTTAAGGTCAATTTTGTTATATACATTTCTGCTCATTTAAAAATGTAATTTATAATTAAAATTATACATTAATAAGTAGTCATTTATAATAGTCAGGCTTAGAGTCATGTTAGTCAGGTTCCATAGATGTACAGAGATATATTTCAGATGAATATGAGTGTGCTCCTGACCTGCGGAAGAAGCCCAGAAACGGAGCACAGGTATTCCCCAACCCGATTAACTCCCTGATCAATCTGCAGGGGTTGCTCCACCCTGCTATGCCCTCTCTCCTCCTATCCCACCCCAGCTTTAACCTAGGAACCCCTTCCATTCTTCCTCCCTTCCTCAGAGCCATAAAATCCCCTAGCTCAGCCTGTTAGGGCTGTGGGATGGTCTGGTGAATGCAAGTGGGCAGGGAGAAGGTCCTTTGTTTCAATAGCCTGCCTGCATCAAGGTTATCCTTTTGCCAGCAAGGTCCCTGACCAACAAGGGAAAATAATCCTGTACCAGAAGATCCATTGGAGAACATATGAAGGAAGAGATGGGCAGGAGCTAGAGAAAGAATTCCTCCATCAATTTGAAAAACAACATGAAAACACCAGATCCCAGTGATCCTACAACAGAAGGACTTGAACACCCTAATCCAGAAGAAGTGAAAAAAGTACCATTATAAAAGTGATAGAGTCCCTTAAACAGGATATGAATAAATCTCTTAAAGAAATGGATGAGAAGTATAACAAAAAGTTTGAAGAAATGAGTAAATCTGTAAATGATACCCTGGGAAATCAGGAAAAAACGATCAAACAGGTAATGGAAACAGTTCAAGAACTGAAAACTGAAATGGAGGCAATGGAGAAAACACAAACCGAGGGCCGGCTGGATATGGAAAATTTAGGTAAATGAACAGAAACTACAGAAACAAGCATAACAAATAGAATACAAAAGATAGAAGAATGAATTTTAGATTCTGAAGACACCATAGAGAAAATAAATGCTCTGATCAAAGAAAACAGCGAATCCACCAAATTCTCATCACAAAACACTCAAGAAATCTGGGACAGAATAAAAAGACCAAACCTAAGAATAATAGGAGTAGAAGAAGGAGAAGAATTGCGGATCAAAGGCCCAGAAAATATATTCAACAAAATTATAGAAGAAAACTTTCCCAACCTAAAGAACAATATCCCTATGAAGGTTCAAGAAGCATACAGAACAACAAATAGACTGGATCAAAAAAAAAAACCCAACCCCTCACCATATAATAATCAAAACACAAAACATACAGATTAAAGAAAGAATATTATGAGATACAAAGGAATAAGGTCAAGTAACTTATAAAGGTAAACCTTTATAAGTTTTTACACTTACTTACACCGACTTACACCGAACTTACCTAGGGAAACCATGAAAGCCAGAAGGTCCTGGATAGAGGTACTACAAAAACTAAGAGACCATGGATGCAAGCCCACACTACTATACCCAGCCAAGCTATTGTTCACTATCAATGGATAAAACAAAATATTCCAGGATGAAAACAAATTTAAACAATACGTAGCCACAAATCCAGCCTTACAGAAAGTAAGAGAAGGAAAATCACAACCCAAAGAATCCAACATTGCCAACACTGTCTACAATAACTCAGACATCTAGCGACCCTTCACAAGCACAAATCAAAGAAGGGAAACACACAAACTCTATTACCCAAAAAATAAAAAAAATAAAAAAATAACCAGAGTCAACAACCACTGGACATTAATATCACTTAATATCAATTTACTCAATTTACTTATAAAAAGGCACAGTCTAAGAGATTGGATACGAAAACAAGATCCAACATTCTGCTGTTTACAAGAAACACACCTCAACCACAAAGACAGACATCTACTCAAAGTAAAGGGTTGGTAAAAGGTTTATTAAGCAAACAGACCTAAGAAACAAGCAGGTGTGGCCATTCTAATTTCCAACAAAATTGACTTCAAACTAACATGGACATACTAACATGGACTCATTTAATACTCATAACAGGAACAATTCATCAGGAGGAAGTCTCAATCCTGAATATCTATGCCCCTAATATGAAAGCAGCCACTTATGTAAAAGAAACACTTCTAGAACTCAAGGCACTCATCAAATCACACATACTAATAGTAGGAGATTTCAACACACCTCTCTCATCAATGGACAGGTCAATCAGACAGAAACCTAACAGAGAAATAAGACAATTAATAGAGGTAATGAATCAAATGGACTTAACAGACATCTATAGAACATTCCACCCAAATAGGAAAGAATATACCTTCTTCTCTGCAGCTCATAGAACCTTCTCAAAAATTGACCACATACTCGGTAACAAAACAAACTTTCACAGATACAAAAAAATATTAGTAACCACAAGTGTCTTGTCATATCACATTGGAATAAAGTTAGAATTTAACACAATGCTACCCCAAAAAAGTCTACAAACTCATGGAAGCTGAACAGTCAACTACTGAATCACCCCTGGGGCAAGAAAGAAATAAAGAAAGAAATGAAAGTCTTCCTTGAATTTAATGAAAATAAAGACACAACATACTCAAACCTATGGGACACATTGAAAGCAGTGCTAAGAAGAAAGTTCATAGCACTAAATGACCAATTACAGAAAGTGGAGAAAGCACACATTAGAGACTTAACAGCACACCTGAAATCTCTAGAAAAAGAAAGAAGCAGACTCACACAGGACGAGTAGAAGACTGGAAATAATCAAATTGAGGGATAAATCAACAAAATAGAAACACAGAAAACAATCCAAAAAATCAATGAAAAACAAAGCTGGTTACTGGAGAAAATCAAGAAGATTGACAAACCCCTATCCAAACTAATCAAATGGCAGAGAGAGAACATGCAAATTAATAAAATCAGAAATGAAAAGGGGGACATAACTACAGGCACAGAGGAAGTTCAGAGAATCAATATATCTTACTACAAAAGCCTGTATGCCATATAATTGGAAAATGTAAAAGAAATGGGCATTTTTTTAGATAAGTACCATGTACCAAAGTTAAACCAAGACCAGGTGAACAATCTAAATAGACCTGTTAGTCGCGAAGAATTAGAAACTGTTATGAAAAACCTCCCTACCAAAAGAAGCCCAGGACCAGATGGTTTCAATGCAGAATTCTACCAGAACTTCCAAGAAGAGCTGATACCTATACTCCTTAATTTATTTCACAATATAGAAACAGAAGAGTCATTGCCAAATTCTTTTTATGAAGCTACAGTTTCCCTGATACCAAAACCACATAAAACACAACCAAGAAAGAGAATTACAGGCCAATCTCATTCATTAACATCGACACAAAAATACTCAATAAAATACTAGCAAACTTAATCCAAGAACACATTAAAAAAATATCCATTATGATCAAGTAGGCTTCATCCCTGAGATGCAGAGTTGGTTCAACATATGTAAATCTATCATTGTAATCCATCATATAAATAAACTGAGGAAAAAACCAAATGATCATTTCATTAGATGCTGAAAAAGCATTTTACAAAATTCAACACCCCTTTATGATAAAAGCGTTGGAGAGATTAGGGATACAAGGATCATATCCAAATATAATAAAAGCTATTTACAGCAAGCCGACAGCTAACATCAAATTAAATTGAGAGAAACTCCAAGCCATTCCACTAAAATCAGAAACACGACAAGGCTGTCCACTCTCTCCATACCTCTTCAATATAGTGCTTGAAGTTCTAGCAATAGCAATAAGACAACATAATGGGATTAAGGGGACTTGAATTAGAAAGGCAGAAGTTAAACTTTCATCATTTGCAGATAATATTATAGTGTACATAAGCGACCCCAAAAACTCTACCAAAGAACTCCTACAGCTGATCAATGATGCTGCAGGGCGATCAGTAATGAAAAGCCCCCAAACGATCTTACAAAAGATACAGCTGTAATAAAACAGAAGGAAAAACTTACACAGAATCCCACCCGTCTGGAATGTTGGATCCAGGCCAAGTTGACAGGTTTGTTTAACATATCTTTTATAATTTGATTTGATCTTCTATAACTGTTTGACCTTAAGGATTGTATAGTATACCTGTAACATGTTTAATATGATAATAAGCAAAAAATCATTTTATTTTCCTAGAAACATAAGTCAGACCATTATCCATCTTTATTTGTGTAGGTGTACCCATGATGGCCATAACTTCTAATAAATGAGTGATTACTGAGTGAGCTTTTTTAGAGCTTAAAGCAGTTGCCCATTGGAAACCTGAATACATGTCAATGGTGTGATGTACATATTTTAATTTGCCAAATTCTGTAAAGTGGAACACATCCATATGCCAGATTTTATTCTTTTTAGTACCCTTTGGATTAGTCCCTGCTGGCAGTGGTGTTTGGTTATAAAAAGAGCAAGTAGGGTATTTTTTTTACAATCTCCTTAACTTGTTGTCATGTAATAGAAAACTCTTTTTTTAAGCCTTTGGTATTGACATGATGTTTTTTATGAAATTCTGATGTCTGTAGCATACTACCAATCAATAATTGATCAATATCTGCATTACCTTGTGCTAGAGGACCTGGCAGAACCATATGGGATTGGATGTGTGTTTTATACATAGGGCAAAGTCTGCTCTTGATCATGTCTTGTACCTGGATAAACAATGAGGTCAGTTCTGTATCATCAGGTATAAATTTAGCAGTTTCAATATGCAAGATAACTCTTTTTGCATATTGTGAGTCAGTAATTACATTAAGAGGTTTTTTAAAATCCCTAAGCAGCATAAGAATGGCATATAATTTGGCCTTCTGGACAGAATCATAAGGACTCTGTTCCACTTTACTCAGTTCTTCTGATTTGTAACCTGCTTTCCCTGATTTCTTAGCATCAGTATAAAATGTACGGGCTCCAGTTATTGGAGCCACACATTGGGCGCCAGATGATGCTGCAGGGCATCAGTAATGAAAAGTCCCCAGACTATCTTACAAAAGATACAGTTTTAATAAAACAAAAGGAAAAACTTACACAGAATCCCACCCATCTGGAATGCTGGATCCAGGCCCAGTTGAGAGGGAGAGAGAGGGTGGAAGCTTTCACCAGCCTGGTTTATAGGTAAACTTTTGTCTTAGGGCAAAATGAACCACGAAGAGGATGTGATTGGCTGAACTCCCCTATCAGATCCACCCCTTTTGTACTGTGGCAAGATACAAGATCAACTCCAAAAAATCAGTTGCCCTCCTATTCACAAAGGATAAAGAAGCAGAGAGGGAAATCAGAGAAGCATCACCTTTCATGATAGCCACAAATAACACAAAATATCTTGGGGTAACTCTAACAAAGAAAGTGAAAGACCTATTTGACAAGAACTTTAAGTCTTTGAAGAAAGAAATTGAAGAGGATACCAGAAAATGTAAAGATCTCCCATGCTCTTGGATTGGGAGGATCAACATAGTAAAAATGGCAATTTTACAAAAAGCAATCTATAGATTCAATGCAATCCCCATCAAAATCCAAATAAAATTCTTCACAGAACTTGAGAGAACAATTAAAACTTTATATGGCAAAACAAAATACCCAGGATAGCCAACACAATCCTATACAATAAAAGTACTCTCAGAGGCATTACCATCCCTGACCTCAAACTCTATTACAGAGCTACAGTAATAAAAACTGTTTGGTATTGACACAAAAACAGAGATGTTGACCAATGGAATCGAATCAAAGACCCAGATCTTAATCCACAAACCTATGAACATCTGATTTTCGACAAAGGAGCTAAACCTATACAATGGAAGAAAGAAAGCATCTTTAACAAATGGTGCTGGCATAACTGGATGCCACCCTGTAGAAGAATGAAAATAGATCCATATCTATCACCATGCACAAACCTCAAGTCCAAATGGATTAAAGACCTCAATATTAATCTGACCACATTGAACTGGATAGAAGAGAAATTGGGAAGTAGTCTACAAGGCATGGGCACAGGAGACCACTTCCTAGGTAGAACCCCAGTAGCACAGACGATAAGAGAAACAATGAATAAATGGGACCTCCTGAAACTTAGAAGCTTCTGTAAAGCAAAGGAAACTGTCATTAAGACAAAAAGGCAACCTACTGATTGGGAGAAGATCTTCACCAACCCCTCATCAGACAAAGGTCTGAGCTCCAAAATATACAAAGAACTCAAGAAACTAGACACTAAAACTCTAATTAACCCAATTAAAAAATGGGGTACTGAACTGAACAGAGAATTTTCAACAGAAGAAGTTCGAATGGCCAAAAGACACTTAAGGTCATGCTCAACCTCCTTAGCGATTAGGGAAATGCAAATCAAAACAACTTTGAGATACCATCTTACACCTGTCAGAATAGCTTAAATCAAAAACACCAATGAGAGCCTATACTGGAGAGGATGTGGGGTGAGGGGAACACTCATCCATTGTTGGTGGGAATGCAAACTTGTGCAGCCACTTTGGAAATCAGTGTGGCAGTTTCTTAGTAAACTGGGAATAAACCTACCTCATGATCCAGCAATTCCACTCTTGGGAATATACTCAAGAGATATCCTATCATACTACAAAAGCATTTGTTCAACTATGTTCATAGCAGCACTAATTGTAATAGCCAGAACCTGGAAACAACCTAGGTGCCCCTCAATAGAAGAATGGTTAAAGAAGGTATAAAACATATACACATTGGAGTTTTACTCAACGGCAAAAAACAATGACATCTTGAATTTCGCATGCAAATGGATGGAAATAGAAAACGCTTTACTAAGTGAGGTAACCCAGACATAAAAAGAGGAATATGTTATGTACTCACTCATAAGTGAATTCTAGTCATAATAAAGGACTTTGAGCCTATAATTTGTGACCCTAGAGAACCTAAATAAGAAGGTGATTCTAAAGAAAATCATATAGTTATCCTCCTGGATACTGGAAGTAGACAAGATTGCCAGGCTAAATTGGGTGCACAGGGGAGGGGGTTGGATGGAAGGGGAGATGGTTAGAGAGAAGGGAGTAGGGGAGGATTGGGGAAAGCTTGGGGGAATGGCATGGGGGAAGGGAGGAAGGATGGATATGGGAGCAGGGAAGTATATATCTCAACTAAGGAAGCCATTTTGAGGTTTGCAAGAGACTTGATTCTAGAGGGGTTCCCAGGTCCAAGGAGAGGTCCCCAGATTGTTCCTTGGGCAGCAGAGGAGAAGGTGCCTGAACTGGCCTTGTCCCAAAGCCACACTGATGAATATCTTGCATATCATCATAGTACCTTCATCTGGCGATAGATGGAGATAGAGACAGAGACATACATTGGAGCATTGGACTTAGCTCCCAAGGTCCAAATGAGGAGGAGAAGGAGGGAGAACATGAGCAAGAAAGTCAGGACCACTAGGGGTACGTCCACCCACTAAGATGGTGTGGAGATTTGGAGACTGTGTTATAATATGCAGGGATCATGCCACCCACGCCGGGGGTTGGGGTTCGGGGGTGGAGGGGGTTGAGTACTGCCTTGGAATCTAAGAGAAGTTTCATGGAATGCTATGGAACATTTCAGAGTGACAAGTCCTCTGGCCTTGTTTCTAAGTTACAAGTTTTACATACCCTGTTGTTTGCAGAAGTGTTTGCCCTGAGGCCGCAGTCTCTGCTTTTACCATCTGTTCTATTTGCTGAAGAAAATCTTAGAATAGATTGGGTCAGTTAGATCTCATCTCTGAAAGACCCTTGTTTTGAATAGGCCAGGATGTTTTGCAAGCCCCCAGACCACCCATGCTACGTTCAGCTGCTTTGTGTGCATAATCTAAATAAGTCGTTGGTTAACTGATGATCTATAGTTCCTCCTTTAGATAAAACTGTTGACTGAAGCAATTGTTTCCAAAGCGTATAACAGGATTACTTAATAAATGTGCAGCATGCAGTTGCAAGTGCTGCTTTTTCTCTATATCCCGTCTCCTGGTTTTTTTGCAACCCTTACTCAGGGACCCCAACGCACTAGACTTTGACAAAATGGTGGGACTGATCTAATGGAAGCTCACCAAGGCCAGCGGGACTGGGACCGATGGGGCATGTGATCAAACCGAACTCTCTGAATGTGGTTGACAATGGAGGCTAACTGAGAAGCCAAGGACAGTGGCTTGGGCTTTGATTCTACTGCATGGACAGGCTTTGTGGGAGCCTTGTCTGTTTAGATGCTCACCTTCCTGGACCTGGCGGGAGTGGGGAGGACCTTGAACTTCCCATAGGGTAGGGAAGCCTGAATGCTCTTTGACCTAGAGAAGGAGGGGGAAGGGAAGAGGGGAAATGGGAGGGAAGTGGGAGGAGGGGAGTAGGTAGAAATTTTTAATAAAAAAATAAAAATAAAATAAAATTGCATCTTCTTAAGTAGAAAAATATACAATAAAAAATAAGCCTTAAATGAAATAAAAAAATTTAAATCAAGACCAGATAAGTGAATTAAATAGACATATAACCCCTAAGGAAATAAAAGCAGTTGTTAAAATTCTCCCAAACAAAATAAAAGTTCAGGAACAGATGATTTCAGCACAGAATTCTATCATAATTTCAAAGAAAAGCAAACTCCTTTATTCCTCAAATTGTTCCAGAGAATAGAAACAGAAGAAACACTGACAAATTCTATGAGGTTACTGTTATCCTGATATGCAAACAATTCCAAAATCAACAAAGAAAGAGAATTAAAAACCAATTTGCCTCATTAACATTGATGCAGAAATATTAAATATAATATTGGCAATTCAAATACAAAAACACATCAAAAAATCATCTACCATGATCAAATAGGCTTCATTCAAGAGATATAGAGGTAGTGCAACATATAAAAATCTATCAACATAATCCACCCTATTAAAAAACTGAAAGAAAAAAAACACATGATTATCTCAATAGATGCTGAAAAATTCTTTGACAAAATCCAACATTCCTTCATGGTAAAGGTCTTGGAGAGCTCAGAGATACAGGTACATATAAACATATAATAAAACAATACACAGTAAGCTGACAGTCAATGTCAGGATAAAAGGAGAGAAACTCAAAGCAGTTTCATTTAATCAGAAACAGTCTCTCCATATCTATTCAATATACTTTTTAGAGTTTCGCTAGAGCAATAATAAAACAAAGGTTCAAAGTGGACAGATTGATGTTGATGTCTTTAATCCATTTGGACTTGAGTTTTGTGCATGGTGCATGCATTTGTGCATGCACTCCATTTGTGCATGGAGTGAGGGGGGGAGGAACTTGGACTTCCCACAGGGCAGGAGACCCTGACTTCCCTTGGGGACAAAGAGGGAGGAGGAGAGGGAGGGGGGAGTGGGAGGGCGTTGGGAGGAGGGGCGTAAATGGAAACTTTTTATAATTTAATAAAATTACTAAAAAAGAAAAAGTAAAAAAAAAATAATAAAACAAAGGGAAATCAAGGGGCGAATAATTGGAAAGGAAGAAGTCAAACTTTTGTTATTTGTGGATTATATAAATGTATACAAGTTACCCCAAAATTCTATCAGGGAACTAATACAGCCAAAGAAAACTTCGTCAATGTGGATAAATACAAGATTAACTCAAAACAAGCCAGTAGCGCTCCTATACTGGCTAAAAAAATAAGGGAAACAACACCCTTGACAATAGTAACAAAAAACATAAATTTTTTGGGGGTAGATCTAACCAAACAAATGAAAGGTCTACATGACAAGAACTTTAAGTCTCTGAAGAAATAAAGTGAAGATTTCAGAAAACGAAAAGATCTCCCATTCTCTTGCATAAGTAGAATCACCATAGTAAAAAATCACAATCATGCCAGAACTAATGTACAGACTCAGTGAAATTCCTATTAATATCCCATCACAATTCTTCACAGACCTCCAAAAAAAACAACACTTACCTTCAAATGGGAAAATCACAGGGAAGTCAAAACAATCCTGCACAATAAAGGAACCTCTAGAAACATCATCATTTCTTACTTCAAGCTTTTCTATAAAGGAGAAGTAATAAAAGCAGCTTGGTATTAAAATAAAAGCAGATACATGGAATCAATTCAAAGACCTGGATATTAATCCACAAACTAATAAACACCTGATTTTTTCAAAGAAGCCTAAATTATACAATATGAAAAAGAAAGCATCTTTAACAAATGGTGCTGGCATTATGGGATGTCAAAATGTAGAAGAATGCAAATAGTTTAATATGTGTCACCATACACAAAACTCAAGCCCAAGAGGATCAAAGACCTCAACACAAATCCAAGTACAATGAACATGGTAGAAGGGAAAGTTGGAAGTAGCCTTCAATGCAGTAGTACCTTATAAATATTGCACCAATATCACAGATTCTGAGAGCAACAATTAAAAAATGGGGCTCCCTGAAACTGAGAAACTTCTCTCAGGCAAAGGAAATGGTAAATAATATAAAATACCAGCCTAGAATTAGGAAAGATCTTCATGAATCCCACATCTGACTGGGGGCTGATCTTCAAAATATATAATGAACTCAAGAAACTAGACATCAAAATACCAAAGAATACAATTTAAAAATTGTAAATTTAAAAATTAAAAGCAATAGTAGAGAGGGCACCTGAACTGGCCTTTCCCAGTAATGAGATTAATAACCACCCTAATTGTCCTCACAGAACCTTGATCCAGTAGCTGATGGAAGCATTGCAGAGACCCTCAGCTAAACAGTGGGTCAACCTCCCAAAGTTCTGTTGAAGAGAAAGAGAAGGTATTTGAGGAGCACTAGGGTTAAGATCATAATGGGGAAACCCAAAGAGACAGCTGATCCAAGCTTGTGGGAGCTCACTGACCCTGGACTGACAACTGTGGAAACTGCATAGGAACAAACTAGGTTCTATGGATGTAGATCACAGTTCTGTCACTTGTGCAGTCTATAGTGCCGCTGGCAATGGCACCAGAATTTAATCCCTAGTGCAAGAACTTACTTTTTGGAACCCATTGTCTTTGGAGGAATAACTTCCTTGGCCTCAGTACAGGGAGGAGGGTGTTGGTCTTGCCTCTGCTTGATATGCCTGACATTGTTTAATCCTTATGGAAAAGCTTACCATTTCTGAGGAATTGATGAGAGCTTCAATAAGGTAATGTGAGTAGGGTAATAGGAGTAGGGGAGGGAGGAGGAACTGTGATTGGTTTGTAAAGCTATTCTCTTTCATAGCCTAGATAGAGTAGGGAGGGCCATGGAACTTCCACAAAGCAATATGCCTTACCTCTCTGAGAATTGGATGGGAGTGGGATGGGAGGGGGTGTGTGTTAGAAATGAGATGAGAGAAGGGAGGGGGAGCTTGGATTGATAAAATCTAATAAAAGAAAATAGGGAAACAAAGAGGAAAGAAAGAAAAAAAGAAGGAATAAGGAAAAAAGAAGAATAAAAGAAAATATTTACAACAAATTCATATTGAAAAATAATACTAAGTGACAACTTAGTAAGTTTTGTAAGTATAGCTACTGTATCATCTTTCCCTCTCAGAACTGTGTAAACTTCGTAATGACTTTAGTTGTGGTATTAAATTTTCCTGATTTTTGTTAAAGGAACACGAAAGAAAATGTGGGTATATGTTTTATGAGACATAAAACTTTGAATGGGTAAGACTTATGTAAAATTTTATCAGTACTTGAAAGTAACAGCACTTAAGGAAAAATCTGCCTCCAAGTGTAAAGATGAAAAGTTCCTAGAGTAACTTGACAAGAATTTTAGAAAATGATCTTTTAGATTTTTGATACTGAAAGAATTGCCAACTTTTATACATCAGTCATCTTTTAGTTACAAAATTCATCAGTGTTTTTTAATCATTTACTTCAATTAACATGTATTAACTGCAATATAGTACAATGTCTAATGATGATCAAGAAGACTACTCTTTGTGAGAACCTATGCAAATGAAGTCTTTTACTTTAATAAGACAAAATTTGGAGTAATTGAAAGAAACTTGTTAAAAATGGCATGATAATTCTGTCTATTAAGTGCTGTGACCTAAGGCATTGTAGACTTCCTGCAGAAGAGATTGGTCAGCACTGGGGAAAGTTCTAGACTTAAGGGTGAAGTTCATACAGGAAATCCTGATAAGGTCACTCAAGGGACACTAGAGTCACATTTGATTGATAGACCCTGTCATGTTTAATGCCAACAAAATGTGTGTTATCCTAACTATCATGAGATCAGAAACTAAGGAGGAGATAACTTTTAAAAATCCTCCATTTGATAAGGGCTTTTTCCCTCAAATAATATCTGTCTACCCAAAGTAGAGACTTTATCACTGATCCAATGCTTCTCAACTTCTCTATGGTTCTCTGCAGAAGACCAGTTTTATATTCACCCTCCTTAGGGGTGTCCTAAGAAGGCCTCTGTAGAATCTACTAGAAGGTCTGTCACTGATGAGGTCATGACATAGAGGTAAGAGCCAAGACAGAAATAACACTATGTTCTCATTTCCACAATCACAGATACCTACTGCCAAATTTCTACTTTTTCAACTTCTCTCCATTCCTACAGTCCCAGTAATAGTAGTGCTTCTCTGATAAAATATTACACATGTTTCTCTCAGAACTCCATTGATTTTGGTAAAGAAAAAAGTCTGTATAGAAGAAACCTCATTTACAATTTTACTTCTTGTCTTCTGTTTCTGGGAATGTAAAAACCTACTAAGGATGTGATAAAAAAAACAGCTGTGAATGAAAAGATAATCAATAAAAATAAGAGCATTACAACAGTTTGGAAATTTGGCTTCACTGGCATTATTTCTAAAACCAGTTCCAACAAAACCAGGTATGGGCAGATTAACTGTGGATAGTCACATGTGTGTCTGGAGGAAAGGGAACAGTTTGTGTAATCTTTCTAGCTGGAGACGAAGATCAGCCACAGCCTTCACAGACAACACAGATAATAGAGGAGAGCAAGAGATAAAAAACAAACCCATGAGGACATCGGGTGCACTATCACTGAACTAAGGGTCAGAGAACATCACACGGGCATCAGTTTCTTACTAAGAAATCCTTTTTTAATCACAGATAATACAAGAGATACTCTGGTGCCTGGGGACATCAGATAAGATAGCTTCTTCTGTTGGTCTGTTCTCAGAAGACAGAAGTTCATTTATGGTGAGGTAGTAACCTCTTGCTTATAGGCAGCTCTGAGCTGTTCTGGTGAAGCAAGATTCTTCTAACTGTAGCAATCCCTCCTTGAGGAAGGAGGTAGGTTCCAAATTAACATATCTTAAATCCTTCATGTCCTGCAGAGAGCACCAAGACTACAGATTTCATAAGTTTTCATACATGCTAGAGTGGTCTTTTAAAGTTACAGCTATCCCTGAGTCATCCATGTTCCTGTAAGTAAACCCTCAATCACACTCAGCTATTACTAATCAGTCACTCTGAGTCCCGTAAGACACTCCAGTAAACTCATTGATTCACCAAACTGAACTTTGCTTCTCATGGGTTTCTTGGATAATGTTTATTCATATCTCCCGTGAGAAGTCACATAGTCACTTGGGTCCATATATAGTCAAAGGAATCAAATCAGAGTTTGAGAGGCGGATGCATGGGCCCTGCTTTGATCATTGTGTTACTAAATGCATCTGACATTCTGAAATGTATGTAACCTTCTAGGCTCCGAATTCTCATGACATAAATATAAGTTAAATGTTCCTCTCTAGTTACTCTGTAAAATATTTGATCACAAGGAAGCAAAAACTAATCCACCACATTTACCGTTTAGTGTATGCTGAAGTACATTTGTACTATGCTGAACTGCAATTATTTTAGTGAATGAATGCTCTAGCCTACCATTTGTAGGAGACACAGAGATTCTTGTGCTCACAGATAAACACCAGCAAAACCAGGAATGGTAAATACGCAGGGTTTTCTTTTTAAAGAGAGAAAAGACTAACGTGTTATTCACACTAAAGACCAGAAGAGAATGTGTTTAGTACCCTGGTGACTTTTGTCCTGTCTTTAGAACAGAGTCCACACCAGATCCTCCACTATACTCTTACCATGAGCTTGATTTTTCAGTCAGTAAATCATCAGAACCCATCTGTATTAAAGATGTCACATATTGTATAAAAATACTTATGATATAGTTACATCTTAAGTTTTATTGTGAAAATAGGATTGAGTATATAATCACCTAGAAACTTCCCCAAATTGTTCCATGTTAAATAGGCCTAAAATAAACTACCCAGTATCAGACTATTACAATTTGAACTAACACAGGCTACTGAGTCATGTTAAATTGAATTTTCTTCCTGCCTCCTCTGGATTGACAGTCAGCTGGTCATGGTGTTTACAGAGCCCTACCACGCCCCCAACCAGTGGATTTGCTTTACTATTATTCTCTTGAAGATTTTTGCAAGTGTTTTCTTCAAAGATATTGGTCCGTAGCTCTTCATGTAATTCATGTCTGTCCCTCCGTCAGTGTTAAGTGGAACCCACCAGAGATCTGTGTGGTTCTGAAATTTTCTTGAACTAAGATTTTTAATTGTAGAGTCCATACCATTGCATTCTATTTGTTTGTTTGTTTGCTTGCTTTAAGATTTCATATATGAATCTCTATATGAATCTCCTTCATACTTTCTCTCTCTCTCTCTCTCTCTCTCTCTCTCTCTCTCTCTCTCTCTCTCTCTCTGTGTGTGTGTGTGTGTGTGTGTGTGTGTGTGTGTGTGTTTGTGTTTGTGTTTCCCTGTGAGTCTGGGTGTATGTCTGGATGGAGTAGAGTTCCTGGTGCTCACAAAAGACCAAAGCATGGTTCTCTTTTGGAACCATAGTTACAGGTGGCAGTAAACTGTATGGTATTGATGTTTGAACTAACAATGTCCTTTCCAAGAGTACCATGTGCTTTAAACTGTTCAGTCACATGTACAGTCTCATCACCAAATTATGACATCATGAATGTTTTTTTATTTTTATTTTTATTTTGCTTTATTTTTATAATTATAATTACAGCTTTCTTCCTTGCCTTTCCCCCTCCAAACCACTCCCATACACCTCTTTACACTCTCCTTCAAATTCATAGCCTCCTTTCCTTTGCTAAAGTATTTTAGTGCATCTCGCTACAACTTTTTTTTCTTTCTTTTTTTTATTAATTAATTTATTTGTTTATAAAAATTTCCACTTCCTCCCCTCCTCCCCATACCCTCCCATTCTCCCCACTCCCTCTCCTCCCCCACCACTCCCTTCCCTCCTTCCTCTCCAGTCCTAAGAGCAGTCAGGGTTTCCTACCCTGTGGGAAGTTCAAATTCCTCCCCTCTCCCTCCAGGTCTAGGAAGGTGAGCATCCAAGCAGACTAGGATCCCAGAAAGCTAGTACATGCAGACAAAACAAGACCCAGTGCCATTGACAATGGCTTCTCAGTCAGCCCCCATGTCAGTCACATTTAGAGACTCCGGTTTAATCACATGCACGTTCAGACCCAGTCCAGCTGGCCTTGGTGAGCTGTCATTTGGTCAGTCCCCTTGTATCCGAGGGTGAACGCATCCCACACGGTTCTGATTTCCTTTTTCATGATCTCTCCCCTTCTGCTCCTCATTTGGACCTTGGGGGCTCAGTCCAGTGCTCCAATGTGGGTCTCAGTCTCTATCTCCATCTATCGTCAGATGAAGGTTTCCTCTAGTCCTGCCTTTCTTGCTCACGTTCTCCCTCCTTCTGCTTCCCATTTGGACCTAGGGAGTAAAGTCCAGTGTTCCAATGTGTGTCTCTACCTCTATCTCCATCCATCGCCCGATGAAGGATCTATGGTGATATACAAAATATTCATCAGTGTGGTTATGGACCAGGGCCAGTTCAGGTATGCTCTTCTATGCTGCCCAGGGAACAATCTGGGGACCTCTCCTTGGGCCTGGGAACCCCTCTAGAATCAAGACTCTTGCAAACGCTAAAATGGCTCCCTTAGTTGAGATATATACTTCCCTAGTCCCATATCCATCCTTCCTACAGCCTCCCATTCCCCCAAGCCATCCCCAAACCTCCGCCTCTCCTTTCTCTCTAACTATCTCCCCTTATTTCCACCCCCCATCCCACCCCCCGTGCACCCAAGTTTGCCTGGCAATCTTGTCTACTTCCAATATCCAAGAGGATAGCTATATGATTTTCTTCATGTTCACCTTCTTATTTAGCTTCTCTAGGATCAGGAATTAAAGCCTCAAAGACCTTTAACCATGGCTAGAATCCACTTATGAGTGAGTACATACCATTTTCCTCTTTTTGGGTATGGGTTAACTCACTCAGTAAAGTGTTTTCTATGTCCATCCATTTGCATGCAAAATTCAAGATGTCTTTGTTTTTTACTGCTGAGTAAAATTCTAATGTGTATATGTTCCACACCTTCTTTATCCATTTTTCTAATGGGGGGCACTTAGGTTGTTTCCAGGTTCTGGCTATTACAAATAGTGCTGCTATGAACATAGTTGAACAAATGCTTTTGTAGTATGATAGGACATCTCTTGGGTATATTCCCAAGAGTGGAATTGCTGGGAACTGAGGGAGGTTGACTCCCAGATTCCAGAGAAACCTCCACACTGATTTCCACAGTGGATGCACCAGTTTGCATTTCCACCAACAATGCATGAGTGTTCCCCTCATTCCACATCTTCTCCAGCATAGGCTATCATTGGTGTTTTTGAGTTTGGCTATTCTGACAGGTGTAAGATGATATCTCAAAGTAGTTTTGATTTGCATTTCTCTGATCGCTAAGGAGGTTGAGCATGACCTTAAGTGCCTTTTGGCCATTCGAAGTTCATCTGTTGTGAACTCTCTGTTCAGTTCAGTACCCCATTTTTTATTTGGGTTAATTAGGGTTTTAGTGTCTAGTTTCTTGAGTTCTTTGTATATTTTGGAGATCAGACCTTTGTCTGATGAGGGGTTTGTGAAGATCTTCTCCCAATCAGAAGGTAGCCTTTTGGTCTTACTGACAGTGTCCTTTGCTTTACAGAAGCTTCTCAGTTTCAGTAGGTCCCATTTATTCATTGATTCTCTTATTGTCTGCGCTCCTGGGGTTCTGCTTAGGAAGTGGTCTCCTGTGCCTATATCTTGTAGACTACTTCCTACTTTCTCTTCTATCAGGTTCAAAGTGGTCGGATTAATGTTGATATCTTTAATCCATTTGGACCTGAGTTTTGTGCATGGAGATAGATATGGATCTGTTTTCATTCTTCTACAGGTTGACATCCAGTTATGCCAGCACCATTTGTTAAAGATGCTTTCCTTCTTCCAATGTACACCTTTAGCTCCCTTGTTGAAAATCAGGAGTTCATAAGTTTGTGGGTTAATACCCGGGTCTTCTATTCGATTCCATAGGTCGACTTCTCTGTTGTTATGCCAATACTAAGCTGTTTTCAGTACTGTTGCTCTATAATAGAGTTTGAAGTCAGGGATGGTAATGCCTCCAGAAGTTCCTTTATTGTACAAGATTGTTTTGGCTACCCTGGGTTTTTTGTTTTTCCAATATAAACTTGATTATTGTTCTCTCAAGGTCTGTGAAGAAGTTTGATGGGATTTTGATGGGAATTGCATTGAATCTATAGATTGCTTTTGGTAGAATTGCCATTTTTACTATGTTGATTCTCCCAATCCAAGAACAGGGGAGGTCTTTCCATTTTCTGGTATCCTCTTCAATTTCTTTCTTCAAGGACTTAAAGTTCTTGTCAAATAGGTCTTTCACTTCCTTGGTTAGAGTTACCCCAAGATATTTTATGCTATTTGTGGCTATCGTGAAAGGTCATGTTTCTTTGATTTCCCTCTCTGCTTCTTTATCCTTTGTGTATAGGTGGGCAACCGATTTTTTGGAGTTGATCTTGTATCCTGCCACATTACTAAAGGTGTTTATCAACTGTAGGAGTTCTTTGGTAGAGTTTTTGGGATCGCTTATGTACACTATCATATTATCTGCAAATAACAAAGTTTAACTTCATCCTTTCCAATTCAAATCCACTTGATCCCCTTATGTTGTCTTATTGCTATTTCTAGAACTTCAAGCACTATATTGAAGAGATATGGAGAGAGTTGACAGCCTTTTTGTGTTCCTGATTTTAGTGGAATGGCTTGGAGTTTCTCTCCGTTCAATTTGATATTAGCTGTTGGCTTGCTGTATATTGCTTTTATTATATTTAGGTATGATCCTCGTATACCCAATCTCTCCAACACCTTTATCATAAATGAGTGTTGAATTTTGTCAAATGCTTTTTCACCATCCAGTGAAATGATCATAAGTTTTTCTTTTCTTTCAGTTTATTTATATGATGGATTACATTGATTCTTCTGTTTCTATATTGTGAAATTCATTAAGGAGTGTAGGTATTAGCTCTTCCTGGAAGTTCTGGCAGAATTCTGCATTGAAACCATCTGGTCCTGGGCTTTTTTTGGTAGGGAGATTTTTGATAACAGCTTCTAATTCTTCACGACTGACAGGTCAATTTAGATTGTTCACCTGGCCTTGGTTCAACTTTGGTATATGGTACTTATCTAAAAAAATGTCCATTTCTTTTACATTTTCCAACTTTGTGGCATATAAACTTTCGTAGTAAGATCTAATGATTCTCTGAATTTCCTCTGTGTCTGTGGTTATATCCCCCTTTTCATTTCTGATCTTATTAATTTGCATGTTCTCTCTCTGCCATTTGATTAATTTGGATAGGGGTTTGTCAATCTTGTTGATTTTCTACAAGAACCAGCTTTTTGATTCTTTGATTCTTTGGATTGTTTTCTGTGTTTCTTTTTTGTTGATTTCAGCCCTCAGTTTGATTATTTCCAGTCTTCTAGACCTCCTGGGTGAATCAGCTTCTTTTTTTCTAGAGCTTTCAAGCATGCTGTTGAGTCTCCAATGTGTGCTTTCTCCATTTTCATTAATTGGGCACTTAGTGCTATGAACTTTCCTCTTAGCACTGCTTTCATAGTGTCCCATAGGTATGAGTATGTTGTGTCTTTATTTTCATTAAATTCAAGGAAGACTTTCATTTCTTTCTTTATTTCTTCCTTGACCCAGGGGTGATTCAGTAGTTCACTGTTCAATTTCCATGAGTTTGTTGGCTTCCAGGGGGTAGCACTGTTGTTGAATTCTAACTTTAATCCATGGTGGTCTGACAAGACACAGGTGATTACTAATATTTTTTGTATTGTGGACGTTTGCTTTGATACCAAGTATGTGGTCAATTTTCGAGAAGGTTCCATGAGCTGCAGAGAAGAAGGTATATTCTTTCCTATTTGGGTGGAATGTTCTATAGATGTCTGTTAAGTCCATTTGATTCAATACCTCCAGTAATTCTCTTATTTCTCTGTTAGGTTTCTGTCTGATTGACCTGTCCATTGGTGAGAGAGGTGTGTTGAAGTCTCCTACTATTAGTGTGTGTGGTTAGATGACTGCCTTGAGTTCTAGAAGTGTTTCTTTTACATAAGTAGGAGGCTTTATATTAGTGGCGTAGATATTCAGGACTGAGACTAACACCTGATGAATTGTTCCTGTTATGAGTATAAAATGTCCGTCTCCATCTCTTCTGATTGATTTCAGTTTGAAGTTAATTTTGTTGGAAATTAGAATGGCCACACCTGCTTGTTTCATAGGTCCGTTTGCTTGAAAAACCTTTCCCAACCCTTTACTCTTAGTAGATGTCTGTCTTTGTGGTTGAGGTGTGTTTCTTGTAAACAGCAGAATGTTGGATCCTGTTTTCGTATCCAATCTCTTAGTCTGTGCCTTTTTATAGGTGAATTGAGTCCATTAATATTAAGTGATATTGATGACCATTGGTTGTTGACTCCGGTTATTATTATTTTTTGTTTGTTTGTTTAATAGAGTTTGTATATGTCCCTTCTTTGAGTTAAGCTCTTGAAGGGTCGTTAGATGTCTGAGTTATTGTAGGCAGTGTTGGGAATGTTGGATTCCTTGGATTGCGATTTTCCTTCTATTACTTTTCGTAAGGCTGGGTTTGTGGCTATGAATTGTTTAAATTTGTTCTTATCCTATAATATTTTGTTTTCTCCATTGATAGTGAATGATAGCTTGGCTGGGTATAATAGTCTGGGTTTGCATCCATGGTCTCTTAGTTTCTGCAGTACCTCTATCCAGGACCTTCTGGCTTTCATGGTTTCCATAGAGAAGTCCGGTGTAAGTCTGATAGGTTTACCTTTATAAGTTACTTGACCTTTTTCCTTTGCAGCTCTTAATATTCCTTCTTTAATCTGTATGTTTTGTGATTTGATTATTATATGGCAAGAGGATGGTTTTTTTTGATCAAGTCTATTCGGTGTTCTGTATGCCTGTTGAACCTTCATAGGAATATCATTCTTTAGGTTGGGAAAGTTTTCTTCTATAATTTTGTTTAATATATTTTCTGGGCTTTTGATTTGCAGTTCTTCTTTTTCTTCAATCCCTATTATTCTTAGATATTTTTTTTATTATGTCCCAGATTTCTTGAATGTTTTGTGATCAGAATTTGTTGGAATTGCTGTTTTCTTTGGTCAGAGCATTTATTTTCTCTATGGTATCTTCAGACTCTGAGATTCGTTCTTCCATCTCTTGTATCCTATTGGTTATGCTTGATTCTGTAGTCTTTGTTCATTTACCTAGATTTTCCATATCCAGCCGACCCTCGTTTTGTGTTTTCTTCATTGCCTCCATTTCAGTTTTCAATTCTTGAACTGTTTCCATTACCTGTTTGATTGTTTTTTCTTGGTTTCCCAGTGTATCGTTCATGGATTTACTCATTTCTTCGAACTTTTTGTTATACTTCTCATCCATCTCTTTACTCATTTCTTCAATCTTTTTGTTGTACTTCTCATCCAGTTCTTTAAGGGAGTTATTCATATCCTGTTTAAGGAACTCTATTGCTTTCATAATGGCACTTTTTTCCACTTCTTCTGAATTAAGAGGTTCAAGTCCTTCTATTGTAGGGTCATTGGGATCTGGTGTTTTCATGTTGTTTTTCAGATTGTTGGAGGAGTTCTTGCCTTGTCGTCTGCCCATCTCTTCTTTCAAATGCTCTCTATTGAATCTTCTGGTACCGGGTCAGGTTCCCTTGTTGGGCAGGGACTTCACTGACAGAAGGCCTACCTTTCCTCAGGCAGTATATTGAAACACAGGCACTCCCTCCTGCCGGGTTGCACTCACAGCCCAGGCCCAGCCACAAGGGAGCTGCTCTGGGGAGATCTTGTGGCCCCAGGGGGAAGGAGGGAAGAGAGGAAGGTGTACCTGGATGAAGGCTGGGATGGGATTCGGGAGAGCTCCGCAGGTTGAAGCCACCACTGCAGGGTGACCAGGAAGTCGAGGGGGGCAGGGAAAGTCTGAATTCCTCCTAGCCAAAGCCCTCGGGCCAGGAACACACTCACCCCTCCTCCGATGGATGTCTGCTAGAAGATTATTGCCTCTTGCTGACCAGGAATGTGGCTGAGCTGACACAGGGCCTGCCTGTCCTCAGACAGGCTATCAAAACACAAGAACTGCCCCTGCCTGGTTGTGCCCACAGCCCAGGCCTAGTGCGCAAGGGAGCTGCTCTGGGGAGATCTTGTGGCCCCAGTTGGAAGGGGGGAAGAGAGGAAGGTGTACCTGGATGAAGGCTGGGATGGGATTCAGGAGAGCTCTGCAGGGTGGAGCCACCACTGCAGCGTGACCCATCATGAATGTTTTTTTTGAGGGGTAGTATGTATGATCAGATTCCTGTCTATTTCTATGAGTCTACCTACTTTTTATCATGTATATACTCATAAGAATCTATAATACACATTTCCATTTCGGTAGCATCAACCCTGAAGCTTTTCTCATCAATGAAAATATATATTTGAGTCTTATATTACTTTCTCTGAATTAGTCTAGATGATAACTTTTCAGTTCAGTTTCTCTTTTTAATCTGGATTTTGATAAGCTACCGTTAGGTCACAAGGTCAATATTTCCTTTTTTTAAGATAAAATTCTTTGTTTTGTTCATTATTGATTTGGTTGAGTCTTTACTTCATTTATATCTTCTCTGATATTTATGACTTATTCCTTTATACTAATTTTTATTTTTCTTTCATTCTTATTTTCTATCTCCTTGATATGTCCAGATAATTTGTCAATATTTCCTTTTTTAAGATAAAATTATTTGTTTTGTTCATTATTGATTTGTTTGAGTGGCTGTGTGACTACTTTGCCCAAGGAAACATTCAATCACCATAGATGTGAAAACAAGGTATTTTATGATAAAATCAGATTTACACAAGACCTATCCACGAATCCAGCCCCACAGAAAGTACTACAAGGAAGAATTCAACTCAGTGACCTCAGTTACATCCACAAAAGCAAAGCAGTACATAATCCCCCAATAGCAAAGCTCACAGAAGGGAAAAACACACCTACTATCACCACTGTCAAAACCAAAAAATAATAGGTTAACAGTCCCTGATTAATAACATCTAGTAATACCAGTGAGCTTAATTCCCCCAATAAATAGGTGAAGGCTAACAAAATGAATATGAAAACAGGATCCTTCCTTCTGCTACTTACAAGAAACACACTTCAACTTCAAAGACAGATATTACATCAGAGTAAAGGGTTGGGGAAAGTTTCCAAACAAATGGACCTATGGAGAAAACTGGTGTAGCTATCATAATATATAACAAAATAAATTTCAAACTAAAATTAATCAAAAGAGATGGAGAAGGACATTTCATATTCATCACAGTAAAAATCCATCATTGTGGGAGGTTCTTCTGTCTGTGTGTTGCTTTTCTTTGTTAATGAATAAAGAAACTGCCTTGGCCTCTTGATATGGCAGAACTTAAGTAGACAGGGAAATGGAACTGAATGCTGGGAGAAGGAAGGCAGAGTCAGAGAGATACCATGAATCCACCACTGGAGAGAGATACTAAGAATTTTACCCAGTAAGCCACTGCCATGTGGGGATATAAAGATTAATAGAAATTGGTTAAAATAAGAGTTAGACAATAAGAAGCTAAAGCTAATGGGCCAAGCATTGATTTAATTAATACAATTTCTGTGTGGTTATTTTGGGGCTAAGATAGCCCAGCTGTTGGGACAAACAAGCAGCTTCCTGGTGTAGGAGGTTATTCTGTCTATATGTTGCTTCCATTGGTTGAAAAAAAGAAACTGCCAAACTGCCTTGGCCTTTTAATAGGGCAGAGCATAAATAAGCGGGGAAGACAGAACTAAATGCTGGGAAGAAGGGCAGAGTGGCAGACACCATGAAGCTCCTACCTGAGACTGATTCTGGTTAGAATCTTTTCTGGTAAGCTACAACTTCGTGGTAATACACAAATTACGAGAAATGAGTTAAAGCAAGATGTGAGAGTTAGTCAAAAGGAGGCTAGAGATAATTGGCCAGGCAGTGTTTCAATAAATATAGTTTCTGTGTGATTATTTTGGGTATAAGCTAGCCAGGCATGGGATGCAGCCCACTCATCCTACAACAGCCTCCCTCCTACACATCAAGATGAACCCTCAATTCTGAACATCTATGCCCCAAATAGAAGCAATATGGTAAACTGAATCCACTTAAAATCTGAGAGGGCTTAAAAACAAATTCTATACTATATATATAAAATATATTTTAAAATGCCAGCTTTCTGGGTTGTACCACCAATGTGACCTCAGACTCGTTTGGGAGATAGAGTATTTGGAAGGGATTTGTGAGCATTGTGCTGCATGCAGCTTGCTTGATGGCAACTTGGACCAGCTGGGTGCCTGTAAGTTGGTCAGTGTGTACGGGAGCTGCAAGCAGCTCTGCCTTGCTGAAATGTGCAGAGTGTGGGCAGTAATTACCGTATTTACCATAATAACAGTTCAGCTTAAGTTTGAGACTGAGCAGAAAACATATGTTACAATGTTACCTTATTAATGGGGCAGCTTAAGATTTTAAAAAGCACTGAGCATTTTAAGAAGTGCTCCTGGATTGTAAAGAATTACAAAATCACAATAGGATAGATTCAGACATAAAAGACCTCTAAAAGTGTCACAGTGTTGGATAAATGTACATAGGCTTGCGAGATAAAAAATAAAGAGTATAGAGAGTCAAAAAATAAAGTTAATGCTTTAAAAAAAGGGTAAAGTCTTTAAAGAGACAAAGTACAGATAGTCATAGATTAAAAAATAAAGAAAATAAGCCATCTAAAACTGGAAAATTCACAGAGAGTCTGGATTCTGTATATTTTTGGGTTCTCTTTAAATGTTTTGACTGTAATGGAGCTAAGTACAGAGAGAGATTTCATTTTATGGGCTGCTAAGCTAAACCAGCATGTATATTATAAAGATATCTTGACTTCAAACTTTGGATCTAAGGATATGGTGTTTTGGAAAAGAGGTTCTTATTTTGTTTTCACAGAAGATGAGAACCTGTGAATTGCTTCTAGACCAATATGATATGATAGACCATGCCCCCTTGAAAGGTTGCTGTGAACATCCTCAAAAAACTACTTTGCTCAACTGCTGACTGAGATGAACCTAGCACACAGGATACACCACACCATGACTGACCTGATTAACAGTGCCCCATACAGAAAGAAGCAATTTGGAGAGAAACAACTGCACCCATATTCCAAAATATGGTTTATAAATGTTTGTTTACATTTAAAGTGGTATATGATATAGATATGAATGATTTATTTTGGTATAAATCTTGATTTATCGATATAAATTTAAGGTCAATGTTGTTATATGTATTTCTGATCTTGATTAAGGTATTGTGATTGTGTAGTTCATTTAAAAATGTAATGCATAATTAAAAATATAGGTTAATAGATAATCATCTATAATAGTCAAGTTTGTAATCATGTTAGATTTTCTACATGTGCATAGGTATATTTCAGAAAGGTATTCTTCATATCTTTCTAAGATGACAGAATATGGCATTTAAAATGTTTTAATAACTTAGGGCTTTTCATGACAATGAGACATGTCTGCTCCTGGCAGCACCAAGCTACTTCCTGAGGAAGATGGACATCAAAGAGGCTCCTTATGGAGTCATTTAGTCTTTTGAGCAAAAAACTGCTCTTGCCTGGACTGCTTCACTGGACATGAATGACCTTCAGAGAAATGACTGCTGAACTTGCCTAAAGATGAGTTGATCCTTCGGGATCATGAGTCCACAAGACATTCTTCGGGACACAGAAAAAAAGTGACTGAACTGTCCTTGAAATTTCCAGCTTCATGGAAAAGTCTGCTGAAGACTATAGGCCTGTAGGCTGAAGATAGATGCCCTAACAGTACAAAAGAACTTTGGCTGACTGTCCAGGCAGCAAGATGTCTCTGTCAATTCTAGAGTTTTGGAAGTTGCTTACAATGTACTTCCTGAATATTTAGGTAATATTATATCCTTCTGGAGTCTTTGATGGAGTTGGAGAATAGATAGATAGTTATAGTTTTCCTTAGTTATAATAAAGGATAAAATAGATATAAATATCATAACTGTAGTTTTTGCTTGATACCTGTTTTGTTATATGTAATTTAACTATGTTAAAGTTAAAGCCTTCCTTTCCTTTTTAAACAGAAAAGGGGAATTGTGTAGAAGGTGCTGTTTTCATTGGTTAATCAATAAAGAAACTGCTTGGCCTCATAGGGCAGAACTAAGGTAGGTGGAGTATTCAGAACTGAATGCCGGGAAGAAAGGCAGAGCAGCAGATGCCATGGATCTCCTGCCTGAGATGGACACTGGTTAGAATCTTGCCGGTAAGCCATAGTCATGTGGCTATACACTAATTAATAGAAATGGGTTAAATTAAGATGTAAGAGCTAGCCAATAAGAAGTTAGAGCTAATGGTCAAGCAGTGTTTTTAATGAATACAGTTTCTGTGTGATTATTTTGGATGTAAGCTAGCTGGGTGGCCAAGATGTCAAGCAGCCCACTCCTCCTGTTACAGGCACCCACATTTATAAAAGAAACATTACTAAAGCTTAAATCAAATGTCAAACCACATGCACTAAGAGTGGGAATCATCAACACCCCACACTCACAAATGGACAGGTCTGTCAGACAGAAACTTTGCAAAGACACAAAGGAAATAGCAAACTGGACTTTGGGAGCTCAGTCCAGTGCTCCGATGTGGGTCTCTAACTCTCTTTCCATCAGTTGCTGAATGAATATTCTGTGTTGATATTTAAGATATTCATCAGTCTGACTTTAGGGTAAGTTAAGATTAGGCCCCCTCTCCTCTGTTGCCTAGGGTCTTAGCTGGAGTCATCCTTGTGGATAGAGAAGGGGAGAAGTGGGGGTGAGGAGAACTTGAGGAAATGGGATAATTAAGAAGGAAAAAGGACAGAGATGAGAGTAAGAAAAGAGATATCTTAGTTGAGGGAGCTATTATAGGGTTAGCAAGAAACCTGGCTCTAGAGAAATTTCCAGGGAGTTTCTAACTCTCCATTTCCGTGAGTTTCATTAGACTCCCAGTGTCTGAGAGTGTGCAAATGGATCACTAGTATAAAGCACTTTGCATTCCAATCTTGCCAGCCAAAACCTAACTCTATAGGAAGCTTCCGGAGTGGTATGTGGGGGCTTGATAGCCATCATAGGTCTCTGCAGTCTATCTGTAGAAGGCTGATTCCACCCTTTGCTGAATTCACACAGAAGCAGACAAGACATCCCCATGCCAACAGTACTGCCGCCTGTGAATGCTGATGCATCTAGTAGATTCAGGAGAGAGACAGAGCATGAAAACACAAGTAAATACTGGTGGGGTAAAGAGTCTGCAAAGAGCAAATGTTAGAAAGTTCTGGCACCTTGGGCTGGCAGTTCCTGCTGATACCTCAGGTGAGTGGCTCATGTTACTCATTGAGGAGATGTGGCTGGGGCTATCTATATATACTGTCCCTTGGCTAGTGTAGTAATACCCTGTTTGGGCTTGCATATGCGCACTTGGCCATAATTTGTCTTTCAAAACATAAAGATTTCTCTTGACACAGTTCTGCTTTCCCCGGATTGTGCAATCCAGCTATTTTCAGGAAAGTGGCATGTTGAGCTTTCAGTTTTCCACAACCTGATTAGGAATAATCGAGGTAAGTAGTTTCCCTCTAATCATGCAGTGCCAATATCTAAGGAAGAAACATTAATATTGGAAAAAGAAAGATGTATATGTATAATTATGGGGGTGCATGGCAAAACCAAAGGCTGAGCTAATGTCTTTTCAAAGCATAGTTCAGAATTAAGCTGGGCCTAGGAAATAGAAGAAATGACAGCAGAAATTGACTTTTGACATCCACATAGGTGAACTCAACACTGGAAAAGGACTTCTTCAGATTCAAGTATGCTTATTCATGAGCAGTTGCTGAGGAAGACAAGAAAGCAGATTAACTTTGAATACTGTGATATGCCAGGAACAGGATAGTACAGGAATTTGCTTCAAAGTCATGAATAACACACACTATAAGCAGGCATGAGGAAGGCCCACTGGTTGCTAATTTATGCTACAGTGGGTTCAAGCAGAAAGTAGAAAAATACAAAACAGGAATGCTGGGAGATAACATCAGGAAACAGCTATTGGAGACAGAAAAGCAACTCTAGATTTTTCTGGTAGCCTACATATGACTCAGTTTCCATCTGGAGTCAATTCTGACTTATAAGTCATTCGAGTTCAAGCTTGCCTGATCTGCTTCTTCCAATAAGCTAGAGGGCTGTGAGAGACATCTGACTTAACCCATGAGGAAGAGCATATTGACCATGAGAAAAGTATACTCCATCTAATAGAAAGAATACTGCTGATGTCAAAACTCGGGAACATCAAGATAGAAAGTAAGGCTGATTCCAAGAAGGAAGCACATGTTAGAGAGCAGGCTGCTCACTCAAGAACCAGAACTGTCTTGTGCTTAGATACTGACTGACCATCTGTGCTGCGCAATTTTCTGCCTTTGCTTATAAACTAGTTCTGAAATAAACTCTGGGTTGTTTGGTTATTTCGGCATGACCAAACAGACCTCCTGATTCTATCCTGTGTTTTCTGTCTCAGTTCCTTTCATCTGGTATTTCCTTAGCCTTAACATCCCCCCAATCCAGGACCCTAGCTGACTTTGTGGCAGTGGACTCCTACAGGCATTGCTATGTGGATTTATCTCTTGAGAAAACTTCATTTAGGTCATCAAGGTCTACAGTTCATTTTGTATCCATGCCCTCTCTATTCAAAAGAAGAAGTTAAATGTGTTCACTTCCCTAGAGAAGGAAGGGGTATAGCTACAACACAGTCGGTATGATGAGAGAGTCACATTTGTTTCTCTGTTCTCAGGGACCCTGGACTGGAAGCCTGTGGACAGAAATAGAGCCAAAAAGGGTTCACCCAGAAAGAAATAGTTCAGGGTTGGGAGATTTTCTATCCAAAATTGTTTGTTAGAAGAAGATGAATTTCAAAATTTCATTGGAGAGACAAGAAGTTGTAGACAAACCATGTAAGCTAGAAGATGATGAATCCTTGCCAGGAAGAAGGAATAATAGGCGAGGAGAATGGAAGTGAAGAGTTTTTTGTTGGACTGCAAACCACAGGGCAGTATGGTGGGTGAGGAGGACTTTGGTAAAGCAGTGCAGGATGAAGCAGGTCAGTCAACGCTGGGCATGTTTGAGAATCATTGTCCTAGATTAGAGCCTTTGGGAGTGATGCCTCCCAAAGGTTTGGCCTTTGTTTTACTTATTTTGGACACCATGACATGAGAGCTATAAGGGGGAAAGCTGTCAAATGATTTCACCTCTTGGTCTTTAGCCAAAATCAAAATGTGACTGCCAAGTCACATTTGGCTACTCCTTACATGACTTATGTCCCTTGGGAAAGGGATTCTTTGGTGGCCTGGGGTGAGTCTGGCTTGAGTCACATTGCTCTAACAGTAGACAGTAACCAGCACTTACAATCCCTGGTGGTGGCCCTGCTTGGAGAAGTACATCACGGAGGACTTCATGGAAAACCAACCCCTTTTCTGTTCTGCTTCCTTTTGGGTAGACATTTGTTGCCAGTGATTATGTGCTGACCTCCTCAGCCATTCTAGACTCGAACTTCACTACCCACATGTCCACTCTTCCAATCCACCCTCCTCCTTCTCTTCTAATTTGGTTTTATTTTATATGTTCTTTGCCTGGATGTATGTTTATGTCGCACATGCTTGTCTTGTGCCCATGGAGGTCAGAAGAGTGTCAGTTGCCTGGAACTGCAGTTATGGATGGTTGAGAGCCAACATGTGGGAGCTGGTAACTGAACCCAGGTCCTTTGGACGAGCAGCCATTGCTCTTAACTGTTGAACCATCTCTCTAGTCCCCAGCCTCTTCTTTGATAGAAATATTAGAAGACAAGTGAGTTCTTTCTCAGACATTAAGAAGAGCTCTTCACATGAACTTGTTCTTTATTAAAAATAGTTTAACTAATTCCTTGAGGATTTCATCCAGTGTATTCTTATCATATTCACTCCTCATCCACAACTCCACTCTCACCTCCCTACCCAACTGACTTAAAGATCTCTTCTTTTTCCTCTTCATCAAATCAGGTTCTTATGAAACAACTACTCTTGGGGATGGGGTCTCCCTAGAAGTTGGTCAACAAGGGGTCACAGCATTAAAAAAAATTGACCCTTCCTCTCCTAGCAACAATAGAGTGACAATAGCTTCTGAGCTAGGGATGGGATTTTGTGCCCACCTAGTCCCCTCCGTGCTGGGATTTTGTCTGCTTTGAGCTTGCACAGGTCTTGTTCACGCTGTCACAATGACCATGAGTTCTCCTGTGCAACTGCCCTGTCATGTGGAAACCTCTCTGTTGTGCAAGTCATTCACCACCTTCACTTCTCCCTTTCTTTTGGTTTCTATTTCAAGAAAATGCTTGAACCTTGGGTGATATGGTATGATAGGTATGTCCAGAAATGTTTTAATTTGGTGTTCATTTTATTATCACACAAAGTTGCCCTCTGTTCATTTATAATGTGTCTCCATTGCTATCATCCAGACACCTCTCTTGGTTCCTTTAGCAGGTGGTGAATAAATACAGAGAGATGAGTGCATTCTGCAAGCTTATTTACTTAAAGGTGAAACTGGAGGGAATTTTAAAGGACTCCAAATGTTTGAGAGAAGCATGCTGTTTCGGAATAAACACAGACTGAGGCATAGTACATTGCCTCACTCCAGCACACACAGGAACAGCCCACATCAGACCCAGCACCAACTTACTGTAAATGGGCCCAACCTGCATTTCCCATAGAGTACTCCACAGCGTTGAGCTATTGCCTGCAAGTTTGGAAGGACTCCACAGATAATGAACTTGTGTCTAGATGTAGTCCTCTGAGTGTGAAGCTGAATTCTTCCTAACTAAATGTTTCAAAATATAAACCTGGAAAATTTAAGAATTATGTAATGTCTTCTTCAGCAGCCGAAACTTGTAATTTTTCTGATGAGACCCTTTTTCCTGTTGCCTACAACTGAGAGGACAAAGAGGCTCTGTATGGTCTGAATCCTGGAAAATTAATACAAGAAGTTGAGCTAGACCCCAGAACTCCAAGTTCTGTGAGGAGGCAAAAGTACAGGCTTTCAATTCCAACCTCTCCTTACCTCTCACTCCTGCTTTTGTGCATATGGAAAGGACTGAGAGAGTGGGCAAAACTGCTAGAACACAATGCTTGTGGGTTGCCTTAGAGCCGACCTGCCATTCCATTTTCAAGTTTAACTGAGACTGCAGGGATTTTTAGTAGCTGACAGGAGCAGAGCTGTCCTTGCATGAGGAAAACAAGTAGTTGTGGAGCTAAATCTCTTCATGTGGGTTCTTTTTTTTTTGAAAGTAATTTTATTAAATTATAAAAGTTTCCATTTCTGCCCCACCTCCCAACACCCTCCCATTCCCCCCACTCCCCCCACTCCCTCTCCTCCTCCCTCTTCATCCCTGTCCCTAAGGGCAGTCAGGGTTTCCTGCCCTGTGGGAAGTTCAAGCTCCTCCCCCTCCCTCCAGGTCCAGGAAGGTGAGAATCCAAACAGACTGGATCCCCAAAATCCAGTATATGCAGAGGAAACAAGTCCCAGTGTCATTGTCACTGGCTTTTCAGATCCGGGCTAGCCACATTCAGAGAATCCTGCCACATTCCGAGAATCTGGTTGGATCACGTGCTCGTTCAGTCCCAGTCCAACTGGCCTTGGTAAGCTCTCATTAGATCCTTCCGCTTGTATCAGTGGGTGATAGCATCCCTTGCAGTCCTTATTTCCTTTTTCATTTTCTTCGTCCTTCTGCTCCTCATTTGGACCTTGAGGGGCTCAGTCCGGTGCTCCAATGTGGGTCTCCGTCTGTATCGCCATCCATCTCCAGATGAAGGAACTATGGTGATAAGCAAAATATTCATCAGTATGGTTATGGGCCAAGGCCGGTTCAGGCACCCTCTCCTCTGTCCAGAGAACAATCTGGGGATCTCTCCTTAGACCTGGGATCCCATATATAATCAAGTCTCCTGTAATCCAAAAAATGACTCCCTTAGTTGAAATATATTCTTCCCTGATCCCATATTCATCCTTCCTCCCTCCCCCCCATCCCGGTCCACCAAGCTTTCCCCATTCCTCCCCTACTCCCTTCTCTCTAACCCTCACCCCTTCCAACAACCCTCCACCCCACCCCCATACACCCGAGGTTACCTGGGACTCTTGTCTATTTCCTACATCCTGGCGGATAGCAAAATAATCTTCATCAGGTTCATCTTCTTATTTAGCTTTTCTAGGATCATGAATAACAGGCTCAAAGACCTTTAATTATGGTTAGAATCCACTTATGAGTGAATACATACCATTTTCCTCTATTTGGGTCTGGCTCACCTCACTCAGTAAAGCGTTTTCTATTTGCATGCAAAATTCAAGATGTCATTGTTTTTTACCGCTGAGTAAAACTCTAATGTGTATATGTTCCACACCTTTTTTAACCATTCTTCTATTGAGGGGCACCTAGGCTGCTTCCAGGTTCTGGCTATTACAAATAGTGCTGCTATGAACATAGTTGAAGAAATGCTTTTGCAGTATGTTAGGGAATCTCTAGGGTATATTCCCAAGAGTGGAATTGCTGGGAACTGAGGGAGGTTGACTCCCAGTTTCCTGAGAAACCGCCACACTGATTTCCACAGTGGTTGCACAAGTTTGCATTCCCACCAACAATGGATGAGTGTTCCCCTCATTCCACATCCTCTCCAGCATAGGCTATCAGTGGTGTTTTTGAGTTTGGCTATTCTGAAAGGTGTAAGATAATATCTCAAAGTTGTTTTGATTTGCATTTCCCTGATCGCTAAGGAGGTTGAGCATGACCTTAAGTGCCTTTTGGCCATTCGAAGTTCACTTGTTGTGAATTCTCTGTTCAGATCAGTACCCCATTTTTTAATTGGGTTAATTAGGGTTTAGTGTCTAGTTTCTTGAGTTCTTTGTATATTTTGGATATCAGACCTTTGTCTGATGAGGGGTTTGTGAAGATCTTCTCCCAGTCGGAAGGTAGCCTTTTTGTCTTACTGACAGTGTCCTTTCCTTTACAGAAGCTTTTCAGTTTCAGTAGGACCCATTTATTCATTGTTTCTCTTATTGTCTTCACTCCTGGGGTTCTGCTTAGGAAGTGGTCTCCTGTGCCTATATCTTGTAGACTACTTCCCACTTTCTTTCGGTCAGGTTCAAAGTGGTCAGAATAATGATGATGTCTTTAATCCATTTGGACCTGAGTTTTGTGCATAGTGATAGATATGGATCTATTTTCATTCTTCTACAGGTTGACATCCAGTTATGCCAGCACCATTTGTTAAAGGTGCTTTCCTTCTTCCATTGTATACCTTTAGATCCCTTGTCAAAAATCAGGTGTTCATAAGTTTGTGGGTTAATATCCGGGTCTTCTATTCGATTCCATAGGTCGACTTCTCTGTTCTTATGCCAATACCAAGCTGTTTTCAACACTGTTGCTCTGTAATAGAGTTTGAAGTCAGGTATGGTAAAGCCTCCAGAAGTTCCTTTATTGTATAAGATTGTTTTGGCTATCCTGGGTTTTTTGTTTTTACATATAAACTTGATTATTGTTCTCTCAAGGTCTGTGAAGAAGTTTGGTGGGATTTTGATGGGAATTGCATTGAATCTATAGATTGCTTTTGGTAGAATTGCCATATTTACTATGTTGATTCTCCCAATCCAAGAGCAGGGGAGGTCTTTCCATTTTCTGGTATCCTCCTCAATTTCTTTCTTCAAGGACTTAAAGTTCTTGTCAAAGAGGTCTTTCACTTCCTTGGTTAGAGTTACCCCAAGATATTTTATGCTATTTGTGGCTGTCATGAAAGGTGATGTTTTTCTGATTTCCCTCTCTGCTTCTTTGTCCTTTGTGTATAGGAGGTCAACCGATTTTTTGGAGTTGATCTTGTATCATGCCACATTACTGAAGGTGTTTATCAACTGTAGGAGTTCTTTGGTAGGGTTTATGGGGTCGCTTATGTACACTATCATATCGTCTGCAAATAACGAAAGTTTAACTTCATCCTTTCCAATTCGAATCCCCTTGATTCCCTTATGTTGTCTTATTGCTATTGCTAGAACTTCAAGCACTATATTGAAGAGGTATGGAGAGAGTGGACAGCCTTGTCGTGTTCCTGATTTTAGTGGAATGGCTTTGACTTTCTCTCCGTTTAATTTGATGTTAGCTGTCAGCTTGCTATATATTGCTTTTATTATATACAGGTATGATCCTCGTAAACCCAATCTCTCCAACACCCTTATCATAAAGGGGTGTTGAATTTTGTCAAATGCTTTTTCAGCATCCAATGAAATGATCATATGGTTTTTTTTCTTTCAGTTTATTTATATGATGGATTACATTGATGGATTTGTGTATGTTGAACCAACCCTGCATCTCTGGGATGAAGTCCATTTGATCATAATGGATGATTTTTCTAATGTATTCTTGGATTCAGTTTGCCAGTATTTTATTGAGTATTTTTGCGTCAATGTTCATGAGTGAGATTGGTCTGTAATTCTCTTTCTTGGTGGTGTCTTTGTGTGGTTTTGGTATCAGAGTAACTGTAGCTTCATAAAAAGAGTTTGGCAATGATTCTTCTGTTTCTATATTGTGAAATACATTAAGGAGTATAGGCATTAGCTCTTCCTGGAAGTTCTGGCAGAATTCTGCATTGAAACCATCTGGTCCAGGACTTTTTTTGGTAGGGAGATTTTTGATAACAGCTTCTAATTCTTCACGACTGACAGGTCTATTTAGATTGTTCAGCTGGTCTTGGTTCAACTTTAGTATATGGTACTTATCTAAAAATTGTCCATTTCTTTTACATTTTCCAACTTTGTGGCATATAAATTTTCATAGAAAGATCTAATGATTCTCTGAATTTCGTCTATGTCTGTGGTTATGTCCCCCTTTTCATTTCTGATCTTATTAATTTGCATGTTCTCTCTCTGCCGTTTGATTAATTTGGATAGTGGTTTGTCAATCTTGTTGATTTTCTCCAAGAACCAGCTTTTTGATTCATTGATTCTTTGGATTGGTTTCTGTGTTTCTATTTTGTTGATTTCAGCCCTCAGTTTGATTATTTCCAGTCTTCTAGACCTCCTGGGTGTATCAGCTTCTTTTTTTTCTAGAGCTTTCAAGTGTGCTGTTAAGTCTCCAATGTGTGCTTTCTCTGTTTTCTTTAATTGGACACATAGTGCTATGAACTTTCCTCTTAGCACTGCTTTCATAGTGTCCCATAGATTTGAGTATGTTGCGTCTTTATTTTCATTAAATTCAAGGAAGACTTTCATTTCTTTCTTTATTTCTTCCTTGACCCAGGGGTGATTCAGTAGTTCACTGTTCAACTTCCATGAGTTTGTTGGCTTCCAGGGGGTAGCACTGTTGTTGAATTCTAACTTTAATCCATGGTGGTCTGATAAGACACAGGTGGTTACTAATATTTTTTTGTATCTGTGGAAGTTTGCTTTGTTACCAAGTATGTGGTCAATTTTCGAGAAGGTTCCATGAGCTGCAGAGAAGAAGGTATATTCTTTCCTATTTGGGTGGAATGTTCTATAGATGTCTGTTAAGTCCATTTGATTCAATACTTCCAAAAATTCTCTTAACTCTCTGCTAGGTTTTTGTCTGATTGACCTGTCCATTGGTGAGAGAGGAGTGTTGAAGTCTCCTACTATTAGTGTGTGTGGTTTGATGACTGCCTTGAATTCTAGAAGTGTTTCTTTTACGTAAGTAGGAGGCTTTATATTAGGGGCATAGATATTCAGGATTGAGACTTCCTCCTGGTGAATTGTTCCTGTTATGAGCATAAAATGTCTGTCTCCATCTCTGCTGATTGATTTTAGTTTGAAGTCAATTTTGTTGGAAATTAGAATGGCCACACCTGCTTGTTTTTTAGTTCCGTTTGTTTGAAAAACCTTTTCCCAACCCTTTACTCTGAGTAGATGTCTATCTTTGTGGTTGAGGTGTGTTTCTTGTAAACAGCAGAATGTTGGATCCTGTTTTCGTATCCAATCTCTTAGTCTGTGCTTTTTTACAGGTGAATTGAGTCCATTAATATTAAGTGATATTAATGACCAGTGGTTGTTGACTCCGGTTATTATTATTTTTTGTTTATTTGTTTAATAGAGTTTGTATGTGTCCCTTCTTTGAGTTAAGCTCGTTAAGGGTCGCTAGATGTCTGAGTTATTGTAGGCAGTGTTGGCGATGTTGGATTCCTTGGGTTGTGATTTGCCTTCTATTACTTACTGTAATGCTGGGTTTGTGGCTACAGATTGTTTAAATTTGTTCTTATCCTATAATATTTTGTTTTCTCCATTGATAGTGAATGATAGCTTGGCTGGGTATAGTAGTCTGGGTTTGCATCCATGGTCTCTTAGTTTCTGCAGTACCTCTATCCAGGACCTTCTGGCTTTCATGGTTTCCATAGAGAAGTCTGGTGTAAGTCTGATAGGTTTACCTTTATAAGTTACTTGACCTTTTTCCTTTGCAGCTCTTAATATTCTTTCTTTAATCTGTTGTTGTGGGAGTAACTTCCGCTGCCTCAACCAATAGTCGCTGAAATACGAGCCCACAGTGCAGCGGGGAGCGACTTCCGCTCCATCAGCCAATAGCTGCTGAAATACCAGCCCACTGGGGAGTGGTATATTTCTCTTTTAAAAAGAGAAGCAGTTCCGGAATAGGGCTCTCTTGGTTCCGGCTCTTGGTTCCGGTGCTCGGTCTCGGCTGCTGCTCCCGGCTCCTGCTCCAGCGACTAGGCTCCCTTCCTGACGGTTTATGGTGTATGTAAGTTTTACCCCCCGCCAAATAAATAACCCCTTAAAACATAACTGGTGTGGGATTGATTCGTTAATAATTGGCGCCCAGCGTTTGGTTTAAGAACCGCCTCACCCCCCACCCCTAGCTCGGCCTCCCAGGATACACAGGTCCTGACAGTCTCTGCCGGCTTACTTTGCCCTGTTCGGCACGGATTTTTAAATTTCTCCTTGCAACGTGAGTCAAAGAGCTCACAGCGCAAGCTCCCTTTGAAGTTCCAGCAAGCTGTTTGAAACCCATAACTGATTAGGAGTGCTGAAAGCAGCTTGACCCTTAATCCCAGCACAGGGACACGGGGCCCAAAGCACTAGGCCTCTTTAGCAACAGCGAAGTGGCTGTGTCACGACCCTCTGCATCTGGTTGAACAGAGCAGCAGGGCCTTGTTTATTGCCTTGTTTATTGGCCACTAGAAGCTCTCTGACCTTTTGTGATCTGTGGATTTAACCTCTGGATTTGAGTGTATATATTCTAGAGTTTACTTCCTCAATCAACACCACTGCCACGTGGATTCAGGTGCGCCCCACCTCCTACTGGCAGGCAGCGGTCATTACAGGTAAGATTTTTCTTTTCAGTTGAAAATAAATACATACATACATACATACAAGTACAATTTCCTTTGATTGAAAATGTCGGAAAATATTACTATCCAAAAGTTCAATGGTTTTTTCAGTTGCGCTATGGAGGATATTCTGAAGGATGTCTCAGATATTCCTCTTATTTTGTTATTCCTGGGATCTGTTGCTTTTCTGGTGTTTGGCTATTTTATAAGAAAGATACAGTCCTTACAGACTGAATCTACAATGCTGAGGGCAGAGATTAAAACCTTAAGAACAATTCAGACTGATACCAACCTCTTCAAAAAAGAGTTTGGAGATTTCAAGGAGGAAACTAGATCAGAGTTTGGAGTTTTCAAGCAGGAGACTAGATCAGAGTTTGGAGTTCTCAAGGAGGAGAATAGATCTTTGTTTGATATGACTCGGTCAACTGGCCAAAATATCAAGAAGGTACAGTCTGATATTGCTTCTTTAGAAGGGAGCGTCACTGCCCTGGAGGAGGGGACAACCAAAATGATGCATAACCTCCAGTCCATGACTGTAAGTGCTGAAACATTAGCTGAGAGGATTATAACCATTGAATGTGAAAATCGGACTTTATCAAAAGGGTATGATAGATTAATTGACAGGATTTCCATACAAGAAGGCACAGTACATGCCATGAGGATTATGTCCAAGGAGGATATCGTGTCTCTGACGGACAAGCTCCATGCCTTAGAATCGTTAATGAAGGCTTTGGAGCATAATACTGGACAGGAGATTCAGGACTTACAGAAGGCAATGGTGAGCAGATTTAATAAGATTGAGGAAATCATAGACTCTGATGAACAGGAGCAAAAGGTAGAAAGGCAACCTTCACCTCAAAAAACTCTCAGTCTACATAGAGTTATACCTGCCTTTCCAGTAATAACATCAGAAAAGATAACTGGCTCCAAAAACCCTAAGGTCGTTAAAGAACATACATGGGAGCCTATACGTATGAATGATCTGAAAGAATTTAAACAAGCAATTGTGAATTATGGACTACATTCATCCTTTGTTAGGGAGATGTTAAAATCCTGGGCTCTGAGCAACAGGGCCACCCCTAAAGATTGGAACCAGCTCACATCAGCTGTCCTTGAGAACGGACCTTTATGGCATTTCAAATGCCTATTCAAACAAGAGGCCAGACTTTTACAACAACAAGAATCAGCGAAAGGAATTGAGGTTTCTCTAGATCAAATTCTAGGGGAAGGACCTTACTCTGATCCTCAGGAACAAGCTCTTTATGATGAAAACATTTTATCCATATGTGCTACAGCAGCTCTAAGGGCCTGGGACAGGGTTCAAGACTCAGGTCAGAGAGTAGAATCGTATGTCAGGGTCAAACAGGGTCAGAGAGAACCCTTTAGTGACTTTTTGCAACGACTAACTAAGGCTGTACAAATAGGGATACCTGATCCAGAAGCAAGAAATATAGTAATTAAGTCTTTGGCTTATGAGAATGCCAATGTAGAATGCAAAAGGATCCTGGGGCCTTTAAAGCTCAGATCAGAGCCTTTGGATGAATGGGTTTTACATACAATGAATGTTGATACATTTGATTATGGCAATGAAACATGGGTACAAGAAGCAATTTCCAAAGGTAAAAGGAGACATCAGATTACAAAATGCTTTCATTGTGGCAAAATGGGACACATGAAAAGGGACTGCAGACAATGGAAGTCCAGGAATAATGCCTCTTCTAGGAATAACAGGAATAGGAGGACTCAGCCTTCAGGTTTATGTAGGAGATGTGGAAAGGGCAGGCATTGGACGAATGAGTGTAGGTCAACAAGAGATAAACAGGGCAACCCGTTGCCATTGGGAAACTCAATAGGGGGCCTCTCGAAGGCCCCCATGGCAAATGTGGTCCAGTCATTTCCGATCACTGCAGAGAACATGCCTCTTCAGGGAAATTAGAATGCCCCATGCCTGCTGTTAAAAGCAATAACGGCCTGAAGGATGAGTTAAATGTGGTGAATGAATCAAGAAATCTAAGAGGACAAAGTAAACGAATATTCTGGCAGACTTCTATAAATGAACAAAGGCCACAGCTAAGAGTGTGTGTAAATGGCAAACTTATTACTGGCTTACTGGACACAGGTGCGGATGTAAGTATCATTACACCAGAGTCTTGGCATCCGCATTGGCCTCTTCAGGAGGTAGATATTCAGTTCTTAGGAATTGGAACCCTATCTCGAGTAAGACAAAGCACGAGATGGGTCAATTGTATAGGTCCAGACGGACAAATAGGAAAACTAAGGCCATATGTAGCAAATATTGCAGTGAATTTATGGGGCCATGACCTATTGCAGCAATGGAATACCCAAATTAACATTCCTGCTGCTTCCAGAGCCCATATTTCTGAGGACAATATTACAAGATATTACAGATGGCGGAAACCAGCCATTAGAGCTATACAAGAACACAACACAATTGATGGCTCTTCAGAGGTACCAACAGCCATGCCTCTACAATGGTTGACTGAGAAACCAATATGGACTAAACAGTGGCCTTTAGCTGAGGAAAAGTTACAGGCTTTAGAACAGCTGGTACAAGAGCAATTAGATGCTGGACATATAGAAGAATCTACCAGCCCTTGGAACTCTCCTGTGTTTGTTGTTAAGAAAAAATCTGGTAAATGGAGAATGGTGACAGATCTTAGAGCTATCAACAAGGTTATTCAACCTATGGGCCCTCTGCAATCTGGAATTCCTCTGCCCTCCCTGTTACCAAAGGGATGGCCTCTTATAGTTATTGATCTGAAAGATTGTTTCTTCACTATACCATTACAAGAAAAAGATAGAGAAAAGTTTGCCTTCACAGTGCCTACCTATAATAACTCTCAGCCTGCAAGGAGGTACCAGTGGACCGTCCTCCCACAGGGAATGTTGAACTCTCCCACCCTGTGCCAATATTTTGTAAGCCAACCATTGAAAATTATGCGCAAACAATTTCCTAAGTCCATAATATACCACTATATGGATGATATCCTGATATCTGATCAAAACAAAGATACCTTAGAAAGGCTGTTTGAAGAAGTAAAACTAGTATTACCTAAATGGGGATTGCAAATTGCTCCTGAAAAAATTCAGAGAGGAGATTCTGTTAATTATTTAGGTTATAAAATAGGCTTACAAAGAATTAAGACTCAAAAGGCACAAATCAGGAGAGACCGGTTACGAACACTTAACGACTTTCAAAGATTATTAGGAGACATTTCCAGTCTACGACCAGCTGTTGGGATAACACCTGATCTAATAATTCATTTAAACAAAACCTTAGATGGTGACAAAGATTTGAATAGTCCCAGAGAGTTAACAGCTGAAGCAGAAAAGGAACTGATGATGGTTGAGGAAAAATTACAGGAGGCACATGTAGATAGGGTGGATCCAAATTTTAGTTGCGTTCTAGTTATATTGCCTTCCAGAATTTCTCCTACAGGAATTTTAATGCAGAGGGAAAATACTATTTTAGAATGGATTTTTTTACCACACAAACCAAGTAAAAAATTAAAAACTTATGTGGAAAAAGTCTCTGAATTGATTATAAAAGGAAAATTGAGACTTCGTCAATTAGCAGGTATAGACCCATCAGAAATTATAGTGCCTTTCACTGCTGATGAGATAAAAAAGTTGTGGGAAGACAATGAACCATGGCAAAGAGCTTGTGCTAATTTTTTGGGAGAAATCAATAACAATTACCCAAAAAGCAAGAGACTTAACTTTATAAAGAGAACTTCTTGGATCCTCCCTCGAATTGTCCGTGATGCTCCAATAACCGGAGCCCATACATTTTATACCGATGCTAATAAATCAGGGAAAGCAGGTTACAAATCAGAAGAATTGAGTAAAGTGGAACAAAGTCCTTATGATTCTGTCCAGAAAGCAGAATTATATGCCATCCTTATGGTGCTTAGGGATTTTAAAGAACCTCTTAATATAATTACTAACTCACAATATGCAGAAAGAGTTATTTTGCATATTGAAACTGCTGAATTTATACCTGATGATACAGAACTGACCTCATTGTTTATCCAGGTACAAGACATGATCAGAAACAGGCTCTGCCCTATGTATATAACGCATATCTGATCCCATACAGGTCTGCCAGGTCCTCTAGCACAAGGTAATGCAGATATTGATCAATTATTGATTGGTAGTGTGCTGGAGGCATCTGAATTTCATAAAAAACATCATGTCAATAGCAAAGGCTTGAAAAAAGAGTTTTCTATTACATGGCAACAAGCTAAGGAGATTGTAAAGAAATGCCCTACTTGATCTTTTCATAACCAAACACCATTGCCTGCAGGGACTAATCCAAAGGGTATTAAAAGGAATGAAATTTGGCAGATGGATGTGTTTCACTTTCCAGAATTTGGCAAGTTAAAATATGTACATCACACCATTGACACTTATTCAGGCTTTCAGTGGGCAACCGCTTTAAGCTCAGAAAAAGCTGACTCAGTAATCACACATTTATTAGAAGTTATGGCCATTATGGGTATACCTGCACAAATAAAAACAGATAATGGTCCAGCTTATGTATCTAGGAAAATGAAACGATTTTTTGCTTATTATAATATTAAGCATGTTACAGGTATACCATACAATCCTACAGGTCAAGCAGTTATAGAAAGACCAAATCGTACTATAAAGGATATGCTAAACAAACAGAAAGGGACGAAAGATACCCCCAGAAATAGATTGCATAATGCTTTATTAACCTTGAATTTTCTTAATGCTAATGAGAAAGGAACAACAGCAGCAGAGAGGCATTGGATAATGGAAAAAAACTTCTGAACTAAACCAACCTGTTTATTTCAAAGACGTGCTGACCTCTCAATGGAGGCCAGGAGATGTGCTACGTTGGGGAAAGGGTTTTGCTCTTGTTTCCACAGGAGAAGAAAAATTGTGGATACCATCAAAATTAATAAAGGTTCGATTTGAAGAGGAGAAACCTCTTGGAAAGGAGAAATGACAGCTCATCCACAATGATGATATTCATACAGTTGGTAAGAAAAACATATAGAATGGGGGCAGGGTTCTGTTCTTATCTCCACAGGAAAACACTGATTTTTGAAAAGTTCAAGGGACCCTGGATATCTGAATACTGACAGATGGAAAATAATGGCACAATAAGGACTATCAAGAAAACTGAATAGGTTCTGTAAGTAAAATATACTAAATCATATTTCTAAATTTATAGAGCTGGTTTTAGAGTTGGACTCTGGCTCAGTCCCTCTCTAATTCCAAGCCTGTTGTTAAAAGAAAAACCCAGAATTTCTGGAGTTTCTGTCTCATGTCAAGAGCCATGATATGGGACAGAAAGAAATATGAGTTTAGAAAACATTTTTACTTTTCTTCATATCTATCATACCTTTCAGTGAATATATCTATCATGTCTTTCATTGAATATATGTATGTCTGTATATGTCTATATGATTAATATACGATTATATATTATTATAATCATATAATATATGATATTAATATATGATTAATATATATGATTAATGTTTAATTTTTCCACAATGAACAATAAGTTTTTCCTGCAGTGACATTTGAAGTTTCCAGGAAGAAGATGGGGCCCCATAACAACAACTCCACCTGGTTGAGATGACATCATGATACTGATAGCGCTACTACAAGACCTGTTTTGGGTACCAGATGCACAAGACGATGCAACGTGGTTAGCTGAAATGATGCACATCTTGTACAACATTCTGGCCAGACCTCCACAAAATACTCAGAGACTATTTGCAATTTTAAAAGACATTGATCTTGAAATTTAACCATCATTTTACTTTCACAGGATCCCCCAGAAAGAACGTCGCCCCCATGACAGCTGGAAGTAATTCTAGAGAACGACGTCCCCTCTCCCAGTAAAGTTTGTCCTTGGGTTTAGGGACATCATTTAGGGGTTGGTTATAATTAGTATAGGGTTGAGGGTTGGGGGAGGAATTTTATAAGTGCAGGAATCTAAAAAAAAAAAGGGATAATTGGATTATGGGATAATAGCTTTGTACTTGTGAGTTATTGTTTTTGACAAATGTATTGGTATTGATTCTTATATATTGATACAAAGTTAAATTATGTTGACTATTTTATGCATACATGCTTCTACCTCTGTTTAAAACATTTTTATGTATTGACATATATATATAGTATTGATATATGTATATTTTACCATATTGCATTGTACACTTCTACCTTTGATTAAGATACTTATATATTGTTTATGTATTGATATATATATTTACCATATTGCAATGTATACTTGCACATTGTTTATATTTGGAGGTCATATTGTCCCCATTTATTGCACAGTTGTTTACTATTTCAGTCTTTAAGTTAGATAGATATTGAGAATAATATAGATCAATAGTCATCTAAGTTTGTCATTTATAATTAGACTAATCAGGTTCTTTAGATACATAGAGATTATATTCAGTAGAGATAGATAATCTTCAACCTCTTCAAAGAGCTGCAGAAAACGGCCTTTAATCTAACTCAGAGTTCTGTGGTAGGGAGACACAATCCTTCCTGGCAACACTGATCTATTCCCGAGAGAATGTTGAGCACCAAAGACACTCCACCTGGAGCCTTTCTTCTTGGTAGAACTGGCCTTTGGGTAAAGAAATGCCCATGCCTCAACTACTGACAGAGTTACAGAGTATCCGTAAATGGATAAAACAGGACTGTCATATCCTGCCAAGACAGGATAAGATAGTTTTGAAAAGTTCCTTGCCTTTGAAAATGGTATGTCAGTTACGTTAGGCCTTAGCCAAAGTTGGTTGCTTCAACGCTGCAAACGTGATTTTGGGTGTTTGCCCAGGTAGCCAGTTGTCTCTGTGATTTGTTACATGTTCTGGAAGTTTGATTGCACTTCCTAATTACTTAGGTAACATTATTTCCCTTCTCAGATCTTTGATGGGATTGAAGATTATATAAACGTAGTTACTTTCTTTTCATGACGTGGCCAAGTTATTTCTTATACAAGACTTAAGCTAGTTAGAATAAGATATTTGTATTTATTGTATATAATTGTGTAGGTTTGTACTTACTGTATATAATTTCGTAGTAGGCTTAGAACTCTCTTACTTAAACAAAAGGGGGAGGTGTTGTGGGAGTAACTTCCGCTGCCTCAACCAATAGTCGCTGAAATACGAGCCCACAGTGCAGCGGGGAGCGACTTCCGCTCCGTCAGCCAATAGCTGCTGAAATACCATCCCACTGGGGCATGGTATATTTCTCTTTTAAAAAGAGAAGCATATCCGGAATAGGGCTCTCTTGGTTCCGGCTCTTGGTTCCGGTGCTCGGTCTCGGCTGCTGCTCCCGGCTCCTGCTCCAGCGACTAGGCTCCCTTCCTGACGGTTTATGGTGTATGTAAGTTTTACCCCCCGCCAAATAAATAACCCCTTAAAACATAACTGGTGTGGGATTGATTCGTTAATAATCTGTATGTTTTGTGTTTTGATTATTATATGGCGAGGAGATTTTTTTTTTGATCAAGTCTATTCGGTGTTCTGTATGCTTCTTGAGCCTTCATAGGAATATCATTCTTTAGGTTGGGAAAGTTTTCTTCTATAATTTTGTTGAATATATTTTCTGGGCCTTTGTTCTGCAGTTCTTCTCCTTCTTCAATCCCTATTATTCTTAGATTTGGCTTTTTTATTGTGTCCCAGATTTCTTGAATGTTTTGTGATGAGAATTTGTTGGATTTGCTGTTTTCTTTGATCTGAGCATTTATTTTCTCTATGGTATCTTCAGACTCTGAGATTCGTTCTTCCATCTCTTGTATCTAATTGGTTATGCTTGATTCTGTAGTCTCTGTTCATTTACCTAGATTTTCCATATCCAGCCGGCCCTCAATTTGTGTTTTCTTCATTGCCTCCATTTCAGTTTTCAATTCTTGAACTGTTTCCATTACCTGTTTGATTGTTTTTTCTTGGTTTCCCAGTGTATCATTCACGGATTTACTCATTTCTTCAAACTTTTTGTTATACTTCTCATCCATTTCTTTACTCATTTCTTCAATCCTTTTGTTGTACTTCTCATCCAGTTCTTTAAGGGAATTATTCATATCCTGTTTAAGGGACTCTATTGCTTTCATCATGGCATTTTTTTCCAATTCTTCTGAATTAAGAGGTTCAAGTCCTTCTATTGTAGGGTCGTTGGGATCTGGTGATTTCATGTTGTTTTTTAGATTGTTGGAGGAGTTCTTGCCTTGGCGTCTGCCCATCTTTTCCTTCAAATTCTCTATATTGGATCTTCAGGTATCAGGTCAGGTTCCCTTGTTGGGCAGGGACTTCACTGACAGAATGTCTACCTTTCTTCAGGCAGTCTATTGAAATACAGACACTCCCTCCTGCCGGGTTGCACTCACAGCCCTGGCCCAGCGCGCAAGGGAACAGCTCTAGGGAGATCTTGTGGCCACAGGGGGAGGGGAGAAAGAGAGGGAGGTGTACATGGATGAGGGCTGGGATGGGATTCGGGAGAGCTCAGCAGGGTATAGCTACCACTGCAGGGCGACCAGAAAGTCGAGAGGGGTTGGGAAAGTCTGAATTCCTGCTAGCCGAAGCCCTCAGGCCAGGAGCAACTGACCCCTCCTTCAATGGATGTCTGCTAGAAGATCACTGTCTCTTGCTGGCCAGGAATGTGGCTGAGGTGATTCAGGGCCTGCCTGTCAGGCAGGCTCTCAAAGCACAGGAACTGCCCCTGCCCGGCTGAGCCCACAGCCCAGACTCAGAGTGCCAGGGAGCAGCTCTGGGGAGATCTTGTGGCCTCTTCATGTGGGTTCTTGTGCCCAGAAGAAAAGGACAAACTTCTTCAGCCCTCAGGAGGTTGCATAGAGGTCACATAGCAGCCTGCCACTCTGTTGTAAATGGAGCGGTGAGCCACTTCCCACCACCTGGCTCCCGGCCATGTTTACCCAAAAATAATTACATGGAAACTGTATTCATTTAAACACTGCCTGGCTCATTAGTTCTAGCCTCTTATTGGCTAACTCTCACATATTGATTCAATCCATTTCTAGTAATCTGCATGTAACCACGATATCATGACTTACCGGGAAATATTCAGCATGTCTGACCTGGCAGCTTCATGGCGGCGGCTTTCTGCCTCTGCCTCCTTTCTCCCAGCATTCTGCTCTGTCTACTCCACATAGCTAAGCTTCTGTCCTATCAAAAGGCCAAGGCAGTCTCTTTATTTAACCAATGAAAGGAACACATAGAAAGAAGACCTTCCTACGCCAAGACTCCATGCCCTGCCTGGCAGACAAGAGTGTGATGAGGGGATTCTGTGGACAGTCCCTGACACCCTGGTGCTTGCTCCTCATCTTGATATTTAGGAAGGATGGAACCATCCATATCATCCAAATTTGAAGGATATTGGCAGTGTGCCTGGCAGATAGGGCTATGTTCTGCTCATCTCTGCCATTTGTTCACTCAGGTTGGAAAGACCACTAGGTTTTGAGTGAAGAAATTGGTGAGGTGAAGGGATCAACACCTTACCCAGGGAGCAGTGGATGCAGCTGCTTTTCTTTTTAGGAATAACCTACATTGCTGAGGTCACTGATGGGAAGGTGAAATTCCTCTCAGGAGCAGCCATGCCCACTATTTCTGCAGAGACTCCCAGGTCAGCCTGAAAAGGAGTGCCCCACACTCCACTGAGGCCCTGGCAATACTCCCTCCCTACAACACTCCCTTCCCTAAGTCCTAAGACTGAGAGGCTTGGTAGTAAGACACCTCCAAGTCCCTTTCATGGAACACCCAGAGCCCTCACTTCCCCAAGTGTCCCAATAGCCAACTAGCTCATAAGGTGGGTGGCACCTTACAGCAGACCTGACACTGGAGCTGAAACAGGACTGCAGGGACTTTCCATAGCTTCCCATGACCCATTGTTATGAACAGAGGAGAGAATTTTATCTTTGCAGTCAAACTAGAGTCAGGAAAACAGAGGCACATGGTGGTGAAGCCTCCTGAACCAGCACTCTAAACTGACTCTGTTTCGGTAGCATATGCCACTTTTCAGACTACGTTCCTCTGCACTTGGTACATCTGTATCACACCCACGTCTCCCAAGACTCAGAGACATTGCAAAAGAGGAGACAGAAAGACTGCAAGATCCAGACATGGTGCCTGACTGCAAGGAAGCTCTTTTCCAGACACAGCCCCTGCTTGCACGTATGGCCTCACAGAGTAGCAATAATGACAGCATGCTCACTATTGGCACACGCTCAGACCAGACAAAATCTCTAGACAATTGATAGCCACTGGGAGAGGAAGAGTGGCTTTTCTTTAAGGGTTCAGGCCCTACTAAGTCAGCCACGCTCTGGTGAAAGGCCACACACTCAAGGATATATGAGCAGAACAAATTAGGCTTGGTGGATTAAAATAATCCAAGAGAACACAAAGATGGGTTAGTAGAGAAAGTTAGGTGGACCTGGGAGGTCTTGGGGGAAGAGAATTTATGACTTTTCTATTGTTGTAATAAACACCATGACTGGGATGGCCTGAATGAAATTAGTCCCATAGGTTCATACACTTGAATGCTTGGTCCACAGTTTGTAGAACTGTTTGGGAAATGTTAGGAGATGCAGCTTTGATGGACAAGGTGTGTCACTGGGGGTTGGGTTATGAGATTACAGAAGCCCGCATGCCATTCTCAATTAATATTCTCTCTCTCTCTCTCTCTCTCTCTCTCTCTCTCTCTCTCTCTCTCTCTTCTATCTCTATCTCAGTGTGGGAAGTCTTAATGTATATGTGTTGCTTTTATTGGTTAGTGAATAAAGAAGTTGCTTTTCATAGTTTTATTTGACAGTGCAGTGTGAATAGCGGATAAGTTCTTATATGAGGTTTCTGGTCTTTCTAGGTATTTTAAGTGTTTGATACATTTAAAAGTAGAAGTAGTAGAAGAATATTTTATGTAAATATTTTTGCAAAACTGGAGATACTAAGTTTAGAAGTAGAATTGCTAAGCTACCTCCGAGAACAGTACAGTGGCTGGACTTGTTCAGTGGATTGAGGGGGTGGGAGGGAAGGAACTGCAAAAAGATCCCATTAGTGTGCCAGATCTTTTTAGCTTCCCACCACCCTGTATGTTATATACTTTTAACTTCGCTACACTGTACACACTGTACATACCAGACAAAAGAGTCCTCATTTTATGATACCTAGTTCATAGGAATTAAGAATTGCCAGCATATGTCAAAAGTAGAGTTAGTAAACTAACACCTTCTGTGTACTCCGTGTTAGAATTCACAGCAAGGTTGTCTTCTGAAGAGTTGTGAAAGTATCATCCAGGTGACAGATGCCTGTGTCATGTGATACAGGGGAGGAAAAAGACCAGAATGCTCTTGGCAGAAGACACTTTGAGATCTAACCATTGTTACATGTGTGTGGTTTCTACACTACTGTGTATATCAGGGACAAATTTATGTCCTCATCTGAACATCTAGTCCTTATAGGTGTTTAGAAGTGCACAAAGTATGGTAAAGGTAGATGCAGCAAACAATACACGTTGTAGATTCTCCTGTTTAAACTCGTGATGAAATGCCATCTTTTGGAAATGGAATGATAAAACCACTTCTGAGCAATACAGACATGCTGGATTGTGAGGGAAGGAAAAATGTATGAAGGCCTAATACGAATGTAAGTTTTGTTAATGCAAGATTAGCCACTGTCCCTTTTCTCTGTGCTTCTTATTTCACAATATATCATGTATACAGAAGAGAGACAAGACCAAATGTGCAGCACCTAGTCTTCTAGAATGGAAAGAGGCTGCCAATATGTGAGAGTAGAGTTAGTGGAAAGACGTGCTTTAAAGTTTTAAGTTGTGTTAAAATTCATAGGAAAGAACTCTCAAAGCATGTAGGAAGTGAAGTTGTTATTATCTCCTCAAAACCATGACAGGCTCTGACCCTTTTGGTTAAGAGAGGTGGGGAGGTTCTAGACCACAGTGTTGCTAGTATAGGTCTGTAAGGGATGCATGGTTTATTCTCTGCACCGCACTGTACATATGCTGGGAAAACAGAAGTGTTACTGGAAACACCTCATCTTTAAACTTTGAAGTGCATAATAACTTGGTGTGGTAATGCACACCTTTAATCTTAGGTTGAGGCAGGTGGATCTCATGAGTTCCAGGCCAGTCAGGGTTTCATAGACTTAGTCTCAAGACAGTAAGAAAATGTGCATAATGGACTGGTAGGTAGTTGAGCAGATAAAGGCATTTGCCACCAAACTGGTGGCCTGAATTTGATCTCCAGGATCCACATAATGAAAGGAGGAAACTAATTCACAAATTGTCTTTTAGCCCCCATACAAATGCAGTGGCATGCATGTACCTACACACATACATTAATTCATAAATATAAAAAAAAACTGCACACATGGTGAAAACATAGGGTTAACATCACCTTTTAAAGATTATTATTTCATAGGAATGGTTACATGGGGGAATGGAATTGTTAGACGTGCTCTTTGAGCAGATGCTGTTCCCAGGTGGTGGAGGTGGGCAGGGGAAAGAATAGTGCAGAGTAAGGTTCTGTGCCTGTTGGTTGGTTCCCAGTTGTCTAGCCATTGTTCCAGTGTGTATTTCCATAAATGCTGCCAAGTATTAGAGGATCAGTCCTAATGCCCAATGGGTTTTAGGAGTAGAATGGTCACTATAAATGTTCTGCTAGTCTTTTGGAAGGGCTGTCTTCTGGGGGTGGCCTTTGTAATACTTTCACTAGCATCATCCTGAACTGGAGTTGGACAGAGAAGAGGACGGATGAGGGAAGAGCTCTTGGCTAGGACCACTGCATCTAGAAGACACTTTCAACTGTATTATTACAATAATACAGTTGTATTATTAATTGTAATTAATTAATTGTAATTAATTAATTAATTGTAATTATTAATTGTATTAATAATTGTAACTGTAGGGATCCTAATATGCATAGCTGGGAAGATACTTGGGTTTATTGTGCACAAAGTTCATTCCACAACATCTGAACTTCATAAATTACCTAAAGGAGAGGATTTGGTTAGAAGTATAGCTTGAGAGAGTGACAGAAAAGGCTCCTCTTGAACATGGAATTGTTGAGCTTGAGCCCTGTCTGGGGAGTATGAGTTAATTCATATTGCTAGATTGACTGTGGAGGGACAGAGAGAGGCTCACGGGGAGAGATCTGCAGTACTGCGCTATGTTGAGATTGACATCCTGAGAAACCCTGCCATAGGTGCATCTTCAGTATTCATAGGAATACATGTATTGAGCAGGAACATACCTTCATATCTCAGTGTATAGATCTGAAGATAAACTTAGGAATTCTGTACTTAGTGTACTCTGTTGCTTTGCATTTCCTTGTAAGCAGAGCATTGAGGGAATGCAGAATTTTAAATCTAACTTTGCCAGTACTTCTATCTAGAGGCCTGCTGCCATTTTTATCTTCTACATAATTTTTGTTGTCAAGGAAGACAGAATTACAGCTTTGTCTGACAGATTGAGATGGTGTGGTGTATTCTTGGTTATCAAAAATATTTGTGTAGCATGGGGTTTTTCGATGGTGAATATTCACAATGTGGGGTCGGTCATGTTACATACTATATAATCTCTGTTACCTAGATGTCTGTACACATGCAGCATCCAGGACACATCAAGCTGAGCTGCATGTGACTTGGTGACTGTTCTAGGTTTCTTGTGTTTTGTTCCCCATAATGTGCATGCTACAAAATAAATAAAAGCTTCTTTTCAAAGTTTAAAAAAAGATGGAATGTACACAGAGAGTCTGGATTATATATATTGTTGTTTTCTTTGAATTTTTTGACTGCAGAGAGACAGTTGATACTGGTAACTGCTAAGCTAAACCAATGCATACGTTTTAAAGGCTTCTTGACTTCAAAATTTGAGGCTAAGGATATGTTGCTTTGGAAAAGAGGTTCTTCTTTTGTTTCCACAGAAAATGACAATATGTGAATTCATTCCAGGCTAATGTGGATTGATGGACCAAGAACACCTAAAAGGTTGCCATGAATACCCCCAAAACATTTATTTCACCCCACAAAAACCAGAAAGCAATTTGGAGATAACTACACCCAAATTTTCCACATGACTGTTCATAAATGTTTGTATACATTTAAAGGGGGATATGCTATAGATATGAATGATTTGCACTGGTATGGATCTTGGCTTATTGATACAAATTTAAGATCAATTTATATTATATGTATATGTCTGCTCTTGATGAAGGTATTAGGTTTGTGCAGCTCATTTTAAAATGTAATGTATAGTTTTTAAAAAAACAAGTTAATAGATAGTCATCTATCATAGTCAAGCTTTTAGTCATATTAGTTAGGTTTTCTAGGTATAGAGAGATATATTTCAGTTAGATAGGCATTCTTCACATCTTTCAGAGACCTTCAGAATATGGCATTTAAGATGTTTAAGAGCTTAAGATTTTTCATGACAATGAGACACATCTGCTCCTGGCAGCAGCAATTACTTCAAATCGAAAATAGGCATTGAAGAGGCTCCTTTTGGAGTTTGCTAGCCATTTGCTAGCTCTTTCCTGGACCCACAGAGAAATGACTGCTGAAGTTACCTAAAGAAGGTAAGACAGTCCTTTAGTGTTCATACATCATGAAGGAGTCTGCCAGACATTCTGCAGGACACATATAAAAGTGACTGACAAACTGCCAATGTAGGCAGAACTGTCTTTGAAATTTTTAGCTTCATGAAAAAGTCTGCTGGATATTATAGGCCTGTAGACTGAAGATGGATGCTCCAATGGTACAGAACTTTGCATGACTGTCCAGGCAGTGAGATATCTCTGTCAATTCTAGAATGTTGAAAGTTGCTTACAATGTACTTCCTGTTTACTTAGGTAATACTATATCCTTCTGCAGTCTTTGATGGAGTTGAAGTATAGAGAGTTATAATTATAGATATCCTTAGTTATGATAAAAGATAAACTAGATATAAATATTGTAACTGTAATTCTTGCTTGATACCTGTTTTGTTATGTGTAATTTTTTATGTTAAAGTTAAAACCTTCCTTTTTATTTAAACAGAAAAGGGAAAATGGTGTGGGAAGTCCTTCTGTATATGTGTTGCTTTTATTGGTTAATGAATAAAGAAGTGGCTTCTGGCCCATGGTTTAACAGAATATAGCCAGGTTGGAAGAGATAGAGAGAGAGAGAGAGTAGGTAAAGTCAGAGAGAAGCCATGGAGCTGCCACCAGAGACAGACACAAGCTGCCAGTTGGAACCTTGGCAGTAGGCCATGATGGTAAAATATAAAATAATGGAAGTAAGTTAATTTATGGTATAAGAGAAAGCCAGAAATATGCTTAAACTATTGGCCAAGCAGTATTGCAAATGATATAGCTTCTGTGTGGCTATTTTGGGGCTGAGCAGCTGGGAACAAACAAGCAGCCTCCCCGAACACTCTCTCATACTTGTTACCTTAACATGTAAGCTCTTCTAAGCTAGTTTTCCAGCACCATGATAATCAGCCTGCTGTCATGCTCCATGCCATTATAGACTCACCCTCTAAACTGGACGTGAGCCCCTAAGTCAATGCTTTCTTCTGTAAATTGTCTTGGTCATGTTGTTTTGTCACAGTAATAGAAAAGTAACTAAGCTCTCTCCTGCTACGCCATCCCAGCTTTTGGCCTCGAACCCCTCCCCTCCCCTCTCCCTTCTTCGGGGCTTAAATTCCTCCATCTCAGCCGGGGCGGGCACCGCGGGCCGGGGCAGGTGGTGAGAGCAAAGGGGCGGGAGTCCCTTTGTTCTGATAGCCGGCCTGCAGCAGCTAAGACCGCAGGCAGGGACTCTTCTGACCAGCGAGGGGCTCTGATCCTGTGCAGGGGTAAGTGTGTGGACCGGTGAGGGGACACACAATATTCCCGCCATCCTTATCTCCCTGGCTACTCCAAAGGGGCAGCTTCCCCCAGCTAATCCCTCTCTCCTGCTACGCCATCCCAGCTTTTGGCCTCGAACCCCTCCCCTCCCCTCTCCCTTTTTCAGGGCTTAAATTCCTCCATCTCAGCCAGGGTGGGCACCATGGGTCTGGATAGGTGGTGAGTGCAAAGGGAAGGAAGTCCCTTTGTTCTAATAGCCTGCCTGCAGCTAGCTAAGACTGCAGGCAAAGTGATTCCTGGATAGCAAGGGACACTAATCCAGTAGAAGAAGACCCAGCGGAGGGAAGAGCCATTGGAGAGCATCTGAAGGAAGAGATGGGCAGGCACCAAGGCAAGAATTCCTCCAACAATCTGAAAAACAACATGAAATCACCAGATCCCAGCGATCTTACGACAGAAGGACTCGAACGCCCTATTCCGGAAGAAGTGGAAAACAGTGTCATTATAAAAGCAATAGAGTCTCTAAAACAGGGTATGAATAACTCACTTAAAGAAATAGAAGAGAAATATAACAAAAAAATGGAAGAAATAAGTAAAGAAATGAAACACAAATATAACAAAAAGTTTGAAGAAATGAGTAAATTCGTAAATGATACCCTGGGAAACCAAGAAAAAGCAATCAAACAGGTAATGGAATCAGTGCAAGAATTGAAAACTGAAATGGAGGCAGTGAAGAAAACACAAACCGAGGGCCGGCTGGATATGGAAAATCTAGGTAAACGAACGGAGACTACAGAATCAAGCTTAACCAATAGAATACAAGAGATAAAAGAACGAATCTCAGATTATGAAGACACCATAGAGAAAATAAACGCCCTGACCAAAGAAAACAGCAAATCCAACAAATTCTCATCACAAAACATTCAGGAAATATGGGACATAATAAAAAAACCAAATCTAAGAATAATAGGAGTAGAAGAAGGAGAAGAAGTGCAGATCAAAGGTCCAGAAGATATATTCAACAAAATTATAGAAGAAAACTTTCCCAACCTAAAGAGAGATATTCCTATGAAGGTGCAAGAAGCATACAGAACACCGAATAGACTGGATCAGAAAAAAACGTCCCCTCGCCATATAATAATCAAAACACAAAGCAGTCAGATTAAAGAAAGGATATTAAGAGCTGCAAAGGAAAAAGGTCAAGTAACCTATAAAGGTAAACCTATCAGACTTACACCAGACTTCTCTATAGAAACCATGAAAGCCAGAAGGTCCTGGATAGAGGTACTGCAGAAATTAAGGGACCATGGATGCAAGCCCAGACTACTTTACCCAGCCAAGCTTTCGTTCACTATCAACGGAGAAAACAAAATTTTCCAGGATAAAAACAAACTTAAACAATATGTAACTACTAATCCAGCCTTACAGAGAATACTAGAAGGAAAATTACATCCCAAGGAATCCAACACTGCCAACACTGACTGCAATAATTCAGACATCTAGCGACCCTTCACTAGCACAATTCAAAGAAGGAAAACACATACACTCTATTACCACCAAAAAAATGACTGGAGTCAACAACCAATGGTCATTAATATCTCTTAATATCAATGGACTCAATTCACCTATAAAGAGGCACAGACTTAGAGATTGGATACGAAAACAGGATCCAACATTCTGCTGTTTACAAGAAACACACCTCAACCACAAAGACAGCCACCTACTCAGAGTAAAGGGTTGGGAAAAGGTCTTCCAAGCAAATGGACCTAAGAAACAAGCGGGTGTGGCCATTCTAATATCTAACAAAATCGACTTCAAACTAAAATCAATCAGAAGAGATGGAGATGGACATTTCATACTCATAACAGGAACAACTCATCAGGAAGAAGTCTCAATCCTGAATATCTATGCCCCTAATGTAAAGGCACCCACATATGTAAAAGAAACTCTTCTAGAACTCAAGGCAGTCATCAAACCACACACGCTAATAGTAGGAGACTTCAACACTCCTCTCTCACCAATGGACAGGTCAATCAGACAGAAACCAAACAGAGAATTAAGAGATTTATTGGAGGTATTGAATCAAATGGACTTAACAGACATCTATAGAACACTCCACCCAAATAGGAAAGAATATACCTTCTTCTCTGCAGTTCATGGAACCTTCTCGAAGATTGACCACATACTCGGCAACAAAGCAAAATCCCACAGATACAAAAAAATATTAGTAACCACCTGTGTCTTGTCAGATCACCATGGATTAAAATTAGAATTCAACAACAATGCTACCCCCAGGAAGTCAACAAACTCATGGAAGTTGAACAGTCAACTACTAAATCACCCCTGGGTCAAGGACGAAATTAAGAAAGAAATTATAGTCTTCCTTGAATTTAATGAAAACAAAGACACAACATACTCAAACCTATGGGACACTATGAAAGCAGTGCTAAGAGGAAAGTTCATAGCAATAGGTGCCCAAATAAAGAAAACGGAGAAAGCACACATTGGAGACCTAACAGCACACTTGAAAGCTCTAGAAAAAAAAGAAGCTGATTCACCCAGGAGGAGTAGAAGACTGGAAATAATCAAACTGAGGGCTGAAATCAACAAAATAGAAACAGAGAAACCAATCCAAAGAATCAATGAATCAAAAAGCTGGTTCTTGGAGAAAATCAACAAGATTGACAAACCCCTATCCAAACTAATCAAACGGCAGAGAGAGCACATGCAAATTAATAGGATCAGAAATGAAAAGGGGGATATAACCACAGACTCAGAGGAAATTCAGAGAATCATTAGATCTTACTACGAAAGTTTATATGCCACAAAGTTGGAAAATGTAAAAGAAATGGACATTTTTTTAGATAAGTACCATATACCAAAGTTGAACCAAGAACAGGTGAATAATCTAAATAGACCTGTTAGTCGTGAAGAACTAGAAGCTGTTATCAGAAATCTCCCTACCAAAAAAAGTCCAGGACCAGATGGTTTCAATGCAGAATTCTACCAGAATTTCCAGGAAGAGCTAATTCCTATACTCCTTAATGTATTCCATAATATAGAAACAGAAGAGTCATTGCCAAACTCCTTTTATGAAGCTACAGTTACCTTAATACCAAAACCACACAAAGACACAACCAAGAAAGAGAATTACAGGCCAATCTCACTCATGAACATCGACGCGAAAATTCTCAATAAAATACTGGCAAACCGAATCCAGGAACACATTAGAAAAACTATCCATTATGAACAAGTAGGCTTCATCCCAGAGATGCAGGGCTGGTTCAATATACGCAAATCTATCAATGTAATCCATCATATAAATAAACTGAAAGAAAAAAATCATATGATCATTTCATTGGATGCTGAAAAAGCATTTGACAAAATTCAACACCCATTTATGATAAAGGTGTTGGAGAGACTGGGGATACAAGGATCATACCTAAATATAATAAAAGCAATATACAACAAGCCGACAGCTAACATCAAATTGAATGGAGAGAAACTCAAAGCCTTTCCACTAAAATCAGGAACACGACAAGGCTGTCCACTCTCTCCATACCTCTTCAATATAGTGCTTGAAGTTCTAGCAATAGCAATAAGACAACATAAGGGGATCAAGGGGATTCGAATTGGAAAGGATGAAGTTAAACTTTCGTTATTTGCTGACGATATGATAGTGTACATAAGTGACCCCAAAAACTCTACCAAAGAACTCCTACAGCTGATAAACACCTTTAGTAACGTGGCAGGATACAAGATCAACTCCAAAAAATCAGTGGCCCTCCTATACACGAAGGATAAAGAAGCTGAGAGGGAAATCAGAGAAACATCACCTTTCACGATAGCCACAAATAGCATAAAATATCTTGGGGTTACTCTAACCAAGGAAGTGAAAGACCTATTTGACAAGAACTTTAAGTCTTTGAAGAAAGAAATTGAGGAGGATACCAGAAAATGGAAAGATCTCCCTTGTTCTTGGATTGGGAGAATCAACATAGTAAAAATGGCAATTCTACCAAAAGCAATCTATAGATTCAATGCAATCCCCATCAAAATCCCATCAAACTTCTTCACAGACCTTGAGAAAACAATAATCAAGTTTATTTGGAAAAACAAAAAACCCAGGACAGCCAAAACAATCTTATACAATAAAGGAACTTCAGGAGGCATTACCATCCCTGACTTCAAACTCTATTACAGAGCTACAGTATTGAAAACAGCTTGGTATTGGCATAAGAACAGAGAAGTCGACCTATGGAATCGAATAGAAGACCCGGATATTAACCCACAAATCTATGAGCACCTAATTTTTGACAAGGGAGCTAAAGGTATACAATGGAAGAAGGAAAGCATCTTTAACAAATGGTGCTGGCATAACTGGATGTCAACCTGTAGAAGGATGAAAGTAGATCCATACCTATCACCATGCACAAAACTCAGGTCCAAATGGATTAAAGACATCAACATTAATCCGTCCACTTTGAACCTGATAGAAGAGAAAGTGGGAAGTAGTCTACAAGATATAGGCACAGGAGGCCTCTTCCTAAGTAGGACCCCAGCAGCACAGACAATAAGAGAAACAATGAATAAATGGGATCTACTGAAACTGAGAAGCTTCTGTAAAGCAAAGGACACTGTCAGTAAGACAAAAAGGCTGCCTTCTGACTGGGAGAAGATCTTCACCAACCCCTCATCAGACAAAGGTCTGATCTCCAAAATATACAAAGAACTCAAGAAACTAGGCACTAAATCTCTAAATAACCCAATTAAAAAATGTGGTACTGAACTGAACAGAGAATTCACAACAGATGAACTTCGAATGGCCAGAAGACACTTAAGGTCATGCTCAACCTCCTTAGCGATCAGGGAAATGCAAATCAAAACCACTTTGAGATACCATCTTACACCTGTCAGAATAGCTAAAGTCAAAAACACCAATGATAGCCTATGCTGGAGAGGATGTGGGGTGAGGGGAACACTCATCCATTGTTGGTGGGAATGCAAACTTGTGCAGCCACTGTGGAAATCAGTGTGGCAGTTTCTCAGGAAACTGGGAGTCAACCTCCCTCAGGACCCAGCAATTCCACTCTTGGGAATTTACCCTAGAGATTCCCTAGCATACAACAAAAGCATTTGTTCAACTATGTTCATAGCAGCACTATTTGTAATAGCCAGAACCTGGAAACAGCCGAGGTGCCCCTCAATAGAAGAATGGTTAAAAAAGGTGTGGAACATATACACGTTAGAGTTTTACTCAGCGGTAAAAAATAATGACATCTTGAATTTTGCATGCAAATGGATGGACATAGAAAACGCTTTACTGAGTGAGGTAAGCCAGACCCAAAAAGAGGAAAATGGTATGTACTCACTCATAAGTGGATTCTAACCATAATTTAAAGGTATTTGAGCCTATTTTTCGTGATCCTAGAGAAGCTAAATAAGAAGACGATCCTGATGAAGATTATTTAGCTATCGGCCAGGAGGTAGGAAATAGTCAAGAGTCCCAGGTAACCTTGGGTGCATGGGGGGGTGGGAGGGTTGTTGGAAGGGGAGAGGGTTAGAGAGAAGGGAGTAGGGGAGGAATGGAGAAAGCTCGGTTGACCGGGATGGGGGGAAGGGAGGAAGGATGAATAAGGGATCAGGGAAGAATATATTTCAACTAAGGGAGTCATTTTAGGGTTTATAGGAAACTTGATTATATATGGGATCCCAGGTCCAAGGAGAGATCCCCAGATTGTTCTCTGGACAGAGGAGAGGGTGCCTGAACCGGCCTTGGCCCACAACCATACTGATGAATATTTTGCATGTCACCATAGAACCCTCATCTGGCGATGGATGGAGATGGAGGCGGAGAACCACGTTGGAACACTGGACCTAGCTCCCTAGGTCCAAATGAGAGGCAGAAGGAAAGAGATCGTGAGCAATGAAGGCAAGGGCACAGGAAACCTTCATCCGACGTTGGATGGCAATACAGATGGAGACCCATATTGGAACACCGAACTGAGCACTCCACAGTCCAAATGAGGAACAGAATGATGAAGAAAATAAAAAAAGTAATCAGGACTGAGAGGGATGCGAGCACCCACTGATACAAGGGGACTGATATAATGGGAGTTCACCAAGTCCTGTTGGACTGGGACTGAACGAGGACATGATCCAGCCAGATTCTCTGAATGTGGCTGGCCCGGAGCCTTTTTGAAAAGCCATTGACAATGACACTGGGACTTGCTTCCTCTGCATGTACTGGATTTTGGCGCTCCAGTCTGTTTGGACTCTCACCTTCCCTGGACCTGGAGGGAGGGGGGAGGAACTCGGGCTTCCCACAGGGCAGGAAACCCTGACTGCTCTGGGGGATGGAGAGGGAGGGGGAGAGGGAGTGGGGGGAGTGGGAGGGTGGTGGGAGGAGGGGCTGAAATGGAAACTTTTATAATTTAATAATAAAAAAATAAAATAAAAAAAAAGAAAAGTAACTAAGACAATGACCAAAAGTAACTTTTGGTGGAAAGAGTTTACATGGCTTGTAGGTTACATACAATTTGTCCTCAGGGGAGACCAAGGTAGGAACTCAAGGCAGTAACCTCAGTTCAAAGGCCATGGAGGAATGCTGCTTACCCAATTATTCCCCATGGCTTACTAAGCTCACTTTCTTTCTTCCTTCCTTTTTTCTTTCTTTCTTTCTTTCTTTCTTTCTTTCTTTCTTTCTTTCTTTCTTTCTTGGTTTTGTTTTCAAAATGGGGTTTCTCTGTGGAGACCTGGCTGTCCTAGAAATCACTCTATAAAACATGCTGGCCTTGAACACAGAGATCCACCTCCCTCTGCCTCCCGAGTGCTGGGATTAAATGTATGTAGCAACCTTGCCCTGCTCAGCTCCACTTTCCTATACAATCCAGTATCACCTGACAAAGGGCAACACTGTCCCAGGGACCTATGACCTTATACTCACAAACAAAACAGATCCATCATCTTAATAAGATATATTTTTATTGAGTATAATATAAAGGATGTGAATGATAAGAGATCATTATCTTAGTTTAATTGAAACCACCTTTTCTTGGCAGTGTGTACATAAGTGTGCATCTTTCAGGCTTTGATTTACCACACTGTAAAGAAATACAGTGTGCCACCTCTACATGGTATTTTTCTGATAACCTTCCCTGTGAGAAAACAGCCTGTGTGTGTGTGTGTGTGTGTGTGTGTGTGTGTGTGTGTGTGTACCAGAGAGAGAGAAACAGAGGCATAGAGACAGAGACAAGGTCTGCTATATAGATATTTATCCCTGGGTGGCCTCAAACTTGCAGTGATACCCCTGTCTCTACAAAAACAAAACAGTGATATTTCTAAAAGAAAACTCAGGTTCAAACAAAATGCACTCATTTACTTCCTGTTATTTAGTGAACTGAATCTTGGAAGGACTGATGTCAACTGCATCTCCTTCCTCTGGCCTGGGATGAAATGAAAGCCTTTCCTTCGAGACAATCAGCCGTCAGTATGATCAAGTGTGGCAGTTTCAATATCTCACAGGTTCTACATTTGAATGCATGATTCCAGCTGGAGTGGCAGATGGAAAGCATTTCAGCAGTCGGAGTCTTGTTGGCAGGGGTGGGTCTGATCTGGGATTCCCCTCTGTATGCTCTAAAAATGTTTTACCATTGGTTATTAAAGAAGCTTCTTTGGCCTACGGCAGGGCAGAATATAGGTAGGTGGGAAAACTAAGCTGAATTCAGGGAGAAAGAAGGTGAAGTCCAGGCAGACACCATGTAGCTGCTGAAGGGAAAGGACACCAGAACGTTACCAGTAAGTCACAGCATCGTGACAATACACAGATTAACAGAAATGGGTAAATTTAAGATGTAAGAGCTAGTTAGGAATACACCTCAGCCACTGACCAAACGGTGTTGTAATGAATATAGTTTTGTTTGTGGGATAGTCGGATCTGGGTGGCCAGGAAACAGAAGTGCAGTCTCTGTTTACATGGGTCATTGCTGGGGCGCCTCTATTCTTGTTCACTCTCTGCTTCCAAACTGTCAGGACAATGCAATCAGCCAGTCTCCCACTTCTTCTACATTGTTTCCTCTACCATATAGGGACAGAACCATTAAACCTCTAACCCAAAATAAACCAGCTTGGTTTCTGCATGCTCTGTGACTCAAGTATGTGATGTCTTTATCAGTAGGGTTTTAGCATCATGTTCTAGAGAGTGATCAAGCACATTGGCAATAACCTGCAGTGTTTGGGGGATAGGGAGCCTATAGAACCCCACTGATCAACAACTTGTATTATTTACAAGTAATGTGGATCACTTAGGATGGGAAGGGAAAGTGATATGTGAGGCACGATATGCTTGTGCTTCAGTTGCATGTTCTTAAAACTAAAGCTGAAACTACAAGATGTTGCTACCTATGATGAGAGTTGGTCCATAAAAGAGGGAAGAGAAATTATTTGATGACAAATAGACCTAAAAGGTTCGGATGGGAGAGGCTGATATGAGTGTCATTGGGACAGATGCCAAGAAACATCTTAGTGAGCATATGGATTCAAATGTCTCTGGTGTGTGATTTGTTCTCAGTATACGTACTGGAAGTCACAAGGTCTACTCAATGTTTTTATAAGCATCACCTGGGTCAGAAACATTTTCTCAGCTCCTGAAGGCAAATCCCAACACAAGGAAGCAGGTTCTAGAATCAATCTGTGAAAGAGTCTTCTTCAGCCTTGGTCAGTTCTCCACCTCTAAATCTGAAAATGGAAGAAAGGTAAGAATATATTGCAAGAATTTTTAGAGAGTTACTGTCTTGGAGTTTTCCCTATGTCCATATCCCAGTGTTGCTACCACAAAATGCAGCATTTATGATCTGGAGTTTCCTAATAGGAAGTCATGAGACAGAAGCTTCCTTTTGAAGCAGAGAGATAGCCTAGCTTAGTCAGATTTTTCTTACTTTTCCCAAATCATTCATATTCATGTCTGTTATTTTTTGAGAAGGAAATTTATCTGCATATTTTGTTTTTTAGGGCAAAACCCTGTACAACAGGTTTATTGTTTGTTGTTTCTCAAAGCTAATCTTCAATATTTGTATGATGCAGTCTAGAAAACATAGATGGTTAGAATTTGGATAACTGAAGACTATCACAGGAATTGTTTATTTACAAAGACCACAGGTCTTAATGACAGAAGAAATGCATGGAGAATCATGATAAAGCAAGAGAATGAAGGAAATTGTCCATGTCCTAGCTCCAATAATCAGCAGAGGGAATTTGTACTAGAGAGAGAGAGGGAGGGAGGGAGGGAGAGAGAGAGAGAGAGAGAGAGAGAGAGAGAGAGAGAGAGTAGATAGATGATAGATAGATAGATAGATAGATAGATAGATAGATAGATAGATAGATAGATAGATGGATAGATAGATAGATAGATGAGATAGGGAGAGAGAGAGAGAGAGAGAGAGAGAGAGAGAGAGAGAGAGAGAGAGACCCCTAGTTATAGGTAAGTTGTAAGAGGGGATAATTAGATGAATGGAGAAGCACTATTGTTGACAACAACGCAGCGACCAGGAGAGAGATTAAAAACAAAAATCACAAATCCTGCTGCTCTTCAGTGTCCTTGAAGTGTCAACAATGGCCTCAAATACAAAGAAACTTAGAGAAAAGGACTTCTCTTAGGGATCAGATAAGGCACTTCTGTAAGATGTCAGGAAGCAAAAAGAAAGATGGAAGGAAAATCTTCCTCACTTGCAAGTCCTCTTCCACCATGAGGTTTCTAGATTTAACTGTCATCAGGTCATTTCTCCCCACGTCTCCACCAGAGTGATGTTTGTCTTGTTCACATTTCTTTCTTCTAGGGATGCTGCTTTTGTGGAGGAATCACCCATACTGACTGAAAATAACATGAAATTAGACCGAAATTCATACAGGGAAACATGTTTCTTGTAGGCTATACTGTGAGAGGGGCTACTCAAATAGAGAAAGATAGAAAGTTGTTATGTGTGTGTTGGCAGCAGCACCAAGTCAGACATTGCTGGCCCTCAGATCTACAGGGGCAGCAGCAGGCTGTGGTGAAGGACTCTCAGCCACATCAACACATCAGTGTAGGGAAGACACACAGAAGAACAGTTTCTATACACTGACACAGCCTTGGTGGCAGCCATCCATTTATCTTTGAATCTTCAGTTTCCAGTAGTTCTTTGACATCAGGATCAAGAAAGAAACGTGAACTGGGATCCATTTTAATTTAATGTAAGGTAATTAGTTAAGAGAGAAATTAGAACCTTAGGCTTGCTACATTGTGGGAAAAAAACATAAACTTCTGTTCTTCCTGCCGTCATCTACTGAGCACTGGGGTTACAGGTGAATACTACCATCGCCATTTTTATGCTGACTGTAGCTGATGTCAGCTCCACTCTCAGCCCTATCTGATCACTTCTCTCCTGCTGTTACACAAATTATTAGCTAGAGTTTTCATCCATCCACAGTTGTGACTGCTATCTTGCTTGTAGTGTGGGTAAATCTCCTGAGCTTTTTCATTATTCGCTTCGAGCAGGCACACTTGTTGTGGTCTACAAAGGATTTGCTGAAGGTTGATCCTGCCCAGAGTAGATGGCTGGGCTTGTAAAGCAGCTGCAGTGCAAGCATGAGAACCTGAATTCCAACCTCCAGAATAATCCAGGCCTGGAAAGTCACGCCCATCACCCCAGTGCTGTGGATGCGGAGACCGGAGGATCCCTGGAGTTTGCTGGTTTGTGACTGAGTCTGTGAACTTTATATTTAGGGAGAATTCTTGTCTCAAAAAGTAGGGAAGTGATCGATTTGAAGAAAAACTTAACATCAGCTTGTAACTTCTTCAAACACCCCCCCCCACACACACACACACACACAGTACTAGTCTTTTGGATTGAAATTCAGACTGTCAGAGTTAGGTATAACTCATCCTTTTGTGCAACAATTCCATCCTCAGAAAACTAGCAAAGACAGTTGTCCTTTCACCAGAGGCTCTGTGGGATTCAAAGTGACAATATAGGAAAGATTTAAAGAACTTTAAAGAACTGATGCATTCAGTTCACATATGAGCTTGTCCTGTTCTTCTGGTTCCAACTTCATGTCCACTACTATTCATATTTTAAGTGCACCTTCAAGCCTTCTCTTCAGACAATCAACACAGACACTTTGGCACCACAGAAAAAATCCTATCTCTAGAAGAGTCTATGGAGAAAGCTTGTGTTATTAGGCTGTCCTTCTCATTTACTGCACTCCACTTAGCAGTCCTCCATTAGACATGCAGCAGCACTCAGAGCTCACCTTGACTTCCTTCCTCCTTCCTCTGCTGATCAGTTGTCTCAGATGCACATCCCACTCTCATTCTGTGCACCTAACTGCTCATCAGTACCCAACCAAAAAGTGTTGGGTCCTTCTATCAATGTTCCCTCAATGGTCAACATCAGGTGCTTGGGCATTCATCAATAATTCTGAATATAACTAGGGCTGTGTACAAACATTCAGGACAATAGAGAATTTCTTTATCATACTGTCTATCCCCATACTAATTTTTATTTTCTACATAAGCCATAATCTATCAGGAAAAAGATCTGTATAAATGTATTTATTCTGAAAGTTATAATAATATCAAGGTCTCATGGATCTGAAAATATTTGTATGTCATACAAACAAAACATGAGGATGTAAGAGGGTTTCTGTTTTCAATGTCTGATGGCATGGGATGTTTCTAGTTTCATATTTTTAAAGTAAAGAATTCTATTTCCTGCAAAAGGAGGTATGTGAATCATTTATTTTCAGTTTGGATCTTTTCTTTCTCTTTATTTATTGCTTTTGTCAAGATTTAAGTACAATATTGAATAAAACAGGGATGAGGGGATGAAAGTCTCAGTTTTTATTTGAAAATTTTTTCTGGAGTTGGTAAGCTGTAATATATTTCCTTCACTGTGTTACCTTATCAAGTTCTATTCTGAGTTTTTTTTAGAATTTTCTATCCTAAAATTGACAATATTATTTTCTGCATAATTTCTCAAGGTTGACTTCATGTATATGCAATATACATTTATGATTTTTTTCATGTGTGTTGAACCATCTTTGTGTTTATAAAGGAAATAACTTTATTACCATGTATAATATTTCTCAGCTTCTAATTTCTATTACTGTTGTTATTTTATCTGTTTTATATACATAAGCAATTTGTTGTGATCTTATTTACCCCTTATTAATTTTCTCATCCACCTCCACCTCCTGTTGACCCCACTATTCCTCTCAATTTTTCTTTCCTTTTTGTGGATAATTTTGAAAATGAACTGGTTGTTCAATCTTCATTATTTTATATGTCTACTGTTGCTTTTGTTTGTTTGCCTGTTCATTTTTACTTTTATTCCACTGTGATGCCATAAGATATAAAACGTTTTAATTTGTTTTGCATTTGCTAATACTATTGTATTAAATTTTCTATTTTCTTCTCTATTACTGTGGCAAAACACCATGAGCAGGCAAGTTATAAGAGAAAGTATTTAATTTGGTTTATGGTCCCAGAAGCTTAGAGTTCATGATGGCAGAGCAAAGGCTTGGTGGCAGGAACAGCTGCGAGTTCACACCTTTGTAAGGTGGAGGGTAGAGGAGCTGGAAATGTCATGGGCTTCTGAAACCTCAAAGCCCAATCCCAGTGACACTCCTTCTCCAACAAGGTCATACCTAAAATCTTTTGCAAACAGTTCCACCAAATGTGGACCAAACATTTAAAAAGAGTAACCTATGGGACCACTCACATTCAAACCACCACAACTGTCTTATGGGATACAATATTTAAAACATAATTTTGTGCTGTGCCCAAAAGGATATGTGCCCAAAAGTTGTTGGATAAAGTGCTATGCACATGTACATTTTGATTTCTATCTTCCATCAATTTGAAATATTATGCTTCATACTACTCTATGCATTTCTTTGTCAGTGAAACATGTTTCTTTCAAACAGTCATCAGTTGGATGATATTTTGTCACACTTCCATGAAGGCTATCTTTTAAGTGATGATTTAACACCATTTATGTTTAAGATTACTATTTGGACACACATATTAACTCATGTAACTCTGGGAATTTCCTGGTTGATCTGAGGACTGACTGCATTTTTTTTCTTGTGTTGATTTTAGTTTCCTCAGTTATTGAGTTTAAAATGTTTGACTCTTTACCAATTCCAGTTTCTATTATCTTCATGAGATTTGTTCTTTTGTAGAGCCTCGTGATTTAATTTTTCTTTCCTTTCATTGTGCAACATTCCACTTCTATTCTTTCTTACTTTAGAGGTCAATTCCATACAGGATTGGTGACAAAATTTTTCAAATATATTTGAAATGTGAATGGTTTAAGCATAGGTCAGATATTTCAGTTATAGCAAACCACTCACTATGACTATAAAACATGGAGATGTAACAGGATGTGACTGGTGACAATTTCAGAACATCTTCCCCAATAGGGCTGTAGTCCAAACACATGAGCAAAGGGGAAGTCTGTGCAGTGAGGAGCAAGAATAATCTGCATAGGCTAACTAACACGCAGGGACAATACATATAATCATAATACGTTTAGCTGATTTTGTTCTATTTTGGCTTCCTGGCACTGTTTCTTGGAGCTGAGGACCTATTGTGGCAGAACTGTGAGAGGTCACAGTTATACTGTTCTGCTAATTTCCAGCTTGATTGTTTTCTGCTTATTCAACTTATTTTTCACTATTCTTAGTGACTGATGTGCCACGCAATGCCCTGAATGAAAAGTTTGTGTTCATAGGGCAATTAAGGCTCAAAAATTAATGGCATGATCTTGGTAAATTCAATGCAGTTCACTGAGCGATTTTTTTGCAAAGACCTTGGATGGTAACTATTTTTCTAGGTCTTTGAGCTTTTTCTTCAGACCTGAAGCTTGTTCTGAGCCTCTTCAGATACTTTCATCTTCATTAAAGCTGATGTCATAGATGAAAGCTGAAAAGCAGTATCCTGTGATTAAATAAAAATACCTTTATATAATGGATGTTTGGGTTGGAAAAGGATGACGAAAACACAAACTGATATGGAACTCACAATACAGTCCAGTTCATTTTTGGGTTTTTTTTCTTTGTTTATTTTCTTTGTTTTTATATTAAAAAAGAAAACGAACTTTTTTCATTATACATACCCAATTCAAATTCCCACTCCCACCCCTTCTCACATTCCCTCCACTTACCCACTCCCCTCACTCCTCCATCCACTCCATAGAGGGGGTAAGGCATATTGCTTTGGGGAAGGTCCAAAGCCCACCCTTCTATATCTAGGCTGAGCAAGGTATTCATCCAAAGAGAATAGGTTCGCAAGGAGCAGTACATGCAGTAGGGATAAATCCTGGTGCCAATTCCAGTGGACCTTCAGTCTGCCCCAGCCATGCAACTATCAACAACATTCAGAGGGACTAGTTTGGTCCTATGCTTGTTCCTTCCTAGTCCGGCTGGTGTTGGTGAGTTCCCATTAGCTCAGGTAGACTGTTTCAGTGTGTATGCCCATTATGGTTTTGACCTCTTTACTCATGTTCTCATGCCTCCCACTCTTCAACTGGACTTTGGGAGCTCAGTACAGCACTCTGATGTGGGTCCCTTCCTCTGTTTCCACCAGTTGATGGGAAAAGTTTTATGGTGATATTTAAGATATTCATCAGTCTGACTACATGGCAAGGCCAGTTCAGGCACATTCTTCTCTATTGCTTAGGGTTTTAGTTGGGTCATGCTTGTGGATTTCTGGGAACATATTTCTTTGTAGTATGATTGAGCATCTTTTGGGTATATGTCCAAGAGTGGTATTGCTGAGTCTTGGGGTAGAATAATTCCTGATTATTTGAGTAATCAGCATACTGATTTCCAAAGTGTCCATAAAACTTTGCACTCCCACCAGCAATGTAGAGTGTTTGCTTTACTCCACATCATCTCCAGCATAAGCCATCATTGCTGTTTATGATCTTAGTCCCTCTGACTGATGTAAGATGATACCACAGAGTTGTTTTGATTTGCATTTTCATGACAGCTAAGGATGTTGAACATTTCTGTGTCTTTCAGGCATTTGAGATTCTTCTGTTGAGAATTTTCTGTTTAGTTCTGCACCCCATTTTTATTTGGGTTATTTGAAATTTTGATGTGTAGTTTTTTGAGTTCTTTATGTATTTTGGAGATCAATCCTTGTTCTGATATGGGGTTGGTGAAGATCTTTTACCATTCAATAGGCTACCTTTTGTTTTATTGACTGTGTCTTTACTTTATAAAAGCTCAGCTTCAGGAGGTCCCATTTATTTATTATTGCTCTCAGTGTCTGTGCTACTGGGGTTGTATTTAGTAAGTGGTCACCTGTGCCAAATCATTCAAGTGTACTTCTCACTTTCCCTTCATTCAGGTTTAGTGTAGTCAGATTTATATTGAGGTCTTTAATCCATTTGGACATGGGGATAAATATGGATCTATTTTCATTCTTCTACATGTTGACATCAAATTATGCAACACCATTTGTTGAAGATGCTTTCTTTTTTGCATTGTATAATCTTAGCTTCTTTGTCAAAACTCAGGTGATCATAGCTGTGTTGATTAATATCCTGGTCTTCAATTCAATTCCATTGGTCAACGTCTCTGTTTTTATGACAATACCAAGCTGTTTTCATTACTCTAGCTCTGTAAGAGAACATGATGTCAGGGATTATGATGCCTCTGGAAGTCCCTTTATGGTAGAGGGTTGTTTTGGATACTCTGACTTTTTTGTTTTTCCATATGAAGTTGATTATTGTTCTTTCAAGGTCTATGAAGAATTGTGTTTGGATTTTGATGGGGATTGCATTGAATCTTTTGGTAGAAATTGCCATTTTTCCTATGTTGATCTTTCCTATTCAAGAGCTTGGGAGATCTTTTCATGTTCCATTTCATTCTTCAAAGACTTAAAGATCTTGTCAAATAGGTCTTTCACTTCATTGGTTAGTGTTACCCCAAGATATTTTATATTATTTGTGGCTATTGTGAATGATGATGTTTCTCTGAATTCTTTCTCAGTCCCTTTAGTATTTGTATATAGGAAGGTACTAATTTTTTTAGTTGATCTTGTATCCTGCCACATTGCTAAAGGTATTTCTCAGCTGTAGGGGTTCCCTTGAAGAGTTTTTGGGGTCACTTTTGTACACTATAATATCATCTGCAAATAATGAAAGTTTGACTTCTTCCTTTCCAATTTGAAATCCCTTGATCTGCTTTTGTTGTCTTATTGCTATAGCCAGAACTTCAAAAACAATGTTGAAGAGATACGGAGAGAATGGACAGCCTTGTCTTGCTTCTGATTTTAGTGGAATTGCTTTGAATGTCCCTTCATTTAATTTGATGTTGGTTGTCGACTTGCTGTATATTGCTATTATTATGCTTAAATATGTTTCTTGCATTCCTGACCTCTCCAAGACCATTATCATGAAGGGGTCTTGAATTTTGTCAAATGCTTTTCCAGCACCTAATGAGATGAACTTATGGGTTTTTTCTTTCAGTGTATTTATATGATGGATTATATTGATAGATTTTTCATATGTTGAGCCATCCCTACATCTCTGGGATGAAGTTGACTTGATCATGGTGAATGATTTTTTTGACGTGTTCTTGGAATCAGTTTGCCAGTATTTTATTGATTATTTTTGCATTTATGTTCATGAGTGAATTTGATATGTAATTCTCTTTCTTGGTTGAGTCTTTGTGTTGTTTTGGTATCAGGGTAACTGTAGCCTCATAAAAAGAGTTTGGCAATGTCCCTACTGTTTCTATTATGTAGAACACTTTGGAGAGTATAGGTATTAGGTCTTCTTAGAAGTTCTGGTAGAATTCTACACTAAAACTATGCAGTGCTGGGCTTTTTTTTTTTTTTTGGTTGAGAGGTTTTTGATGACAGCTTCTATTTCCTTACGGTTTATAGGTCTATTTAAATTGTTCACCTGGTTTTGATTTAACTTTGGTATATGGTATCTACCCCAAAAGTTGTCCATTTCTTTTATGTTTTCCAATTTTGTGAAGTACAGTTTTTTGTAGTATGACCTAATGACTCTCTGAATTTCCTCAGTGCCTGTTTTTATGTTTCCCTTTTCATTTCTGATATGTTAATTTGGATGCTCTCTCTCTCTCTCTGCCTTTTGATTAGTTTTGATAAGGGTTTGTCTATCTTGTTGATTTTCTCAAAGAACCAGGTCTTTGTCTCATTGATTCTTTCTATTGTTTGTTATTTCTATTTTATTGATTTCAGCCCTCAATTTGATTATTTCCTGTCTTCAGCTCCTCTTGGGTGAGTCTGCTTCTTTTTGTTCTAGAGCTTTCAGGTGTGCTGTTAAGTCACTAATGTGAGATTTCTCTGCTTTCTTTATGTGGGCACTGAAGCTATGAACTTTCCTCTCAGGTCTACTCTCATAGTGTCCCATAGGCTTGGATATGTTGAGCCTTCATTTTTATTGAATTATAGGAAGTCTTTAATTTCTTTCTTCCTTGACCCAGGGGTATAGTTCCCTATTCAATTTCCATGACTTTGTAGGCTTCCTGGGAGTAGTGTTTTTGTTAAACTCTAACTTTAAATCATGGTGATCTGATAAGATACAGAAGGTTACTCCAATTTTTTTATATCTGTGGGTGTTTGCATTTTTATCGAGAATGTGATCAATTTTAGAGAAGGTTCCGTGAAGTGCTGAGAAGTTATATTCTTTTGTGTTTGGGTGGGATATTCTATAGATGTCTGCTAAGTCCATTTGAATCAAGACATTTGTTAGTTCTCTTATTTCTCTATTAAGTTTCTGTCTGGTTGACCTGCTCATTGGCAAGAGTGGAGTGTTGAAGTCTCCTACTATTAATGTTTGGAGTTTCATGTGTGATTTAAACTTTAGTAATGTTTCTTTTACATATGTGGGTGCTCTTGTGTTAGTGGCATAGATGTTTAGGGTTGATTCTTCTTCTTGATGGCTTGTTCCTATTATGAGTATAAAGTGTACTTCTCCATCTCTTTTGATTGATTTTAGTTTGAAATCAATTTTGTTAGACATTAGGATAGCTACACCCACTTGTTTCTTAGGTTCATTTGATTAGAAAAACTTTTCCTACCCTGTATTCTGAGGTAATTTCTGTCTTTGAGGTTGAGGTATATTTTTTGTATACAGCAGAATACTGAATCCTGTTTTAAATTTATTCTCTTAGCCTCTTTTTTATACATAAATTGAGTTCATTGATATTAAGAGATATTAATGACTAGTGGTTATTTATTCCTGTTATTTTTCAGTAGTAGTGGTTTGTGTTTCCCTTTATGGGGTTTTGTTTGTAGAAGGCTATCTGTTTCCTGTACTTTTGTGGGTGCAGTTAGTTTCCTTGGGTTGGAGTTTTCCTTCTAGTACATTCCATAGGGCTGAGTTTGTGGATACGCATTGTTTAAAACTGGTTTTGCCACAGAATATCTTCTTTTTTCCATTGATGGTGATTGAAAGCTTTGGGTATAGTAGTCTGGGCTTATTTCCATGGTTTCTTAGAGTCTATAGCACATCTTCCCGGGATCTTCTGGCTTTCATCATTTCCAATAAAAAGTTGGGTATAATTCTGATAGGTCTACCTTTATATGTTACTTGACCTTTTTCCTTTGCAGCTCTTAATATTCTTTTTTATGCTGCATGTTTTGCAGTTTGATTATAATGTTGAGAGGACTTTTTGGATCCAGTCTATTTGGTGTTCTATATGCTTTTTGTACCGTCATAGGGATATCCTTCTTTAGGTTGGGAAAGTTTTCTTCTATGATTTGTTGAATATATTTTCTGTGCCTTTGAGCTGGCGTTCTCCTTCCTCTATCCCTATTATTCTTAGGTTTAGTCTTTTCATGGTGTCTCAGATTTCCTGGATGATTTGTGTTAAGAATTTGTTGAATTTAATGTTTTCTTTGACCAATGAATCAATTTTTTCCATAGTATCTCCAACACCTAAGATTCTCTCTTCCATCTCTTTTATTCTGTTTGTTATACTTGCCTCTGTAGTTCCTGTTTATTTATCTAAATTTTCCTTATCCAGAATTCCTTTGGTTTGCATTTTATTTATTGCCTCTATTTCAGTTTACAAGTCTTGAACTCTTTGCTTCACTTATTTGGGTTTTCTTGGTTTTCTTGGGTCTCTTTGAGGTTTTTTCCAACTTTTGTTTCTCTTTTTCTCCTTTTCTTTAGGGGAGTTTTTCATTTCCTTTTTAAAAGTGTCCATCATCTTCATAAAGTTATGTGTTTTTCTGCTTCCTTCAGGTTAGAATGATCAAGTCTTCCTGTTGTGTGACCACTGGGTTCTAGTGTTACCATGTTGCTTTTTAGGTTGTTGGATGAATTCTTGCATTGGTGCCTACCCATCTCTTGCTTCAATTGATGCTGTCAGTATTTTTGTGTCTTGGCTCGATACTTGCAGTGGCTGTCTGAGTCTTTGGGAATTGTTCTTGGTCTGCTCTGTATTGTCAATGTCTGTGTCTCAGAGAGTCACTGAGGTCTTCTTTAGCCTGCTCTCTTGGTCTTCTCTCCTGTTTCACTCTCTTGGTCCACTCCGTGTAGTCATAGGTTGTGCTTTAGAGTTCTTCCCTTAATCCTCTTAGCAGGAAACTCTCTTGCTAGCTGACTAGATAAGATAAGGCAGGTGGGAGAAGGGCTCAGGGTTTTGACCCACTATGGAATTGTCTCTTCATTCACCTCTTGGCCCTCTCTGTATTGCACCAAGCTGTGTTTCAGAGTTCTACCGAGGCTGCAGGGAGATAAGAGTGTTTAGGGGCAGGATGGGGCTAGTAACTACCAGGGTGCAGTGGATGGGGGTGGGTATTGGGGCACCCTACCTGCAGGAAACTGTCCTGCTGGCTGGCTAGAGACACCAAGGCAGTTGGAGGAGGGGCCTGGAATTTTACCCCTCTATAGAGGTCCTAGAGAGTCAGGTGTCCTGATGGTTGGCTCCTCACTCACCTCTTGGTCCTCTCTGTATTATAGCAAGTTGTTTTTCAGAGTTTCACAAAGGTTGCAAGAGAATAGGCAAATTTGGGGCAGGATGCAGCTAGTAGCTTGCTGGGTCCAGTGGATAGGGGTGGGTTTGGGGGCAGCCTACCCACAGGAAACTCTCTCCAGTACATCCTTAAGTTCAGACTAGCATTCTTGCTACAACCTCACCATATCCAGGATTACAATAGTGAGTTTAAAATCCCTGGTTTTTTTTTACTGTAATCTAAATCTAATGATTTCTCAACTATATCTTCAAAATCTTTAGCTTTTTTCTGCCTGATCTCATCTGCTAGATAAGTTTCCCCTTGGGTATTTTATTTGTCTCACTGAGTTTGTCCATCCCATCCTTCACAAACTCTATCTCAGACATGAATTTATCAATTAAAGCTTAGATAAATTTGTCACTAACCCTGTTTACTTCTTTGAAATCATTCATGATTTTAAAATTTAGACTTCTAAGTTCATTGTCTAGTTTTACATCAGTCTTGTACGTTTGGACTTATTATTGAAGTGATATTAACCTTTGGCAGAGTCATATTGCTTGTTGTTCTTTGAAATTTTTTTGTTTCTGGATCACAGTTTGTGCCCCTTTGTGTTGGATAACACTTTGGTGAGTGAGCAACAGCCTTTGTTCAAGGTCCCAATCCCCAATAACACTCAAAGGGAGAAAGAAGACCAACTCAACACAAAAGCCAAGTGAATGTTTGCATGAGAAAGAAAAGAAGAACAGTTTAAAACAACTACACCCCTAATACTGATAGAGATATGATAATATAGGAAAACTGGGAAGTGTAACATGAGGGGGCCGGGCCTGCTTGTTGGGGGTTTTCTGTCCTGCCCGACCCCCCAAGCTGTTTAGTCCCAGAGAAAAATCACACTGAGATCTCTATAAGTTATAAAGCTGATTGGCCCATTAGGTCAGGCTTCTTACTGGCTAACTCTCACATCTTGATTAACCCATTTTTCTGATCTATGTTAGCCATGTGGCTCAGTACCTTTTTCAGTGGGGCAGCTTACATCCTGCTTCTTCAGTGATCTGGGCAGGAGTGGGAGGAATCAACTTCCTCCTCCCCAGAATTCTCCTGCTCTCCTTGCATCATTTCCACTTCCTGTCTGGTTTTCCCGCCTATACCTCCTGCCTGACCAATCAGCGTTTTATTTAAAACATGATTGACAGACTACAGACAATTCTCCCGCACAAGGGAAGCTCAGGTTAATTAAGAAAGTACTGCAAAACAGTTGTGTGCCTAGTGGTAAAGAGAGAAGCAACAAGATTGGAAGAAGAGATGTGTGTAGGGTGACATTAGATGTTGCAAAGAGGAAAAATGATCATGAAAAGCATAACCCAGGTACAGAACAGCACAACAATAAATGTTGACAATTGTCCTTCATCGTTGATAAGCTGAAGAATGGATGCTTTGCTGCTCTTCTCAGGCTTCTGCTTCTGAAGCTCGCTGGGTTTGAACAGTTGGGTTCTGATCCTTTTTCATTGTCAGCTCTCTACAGCCCAAGCCAGGATCAACCGTACTGGGCCTGACCTTCATCTTACATCATTCCCAGTCACTGTGGGAGGGCTAATGCAGGGAACTCTACTTGTCTGAGTTCTCATGGTGATCTCTCTGAGATCATCTGAGTTCAGGTGAAAAAGCAGCAGGTACAGGAACAGTCCTCACTCAAATCCCACTGGTCAGTGTACTAATGGAAAGTGAAATACCAGGGCATATGTGCTCTCTCAGAATTCTTCTGTGACTCTCAGAAGGGGTAAGAATAATCTATCAAAAAATATGGACAGGTTAGAGTGAGGCAAAACACTAAGTGATCCTGTCTGACTCAGTCATGCTGGTACTGGTTTATGGGCCCGCTTGTATCCACATACATCTTCATTGATCTTCCTAGAGGATAGAACAGTATTCTAAAACCAGGTGCTTTCTAGTCCCTTTTTGTCTAGCCCACACATCCTATCTCATTGGCCTGTGCTGTTTTATCGACAGAAAATCACAGCTAGCTCTCAGTATGCACATTGCATCAATCAAATGTCTAACCTCATGTCTGAAATTCTTCTGGCTCACAGACACAACTATATATTGGACATTCTGGGTTGCAGAATGATAACAGAAGTCATTATTCAACTCTGTAGCTTAAGAAATTCTTCAGAATCACTAGAGTTTTCCCCTGAAGAAATTATTAGTGATTATAAGTTCTTCATACTTTATGTGTTTCTTGGTATTGAACTTGTTTTAAGACATTTGTATAATGATTACTTTAAATTTTTAACTACATTTGAGCTCTTGATTCATTCATTAATACATTTATCTATTATATTTATTTCTTTTCTTTTTATTGAAAATAGATTCCTCTCTCTTACAAGGCATCCTGACCACAGTTTCCCTTCCCTCTGTTCCTCTCAGCTCTCACTAATCCCTCTTTCCCTCATATCCCCACCCCCTCCATTTCCTCTTTAGAAAATAACAGACCTCCAATAAAGACAGCCAAATAGGACAAAACAAAATACAATAAAATAAGGCAAAACCCCTCCTATCATGGCTGGACAAGACAATCCAATAGAAGAAAGAGTCCCAGGAACAGGCAAAAGAGTCAGAGATACACCTGCTCCTATTGTTAGAATGCTCACAAAAACACCAAACTATTATTCATAACACATGTGTAGAGGACCTGGTACAGACCTATTCAGGACCCACACTTGCTGCTTCAGTTTCTATGAGCCCATGTTAACCTTGCCAAGTTGATTTGATGGTTCAAGTTCTCCCAATGTCTTCCATTCCTATTGACTCCTGAAATCTTTTCTCCTCTTCTCTGCAGTTCTGAAATCTCCTAGTAGAGGGAACCAGTGGAGACTTTCTGTTTAGACTCTTTTTCTGTATATTGTTTGATTGTGTGACTCTGCATCTCTCCAATCTGCTGCTGGAAAAAACCCATCTGATGATGACTGGACAAGACATCAGTCTATGAGTATAGCAGAATATGATTAGGAGTCATTTCACTGATTTTTTTTCTACCATGTTTGACTGTACCTCAGGTCTCTGGGCTATCCAGTCTCTGCTTCCTTGTCATCCAGGCAGTGTAGGCCCTCTCATGGCATGGGTCTCAAGTTAAAACCAAACTTGGTTGGCCACTCCCACAAATTCTGGGTCTCCATTGCCCTAGCACTTCTTGCAGACAGAACCGATTGTAGGTTGAGGGTTTTGTGGCAGAGCTGGTATCCAGGATTCACGTTCTGTAAGTTGCAGAGTACCTTTCACAGCAGAGAGATGATAACGTAGGGGTGAAGTCTCCATGTATGCACCAGCTAGACCTCTCTACATTCAAAGAGCTGTGTTGATGTTGTCCTTGGCAATGGAGCCCCACTGTCAGTTTTCAGAGAGTAACCTGTTCTACCTTCAATCTGAGGTGTTTAGGGATCTCCATCAAATCTCCATGGCCAACAATTAAACTGGATGCAACCCAGTCCCCCCACCATGACTACTATCCTTGCCTGGCTACAAAAGATAACCAGTTAAGATTCCATGTCCTTCATTACGAGGAGTCCTCATCAGCCTCACCTTCAGAGTTTCCATGAAGTTTTCATTGCAACAAGTTTCTGCAACACCACCAAATGCCTGCAACTACAGATGTCTCTCCCAGCATTCTCTCCTTACATCCCTTCCACACCCAACCTAATTCCTACTGCTCTCTTCTACAACTGTCTTCAGTCTACCACCAAAACTCTCTTTTATTTCCCCTTATCATGGGGTTCCATGCATTTTCCTAGAGCCCTCCTCTTTGCCTAACTTCTCTGAGTCTGTGAATTGTAGCTTGGTTATCATTTACTTAACAGCTAATGTCCACTTATAAGTGAGTACACACCATATTTGTCTTTCTGGGTTACCTCTCTCAGAAATTTTTCTAGTTGAGTCCATTTGCCTGAAAACTTCATGATGTCATGTTTTAGCAGTTGTGTAATTCAATACATTCAAGGCTGTTGCCCACTTACTCTTTCATTTGTTACATTTCTTAACAGCCCACTGTGTCCTCTGTAGAGAGTCAGACACTTGTGACATAGTACCAGAAAACAGAGAAGTCTTGCTGTCCTTCAAGGCCTCTCTGCTTTCTAGTTTCAAAAATGTGAAATGGTGACCAGCCCTTCCAGCCCAACCACTCTGGTTGGTCCCACAGAGGTCATAGTAACCAGCCCATTCCCTTCTTGACTCTCATACTTGATTCCATTTTTCTTCATTTGAAGACCTCTCTCCCAGTGACTAACGGCAGCCATTGTTCATGCTGGGACTTCTATATGCCTCACCTGAGGAGAAACCTCAGGCTCAGGACAGAAGGCAAGTTGTGTTCAAAGCCCTGTCTTGTTCTGATACAGCATGGGATGCTGAGTGGCTGTGCTGGAGCAATCAGCTACTCCGGTGTGGGTAGATGACCTGGCTTGCAGGTAGTCCAAGTCAATAAAAATGTCATTTGGAAGTAGTTTATAAAAGTTTTGAGGTTTGACAAAGATCTGTAAGCCTGTTTCCTCCTCCTCATGAACTAGGGTCAGTTATGCCCACAGAGCAGAGTTAACCTGAAAATCAGAGAGGATACAGCAAATGCTCATGTCTTGTTTTTCATTTTAGGAACAATAGTGGAGAATTCCTAAGCATGGGTTCAGCCACCCCAGCTAACAACTGGACTAACAGCACAGCAGTGAATGAAAGTGACTACAATCAATATTTAAACTGTTCTGCACGTGATACAATGTTCTACACACTGAATATTCTTACTGTCATCATTTCCCTGGTTGGGCTGGTTGGAAATGCCACAGTGCTGTTCCTTCTTGGCTTCTGCATGCACAGGAATACCTTCTCTGTCTACATCCTCAACCTGGCCGGGGCTGACTTCCTCTTCCTCTGCTTTCAGACTCTATATTCCCTGGAGAAACATTTTGATGTCTATGGCATCTACATTGGAATCCCCAACTCTTTGAATATTTTGCTCAATTTTGCTTACCTTGCAGGTCTGAGCATGCTCACCGCCATTAGTGCTGAGCGCTGTCTCTCTGTTGTGCGCCCGATCTGGTATCGTTGCAGACGCCCAAGACATACATCAACTGTCATGTGTGCCCTGCTCTGGGCCTTGTCCCTGCTGTTGAGCCTCCTGGAATGGAAGGCATGTGGCTGGCCTTATTGGTGTGAGAAGCTAGATTTCGTCACTTTTGCTTGGTTAATCGTGTTAATTGTAGTCCTCTTAGGGTCAACCCTGACTCTGCTCGTCAGAGTTTTCTGTGACTCAAGACGGATACCCGTGACCAGGCTATATATAACCATTGCCCTCACAGTGCTGGTCTTCTTGCTCTTTGGCTTGTCCTATGGGATTTACTGGTTTTTCTTAGTTTGGACTGGGGTAGTTTACATCTGCCATGTTTTTGAGATGTCAACATTCTTATCCTGCATTAACAGCTGTGCCAATCCCATCATTTACTTCCTTGTTGGCTCCATTAGGCATCACAGGCTACAAGAGCAGACTCTGAAGATGCGTCTGCAGAGAGCCATTCAGGACACTCCTGAGGAGGAAGTTGGAGAGAGGGGCTCTTCAAGGAGAGCCTGAAGAACAGGGAACAGTCTGGTGCAGCAGTTGAGAGTTGCTTTGCTATACTGAAATGGGGATGAGAGACAACTTTGTCTTTATCCATATGGGCAATTTTGATAACATTTTCAATTGAATACTTTACATTATATCTGTTGAAAAGAATAATTATTATTGTGAAATTTGAATGAGACAGGGCTATTCAATCAGCTCAGGGCCAGAATAGCTTCCACTGTGGAGAATCACAACCCCTTGGAGGAAGTCTTAAGGCCATGAAGGAAAGGTCAAATTTTTTTTGGTCACTGAACTTAACAATGTTTAAATTAAGGTTATATTTTGTACAAATATTCTGTTTGTAACACTTTTGTCTCAATGTTACAATAATTGAGTAAAATTACCCCAATTCCAATCTCCTTTAATTGCTGAAGGCTTTAGAATTTGTGTATAACCTTAAAAATACCTCTTGTATAAATTGCTTAGCAAACAAATATGCAATCTTAAGAAAACCTGTTAAATTTGCCTTAACCAGATTAGAATCATCACATTCAAGCTGGTTGTGCCCACCATTTAGGGCCCTGGAAGAGTGAGGACAGGTTTTACCAGATATATCAACATTCCTGCATGCCTGAAGGTGAACGTAGACTGCCCTCAAGTGGTTTCCTTTCACTATGCCTTGCTTACCATTCCAAGGACATTGTTCCCCCTTCTCTGTGTGTATTCATTTTGATCCTCCTTCTCTGGGAACCTTATTTCATGACAAAAGTTTTCAGTGGTTCCACTAACCTTCTTTTCTCTTCCACGGAGTCTCTGTCAGATCTACATGGTTCCCAGGAGCTGATAGCATCGTCTCTAGTAGCCTTTCTTCTGCATCTTTGATTCCTGAAACATAAGTAGCTTAGGCCAGATGCATTGCTGCCTGTATTCCACCTTGACTGATGTCCAATGGCTCCGTCATCTCTACTATCCTGAAATTTTCACTGCAACTAAGACATCACCTTTCTTTCTTCACACAGTCGCTCAGGAGCTCTCAGTGACCCCAGTCCTTACTACCACTGACCTCTATGTCCCCTAATCTTACTTCATTCATTCCATCAAAACCAGTATTATGTAGAAGCCGATGCCAAGTTCTGACACCAGTTGGAGACGTAAAATGGTCTCTTGGATTACAATGTTTGAGGTTCTTTACATGGCCCCTCAAAAAAAAAAACTCTTCCCTATTTTCCCAGTGCAGAGCTCAGGGCATTCTGTAATGACTCAACAGTTAATGTTTCTTTAAAATCTACACTCTCCTTACCAAAATTTTAAGCTTGCACATACACCTTTCCTCCAACAAAGAAGCAGTCCGTTATCTTTAAATTCAACTTCAATAAAATTCTCAGACCAAGAGTAAAATGATGTCAGTATTCTCAAACAGAGTTTTCACAAGCATGGTCCCTAGCCCAGATTCTGTCAGAGTTCTTGCTCCACTCTGAGACCTCGGAACCTGAGTCTTAACTTATGTACTGTTCTCATAATTCATTTTTCCCATGCTCTTTTATATTCCCTTCTGTTCCTGTGATACAATACTCTTACCAAAAGAATATTAGAGGAAAGAATATATGGCTTATATTTGCAGTCAGAGTTTGTTTTTGAAGGAAGTCAGGGAAGGTATAAGAAGGCAGAAACCACTGAGGAACGCTAGTTATTGGCTTGCTTGCTCACTCTCTTATATAGGCCCAAACCACTTGTATAAGGCATGGCAAGGTTCACAGTAGGCTAAGTCCTAATCATCAATTAACAAATAAAATAATACCTCACATACACACCCATAACCAAACTGAATAGATAATATTCAATTGAGACTTCTGTTTTCACGAGATCCTATGCCGTGATAATACAATAGTTTGCTAACTCGAATATTTCAGCACTTGTCAACTTGACACACAAACACTTCACTTTTAAGCTACAATCTCTTAATTCTCTGCTGGTGAGATTGCATATTAGCATCACATGAAACACAGATCTAAAAGTTACATGAAAATTTAAATGTATAAAAAGTCTCACTAAAACTCATTAAAAGTCCCCTTTAACACCCTAAAGGCTGGAGAGGTGGCTCAAAATTTAAAAGCCCTGGCTGCTCTTACCGAAGTCCTGAATTAAATTCTCAGCAACCACATGGTGACTCACAACCATCTATTATGAGATCTGGTGCCCTCTTCTGGCATCCATAAATGCAGACAGAACACTGTGTGCATGATAGATAGATAGATAGATAGATAGATAGATAGATAGATAGATAGATAGATAGATAGATAGATAGATAGATAGAAGATAGATAGAAGATAGATAGATAGATGATAGATAGATAGATAGATAGAAGATTGATAGATGATAGATAGATAGATAGATAGATAGATAGATAGATAGATAGATAGATGATAGATAGATAGATAGATAGAAGATTGATAGATGATAGATAGATAGATAGATAGATAGATAGATAGATAGATAGATAGATAGATAGATAGATAGATAGATAGATAGATGATAGAGTCTTTTAACAGTGGTTTCTTCTAAAATTGAAGACAAATTACATGCTTCTTACTCCAAAATGAAAGAACATAAGAGCCGAAAGCCAATCCAAATATCTAACAGTATAAATTCAAATCCTATTGCTCAATATTTACTGTCTGAGGCTTGCTTACTATGTAATCTATCTTCAAAAAGCTTAGCAATCCCCCTTCTCCAGTTCTGCCATATAGAGAACACATTTGTCTCAGTGTCTCGTGCTAACTACATTCCACATTTGCCACTGTCCTTGGCAGACATTCCATAATCCCAGTATCTCAAATTTTCTAGGTCTTCATTACAATGAAGGATGCACCTTTACTAATGATTCCCGTGAACTCTCCAAAGGGATGCCCAATGCTCACCTGCCATATTCTGCAAAGATCAAGTTCCTACCCATGACCCATTCAATCAGGCATCTTCCATACTTTTTTATCGCCTTGGAGACTCTTATAAACTGTCAAGTTTGGCTGCCAGATTTTAATACAGTTTTGACGGCTTGGACTACAGCTTCTGTGGGTTGACCCTAAGGAAAATACATTACTATTGTCTCAATGGGGCTGGATTCCTTTTAAACACAGCTGATTCTTCAGCTCCAGGTGATCAAGAATCCCATCATCCAAGAGAAAAACAAGTTCACCTCTATGATGCAGATCTATTTTTTGGTTTTGGTTTTGATCTCAGTTTTTGGAGACAGGGTTTCTCTGATTAGCCCTGGCTGTCCTAGAACTCACTCTGTAGACCAGGTTGGCTGCAAACTCAGGAGTCTGCCTACCTCTGCCTCCCCGGTGCTAGGATTAAAGATCACTGCCTGGCCTGAAGATCAGGTTTTAATTACAGCTGATTCTACAGTCCCAGTTGACAACCCACACAGACTCAATACAGTATATCACATAAATGGCCTCTGGTCCAATTCTTAATTAAGTCACTACACCCTTCTGAAACCTCACAAGACACACCTCCATAATTCATCTTCCAAGTTCCTAAAATAACTTCTTAAGTTTTGAGCATTCATAAGAATTTCCAGTTCAAAGTTCTAAAACTCTTTGCAATCCCCCAACATAATAATCCAAAGGCATAAGAAGACACATGACTATGTGTGTCCCAGCAAAGACTACCACTCTGTACCAATCTCTGTTCTAATTTCCTTTCTGTTGCTATGATAATGCATTCTGCATAAAATCATCCCAAGCAGAAAAGAGAGTTTATTGTTCTACCCATCTTCTCCCAGTCTGTCAGTGATTGAGGTCAGAGTAGAGATTGAAGCAAGATTGTGAAGCAGAAACAAAAGAAGAATGTTGACTGCTTCCCCCTCTGTTTTGTTTAACTAGCTTGCTTATACCGCCCATACCATCTATCTAGGGAGGTGAGCCTGTGATTCAATTAATAATCAAGATACTCACTGATAGGCATGCCTACAGACCAACCAAATCTAGACGATTCTGCTACAAGGCTTTCCTCTCGAGGTTGTGTCAAGCTGACAATTAAACCTAACTGGGACACTAGCTTAACAGAACTGTTGCTTAAGAGTATGCATAACAAATTACCTTTTATTCTAGATATATTAAAACTATTAATTTAACTACAAATTGCAAATTATTGGTATTATCAAGTATTATATTAATGTAAAGTGCTATAGACACCAGTATTTTTAGTTTTTCTAGAGTTTAATAGAGTTAACTAGAGAATCATATCCAAGTTGTAGGTGTATAACACATGGCATTTGAAGAAAATACACCCATGTTCTCAGAATACCATCAGTATCAAAAAAGTTTGACTCCTCTGAAAGACTCCATGATACTCAATATCACTTTCCTTACCCAAAAGAAAACCATTATTCCCATTATATCATTATGTTACTTTGTATTAACTTTTAATTAATTTAATAAGAATCATATTGTGTAAACATTTTACTGTAATTAAGTTTAATTAAGACATGATATTGTTATATGTTGTCATTCATGTATATATAGTGTAGAGTTGATATTAAACGTAAACATATGCATCTACTAAAATGCTCATGTACACATCATTATTTCCCAAGTCGTTCTCACACAGCTCCATGTACTTTAGGGATTTATCAATGTCATTGTATTCCTTGAATCATCATATATGATCCTGAGTACTGTATAAGTAGATAGAAATGCCATGTTTTAAGTGTTTCATATTGGAATTGTATGTGTATCATTATTAACGATTTTTGTATGTCCTGAATAAAGAATCTAGAGTAAAGTATATGTGGAAACTGAAGATGAACACACGGTGAGAACTTTTCCTTATACTTGCCATCCTGGTGTTGCTGCTTCACTTCCCACCAGAAACATATGGGAAATGTAGCCATTCAGATGTAACAAAGGACTATGGTGTCTTCATTCTTTGAACTTAAACCATGTTAAGGAGTGTGAAGAAGTATGCTCTTATGTCTTAATCTGCATTTTCTTAATGTCTTTGAAATTTAAGTATCTGAGTAACTGACTATGTATTTAGTGGTTATTCACAAGAGATTTTTAATGTTGTCTCTAAAAGTTTTAAGTCTTCTGTTTTCAACGTTGATTTGCAAATTTTTTAATTTTGAATTATGTTTATTGCATATATCTATGTATCTGTATGTGTATATGTATACATATCAGCACAGATGACCAGGGGGCTAGAGTTGTCAGATCTCATTGGTTGTGAACTATCTGACATGAGTGTTGAGAAGGGAACTCAGGGCCTCTGCAAAGAGCAGTTCTTAACTGTTGAACTATCTCTAGCTCATTACACATTTTTTATGTAAACTGTTGATAAGTAACTGATGACAGTAATGCCCATCATAAAGACTTTCTCACTTGGTCATGTGACAACCTTTGGTTGCTAGGGCAAATAATTTACATAAATAATTCAAAAACGTAAATCAATATTTTTCTTCATAGCTTCACAGAGATCATTCTAGTTGCTGACTCCATTGTTTAAAATACTGAGTGAGACAGAAACATCATGATGGAATGAAATCGTAAAGAAAATCTGGCCATGTCATGATTGTCAGGAAACAAAGATTGAATGAGTCACAAAAACATCATACAGTTAGTTAGTGACCTGTCCTGAAGTAATCTACCTTCAGTAGCCAAGCCCTACTACATTGCTTGCATCCTATCCCAACAATGCCATCAAATTGAGTCACACAATGCTATTCTTGTGATGAAACTGGAGACTTCATGATATAATGGCTCCCTTGAAGCTCTATTATCTTTCAACCAAGCCTTTAGCACATGATACTTTTAGGAAGTTTTCATTTTTAAACTTTAATATATTTCAGCACAGGCCCTAAAACATATTTCCCTGCCACAATGCAAAATGTATGTGTTTAGATAATTTTCACATTCATCTCAACCTTGAAAATTATAATAGCTTCAGCAGATCTCAAAGACCAAGTGAGTACATCTTCTGAGATGTACCCAAGCTCCTACCTGTAAGCCTTCAAGGATCAAGATACAAGTTACATTTGTATCTTTGTATTTTCCAACACAAAATGACAGTACAAAGGGCGCACTGCATTTTCAGAGAAAAAAAAGATCAGTGTGCCTGTGTCCCTTTGATTATTTAACTCTCAGCAGATGGCAGGGGTCCTTCTTGGAGATGCAAACATCTCCATCAGGGCCAGAGGAGAACACTGAGAAAAGCAGACCTGGGATCCTGAGAGCACATTGAATATTCATGTCTCCCCAGGTCATTTTCACAGTTCTTATTTCCTAGACTGTACCTCTGACACGATCATTAACTTCTTGTTTAGTTCCCATCATGTTAGATTGTTCACTTGTCTTCACCTTTTGTAATTAATCACCACTATTGTCCAAATTTACTTGATGTATAAAAAGCTACTGATTGTTGTAAGTTAATTCTGTACCCTGCCTTTTTGCTGACCTTGTTACCGGATTTTTTTTTTTTGAAGTTCTAGCTATAGCAATAAGACAACAAAAGGAGATCAAGGAGATTCAAATTGGAAAGGAAGAAGTCAAAATTTCACTATTTGCAGATGATATGATATATAAGTGACTCCAAAAACTCTACCATGAAATTCCTACAGCTGAAAAAGATCTTCAGGAATATGGCAGGATACAAGATCAACATAAAAAAAAACAGTAGCTCTCCTATATACAAATGAAAAAAAGAAGTTGCAAAAGGAATCAGAGAAACATCACCATTCACAATAACCACAAATAACATAAAATATCTTGGGGCAACACTAATGAAACAAGTGAAAGACTTGTTTGAAGAACTTTAAGTGTTAGAAGAAAGAAATTGAAGAAGATACCAGAAAATGGAAAGATATCCCATGCTCTTAAATAGGTAGTATCAACATAATAAAAATGGCAATCCTACCAAAAGAAATCTACAGATTTAGTGCAATTACCATCAAAATTCCAGCACAATTCTTCACACACCTCAAAAGAACAATACTCATCTTCATATGGAAAAACAAAACCCCAAGATAACCAAAACAATCCTGGATAATAAAGGAACTTGCAGAGGCATCACCATCCCTGACATCAAGCTCTATTATAGCGCTACCGTAATGAAACAGCTTGGTATTGGCATAAAAATAGACAGGTTGACCAACGGAATCAAATTGAAGACCCACCTATAAACACTTGATTTTTGACAAATAAGCAAAAAGTATACAATAGGAAAAAAGCATCTTCCACAAATGGTGATGGCATAACTGGATGTAAGCATATAGAAGAATGAAAATAGACCCGTACCTATCCCCATTCACAAAACTCAAGTCCAAATAGATTAAAGACCTCAATATATATCTGACCACACTAAACCTGGTAGAAGATAAAGTGAGAAGTAGCCTTTAATGCATGGTCATAGGAGGCCAGTTCCTAAATATAAGCCCAGTAGCACAGACACTGAGAGCATCAATAAACAAATGGTACCTCCTGAAACTGAGAAGCTTTTAACAAGCAAAGGACACAGTCAATAAGACAAAAAGCCAGACTACTGAATTGGAAAAATCTTCACCAACCCCACATCAGACAGAGAACTGATCTCCAAAATATATAAAGAACTCAAAAATTAGACATCAAAACTCCAAATAATCCAATTAAAAATGGGGTACAAACCTAAACAGAGAATGCTCAACAAAAGAATCTCAAACAGCCAAAATACACTTAAGGAAATGTTCAACGTTTTTAGTCACCAGGGAAATGTAAATCAAAATGACTCTGAGATACCATCTTACATCAGTCAGAATGGCTAAGATCAAAAATACCAATGATAGCCTATGCTGGAGAGGGTGCAGAGTAAGGCGAACATTTCTCCATTGCTGGTGGGAATGTAAACTTTTATAACCACTCTGAAATTTATTATGGTAATTTCTCAGAAAATTGGAAATCAACCTACTGCAAGACCCAGGAATACCACTCTTGGGTATATAATGAAAAGAATCTCAACCATATTCCAAGAACATTTGTTCCACTATGTTCTTAGCAGCATTATTTGCAATAGCCAGAAGCTGGAAACAACCTAGATGCCCCTCAGCTGAAGAACGGAGGAGAAATGTGGTACATTTATATAATGGAATACTACTCAGCAGTAATAAAACAGTGACATCCTGAAATTTTCATGCAAATGGTGGAACTAGAAAAAACCATTCTGAGTGAGGTAACCCAGACCCAGAAAGATGAGCATAGTATGTACACACTCATAGGTAAATACTAACTGTAAAGCAAAGGATAAGGAGCCTATAGTCCACGACCCCAGAGAAGTTAAGTAATAAGAACCCTAAGAGAAGAATACATAGATCCTCCTGGAAGGGGAAATAGACAAGATCTCCTGAGAAAAGTAAGATCATGGTGGGAAGGGAGTAGGGAAAGCAGAGGGGGAAGAGGAGGGGAGAAAGGATGGAGGAGGAGAACTAGAGGGAATTGAATGGTTGACACGGGGGAAGGACAGAAATGGAGAACAAGGAAAGATATATCTTGACTGAGGGAGAAATTATGGGCCTAGCAAGAAACTTGCTACTAGATAATTCCCAGGAATCCACAAGGATGACCCCAGTTAAGACCCTAAGCAATAGTGGAAAGTGTGCCTAAACTGGCCTTTCCCTGTAGTCAGATTGATGACTATCTTAAATGTCATCATAGAACCTACATCCAGCAACTGATTGAAGCAGATGCAGAGGATCACAGTGGAGCATTTGACTGAGCTCCCAAAGTCCAGTTGAAGAGAGGGAGGAAGAGAATATGAACAAAGAAGTCAAGACGATGATAGGGACTCCCATTGAAACAGCTTACCTGAGCTAATGGAAGCCTTCCAACCCCAGCCTGACAGTGAGGGGACCAGCATAGGAGCAAACTAGGCCTTCTGAATGTGGGTGGCAGTTCTATGGCTGGAGCAGACTGTGGGACCACAGAAGTGGGACAAGGATTTATCCCTAGTGCTTGTTCTGGGATTTTGAACATTTTCTTTGGATAGATACCTTGCTCAGCCTAAATATAGTGGGGAGGTCCTTGGTCCTGTCTCAAAGCAATGTGCTAGACTTTGTTGGTTCCCCATAGGAAACTTTACCCTCTCTGAGAAGTGGACAGGGTTGAAGTGGAGTGGGGGTGAAAGTGGAGAGAACAGGAAGAGGATAGGAAGTAGAAACTGGATTTAGTATGTAAAATGGGAAAAGATAGCATTTTTAAATGAATTAAAATTTAAAAAGAAAGAAAATATACCCTCCTCTCAACAGCCCATGGAACTTTCTGCTAATTTGACCCCATAGTATAACACAAAGCAAGCCTCGACATATAAAAGAAAACTAAAGTAACAGACTGAATCCTTCTTGAGAACCATGAATTAAAGTTGGATGTTAACAGCAGTAGAAACAGAAAACTTATGGAAACTGAAATACTTACTACTAACTGAAAATTGGGACATGACAGACATCAAAAAGAAATTTTAAAACTTTTAAGAACTGGATGAAAATGAAAATATAACATATCCAAATCTATGGGACATAATGTAGGCAATTCTAGCAGCAGCAATCAGGAGAGTGGGCCATACATCATGCCTGGATGAAATGGTAGAGCTAGTCTGGGTGATGTGAGTGTGGATGAGCCAGCTCGAAAACTTGAGAGCAGGAGAACTGGCCCTTCTCCTCACTGTCTGATGCATTGGGTGTGCTAACTGGGGGCAATATTGGAGAACTCTCCATGGTGGTGTTGATGAGGAAAAGCTGGTGAGCTGGCAAACCCAACTACCACACAAGCTATGAGTTAGCTCACTCCAACATCCTGTTAATTGATGGAGAATGTGAAGGTTCTAGACCTGCTGATCCAAAGATATAGGGTCTCCATGACACAGGACAATAGGATGTCCAGGAGGAGTCCCAGTGAAGGCCTGGAATTAGAAGGGTAGCAGAATTCAGAGGCATGGAGCTAGATCAATGATCCGTTGCAATAAACACAAGTAAAGATTTTATGCTATGTGACTCAAGATCTACACTACAGCTTCCACACTGAGACTTTTGGGGGTTTTTTGGTTTGGTTTGGTTTGGTTTTTTTGGGGGGGGGGTTGGTTTTGTTTTTGGGTTTTTTTGATTCATTGGTTTTGGGTTTCTATGGGTGTTTTTTAGTTTTGGTTTGTTTCTTGACTATTCTTTAAAATTGGGGGAAGGTTAGAATAGGGAGGTCAAAAAGGCAGAGGGCAGAGGTGAGGGGGGAGGAAGATGAGTGGGGTCAGGATATATGACACAAAATCCATAAAGACCCTCCGGACCCAGCAATTCCACTCTTGGGAATATACCCAAGAGATGCCCTATCATACCACAAAAGCATTTGTTCAACTATGTTCATAGCAGCACTATTTTTAATAACCAGAACCTGGAAACAACCTAGGTGCCCCTCAATAGAAGAATGGTTAAAAAAAGGTGTGGAACATATATACATTAGAGTTTTACCCAGCGGTAAAAAACAATGACATCTTGAATTTTGCATGCAAATGGATGGACATAGGAAACGCTTTACTGAGTGAGGTAACCCAGACACAAAAAGAGGAATATGGTATGTGTGCACTCATAAGTGGATTCTAGCCATAATTAAAGGTCTTTGAGCCTATTAATCGTGATCCTAAAGAAACTAAATAAAAAGATGAACCTAAAGGAAATCATGTAGTTATCGTCCTGGAGATTGGAAGTAGACAAGAGTGCCAGGTAACCTCGGGTGCATGGTGGGGGGTGGAGGGGCTGTTGGAAGGTGAGAGGGCTAGAGAGATGGGAGTAGGGGAGGAATGGGGAAAGCTCGGGGGACTGGGTTGGGGGGAGGGAGGAAGGATGAATATGGGAGCAGGGAAGTATATATCTCAACTAAGGGAGTCATTTTAAGGTTTACAAGAGACATGATTATAAAGGGGATCCCAGGTGCAAGGAGAGATACCCAGATTGTTCTCTGGACAGAAGAGAGGGTACCTGAACCGGCCTTGGCCCATAACCATACTGATGAATATTTTCCATATCATAGAAACCTTCATCTGGCGATGGATGGAGATAGAGACAGAGACCCACATTGGAACACTGGACTTAACTCCCTAGGTCCAAACGAGAAGCAGAAGGAAAGAGAACGTGAGCAAAGAAGGCAAGGCCAGAGGGAACCTTCACCCGTTGATGGATGGAGATTGAGACAGAGACCCACATTGGAGCACTGGACTGAGCCCCCAAGGCCTAAATGAAGAGCAGAAGGAGGGAGAACATGAACAAGAAAGGAAGGACCGTGAGGAGTGCGTTCACCCACTGATACAAGGGGACTGATCTAATGAGAGTTCACCAAGGCCAGTTGGACTGGGACTGAATGAGCACGTGATCCAACCAGATTCTCTGAATGTGGCCGGATTCTCTGAATGTGGCTGGCACGGGGTCTTTCTGAAAAGCCATTGACACTGGGACCTGTTTCCTCTGCATATACTGGATTTTTGGGATCAAGTCTGTTTGGATGCTCACCTTCCTGGACCTGGAGGGAGGCGGGAGGAACTTGAACTTCCCACAGGGCAGGAAACCCTGACTGCTCTTAGGGATGGAGAGGGAGGAGGAGAAGGAGTAGGGGGAGTGAGAGGGTATTGGGAGGAGGGGCGGAAATGGAAACTTTTATAAATTGATAAACTTTTATAAATTAAAAAAATCCATAAAGAATCTTTTAAGGCAACTTAATAGTACCAAGTACCTACATCAAAATAAAACCTGAAGCAATGACATTTTTAGCTATAAACCTGAAAGCTCTAGGAAAACAAGAATGAGCAATATGTCTAAAGAGTAGATGGGAATAGTCAACTGTATGGCTGAAATCAGTAAAATAGAACCTAACAACAACAAAAGAAAAAACCAATACTAATAGTCATTGAAAAAGACTTGGTTCTATGAGAAAATCTGTATGACTGACAAACACTTATACAAATTAATCAAAAGACTGAGAAAGAATTTCCAGATTAAGAAAGTCAGAGTAAAAATGGCAATCTTATCAAAAGCAATCTACAAATTCAAAGCAATACCCATCAAAATCCCAGCTAAATTCTCCACTGACCTAAAAAAAAACAATATTCAACTTCATATGGAAAAGCAAAATGCCAAATAGCCAAAACAATCAAGAAACTTCTTGAGGCATCACAAACAGCCTGGTATTGGCATAAAAACAGACAGGAAGACCAATGAAATCAAATCAAAGACCCAGATATTAATCCACACACTTACAATCATCTGCCTTTTGAAAAGAAGCTAAAAATATACAATGGAAAAAAGAAAGCATATTCAACAAATGGTGCTGGCATAACTAGATGTCAACAAGTAGAAAAATGAAACCAGATCCATGTCTATTGCCACACAAAAAACTCAAGTCCAAATGGATCAAAGACCTTAACATAATAACAACCACACTGAACCTCATAAAAGAGAAAGTGGAAAGTAGCCTTCAATTTATGGGCACAGACGACCACTTCCTAAATATAACACAAGTAGCACAGACGCTGAGAGAAACGATTAATAAATGGGAACTCCTGAAACTGAGAAGCTCCTGTAAGGCAAAGAGCATAGTAAACAAGATAAGACAGCATCTTAAAGAATGGGGAAAGATCTTCACCAACCTCACATGGGACAAAGAGCTGATATCCAAAATATACAAGGAATTCAAGAAGTTGGTCATCAAAAAAAAATAATTCAATTTAAAAAATGGGGTACAGACCTAAACACAAAACTCTCAACAGATGAATCTAAAATGGCTGAAAGACACTTAAGGAAATGTTCGACATCCTTAGTCATCAGAGAAATACAAATCAAAACAACTCTGAGATTCCTTCCTATACCTGTAAAAATGGTCAAAATCAAAAACACTGATGACAGCTTATACTGGAGAGGATGTGGGGTAAAGTAAACACTCCTCCATTGCTAGTTGGAGTGCTAACTGGTACAGCCACTTTGAAAATCATTATGCCGATTTCTCAGAAAATTAGAAAACAACCTACCTCAAAACCAAGCAATACCATTTTTGAATATATACCCAAAGGATGCTCAATAATACCACAAGGACATGCTCAACTATGTTCATAGCAGCTTTATTTGCCATAGCCAGAACTTGGAAACAATGTAAATGCCCCTCAACTGAAGAATGAATAAAGAAGATGTGGTACATTTGCCCAATGGAGTACTACACAGCAGAAAAAAATAATGACATCTTGAAATTTGCAGGCAAATGAATGGATCTAGAAAGCATCATATTGAATGAAGTAACCCAGACCTGGAAAGACAAATACAATATGTACTCACTCATAGTGACTTTTAAACATAAAGTAAAGAATAGCCAGCCTAGAATTCACAATCCCAGAGAACATAGACAACAAAGAGGACCCTAAGGGAGACATTACTTGGATCTAATGTACATGGGAAGTTGAAAAAGACAAGATCTCTTAGTAAATTGAGATCACTGGGTTCATGGGAGAGGGCAGAAGGAGGGGGGGAGGAAGAGTGGGGAAGGAAGAAGAATATATAGCTCAATAAAAAAATTTAAAAATAAAAAACATAAGTAATCAAAAAATCTATATTCTGCTGAGTCTGGAGGCACATGCCTTAATCCATAACTTAGGAGGCAGATGCAGATGGATCTCTGTGAGTTTAAGGACTGTTACTTTTGTTGAGGGTTTTTTAGTGTTTTTATTTCTCTATTTGAGATTTGTACAACAGCACTTAGTTTGTTAAATGAGGTTTTTTTCTCCTTTTGCTATTTGTCTTCCTTTTTTCTATAGAGATGTCTGTAGCTTTAAGATAGTAGCTAATTCATAGCAGGGTTATGATGTGGGTGTCTTCTGTCTGTTGGTATTTAGTACTCTACCCTCTACTCCAGGTGTTCTGCTTGTCAGCTGCAATATGGAAGCTGCAATACCTTGGTCAAGAAATCCCCTGGAGTGTGGATTTGTCCTGGTTCTCAAAATTTAGTAAAACAACTGAAAATCCCTGTCCTCATACGGGCACGGCTATGGTGAGTTCCACAAGGACTGAAGTTTCTGGACCTCCCGCCGCTTGTGCTGGCTGGACAGTCTCTGGTGGGAACTGGTTAGGATCACCGGAGCCTCACAGTGATGAAGAAAGACAGGGAGCATCTGACAGTCCTTCACAAGTAGCCATGAAGTCTGCTTGCCTGGAATACAGGTCAGTAGATTTTGACAAAAACAGAGTGGCATTAACTTATCTTTATAATCTCATTCAGAATAATATTGATGTGCTAAAATCATCTTATAGTCTCTCATTTCCTGCCATTGCTCCTGGTAATCACTGTTTTCTGTCACTGTAGATTTTTATCTTCCAAGACTTTGTGTTGTTACTTTGACCCAGCATGTGGCTCTATTAGATTAACTTCATCCAGTTTTCATTTAGGCTCCTTTTGTGTCTTCTCAAAGTGGGCCTATTAATTATTAATGACGATTAATAATTCACTTTATATGGATGTTCCATTGTTTTCTCATTCACTTACCTACACAGAACATTTTATACACTTCTAGATGTTTCAAAGAGAATCGGTAATCCAAGCTTTTGTTTATATGGCTTCTGAGTTGCTGGTGATTGATCCTAGAGCCTTGTCCGTGCTAGGTAAATACACTGTTATTAGCTTCAGTCATAGATTTGTAAAGTTAAATATAGTAAGTGGGTTTTTTACTAATTTTATGAATTCTAAATAACTTGACAACTGAGCTTTTTGATATGTCTCCTTTCTGTACTTTTAGGAAATTTTACTTGGTGTTTTAAGATCCTGAATAAATTTTTAATTCACCTACAGTACATGAGCATTCTTGCTGCTCCTTCTCAGCAGAAGTTGGTGCCATCAGTGTTTTTATATTATTGTGGACTAGAATTTTTATATTTTATATTATATCCTAACATATATCCTATATTCTGGAATCGTATTGTATTCCTTTTTAATTTTCACTTTTAGTGGATATCATAAAAACTTTCCTATATGTATTTTATATCCGTATATATTCTTCTTAAAGTATTAACTAAGAATGTGGATGATATGTGCAAGTGAATGAAGGCACCTACAGAGGATAAAAAAGACATTGTATTCCCCTCAAGTTGGAGTTACAGATTACTATGAACTGCTTTACACATTTGGAAAAGAACCACGGACCTTTTCAAGTGCAATACACACTTTCAACACTGAGCCATTTCTCCATCCTAAATCTGAGGATGCCAGGGCCATGGAGTATAGAGCAGGTGACAACTATTCAACAGACAAATAACTCTCTGATGGAAAGCCCTGCTTGGAAAATTCCAGTGGGAACACTGACTGTAAATGACCAGTTGCTTCTGTTTGTAGTTTTTATCATGTACCACTACCTATGTTAAACACAGCTATGGGTGTTTTCCCGCTGCTTGTGGGTGTATTATCATGAAAATATTCCAACTATTGGGCACGCATATAGCTGTGAGTGATCAGGGAGATGATTCCTGCCTAATCTATATAATTTTGATGAATAGGATATTTTTCATAACTAACATAAAAAATAACCGTTTTCTCAGTCACAAAGCAGCTAATTTTAGACTTCAGAATAAATCCAAAATACACTATTTGTTTCTGCAGAAAACACACAAGAACAAATTTCCAATTTTCTGTTAAACAAAGGTCAAGGATAAAGCAACTCTGATAGACACAAGGCCCTGCAGCAATTGACTTTCTGCACATACTCCCCACCACTCAAAGTTCAGCCAACTAACCGTTTCATGTTTAGGCTCTGAATTTCAATGTTACTCTCCATGATGTCTCTCAGGATATGTGCATGGCCAGGCATTGCTCACTGGCTTGTCATGTGACATCTCTAGACTGAGAGAAACCATGTGATTCCTTATTTGTATCAGAATAGCTCTGTCTCTTATTGTTTACTCAAGAAATGCTTTGTGACCCTAAAGATGTGATTCATATTTGTCCAGAGATTTTGGTGTAGGAGAAGAGAGAGAAATTTGAGTGACAGAGAAAGAAATGTGAGAGACCTGTGTGTGTCTGAGAGAGAGAGAGAGAGAGAGAGAGAGAGAGAGAGAGAGAGAGAGAGAGCTGTGTGAGAGAGCTGTGGAAAGAGCTATATAGGGAGAGTGGTGTAAAGAGCTATGGAGAGAGAACTGTGTAAAGAGATGTAACTGTGAGAAGGAATGTGTGGCTGTGTAGAAGAGATATACAGCTGTATGGAGAATGTACCTATGTGTGTAGAGAGATATTTTTCAAGATGAAGTAAAAGAAAAAATTACCATCAGAAGCATATGTGCTTTTCTCTTACCCCTCAGATAGAAAAATTCAGCCCTCACAGTATTCGTGGATATTTTTTTTTGCATAATCTGGGGGTGGTCTTGGATCACGGTCCCCCAAAGTCTGACTATATGATACCATACTCCAAAAACACTGAGAATAATCCTCTAAGCTTTTCCTGTCAAAACCCAAACAAAATTTTCCAGAGCCACCACCTTGAGAAGCAAGCATCAATCACATGAACCCTGGGTCAGGAGTGATCATCCATATCTAAATCATGGCATTCTGTCTACAAGACCCTAAAAATGATGTCCTTGTCCATTTCTAATTGGAATAACATTCTAAAAAACTTATAAGTTGTATAAAAATGACTATAGCTTTAAGAACAAAGAGAGAAATCATAGAAAACGAGAATAACTAAGTGATATGAGAGAGAAATTAAAATGTAAGAACATAGAGTGTAAGAGCAGATTTCATGAAGCAGAGGAAGGAACTACAATGTGTTCCATTTGTGGAATTCTGCCTTTCCTAGGAAAGTCTTAAAATTGAATTCATATAGACAAGTTAACAAAAAATAAGTATTCAATGATATTAATGATAAAAGTAATTGGATAGTGAGGTTAGTGTGTGGTGGTAACTGAATAATGTTATTCATAGAGTCTGTATTTTATTTTTATGTTTAAATAAAAAGTATGTATTGCAGATATTATTTCACTCTTATCATCTTAATAAAAATTAAATGGAAAATATTTATCAACATAGACAGAAGAAAATAATGCAATCTCAAAATATACAGGTGGTACTATATATAGCTACTGTTACTATCACAGTAGTAGTAATTACTTTTCTAGCTATTCAGTTTGATGATATTTAGGAGGGTTGAAAATATTCATATATAGCTTTAAAACCTATTATATATACACAATCAAAACTGAGAATAGGAAGTTTGTCATCAATGGGAAAGCTATTACCTTCTTCCAGCATCAAATGGGGTGATGCTGGTGCTGAGTATGTTGTGAAGTCTACTGGTATCTTCACCAGTAGAAAGGGCTAGAGGCCACTTGAAAGGTGGGGCCCAGAGAGTCATCGTCTCTGGCCCTTTTGTTGGTACTCCCATATTGTGCTGGGTGTGAACCATAAGAAGTATGACAATTCACCCAAGATTGTCAACAATGCTTCCTCCACCACCAACTGCTTAGCCCCTCTGGCCAAGGTCATCCATGACAATTTTGGCATTATGGAAGAACTCATGATGACAGTCTATGCCACCCAGAAAGCTGTGATGGACTCTTCTGGGAATCTGTGGAATGATGGACCAGAACATTATCTCTACTTCCTCTGGTGCTGTCAAGTCTGTCAGCAAGGTCATCCTAAGATGAACCAGAAGCTCACTGGCATGGTCTTCTGTGTTCCTATCCATAACATGCCTGACATGGATCTGAAATGTTACCTGAAGACAGCTGCCAACATGATACAATGACATCAAGAAGACGGTGAAGCAGGTATCCAAGAGTCTACTAAAGGACATCCCAGGTCACACTGAGGATCAGGCTGTCTCCTGCTACTTTAACAGTGATACCTGCTCTTCTATCTTTGATGTTGTGCTGGCAGTGTTCTCTATGCCACCTTTGTAAATGTATTTCTTGGTATGACAATAAATATGGCTACAGCAACAGGATAGTGGGCCTCTGGTGCGGGAGAATTATCTGTATTCTGTCAATCATATTTTAATAAAATGCTGATTGGCCAGGCAGGCAGTATAGGCAGGAAATCCAGACAGGAAGTAGAGGTGGAGCAAAGAGACTGGAAGTATACTGGGAAAACAGGAAGCTCCCTCCGCCACTCCTGCGCAGACCACCGAAGAGGCAGCATGTAACTTGCCCAGCTGAGAAAGGTACGGAGCCATGTGGCTAATGTAGATAAGGATAATGGGGTAACATAAGTTATAAGAACTAATAAGTAGCCTGACCTAATGGGCCAATCAGCTTTATAACTTATAGAGATCTCTGTGTGATTGATTTTCTCTGGGACTTGCCGGTTGTGGGGTACTGGGCGGGAACAGATACTCCAACAAGCCGGCCCTCATGTTACAGACCTCATCTCCTATTTTACCTCTAAGGGTATGAAGCCCTGGATCACTCACTCCAGCAACATGAGAGCAAGAACAATTCTGGGCTGCTAAGGAGTCCTTGTCCCAACTTATACCCAACATCTCTTTCACAGTTTCCATCCCAGAACCCCCCAAAGAAAGGGAAGTTTAGGGATGCCTACTCTCTTGAATATCATCAATAAAATTCACTGTATCCACAAAAAAATTTATACTTGTTACTACACTGTAAATAATTATGGAAAGTTTAATAAGCCTAATTGTACATAAGTAAAAACATGGATACATAAATTTGAGAATATTCATTCAAATAAACAATAAGCAATTAATATAATGAACTATACATATAGTGTTAGGAATAAAAATTATACAGTTGAGAATGAAAAATTATTATAGAACATCACAGATACTATATAAATGTGTCACTTCCTTTTTAATATATTTATTTAAAATAATTTTTAAATTTAAATATATTTAATCACATTCTTCCCCTCCCCATGTAATTCAAGAGCCTCTCCTGCGTCCTATCCTCCCAAGTGAAGTTCTTTCTGGAAAAACAAATGAAAACACAAAGCAATAACAAAACCCTCTGAAACAAAGAAAACACAAGTTTAACTTCAGGGTGACCATGAAGGGTGTTGAGTAGACCAATAAAATATTTATTGTTTAGTCATAAAACCAAAGAATGAAGCTCGTAATGCTTCATGATCCTACCTTTGAATGGAGTACAATAAGAGAAAAGCAACTACTTAAAGAGATGATGATCAAATGTTGCATAATAGAGGACACTGATGTGTGAATGGAACAGGGTTGATGCCAACAAATACCTTAGTAAGGATCTGGATTCAAATCTATAACTTTCTCCTACACATACAAGTACAGGAAGTCACAATGTCAGGTCAGAACTTATACAAACTTCACATGGTCACAAACTCTTATGTCCTAGAAGCAGCTGCTGAAATAAAGAACAAAGTCAAGAACTGTCTAAGAAAACCTCCCTCTCCTTGAGCACTGGTCAACTTCCCATCTCTGAACTGAAAAATGGAAGAAAGATAAGTAAAGATAGAGAGCTCTTGGTATGTTGTTCTCTCTGGGCTCACATCCTCCTGATTCTACCCCCAGAGTACTATGTGCAGGGATCTGGGTGTTTCCTGCAGAGAAAGGGAGGAGATTGAAGTTTCTTTCAGGAACTTTCTGACTTCTAACACAGTCACCATTTCCCTAAAACATTCAGATTTGATGCCATGGAGAGAAGACATTCTCTTATGTATATGCATTGACTCTCAGAGCTGAGTCTATGTCAAACAGACTTGTTTCATTATTTTGCTTAGATTTTCTATGTTAAAATCCACACTATAAGAGCCAGGTGTGCTCTGATTAAATCATCAGAAAATGATGATTTCCTGGTCATCACATCATGTGGCATACACACACACACACACACACACACACACACACACACACACACTAGTCATTCTTACCTAACAGGTTCTTGGGATGTTTAAAAAGAAACAGTGTAGGTAAGACAGTGTAGTTTTTAAGTGATGTATTTAATTCATTGAACACATAGTTGTCAAGATGGTGCCTATCTAGAACCTTCATCTCTACTGACTATTGTTTGGTACCAGAAGGTATTCTCCATAGTACCAGAAAAGAAAGGTACACACCAACTCAACCAAAACACTATTGATCTATACTGGTAACCTGTCTATAAGATATGCTGATGTAGTAGTGGCACAAAAGTTGTAAAAATAACCAACCACTCCATCTTTGGATGCAAAACACAACCATTAAAGAGAACCCAGGCCCAATACTTCTCATGTTTCTAAGGCTTTGAGACTAGATAGGCCCTGAACCTAGGGAGAAACCAAATACTACTATTCTGCTAAAAGAATATAACAGCAAAATGACTCCTAATGATATTGCAATGTACTCATAGGTCAGTATCCTCCTCAGTGATCATCAGTGAAGCTTCCTCCTGCATCAAATGAGAAAAATATAGGGATATACAATGGGACAATGTGCAGAGGGTGAGAGAACTTGGAACAATCAATCTTAAATAGGATGTCTCCATTAAATCCCTCTCCTCGGGGAACCCTGGAGAAGAGGAGGCAGAAAAATTGTAAGAGCCAGTGGCAATGGAGGACACTAATTTGGCCTTCTAGACATAACAGGATTGATGCACATATAAACTGACAGAGGATGTGGCAGCCTGAACAGGGTTGTCTGCACCAGATAGAGTCCTAGAGCTGACAGGAGAAGTAGCCCCAAACCTCCATCTTTAACCCAGAAGCTATCTCCAACTAATACACACCTGCAAATAAAAATTAGTTTTCTCCTAAGCTGTGTCAGTCATATACAAACCACACTTAAGTGCAGGTCTCTTGCCCAGCAGTACATGGCCCATACAAACAAAACTCAATGGTATTTGGAGGTTGTTCTGTCTCATGATACCATATACTTTTTCTGGGATTCTTCTCTTCTTCTAATTTTCCTTCTTCCTCTTTACCTTACAGTTCTTTTGCTTACATGTTGTGACGTCATGTTTCACGTTTAATGGTGGATCTGTAAGAAAGAATGTGTGTATCTCGGTGTCTAGTGTCTATATTTCTTTCTTGTAGCTTTTCTTTGGTTCTGCTTTTTCCTATTTGCTTGTTTTTCCCTGTTATTGTTTTTTTTCTTACCTTGTTTTCTAGATGCCTAATTGTTTTCTAATGAGAGAAGGAAAGGGCATGGATGTGAATTGGTGGGGAGGCAAGGAGTGTATAGTAGGGGTTGACTAGGGAAAACCTAGTCAGAATAAATTGTATGGAAAAACATATTTCAATTATAAAAGGCTGTATTCATCATGGAAACGACAATGTCCTGCTTCTCTAGTAGCAACTGCATGCCCATCACTATTCATACTTCAAGTCTGCACCTTCTCAGCTCCTCTTCAGAGAGTCTGCACAGAAAGCTCTCATCATAGACACAATTTCCCTATGGAGAGGACTATGGAGAAGGCTCCTGTCCTAATGGATTTGTCTTCCTCATTTACTGCACTCACTTAGCAGTTCTCCATTATAAATGTCCATACATCAGTTCCCTTTCTGCAGCAGCACTCAGAGCTCACCTTCACTTCCTTCCTTTTTCCTCTGCTGAACAATCATTGCAGATGAACATCCCATTGTCATGCTCTGCACCTAAGTGCTTCCTGCTGCTCAACAAAGCTGTGTTTCATCTTGATTTCAATGTCCTAACAACGAACATCAGTTATTTGTGCATGCATGAATGCTTCTGAATATAATGATTCTGAATCTCCTTGTCCACCAAGGAGATTTAGGAATAGAGAGAATTTCTCCATCACTTGTCTGTGCCTGTTCTATTGTCTTCTGTTGTATTTGCATTTTTGTTTTCTACATCACCAGACACTATAAATCTGCATGAATACATTCATTCCTAAAAGAGAGTGAGAGAGAGAGAACACCAAAGCCTAACACAAACTAAATATGAAGCTATAAAATGTTTCCCATCTTTAATTTCCTGATACTCTGTGAGATGCTTCTATGCTTTTTTTAAATACAAAGTTCTATTACATTAAAAAAGAGAAACTGTGAATGGTCCTTTTTTCTCTTGATTTATTACTTTTGTTAAGGTTTCAACCACAATAATGAATAAAAGATGGATGAAGGAATGGGCTTCTGTCATTATTAATTTTAATAGGTGATGTCATTCACTAAGCTGCTGGCTGTAATACCTTTACCATTGCAGGGTATCACACTCCAATTCCAAGGTACATCAGAATTTTCACCCTAAGGAGACATTCAATTTTGTCAGTAACACTTTTTGCATCTTTTGGATTTATCAAATTGATTTCTTTCTCCATTTAATTTGTATGGTCTCTTATATTTATTAACTTTTTATTTAAAACATTATTTCTTCCTGTGTCAGCGCAGTGACATTCCTGACCAGCAAGGGGCATTGACTTCTAGCAGACAGCCATCGGAGGGGTGAGTTTGCTTCTGGCCAGTGGCAGGAGCCCGGCGAGGAAGAGTTCAGACTTTCCCCGAACCCCTAGACCCCCAGGTCACCCTGCAGTGGTGGCTCCACCCTGCTAAGCTCTCCCACCTGCCATCCAGGTACACTTTCCTATATTTCTCCGTTCCCCCTGGGGCCATAAAATTTCCCCAGCTCAGCTGCCTTGCGCACTGGGCCTGGGCTGTAGGCACAACGCAGAAGGAGGGAGGGCCTGTGTTTCAATAGCCTGCCTGAGGAAAGGTAGGCCTTCTGTCAGTGAAGTCCCTGCCCAACAAGGGAATCTGACCCGGTAGAAGAGATCCAATAGAGAGCATTTGAAGGAAGAGATGGGCAGATGCCAAGGCAAGACCTCCTCCAACAATCTGAAAAACAACATGAAAACACCAGATCCCAAGGACCCTACAATAGAAGGACTTGAACACCTTAATCCAGAAGAAGTGGGAAAAAGTGCCATTATGAAAGCAATAGAGTCCCTTAAACAGGATATGAATAACTCCCTTAAAGAATTGGATGAGAAGTATAACAAAAAGTTTGAAGAAATGAGTAAATCCGTATGATACACTGGGAAACCAAGAAAAAACAATCAAACAGGTAAAGGAAACAGTTCAAGAATTGAAAACTGAAATGGAGGCAATGAAGAAAACACAAACCGAGAACCGACTGGATATGGAAAACCTAGGAAAACAAACAGAGACTACAGAATCAAGCATAACCAATAGAATAAAGAGATAGAATAACGAATCTCAGATTCTGAAGATACCATAGAGAAAATAAACGCTCTGAACAAAAAAAAAAAAAAAAACGGCAAATCCAACAAATTCTCTTCACAAAACATTAAAGAAATCTGGGACACAATAAAAAAACCAAATCTAAGAATAATAGGGATTGAAGAAGGAGAAGAATTGCAGATCAAAGGCCCAGAAAATATACTCAACAAAATTATAGGAGAAAACTTTCCCAACCTAAAAAACGATATTCCTATGAAGGTTCAAGAAGCATACAGAACACCGAATAGACTGGATCAAAAAAAAAACATCTCCTTGCCATATAATAATCAAAACAAAAAACATATAGATTAAAGAAAGAATATTAAGAGCTGCAAAGGAAAAAGGTAAAGTAACTGATAAAGGTAAACCTATCAGGCTCACACCGGACTTCTCTATGGAAACCATGAAAGCCAGAAGGTCCTGGATAGAGGTGCTACAGAAACTAAGAGACCATGGATGCAAACCCAGACTACTATACCCAGCCAAGCTATCATTCACTATCAACAGAGAAAACAAAATATTCCAGGATAAAAATAAATTTAAAAAATTCGTAGCCTTACAGAAAGTAATAGAAGAAAAATCGCAACCCAAGGAATCCAACATTGACAACACTGCCTACAATAAACCAGATATCTAGCAACCCTTCACAACCACAACTCAAAGAAGAGAAACACACAAACTCTACTACACACACCCACAAAAAAATAATAACTGAAATCAACAACCACTGGTCATTAATATCACTTAATATTAATGGACTCAACTCACCTATAAAAAGGCACAGACTAAGAGATTGGATACTAAAACAGGATCCAACATTCTGCTGTTTACAAGAAACACACCTCGGGGCTGGAGAGATGGCTCAGGTGTTAAGAGCATTGCCTGCTCTTCCAAAGGTCCTGAGTTCAATCCCCAGCAACCACATGGTGGCTCACAACCATCTGTAATGGGTCTGGTGCCTTCTTCTGGCCTGCAGGCATACACGCGGACAGAATATTGTATACATAATAAATAAATAAATAAATATTTAAAAAAAAAAAGAAACACACCTCAACCCAAAGATAGACATCTACTCAGAGTAAAAGGTTGGGAAAAGGTTTTCCAAGCAAATGGACATAAGAAACAAGCAGGTGTGGCCATTCTAATATCTAGCAAAATTGACTTCAAACTAAAATCAATTAGAAGAGATGGAGATGGACATTTCATACTCATAACAGGAACAATTCATCAGGAGGAAGTCTCAATCCTGAATATCTATGCCCCTAATATAAAAGCACCCACTTATGTAAAAGAAAAACTTTTAGAACTCAAGGCAGTCATCAAACTACACAAACTAGTAGTAGGAGACTTCAACACACCACTCTCACCAATGGACAGGTCAATCAAACAGAAACTCAACAGAGAATTACTAGAGGTAAAGAATCAAATGGACTTAACAGATATCTATAGAACATTTCACCCAAATCGGAAAGAATATACCTTCTTCTCTGCAGCTCATGGAACCTTCTCGAAAATTGGCACATACTCAGTAAGAAAGCAAACTTCCACAGATACAAAAAAAATTAGTAACCACCTGTGTCTTGTCAGACCACCATGGATTAAAGTTAGAATTCAATAACAATTCAAACACCAGAAAACCTACAAACGCGTGGAAGTTGAACAGTCAACTACTGAATCATCCCTGTATCAAGGAAAAAATAAAGAAAGAAATTAAAGTCTTCCTTGAATTTAATGAAAATAAAGACACAACATACTCAAACCTATGGGACACAATGAAAGCAGTGCTAAGAGGAAAGTTCATAGCACTAAGTGCCCAATTAAAGAAAACGGAGAAAGCACACATTGGAGACTTAACAGCACACCTGAAAGCTCTAGAAAATAAAGAAGCAGACTCACCCAGGAGGAGTAGAAGACTGGAAATAATCAAACTGAGGGCTGAAATCAACAAAATAGAAACACAGAAAACAATCCAAAGAATCAACGAAACAAAAAGTTGGCTCTTGGAGAAAATCAACAAGATTGACAAACCCCTAGCCAAACTAATCAAAAGGCAGAGAGAGAACACTCAAATTAATAAGATCAGAAATGAAAGGGGTCATAACAACAGACACAGAGGAAATTCAGAGAATCATTAGATCTTACTACGAAAGTTTATATGACACAAAGTTGGAAAATGTACAAGAAATGGATTGGTTTTTAGATAAAAACCATTTAGCAAAGTTAAATCAAGACCAGGTGAACAATCTAAATAGACCTGTTAGTCGCGAAGAATTAGAAGCTGTTATCAAAAACCTCCCGAACAAAAAAAGCCCAGGGCCAGGTGGTTTCAATGCAGAATTCTACCAGAACTTCCAAGAAGAGTTGATACCTATACTCCTTAAGGTATTTCACAATATAGAAACAGAAGAGTCATTGCCAAACACTTTTTATGAAGCTACAGTTACCCTGATAACAAAACCACATAAAGACACAACCAAGAAAGAGAATACAGGCCAATCTCACTCATGAACATTGACGCGAAAATTCTCAATAACATACTGGCAAACCGAATCCAAGAACACATTAGAAAAATTATCCATTATGATCAAGTAGGCTTCATCCCAGAGATGCAGGGCTGGTTCAACATACGCAAATCTATCAATGTAATCCATCATATAAATAAACTGAAAGAAAAAAACCATATGATCAATTCATTAGATGCTGAAAAAGCATTTCACAAACTTCAACATCCCTTTATGATAAAGGTGTTGAAGAGATTGGGGATACAGGATCATACCTAAATATAATAAAAGCAATATACAGCAAGCCGACAGCTAACATCAAATTGAATGGAGAGAAACTTAAAGCCTTTCCACTAAAATTAGGAATGCGACAAGGCTGTCCACTCCCTCCATACCTCTTCAATACAGTGCTTGAAGTTCTAGCAATAGCAATACGACAACATAAGGGGATCAAAGGGATTCAAATTGGAAAGGAAGAAGTTAAACTTTCGTTATTTGCTGACGATATGATAGTGTACACAAGCAACCCCAAAAACTCTACCAAAGAACTCCTACAGCTGTTAAACACATTTAGTAATGTGGCAAAGTACAATATCAACTCCAAAAAATCAGTTGCCCTCCTATACACAAAGGATAAAGAAGCAGAGAGGGAAATCAGAGAAACTTCACCTTTCATGATAGTCACAAATAGCATAAAATATCTTGGGATAACTCTAACCAAGGAAGTGAAAGACCTATTTGACAAGAACTTTAAGTCTTTGAAGAAAGAAATTGAAGAGGATACCAGAAAATGGAAAGATCTCCCCTGCTCTTGGATTGGGAGGATCAACATAGTAAAAATGGCAATTCTACCAAAAGCAATCTATAGATTCAATGCAATCCCCATCAAAATCCCATCAAACTTCTTCACAGAACTTGAGAGAATAATAATCAATTTTTTATGTAAAAACAAAAAAACCCAGGATAGCCAAAACAATCTTATATAATAAAGGAACTTCTGGAGGTATAACCATCCCTGACTTCAAACTGTATTACAGAGCTACAGTATTGAAAACAGCTTGGTACTGGCATAAGAACAGAAAAGTTGACCTATGGAATCGAATAGAAGACCCAGATATTAACCCACAAACCTATGAACACTTGATTTTCGACAAGGGAGCTAAAGGTATGCAATGGAAGAAGGAAAGCATCTTTAACAAATGGTGCTGGCATAACTGGATGTCAACCTGCAGAAGAATGAAAGTAGATTCATATCTATCACCATGCACAAAAATCAAGTGCAAATGAATTAAAGACATCAACATTAATCTGACCACTTTGAACCAGATAGAAGAGAAAGTGGGAAGTAGTCTACAAGACATAAGCACAGGAGACCACTTCCTAGGTAGAACCCCAGTAGCACAGAAAATAAGAAAATCAATGAATAAATGGGACCTCCTGAAACTGAGAAGCTTCTGTAAAGCAAAGGACACTGTCAGTAAGACAAAAAGGCTACCTTCGGACTGGGAGAAGATCTTCACCAACCCCTCATCAGACAAAGGCCTGATCTCCAAAATATACAAATTACTCAAGAAACCAGACACTAAAATTCTAATTAACCCAATTAAGAAATGGGGCACTGATCTGAACAGAGAATTCTCAACAGAAGAACTTCGAATGGCCAAAAGACACTTAAGGTCATGCTCAACATCCTTAGCGATCAGGGAAATGCAAATCAAAACAACTATGAGATACCATTTTACACCGGTCAGATTAGCTAAACTCAAAAACACCAATGATAGCCTATGCTGGAGAGGATGTGGAGAGAGGGGAATTCTCATCCATTGTTGGTGGGAATGCAAACTTGTGCAGCCACTGTGGAAATCAGTGTGGCGGTTTCTCAGGAAACTGGGAGTCAACCTCTCTCAAGACCCAGCAATTCCACTCTTGGGAATATACCCAAGAGATGCCCTATCATACCACAAAAGCATTTGTTCAACTATGTTCATAGCAGCACTATTTGTAATAGCCAGAACCTGGAAACAACCTAGGTGCCCCTCAATAGAAGAATGGTTAAAAAAGGTGTGGAACATATATACATTAGAGTTTTACACAGCGGGGAAAAAACAATGACATCTTGAATTTTGCATGCAAATGGATGGACACTGAAAACACTTTACTGAGTGAGGTAACCCAGACCCAAAAAGAGGAATATGGTATGTGTGCACTCATAAGTGGATTCTAGCCATAATTAAAGGTCTTTGAGCCTATTAATCGTGATCCTAGAGAAGCTAAATAAGAAGGTGAACCTGTCGAAAATCATGTAGTTATGCTCCTGGAGATTGAAAGTAGACAAGAGTGCCAGGCAACCTCGGGTGCATGGGGGGATGGGGGAGCTGTTGAAAGGGGAGAGGGTTAGAGAGAAGGGAATAGGGGAGGAATGGGGAAAGCTCGGGGGATTGGGATGGGGGAAGGGAGGAAGGATGGATATGGGATCAGGGAAGTATATATCTCAACTAAGGGAGTCATTTTAGGGTTTACAAGAGACTTGATTATAAAGGGGATCCCAGGTCCAAGGAGAGATACCCAGACTGTTCTCTAGACAGAGGAGTGGGTGCCTGAACCGGCCTTGGCCCATAACCATACTGATGAATATTTTCCATATCACCGTGAAACCTTCATCTGGCGATGGATGGAGATAGAGACTGAGACCCACATTGGAACACTGGACTTAACTCCCTAGGTCCAAACGAGAAGCAGAAGGAAAGAGAACGTGAGCAAAGAAGGCAAGGCCAGAGGGAACCTTCACCCGTTGATGGATGGAGATTGAGACAGAGACCCACATTGGAGCACTGGACTGAGCCCCCAAGGTCTAAATGAGGAGCAGAAGGAGGGAGAACATGAACAAGAAAGGCAGGACCGTGAGGAGTGTGTTCACCCACTGATACAAGGGGACTGATCTAATGAGAGTTCACCAAGGCCAGTTGGACTGGGACTGAATGAGCATGTGATCCAACCAGATTCTCTGAATGTGGCCGGATTCTCTGAATGTGGCTGGCACGGGGTCTTTCTGAAAAGCCATTGACAATGACACTGAGACTTGTTTCCTCTGCATATACTAAATTTTTGGGATCCAGTCTGTTTGGATGCTCACCTTCATGGACCTGGAGGGAGGGGGGAGGAACTTGAACTTCCCACAGGGCAGGAAACCCTGACTGCTCTTAGGGATGGAGAGGGAGTGGCGGGAGTGGGAGGGTGTTGGGAGGAGGGGCGGAAATGGAAAAAAATCAGAAATAAAAAAAAGAAAAAATAAAAAATAAATAAATAAAACATTATTTCTTGTAAAATATGAATTAATCCTAGATTATCATTGAAACTTCCATTGATCATTTTATATTTGATCATATGTTACTTTTTATTGATTTTAATTGAGCTCTGCATTTTTCTCTGCTCCCCTCCCTGCCTCTCCCCTCCCCACTTCAACCCTCTCCCAAGGTCCCCATGTTCCCAATTTACACAAAAGATCTTGGTTTTTCTACTTCCCATGTCAACTAGATCTATGTAAGTCTCTCTTAGTGTACTCATTGCTGTCTAAGTTCTTTGGGGTTGTGATTTGTAGGCTGTTTTTCTTTGCTTTATGTTTAAAAACCACCTATGAGTGTGTACATGCGATAATTGTCTTTCTGTGTCTGTGTTACTTCCCTCAAAATAATGTTTTCTAGCTCCATCCATTTTCCTGAAAAATTAAAGATGTCGTTATTTTTTCTGTTGTGTAGTACTCCATTGTGTAAATGTATCACATGTTTCTTATCCATTCTTCAGCTGAGGTGCATTTAGTTTGTTTTCAGGTTCTGGCTATGACAAACAAAGCTTCTATGAACATAGCTGAGCACATGTCCTTGTGGCACGATTGAGCATCCTTTGGATATATACCCAAAAGTGGTATTACTGGGTCCTGAGGAAGGTTGTTTCCTAATTTTCTGAGAAATCACCACACTGACATCCAAAGGGGTTGTACCAGCTTGCATTTCTAATTGCAATGCAGAATTGTTCCCTTTTCCCCACATCCTCTCCAGCATAAGTTGTCTTCAGTGTTTTTCATCTTGGCCATTCTTACAGGTGTAAGATGGAATCTCAGAGTTGTTTTGATTTGCATTTCTCTGATGACTAAGGATTTTGAACATTTCCTTAAGTGTCTTTCAGTCATTTTAGATTCCCTTGTTGAGAATTCTCTGTTTAGGTCCATACTCCATCTTTTATTGGATTATATGTTCTTTTGGTGACCAATTTCTTGAGTTCTTTGTATATTTTGGAGATCAGAGCTCTGCCTGAGGTGGGGTTAGTGATGATCTTTTCCCATTCTATAGGCGGTTGTTTTGTCTTGTTGACCATGTGTCCTTTGCTTTACAGAAGCTTTTCAGTTTTAGAAAGACCCGGATATCAATCCACACATCTTTGAACACATGATTTTTAACAAAGAAGCAAAAAATATCAAATGGAAAAAAGTAAAGAAAGCATATTTAATAAGTGGTGCTGGCATAACTGGATATCAACATGTAGAAGAATGAAAATAGACCTATATCTATCACCATGCATAAAACTCAGGTCCAAATGGATCAAAGACCTCAACATATATTTGTTAACTTTTTATTTTGAAGGATCATTCCATTCTTAGGAAAAAGCAACTTATTCATTGTATAAGTTTTATCTGTTTTTAAATTCTTTTTTGATAAGTTATTCTTTCTTATTTTATGGAGCTATACATTTTTCTCTGCTCCCTGCCTTTCCTCCCCTCTGACCTTCTACCCTATCCCATTGACACTCACACTCCTAATATTCTCAGGAGATCTTGTGTCCTTCCTATGTAAATCCATGTACATCTCTCTTAGGGTACTCTTGCTGTTGTTACTTTACTTTCAATTTCATATGTGTAAACAGTTCATTGTGATCACATGCAGCCTCTGTTACTCTCTGCCAGACCCCTGCTCATGTTGATCTCTTTCTTCAACCAGTCTGTTTTCTAATGTGGTGTATTATTTTCATAATTCATTGATCATGCAATCTTTATATCTTTGCATTTTTCTGTTGTGCCTTTTGTTGTTCGTTTCTAACTGTATTTGATATTACAAAACAAAAAAACATTTAAATTTTTGGCTTTTATGAAGACAATCTTCTGAACTATAAATATTTTAGAGAAGCCTATGTGTGCTGGTGAGAAGGATCTATGCTCCAGAGTTGTTGGATGAAGAATTCGGCACTTGTATATTAAGACTTTTTTAGCTGAGTGGTTTATCTTTGAAGCTTTGTGCCAATTTATGTTCTGAATGATGGATTAATAAGAGTTGGAATCAGCTATAGTCGCACTTGTCTCTAATCCCACAAGTCTAGGAGCAGAGACAGGTAGATCTGAAAGAGTTCGAGGAGAGCAAGGCCTGCACAGTGTGTCTAGTCAGTCAGCACTACACGGTGAGACCTTTTTTCCATAAAACAAAAAAAGAAAGAAGTAAAAAGAAGTTTTATAGTAAGCTCCCATTGTGTAGTTGAATATACTGACATAAATATACATACACACACACACATACACACATATGCAGATACTATTACTTGATGAATTATCCATTTCATCAAGTAATAGCATTCATTCAAGGTAGCATTTATTATTATTACTTCTATTTTTGAAGTTATTGTGCCAAATAAGAGTACAGAGACCCTCGTTCTTTCCTATTCCATTCATTCATAATATTATTTTCATCCTTTTGCTTTCATTCTGTGCATGTTTTTGTCAGGAAATGTATTTCTAGCAGACAGTGAGCAGCTGGAGGATGCCTTGTCACCCAATCGAGCAAAGTTAAGGTAATTTACATCTAAAGTCACTATTGAGAGATATGTGCTAATCCTATAATTTGGAGGGTTTCCTAGTAGATTTCAATATGAATTTCGAGTCATCCTAATTAAGTATTTTCTTTATAAGAGTTGCCATGGACATAGTGTCTTTTCACAGTAAGAGAAACCCTAACAAAGATAGCAGTTGGTACCAGGGACTTGGGTATTGATATGATACTTCTGACATGTTTTTGTTTGAAGGAATTTGAACTTTGGTACTTTGGGTTTAAAAAAAGGTAGACTTCTGTAAGCACTGTTGAAAGGGCCATACCAGTAGGAGCATGCAACATAGTTGTTTTAGAAGTTATTTGAACTGTTGGGAGATCACCTAAGAGGTTTCTGAGGAGATTAATTTTAGTATGTAGCCTACAGATAATTCTTATGATATTTTGGTGAAGAAAGCTACCTTTGGCGATAGTCAGAACAGTCTACCTGAGGCAATAGGGAAGACGTCTGAATTAATTCTATTATCAGAGGAAAACTCAAAGCAGGGTAGTATAGACTCTGAAGTATGGTTATTAGTGGTAACTCTAGTGGAGATTTATAATGAAAAGGAGAAAGCTGAACAGGATAAATTACAAAATCTAAAACTTAAGTGAAAAAAGGAACATCAAAAAGTGGAATGCAACTGAGTCCTGTGTTCAAGGATATAAACAGATCAAGAAATTGAAGGAAGGATGTGGCTAGCCCACAAGGCAAGATCCCACCCAGCTAAGTTTCCAACTTGTGAATTAAAGAAAAGCTTCAAGTCAGGTGTGGTGGTGCACACCTTTAATGGCAGCACAGGAAAGCAGAGACTGGCAGATCTCTAAGTTTGAGGCCAGTCTGGTCTCCAGAGCCAGTTTCAGCACAGCCAAGCTTAAACAGTGAAGGACAGAAAGCTGGCAAAGATGTAATTGAATGAGAAGGCCATGTTCCAACCCCAGCAAGCAGAAAAACTTGGCAGCTTCAGTCATATGGCTCTGGACTTAGAGTTAAGGATAGATGAAACAGGTTATGGAATTTGCCTCCATGCCTAAGGAGAGCCACTGAGGCCAGGCATGTGTGAGGAGTGTCTCTGAATAAAAAGGCCTAGAAAGACCACCTTGTGAAGCTATGAGGTTGAAGCCTGAATTTTCTTGGAGACCCCAAGATGGTGAAGATACCAGAGTTATGGAATACCTGCCAGAGAGAACTGCTAACAGGGGATAGAACCAGCCCAAGAGAAAGAACTGTTTCAGTCAGCAAAGCTGAAGAGTAATGGAGATCTGAAGAGCATTTTGACATCAGACATGGAGATGCAAAGTTTGGAGTTTGCCCAGCTGGTTTTCAGTCATGTTTTGGTCTGGTATTTCCTCACTATGCTCTCTTCCCTGCATTTTGAAATAGTAATGTATATCCTGTGCCATTATATGTTGTAATTATGGGATATGCTCTTTAGTTTTGATATTTTTGCAGGGGATTACAGTTAAGAGATTGCATGAACTTCAGAAGACACTAAACTTTGGACATTAAAACATTTTTGAGACTATATTAGATTATGGGGACTGTTGAAGTTAGATACTATGATATTGTTACAATCATATGGGAGCCAGGATGTGGAATGTAGTAGTTCAAATTTAATTGGCCCCCAAAATCTCATAGGGAATGGCACTATTAGAAGGTGTGACTTTGATGGCATGGGTATGGCTTTATTGGAGGAAGAGTATCTCTGTGAGGCATTCTTTGATGTTTCCTATGCTCAAGATACCATCTGGGTTCTCAGTTTACTTCCTGTTTCCTGCAAGATGTAGGACTCTCAGCTCCAGCACTGTGTCTGCCTAGATGTCACCATTCTCCCCTCCATGATGATAATGGGTGAACCTTGGAAACTGTAAGCCATCCAACCCAACTAGAGGTTTTCTTTATAAGAGTTGCCATGGTCATGATGGCTTTCCACAGCCTAACCCTAACTAAGACATTGCCTTAGACCCCAAAGTGTCAGGCGCATTTCATAAAGAACAATCCCTCCATCCCATTTTAGGAGTTCCCAAAGTCTTAATGCTTCCAAAATTGTTCAAAAGCCCAAATTCAAAGTTTGATATTCTTTGAGATCAATGTCTGTGAACCTCCATGAACAATAAAATACAACAAAATTCCCTCTGATCTACTGTGGTAGAGAAAGCACCACCACTCTTTAAGGGGAGAACAAGAAAATATCTGACGAAAGCAAAACTAAACCAAAGAATAAAAACACAAAAATATGTAGATGTGTTTCTGGCACCCATGTCCCATGCTATCATAACATTAGCTCCAATAAGCTAAGACATTACTGATATCCAATTGTCTTTGCAACTGTACTCTCCTTGAATTTCCATGAAAACTTAAACATCACTTTTACAACTACACACAGTGGACTTCCTTGAAATACTCTCAGGGTCCAACCCTACCACACAGTGCCTGATCTCAGCTGTCTTTTATGTCCTCCTATATACTTTGTCTTTCTTAACTTCAAAACAAGTACAGTGAAGTTCTGATGCCAGTTTGAGATGAAATCTCAACTCCTCGGCTCACAATTGTTAAAAGCATCTGTGTACAGACATGCAACACTTTCCTACTTGCCCAATGATGAGCCCCAGGTTTCTGCTTAATGATCCTAATCTCTCTGATAGTTACCGCTTCTACGTTATCCACATGATCCTTTCCAATAATTTAAGCTTGTTTAACATGTTTTTTCTTCACCAAACAAATTTGCCCATTGTCTTTCGATTCAGCCTCATTAAATCTCAAAGAGCAAGGAAAGAATTATGACAGAGTCTTGAAGAGAATACTGCAAGAATTGTCCCTAGCCCAGTTCCTGAAAGAGTCCTTGCTCCCTTCAGAAACCCTACAAGCTGGTCCCCACGGTTTGCACCTTCCTTAGACTTCTGTTCTTTCAAGGTGTTCAATATTATTTTCTGTTCCTGTAACAAAACAGTCTGACCAAAGGTCACTTAGGGAAGGAAATTATTTATTTGGTCTATGCTTCTAGGTAAGAGTCCATCTTCAAAGGAAGCCTGGACAAAAATTTAGCAGGTACTAGAAGACAAATAATGGCAACAAACAAAAGACAAGTGTGAGGTCTCTGGAAGAAAGCTGAAAACTTAAAATTGTGTCATATAATTTCCTGAGACCTGCGGAACCAGAGTTTGGAAGAGGACTGATGTCAACTGCACCTCCATACTCCAGGCTGGGGTGAGAGGGGATACTTTTCTGAGAGACGTTCATCCATCAAACTGTTCTGATGGAATACGGAAGTTTCTTCTTTTTTCATGTTTAGAAATTTTTATTATGATTATAATAAAGAAATGTAAACATAATGAAAATATAAAATAATATTTTGCAAATATAAGTACAGTTCGCAAAATACCATTTAATGAAAGTGGTTTTAAAATTTTTTAAATGACTTTACATATATTTCTGGATTAACACCGTAAATAATGAGATGCAGATGTCAGGCTCAAAACTGATTTTAAGGTAGAGATGAGGGTACAGGACATGTAGCTTCTGTATGAGAACTCTAGATGTCTGCATATTCTCAGTGAGTAGAGTGGTGGGTGCCACTCCAGTGACTTGCTTTCTGCCTTTGTCTACCTTAAAAGGGTTAGCTTGATTTCAAATGGAGGCATGGCAACCTGAGCTTTTCTGCATCTAGGTTCATTGATGCTGCTCCAGACTGAGATCCACTGGGATCTGTGCAATGGAGCTGGCTGGGAGCAGCAGGCAGGGCTGATGGGTCCCACTTATGTGTGTTGATGTTCTCTTGCCCATCTGTGTGGAACAATCATGGACTCCGGAGCAAGAGCAGAAAATCCAGTATGATTTCATTACACTGTATTCTCTTTGCTCCAGAACTGGAGGAGGAACTTGAGCCACAGCCAAGACAAGCTGGAAAGTCTGTTGATGAGAATTTACATTCCTGACTCAAATGTGACGTCTCCCACAGGCTCTGCATTAGAACACTTGGTCCCAGTTGCAGTGGCAGTGGGAAGGTTGTACACTTTTAGCAGGTGGAGCCTCGCTGGCAGCAGTGAGTCACTTCTGGGGGTGCCTCTCTTCTTGTTCACTCTCTGCTTCCAAACTGCCAGTTCAATGTGACCAGCCAGTTTCAAACTCCTGTTGCCATGTCTCCACCACCATTGTGGGAGCCCTTCAAACTCTAAGCCAGAATAAACCAGCCTAAGTTCTCCATGCTATACAACTCAAGTATGTAGTGTCTTCATCAATAGGGTCTTAGGGTCTTAGCATCAAGTTCTAGAGAGCAATCAAGAGCATTGGCATTAACTAGTACTGTTTAGGGGTGGGGAGCCTATAGATTCCCACTGACCGAGTACTTAAAAGGAGATAATCTATAACTAGCACTGGGCAGTGTATTTGACACCGTTAATCTATATTGTCTGGGGAGACGTTTTCTCCTCCATTGTAGAGAGAGTAACTCCACTTACAAATGTGTGTATGTATATACGGATATGACTACGGTAGTGGGATTCCATATGCTGTTTTCAAAGGTGTTTGGTATTAGGTACCCTTCCCAATTCCTCCATCTCTATCCTGACCTCCCATTCTTAATCTCATTCAAACTTTCTGCCGCATTATTCTCTTTCCCCCTTCATAATACCTGCTCTTGAATTCTCCTGCCTCATTCCCTGCACAGCCCCTTACCTGTTTCCTGACTCACGTGGATACTCTGATTTAAATACACATATCAGAAGAATCGGATGTATTATCTACAAATACAGAAACAGAAAATGTGACATTTGACTGTCTGTGTTGGGGTTATCTCCTTCAGAAGGATTGTTTCCAATTCCATCCATTTACCTGAATTTTTCATGTTTCATTATAGATGAGTAATAGTCCATATGTACATGAACATTTTCATCATTGATTCATCAGCTGGCTGATATCTAGGCTTTTTCTATTTCCTAGCTATCGTGAAGGGACCACCAATGGACATCAATGAGCTACAATCTCTGAAGTAGGATACAAAGTCTCGGGATATGCCTAAGACTGGAATAGCTTGATTTCTGTGTTTGTGTTTATGTATACAGAATTTAAACATGGATGAGCTTCCATCTTCACATGAGTTAAAAATCTTATTCTTTAGATAAAAGTTAACTAAAAATTTTAGAAATGTGATGTAGAGGATGAATTAAGGTAACATGTTATAAGATATCTCAGATTTTAATTCTGAGTATCACTTCTACCTCGTTATCATTTAGCATTTATACATCATTGTGTTAGTTTATGGTGCATATTTTTTGTCACCTTCTAGTCAAGTTTCTCATCAGTAGAAGAATTCAGCTGTACACTATCTCAATATTCATAAGAAAGCTTTCTTTTTAGCATCCTGTTGCATGTGGAAGAGAATAATTCCTATGAAGTTTAGAAATTTGGGGGTGGGCCATGGAAGAAGAAATGCAAGTCAGTGAAGATGGATGCTTAAAATAAATCCCACAGTACTCAGAATGGAGTACAATAGAGAATTATTTATTTAGAGGTAGGCTCACAGATCACAGTCCTCTACAGGAACAGGGAACAGCAACTGAATCCTGCAGCTGGAAGAGGCCAGATGCATGCTTTACATCAGCATATATAGTATAAGAGGCCAAGCCCAAGTGGGCAGGTAACTTAAAGGCTACTGGCAGTAGGAATTCCTACAGAAAGTGAGACCCTATATCTGTTTCTATATTTTATTTATCTTTTCCAAAGCACAATTAGAAGAAAATATGACAAAATTTTAAATTTTGCTTAATTGTAGTGGAGTATATGAATGCTTATATTTTCTTTTTGGTATGGGTCTAGTAATCCACCTCCTCTACCACTCAAATAACTTTATTCATAGTGATTGTGACATACATGTAAGTTTTCAATCACACACTGACTTTTCAGTTGTTCTGTAACATTTTAATCTAAATTAAGTATAGAGTAAAACATAGTTGAAAAGCAATAGAAAATGTATTGGTACAACCTCTACCTGCCCTGTAGTAATGTGAACACCCATATTGATGTAATAGATTAACAGAAAGCGTACTTGATGTTAGTGAAACAAAATTACCTATACTGTAGATCCCACCGAGACTGCATCATTTTGAACATCTCTTGTGTTGCAGGGTTCTGGGCAGGGCCAAGGCTGGGTGTTGGAGCAAGTGCAGAGGTAAGATCCTGTCTCCAGACAGGAAACAATGAGACCCAGGTAAGGCCAGGTATAACAACTCTGGAACACCACTAGAGGTCATAAGTGAACCCAGGACCAAGTTCCCAAAGGACCAGCCATTAGGATTCACCCCTGGAAGGCCCCACAATTCTTCCCAAAGCCATCGTCCTAGCTGAACAGGTGTCCACTACTTGGTGGATGCAGTTAAGCCACATCCAAAGCTCAGCATTTTTCTTTGGCCTCCAAGGTTCTCATCCCTCTTGTCTTCCAAATGAAATCATAGTTTTAAAACACTGGAAAGGAACCCAAGGTGCCTGTGATTTGAAGACTGTAAAGATAAATCATAGAAGAAAGAACTGAAAAATCATATGTTTTAGGCACTAAGCACATAAAGATTAACAAATTTTATTAAGCAGGTTATAAGAACTGTTACACATTCTAAAATATGAATTTCATGAGGCAAGTGGACCAACACACTTCTTTATACTGATGAAATAAAAACATTTCTGTTCAGAGGTGCTAGTGTTAATCCCAAAGACTGGAGGAGGACAACCACTGATCTAAATCATCATGGCCATGAGCCTATTATTCGTGATCCTAGAGAAGCTAAATAAGAAGGTGAACCTGATGAAAATCATGTAGCTATCTGCCTGGATATTGGAAATAGACAAGAGTCCCAGGTAACCTCGGGTGCATGGGGGGGGATGGTTGTTGGAAGGGGAGAGGGTTAGAAAGAAGGGAATGGGGGGGAGGAATGAGGAAAGCTAGGTGGACTGGGATTGGGGGAGGGAGGAAGGATGGATATGAGATCAGGGAAGAATATATTTCAACTAAGGGAGTCATCTTAGTGTTTACAGGAGACTTGATTATAAATGGGATCACAGGTCCAAGGAGATCCCCAGATTGTTCTCTGGACAGAAGAGAGGGTGCCTGAAACGGCCTAGGCCCATAACCATACTGATGAATATTTTGCTTATCACCATAGAACCTTCATCTGGCGATGGATGGAGATAGAAACAGAGACCCACATCGTAACACTGGACTTAACTCCCTAGGTCCAAACGAGAAGCAGAAGGAAAGAGAACGTGAGCAAAGACGGCAAGATCAGAGAGAACCTTCATCCCACGATGGATGGCGATACAGATGGAGACCCACATTGGAGCACCGGACTGAGCCCCCCAAGGTCCAAATGAGGAGCAGAAGGAGGAAGAAAATGAAAAAAGGAAATAAGGACTGCGAGGGATGTGATCACCCACTGATACAAGGGAATGGATCTAGTGAGAGTTTACCAAGGCCAGTTGGACTGCGACTGAACGAGGACGCAATCCAACCAGATTCTCTGAATTTGGCTGGATTCTCTGAATGTGGCTGGCCGGAGTCTTTCTGAAAAGCCATTGACAATGGCATTGGGACTTGTTTCTCTGCATATACTGGATTTTGCAGATCCAGTCCGTCTGGACACTCACCTTCCTGGACCTGGAGGGAGGCGGGAGGAACTTAAACTTCCCACTGGGCAGGAAACCCTGACTGCTCTTAGGGATGGAGAGGGAGGAGGAGAGGGAGTGGGGGGAGTGGGAGGGTGGTGGGAGGAGGGGCGGATATGGAAACTTTTATAATTTAATAAAATTACATAAATAAATAAATAAATAAATAAATAAATAAATAAATAAATCATCATGGCCAAACTAATAAAGAAAGTTCTCTGTGAGTTCGAGGCCAGCCTGGTCTACAAAAGCTAGTTCCAGGACAGGCTCGAAAGTTACAGAGAAACCCTGTCTCGAAAAAACCAAAATAATAATAATAAAGAGAGCAATTAAAGTAAGCATTTTTTTTCATGTACATGGAATGCTGCCCCTTATGATGGGGTTTGAGAATTCAGCATTGGATGTCAGGAGGACAAGGCTTTTACAGAGCTTAGGTATATGGAGTTTCCAATAGGGGGGATGGTTGAAACAAGGTAATCAGAACAAGTAGACAAGCAAGGTAATCGCAGGTGTTCATGTGAACTTTTGAAACAGAGGTAGTGTTGCAAGATGGGTATAAACAACTTTTTGAAGCAAAGACAAGGTTACCATTCCTGGAAAAGTCAGTACAGAAACATTTGTACTTAAGATTACAGGTGGGGTATAACCCAGTCCTTGAGAAGCAGAGGGTTAATCATAAACAGGGTGGAACCTAGTTTGTCTTTACTATAAGTTGACCTTGAAGATTAAGACAGAGGCAGCTGGTTCTTCACTAGTAATAAAATTGTGAAGATGTGTAAGGGGTGGAACTTAGGGCAGCTGCAGAAGACTCAGAAGGACTGTCAGCTTGAATGCCATTTGGAAGGAAACCACCCTGAGTGCAGCACTGTCATGGAAGAAAAACCAAAAGTCACACATCATCACCATGCAGAGCCCTAATAGGCTGCATGGTCTGCTTAAACTTCAGTTATACAGTCACAACCCCCAAGCTGACCCGCTTTGATATTGCTAGCTGTGGTGGGGATTGGCCCTTAATGGAGAGAACAGTTATTTACAGGTAGGCTGACCAGTTAGGACGGGATGGTAGAGGCTGCTATGTGAGGTGTGATATGATGATGATTCAGTTATACACTCACACAACCCAAGCTGATACTACTTGATGTTGCAACCTGTGATGGGAGTTGGTCCATAAATGAGGGAAGAGTAATTATTTGGACACAGGTAGACCTAAAAGGATGGGATGGGAGAGGCTGATATGAGTGGAAATGGGGCAGATGCCAAGAAACATCTTAGTGAGCATCTGTACTCAAAGGTTTGTAGTGTGTGACTTGTTCCCAGTAGACATCCTGGAAATCACAGGGTCTGCTCAACACTTTAAAAAGCCTCACCTGGGTCAGAATCATTTACTCAGCTCTTTAAGGAAAATCCCAATTTCAGAAGAAGGAAGCAGAGTCGAGAACCAATCTGTGAAAGGGTCTTCTTCAGCCATGGTCAGCTCTCCAGCTCTAGCCCTGAAAATGGGAGAAAGGTAAGAATATATTCCAATAATGTTCAGGGAATTACTATCTTGTAGTTTTCTCTGTATCCATATTCCTGTGTTACTACCACAAAATGCAACATGTAGGGTCCAGGGATTCCTCCTAGGAAGGTTTGAGACAGAAACTTCCTTTTAAAGCAGAGAGATGGCCCAGCTTAAGCAGACTTTCCTTATTTTCCCCAAATCATTCATATTCATGTCTGTTATTTCTTTGAAGGGGAATATTATGTGCACATTTTGTTTCCCAGGAGAGAGGGGATGAGAGAGGGGAAGAGAGGTCACACTTAGAGGTCAGCAGTAGAATGGATAACTAATGCCTGGAGAAGCATGACTATTGCCAACACACAGCCGACCAGGAGTGGGGTAGAAAATACAATTCTCAAACATCTTGTCTTTGATCTCTTCTGTCCTTGAAATGTCAACAATGGCCTCAAATACAAAGAAACTTAGAGAAAATTACAGCTCTTAGGGGTCAGATAAGGCACTTCTGTGAGATGTCAGGGAGCAAAGAGAAAGATGGAAGGAAAATCTTCACTTGAAAGTCTTCTTCCACCATGAGGTTTCTAGACTTAAGTGTCATCAGGTCATTTCTCCCTGCATCTCCACCAGAGTGATGTCTGTCTTGTTTGTATTTCATTCTTCTAGGGATGCTTTTATGGAGGACTCACCCAATTTGATCAAAAATAAGATTCAAGTGAAATTTATGTAGGGAAATATGCTTTGTATTTGCTATACCATTAGAGTGGCTAATACAGAACTGTAGAATACCTTACCAAGAAAGTTGCTACTGGTGGATTGGCAAACTGCACCTCGTCAGACACAAGAACAACAGCATTCGTATTCTACAGGCCTAAAGAAGCAGCAGCAGGCTGTGATCATAGACTCTCAGCCACATCAACATGTCAGAGCAGGGAAGACACATAGAGGAGCTAGGGATTGCTTGGTGCATTTCTGTACTCATCTCTGAATCTCCAGTTTTGGTGAATGCTTTGCCATCTGATCTAGACAGAATGCAAACTGGGATCTCTTTTAATTAAAAACTCAGATAATTCATTAATAATGAAGGTAATAGCTTCTGTCACCCGAGTGCTGTGATTAAAGGTGTATACCACCATCACTTGGCTAAGAAATAATGCTTCTGAAAATCATAGATTATTAATAATTAATCAGAAAAAAATTAAGAAGTCCTGTGTGCCTGTTGCTCTCATTTGCAAAAGGGTTATCAGATATTTTATTACTGTAGCATGCAACCATCAACTGTTTTTTGTTTTTTTTTTTTCTTAACAAGAGACAGTTTCACAGATAGGTTTCATTTTTCAAAAAAGAGGAAGAAACGCCATTCTGTGGCCCTGTGTGGCTTTATCAGTTACCTCCTGCCCATTTCCATTTCCTGGGATTTCCCACTCCTTCTTTAGCACAAACTAGACTTAAGTAAAACAACTCTTTTTCCATGGTATCGGCTACACGAAGAAGGACACAGCTTAGTGTTTTGCTGGTCTCCTCAGTGAGAGGCTTGAGAACTCTGGGGAAAGAACTCTGGCTGGCTAGTGCATTCTGATAGATCACTCATTGTGCTGCTGCAGAACCCAAGGAGCAGACTTCTTGGTGAAGGTAAGGGAGGTACTGGGTCCTTTGATTATCTGATCAGCTAGACTCCCTTTCCTTCCGACACGTTTTCAGCTTTTTGTCACTAGCTTACTCTGTTGTCATTGGAAAGGCTTTCTAGTTTACTAGATTAGAGCGGCTAGGAACTTTATCAGTCAGTGAAGCTGGACAGTTCAATAATAAAAATCAGGCTAAACACTCCCTTCCCTGACGTCCGTATGTTATTTTGGACATTTGCAATATTTCTAAAGTAGTGTTTGGGTTATTTTATTGTTGTTGTTGCTGTTGTTGCTTGTGCTTAGTACTGGCCATTAAACTCTGGGTCTTACATGTGCTAGGAAAATACTTTGCTATTGAGCTAAATTTACATTTTTATTTTTTGAGAAAAAGACTCATTAAAATCTGGCCACATAGACAGAAAAGCGCTTGAACATTTTAAGTCTCCTGAGTAGCTGGCAGTATTGGTTTCAGGCCATGTATAAAAATGTTCTTATTTATTTATTTGTTTATTTACTTACTTACTTATTTTCTTTGCTATAAGCTCTCACTCTGTAGCCCAGTCTGGCCCTGAACTTGGCAGCAATTCGCCTCAGCCACCTGCCTCTGGGATTTCAGGAGTAATCCACCACACCTGCTAAGGAACAAGATTTTAATGGACTTGTCTCTAGTAAAGCTTGAAGCCATATTAGTAGTATAGTAGCAAGAGATTTCATCTGTAAAATCTGCTATTCATATAATAAACAACCCAAAATTTTGAAAAAAAATAATGAAGGTAATAGACTTGACCTCTCTGGCAGTCTATAAAGGACTTGAAAGTCTCTCAAGCATGGGATCAGAGGGAGATTTGTGGCATCTTCTCTAAAGTAGGGGAAAGTGAAGCAGCGAACAGAGAGGAGAGAAAAAAACATCAGAAGAGATGCAGGGAGAAAAACTCAAGGATATGATAGCAATGTGATATCGGGAACCACCTTTTGTACATTTAACCCTGCTTTCCCCAAGGGACATCACAACAAATGTTGTTCAAGGAAAGCAGGGATTATAGGTGAACACTACCATCACCACTTTTACGCTGACTGTAGCTGATGTCCACCACCTCCACTCTCAGCCCCCATTTGAATTTTCTCCTGCTGTTTCACAGGTTTTTTAGCTAGGGGTTTTACTCAACTGCACTTGTGACTGCTATCTTGTTTATGGTGTGGGCGAGTCTCCTGTGCTTTTCCATTATTCATTTCTATAAACACAGAGTGTTGTGGCGGACACAGGTTTGTCAAGAAGGTAATCCTTTCCTAGTAGATGGACTAGTTTATAAAGCAACTGTGGTACAAGCATGAGAACCTGAATTCCAGCCTCCAGAATAATCCAGGTCTGGCAAGTCATGCCCATCACTCCAGTACTGGGGATGTAGAAACCAGAGGATCCCTAGAGTTTATTGGTCTGTTGTTGAGTTTGTGAGCTCCATGTTCATTCAGAAACCCTGTCTCAGAAAGTAAGTTGTGATCTATTGAAGAAAGCCTTGACATCTGCCTGTAACATCTACAAACACGTATACACACACATGTGCATGCACACACACACACACACACATATAAAGAGAGAGAGAGAGAGAGAGAGAGAGAGAGAGAGAGAGAGAGAGAGAGAGAGAGAGAACCCAGCTTTTTGTGGACTGGGATTCACACTGTGAGAGACAGGTATGATCTTTCACCTTTTATGCTACAATTTCATCCTCAGAAAACTGGAAAAGCATCCATTCTTACATCACATACTGTACAGTGATTCAACATGACAATATAGTTAAGTTTTTAAAGAACGAATTCATTCAGTCCACATATGAGCTTGTCATGTTCCTCTACTAAATAGAGTCTAGTTATAATTGCCTATCCATCCATATTTGTATTTCAATTGCTGTACCTTCCCAGCTTCTCTTCAGTCTGCACAGAGACCTTTTGTCATCAGAGGAAGCTCTCCATCTTCTGCCATCTTCTAGAAGAGACTATGGAGATGGCTCATGTTATATTAGGTTTCTTTCTCCTCTCTGACTCCACTTAGCAGTCCTGCATTAGACACACCCATTTTCCATTCCCTTTCTGCAACAGTACTTAGATTTCACCTTCCCTTCCTTCTGGCTCCTTCTCCTGCTTAGCAATCATCTCAGAAGCACATCCATCTCTAGGCTGTGTATCTAAGTGTGTCCTGCTGCTTAACTAAGCTGAGTTGGGTCTTCACCATAATGTCCTGCCCATGATCAACAGCAATGATTTGTACATGCATGAATAATTGGAAATAATTTGTCAACTCAGGGCTGTTGACAAAAAGAGTTAGGATTATTGAGAATTTCTTTGTCACTTTGCAGTGCTGGTCAATAACTTTTGTCACATTTTCATTTTTAATTTATATGTGATTCATCAGCTAATGCTGTAAAGATTTGCATGTGTGCACTCATTCATGATTAAACAATGTCAGGGTCATGATTAAACAATCTTCTGAGGATGAAGATATAAATACATTACATCATCACCATCTGATGCCTCAGACATTTCTAGGCTATATGGTTTTTAAATAAAGGATAAAGTGAATTTTTACCTTTTAAAATTTAAATTTGAATGTTTTTCTTTCTCTTTTTATTAAGAATTTTTAATATAATTTTTTCTCATTTTACATAGCTATCCTCATTCCCACTCCCTCCTCTCCTCCTGCTCCACCTTTCCCTCCACCCCACCGCTATACACTCCAGCAGGTCCTAGATGGGGTAGATGTTAGGGTAGGACCATCCCAGGTCCAGCTATGGGCTTGGGTGGTAATTGAGCTGGTCAGTCCAGGCTTCTGGGAACACTCTCTCAGGTAAGGGGTGGAGACAGCTCCCCTACACTCATAAACTCGGGGTCAGTTCTCACTTATGTGTGGGGAGGGATGGGGCCATCTCTCTCAAGTGTGAGGACCAGCTCTCCCATGAAAGTCAGGGCCACCTCTCTTTCTGCAGTGTCCAATAAGGGGCAGGGCCAGTGAAGGGTGGGATTGGCTCAACATAGCCCACTAATTTCACAGGCACAAATCCTATAGAGCCCTGAGATGACACAGCCCATAGACATCAACACAGACCCCAGCTGCAGCATGACCATGGAGCCAACATGGCCATTGGCAGTAGCTTGGGCCTGGGTGACATCCTAGCTCTGGATGAAAGCACACGCCACTCAGATCAGGACAACTCTGATGGTGGCACATCTCCCAGACACCAACAAGGCTACAGGTTACAGCCCCAATCCCAGGCTTCTGTGTAACCTTTGGTGGCAACACAGACCCTGGCTGTGATGGTACCCTACAGAGATCCAGACATGGTCCTCAGCAGCATACCAGGTGTGGATGTCACCATGGCCCCAAAGGGTGGTGTAGGACCCCTAGATCAGCAAGTCCCCAGTGGCAGCATGGCTTACAGATACCAGCATGGCCCCAGGAATCTAAATGATCCTAATGATGAAAGGAACCATGGGCACCAACAGAACCAGACATGGCTCCCTGCTAGATTCAGCCCTGGGTCAGATATCACCATGACACCAGATAGCAGAATGTGTCACTTTGGTCTGTATGGCTCCAGATGTGGCATGGCCCTTGAGTACCAACATGGTCTCAGGAACCGATCAGACCCCAGTAATCACACAGACCTTGGTTACAACAGTACCCACAGACACAGAATCAGACCCTGGCTGCTGTAGGGCCATGGACCCAGACAAGGCCCTCTGCAGGGGCTCGGGCCTGCATGTTACCATGGCACTGTATGGCAGCCCAGGCCACTTAGATCAGCATGGCTATGTTGGTGGCACATGGCCCTGGTTGGCAGGAAAGCCTCCCACATCAGCCTACTGGTAACCACTTTAACCTCTCCCACAGCACATGAACTATTCCGCTCCTCCTACTCTCCCATTTCTCCACCACATACATGCTTGTCATAATGGGACCCATCAGACTGGCCTGTGTATTGTTTGCACCCACCTGAGCTAGACAGCAGCAGATAAGTCATAGATGTCTTCCTGCCAGTCCAGGTCTTGAGAACCCAGGCTGGACTGTGGGTGGTTTGCACCTACCTGAGACAGACATCATCAGATGGATTGCAGATTTTTGAACACTTCATTGCAATATCCTTTATGCTTATTAATACACTGCTTTATGACCTAAAATATGATATAGAAAAATTTCTCTGGGTTGCTGACAAGGATATGTATTCCATAGCTCTTGGGTGAACTGTTATGGACTATGCCTTAGTTAGGATTTTATTGATGTGAAGAGACACCAACCATAGCAATTCTTATATAGGAAAACATTTAATTGGGGTTGGCTTACAGATTCCAAGATTTAGTCCTTTATCATCATGACAGAAATCATGGCAGCATGCAGGCAGACATAGCGCTAGAGAAGGAACTGAGAGTTCTACATCCGGAGCCACAAGCAGCAGGAAGAGACTGAGACACTTTCTCCAACAAGGCCACACCTACTCCAACAAGGCCACATCTCCTAATAGTGTCACTCCCTATGAACCTATGGGGCCATTTTTATTCAAACCACCATATTCCATCTTCTGGCCCCATAGGTTTATATCTTTTTCAAAAAATTTCACAAATTCTGTTTTATTTTTTATTTTTTTAAACAATCTTTTTTATTTTACATACAAATCCCAGTTCCCCCTACCGCTGCTTCCCCCACCTATCCACACTCCCCCTACCATTCACTCCTCAGAGAGGGTAAGCCTCCCATGGGAAGTCAAAAAAGTCTGTCACATCACACTGAGGCAGGACTAAGATCCTCACCCTTGTATCTAGACTGAGTAAGGTATCCCTCCATAGGAAATAGGCTCAAAATCGTCAGTTTATGCATTAGAAATAAATCCTGATCCCACTACCATTGGCCCCACAAACTGCCTCATCCACACAACTGTCACCCACATTCAGAGGGCCTACTTTAGCCCTTTGCAGGATCCCCAGCTGTCATTCCAGAGTCAGTGAGCCCTCACTAGCTTGGATCAGCTATTTCTACAGGTTTCTGCATCATGGTCCTGACCCTTTGTTCGTATTATCACTCTTCCCTCTCTTCAGTTGAAGTCTGGGAACTCAGCCCAGAACTTAGCTGTGGATCTCTAAATCTACCTCCATAAGTTATTGGATGAAGGTTCTATGATGACAATTAAGGTAGTCATCAATTTGATTACAGAAGAAGGCCAGTTCAGGCATCCTCTTTATTATTGCTTAGAGTCTTAGCTGTTGTCACCTTTATGGGATTCCTTGTGAAAGAAATTGAAGAAGATATCAGAAAATGGAAAGATCTCCCATGCTCTTGGATAAGAGGAATCAATATAGTAAAAATGACAATCTTACTAAAAGCAGTCTACAGATTCAATGCAATCACCATCACAATCCCAGCACAATTCTTCACAGACCTTGAAAGAACAATACCCAAGTTCATATGGGAAAAAAACTAGCATGGCCAAAACAATCCTGTACAATAAAGGAACTTCCAGAGGCATCAAGCCCTACACTAGAGCGATAGTAATAAAAAGAGTTTTATATTGGCATACAAACTGGAACATAGATCAATGGAATCAGATTGAAGACCCTGATAATAATCCACACACCTAAGAACACCTGATTTTTTACAAAGAAGCTAAAATTATGTAATGTAAGAAAAGAAAGAATCTTCAACAAATTATCTTTATCATAATGCAAAGTGTATTTAGTACAACTTCAGAAATCCCCATAGTCTATCCCAGTCTCAAACTTATTCTTAAGTGCAAAGTCTCTTCCAAGACTCATGAAAATCTTTTAACTAAAACTCCTGTAAAATTAAAATGAAAGTGGAGATTTCATACTTCCAACATACAATAGTACATGATATGCATTACCATTCCAAAACGGGAGAAAAGGAACATAATGAGGAAAAACTGGGCCAAATGAAGGTGGAAAACAAGCTGGGAAAACTCTAAAAATTTCATCTCCATGTTCAATGTCAAAACTCTCTTCAGAGCTCCAACTCTGTTCAGCTTTGATGACTACAATGCACTTCTTTTTTTAGGCAAATTCAGCTCCTTTCATCAGCAGCAGCTTTCCTTGGCAGGTATCCCACAATTCTGGCATCTCCAACATCTTGGGTTCAACCCAGGCTTCACGTTCACAACTTCACACAATGGTCTCTCTTGGCCTCCATTCAGGAACATCCCTGACACACGCCTGGCCTCAGAGGCTTTCTGATTTTGCAAAGGGAGATTCTATAACCTTTCTTCTACCCTTGACTCTAAAGCTGGAACCACAAGCCCAGAGCTGCCAAGTTCTACTGCTTGCTAAGGCTATAACATGGCCTCCTCATTCAATTATAACTTCACTAGTTTTTTGACTTTTATAGTTTCTTTCACTGCCTAATCTTGGCTATCCAGAATCTCAATCTGTAGACCAGGCTGACCTTGAACTCTGAGATCCACATAGCTCTGTCTCCTGAATGCTGAGATGAAGGGCATATACCACCACGTTTGGATCTAAGTGGTTCTTTAATTCCTTTTCACAAGTTGGAAACTTAGCTGAGGTTAGCACTCCCATTATTTCTTTTAATATCAGTCTTTAATATGTTTATATCCTTGAACACAGGAACAGCTCCATTCCACTTCCTGGTGCCCTTTTCTCCTCAAATTGTACATTTTGTAAGTTTTCTTACTCAACTTGCTTCTTTTCATTCTAGCTCTTCATAAGAGTAAACTCTAATAACCACACGACAGAGTTGCTACAAGGCTATTTTGAGAGTTCCTCTGTCAATGCAATTAACGAAAAACTCTTCCATTTAGACTCAATCATATTTTTGGACAAGGGCAGAAATTAGTCATATTCTTTACCAAAATACCACAAGAATAATTTCTAGGCCACATATTAACATTCTTCTCCTCTGAAACCTCCTGAGCCAGGTCCCCCCAGTGCAAGTCTCCCTCAGCACCACTGTCTTCCATTGACTAGAAAAACACTAGCTAGAAAAACCAGTCACACTGAGAGCTGAAGCTGAAACGATCCCATTTTGCTCCCTGATTCCATTTCGTGAAGCCAAAATGCCCAATGGTGAGCAATGGCACCTACTACTGTCATGCTACTATCATCAGCAAACTTGATTTTGGGGGGCAGGCTGCTTACCTAGCACCAGTCTGCCTATTTTAAGCTGTTGATTGTAGGAGGAGAGAGCCACTTGTTGATCCCTGGCCACTTAGCTCTGAAATAATCACACAGAAACTGTATTAATTAAATCACTGCTTGGCCCATTAGCTCTAGCTTCTTATTGGCTAACTCCTACATCTTAATTTAACCCACCTCCATTAATTTGTGCATCTCCACGAGGTCGTGGCATACCAGCAAAGTTTCAACATGTCTATATCTGGCAGAGACTCCATGGCTTCTCTCTGACTCCACTTCCTTCCTTCCAGCATTCAGTTTAGTTTTCCCCACCTACATAAGTTCTGTCCTATTAACAGGCCCAAAGTAGCTTCTATATTAACCAATGGTATTCACAGCATACAGAGGGGAATCTCACATTAGTTGATGCTTCAGCTGGTTTCCCAAACGAAAAATGTGTGTTCCTATGAGGTGATCAAGGCTTCAAGAATGAATGGTACAATCTTGGTGAAGACAATTGAGTTTGCTGGGTGATTTTCTTCAAAAACCAAGTATGAGGTTAGCTTTTATGTCTTCTGAATGCTTTCCCTGATCCTGGATCTCTGTCTCAACACTGTCAGATATGTTCTCCTTCATGAAGGCCTGCCTAAAAGGAGAAGTTACCAGAAGGATCCTGTGATGCATAGCTGCCTATGTATATACTGTTCGGGACAAGCTACTGCAAGCACAGGAACAGGCCTCATTCTGCAGCCCTGGCCAGTGTGGAAAAGAAAAGCTGTCTTTTCTTCAGATGTCTGTGTGGCTTTAGGGGTGAGAAATAGAAGCCTATTAAGGATGTCTGTATTGAGGAGTGCTCCATACAGACACACAGTGTAGATGCTACCTGCCCTGCTATGCTGCTCTCTTTTCCAGAGCATTTGTGTACATGTATAGACCTCAAAGCTCTCCTCGGGGGCGGGGACACTGTTCCCAAATGGAGGTAATCTCTATTTTTTTCTGCAGCACAGTCCACACTTTTCATGTCAGAGACCTGTGCCTTTGCATAAAATACAAGTAACGGCCAGAACATTTACTACAAATTTTCAATAGCCCTTGAAACTGTGGTTCATTTGCTCATTTGTCATAGTTCTTTGCTTTCCACTGTAACCCTATAGATAACAGGATGATGATGGCATTAATTACAAACAGAGGAGTGCCTGATGTCCTTCAAGGCTTCTCTGCCTTCTAGTTTTCATATTTAATATTAATTAAATATGAAATTAAATCATATTAAATATTTCATATTTAAAATGAAGACTTCTAGTCCTTCTAACATAAGAAGTGTGACTGTTTACACACAGATCTTCATATTTCATTATTCCATTTTTCCCTTTTAATAGACCCCTTACAGAGACTGAGTGTAGCTTTGGCTTGTGCCAGGATCTTCCACATTCCTATACCTGAGAAGGAACCTCAGCCCTGGAACAGAAAAAAAGTTAGTTTCTGAATTCTGTCTCTTCCTGATACAGCATAAGATGCTTAGCAACTGTACTGGTACCATCAACTACCCCAGCATCACTAGAGGCATTGGTCTGCAGATAGATTGAAGAGTACAAACTGGGTTTAAAAGAAGTTTCTAGAATTTGGGAGTTTTTGATAAATTGCTTCATCTCTGAAAGCGCGTTTCCCCTTCCTTATGAACCTGTGCCAGACGCTCCCCCGTAGCCAGGTGGTCTTGACAGAAAGTATCATGTGTTCATATCTCAATTTACTTTGCAGGAACGCTAGTGGAAAATTCCCAAGCATGGATCCCACCACCCCAGCCTGGAGCACTGACAACACAACAGTGAACGAAACTTACTACACTGAAAACTTACCCTGTGTTGACCCCATACCCATTATCCTGTATATTCTTAAAGCTGGCATTGCCATGGTTGGGCTGGTAGGAAATGCCGTGGTGCTATGGCTTCTGAGCTTCCACATACAAAGGAATGCCTTCTCTGTCTATGTCCTCAACCTGGCTGGGACTGACTTCCTCTTCCTCAGCTTTCAGACTGTGTATTCCCTGGAATATATCCTTCCCCATTTCTATGACATCTACTTCGATATTCCCATCTATCTCATCAATGCATGCATCTTTGCTTACCTTGCTGGTATGTGTATTATTGCAGCCATCAGTGTTGAGCGATGTCTGTCTGTTTTGTGGCCCATCTGGTATCACTGCCAGCGACCAAGACACTTATCATCTGTCATGTGTGCCCTGCTCTGGGCCTTCTCTCTACTGTTCAGCCTCCTGTTAGGGCATGAGTGCGGCTTACTAGTTATTGGCTATTATGACCATTCTTTGTGTAGGAGTTTAAATTTTATCACTGCTGCGTTTGTGATAGTATTATCTGTAGTTCTTTGTGGATCCAGCCTGACCCTGTTGTTCAGGATCTTCTGTGGCTCCCGAAGAATTCCTGTGACCAGGTTGTGTGTGACGCTTACCCTCACGGTGCTGCTCTTTATATTCGTTGGTCTGCCCTTTGGTATCTATTGGTTCCTCTTAGACTGGATTGAGGAGTTGCGTAAAGTTCTCCCTTGCCATACTAGAGAAATGACAAAATTTCTATCCTGCGTTAACAGCTGTGCCAACCCCATCGTTTACTTCCTTGTTGGCTCCGTTAGGCACCGCAGGCTCCAGAGGCAGACTCTGAAGATTCTACTGCAGAGAGCCCTGCAGGACACTCCTGAGGAAGAAGGTGAAGAAAGGGATTCTTCAACAAATCCTGGAGAACAGGAAACAGTCTGGTGTAGTAGTTGAGTGAGTCCTTGATAGCACACAGTTGTTTTGAGAATCAACATGGTCTCCATTTAGATGGGTCATTTTCACAACCTTGTTCAATTGGTTGAGAAAACAGTCATTTTGTAGAAATAGGGTGAAATGGGGCTTGTTAAACAGAAACTGACTACGGCATCCTAAAACTTCCTTATGTGGACTCACTGCATCTGCTTGTGATGTAACCTTTGTAACCAAATCGCTTGAGGCCAGGACAACTCCCACTGTAAACAAATCCTTCCCTCCAAAGAAGCCCCCAAGCAGTGCAGGGAAGGTCAGGATTTCTTCGGTCATTAAACTTGATAAATATTAAATGAATATTATATTCTATAGAAATGTCCCTATTTTCCACAAGTTGTTTTCTAAATGTTAAGAGAAATTAATTGAAATTCCCACAATCCCAGTTTCCTTCATGAATATTGAAGCTTGGTATGACTGCTTAATTGCTTCCTTCCCTTGGCAATTTGAACAGTATTTTCTGGAACCATGGAAGCCTTACCACAGGAAAGAAATTACATCAAGCTCAGATCATCTGAGTCCTTTGTCCTAAATGTAAAGTGTGTTCAGCAATAGGGGTGTACCCTCATCCACTAGGAAATGACCACTGATTACATATATGATCCATACTGTTTTGGAAGTCACAAGGACTACACTGACTAAACATTCAAAAGAAGGCTTCTCATGCCAGGAACTGGTTCTGTGGGGATTTTTGTCAAGACAAATTGCTTAACTTCCTTTAAGATATGTATGTGTGGAGATAGATAGATAGATAGATAGACAGACAGACAGACAGACAGACAGATAGATAGATAGATAGATAGACAGAAAGAGTCCGTGTATGCATGCATATATATATACATGTAAATATGTGCACAAATATATATATATATGTAATCAAGTATTGTGTATAATTTCAAGGAAATATAAAATATTACAAACCCTTAAGGCCTTAAAAAGCAACCTTCCTATTATTTGTCCTTGTCCCTCCTCTTCCTTCTTCCACCCTCCACCTCATTCAGATTCCCTCCCCATTTTTCCATTTCCTACTTTTTTCATCTCTATCCTGATATTGACTCCCAAACTCCCCAACATATGGTTTCTTCATGCATTTCTGGCTTGTTGTATATGCACATCTGAGAATTTGGAGCTAGGAGCTACAATAAGAGAGACTGTGGAGCATTTGTCATTATGAACAGAACTCCATTTGCTAAGGATTAAGGCAAGCAAATGATGAGTGGGTCTTCAGAAAACTAAAAACCTTCTGCACAGCTAAAGAAACAATCAGTCGTTTGGGAGCCTAGTCTGTTTGGATACACACCTTCCTTTGACCTGGATGGAGGGGGAGGACCTTGGACGTCCCACAGGACAGAGCACCCTGACTTCTCATGTGACTGGAGAGGAAGGGAGAGGGGGAGAGGAAGGAGGGGGAGGGAAATGGGAGGATGGAAGGAGGTGGAAATTTTTAATTAAAAAAAAAGAAATAATCAGTCGGATAAAGAGGAAACCCACAAAATGGGAGAGAACTTTTGTCTGTTAAACACCTGAAAGAGGGTTAATACTCAGAATATAGAAAGAATTTCAAAAATTAAGAGTCCAAAAACCAAATCACTATTTGAAAACTGGTTCTGGGACCTAGGCAGAGAGTTCTCAAGAGAATAAATAAAAATTGCTAATAAAATCTTGAAAAGGCCTTATCATCCTAAGCAATGAGAAAAATGCAAACTAAAACAACTTTGACATTTCATATCAGGCCAAGCAGCGTGCTTAAAATCAATTTAAAATCTGACACCAAACGTTGTCTATGTTGTGGAGAAAATGGACTTCTCACTCATTTTTGGAAGGAATGTGAACTGGTGTAGCTGCTTTGGAAAACAGAATAGAGAATCTTCATAAGACTAAAACTGTATCTACCATATAACCCAGATATACTATTCACTAGCATATGACCAAATAAATAAACATCCTAATCCACAGAGACTTGTTCACCATGTCCGCTGATGCCTTATTCACATAAGCCAGGAAATGGAAACAAGCCAAATGTCTTCCACTGGATGAATGGAAAATGAAAATGTGTTACATATACACAATGGAATACTACTCAACTGTAAACAAAGAGAAATCATGAGTTTTGTCAATAAAGGGCTGAACCTAGAAAATATTATCTTGAGTGATGTAAGATTTCTTGTGAAATAATATTTCAATCTTAAATGTTGCTGTGTTTGACACTTTAAAGTATAATTAAGAATAAGTAGTATGTACACATTAAACAAATGCATGTTTCAATAACTTGACTTGGATAAATGTAACTACTTGACTCCAAACCCAATCAAGATATAAAATACCATCTTGCCTCTGTGAGTTCCCACTGTCTCCTCCCATCATAACTTTTGGAGGTCAGTACTATCCATATTTCCAATTTAATGTAAAATTGAGAGTGCAAACTGAATATATATATACATATATATAAAATGATGTGGAATTCCCCTCTGTATGCTATGAATATGTTTTATTGCCATTGGTTAATAAAGAAGCTGCTTTTAGTCAATAGATTAGCAGAGTAAAGTTAGGAAGTAACTGCCAAAGGAGATAGATGCCCTGAAACCGTGCCCATAAACCACAAGCCTCATTGTAAAATATAAAATAATAGAAATGGGTTAATTTAAGATATATGAGCTATCTGTGAAATACTTCTAAGCTACTGGCCAAGCAGTGTTGAAATTAATGCAGTTTCTGTGTTACTATTTTGGGTTAGGTGGTGGGGAATTGAATAAGCAGCCTCTGCCTACATATGTATGCTTATGTATGTATGTATATGTATGTGTGTATATGCATATATGTGTATGTATACATATAATGTAAAATTCCTTTTCTCCAAAAGCTGGTTTAGAAAAAACTCTTGAATGCAGTGCACTCTTATTACATAGAGATCTTGTGTGGTAAATTATCTTTATTTCATCTTATGTATCTGTTACATCATATCTTTTATGTTTTTCCACTTTCTATTACAACAAAGGTTTAGTAACCATTATCATATCATGCAGTCAATCTGTGCATATGGACAGAGTATCAAAAAATCTTCATAGGCTTTTGCTTTAAATGCTTGTTGTCCAGCTAGCAGTTCTATTTTAAGAGATTATACAAACATTAGGGCCTAACTGTTGAACATAACTCCATCCATATTGTAGCCATGGACAAGAATTCCTCACTTTTAACAGATGAGGAATAATATGCTATGTGTGACTGTCACAATTTCACAATCTATTTCTCTGTTATTTCAAGTCTATGTCTCCCATGTACTGAATGCTGAAAATAATGCTCCAATAAACATACAACTCTTTTTTATTAGTGGCAAAGAGGATTTCATCCACTATTTTGTTTTAATCTAATATGTCTTTTTTTTCATAGTGGGTATTTGGTAACAACACAAATTTAAGGTGTTTTGTTTCCTTTTGCTAAAATTGACTACTATAAGTCACTCTGTTTCAATTAGCATGTGATACAAAGAGAAGACAGATTATTGTGGTTTATGGTTTGAGGGCTTGATACATGATTTAATGGATCTATGCATCTATATAGACTGTAATGAAGGTGAGGATGTGTGGAAGAGGAGGAAAGCTCACATTATGGAAGACAGAAAACAAATTTGAGAGGAAAAGGCCAAGAATATATATCGAAGTACACTTTTTCAAAGTCTACCATTGAGATAAGTCATGACAAAAACTCAAGCAGAAACTAAAAAACTATTGAGGGACCCCTACTTGGCCTCTCAGAGGAAATTATTTAGATAACATTTTTATAGATTTCAGGACCACAAGACCAGGAAATGGCAATGCCCAAAGTAAACTGAGTCCTCCAACTTAATTACAATTAAGACAATCCCTCTGAGACAAGTTCATGAGATAAACTAAGAAAGTATTCAATTGGGACTTCTCAGGGGACTCTATTCTGTATCAAGATGCTAGTTTGATGACTAGGACATTCCACCATTTGTCAACTTGACACACAAACATTTCACTTAAAGCCTTGATTTTTCTATTCCTTGTCCCTGGACTCTACTTTTAATATTACCACACACAACACAGTCAAAATTTTAAAGTCTCACATTCTTGAAATTTTTAAACAATCAAAAATGCAAGAACTTTTTAAAAAACAAAAGTCTCCATCTGAGAGCGCAGCCCACAACCCCTGAGAAACTAGATAACAAGGAGAACCTTAAGAAAGACAAGCATGAAAGCCCACAGGGAAAGTGAAATAGAAAAAAAAATCACCTGAGTAAATTAAGAATGCAGGGGGGGAAAGGAGGGAGGGGGAAAGAAGGAAAGGATTTGAAGGAACAGGAAGGAAAGGGATGGTTAAGTTGGGGGAGAGATGGGGAGTGAGAACAAGAAAAGAGATCTGTTGGTAGAGGGAGTCATTATGGGGTTAGGGAGAAAACTGGTGCTAGGGAAATTCCCAGGAATCCACAAGGATGACACCAGCTAAGACTCCAAGCAATAGTGGAGAAGGTGCCTGAGCTGGCCTTCTCTAGTAATCAGATTGATGACTACCTGTTGTAGGAGGCCGCTTGTTTGTTTGCAGCTGCTCAAACTCAAAATAACCACACAGAAACTGTATTAATTAAATCACTGCTTGGCACATTAGCTCTAGCTTCTTATTGGCTAACTCTTACATCTTAATTTAACCCATTTCTCTTAATCTGTGGATCATGTGGCTGTGGCTTGCCAGGTAAAGTTCCAGCATTTGTCTCCAGTGGAACTACATGGCTTCTCACTAACTCCTGCCTTCTTCTCCCAGCATTCAGTTTAGCTTTCCCTGCTTAGCTCTATGGGAAATTCCCGGGAACCCACAAAGATGATACCAACTAAGACTCCAAGCGATAGTGGAGAAGGTACCTGAACTGGCCTTCCTTAGTAATCAGATTGATGACCACCCTAATTGTTATCATAGAACCTTCATCCAGCACCTGGTGGAAGCAAATGTAGAGATTCACAGCTAAGCATTGGGTAGAGCTCCTGGAGTCCAGTCAAAGAGAGGGAGGAGGGATTATATGAAGAAGGGTATGTCAAGATTATGGAGGGAAATCCAGAGACAGCTGATACAAGCTAGTGGAACCTCACTAACTCTGGACTGACAGCTGGGAAACCTGCATAAGACCAAACTAGGCCCTCTGAATGTGGGTGACAGTTCTGTGATTGGGTAGTCTGGGAGCCACTGGCAGTGAGACCAGGAGTTATTCATAGTGCATGAACTGGTTTTTTTTGAAGCTCATTCCCTATGGAGAGATACTTTGCTCAGCCTAGATGCGGCCTCAACTTGATATGCCAGACTTTGTTGTGAGGCCTTACCCTTTCTGAGAGTGGATGAGGGGAGAAGGTAGAGGGAGCAGGAGGAGGGGATGGAAGAAGTACTGTGGCTGGTACGTAAAATGAAAAGAAAACTTTTAAATTAGGAAAAAAATCAGAAGTCTTTTAACTCTGAGTTCTTGTAAAATGATGAACAAACAATATATGTCTTATTCCAAAATGAAAGAATTAAAAAATGGTAAAATAAACTAAAAATATGGAAGTATTAATACAAATCATGTAGCTTCATGTTCAGCATCTGGGACTCATTCACTGTGTAGTTTTCTAGCACCGGAAAGTTTGTGCAGGTCCATTCTCTAGCTCTTCCATTGACGGCAAACACAGCTTGTCTCATCCATTCTGCCATTTACAGAAAACACAGTTCATTACATAGGTGCAGGGTATTCCATACCACACCTTCCTCTGTCCCTGAAAACCATCCAGTGGCACTCTAATTTCTGATTTTCAAGGGAGTATAATGGAAGAGGGGTGTCTGTCATTAGGGTTTCTGTTGCTGTGAACAGACACCATGACTGTGGCAACTCTTATAAAGGAAAATATTTAACTGAGGCTGGCTTACAGTTCAGAGCTTTAGCCTAATATCAGCATGTAGGGTGGCATTCAGGGAGACATGATGCTGGGAAGGAGATGAGAGCTCTACATCTTGACCTACAGGCAACAGGAAGTGAACTGTGTATCCAACACTGGGTATAGCTTGAACATATAAGATCTCAAAGCCCACCTCCACGGTGACACATTTCCTCCTCCAAGGCTACACCTACTCTAACAAGGCCACACCTTCTAATATTGCCACTCTAAAGGCCAAACATTTAAAACACATGAGTCTATGAGGGTCATACCTATTCAAACCACCAAAAGAGGGAACAAAAAGAACTATATTATTAAGAAGTCTGCTTTGAAACTGTCTTTCCTAGAAACAGTTATGATGTATTAGGCTGCTTGTTTGTTCCCAGCTGCTCAGCCCACAAAATAATCACACAGAAAACATATTATTTGCAATACTGTTTAACCAATAGCTTAAGCATATTTCTGACTTACTCATATCTTAAATTAACCCATCTCCATTAATCTGTGTATCACCAAGAGGCTGTAGCTTACTGAGTAAAATTTTAGCATCTATCTCCAGCATGGCTACATGGCTTTTCTCTGACTCCACCTTCTTTTTCCCAGCATTCAATTTAATTTTCCCCACCTAACTCTACTCTTTCCTTTCACAGGCAAAGAAAAATTCTTTATTAACCAATGGTATTCACAGCATACAAAGGGGAATCCCACATCATCTGCACTTTTCTGTTTAAATAAAAAGGAAGGTTTTAACTTTAACAGAGTAAAATTACATATAACAAAACAGCTATCAAGAAAGAATTACAGTTACAATATTTATATCTACTTTATCTTTTATCATAACTAAAGAAAACTATAATTATAACTATCTATTCTTCAACTCCATCAAAGACTCCAGAAGGAAATAATATTACCTAAGTAAGCAGGAAGTGCATTGTAAGCAACTTCCAAAACTCTGTAATTGACAGAGACATCTCACTGTTTGGACAGTCATCCAAAGTTCTTCTGTATCCTTGGAACATCCATCTTCAGCCTACAAGTCCATTGTATCCAGCAAACTTCTCCACAAAGCAGGAAATTTCAAAGATATTTCAGCCTAAATTAGCAGTTTGTCAGTCACTTTCTTCTGAGTCCGGCAGAACACCTAGCAAACTCTTTCATGAAGCAGGAACCCTGAAGGATCATCCCACCTTTAGGCAAGTTCAGCAGTCATCTCTCTGCGGGTCCTGAATGTCCAGCTCACATAGCATAACATCAAGCAGTTCAGGCAAAAGCAGTTTCTTGACAAAATGGCCAACAAACTCCATACGGAGCCTCTTCAAAGTCCATCATCCTCTTGAAGTAGTTGGTGCTGCCAGAAGCAGATGTGTCTCATATCATGAAAAGTCCTAAGTTCTTAAAACATTTTAAATGCCATATTACATAGGTCTTTGAAAGATTTGAAGATTATCTAACTAAAATATATCTATATATATCTAGAAAACCTAACTAACATGGCTACAAGCTTGACTATTATAGATGATTATCTATTAACCTATATTTCTTAATTATATATTCTATTTTTAGATGAACTACACAATCACAATACCTTAATCAAGAGCAGAAATGTACATATAGCAAGACAAATATTAAATTTGTATCAAAAAACCAAGATCCATACCAGTGTAAATCTCTATAGCATATCGCCCTTTAAATGTAAACAAACATTTTTAAACAATATTTGAGAACTTGGGTGTAGTTGTCTCCAAACAGCTTCCTGATTTTTGTTGGGTGAAGTAAGTTTTTGAGGTGTTTACAGCAACCTTTTGGGGGATCTTGGTCCATCAAACCACATTAGTCTGGAATTAATCTACAGGTTCTCATCTTCTGTGGAAACAAAAACAAAACCTCTTTTCCAAAGCAACAAATCCTTAGACCCACATTTTGGAATCAAGCTACCTTTCAAATATATATACTGGTTTAGTTTATCAGTCCATACAATGATATGTCTCTCTGTACCTAGCTCCTTTACAGTCAAAAAAATCAAAGAAAACACAATAATATACATTATCCACATGCTCTATGTATATTCCATCTTTATGTGATTCATTTTTCTTACTCTATTACTTTTTCTACAAGTTTAATATTTACTTTATTATCTTTACTCCTTTAATAATCAATGACTGTCTGTACTTTTTAATATTACATTTATTGTCTCTTTACTCTTTTTCTTCTACCTCACAAGTCTATGTACATTTTTTTAAACACACCGTGTCTCATTTAGAGGTCTTTTAAGTCTGAATCTGTCCTTTTTGTGTATCTGTAATTATTTTCTGACCAGAAGCTTGTTTTTCTTTTTCTTTCTCTTTTTCTTTCTTTCCTTCTTTTTTTTTTTTGACTCTACCCAGTCCAACATGGAGGTTTGCCTCTGAGACTGCTGTTGGGAGACAACCTCACCACCTTAACTCTGGGAAGCACCATGCAGTATATAAACCCTTTTTATCAGAGTAAAAGTTAAATCTGTCATGCAACACACTGCTTGACCTGAAAATATCTCTGTGTATAGCAGTGGGAATCTGCCACACTCTCCTGCATGTGTATGCCTAGCAGACCTGATTCTGCTGCCTGCCTGTGGGAAGTGCTGAGCCATGGGCATAGTCTTAGCTAGTTTCCTATCAACCCCGAGTGGGCATGTAAGCATCTGGACCCAAAGTGGGTGGTGGGTATCAGCTCCAAATGTTTCAAACCATGTTGGTGTGCCAATTTTTTGTGGGAGGCCACTTGTTTGTTCCAGGCTGCTCAGTCCACAAAATAATCACACGGAAACCATATTATTTGCAATACTGTTTGGTCAATGGTTTAAGCATATTTCTGACTAACTCATATTTTAAATTAACCCATCTCCATTAATCTGTGTATTGCCACGAGGTTGTAGCTTACTGGGTAAAGTTTTAGTGTCTGTCTCCAGCAGGGATACATGGCTTCTCTATGACTCTGCCTTTTCTTTTACAGCATTCAGTTTAGTTTTCCCTGCCTGGTTCTACTCTATCCTATCACAGGCCAAGGCAGATTCTTTATTAACCAATGGTATTCACAGCATACAGAGGGGAATCCCACATCACTGTTGATTAAACATGACCAGAACAATGGCAATATCAGTGAACATGCGAATGCAGAAGGGAGAAATTTCAGACTTCCACTCCTGGACAAAGAATTGTAGGCAACTAATGACTTCTGAGAGGGGGAGAGCTAACTTCTCCCAGGGTTAAGCCCAGAGGAATCAACCCTTATTTTAGTTAGGACTTCTATTGCTGTGAAGAGACAGCATTACCACAGCAACTCTTACAAAAAAAAAACATTTACTTGTGAATGGCTTTCAATTCACCATGGTAGGAAGCATGACTACATGCAGACAGACATGGTGCTGGGAAAGGAGCTGAAAGTTCTGTATCAGGATCATCAGGAAGCAAGAAGAGAGAATAACACTGGGCCTGGCTTGAGTTTCTGAAACCTCAAAGTCTGACCCTAGTAACACACTTCTTCCAACAAGATGACATCTACTCCACCAAGTGGCATTCTTAACAGTGCCACTCTCTATGAGCCTATAGGGATTATTTCCATTCAAACTATCCCATTATACTCCCTGGCCCCCATAGACTTGTAGCTATAACATAATGCTGAAATGCATCCAGTCCAACATCAAAAATCGCATATTCTATCAGACTGAAATCTGCTTAAAAGTCCAAAGTCACACAGAAAGGACCAAGAAGTGAGTGATCACCTACCCAGCTGGACATCTCCCTCTGTAGGCCCTCCATACTGGGACAAAACCCCAGGGCCCTCCCCCACTTGCCTCAGGTTCTCTAGCCAATGAAGAGGCAAGCTTCCTCAGGTAGGCTGGTCCAACACCCCCAACCCATCTATCAGACCCCGTAAGCTACAAGTTTAACTCTGCTCTCAAATCCTCCTATCCCAACCCCAACCTCAGAGGAACTCTGAAACACAGGCTGCAATAACACAGGTAGGACTACAAGGTAGGTGACCACCTACCAAGCAGAGCAACTCACTCTCTAGGCCCTCCATACTAGGGCAAAACCCCAGGCCCCGTACCCAGCCAGCTGCTGCAGCTTCTTTAGCTATCCAGCAATCAAGCTTCCTGCAGGTACACTGCTCCAACACGTCCACAGCACCCATCAGACCCTGCAAGTTACAAGTCCCACTCTGACCCTAAACCCTCCTATCCCCCATGACCTCAGAGAAACTCTGAAACACAGACTGTAGCTGCACAGAGAGGACCAAAAGAGGAACTCTGAAGCACAGTTGTGACTTCACAAAGTGTGACGAGAGAGTAAGGCCAAGGTAGACCTCAGCAGCTCCCTGAGACACAGACAGCAATAGTACAGCGCAAACCAAGAAAAGCTCCCAAAGACACAGACAGCAATTGCAAGGATTGGACCAAGAGGCACCAGAGGCACCAAATGAAGAAAGAGATGGGTAGGCACCAATGCAAGAATTTATTCAACAACCTAAAAAGCAACATGGTAACACCAGAATGCAGTGATCATACAACAGGAAAACTTGATCAACCTAACCCAGAAGAAGCAGAAGAAAACAATTTTAAATGTAACATTAAAATTATGATGGAAACCTTTAAAGAGGAAATAAAAAACTCCCTTAAAGAAATGGAGAAACAGATAATAAAATGGAAAAATCAATAAATCTCTTAAATCCAAGAAAACCAAGAAAAGACAATCAAACAGGTAAAGCAAACAATTCAAATAGTTAAAGACTTGAAGACTGAAATAGAGACAATAAAGAAAAAAAATGAGGAGAAATCCAGTCCTGGGAGTGAACCCAGTCCCGGACACTGGCGGATCAGGATTGAGCCATAAACCAGATCCAGAGTCGGCAATCTCCACCAGAACAGGTACAGGGGAGTAACTGCTGAGCAAGTGAGCCAGAGCCAGAGCCAGAGACCGCTGAGGGTCTGGACATAAATCTGGGACCTTCAAGGAAGTAAACCTAAGCCAGGACCCCGGTGAATCTGGGCATGAGTTTAGGATCTCCTAGGAACTAGGCCTGAGCCAGGACCTCTGTCAGTCTGGGTGTGAGTGAACCTAGAACCTCTAAGGGAGTAGGCAGGAACCAGAGAGCTCAGCAGGGCCAGGTGTGAGTCTGGGACCTCAGAGGGAGTAGGCCTGAGCCAGGACCTCTGTGGGTCTAGACATTGGTCTGGGGCATCAAAGGGAATAGGCAGGAACCTGGAACTTCTGTGGGTCCAAGCATGAGTCTGGGACCTCTGAGGGAGTAGGCAGGTCCTCTGCGGGTCCAGCCACACCCAAGCCTGGGACATCTGAGGCAGTAGGCCAGAGCCAGAAACCATTCCAGGTCCAACTCCAACCCAGGGACTTCTGCAGGAGGGAATCTAGACCAGAATTTACAGATAGAGGTCGAAGCCAGTAACCTAGGCCAAAGTTGCTCAGAGTCAACAAACTCCACCTTGGGCAACAAATTCCACATGAATGGGACTGAACTAACTACCTAGGACAGAGAGGGCCTGAGGAAACAAGCTCCAATGGGAGCAGAAGCCGGGAGCAAATCCAGTCCTGGGAGCCAATCCAGTCCCGGCACACTGGTGGACCAGGACTGAGCTAAAAACCTGACTCAGAGTCAGCGTTCTCCACCAGAACCAGAGTGGGACTGAACCAGCTACCTAGAACAGAAAGAGAACAAGCCCCATGGGGAACAGAAGCCAGGAGCAAATCCAGTCCAGACTACTATACCCTGCAAGATTTTCAATCACCATAGAAGGACAAAACAAGATATTCTGTGACAAATCTAGATTTCACCAATACCTAGCTACAAACCCAGCCATACACAAAATATTAGAAGAAAAAGTCCAACACAAGGAAGTTGGCTACACCAACAAAAACACAATTGATGGCCTCATAGCCACAAATCCCAAAGAAGGGAAAAACACACAAATTAACATCAGTGACAATGAAAACTAAAATCACAGGAGATAGCAACCCCTGGTTATTAAAATCCCTTAATATAAATGGACTCAACTCACCTATAAAAAGGCACAGGCTAATAGATTGAATTTGAAAACAGAATCCATCCTTCTTCTGCATACAAGAAACACTCCTGAACCTCAAAGACAGACATCATATCAGAATAAAAGGGTTGGGAAAGAATATACCAATCAAACGGACCTAACAAGTGGGTGTAGGTAGCCTAATATCTAACAAAATAGACTTCAAGCTAAAATCAATCAAAGGAGACAAAGAAGGAGGTTTCATACTAGTTACAGGAAAAATCCATAGAAAGGAAATTTCAATACTGAACATCTATGCCCCAAATACAAGGGCACCCTCATATGTAAAAGAAGCACTTCTCAAGCATAAATCATACAATAAACCACACACACACACAAATACTGGGAGACTTCAACACTCCCGTCTCACCACTGAACAGGTCAATCAGACAAAAAGTGAACAGAGAAATAAGGGAGCAAAGAGATGTTATGATGCAAACAGACATAACACTTTTCTGAGTGAGATAATCCAGACCCAAAAAGAGGAATATGGTATGTACTCACTTATAAGCAGATTCTAGCCATGAACAAAGGACATTGAGCCTGTAGTTCGTGATCCTAGAGAAGCTAAATAAAAAGGTGAAAACAAAGAAAAACATATATTTATCCTCCGGGATATTGGAAGTTGACAAGATCGTCCGGCAAAAGTTGGGAGGAGGGAGATGCAGGTGGATTGGGAGGAAGGGGAGATGGGGAGAGAGAAGGGAAAAGGGGAGGATTGGAGAGAGCTTAGGGAAGAGGGATAAATGAGATGGAGGAAGGATGGATATGGGAGCAGGGAAGAAATTATCCTAACTAAGAGAGTCATTTTAGAGTTGGCTAGAGTCTTGGCTCTAGAGGGGTTCCCAGGTGTCCAAGGAGATTTCCCCAAGGAATCCAACATTCCCAACACTGCCTAGAATAACTCAGACATCTAGCGACCCTTCACAAGCAAAACTCAAAGAAGGGAAACACATACACTCTACTACCCAAAATAAATAAATAAATAAATAGATAACCGGAGTCAACAACCACTGCTCATTAATATCTCTTAATATTAATGGACTCAATTCACCTATAAAAAGGCACAGACTTAGAGACTGAATACAAAAACAAGATCCAACATTCTGCTGTTTACAAGAAACACACCTCAATCACAAAGACAGACACCTACTCAGAGTAAAGGGTTGGAAAAAGGTTTTCCAAGCAAATGGACCTAAGAAACAAGCAGGTGTAGTCATTCTAATATCTAAAAAATCGACTTCAAACTAAAATCAATCGGAAGAGATGGAGATGGACATTTCATACTCATAACAGGAACAATTCATCAGGAAGAAGTCTCAATCCTGAATATCTATGCCCCTAATATAAAGGCACCCACATATGTAAAAGAAACACTTCTAGAACTCAAGGCAGTCATCAAACCACACACACTAATAGTAGGAGATTTCAACACACCTCTCTCTCACCAATGGACAGGTCAATCAGACAGAAACCTAACAGAGAAATAAGAGAAATATTGGAGGTATTGAATCAAGTGGACTTAACAGACATCTATAAAACATTCCACCGAAATAGGAAAGAATATACCTTCTTCTCTGCAGCTCATGGAACCGTCTCGAAAATTGACCACATACTCGGTAACAAAGCAAACTTCCACAGATACAAAAAAATATTAGTAACCACCTGTGTCTTGTCATATCACCATGGATTAAAGTTAGAATTCAATAACAGTGCTACCCCCAGGAAGCCATAAACTCATGGAAGTTGAACAGTCAACTACTAAATCACTCCTAGGTCAAGGAAGAAATAAAGAAAGAAATTAAAGTCTTCCTTGAATTTAACAAAAATAAAGACACAACATACTCAAACCTATGGGACACTATGAAAGCAGTGATAAGAGGAAAGTTCATAGCACTAAGTGCCCAATTAAAGAAAACGGAGAAAGCACACATTGGAGACTTAACAGCACACTTGAACGCTCTAGAAAAAAAAGAAGCTGATTCACCCAGGAGGTCTAGAAGACTGGAAATAATCATACTGATGGCTGAAATCAACAAAATAGAAACACAGAAAACAATCCAAAGAATCAATGAAACTAAAAGCTGGTACTTGGAGAAAATCAACAAGATCGACAAACCCCTATCCAAACTAATCAAATGGCAGAGAGAGAACATGCAACTTAATAAGATCAGAAATGAAAAGAGGGACATAAACACAGACACAGAGGAAATTCAGAGAATCATTAGATCTTACTATAAAAGCCTGTATGCCACAAAATTGGAAAATGTAAAAGAAATGGACATTTTTTTTAGATAAGTACCATATACCAAAGTTGAACCAAGATCAGGTGAAAAATCTAAATAGACCTGTCAGTCGTGAAGAACTAGAAGCTGATATCAAAAATCTCCCTACCAAAAAACCCCAGGGTCAGATGGTTTCAATGCAGAATTCTACCAGAACTTCCAGGAAGAGCTAATACCTACACTACTTAATGTATTTCACAATATAGAAACAGAAGAGTCATTGTCAAACTCTTTTTATGAAGCTACAGTTACCCTGATGTAAAAACCACACAAAGACACAACTAAGAAAGAAAATTACAGGCCAATCTCACTCATGAACAACGATGAAAAAATTCTCAATAAAATACTGGCAAACCGAATCCAAGAACACATTAGAAAAATTATCCATTATGATCATGTAGGCTTCATCCCAAAGATGCAGGGTTGGTTCAACATACGCAAATCTATCAATGTAATCCATCATATAAATAAACTGAAAGAAAAAAACTATATGTTCATTTCATTGGATGCTGAAAAAGCTTTTGACAAAATTCAACACCCATTTATGATAAAGGTGTTGGAGAGACTGGGCATACAAGGATCATACCTAAATATAATAAAAGCAATATACAGCAAGCCAACAGCTAACATCAAATTGAATGGAGAGAAACTCAAAGCCATTCCACTAAAATCAGGAACATGACAATGTTCCTTCAATATAGTGCTTGAAGTTCTAGCAATAGCAATAAGACAACATAAGGGGATCAAAGGGATTCGAATTGGAAAGGATGAAGTTAAACTTTCGTTATTTGCAGACGATATGATAGTGTACATAAGCGACCCCTGAAAACTCTACCAAAGAAGTCCTACAGCTGATAAACATCTTTAGTAATGTGGCAGGATACAAGATCAGCTCCAGAAAATCATTTGCCCTCCTACACACAAAGGATAAAGAAGCAGAGAGGGAAATCAGAGAAACATCATCTTTCATGATAGTCACAAACAGCATAAAATATCTTGGGATAACTCTAACCAAGGAAGTGAAAGACCTATTTGACAAGAACTTTAAGTCTTTGAAGAAAGAAATTGAGGAGGATACCAGAAAATGGAAAGACCTCCCTGCTCGTGGATTGGGAGAATCAGCATAGTAAAAATGGCAATTCTACCAAAAGCAATCTATAGATTCAATGCAATTCCCATCAAAATCCCATCAAACTTCTTCACAGACCTTGAGAAAACAATAATCAAGTTTATATGGCAAAAGAAAAAACCCAGGATAGCCAAAACAATCTTATACAATAAAGGAACTTTGGATGCATTACCATTTTTTACTTCAAACTCTGTTACAGAGTTACAGTATTGAAAACAGCTTGGTATTGGCATAAGAACAGAGAAGTCGACCTATGGAATCAAATAGAAGACCCGGATATTAACCCACAAACATATTAACACCTAATTTTCAACAAAGGAGCTAAAGGTATACAATGGAAGAAGGAAAGCATCTTTCACAAATGGTGCTGGCATAACTGGATGTCAACCTGTAGAAGAATGAAAGTAGATCCATATCTATCACCATGCACAAAACTCAAGTCCAAATGGATTAAAGACATCAACATTAATCTGTCCACTTTGAACCTGATAGAAGAGAAAGTGGGAAGTAGTCTACAAGATATAGGCACAGGAGACCACTTCCTAAGTAGAACTCCAGCAGCACAGAAAATAAGAGAATCAATGAATAAATGGGACCTCCTGAAACTGAGAAGCTTCTGTAAAGCAAAGGACACTGTCAGTAAGACAAAAAGGCTACCTTCTGACTGGGAGAAGATCTTCACAAAGCCCTCATCAGACAAAGGTCTGATCTCCAAAATATACAAAGAACTCAAGAAACTAGACACTAAAACTCTAATTAACCCAATTAAAAAATGGGGTACTGAACTGAACAGAGAATTCACAACAGATGAACTTCGAATGGCCAAAAGACACTTATGGTCATGCTCAACCTCCTTAGCGATCAGGGAAATGCAAATCAAAACCACTTTGAGATACCATCTTACACCTGTCAGAATAGCTAAAGTCAAAAACACCACTGATAGCCTATGCTGGAGAGGATGTGGAGAGAGGGGAACACTCATCCATTGTTGGTGGGAATGCAAACTTGTACAGCCGCTGTGGAAATCAGTGTGGCGGTTTCTCAGGAAACTGGGAGTCAACTTCCCTCAGGACCCAGCAATTCCACTCTTGGGAATATACCCAAGAAATGCCCTATCATACTACAAAAGTATTTGTTCAACTATGTTCATAGCTGCACTATTTGTAATAGCCAGAACATGGAAACAACCTAGGTGCCCCTCAATAGAAGAATGGTTAAAAAAGGTGTGGAACATTTATACATTAGAGTTTTACTCAGCGGTAAAAAACAATGACATCTTGCATGCAAATGGATGGAAATAGAAAACGTTTTACTGAGTGAGGTAACCCAGACCCAAAAAGAGGAATATGGTATGTACTCACTCATATGTGGATTCTAGCCATAGTTAAAGGTCTTTGAGTCTATAATTCGTGATCCTAGAGAAGTTAAATAAGAAGATGAACCTGAAGAAATTCATGTAGCTATCCTCCTGGAAATTGAAAATAGACAAGAGTCCCAGAATCTTCATCTGGTGATGGATGGAGATAGAGACAGAGACCCACATCGGAACACTGGACTTAACTCCCTAGGTCCAAACGAGAAGCAGAAGGAAAGAGAACATGAGCAAAGAAGGCAAGATCAGAGAGAACCTTCATCCCACGATGGATGGCGATACAGACGGAGACCCACATTGGAGCACCGGACTGAGCCCCCCAAGGTCCAAATGAGGAGCAGAAGGAGGAAGAAAATGAAAAAGGAAATAAGGACTGCGAGGTATGCGATCACCCACTGATACAAGGGGATGGATCTAATGAGAGTTTACCAAGGCCAGTTGGACTGGGACTGAACGAGGACGCAATCCAACCAGATTCTCTGAATGTGGCCGGATTCTCTGAATGTGACTGACCTGGAGTCTTTCTGAAAAGCCATTGACAATGGCATTGGGACTTGTTTCCTCTGCATATACTGGATTTTGCGGATCCAGTCCGTCTGGACACTCACCTTCCTGGACCTTGAGGGAGGGGGAAGGAACTTGAACTTCCCACAGGGCAGGAAACCCTGACTGCTCTTAGGGATGGAGAGGGAGCAGGAGAGGGAGTGGGGGGAATGGGAGGGTGGTGGGAGGAGGGGCGGAAATGGAAACTTTTATAATTTAATAAAATTGCAAAAAAAAAGAAAAAGGAAAAAGGGGGAGATGATAGGGGAGTTCAGCCAATCACATTCTGTTTTTGGGGCGTGCTGCACTCAGGCAAAAGCCTGCTTATAAACCTAGCAAGCACGCTATGCTAGCTCTTTTTTCGCCTGGCTCCTGCATCCGGACCAATCGTTTGGATTCTGGTGTAAGCTGTTGTAAGTCTTACTTCTATTTATTAAAGCTGTATATTTTGTGTCAAGATAGTCTGGGGACTTTTCTTTACCAATCGCCCTGCAGTTTCAATTTCCTATCTGCCCAGAGTCCCAAAATAATCACACAGAAACTATATTAATTAAATCACTGTTTGGCCTATTAGCTCTATATTCTTACTGACCAGCTCTTACACATTAATTTAACCCATTTCTATTCATCTATGTTTTACCATGAGGCTGTGGCTTATTGGTAAAGTTCCGGCGTCTGTCTCCAGTGGGGCTACATGGCTTCTCCTTTACTCCACCTTCTTTCTCCTAGCATTCAGTTTAGTTTTCCCCGCCTCTCTCTGCTCTACCTTATAACCGGACCAAACAGCTTCTTTATTAACCAATGGTATTCTCAGAATTCATAGGGGAATCCCACATCATCCAAACTCAATCCATAGCACATCTAGCTCCATATGCATACTCACATACATACAATAAAGAAAGAAAGTGTTTGAAACCTGGCATATAGGGACTCATAGAGGCTAAACCAACAATCAGGGAACCTGTCTGGGACTGACCTAAGCACTCTGCATATATGTTATGGTTGTGGATCTTGGTTCTCTTGCGGGACTCCTAACAGTGGGAACAGGACCTGTCTCTGACTCTTTTACTGACTTTTGGTACCCTACTCCTCATACTGGGTCACCTTGCCCAGCCATAATACATTGGCTGGTGCTTAATCTTTCTGCAACTTGATATGCCTTGTTTTGTTGATACTCATGGGAGACCTGCCCTTTCCTGAGCAGAAACCAGAGGAGGAGTGGATTGGAGATGGAAACAGAGTGAGGGTTGAGACGGAACTGGCAGGAGATGTGGGAGTGGTAACTGTGGCTGGGGTGCAAAATAAATAAATTAGTACCTAAAAATAATAATGTATGCAATTTTTTTAAAAGTGTTTGAAAAATATACTTGCTTTAACTGCTAGATTAGTATACAAAGGAGTTGGTTTCCTTACGGCATCTTCACACATATGTACCATCACATTTTATTCTCATTTGTTCTATTCCCTCAGTGCCTTCCCTTGCAAACTTCCCCACTCAGCCAATTTCACTCATTCCTCTACTTCGTCTCACTTTCTACTTTTTATTATATATAAAGAAAGGCAGATTTATACAATTCTTTTTATTATTGATTTTATTGAGCTCTACATTTTTTTCTGCTCCCCTCCCTTCCTCTCTTCTTCAACCCACTCCCATGGTCCCTATGTTCCCAGTTTAATCAGGAGATCTTGCCTTTTTCTACTTCCCATGTAGATTAGATCCATGTATGTCTGTCTCTTTTAGGGTCCTCATTGTTGTCTAGGTTCTCTAGGATTGTGGTTTTTGGGTTGGATTTCTTTTCTTTGTGTTTAAAAAGCACTTATGAGTGAGTACATATGATAATTGTCTTTCTGAGTCTGGGTTACCTCACTCAATATGATGTTTCTTGGCTTCATATACTTGCATACAAATTTCAAGATGTCATTTTTTTCTACTGTGTAATACTCCATTGTGTAAATGTACTACATTTTCCTTATCCATTCTTCGTTCGAGGGGCATTTAGATTATTTTCAAGTTCTGGCTATGACAAACAATGCTGTTATGAACATAGTTGAGCACATATCCTTGTACAATTGAGCATCCTTTGGGTACCCAAAAGTGGTATTGCTGGGTCTTGAGGAAGGTTATTTCTTAATTTTCTGAGAAATCACCACACTGATATTCAAAGGGACTGCACCAGTTTGCATTCTCACCAGCAATGCAGTAGTGTTCCCTTTACCCCACAACCTCTCCAGCATAAGTTATCATCAGTGTTTTTGATCTTGGCACTTCTTACAGGTGTAAGATGGAATCAACCAAAAAATATAAAATGGAAAAAAGAAAGCATATTTAACAAATGGCACTGGCATAACTGAATATCAACATGTAGAAGAATGAAAATAGATCTATATCTACCACCATGCACAAAACTCAAGTCCACATGGATCAAAGACCTCAACATAAAGCCAGATATACTGAACCTCATAGAAGAGAAAGTGGGAAGTACACTTGAACTCATTGGCACAGGAGATCACTTCCTAAATAGAACCCCAGGAGCAAGACACTGAGAGAAACAATAAATAAATGAAACCTCCTGAACTGAGAAGCTTCTGTAAAGCAAAGGACATGGTCAACAAGACAAAACGATGGCCTACACAATGGGAAAAGAGCTTCACCAACCCCACATCAGACAAAGATCTGATCTCCAAAATATACAAAGAACTCAAGAAATTGGTCATCAAAAGAACAAATAATCCGATAAAAAATGTATTTATATAATTTTTAAACCACATATAAGAAAAGATGTGTAGTTTGCCTTTTTTAATCTGGCTCGCTTCACTTAAAATAAATCCGTTCTATTTCTATCCATTTTCCCGTACATTGCATGATTTCATTGCATTTACGGTTGTATCAAATTCCATTGTGTTTATCCATTTACCCACTGATGCTCATAATTCTGGTTCCACTTGCTGGTTACTGTTAACAGTGCAAAAATAGACACAGATATAAAAGTAACTCTATGTGAAAGTATCTCTTAGAGTTCTGTAGTTCTACACACAAAAAGGGTACACCTGGGTCATACGCTAGCTTTGTTTCTGGATTTTAAGGAGCATGAATTCTGATTTCACAGATTTGCTTTCACCAGTAGTAAATAAAAGTTCCTCTTTACTTACATCTTTGCCAGAATTTGTTGTCATTTGGGCTTTTTCTTTTTAAAAAAAAGTTTTACTTTTGTTGTTTTTACTTATATTTATACCTATGTGTCTGTGAGTTCAGTAGCCATAGAGGTCGAAAAGAGGTTACAGGTCTCTGGTGCTGGAGTTCCAGGCAGCTGTAGGCCACTGAGTAGAGTATGGGTATTGAGAAGCAAACATGGTTCTTGTACCTAAGCAATAAGCATTCTTAACCACTCAGCAATCTCTCCTGCCAAGCCTTTTTAGTTTCCTTGATGATCAACATTCTGACTAGAGTCAGATTGAATCTCAAGGCAGTTTTAGTTTGCATATATCAAAAATATTGTGAATTCTCAAATCAATAGCTTAAAGATGCACCTGAAGGCCTTGAAACACAAGAACAATCAATACTCAGAAACAATAGAAGAAAAAGATAATCAAAATCAGGGCTGAAAAAATACAAAGATCAATGAAACAAAGAATGACTCAATGAAGAATTAACAACCCTTTAATCATAGTAATAAAAAGGGGAGGATCTCAGTTTAACAAAATCAGAGATGAGAAGGGAATATTACAACTTAATAAGAACTTAAGAGGAAACTTAAAGACGTGTGAGAGCGAAGCGAGGAGAGCAGTTTTCATTGTTTTACTTGTTTTTCAAAAGTATTCTCATTTTGGCATCTCAAAATGTCCTAGAAAGATAGAGACAGCCTGAACCGGAAGTGATTAGGAGTGTCTCATGGGGGAAATATTAGTCAGGTCGAGTTGAAGGGAAATGACAAGGAGTGGTGCACAGCTTCCAGGCTAGTAGGAGAGAATCAGTCCTCCCACCTCAGGCCTAAAGGAACCATTTAATCAACAGTGACAGCGAGGGGGGAGTGGTATGGGTAATAAAGCGGAGAGGTGCACAGGCGTGGACACTGGCCGCACTGACCCTGTGGACAGCTAGGGTATGAGAAACACAAGGAGCTAGCCTTTCCTCTTCCAGTCTCCTGGTGGTGCAGTACAGCCAGAAGTCGGAAGGGAAACACCTCACTAATGAAGGATGTGTCGAGCAGAATAGAAGCAGGAAAAAAAGCACAAAAATCCTCTTGCAAATAGGACTAGCCTTCACACTTATATTTTCCTGAATCCTGGAACTTTCTATATCTCAAAAGCTATGGATTGTTACCTCCTTGCCAGGAAGTTTTCCCCCTTTGGGGAGTGATGTTTTCAGTTTCTTCCTCTAACTTTTAAATGGGATCTAACTTTAAAAGGCAAGGCATAATGCTTTTGATTGGGATATAGCTTTTGTAACTCTAGTGGAAACTCACAGCAATAATGACTTAATTAAGAGCAATTTAGACTTACGCTAGATACTCTGTGGTATTAGTTAACAGAATCCGGTCCAAATTGCAATTCCCCAAACCTACATGTGTGACCTCATTCTTACAGTTACTAATGGCTCTCAAACAAATCAGAATTCTGGCCTGGAGGATGTGAATACAAGCTATCCACCTTCAGTTAATCTCAACACCCAGGGTTAGTCATATTTATGCTTCCTTACCTTTGGTCAGTGCTGAGTACATGGTACCTCCTAGCACCAAGGGAAGCTGATAATTGGGACCTTTTCTGATACAAAAGTTTCAGAATTATTGCAAGAGGTAAACAAACAAAGGTGGCAGAGTGCCATATCTACAGTCCTCGCTTGTCTCTGAGATTAAGTGTTCACATAAAATGTTTTAGGAACTCTTCAATACTAATAAATAACACAAGAGGTGTAAAATCTTCTGTGGTACAATGAGGGGTAGGCACAGGACTTACTCCCCAGGGTGACTGCAGGAAAGTCTGGGTATCAAACTTAGAATAGCAACCTTTTGCTATTGTATTGTAGTTTGGAGCAACACATATCAGAGAATAGGGGTCCATATCTACTGACAAGTCAATTGATTTAAATTAATTCAATACCAGCTCAGGTAACCTTTTAGATGAAAATGTGGATAAACTTTAAGGAAGGCCTCTCACCACTGTAGTTTTCAAGAGAGTTTCTACAGTGCAGGCTGATATTGTTATTATCATCATCACCAATGTCATTATTCTTATCCTCACTGGCATTTCTTGAGCACTTTCTGTATACTCTGTGCATTTCTTCAAAGCACTGTATTATTTGGAGCCCAAATGAAGGTCAAACGAGATGCTGGTACGCAGAAAAAAATTAAATGTTTCCTAAAGTAAACCAAGCAGTAAGTCACAATCCTGTCTCAGTCCCACATCTAAATTACTCTACAGTTCAACTATAATCACTGTTTGCACTGGTACCTGCAATTGTGTTTCTGGCGAAAGACCGCCTTACCTCTGCCCCATCTGTAGCCCACACTCCAGCCCAGCAGTGCCCTCTGGAATCACAATGACGTTAACTAAAGTCATCAAGAAAGAAGAAGGTGATGACACTCGTGCAGCCCTCTTCCTGAAAATTATCTACAGCTCGAGACCCACAAAATTCCAGTATTATAAACATACCTCGTAAAATGTCATTAGCGTCATATGAAACCACAAGAGATTTCAAATACCCAAAGCAATTCTAGCAAGAAACAATGCTGGAGATTTTGCAATATCTAAGTACAGACAAAACCTCAGATCCCTAATAACAAAAATTGTATGTTATCGACACGAAAAAGACATGCACACCATGGAATAGAGTGCCTGGGAACAAACCCACATACCTAGAGCCACTTTGTTTTTGACATAGGTTTTTATAGGGATATGTGGGGGAAGGCCCATCCCAAGGTCAGACAGCTTCTACCTGAACACTTCGGTCTCATAAGGAAGTTTAGAGCTCAGTGTTCCTAGAGAAACTAACAATGGATGTTAGCTGCTCTCGCCACAGGCCACTTAGTTCACTGCCACTGATCACATTCCAGCATGTCAGAAGGAACCATGTTACCTAAAGTGAGAACAGAAGGAGCAATCTGCTGTATTTTAAGAATGAGAAGATAACTGCACATTTGGAAGCTTACAATGTCTACAATACTTACAAATAAACTGGGAAAATGTCAAAAATAATCAGGAAAATGAAAAATATTTGTGGAACCAGCCTTATTTAGTTTTGTTTGTTTCACCAAATCTTTGAAGATTTGACTTCTTTTCAAAACGTCTATTTTACTTGGTAATTATACATCCTCACTGTCGAGCACTTAAAAATACAGCAATGTTTACAGAAGAAAATGTAAGACCTTGTAAACTCACTTCCAAAAGGTGTCCAGAATGGCTTGAATCCAGGATGCACTTGTTTGAGATAAGCTTGTTCTCCTGCCAACACATGGGAAACATGAGGTTCAAGTCAATTCGCTATTAATGACTGGCTACAAGCTCACTACAGTGTCCAGTTGCTTACACAAAAATGGCTTCCAGCCCCAAAGAGTTGTGAGCATAAGCAACCCCTCACCCCTCTTGTCTGCATGCTCTCTCTTTCCTCCAGTAGGCTAAAGCCTGGGATCACTGAAACATTCCACAAAAGACTTTGGCTCGGACTCCCTGCAAATCCACTTTCAGAACCCAGAACAGCTCTCTGGATATGGAAATGGTGTCCAAAACATCAGTCACTGTCGCTGTGATTCAGAAACATCCTTAAGGGCCCGAGACTCTGGACAAGCTCCTGTTGAAAATCCTTCTCAGATCATAGTTTTGTCCAATGTAGTTAGGAATCATGATCCCTGGTTAGATGAGAATATTAAAGGCAATTTCCCTCAAATTTACTGCCTTCTAGATCAGGGACTTTGTACTATTCACAACTACATTAACTAGGAAACTTTCTGGAACAAGGCATATACTCAGCAACTAACAGCCATTTGAAGGAGTCTAAAGTTACCCCTCTAGGCTGTAGCAGTCTTGGTTCACACTCTTCTTGTAGAAACTAAGATCTGATTGCCTCTTCAATGCCCCTGTCCACTGTTTCATTAGGAACTGTGCATACCTAAAAAAGGCAGTGTGGCGTTCTGTACACTGCCCACCACATCTCAGCAACAGTGGCGGGACAGAGGACAAGGCAACTGAGCAAAGGTCAGTTTGAGACAGGAAGCAGATGCTCATAATCCCCTTCCAATGTATAACCGTATCTTTCTTTACAAGACACTGATTCTCATTTTTTGTTCTGTCTTATGCTTTAGACAAATATTTTTGAAAGACTTTGTTAAATATAGTACATGTAGAGGGGAGGGAGGAGGAAGGAAAGGGAGCGAAGAGAAATGTTTAGCTCGATGAAAGCAATAAAAAAATAATATAAATAAATAAATATAGCAACTGTAACTTCCACAGAAGTCACCAGGGGGCGCAAGTGTTGTTTAGCTGGTCATCTCCCTGCAGAGATTCTGAAGAGGATTAATACTATACTATGTACTTCAACAATTCTGTGTTTGGATATTTTGGAACATCTATACTGGCTTCCATAGCGGCTGTCCTAATTTACATTACCATGAAGAACAGTAATGCAAGGGTCTTTTGAACGAGGCCTAAAGAGTAGGAGAAAAGAGGTGCACATAGGGTGGTGGGCTATATATGTAAAACACGAAGAAAAAATATTTGAAGAAATGAAGGGAACAAACAAGGGGAAGTGGAAGAGGTTTCTGGAAAGGATTAATTTTAAAAAGTGCAATGATATACTTATAGGAAAATGTCACAGTGACAGCAACTTATTTATGTGTTAACCTAAAATTATGTATCCACACAGAGGAGGAGGGAGAGAGACAGACAGACAGATCATATCACATTGGCTTTTGCACAAAAAAGGAAACAGGTAACAGTGAAAAGACAGCCTACCTTGGGAGAAAGTATCTGCCGGTCATATGCCCCGTAAGAGTAATATCCAAAATATGTAAGAAACCCAACTCAGTGGGAAGAAAACAATGTGGTCAAAAATAGGCACAGGAACCCAAGCTTGTGGCAGACTTTAAAAGCTTTTTACACTTTAAAATAAAATTGTAAAATTGAATAAATCTTAAAATCTAATATATTTTAATGGAGCTAAGCATAAAATGGAAATATATTTTCAACTTTATATCAGATGGTCAATCTCATGTCCCAATCTCATTGAGCAGTGCCAGAATTTTCTTCTTTCTTGTCTTTGTCCCCATTTTGTCGCTAAAGAAACCTGCTTTCATGACCAGCACTGATTGTTGCATCCATGTAAGGAGCAAGACGGTGGGCAGTCCCTTCATTCTAATCCTGAGCTGTCATAGAATGGGGATCCATTGTTTCCAAAACGATGCTTCACTGTTTACCTGTGGGGTATAAAAGATGAAACAAGGGACCGCACTGAAAAAGGAAGGACTAATTCATGAGGAGACTGCTTTCAAAGTATGACTGGATTGAGGAAAGTACAGTACGTTGTGAAACACCCTCAGGCAAGCAGTAGTGTAACCCTGCTTGTACCCTTGGGCTTAAAGGGACAAGCGACAGCGTAGGTGTCAAAGAGAAAGTCACCCTAGCTTTAGCTGCAGTAGCATAAGACCAGACAGGACAGGTACTGCCGTTGCCCACATAGAGACTGTGGGAAATGTGTGCCTTGCTCATGGAGTCTAAGGAAGTCAGGAAAGGGGAAGATAAAAATCCCCTTGGCAAACGGGACTGTCACCATATTCCCTCACATTGTCATACATCCTGGAATTGTCTCTATCTGAATTTCACCGAGTTACTTCTTATCTCCGTCAGTTTTCCCTTTGCAGGTTCTCAGTTCCTTTCTCTAACTTTTAAGAAGCAATAAAAAGCATCTCGCAAATGGAGCGCAACTTTAAAAGTTAAAGCCTAATACTTTTTATTGGAATGTAGGTTTTTATGCTCTAATGGAGACCCATTAAAATAATGACATAAATAAGGAAGCAACTTAGACTTCATCTAGATACACTGGGTCAACAGAATCCATTCCAAATTGTGGTTCCCCAAACCTAGATATGTGTCGACTTTCTCATAGGCCTTAATGTCACCTAAGTGCCTCTACATTACAGCCAAGGTGAGAAAATGATATGGAAAAGGATGACTATGGCCCTTCAGTTGATCACATCACTTCAGCGTCTCTGCCATTGGTCAGTGCTAAACACTTGGTACCTTTGAACACTAAGGGAAATCAAGAAATGTGGTCTTTTCTGGTATAAAAATTTCAGAATTAGATGATATTAATCAAATGGAGGTCATACCAATGAATATGGTCCCAGGATGTCTCTCAGATTCTGTGTGTATGAGCACTTTTAGAAGCTCTTCAAAATTAATAATACAGCCTAAGAAAAATAAAGGCAGGGATGAGAGGAACCGTGTTCTATGGACACAGACATGGGTTTGTACCCCAGAACCCACAAAAAAAGGATGGATGTTGTGACACACACTTACAATCCCAGAGCTGGGAAAGTGGAGACAAGAGGCCCACTCAGGCTTACTGACTAGCCAGACTAGCCTAACTGACAAGCATCAGGCCAATGAGAAACTCTGTTTCAAAGAATAGCCTTCCTGTAGATGATATCTGAGATTATCCTCCAGCTTCCATATGAGCATGAACCTGCTCACCACCACTCCACCTCACCCCCACATTAACATCCTACAATGCTTTGAATACTGCTGCTCCAGAACTCTTCATGACATGATCCCAGGAAAATCCAGCTGGCTCCAAAAGTCATGGTGTCTTCCTTGTCTAACAAAACTGATCCATGCGCAGACTGTACGGAACATACTCTAAATGCTGGAAATATAATCATGAACTACAACAAAGAAAGTTAGTCCTTATGGAGGTCTGGTTTCGATGATAAAAGCAAATATATCCCACCATACAGAAAGGTGTATAAACAATGAAGGTCCTGACTGGGAGCAGCAAAGGTTCTGGTTTTCCTTCCACATTCTGCTCGGCAGCCAAGGATATCAGAGCTTGTCTCCTCCCTAAAAGAGCTTTGGTGGAAACATTCTTCCCCTTATGCCTCTCTGCATCTTCCAGAAGAGAGAGCATCATGTCCCGTGTGTGTGTTCCGTGTGTGTGTCTTCTGCTCCCCTGAATGATCTGACATTTTTGAGTCATGAGAGGTGCCTGGATTCTGCTACCAAATCATAACTGGCTTTCACTCACTTCTCATTATTCACTATCTATTGGCATCTCTTCTTTTTCTGAAGTCTGGTTCTCCTACAGTTTGTATTCATCAATAATTCTCCTTTCTCAACTTGAATAAACTTGGGACTTAACCCTCTGCTTATTTTCAAGTATTTAAGAAGGATATATCATAAATAGAAATATATTCAAAGACATTTTGAAAATAGATTAGTGTCTTGCAAGCTGATATATATACTTCTAATTTTCTCTTTCTACATAAAAAGGATATTCAGTTTACCAATCACTGTTTGTTGAGGATGCTATCTTTTCTGTACTAAGTGTTTTTGGCATCTTTGTCAAATATCAGATAGCTGGCAAGACACTCCAAAGGTACAATAGTGGTATTCATATCTTGGCAGTAACCAATAATCTCTAATTAGTTTTAAGTCTTGCTTAAAAGGAAAAACATACCTAGTACCGGAGGCCTACACAACTACCCAAACCTAGTGAGGTCATAGATATTAGAGAAGAGCTTAATACTGCCACCTCGCTAGACCAGCATAGCTCCCTAATTGTATTCTAAATACTTATGCTTATACCCACACTAAGCATAGCTCTAATCCTTAATCAGAGCTTTTTGACAGCAATGGGAGGCCATCACAGACATCCGCGACCAGTTGAAATGTAGAGAACAACCGATCGTGGCATACCCAGCCTCAACACATACATCTACAACACAACTTCTAAGACTCAGGGAATATTTGTAAAGAGGTGTGGAAAGATCATAGGAGTCAGAGGCTCAGGAAGCCCGCTTCAAGATTGCGGGTGCTAAAAATGACAGGAAACCTACACCCGTGATACTTCAACAGTACGGATGTCTGAATAAGATCCAAATGACAATGAACATGATAACATGGAAAGGGAAAACCTCATAGGGACCAATCCTAAAAAACTATAGGCAGTTCAGGAACGCTGAGAGAGAATTCATTTTCCCAGGTATGAACCCCTAATTGGTTATACAATATCAAATTTTCAGCCCTGAAATAATGCACACACAAGCAACCTACTAAATGGATTCAATAGGTTGTATCTACGCATGCATTCATGCAAGTGTGTAAACAATAATAACAAAAGAAAAAGATGTCATGAGTTTGAAAAGTAGTAAAGGGGCTTGCGGGGAGTTGAAGGGACAAGACATCAGAGGGGTTGAAGAGAGGGAAGGGAAGGAGGAAACGACATAATTATATTTTGATTAAAATTTTGAGAAAGAAAGAAAGCAACAGGCCGTGAGTTGCCATGCTGAGTTCAAGTTCACAGCATGTGAGGTCCCAGGCTAACAACTCATCTTCTGGGCTATAATCCCATTCTCTGTAAAGAAGCAAAAGTACTTTTACATCATAAGCTCATGATAGGATTGGAAGAGAAAATACCAGCTAAACCTGATCATCTTCTGGTTTTGACCTAGATATGAGCTGGTCACGCTTTCTGAGTAAAAATCTTAATAAGCATTCCTCTCCGTTCCAAACTCTGCACTTTACCTGTGTCCTCCTCGGGATCCTCTCAGAAAAAAACATCTGAAAACTAATTATTCTAAGGGTGTCCAGAGAGACAGAGAATGCATGTTCACATTGCACACCTCACTCAGTGGTCTTCTGTAGGCATCTCTTCTTCAAATGGTGTCCTTTTCAGGGGCACCCAGACCTCTCCTCACTGACCCCTCTCTCCCCATATTTCTGGGTAAATCGTTTCAAATACAAACCCAAACCCACACACAGTGAGCACTAAAATGTTTCTAAAGTGCTCAGAAAAGTCTCACTGAGTATTTACTTTAAAAGCACATAATGGTTAAACTCAGTGATTTAGACCCATGTAAATAATTGCTCCAGAGACAGAAGGAAATATTTCCCAAAGGATAATACTGAGTGCAATTTCCTTCATCTCATCCCAGATATGTGTTTTTGTGGCTTTAATGTGGCTTTAATTGTATTTTTCTTTTTATTTTCCCAATTAATCCAAATATCCTATTACCATTTAGGCTCCTCGTTCATGCATTCATTCATGGATAGTGAGATCATAGTGTGTGGTACTTACAGCTAGACACCAAGGCTTCTGTCTTCAGTAGCTGACACGGTGAGCCATTTTTAACCCATCAGGTACAGCCATCCTCACACAGGTGAGCAAAGGTTGTAAGTCTCTCACGTCCATAAAGCTGATCTTCCTTTTCCTCTTTGGATGTGTACTCTTAGTCATAAAGGTACCAACACCATCTCTCATCTTCCTGAATTACTGCAGTCAGAGAAAACGTCTATCCCTGGGCAGAACAACCCTTATGTCTTCAGCGTAAGCCTGTCTCACAGCAGCAGTGGATCTATCTTGTAATAGAGAGCAGTATCTTATCGTCAACATGACCTCTGTTTGACTCTCTGTCTGTGAACTTGCTGGATCTTGATAAGTAATCTGTTCTTTGCATTCATCTGCTTCCCTCCCCTGTAACACAGATTTAGTAATTTCCATGTGGGAAAGGGGTCCTGAGAATGAGTAATCATGCATAGCAGGTGAGACTTACTAGGATTCCCAAGAGCATAAGTGAAAGGTTTCAGTTATCTCAAATCACAGGAAGAAACACATCAATGAGTAGAACTAAAACCAAACTTCCTCACCTTGGGATTCACAAGTCTGCATGAGTCCCTCACTGCCCTAGTTCACCTGGAAGCAAATGCGCGTGGACCTTCTGCATGTCCAGGAATGACTCTGTCTAAATTCTCAATATGACCTGAGTTAGCTTCTCTTCCAGTGCCATCACAATATAGGTCCCCAGCTAGAAAGCACCAACATTCTCCAACCCTTCCACACCTATTTCCAGCTTCTTATCTCAACATCCATCTTTTCAGACTTCACAGAAGCAAGCATACTCAGCATTAGTATCAAGCACTACCTGATCAACTTACGATCATATAGTACCATTGCCACCACCAAGAAAAATATTACTTGTCATGTGTACCTTATCCTGAGCCCTTTCCTAGCTGTTGAATATCCTACAAAAGAGTTATGGTGGCATCCTACATGCAAATTTAGAGATGGTTGACTGGTATCAGGCATCTCATTGTTGTCAATACAGTATGGTTTGGTTTTGTGTGTGTGTGTGTGTGTGTGTGTGTGTGTGTGTGTGTCTGTCTGTCTGTCTGTCTGTCTGTCTAACTCTAGATTGGGCCTGATGGTCAGAATTCTGAAGATGCCCCTGCTGACCACCCTGCTCACAGGGTGATGGGTAACCTCCTCTGTGGCCTCCCTGAAGCATCAACCTGTTCCTGTGAATTTGATTTGGGACATTTTCCTAAAATTTTGTCTGGTTACAATTGTCCTGTCTTCCATGAGGAGATGCACTATTCTAGTCGTTGGCTCCTTTAATCAGTACTAGATCTGGGCCTCAAGCTGCTTCTCCAGGGGTTCTCAGCCGTCCTCCTCCTAAGGGGATGAACATGGAGGTAGCCTCACTAAGAAGACCCTGGAGGTGTCAGAAAACCACATTGAGCACCTATGACAATTCCCTGGCGAGCCAGAGGTGACCTTTAGAGTGAGCCCTGCCCTGCCACCATTCACAGTCATCTCATCTCGTCTTGTCAATGTGTACCTCTGAAATAAGTCAGAAACATCCCAGTCTTCCAATGTATTTTGTAACCTTTTTCAGTGCTAGTGATCAAATATAGGATCACACATGACAAGCAAGCACTATAACTACCATTGAGCTATATCTACAGACAAAATCTTTTTAACCATTATTCTCCAGTGGCAGATACCAAAGACAGGATTCTGTGAATTTTTTTCAACCTGATTTTTCTAGGCTTCCTTCATGAAATTGCTATTCTAAAAGTAAAATAAGAATCTCTGCTTTTCTTGGTATTGCCAATAAATTTTATTTGATTTTTTTCTTCATCTGACTCTCTTGCTGAATTACTTCCTTTTTAGAAATTTCATTAGGAGAGAAAGTATCTCTGTCTAGCTAGACTGAGAACAACAAAATGATAGAATTTGAGACTCCTGTCCAGCAAAGATCTTTCTATGTCATCAAGTTTTGTATAGGCCCTGACATTTATTTTATCACATATAGATTTATATAACCACTACTACATTTAAGAAGAAGAAATGTCCCTTCACTAAATAACTCTCTTGGCCACTCTGACTGCTATTTATCCCTTACACATATCTTTAATTTTATAGACAATATTAAATATAGTTACACGGAGTCTTACTGGTTGTTTTTTTGTCAGCTTGATGCAAACCTAGACATATCGGGGAATAGGGAATCTTAATTGAGAAAATGCTTCTATAATATTGGCATCTAGCAAAGTATGTAGGACATTTTCTTCATCAATGATTGATACAGGAGAGCCAGCTCACTAGGGAAGTGTCACTCATGAGCATGTGTTCCTGAATGGTATAAGAAAGCAAGCTGAGGAGAAAGACAGCAAACAGGACTCCTCCATGGCCTCAGCTTCAGTCCCCACCTCCAGGTCCTTGCTTTGAGTTCCACCAACTCCCTTCATGTCTTCATGATAGGCTCCAGCTGTGATTCTAAATAAACCCTTTCTTCCCCAAGTTGACTTTGGTGGGTGTCTTATCATAACAATAGAAACCTAACTAAGACAGAAATTCATACCAGCTTTATGGGATATCGCTGTGAGAGACATGACCACGCTGTTTTGGGGAGGACTGTGGAAAGAGTTTGGAACGTTGGACTGGAAAAACGATTTAGGGCTTAGAGATTAATGAACTATTGTGGGAAAATAATGCTGAGAGCAGAAAAGATGTGGCAGCCTGGCTTATGACAGTCAATGGGAAGTGAAGGCTATAAGGCTATTTCAGTGCTGTTTTGTATTAAGTACCTGGGTTCCGGGTAGCTGGGGATGAAAGATCTGCGGTGATTGACAAGAGACAGCACCACTGAAGCAAAGCCACTGCTCTGGTGATACCGTAGCTGGGAAATTAGTGCTGATTAAGAAGTGACCAGCTTTACTAGGTAGCATCTTCTAGATGTATTTCCTCGGGGTCAGCACACAGAAGCTGTATAGTCCAGAGGGTACAAGAGTGTCATCTCACACCAGCAGCCAAACTTTTGTGTGAAGAGCTACCAAGTAGTCCTGGTTTTGAAAGCATAAATGTGTCATGGACAGCAGCTGAGGCTTGGCACTATGTGGTTGATCTGGGGTCCCTGAGGAGAGGCTGTTGGCAAGGATGCCACCTCAGATGCAGTGGAGACCCCAGCATATTGGAGACACCAGGACTATAGGGTAACTAACAAGGGCAGCAGCCGCTGTGGAGTAAGCCGGCATGAGCCTATGAGACATGCTACGTGTGCTGTGGATTGCACACCCAGAGAGGTGGAGCTGCTCGAGTTCTATGGAGCCCAAAAGACTGAGTCTCAGGTCTCTGAGCTTTATAATGCTTAACTTTACTTTTGCTTTGATTTTGTTGTGACTGTGCCCTGGTTGGATTAAGAAACCATTTAACTTATTTTTTATTTTACAGAAATCTACAGTTAAAAGACATTGATCTCAAAGAGATAATAACTTTGACTTTTAACATATTGAAAAATTTAAAGACTGTGGTACTTTTAAAGTTATATTGTTTACTTATATTGTGATATTAATATGAAATCTTGGGAATGAAAAAGAAAGTAAGGGTTATGGTTTAGTCAGTGGTATGTCTGTGTGTCAGGTTATCAAGGAGTCAATTTTGTGGGGATTTTTTGTCAACTTAGCACATGCCTAGATGTATCTGGGAAGGGAAAAACTTAATTGAAAAAAATGCCTCCAAAAGAGGGTATTTTCATGATTACCAATTAATGTAGGAGGACCTAGCTTACTGTGGACCACGCTGCCTGTGGCCATGTGATCCTGGATGGTATTAAAAAGCATGCTCAGCTAGCCATGATGATCAAGTTAATAGTGTTCCTCCAAAGCTTCTCCTCCATTTTCTGCTTCCACGTCCCTGTCTTGAATTCTTGCCTCAACTTCTCTTCATTTTCTCTACTAAAGTTGCTTTTTTAATCAATGTATTATCACAACAAAAGAAAACTAAGACAGAGTCTAACCTCTTGAGTGTGGCTTTTTTCAACCAGTCTACTGGTTTCAAGATCCACCCAATTATCAATAACTTGTTGTTGAGCATTTTCAATTACTTGTTGGCTGTCAACTGTATGGATGAACTTTTCATTTGGCTCTTCAGAAGGAGAAAGACAGTGGTCTCATTTCCAAAGCACATTTGCAGTATTTCCCAAACTACTATAATATTTTGTGTACATATTTTCAATTTTTATTGTTATTATTTTATTTATAACTCATATACATTTGTGCGGTTTGAAGCAAGTTATGATCTATGTGTAAGCAATAGATAATGATTAAATCAAGTTGATCACTAAGACTATTACTCAGTCATCTTTATGATTAGATGAAAAATATATTACATAGTATTGTTAACTTCACTCTGCTTAATATGCGGTAGAACTTAAATAAATACGCGTGCTTCCATCAGAAGCTTCCTAATTTTCCTCTCTCCACTTCTCATTCTATTCTCTACTTCTGTGAGTTCAATTTTATTATATTTCATATGTGAGATCATAGCACTATTTATCTTTATATGCCAGACTAATTTGACTTAACATTCTCCTAAATAAGTTTTAAAGGTGTATTTTTTTTACTATATTGTAAATATATGCTTAATTGTTTGAGAATATTAAAGAAATGTTTTCAGAGTGGCTATATCATGTCATGGAAGAAATCCTCTTACCTGGATCAGAAAAGACTCCACATTTCTAAGACAGATGTAAATTTCTCTATAGTTTAACTGATCCTGCCCTTCCTACAACTCTATCACTTCGGGTCCTAGAACGCCATTCTTCTGCACCCACCTAAGAGATGGAAAGCTCTTCAGACTTCTCTAAGTCTATTTAAGATTTCAGAGATCTCATTCTGCCCCTTCAAGAAAAAAACTCCAAAAATAAGGAAGAAAGAAACGGGAGGGAAGGAGGGAGGGAAAGGGATGGAGGGAGAGAAGAAAGGAGGGATGGGAGAGGAAAGGAGGGAGGAAGAAACAGGAGGGAAGGAGGGAGACAAGGGAGGGAGAGAAGGACGGAGGGAGGAAGGAAGAAAGGAAGAAACACATCATCTATGATTCAAGCTACATCTAACCCGAAAGCCTCTTTCCTGCAGTCTAGCTTCCATGGTTTTAGAAAATTCTATTTAAATTATTAGGGGAGGTGAGGATTGGCAGTCCTACCCAGTTATAGTACCTGTGAACCATACAATTATTAGCATGGCAAGAAAAGAAAAAATGCAAGAAGTGGCACTCAGATATTGGTATGAACCACAAGCTGTCTGATCGGACTTAGAGCCCAGTCAACAGAAGGGAAATCGGGACTGGCACTGGACACCTAGCCATCTTCCTGGGGCTAATGAGGTCATGGACCTTAGAAAAGAATCGACTTCCTCCCTTCGAAGCTCAGGGAGCCCTGTGGAAGAGGAGACAGAGAAAATGTAAGAGCCAGAGGGGATGGAGACACCAAGGAAACAAGACCCTCCAGGTCCACATGAGCAAGGCTCCTATGAACTCAGAGATTGAAGCAGCACACACAGGGCCTGCATGGGTTTGCACTAAGTCCTCTGCACTTAAATTCTGGCTTCTAGCTTAGTGCTTTTATGGTATTTCTGAGCATGGAAACACGTGGGTCTCTGACCCTTGTGCCCTCTCTTGGGCCCTTTTCCTTCTGTTGGTCTGTTTTGTCTGCTTTGACGTGGTAGTTTTTGTTATATTTTATTACATTCTATTTTGTTATATTTTTAAATGAGTGAATGAATGAATGTAAACCTTGCCGCTAGGGTAAAGTTTAACAATGGAACTGTCATTTATATGGACAGGGGAAAGGAAAATCCGTTTTCTCCAATGGAATAACACTGGGTGTGTCAACCACTCCAGGACAGAACTCATGTTTGGGAGTAGCTGGCCAACAAATAATATACTCCACAGTTTTGTGTGTGTTCTTTTATTTGGTTATAGCTTGATGGGGATGAAATTTTTTGTTTGTTTGGATTTGATTTTGTTCCTTTTCTTTTCTTTTCTTTTCTTTCTTTGGTTTTTCGAGACAGAGTTTCTCTGTAGCTTTGGAGCCTGTCCTGGAACTAGCTCTTGTAGACAGTCTGTCCTCGAACTCACAGAGATCTACATGCCTCTGCCTCCCGAGTGCTGGGATTAAAGGCGTGCACCACCAACGCCCAGCTGTTCTTTTTCTTGTTGGGTGATATTGTATTTTGCTTCCTAGGTTTTTGGCATTTAGTTGCTGGTTTGGATTTTTGGCTTGTTTTTTGAGAAGGAATTTAAAGTTGTGTGAGTAGGGAGGAGGAAAGGATCTGGATGAACGTGGGGAAGGAAATAATAAGATCAAAGTATATTTAAATTTAAAATTATTTTAAATAATAAAAAAATTTAAGTACATATTTCCCATAGTTATATTTTAATATATTTCTGTGTCTAATCTGACACCAGCTTGGAAAAGTAGTCTGCTGAAAGAGAGCCTTGTTGTTATTATATGAATAGAGCTCTTTTCTGCCCCATACTGTCCAGACAGAGTGTGCCTGAGAATGCATTTTGGTTATGATTTTTCTGGGACTTGTTCATTACAGAGCCAGTTCTGAGGTCCAAGGAGAATTACCTACAAATTGCTACCCATAGTGCATAGCTAACCCTAAAGAAGTTGGCTACCACACACACACTGCAACTGTTTCTATTTTATGATGTATGATTTTGTTGATCCATGAAAATTAAAAACAAAAAATTGAAGAGGGGGAAGAGGAGGAGGAGGAATGGGCAGAGGAGAAAGAGAAGGAGGAAGAGGAGAAAGAAACAGAGAATGAGGAAAAAGAAGAGAAGGAAGAGGAGGATAAAGAGAAGGAGGAGGGGGAGTAGAAAAGGGGGAAGGAAGAGGAGGAGGAAGAGGCAGAGAAGGAAGAGGAGGAGGAAGAAGAGGCAGGCAAGGAAGAGGAGGAGGAAGATGATGATGATTGTCCAGTTTGGCAGGAGGAATCATCTAGCTGCCTATGGTAGCAAAAAAGGTGGCAGTCTATGTAAAGAATTTCTTTTTTCACTGAAAGAAGACAAGAACAAAATGCCCTTGGGAGAAGGGCCACTGCTCGTAGAGCAGACACATTCAGAGCCTGTTTGCTCTTTCCCAGTTGTGGGAAAGAATAATGAATCCAACTGTAGGGCAGGATGCTTGGCGCTGGTTTTCCTTGCCGGCAAAGCTGACTTCAACTGGAGGATCATGATACACAACTGGATTTTGAAAGTAAAACTGAGATGGCTACAGGAAAAAGGAAATAGAGAGACATGCTGGGAAATGACTTTGAGATGTTAATCCCCAGGCATATTGAGTTGGGATACATGCTGGCGAGTGTATCTTCATTTAAGCATTTCTTTATGGTCCTATCTTAAAATACCATCGTGTTCTGAGGTACTAGAGATTAAAGTTTCTACATGCAATCTAACAAAGTACACAGACTAGTATTTGTATTGTGTAGAAGAAATCCATTTAATAATTTCCTAAGTACTCAAAACAAATAGAATTTCAAAATACATTTTTAAAAGGTAAATAGTAGTATTGGCTATAAAGTCCAGCACAAGAAAATAGGCCATAGGCGATAACATTTACAAATGTTATTCTCTACACTGAAGAAAAGTAGATAATAATAAATTACATTATTGGAATGAGAAAGAAGAATACACTAGGAAAACTGAACACTGTTTTATATGGAAATTCAGTTGATTCATCTTTCCACATGAGTAACTAAAACCCGAAATATAACTTTACCATCGATAGATCGTAAAAACAAAGCTAATATAAAGTACAGCAAGTGTGGCGTCTGGAGGACGGGGATAAAGGCTAAGTCCACTTTGCTTGCACTTGTCTGTCAGTAACAATAAAAGGACACCTACGAGTCAATTATTATTACGTGAAGAAAACAGAAACACACAAAAGAGAAGTTGCCTTGGGGATTCTTTACAGACACTATAATCTACTTTAGTTATAAATCTCACAACAACTCAGTTTGCCTGCCATTGTTACTGCCTAGGCTCATAATTGGCAATTAAAGTTTCAGAATGGCACTCACTTACAGAGATGAGGGGATACCACATAAGGTGGGATGGGAGAAGCTCATATATGAGTGGAAACTGGGAAGTCATCCAGAAATATCTCTGTGAAGAATCATGTCTCACATTAATTTGGACTCTTACTAACCGGCAGCCCTTATACAAGAAATCACATGCGCTGCCCAGCATCTCAGTAAGTCTCACTTAATCACTAGCTCTTAATAAAGCTCCTACGAGCATTTCTTAGCAGGCATAAAGGATGCTCTAGCATCCTCAACCCCAGAAGACTCTCTGTATGCAGGACAAATAGCTCTCCAACTCCTGACAGAAGACTGGAAGAAAGGTAAGGATTTGTGTAAAGATATATTTGTTTACAGGTTTGTTAAGAATTTTGTTTCTTGAGGATATGTTCATATCCTTCTGTTTCTACACTGAGAAGCTGCATGCAGAGACCATGGGACTTTCTTCAGGGAAAGGAAGGAGGCATGAGGCTTCCTTCTGATAACAGTGTTGGCAACCTTGAATAAGGGGGATCACAACAAGATTACCAAGAGCACTGGCATTTCTTTTATTCTTGTTATTCAGATATGTTGCTGCAGGCAGAATGATGAAGCTTACATTCACTTCAAGGGGAAAGCTGATATGGTTGCACACTCCCTTAATCTCAGTACGTGGGAGAATGAAGGAATATTTCATTTGCTTTAAGTCAGACTGGGCTACACAGTAAGTTTCAGGAAAGACTGTGTCTCAAAAATAAATAATTAAAAGGGAATAATGAGTCAAGACAATGTTCAGATCTTGCTTCCCAGACTGACTGTTATGAACCAGACTTCATTGTTTTATTTGCCTCTCAATGATATTCTCCTTTTGTATATCTGAAACCTGAGAGGGCGCCAGAAGAAAAATGTTAGCCCAAAGTGAAATCTTTGAGGAACATTCCTTGAGTTGACTGTTTGCAGTGATCGACAACATGAAGGGACACCGACAATACATAAGGAATCACCTTAAGGCAGGCGCTAGTGAGGAGCTGTGCTTATCCCTATACACAGCCAGGAAAGAAGCAGTTCCCAGGAGAGAATAAGACCTAGCTATAGGAAAGGGTGGTCAGGCAAGCGAAAAGTCACTGCCATTGCCTACCCACAGCCTCACAGATCAAGAGCTGGGAGCCAAAAACTCAACTCTCTCCTCCCTCCCTCTTGTCTCCTGGTGATGTCTCCAGGGACTCTAAAGCCACATGTTCAAACTGTAGGACACTGTATCCAGGCAACAAAGATCCTAATTTTGTTCCCACACCTTCAAGCCAACTAAGGCTTGTCTAAAAAAGCTATGTTCACTTCCTGGTGCCTCTACATCCTAATAGAAGGGTGTATCCTCTGTCCACTTGAGAACCTCCTTTCTAGGAGTGTCCCCTGAGGGAGTCCCAGGTACTCTGTGAGGAAAGAGAGAGATGTTGAACTGAGACGCCTGTCCTTAAATGGCTTCTACTCATATCTCTATGTTATATTTAAGTATATTAGAGTGTCTCTTAAGAATCCTCATGGCTTGATTTTCTTTTTTGTGCATTCCTGTTTTCTTCAACTAGTAATTGATGGTAGGTTCTTCTATTGCAACTGTCAGGCATGTGCAAGCAAAGTGAACGTACCCTTTACCCCATTCCCCATGGCCACACTTGCTGTACTTTCTACTTTCCTTTTTTTTACTATGTCTGAATAGCAAAGTTTCTGTTTTTAGTTATTCATGTTAGAAGGTGAATCAACCTTTCAACTAGCTCCTTTCCTTGCCTCTGAAGTTTGTTTCCGCTATATTTTATTTAACCCATAATTTTATATCAAACATGGTTGTTTTTTTTTTCAAACATGGTTTTAACTTGAAAATTAACCCCAGGCTTTTCTTTCCTCTCTGCATTACAAATAGTCTGTGATACTAAGATTGTAGGCCTGGGCAGGAGAGAGAACACCAAGGGAGGCTACATCAGTGGGCTTCACCCACAGTGTTAAGAGCAAGTCAGTCACCCTGTCTGCTCCAATGCCATCTTCTAAAAGCTGAGAAAAACATTAATTCTTACCTCTTCGACTGTTGAAAGCATCCACAAAGAAAGTACCTGTTGATTTCAGATCAGTTGCTATTCCTGCAGTGTGTAAAGTCATTCACTTTTGCTTCCCTTCAAAAGCTCCTCTCAAACAAAGGCTTTCTTCCTGCAAAGGAAGTATCATGAAAGATCTCCTGGGAGAAAGAATGGAATCCATTCACATGGCTCATTTCACACCACACCAATTAAGTCTTCCCTTTTGTTGTTTGGTTTTAATTCCCTACATCTTTTCCTGGCACTCAGATCTCACCCTCCTTCCTTTATTCTTTATGTTGCTGGGCAATTCAGCCCAAACTGTCACTCTATCCCAACCCAGCCTACCCAGACACACATAATCTGTGTACAAAAAATAGACCTACACGGTCAGCCAAGTCATAATAAGTCCTTGTGGGAGAAATCAGGGTGCTCTCAGTAACAAAAAAAATTTAAAACAGTCCACCCCACCCCCAAAAGAAGATTGCAAAAACAGACTCAGAAGGCAACTCGATGGCAATTTTATTAGACTTTCAGAGAAAAACAAGAGAGTAGGCAAACTGTAAATCTGAGTAGCTGCCACAAGGAGGAAGATGGAGACAGGACAGAGAGGGGGAAAAAACAGGCCTCCTGAGTTAGGTTCTAATAAAGCTGGCATGCCCAGCAACAGAAGATGGAAAGAAACTCCATGAGAAAGAGGGATAGGGCCTTCAGGGATGAATGAGAGAGTCCAGAGTGTCGGGAAAAGCATGCTTGGGCTTTTGTCTCATGAGTGGGGCAGGATAGTATGCTTTTCTGAGTCAGAGTGCACTTGGAGAAGCAAATACACTTAACTGTACCGTGTGAGGCAAGCTCAGAGATGGCTGCGCTAAGGGTGGTGCGCCTGTGAAGGATAAGTGAATTGTCATTCCCTCCACCATCTTAGCAGTCTCCTGGTGGGGGTTTGACAAGCACAGCTTGGTCAACTCTTAAGGGAGAAGATAAACGTGTATGGGATTTTAATCTGTTGAGCAGATGAGTGTCATGTCTCTACACAGAGTTAGAGGGAGAACTCAGAATCCATTCTTTTAACCAAGCATCTTTCCTATAATGGACTGCAACAAAACCCTGATATCTCCACCTCTTCTGTGGTATTTCAAGTCCTAGGGAGGCAAATGTGATGTTTCCCTTTCAGGGGTTACCAAGGAGCGAGAAGTGAGCCCAAATACACAGAGCTGTTCAAGAGAGTCATGAAGAATAAAATATTATTCACGTTGCTTTGCTTAAATGTCCTAGTACCTACAACAGTGTTTCATTCTTACTTGTGCATGTGACCCAAATAGTCCACTACTGTCATGTTCCTCTTCTACTCACTCATTTGATGACCAAATATCAAGAACATAGAATGCCGCGCATAGAGCTAGACCCTCAGAAAGAGATTTGTTTGTGTCTTCAGAGGACTACATGACAGCCACATGCACTATCCATCCCAAAAGTCAGACTCACTTACATCCTCAAAGCACCCCCTACATTAACAGTCATGACTGTGGCCAGAGGTTTTCTTTGTCCATCTTCAATTTCAGTAGCTGAGAGAAAATGTCTCACCAAGGACAAGGCAATACCTGTGTCCACAATCCTGTTTTCTCAAATCCTATCCCAGACTCTTTTTTTCTTACCTTAAGAAATTCTGGAGACATGTTGTGGTGTCTGGCAGGGACTATTAGAGTCTGCATTAATGTCTAGCCTAGAGATTAATGCTCTGTCCATAAAGGAGAGAAAATAAGGCTTTTAGTGCCAACAGGAATTGGGACTCTATTCAAAATGTAGACATCCCATCTTTTAAAAATATTTTTTGCCTGTTTCCTCCCCTGGTGGTCCTGAGAATGAGAGATCATGCCTTGTGGGTGCTTATTGTCTTGGCTAGGTTCCCAGGGCCATTACTGGAGGTTTCAGTAAGCTCAGTTGGGGAAACCCAAACTACAGCAATGACTAGAACCAAGAACATTTCTCTATTTGTGCTGCCTAGTTTTATGTTAACCTAATACAAGCTACAGTTATTTGGGAAAAGAGAACCCAAGTTCAGAAAAATGACCCCACCAGATTGGCGTGTGGGCAAGTCTGCGGGACATTTTTCTCCATTGATTGACGAGGAAGGACCCAGCCCATTGTGAGTGATGCAACCCCTGGGCCCGTGGTCCTGGGTGCTACAAAACAGCAGGCTGAGCAAGTCATATGGAGCGAGCCAGTAAGCAGCACCACTTCAGGCTTCTTCTCTGAGTTCCCACCCTGACTTCCCTCAGTGATGGAGTGGAACCTGTATGTTGCAAACTGAAATAAAGTCTTCCCTCCCAAAGGTGATTTTAGTCAACTAACTAAGACATCGGTATTTCTACAAGGCTCTACTGCTAAGGAACCTACAAGCCTTCATTATTGCCCTGTTTCAGCTGGCAGGAGATTACAAGCCTTCATCATTGCCCTGTTTCAGCTGGCAGGAGATTACAAGCCTTCATCATTGCCCTGTTTCAGCTGGCAGGAGACACAGTAGTGTTCTAAATCCTGAGCTACAGAACTCACAGGAACACATTCTTTATCAAAGTCTGCAACCTGAAAGGACCATCTTCCTCTCCCTGTACTGTTTCGTTGTAGGTTTCCTGGTTTAACTCACCTATATATCTTATCCTGCCACTATCCTGGTACCCAGTGACTTGCTCCTTGTGATCATCTGTTCCTATGTAGTAGGCCGTTGTAGGCCTGAACACACTCAGCACCATTAGCACTATTTCCTGTCTATGCATGACCTATCTGTATTGCCACTGCTGCCACAAGACATACATTAGGAGTCCTGTAGCCCTGCTCTGGGTAATGTCTCTGCTGCTGAGCAAGCTGCAAAAGCACCAGTATGGCTTGCTGGTTAGAGATTTTGGCTGTTACTGGGGTTGCATGGTGCATTTCATCACTACTGCATGCCTGGTATCTGTGTTAGTTGTGTTCTCTGAGTCTAACCTTCCTTACGCGACAGGAATCTGTGATTCCCAACAGATGCTACTGAACAAGTTGCATGTGACCTCTGAGTTCACAGTGTTGGTGTTCCTCCTCTGCATCCTGCCATCTAACGTGGTTTCTGGCATCCTATATTCAGATTAACTTTATGCTTTAAGGTTGCCTTAGCATTGCTCACATCTACTATTATCAGCAACAAGCCTTCTTCTGCTTCCTTTTGAATCCTCCTTCCAGCAAGAGCGTCAGCGAGAGCAGTGCAGTCTGCAAAGCTGACTCTCCAGGAGATCTTAGACGACAAGCCTTAGATGGACAACGATGAAGATGTCTGAATCCCACTAGTGCCGTGATCTTTCATCTATCAAGGTTAGTTTGAAATATCAGCTCATTAAAATCACAGATATAATAGTATATATAGAAATATATGATGTGTTGGGGGTGTGTGTGTGTGTGTGTGTGTGTGTGTGTGTAGGTGGGTAGATAATGAGGGAAGAGAAACATGAAGAACAAATCTAACAGGGAACAAGAAGAGAAAGAAACATCTGTTTATTCATTGTACATATCTACCTTCACACAACAGTGAAGTTACTTATCTGTGACAGAAACAGTGTAGCTACAACTACTAAAATACTGACTGTCGTGCACTTTATCAAAACAAATACATTAGTCTCTGGTCTAGTTACACCCACTCCTAGGATGAACTGAGCTTAGTGGGAAGTCCACATCCAGTAGGTTAGTGTGCGTCCTCTAACTTGGTTTTTCACTTTTAAAATGATTTTAACTGCCCGGGTCATTTGTATTTGCTCTTAAATTGTATAAAAAGTATTCCAAACTGCCACAGAAATATCTGGTAGTATTTTGATGTGCATGTATTGAGTGTATTGTTTAATCGCTGTAAGAATGAAGCTGAAGGCAAAATGAAAATCCAAGGAAACTAGAGATGCCAGAAACATGGGACATCTGCTGGAAACTGCTGCAGGTAGAGAGCATAGGCCGTTCATCAGGAAGGCCACATGAGCTGCAGTTGGAAAATCCACAGGGCAGGGATTCCCCAGCCCTTGGAGGTCACATCACAATGCCATGTGACCTTGTTGATGGATATAAAAATGCAAGAGGATTTCCTTCTTTCTTTGGGTCCTTATTTTCTTGACATTCTTCTAGTTCTCTGTTTTAGAATGTTTACTCTATACAATCGTATGTTGGGAGTTTATACATTTGACTTTTCACACTGTCTTATAGGGAACGACAACTAAGAAATTAGCCTAAGTCTCCAAAGATAACTGTGAATGTTGTCTGCCAATCTTTTCTAAAACTGCTGAGATTAAAGGAGTAGATACAGCACCTTCGGTTGTACACGGGACATCTGTGTTAAGTAGAATCATGACCATGTTATTGTTTTTATTTGGGAACTCAGTATTATTTTAGGAGATGTGTTTGGGTGCAAAGTTGATATAGTTTGGGTTTTTAGTGATTAACATGATAAACTGAAAACTTCACTGGATTAAGAAAATTCTACAAAATTACTAAATCACACTTCTTAATGTGTTTGAGAGGGCATTGCAAACAAGCATCAAAACAGGGAGTCCAAGAAGGAGTGTGGGTGGTCTCATCCAAAAAGCTGAGTGCCCAAATGCAACATAATGGGAAGAAGGGAGATGCTAGCCCAGGCACCACCATGTCCGTGTCCCGCCCTCCACTAGATGAGCCTCTTTGCTGCACAGTGTGCTCCTGTCATGATGCTTAACCTCACCACATACCAGAAGCAGGAGGCTTTGTATTTGTGACTTTGTCCCTCGGTTTCTCTCCTCTTGGGACCTGATATTAGTCCCCCAGATGAGAATTATCTTTTTCTCTATTTAGTATCTGCATGTGTCTCTCGGGACCTCTCCCTCAATAAACTATTTTAATAAAAAGCTTTCCTGAGCAAATGGACTCTTCTTAAGATATCCGTAGAGAGACCGGAATTAGATTATATCATGCACTCCACAACATACTCTTAGTACACCTCCATCTTTATTTTCATATCCCCTTATAATATCACATCAACCTTACTCTAACTCACTACCTCGTCTTCTGCACTGATGAATGAATGTAACTCCAGCCCAAATCCAGGACTCACAGTGTGAAACAAATATTTCTAGAAGCTGGCCTGAATTCTCATAACAAAGACATTCAATCATTTGAGCATATACAACATTCCAAAATATACAGACCTATCTATAAAATAAATTACAATGAATAAAATTTTTCATTATAACTGAATTATAGGTGTGTGTGCATGCATGTCTGTGTGTTTTAATTCTTTTCATTCATTTTAATGTATACTTTATTACTTAATCAAAATTACCTACTAATAGAAGAAATCCCATTTGTTCTTTCACTCATTGAAGAAATACCAGTGCCACCATGTAAGCCAATGAGATGGCCTAGAGTGTAGAAGTACTTTCTGCCAAACCTAATGACCTAAAATTAATCCCCAGGAAAAACAAGATTAGAGGAGAGATCTCTGATCTCTACAAAGATTTGCATATATGCACATACTCACAATTTTTAAATGTGATTTTTAAATTTACATGCTTCTAAAAAATGAAATAACACACTGTGATATACAAACTATACAAAAATCTAACCTCTGAAAAATATAAACTATTCTTTTTTTTAAGCACTAGCCCCCCGGGCCCTATCTAGATCAGCAGACCCAGTCATCTTAACAAATGTCCTAGAAAAGGTCCGCAGGTTGTGCCCCTAAAACATGGTATTCATTCTCCATGGATGATGGAACACCTCAGTCATAGGGGTGTCATGATCACCTCCGTTTTTCTCAGTCCTTTCACATTAGAAAAAAATATATAATCCAGAAAGGAGCACTGCTTGGTCCATGTAGCCCCCTGAATGGAGAAGTTTGTCCCATAGAATATATGGATATGACATAGAATAACATGGATTACTCTCATGTGATTTAGAGGTCCTGAATTATGCATAGGAAGAATGACTCAGACTACAGAGTCAACAAACTCTGGGTTTGAATCCACGGTCCAGAACTCTTCAGCTCTTTGTAGGTGACTTGCAGTCATGCTACTCTCCTTTTATTTATAAATGAGTTTGTTTAGAAATGTTAATAACAACATCTGCATAACATCGTGGTCCTGAGGATAAGGGACCATATTAAGATGCTCAAATATGGTTTATGTTCTCAGAGACACTACTGGAAGCTTTGTGAGCATGGATCCAAACATCTCATCCCACACCACAGAATCTACACCAATGAATAAAACCAGCCAGCCTGAGAATGCTAAGTGCGGTCCAATCCTGACCCTGCACTTCCTGGCCCTCATCATTGCCCTGGTTGGATTGGCGGGAAACACCATTGTGCTCTGGCTCCTGGGATTCCGCGTGCGCAGGAAAGCCATCTCAGTCTACATCTTCAACCTGGCCTTGGCAGACTCCTTCTTCCTCTGCTGCCACTTCATTGACTCGCTACTACGGATTGCTGATCTCTATGACTTCTACGCCCATAACTTAAGCAAAGAAATCTTAGGCAACATATCAATCATCCCCTACATCTCAGGTCTGAGCATACTCAGTGCTATTAGCACAGAGCGCTGCCTGTCTGTATTGTGGCCCATATGGTACCACTGCCACCGACCAAAATACATGTCATCTATCGTATGTGCCCTAATCTGGGTCCTGTCCCTTCTGATGGCCATCCTTGATTGGTACTTCTCAGGATTCCTGAATCGGACTGATCCTCATTTGTGGAAAAATGTTGATTATCTTGTAACTGCATTTCTTATCGTTTTATTTATACTTCTCTTTGGGTCCAGTGTGGCCCTACTGGCCAAGATCCTCTGTGGTTCCAAGCGGAAGCGACTGACCAGGCTGTTTGTTACCATCTCACTCACAGTGGTGGTCTTCCTCATCTGTGGCCTGCCTTTTGGGTTTTACCTGTTCCTGATATACTGGCTTGGCGTTCATTTGCACCCTCCCTTCTGTTATCTCTATCGAGTTACTGCCCTCCTGTCCTGTGTGAACAGCTGTGCCAACCCCATCATTTACTTCTTTGTAGGCTCCTTTAGGCAGCACAGGCATCATCGGTCTCTCAAGAGGATTCTTCAGAGGGCTTTGGAGGACACGCCTGAGGAGGATGAACGTACAGCCAGCCACCTTCAGAAAACCATTGAGGTGTCAGAAAGTCGAGACTGGTAAATCGTCCCTCCTTTAGTCAGACGGGTTGAGAGTCAATACCACACAGACTTGTCTTCTCTCAGAAATGCCCCAGGGATTGAAATGCTTTCAAATGTTTTCTTTTAATCCAATTTTCTTATAAATCTTAATCAGAAATTTCTCCAACTTTCTTGGTACCATCAATGAATTTCTCAAGTAGCCCCGGTATATTTTTCATTGAACACTTTTTTTGCTAGTAGTTTTATAATGGAAACGTTCTTATTCAAACCATAAATCTGAAACTGAGAACATAAAAGTATAAAATGTTTTTCCTCCGGGCCATTTCCCAGAGAATTTTATTCTCTGTGATTCTCCCAGAACTAGATATAGTAAGTTTGGTCCTTACTTTATCTAAGTTATATGTATTTACTTACATGTAAGGATCATTTACATCTCCAATCTAAGGAGAATAGCTCCCTCAAGACATGCTCTGTCTGTGTAAGAACAATGCAGGAACTCACACTTCTGGGATGTATTTTGCTAACTTTTTTCTTGTGCTTTGGGCTAAAATCAAGGCTTTTGTCCTTGAAAATGGTAAACAGACACTTACTTCACAATCGTAGTAAAGAAATATGATCAATTCATTGAATGCTGGAAAAATTAAAAAGAAGTAGAACCTGAAAGCTGAATTGAAAAGACAGAGCAGTGGTCTGGAGTCTATTTTAGAATAAAATAGCAAGATTTGACTATGACATTGACATGAACTGAAGACATAAACTAAGCAGAACCAGAAGGTTCTATCTGTGCAACTGTGAGTATAAAACTTGAGCACATTCTCCTCCAACACTGAGCCAGCTGTCTGGCTCATGTAATGTTCTTTCTATAAGACTCTATTGTATATGTGTTGAAAGAGGTTTCTGTCCCACCAGGTCCCACAACCGTTTAGTCCCAAATAAACACACAGAGGTCTACATTAATCATAAACTGATGGGCCTAGTAGATCAGGCTTTTCTTATTAATTAATTCTTACATCTTAAATTAGCCCATTATTCTTGTCTATATTAGCTATGTGACTTGGTATTTTTGGGGGGGAGGTAGTCACATCTTGCTTCTTCTGCGGCTGGGTCAGGATTGCAGACTGCATCCTCTTCCCAGAATTTTCCTGTTCTCATTGTCCTGCCTCTACTTTCTGCCTGGCTACTGGTCAATCAGCATTTTATTAAAAATAATACAAGTGACAAGATAAAAGACCATAGTCCCACAGCATGCCCCCCTTTAAAAAAAAACAAGATATCTGAATCTAAAGATCTCTGAATATGATATCCTTTGTTTAGCTTTTCTCCCGACAATTATCTATAACAACTTGTAACCAACATTCTAAACAAGGGAAAATATCCATAGTCCATTTTGGGAGAACATGGGTGTAGTTTTTCAGGCTACTTCCTACTGATTGGGGGCACTGATAATCTTACGGGACCTAAAGAAAATTTAGAATTATGATCAAGTCATGACTGGAGTATCCTGTGAGACTTGATCATCTGAGGCAGCAGTCTTGAATCTGTTTTGGATGTAGAACTTAGACATCTGGACCACCTGCTCCTATAAGAGATTTTTCAGTGGATCTTCCTTGATCAAACCTGATTTTTCTTAACTCGTAATGAATCCACAGCCTCTCATTTCCTGTGAAAACAAAAGCAAAACCTCTTCTCCTATGTAACATACCTTTTGACTTCAATTTTGAAGTCAAGGTATTTTCAAAATACCTATCTTAGATTAATTCAGCAACATTTATAAACAAATATCTTTTAGCAGCTGTTGTTTTTTCCTCAGCATTCAAACAATTCAAAGAGCATAATAACATACAGTATCCAGTTTCTCTGTGTGGTTTCCATCTTTACATGGCTTTATTTTAAACTCTATTTCTTTAATTTTTATTTTTTAATTTTTGGCTTTTTGATACAGGATTTCACTGTATATCTTTGTCCTGGAACTCACTCTGTAGACCAAACTGTCCTTGAACTCACAGAGATCCACCTGTATCTGCCTCCCAAGTGCTGGGATGCTGAGATTAAAGGTATGTGCCACCACACCATAAATTCACAGAGATCTATCTGCCTCTGCCTCCCAAGTGTTGGGATTAAAGGTATGTGCCACCATACCAACTACACTTTTTTTATTTTAAGAACTTTATCCATTTTTTTCTTTCCCAAACCTACCTATATTTTTAAACACACCATCAACCATTTAGAGGCTTTCTTTATCTGAATATATCTTGACTGTATAGCTTGCTTTTTCTGACCACATGAGTCTTTAATTTGCTAAACAATATGGCTAGGATTAAAGCCATGGCTTTGATGGCTGGATCCAGCCCATTCTTTAGCTTTCTGAGAGTCTAGTTTCATGGCAGAGGTAGTAGCTAGAGCCATGTTAATTGCCATAACTCTATGGCATTTCACAGTCCATGCCACCACAATAAGCATGTTGTAGGCTATTCATAAACACCATTAAATGTTTTGTGGCAAAGCTTCTTAAAAGGGCTACAAAGTTTTTGTAGCTAAAGCTTAGTCAGGAAGCCTCTCTTAAATGAGATGCATTTGCCTCTAGCAAGCAGAGCCCACCTGAGAAAATGTTACTATCAATAAGCCATGCTTAACTCTATTCTTTTCTGTCTAGAATTACTTCCCAACCTCTCTCAGGTTTTCTGTGGATGCAGTTGTCCAGAGGTGTTTTGTTGACTGAGGTTTTCTGTCCCACCAGTCCTGCAACCGTTAAGTCCCAAAGAATCATACAGGGGTGTATATTCATTATAAATTGATTGGTCCATTAGTTCAGTCTTCTAATTAATTAATTCTTATAACTTACATTAGTCCATAATTTTTATCTGAGTTAGCCATGCGCTTGGTACCTTTTTCGGGGAGGCAGTCACATCTTGTTTTTTCTGTCACTGGATTATAACTGTGGACCACATCCTCTTTCCAGAATTCTCCTGTTCTCATTGTCCCACCTCTACTTCCCTGGCTACTGGCCAATCAACGTCTTATTAAAAATAATACAAGTGACAAGATGAAAGACCATTGTCCCACAGCACCTCCCCCTTTTTCTTAAAAAAAAATAAAAATAAAAGAAAGTTTAAAATAAAGCCATGTAAAGGTAGAAAACACAGAGAATCTGAATTATGTATATTATTGTGTTATCTTTGAATTTTTGGCTATGAATAAGCTAAGTACAGAGAGACATTTCATTGTATGGGTTACTAAGCTAAACCAGCATGTATATTATATAGGTATTATGACTTCCAAATTTGGGTCTAAGGATATGTTTCTTTGGAGAAGAGGTTCTTCTCTTGCTTCCACAGAGGATGAGAACCTTTGGATTGCTTCCAGACTGGTGTGGTTTGATGGAAAAAGATCCCCTGGATGGTTGCCTTGAACACCTCTCAAAAAATTACTTTGCCCAATAAACAGCAGGAAGATGCTTGCACAGAACTTTGCCCATATTAGCAAATATTGTTGATAATTGTTTGTTTAAAATCATTACAATTACAATTAAAGGGGGATATGCTATAGAGATGAATAATTTGCTTTGGTATGGACCTTGGTTTATTGGTACAAATTTAAGGTAAATTTTGTTATACTGTGTATGTGTATTTCTGACCTTGATTAAGATACTGTGTTTGTGTAGTTTATTTTAAAATGTGATGTATAATTAAGAAATATAGGTTAAGAGATAGTCATCTACAATAGTCAATTTTGTAGTCATGTTAGTTAGGTTTTCTAGATATATAGAGATATATTTCAGTTAGTTAGATATTCTTCAAATCTTTCAGAGACCTTCAGAATATGGCATTTAAATCTTTTAAAAATTTAGAACTTTTCATGACAGTAAGGCACATCTGCTACTGGCAGCACCAATCTACTTCAAGAGAAAGATGGGCATCACAGAGGTTTGTTAGATGAACTGCACATATAGAACCCACTGAGAACTGACTGCTGAACTTGCCTAAAGGTAAGACGATCCTTTGGGGATTCTGCTTCATGAAAAAGTCTGCGAGACATTCTGCAGGATACAGAAGAAAGTGACTGGCAAACTGCCAATATAAGCAGACCTGTCTTTGAAATTTCCTACTTCATGGAAAAGTCTGCTGGATACTATGGGCCTGTAGGCTGAAGATGGATGACCTAATGGTACAGAAAAACTTTGGGTGGCTGTCCAGGCAGCAAGATGTCTCTGTCAATTCTAGAGTTTTGGAGGTTTCTTACAATGTACTTCCTGTTTACTTAGGTAATATTATATCTTTCTGGAGTCTTTGATGGAATTGAAGAATTTATAGTTATAGTTTTCCTTAGTTATGATAAAAGATAAAGTAGATATAAATATTATAACTGTAATTCTTGCTTGATACCTGTTTTCTTATATGTAATTTTACTATGCTAAACTTAAAGACCTCCTTTTCACTTAAACAGAAAAGGAAAAATAGTGTGGGAGGTCCTTCTGTCTATGTTGTTTTCAATGATAGCTTTAGAGTTTGTTACCAGTTACCAAAAATCTCACGGTCACAATTTGTATGTAACCTTGTTCCTCTTTTGAAATTTGATGTCTGCAGCCCTTGATGTTTAGCATACAACATGTTGTTATATATATATCACAACTGATAAATCAAAATCTGAGGGCAGAAAGGCATAGACAATGTGCAAAGCTCAACTTGAGACATGTAACAGAGACATAGAGGCAATTTCTTTCTAAATTGTAATTATATCTTGCCTTACTAGACATGCATTTTTTATTTTTTTGTTCTTTGGGTTTGAGATAAAGGGTTTATTACACTATATTGATAACAGTAAATTTCCTAAAATATTTAAACAGGTAGCCAGGGGGTTCACATGTTCCTTGTTACATCTCTGCTAATGAGGAGGAGGAGGGGGGAGGGGGAAGAGGAAGGGAGGAGGGGGAAGATGAGGAGGAGGAGGAAAAGGAGAAGAAGAAGAAGAAGAAGAAGAAGAAGAAGAAGAAGAAGAAGAAGAAGAAGAAGAAGAAGAAGAAGAAGACTAAACTATTCTTACAGAATTGAGTATCAGATGAAAGATATAATAGTCTATGTGTATAAACACAAGGATTTAGAGGGAAGTTTCTTCCTATGTCCATTTTCCAGAATCATAGTAAGTTCTCTGGGGCCTACACTTCAGCCAGTCAATGGATTTGGCTCAATTGATAGGACCAGGCATGAGTTCCATCTTATGAAGTCTATTAAAATCAGGAAGTGATTGGTTACTACCATAAAATTTATGACCTTCTTGCACCAAGGGACATATCTTTCCAGGCTAGTCATTACTGTGGCTTGCAGGATACATAGCTGGGCAAGACTGTCAATGACTTTCTTCACCCAATATAATGACTAGAACCTTTCAATACTACAAAAGCTGAAGATCCCAAGTTGGTACCAACTTGATTTCTCTGTGTCCTAGAGTAGCTGATAATTAATACAGAGACTCACAACTGGCAAACATGCAGAGAATGAAACAGTGCAATGTGCTTAGTTCTAAATGAAACATCTGTATCACACCTCTCAAGACTTCAGAATCATCAAAGAAGACTGGGTAGAAAATTTTAAGAGTTGGAGCTAATGAAAGCCTACAGCAAAACTGTATTTGTCAGACATGACAGTGTTGGGGGAGACCCCTTGTTTGCTACTGGTTGCCCAGAACTAAAATAATCACACAGAAACTGTATTAATTAAATCACTGCTTGTCCTGTTAAGTCTAGCTTCTTATTGGCTAGCTTTTACATCTTAATTTAACCCATTTCTATTAATCTGTGCATTGCCACATGACTGTGGCTTACTGGCAAGGTTCTGGCTCATCTCTTCTCACCAGCAGCTACTTTGCATCCCCTGACTCTGCCTACTCCCTCTATCCATCTTTTCCAGCCTGGCTACACTCTGTTAAGCCATTGGCTGAAAGTAGCTTCTTTATTCGTTAACCAACAAAAACAACACATATGCAGAAGGACTTCCCACACTATGACAGGACCATTATACACATGAACTCACAGTGGTTGTGATTGTGTGTGAGACCTGTGCAAAATTAAGCAAACCAAAATATCATTCTGGGTTGGGTAGTAGCTCATAAGCTCTCACACTCTTAATATGGGTAATTAATGGCTTCAGGGAGAGAAAGAGCCCATTTTCCTCAGGGATATGCCCCCTGAGAGGCTACTCATCTCCCAGTATATTGCCCTACACCTGTGCACATACAGGCAGAACTAAGTGGACTCAGTGTATTTTTAAAGAACACATGCAATTAGGAGAAAAAGTGATAAGCGATAGATGAGGAATTGGAAGGGAATGAGAGAGGCAGATTTCACCAAAACATAATAAACACAGGCATAAAATTTTCAAACAACATTACACACACACACACACAGAGAGAGAGAGAGAGAGAGAGAGAGAGAGAGACTCTACTTCTCAATCATCAGAGATATTTAAGTCTTGTCACTAGACCTTTCTTCAACAAAGTAACTGTTCTCAGAGGGACGCTCCCAAATGTGGCAAATACTTGGTACAGGCCATCTACTGAGAAGAATTAATAGAAACCCCTCTTTAGTCTATACAAGACCTGTATAAGATGAAAATAGTCAACATTCCAGTGTGGATGAGGGAGGAGCACATGACTCCCAGACCTATTTGAGAAACTATTGACAATTGTTAGATACTAGGAGTCGGTTTTCTTTAGGAGTATAACCTTCGGTAGGTTGGCCATGCAAATGACATATCTGAATTTGTGAGAGAATCCTGTGGATGTGGAAAAACAAAATGACTCACAGTGCCTGAAGTGACATCATCAGCTTAGCCTGGGGATTAGCATGTACGTCAAGCCTGGGTACCTGGCCCTTGTTTTTGCTTTGGCAAGTTTTTCCCTTCATGAGATCTATAGAAAAACCCAAGATTTTTTCTTTTGCTTAAAGCTTCTAGCCTAACAGCTTGAGTTTGACCCCCAGGTCCCCATGCAAGGAGAGAATGAAATCCCGCAAGTTGCCTTCTTACACAAGTGCTATGACGCATACACAAAAGAAATGAAAATGTAAACAAAGGACATACACAAAAATGTGCTGTATACAGCAAAAGTCAGCCCTAAGAAAGGATTAGGGCAATGAATTTTCACACAGAAAAATAGGTATAAAATAACATGATGCAGCTGGATGGTGGTGGCACACGCCTTTACTCCCAGAACTCAGGAGGCAGAGGCAGGTGGAACTCTGAGTTAGAGGCCAGCCTGTTCTACAGAACAAATTCCAGAATAGCCAAGGCTATATGGAGAAACCCTGTCTCAAAAATGAAACAAACGAACAAAAAAAAATCATTATGATGTGTAGGGAGCCGCCAGGATGTCGCCTTGGCGAGATAATGCCTACAGCCTGGAGGTATACAAATCCTTTGATGTTGCCGTCCAGGCCAATGTGCTTGGAGCCTTGTTTTGCATTTCAGAGATGTGGTTCCCTGACCTGTCCTGTGGCCTTGGGCCCTAGCAGAATGGCATCAACCAATCAGCATTTGAGCCTTTCACCCTAGAAAAGCAGCTGCCTTTGGGCTCTGCTTCCTCTCTGGCTAATCTTTCTCTTGTCCCTGCGCTCTCTCATCTTTCTCTCTCTAAGCTTTCTCTCGTCCCTGCACTCTCTCTTCCCTTCCCCCAATTTTCCTCAACCGAGTGCTCCGAATAAAGACGTGATAGGGAAGGAATCTCGTTTTCGTGGCATTCATTCCTGCTGGTCAGGACGCGCGCCGCAATGATGCATTCTAAAATAATAAAGACTGGTGCATAAATATATAAATATATAAAACAGAAAGTGAAAGAACAACATAGATGATCAAAGAAATAGAGTTGCCTCTTTAAAAACATAAACAAAATAGATAAACCTTTAGCTAAACTAACCAAAACAAAAGAACAAGGCCAAACATATAAAATTAGAGATGAAAGGGAAGACATTTGAGGTGATACTGCATAAATTCAAAGGACTGCTAAAGAATATTTTGAAAATATGCCTCCAAAGTAAAATAAATAAATAAATAAAAAACAAGGAAAAATGAACAGATTACTGAACATATTATTTACCAAAATTCAAACAAGATATGAAAAATCTAAGTAGGTGAATTACATGTGAAGAGAGTGGGTTGGCAACATAAGGCTAACTAATGTAAGACTCCCCAAAACATGTGAAGTTGGGAGGGAGACAGGAGATTGGTTGGGAAGAAGGTGCTTGGCTGAGGGAGCTAGAGAGCACTGAGATGAAAGTGATGAAGATACATTGTATATATGTATGAAATTTTAAAAGGAAAAGCTTTCTTGTGATGTCTTTGTCTCCTCTGGCTCCTACAATCCTTCCTCCCTCTCTTCAACAGGATTCCCCAAGCTTGGCCGAATGTTTGGCTGTAGGTCTCTGAATCTGTTTCCATCAGTTATGAGATGAAGGCTCTATGATGATAATTATGGTGGTAACCAATCTGATCACAGGAGATGGCAAGTTCAGGCTACTATTGCTAGGAGTTTTAACTGCAGTCATCCACGTAGATTCATGGAAGTTTCCCTTGTATTGGGTGTCTGCCTGTACCCAAAAACCTCCCCTTTCCAGTAGTCTCTTTCAGGACTCTTTCCCTCCACCCATTCCCAAACCCCTCAAGTTCCCATCCCCACCCACACCCAGTCCACCCAGGACATCTCATCTATTTCCCTTTCCCAGGGAGAACCATGCATCCCCCTTGGGCCCTCTTGTTTATTTAGCCTCTCTGAGATTGTAGCACTTCATAGGTTCTTGGAGGATTGAACAAAACACCTGTAAACCTCTGAATCGATGTCTGGTTTTCACCAAGAGTGTGAATGTGAGCTGATTAGAATGTTGATGTTCAGATCAGGATAATGATCTCTCTCTCTCTCTCTCTCTCTCTCTCTCTCTCTCTCTCTCTCTCTCTCTTTATTCTGAGCACTGCAGTTTGACTTCCCTTGAAAGATTCCTCTCACACAAAGCTTTTTCCTGGGGAGTAAACTATTGAAGCTCTCCTGGGAGAGATAATGGAATAAGTTTACTTGTGTTATATACTTTAAGACACTTACCTCTCCTAGTTTTCCATATTTCCAAATCCTCCCTCAGTGGCACCCCAACCTCATCCTAACACACTTCTTCCTTTTCTATACTGCTGCAGCTTAATCCAAATCCTACACCTGAACAGTCCACCAAAGCAATGTTGTATTCCCATTTCAAAGGCACTTTAGCAGTCAGCTCAGCAGTTGGGGCACAGATGAGTACATCTAAATATACACAGTGATGTCCACAAAAACAGCTATCAAGGGTTCTAATTCTTTTTTCGCTTGTTTGTTTGCTGTTTTCCATTTAACCCAAACTGTCCATTACTATAAGCTCCTCATTCATCCTTTCATAAAATAAATATTAAGAATCTAGTGTGTTGGAGAAGGGCCCGCTTGTTCACCCTGGCTGCCCGGCTAGCTTAGCCCCGAAATAACCACACAGAAATTGTATTAATTGAATCACTGTTTGGCCCATTAGTTCTAGCCTCTTATGGGCTAACTCTCACATCTTGATTTAACCCATTTCTATTAATCTGTATATCACCATGTGGCAGTGGTTTGCGGGGAAAGATTCAGCATGTCTGTCTCTGGCAGCTCCATGGCCGCTCTCTCTTTCTCTGCCTGTCTTCCTCCCAGCATTCAGTTCTGTCTTCTCCAACCTACCTAAGTTCTGCCCTATCAACCAGGCCAAGGCAGTTTCTTTATTCATTAACCAATGAAAGCAACACACAAACAGAAAGAACTTCTACACCACTAGTGTGCCTTGGATTTTCCACAGGGTGGGGTGCATTGGAGGGGGTAGGGTGGGAGGGCCTGTGGAGGGAGTGGGAGGGGAGTGAGAGGAGGAGAAGGAGTGAGAATTTGGATTTGTATTTTTTAAGTAATAATAATAATAATAACAGAATCTAGTGTGTCACAAGAGAACCAAGTTCTGTAGGAGTACAGAAAATTCCCCTGCATCAAGGGAGGAATGCAGTCATTTTTAACTCACCAGCCCCTACCTCCCACAAACTGTCCTAGAAGTCACATGACCTTCATGGACACCTAAAAAAATTTCTGGCTCAAGACCAACAACAATGAATGCAAGTCACAAATCCTCTCACTCAACCTGTGTCAAGAGGGAGATCCTATACTTCCTGGTCACCCTCACTCCCCTGGCTGGGCTAGCAGGAAACAGTAATGTCCTAGCCCCTTGGCTTCTGTGTATGTGGGGATAACGTCTTACTTTACATCTTCAGCTGGTTGTGCCTGGCTTCCTCATGTTCTGCTGCCACATTATTGTTTTTTCTGCTAAATGTTTTCATGTTCTTCCAGCACTTATAATTTTTCATCTACCATCTTCAACAATAAAGCAATGATTCCTTATACCACAGGACTGAGGATATTCAGTGTCGTTAGCACCGAGCACCACATGGCCTTATGGCCCATCTGATACCACTGCCACCGAAACACACCAGCAGTTTTTTTATGTCCTGATCTGAGTCCTGTCTGTGTTGTCAACAATATAGCAGTGCTGCACTGAACTCCTAAGCATTGTTGGCTGCTATTACAGAAAAAGGTTTGGTTTATCATAGCTGCATGGCAAATATCTTTATTTGTGAGTCTCTCTGGCTGAGCAGAATCCTCTGTAATTCCAGGAAGATGCCAATTTCCAGGATTTATGTGGTCATTGTGTTCATGGTGTAGCTCTTCCTCCTCTGCGGTCTGCCCTTTGGCACTTCTTGGTTCCTATTATGTTGATATAATTTCTCTTCATCTCTTTGGTCATCATCCAGTTATAGTTTTCCTGTCCTATGTCAACGGCTGTGTCATCACCATTGTTGGCTTCCTTAGGTCACTGGTGGCAGCAATGGACCCTGAATCTGGTTCTCCAGAGTAGTTTGCAGGATATTCCTGAGATGGATGAGTAAGAAGACAGCCATCCTCATGGAACTCTGGAGGTATCAGGATGCTGAGCAACTAGAGTGATAAGGAACCTCTGGTCCAATCAGATACAGGGATCTTGGAAAGTTCCCACTCAAGCTACCTGTCAGTCTCCTCAACTAGTTTCTGGGAATGCCTCTAAATTTGCAACACTTTACATAGATAATTTTAACTGACTTTGCTTATTTTTTTAGAGATTGTCATCAGAAATAAGAATGCTTATGTCTAACCTGTTGGACATTATCAACTTCTCAGTATTATTTTTGACATTTTACTAGTTTTTGAGATATCCACATGCCATATAATTCGCCCACTTCTTAGTAGACAACTTAAAGGGTTTCTGTCCATTTGGAACTATGCAGGCACTGCCATTGATTTCAAGTATTTTAGTGAAGGAAACCTTTCATACTTTAGTACTCTAATATGCAAGCTTCCCAGGCCTCCAACCCCTGAGTAATCAATAACCAATCATCTGTTTTTGTATGGGCTCCTACAGTGTTAATAGAACTACACAATACAGGGGAACATGATTTTTCTACTTAGTATAATATTCTTTTGTCCTTTTTATTCATTTTCTTTCATATATTACATCTGACAGCAGTTTCTCCTCTTTACTCTCTCACATTTCTCATCAAGAGCTTTCCTTGCAACTTTCAGTGCAAAGGAAAAAAACTGCTATCAAAGTATAAACCTGGGAATTATAAGCATTTTCTCCATGGGCATATTGGAAAAGATCCCTTCTTTTCGTCTTAGAGGATTAGACCATGCTCTATGACCAGGAAACTGATACAAGTTTCTGGGGAACTGAGGTCTGCAATATCTGAACATCACTGAATTCTGTGGTTTTAAAGAAAATAAGAACCTTAGATGCATATTCTCCCTGCATAAAAACATCCAAAGAAACAATATGTGCCTTTGGCATAGTGACAAGTTGGCTTAGGTTCTGGCTATTCAAACTATGTCTTTTGCCTTTGAAAATGGGTAAATAGTTATTTAGTTCCCTACCTGGCCCATCAGAGTCTAGAAATCTCTCTTATTCAAATCCTAGGATACATGACAAAAATGTCAGTATGCTTCATTTTAGTAGAAAGCAAGTGAATTCTTATTATATAGACATGTATAGGTCTGATAAAAGAACATCGCCCCCATGACAGCTGGAAGCAATTTTAGAGGACAACGTCCCCTCTCTCAGCAAAGTTTGCTCTCAGGCTTAGGGACATCATTTAGGTGTTGATTATAATTGGTATACGGTTTAGAGATGGGGGAGGAATTTTATAGGCTCAGGGATCTTTTTGGGAAAAAAAAAAGGGGATAATTGGATGATGGGATAATAGATTGGTTTTTGTGAGTTATTGTTTTTAGACAATTATATTGGTATAGATTCTTATATATTGATACAAAGTTAAATTATATTGATTATTGTATGCGTGTATGCTTCTACCTCTGTTTAAAACATTGTTTATATATTGACATATATATATTTACCATATTGAAGTGTACATTACTATCTCCAATCAAAATACTTATAAATTGTTTACATTTGAAGGTCATTGTTCTCATTTATTGCACAGTTGTTTATTGTCTTAGTCTTTAAGTTAGATAGGTACTGAGAATCATAAAACAATAGTCATCTATGTTTGTTATAATTAGACTAATCAGGTTCTTTAGATACATAGAGATTATATTCAGTAGAGATAGATAATCTTCAACCTCTTCCAAGAGCTGTAGAAAATGGCATTTAACCTAACTTAGAGTTCTGTGGTAGTGAGACACAATCGCTCCTGGAAACACCGATCTTTCCCAAGAGAATGTTGAGCACCAAAGACACTCCACCTGGAGCCTTTCTTCTTGGCAGAACTGGCCTTTGGGTGAAGAAATGCCCATACCTCAACCACTGACAGAGATACAGAGTATCCATAAATGAATAAAACAGGACTGTCATATCCTGCCAAGTCAGGGTAAGATAGTTTAAAAAAGTTTCTTACCTTTGAAAATGGTATGTCAGTTACATTAGGCCTTAGCTAAAGTTGGTTGCTTCAATATTACAAATGAGACTTTGGGTGACTGCCCAGGTACCCAGTTGTCTCTGTCATTTGTTGCACATTTTGGAAGTTTCTCGATTGTACTTCCTGTGCACTCAAGTAATATTGCTTCCCTCCTCAGATCTTCAATGGAGTTAAAGATTAGATCATTGTAGTTACCTTCCTCAGGATTTAGTCAAGTTTAATTTCAATGCAATATTTAGACTCCTTGAAATAGAATGTTTAGTAAAACTTTTGTTATGCATTCCTTGTGTAATATTGTTTATTGTTTGTAATTTTATATTTGGTATCTGTTCCTATTGTATATAGTTGTATTGGGTTTGGATCGACCTTGTTTAGACAAAAGGGAGATGATGGGGAAACTCTGTCAACCAATCACATCTAGTTAAGGTGTGGCTATCTGGAGCCCAGGAAGATAAACTGGGAGGACTCAGGTGCACACTCTCTCTCTGCATGGCTCCCACCAGACAGATAGGAAGTCGGACCTCCCACTCTTGTAGCGTGAGTTTCCCCTTATAACCATTAAAATATAATTGTTATTCTTGAGCTGGCCTGTTTATTTATGGTACCGACCTAATTCGCAACATAGGTCAACAATAGCAATACATGCTGAGATAATGGCGAATCAATCCCACACCAGTTATGTTTTAAAGGGGCATTTATTTTGGGGGGTAAAACTTACATATACCATAAACCATCAGGAAGGGAGCCTAGTCGCTGGAGCAGGAGCCGGAACCAAGCACCAGAACCAAGAGAGGCCAAGCCAAGCTTGCTGCTCTTCTTTTAAAGAGAAATATACCACACCCCAGTGGGCTGGTATTTCAGCGGCTATTGGCTGACGGAGCGGAAGGTGCTCCCACAACACTTTGGGCTCCTGCTTCAGCGACTATTGGCTGAAGCAGCGGAAGGTACTCCCGCAGCACCTCCCCCTTTTGTTTAAGTAAGAGAGTTCTAAGCCTACTACAAAATTATATACAGTAAGTACAAACCTACACAATTATATACAATAAGTACAAATATCCTAGTCCAACTAGCTAAAGTCTTGTATAATAAATAACTTGGCCAAGTCATGAGAGGAAAGTAGCTACATTTATCTAGTCTTCAACCCCATAGAAGATCCGAGAAGGGAAATAATGTTACCTGAGTAATTAGGAAGTGCAATCAAAGAACTTCCAAAACATGCAACAAATCACAGAGACAACTGGCTACCTGGGTAATCACCAAAGACCTGTTTGCAGCGTTGAAGCAACCAACTTTGACTAAGGCCTAGAATAACTGACAGATTATTTTTAACAGGCAAGAGATTTTTCAAAACCATCTTACCCTGTCTTGGCAAGATTTAACAGTTCTGTTTATCCATTTCCGGATTTTATCCATTTTCAGATTTTAACAGGCAAAAGATTTTTCAAAACCGTCTTACCCTGTCTTGGCAAGATTTGACAGTTCTGTTTATCCATTTCTGGATACCGTGTATTTGTCAGTAGTTGAGGTATGGGCAGTTCCTTGCCCAGAGGCCAGTTTTGTCAAGAAGACAAACTCCAAGTGGAGTGTCTTTGGTGCTCAACAATTTCTCAGGAATAGGTCGGTGTTGCCAGGAGTGATTGTGTCTCACTACACAGAACTCTAAGATTAAATTTAATGCCATTTTATACAGCTCTTCGAAGAGGTTGAAGACTATTTTTTAAGAGGTTGAAGACTATTTATACAGAATATAATCTCTATGTATCTAAAGAACCTGATTAGTCTAACCATAAATATGACAGACATAGATGACTATTGATCTACAATTCTTAACATGTATCTAACTTAAAGACTAAGAGAATAAACAACTGTGCAATAAATGAGGACAATGACCTCCAAATGTAAACAATAAATATCAATACATAAACAATATATGAGTATCTTAATCAGAGGTAGAAATGTACACTGCAATATGGTATACATATATCAATACAATATATATCAATACATAAAAATGTTTTAAACAGGTAGAAGCATGCATATATACAATATTCAATATATGCCAATGTAATTATCTATAAACAATAACTCACAAATGCCATTATTATCTATCCAATTATCCCCCTTTTTTTTTCCAAAAAGATCCCTGAGCTTATAAAATTCCTTTCCCAACTCTCAACCGTATACTACTTATAATCACTCCCTAAATATTGTTCCTAAACCTGAGGACAAACTTTGCTGAGAGAGGGGACATCGTCCTCTAGAATTACTTCCAGCTGTCATGGGGGTGAGGTTCTTTCTGGAGGATCCTGTGAAAGTAAAATGATGGTTAAATTTCAAGGTCAATGTCTTTTAAAATTGCAAACAGTCTCTGAGTATTTTGTGGGGGTCTGGCCAGAATGTTGTACAAGATGTGCACCATTTCAGCTAACTAAGTTGGAATCATCTGTGCAGCTAATACCCGAAACAGGACTTGTAGTAGCACTATCAGTATCATGACGTCATATCAACCGAGTGGAGTTGTTGTTATGGGGGTCCCATCTTCTTCCTGGAAACTTCAAATGTCAGTGCAGAAAGAACTCATTATTCATTGTGGAAAACTTCAACATTAATTATATAGACATATACAAACATATATTCAATGAAAGGTATGATAGACATATTCAATGAAAAGTATGATAGATATGAAGAAAAGCAAAGATGTTTTCTAAACTCATATTTCTTTCTGTCTCGTATCATGGCTCTTGACATAAGACAGAAACTCCAGAACCTCTGGGTTTTTCTCCTAACAACAGGCTTGGAATTAGAGAGGGACCGAGCCAAGAGTCCAACTCCAAAACCAGCTCTATAAATTCAGAAATATGATCTAGTATATTCCAGAGCTTTATACTCACAGAACCTATTCAGTTTTCTTGATAATCCATATTGGGTAGTTATTTTTCCATCTGTCAGTATTCAAACATCCAGGGTCCTTTGAATTTTTCAAAGACGAGTGTTTTCCTGTGGAGACAAGAACAGAACCCTGCCCCCATTTTATGTTTTTCTTACTGCCTGTATGGTCATCATCATTGTAGATGCTGTCATTTCTCCTTTCCAAGAGGTTTCTTCTCTTCAGATCTAACCTTTATTAATTTTGATGGTATCCACAATTTTTCTTCTCCTGTGGAAACAAGAGCAAAACCCCTTCCCCAACGCAGCACATCTCCTGGCTTCCACTGTGAGGTCAGCACATCCTTGAAATAAACTGGTTGATTTAATTCAACAGACTTTTCCAATATCCAATGTCTTTCTGCAGCCGTTGTCCCCTTCTCATTAGCATTGAGAAAATTCAAGGTTAATAAAGCATTATGTAACCTATTCCTGGGGGTATTTTCCACCCCTTTCTGTTTGTTCAACATATCTTTTATAGTTCGATTTGATCTTTCTATAACTGATTGACCTGTAGGATTGTATGGTATACCTGTAACATGCCTAATATTATAATAAGCAAAAAATCGTTTCATTTTCCTAGAAACATAAGCTGGACCATTATCCATCTTTATCTGTGTAGATATACCCATGATGGTCATAACTTCTAATAAATGAGTGATTACTGAATCAGCATTTTCTGAGCTTAAAGCAGATGCCCATTGGAAACCTGAGTACGTGTCAATGGTGTGATGTACATATTTTAATTTGCCAAATTCTGGAAAGTGAAACACATCCATCTACCAAATTTCATTCCTTTTAATACCCTTTGGATTAGTCCCTGCAGGCAATGGTATTCTGGAGCCCAGGAAGATAAACTGGGAGGACTCAGGTGCACACTCTCTCTCTGCATGGCTCCCACCAGACAGATAGGAAGTCGGACCTCCCACTCTTGTAGCGTGAGTGTCCCCTTATAACCATTAAAATATAATTGTTATTCTTGAGCTGGCCTGTTTATTTATGGTACCGACCTAATTCGCAGCGTAGGTCAACAATAGCAATACATGCTGAGAATGTGGCCTTATAGTTGATTTCCTCAGGATCCATCCTAAAATATATTTACACAAACCTAGACAGCATAGCCTGCTACACAAGGCTATATGTTGTCTAGTATAGCCTATTAATCACTGGACCATAATGGACAAAACAAGATTATACCAATCCTAACAGAAAATGATACAAACAAGAGAATTTCTAAAACCTGTATTTGGGTGCTACATATATGCATACATACAAGCTCACAGTAAACTTTCTCTTATTATAAGTAGAGGTACATCCTAAACTAACAATAAAAAAGTACAGTGCAGTAAATATATAAGCCAGTAGCATAGTCATTATATACTGTGAACAATAGTGATGCATTTCTATTGATGGAAGTGTTTGTCTTTGTTTACAACTGTGTCATGACAAGTGATACATGAGTAATGCACTGAAGATAACAATGGCTATGATGTCACTCTACAAAGATGATCTTAGCACCAGGATAGTTTTAAGAAGGTACTGTCATTCATAAGATCCATCACAGATGGAAACATGAGTACATTAACACCTTGTCTTCTTGCCTGTGTACCTAGTCACAAATTTCTCATTAGCATATCCCATCCTTACTCTTGGAGGTGGTCTACACAATAAACTAACATTTCCACATGACTTTTTAATTTCCAATTAATCACAAACTAATGACAAGTTACTTCTCTCAAGTATAGGAACTTCCTGTGCACACATCACCCAGCCTAAACCAAAAGAGAAGTGTTGCAGTGACTGTTTTATCAGAACCAGAAAACCAAAATTGGCACAATTACTGGTTTGTAATTGTGGTTATAGTTGGTATACAACTGGTTTGTATAGTTGGTTATAGGTCAACTCAGATTTCTACACAAATTCATTTCTGTATGTGGAGGTCATTCATATGGGTAGTTTGTTCCTATTTTGTTATATTTATAGATACATATCACCAACAACACAAATAAGTTATCTGTGTTTATTACTTTTTCATAATCATGATCAAAATATCTGATCAAGATAACTTAGGGGAAGGAAATATTTCTTCAGCTTCAGCTTCAAAGGGTGGTCACTTGGACTCATGGGTTTGTTTAGAAGAGCATGGTAGTAGAAACATGTAATAAAGTAGTTTTGGAAAACAGAAAAGAGATTTCTTTTAAAGCTAGAACAAGATAAACCCTCAAAACCACACACCCTGAAGCCTATTCCTCAAAAGTTCCCACCTCCCACATTTTATCAACTCCCAAAAAAAGTCATCATATTTTGAATCCATCAAGGCACTAAGCCATCATTCAGGTCAGAGTCTTCTTAACCCAGTTGTTTCTGGGAACACCCTCACAGACATACCCAGATGTCTATTTGTGGTACTGCTAGGTGTTTCTTAATCCAATCAAGTCAGCCATCTAGACTAATTCCCAGGAGCTGGGATTATAGCTAAGTAGTTGGGTGAGTTTGCCTAAGAAACACTTAATGGGGAGGGATCTAGACATTATAACATAGAACTATTTTTTTCATCACATAAAGCCTTCCTGCCCACCTTCATAATCACACGCACTCGCATCCCAGTTCACAAATATCTACTATAGTTAACTTGTTTTACAACTCTTTTTGTCATTTCAAAATTGTTCTACAAGGGCAGTAAAAATGCATTAATGGATTAGCAGGTAGTGGCACTTGTGTACAGGCCTGACAACCTGAGTTGGACCCCTGGAGCCCAAAAATTCGCATGATAGAACTGACTCTCAGGAACTGCTCTCTGATCTCTATATGAACACTGTGGCACATAAACAAGGGGGGGGGGGGCGTGGAGAGAGAGAGAGAGAGAGAGAGAGAGAGAGAGAGAGAGAGTTTAAAACTTTTTCCAACATACAATACCTAATTTTAGTTAGATTTTTTTTCAATAAGTATATTGTCCTCAAGATCTATCCAGTGGGGGAAGGGCTCCGAAGCCCCACTCCCAGTGGAGAATCTATTGACAGTTGGTGGCTACTATGGAAGAGAAATCCACTTTTCTCTTCCTTCTTACAGTACTCAGGACCACAAGCCCAGGGCCGGGAGTGTGGGGGAGGAAATGTGTGACAATCCCCACATGAATCATCAATCACTCATCAATCATCATCAATCACTCGTCAATCATCAAGCAAGAAAATCCAGCACAGGCTTGCCCAGAAGCCAATCTTGTGGGTGAATTTTCTCTACTAAGGTTTATTTCTTCACAAATGATTCTAACTTTGTATCAAGTGGGCATAAAACCAGCCAGCACCCCTAATATTCCCACTAGACCCAAAAGGTTCTACCCCTCTCAATAATTCCATCAGCTAACGATTAAGCCTTCAATATGAGCCCTTGAGAGATATGTAGGATTCAAAGCATTAACAGTCAGTACCTGTTTCGAGAGTTTCGAGAATTTTAATTTGCTTCTCACTTAGTTACCAGTTTTTCTTCCAACTCCTTTAGGCATCTGTCAATTTAGAGAACAAAGAATTCAGCCACGCTGATGTGTGGTCCCTTCAGCGTGAGTCAGCCTTGCAGTGTCAGACGAATGAGAAAGCCGTGTGAGTGCTAGATCCTGTCATACTTCAAGGCTATTTTTAGCCTAAATTCACATCCTTGCATTTTCAGTGTAGGCAGTCATGGAGCTTCCTCCTGACACTCACATGTTAGATGTTCCTGCTGCAAGAGCTCAGATGGGGTCAGATGTTTCTCCCATCCAACTCTGCCTCACGCATTTTCTCTTTTCCTCTAGTGACTCAAATGAGCCTTCCTATGGAGAATGCTGCCTTAGGTTCGCTTCAGGCTTCCCTAATCTCCACGTTTTTCAAAGCTATTTTCTTTCCCTGCATCTCAGAGGGTGCCAGGAGGAACAACTGGAATATCTGGAATAACTGAGGAATACTCCAAAAGATCACTATATACAACAATCCGGATGTTTCCATGAAAGGGGCGGTGGATGATTAAGCACCTTAAAGCGAGCTCTAATGACGCGCTCTTTCCTCATGTAGATAAACGTTTTAGGGACAGGAAAGGCTCCAGGCAGTGTTGAGCATACGGGAAGCACACTCTGTGCTTGGTGGATGTGATGACTACTCTTGGTTGGCTGCATCTGGAAGGAAGAAGCTGCTGGACGTTCCTGGGAGAGAACACAAAGATCCACCTTAAACATGGACAGCATCTTCTACTGAAATCCCAGGCAAAGGGGATATGGAGCTTCTGCTTTTTGCCTCCTTGCCTTCACTCCTAATGTCAAGTTCACCTATCCTGTTTCTGTGGCGTTTCTTCACCAATATTAAAGCCAGTTTCTTCGGGATTCCAGCACAGGCTGAAGACCAGCTGCTCTCCAGGAACTACCAGGCCTTCAGCACCAGATTGGAACTATGGGGACATCCACCCTCACAGACTGAGCAACTACCAGGGTCTTGGCTATTCCAAAGTGAAACAGCCATGGACGCACTGCAAGGACCACATCCCGTGAGCCAATCTAATAAGTCAAATGTATACTTCTTCTCTCTGTTCTGTGGCTTTAGAGAACCCTGACTAATACAAGGTTTTCAAGGAAAGGGGGCAGCACCCAAAGGTAGGTGGGTAGGGAGGTAGGGTGGACATGATCAAAATATAATGTTCAAAACTCTCAAAGAACTCATAAAAATAAGGAGAAAAAGGAAGTAAATATTCGTATATGCTGAATAATAGTACTTTACCACTCACAAATCGAAATAGGCAAATGTATGATTTATTGCTTTGTGCTTTTGGGTTTTCCTTTTTCCTTCAGTGTTGGATAGTACCCAGGACTCAAATTCTGAAAAAGTATTCTACCACTGAGCTGCATTCCCAATGCTGCTTTCAATTTTGATTGCATCTAGGAGACACTATCTAGGAAAAACAAAAATCACTATTAAAATAGAAAAAGGAAATGAAAGCACATTGCTTATTGGTTACACTATAAAAATGGTGTGCTCCCAGGAACAGCAACAGTCTGTCATAGAAAAGGAAGGTGGGAACAGGAAGTGCATTGTTGCTTGCCTCATTACTGTGACCAAAGCAACTTTAAGAAGAGTTTATTTGGGCTCATAGTTTGTGGATACAGCCCATGACGGCAGTGAAGACATGAGCAGTAGACACTGAGTCAACTGGTCACATTTTACCTGTATTCTGGAAGCAGAGTGCTGAATCCTCATGCTCAGCTAGCTTTCTTCGTTTTATTCAGTCTGAGAGCCCAGCTGTATTAGATACTTCCTCTTTCTGTGATAATATCACAACCAAGAAAATTTAAGAGAGTTTATTTGAGTTCCAAAGGGATATTAAGTCCACCCTGGCAGGAGGCAGGGTGGCTGGAACAGGATGAGAAGTCGCATTCATAAGCATCTAAGCAGAGAGAATAAACTAGGAATAATATGAGTTTTTAAACTCTCAAAGCCCACCAGCAGTGACCTACTTCCCCCAACTAGGTCATACCTCCAGAGCCTCCTCAAACAATGCCACCAAGTGGGGGACCAAGTGGTCAAATACATGAGCCTATAGAGGACATTCTCAAACCATAGCAGTCCATGAGTCCTTGAGAGGGAATAGATCTTTCCACCACAATTAGTCTAATCTAGATAATCTCACTGGGGGATCAGTGGCTTGTCCCTCAGGTGATTCTAGATCCCGTCAAGTTGACAGTCAAGACGAATAACCATCACAGAAGGCTATGCTACCATTAATCTCAAGACCCAAGAGTTGGTTGCATGGTTTCTGTTCACATCCCATTGGTTACATGGTGTCATTACATGCTTTTTCTAGATTAAAATTTTGAGAGCCACTCTATGACAGAAAAGGAGACTGGATCGAGGGAAACCAGCAGTCTCTTCAGCCCCTGATGGACTGGGAGATCCTGCTTAGAAGAACATTTCTCAGAAGCGCCTCAGAAATAAAAAGCGATGGAGTAGGAAACAGTGACAACTTAGCTAGGTCTCCAGGTAATCAGGACTGGTAACAGGATGGCTCCTCATAAGACCTCTGGTTTTCCTGTGTTATGTGACTCTAACATATGGTTGAGATGGTAGGGTAAAACCGTCACTAAAATAGGAACATTGGTGGTTGTGGACCAACAGGTTTGATAAGAAAAAGTAAGATGAAGGGCACTGTGTATAGAGCTTCTTGATGTCCTTCAACTTCCTTTCCTGGCCAGTCCAGACTGTGGGAGCTGGTCTGAGAGTACAGAACGGGTGCATCCACGGCTGGATACTCTGAACTCCTGCTTCCAGGATTTTATTTTCTCCACAGTTCTGACTGCCAACTTTGATGTGACTTGAGAACTACAGGTTGGGCTGCCCCAGAAGCCTATACTGTTCCCTCTCTTTAAAGACATATCTGTGAGTGGGAAGTGGTGGCGCATGCCTTTAACCTCAGCTCTTGGGAAACAGAGGTAGGTGAACTTCCATGAGTTCGAGGCCAGCCTTGCCTACAAAGTGGGATCCAGGAAGAGCAATTACACAGAGAAACTCTGTCTCGAGAAACTAATAATTATTATTATTAGAAACTAATGGTTATTAATTATTATTAGAAACTAATAATTATTAAAAATAATTAATAATATATTAAAGTATTTATCTATATCTATTTTAAAAGATATATCTGTGATCAACTTTCATTATCTGAGCACATACAAGTAATACAATAAAACAGAACATTTCCCTTAAAATAATTAATGACATTTTCTTCATCTCATTTTATATGCATGTTCTAAAGCCTTAAATGTGTTTTCATTTTTACTTCCCACTCAGCCCTATTACAATTAGTCTTTCCATCCTTCCCATCCTTATATTTGTTTTTTTAATAAATGAGAGCACAATGCTCTGTATACACACACAAACAGAAACCAGTGATGTCAAGAGTATTTGCAAACTGTTTTGCGTGTTAGTACTGGCCTGCAACCCCACCAGTACTCAGAAGGCTGAAACAGAATCATTAACTTGAGATCCATCTGGCCTGCAGTGCTAGATCCTCTCAGAGGAAGAGGGAGAGAGAGAGGTTTTTAAGCCATTGATGTCATTATTTATGAGGGTTAGATATGCATAAATGTGCACATGGAGGAGTCAGAGGAGGATGCCCGATGTTGTTTGCAGCATTCTCCACATTATTCTCTTGAAATAGGGTCTCTCACTGAAACTGAAGCTCATTATTTCAGCTGAACTAGATGGCCAGAGAGCTCCTGGAATTGGCCTGTCTCCACCCCTTAATTGGGATTAAAGGCACACACAACCATGCCTTCCTTTTACGTGGATGCTAGAGATTTGAATTTGGGACCATATGCTTATGTGGGAGGCATTCATGCCGTCTGAGCCACCTCCTCAATCCCAGGGTTTACGTCCTTAAGAGCGGAAATACTGAGGTATTTCTAGCACACCAGGCACAGTAAACCTCATTCTGATTTTTCCAAGAGGTCACACTGTCCTCTTGGCCCTAAGCCATGATCTGCTCTCTTCCATGCTGGGCTGATTTTAGTGGCCAGTATTGTCTGAGATCATCTCTTTTTGATTCCTGAACTTCAGGGAAATCTTGTCACAACACAGAATAATACTGAGCAAAGTCTACTATCTCTCCTCAGAGTCTCTCAGATCCTATCTCCGACTGACTTTTTCTTCCTTACAAAATTCTAGGGGCATGTCATAAGACACAGACATGGAAGGGTGTGGGGACATGGCATGTGATTTGGCTGTGAAATACCCACACTTCAGTGAGTGCACCTAGGCACCGGACTCAGCAAAAACTGGATGTGACGCACCAAGCACGAGGCCTCCCGGACTCTTGATAGGATTCTTGATCTGTGAAAGCCTGTCTCTTCTGCAACACAGAGCAGTAATTCTCACACAGCAGTGTGTTCCTAAGAACCAAGGGTTGAACAAGAAGTACTATTGTTTGCGCTACCTTGCAACATCAGTGAAGGACTTCTGGGCAGGAATTCATTATTTTGTTCCAGGAGATGAAATTCACATCAATGAATGCAAGTGAGGAATCCTTTATAAAAAAATTGAATACAGAGATCCTGATAACCTAAACTATTTTGCAAATGACTGGATCAACCAAGTTGCAAAGAACTGGTCTTTCTAGAAAACTGTATGTTTATATGTGTAAAGGGAAAATCTTACCCAATTGTAACTTCTGCCTCAACTGTCTATGAGACTTTTGTCTGTCTCACACGTGATGTTACAGGGCAGCAAGACCCCTGAAACATGAGCTAAACTAATAAGAGTCGTATTAATTACGACTAATTATTAAACTAATAAGAGTAAGCCTACAGAGTCATGCTTGGTGGAAGCTGTGTTCCTTCGTCGTAGACCTAACAAACACCTACACTAGGAATCAGAAAAGATAAAGGGGTATCTAAGGGAAGTTGGCGCAGATGAAAGCCCAGCTCCCAATCCAATTACAGTGTTGTAGCCACCACCAAAGCAACATAAACTGGGCATCCCAGTACGCTTTGCCCCAACTTACCAGACCTAAAACCAAGAAAACTGCCGTCCTGTTTCCAACTACTAAATAGCAAAGCCCATCCTAACCAGAAACTTGAAAAAATGCTGTGAAGTCCTGGGCAGGAACCAGCTGTGAGGCCTCTGCGGTGACTTCTCTCCACTCCACGTAGCATGGATCATCTTTCCTGAGCCAGACCTGAACTTCTGGGCAAAGACAGACTCTAGAGCAGAGAGATGCTTGAGAGGTTACTGGCTAACAGAGCCCTGAAGGCAGGCGGCAGCGCCGTTCCTTCTCCTCCCACTTCCTCCGCTGCCAAGCTCCATCCTGCCTTCTCTCCTCATTTTTCCTCTCCTCAGTCTCCCCCACCACGGCTTACTTCTCGCCCTTGGGTCGCCCGGTCAGCCAATAGGCAATGGGTTTCACCAGCGAGGCTCAGCGGCCCGCCCTGCTGCTTCTGCAAGCACTTCCTCAGCAGGCGGGGCCTGTGGGTGCGCCCTGGGCTGCCAGAGGTCACCAGCCTTGTTAGCCTTGATGAGGAAATCCTCTAGAGAATAGGAAGGGGTTTTCCTGTCACCCAGCCTCCCTGGCAGCTTAGGCTTCCCCTAGCAGCAGCTAAGGCTCCCTCTGGAATTGCGGAAGCCTGACCTGCGGGTGGAAAGGCGAACTCCGAATCTAGGATCTTCATTAGCTTTGTTGCTTTGCTTTGGTTAGGTTTCCTTTTGAAGGTGGTGGCGGCTCCTTTGGGCAACAGCTGGCCTCCCCCGTTAAACATTGTGGCTGATTTCAGGAGAACCCTGTACTTCTCTCCCCCTTCTTTCTCTGCTGATCTGTACTCTTCTCACCGAGTGTAATCATAAGCAAGGACTGACAGTGTGCAGCTATAGCAAATTTGAAATAACTTAAGAATTACCTACTGCAGCCACAGATCTGACTTGGTATAATTCAATTAAATATGTCTGATTCATTCACCTACCACATTTGGTGTTCTCCTTTCATACTTGGGAAGCAAGTATCACACTTGCCATACGAAATAATATCTGGTGGTTCACTTTCATAATAAAGACAGCTTGAGTCAGCCTATACCCAACTAGAAAGGAACAGGAAACTGGTCTCTAGGGCCAGCAGCCCCTACCCAAATCAGTAGCCCCTACCCAAATCCTTCTAGGCCCTCCAAACTAAAGGTTTAAAGTAGAAAGGTACTAATAGGAAACTTGCCTGTGAGGCCATGTACCTACCGGACAAGCTTTAAAACAAACAAAATGTAGAACACAGGGGAACTCTCCAATGGCTTTGTCAAGAAAAAGACAAACATAAAAAGCGGTCTTCAGTGTCACACTTCTAACATGGGGCAGTGCTCAAGGATCGAACTGATGTCAGCTGAGTTTTAGCCTACATTTAAATCTTAATATTAAGCTCCAAATTTCCCCTCAAAGTCTTTATTTTGTCAGTTTTCCTGGTGTCGTTTCCGCTGTCATAAACACCAACTAAAAACAAGTTCAGTAAGGAACTTATTTCATCTTACAGCTTAGAGTCCATCGTTGAAGGCTCCGGGACCGGAAGAAGACAGTTAAGCAAAGATGATACAGGAGCAGTATTTACTGGTTTACTCAGCTTCCTTTCTTATGCAGTTCAGATGCGCCTGCCCGGCTCGCAGGTGCGATTAAACAACCAGAAAATTCATCAGAAACATGACCACACACCAGTCGGATAGAGACAAAGTCTCAACTGAAGGTCCTGCTTCAAAGGTAACTCCAGTTTATGTCAAGTTCACAAAAGTTAACAGCAGTGTAGAACAATGTGTTTCCCAGAGAGTTGACCAAGGTTTTCTTTTTTCCTTCTTCTCCATCCTTTTTCCCATCCCTCCAAGTACAGGTGGGCAAAGGTTTTTGTTGACCCTGGGTATCAGGGTCTACTACAATTTGGAGATTACAATTATGACTTAAGATGATCTTAGCTGTAAAATAAAGGAAGGATAACTATGCTACAACTCAAAGACCCAGAGAAACTAGGTAACAAGGAGGGTTCATGGGGGGATGCTTGGATCTCCCTAGGAAAAAGAAATAGAAGAGATTTCGTGAGTGCCCTGAGGGAGGGTGAGGATGGGAACATGAGCAATAAGGTTGGGGTGGGGGACTTTAGATGTATTTTGTATTTGTGTCCAAGGAAGAGATGAGAAAATGCCATTACCTTTTGAAGTGTGATGAATAATTATGAATAAAATATTCTAAAAGTTGTATTAGAGTCCAACTATTCCTTGTAAAGTTTTATGGAGCTTCTACATGGAGCTAGATGGATGTGGTAGAGCTTCATGCTTGTAGATATCAGTCCACAAGAAGAAATATAATTGACTATTCTCAGGAGATGGCATTAACTCTTTGGCTTCAGAATTATATTGAGAAAATGGTCTCTTTTCTAGGTTGAAGGAATCTGATGCATCTTTGAGGCTCATTGAAGCCAAATTTGAATTTCATTGCAGGGGCGAAATTGCTAAATGTGTGTGCTTCTGCCTATAGACCTGGAGTGCCTCAGCCCTTATCAAAGAGACTTCTTTTTCCAGTGGAGGGCAGTTAATAGAGAGATGCACCTGACCGAAGTGCTAGGAAGAAGGGACAGAGTGCTCAGCTCTAAACGAGACATCTATGTTAACCCCACCACCACAGCTCAGGGAACATTCTGGAAGATGAGGCAGAATCTAAGAGCGGAAGGCTGAGGAGTGGTATTGTGATATACTGTCTCCTGGACATGGCATGCCTATCACAATAATGAACTCTTAGCTGCTGAGAATAAAATATTCCATTTCTACCAGCCCACTCAAAGAAGAAGAAAAAAAATGATGCTGAAAAAAGAGACCTAGGATCAAGAACCTAACTACGTTTTTATGTACTTTAGTACATAAGCTAAAACAATATGAAGTCATCAATGACTACCATGGAGATACTGATAACAATGGATACTGACTCCATGGTTGCTGGCCCTGACACAAGCACCTACAAAGAAGCAGCACAGCCGCATGAACTTTGGAGATGTTAACTGAGTTGTGTGTTTCCTTCTTAAACCAGAGATTAGTTGTTCCCACTAAGTTAAAGATACTTACTATCTCAGGGAAGATTTAGTATTCCAACCATTGAAGTACAGAAGTACGCTACTTAAACTTTGCCCTTTCAATATAAGCTTTGTTGGTACAGGAAAGACCTTATGATCATCTCCACAGATGCAAGAAGCCATTTAGGAAAATTCAATAATAATTCCTGACTAAAATACTCAATAATAGTTGATATACAGAGAGGGGAGTGGTGCTGAATAAATCATTGCCAGTATCCAATACAGAAATGATGCCTACTGTGGTGGTTTGAATGAGAACCGCCCCATAGGCTCTTATGTTTCAATAGTTGATCACCAGTTGGTGAAAGTGTTGGGAAAGGATTAGAAGATGCAGCCTTGTTAGAAGAGGTGTGTGTCACAGTGGAGTGGGTGGGGGGTGAGGCAGGGGAGATCCCTTTCATAGAATTCAAGAGCCTTCCAACAGGCCCAGCGAATTCTCTAATTTCTATTTGTGGATCAGAATGTGAGCTCTCAGTTGTTATTCCAGTATCATGACTGCCTGCCTGCTACCATGCTTCCCTAATATGATGACTTATCCCTTTGGAACTGTAAGCCCCAAATAAAACCTTCCTTCTGTAAGCTGTGTTGGCCACAGTGCTCACCACAGCACTAGTGACTAACACACCTACTGTTGCTACTGTATATGCGTCAACAAAACAGACAGGGGAAAGATATTAAAGAGAGGCACAAGAATCTAAGAAGATGTCAAATTACCTGTCTAGACAAGATATGATAGTTTTAATATACAGGGAAGCCATGCTTGTCAATGGAAACATTGTAAGAACAAAAGCTCAGTGGATTTAGGAAGATGGTTGACTATTAGCGACAACCAGTCACTAGCATCTCCAGGAAACAGAGCTGAAAAGGCTGGAGAACAGTGCCCTTCAAGGTGGATAATGTTGAGAGAGCACTGAGGTTGCAATAGGCAGTGGAGAGCCTTATTTTTAAAGGGTTTGGAGAGTAGAACATGGAAATACCATTTAGCACCTGACACCTTGAGTGTGCAACCGAAGACAGGGGCAGATATACAAGAAATAAAGAAAAACAGGGACTCCACGAAAAAGCCACTCATTTTAAGCTGTGAGTAGAAATAATCTAACTTGAAAAGAGAAAGTAAAGAGTAGACTAGAAAAAGAAACTGCTCTAGCATCTGGAAGTCACAAAAGGGCTGGAACAAAAGGAATGAATAACCAGATGGGGAAAAAAGGATATATTGGAAAAACAATGCTGTTCTCAGTGCCAACCACAACTGCACTATGACCAGACAAGTGTCCTGTAGCCCATATAATGTAATGGCACTAGGAGTGCTGAAAGGACCGGAGAGGTGAGTCAGTGGTCACATGGCCTGTGAGTTAGTGGCCAGAGGGCCGGACAGCCGGAAGTGCCACTCTCTGGGACCTTCCCAAGTGGACAGAATCCAGGCTCCCCCAATTCTATAAGCTTTTCTAGCTATCCAAAAGGGTGTATTCTTGCTGCTGGGCTTTCTTTACCCCATCCCACCCTGCCCCCAAGCCCACCTTTTCACCTGCGAGGTCATTGGAGCCCTGCAACAGAGCCTGCTTCAGTGCTGAGGTGATCTGAGAGGTGAGTCAGCGCCCACAAGCCTGGACAGCCTGATGACCCACTCTCCAGGACCTTACCAGTGGGCCAGAACCTAGGGGCCCTGCCACAACTCCCTAGCTTTTCTTACCAGCCAGCTGGGAGTGTCCCTGTTGCTGGGCTTTCCCCCAACCCACCCTGCCCCCAAAGCCCGCCTTTTTCATCTGTAAGATCCTTGGAATCTCCAGTGCTGAGGGGGAGGGGGCAAACCAATAAAAACTCCCAAGTACTCAGTCAGCCACAGCAAAGATTGGACCAAGACACCAAGACTCTACTGGCCTCATTTGAAGAAAGAGATGGGTAGGTGCCAATGCAAGAATTCCTCCAACATCCTGAAAAGTAACATGGTAACACCAGAATCCAGCGAACATGCAACAGGAAAATTTGAACATCTTAACCCAGAAGAAGTAGAAGAAAATGACTTTAAAGGTAACCTTATGAAAATGATGGAGTCCTTTAAACAAGAAGTGAAAAAAACTCCCTTAAAGAAATGGAAGAGAAGACAAACAAGAAGTTAGAAGAAATGAATAAATCCCTCAAAGACACCCAAGAAAACCAAGAAAAAGCAATCAAACAGGTAAAGGAAACAGTTCAAGACTTGAAGACCAAAATGGAGGTAATAAAGAAAACATAAACTGAGGGATGACTGGATAGGGAAAATCTGAGTAAATGAACAGGAACTAAAGAGACAAGGATAACCAACAGAATACAAGAGATAGAACCTACCTCAGGATCCGCAATACCACTCTTGGGAATATATCCAAGATATGCCCAGTCATACTACAAAAGCATTTGTTCAACTATGTTCATAGCAGCATTATTTGTAATAACCAGAACCTGGAAACAACCTAGCTGCCCCTCGACGGAAGAATAGATAGAGTATGGCACATATACACATTAGAGTACTACTCAGTGGTTTAAAAAAAAAATTCAAATGACATCTTGAATTTTGCATGCAAATGAATGGAAGTAGAAAACACTATCTTGAGTGAGATAACCCAGACCCAAAAATATGAATATGGCATGAACTCACTCATTAGTGAATTCTAGCCATAAACAAAGGACATTGAGCTTATAGTTCATGATCCTAGAGAAGCTAAGTAATAAGGTGAAAGAAAAACATATATAGATCCTCCTGGAAATTGGAAGCAAACAAGATCACCTGACCAAAGTTGGGAGCATGGGGGTGGGGGCTAGAGGGAAGGGAAGTGGGGTAGGGAGAGAGGAAAAATGGAGGGTTGGGGAGAGCTTGCGGGGAGTGGGATGGTTGAGATGGAGGAAGGGCGGATATGGGAGCAGGAAAGGAGATATCTTAATTGAGGGAGCCATTTTGGGGTTGGCAAGAAGCTTTGGCTCTGGAGGGGTTCCCAAGAGTCCACAGGGATGACCCCAGCTAGGACCCTGTGCAGTGGAGGAGAGGGTGTCTGAACTGGCCTTGTCCCATAGTCACACTGATGATTATCTTGAATATCACCATAAAACCTTCATACGGCGATGGATGGAGATAGAGACAGATACCCACATCAGAGCACTGGACTGAGCTCCCAAGTTTAAGAGTGGAAGGAGCGAGAATATGAGCAAGGAAGTCAGGACCACGAGGGGTTTACCCACTGAGACAGTGTGCTTGAGCTAATGGGAGCTCACCAACTCCAGCTGGACTGGGAATGAACAAACATGAGATCAAACTGGTCCCTCTGAATGTGGTTGACAGTTGGGGCAGACTGAGGGGCCAATGACAATGGCACTGGGATTTTTTTCCACTGCATGTACTGGCTTTTTGGGATCCTATTCTCTTGGATGCATACCTTGCTCAGCCTAGATAGAGCGGGGGAGGGCCTTGGACTTCCCACAGGACAGGTCCTCTCTTAGGACTGGAGGGGGTAGGGAAAGAGGGTGTGAAGGGGAGCAGGAGGGAAGCGGGAGGAGGGGAGGAAGTAGGAATTTTGATTGGTATTATTTTTAAAGTAATAAAAAAATGTAATGGCACTAGGAAAATTCTCCACTGTCCCTCCCATCCCATTGCTGTGAAGTAGTAGTAATCCCTTTGAAAACATTCCTGAGTCCCCAGCTTGCGAAACCCGAGTTCCCTGCGCTGTCATATCTCTTGAGAATTCTCAGGAAGGGTCTTGCTTTAAGCCATTGAGTTCTTGTCTCAAGTTAACTCCAAGGGGAAAATTTTGAGTCAGAGATAAGAACTGAACATGGTGGGAAATCAGGTGTAATCATGAGAGACATAATATTGCTTCCTGTTTGAGGCTATCAGTTCTAAAGCTAACAAGGAGAGGTAAGGGGTGAGGGGAAGCAGTTGCCAGTAATGACATGTAGTAGTGAAGGTGTGAAAAGTCAGAGGCACCGAGCTGTCTATGATGTTACAAAGCACCGCACTCTGCTAGGTGACTTCCACCCATGAAGACATCTAGACCTATGAGAGGCTAGGACAAGTCAGTGGAAATTTGTCTACCATACCTGTTCATGAAGAGTTAATTACAGCTGTCTCTGCCCACAAACCAGATCTTGTGGTTGTTGGGAAGTACCACAAAAAAAAAAAAGGAAAAGAAAAGAAAAGAAAAGAAAAAAAAGGGAGAGAGGGAAAGCCAAATATTAAGCAAATTTGTTCTCACCAAGTAAAACACACATAGATGTTAAGTTGGGAGCTTAGGCTTCAGCCCCTTGCATCTATCCCCGCCCCCTGACCCTGAGAGTTAGCACTCTGGACTCCAAATCCCAGTAGGCCAGGTCCTGACCCCTCCCTGGGGGGGGGGGGGGAGATCAGGACCAAGGCCAAGAATATTTAAGTGAACTCCCAAAAGAGGAACTTTTGGGTCTCCTTTTCTGCCTCCCTGTGGTCGCGTTCACCCTTCCCGGTTTTCCCTTGGGGCCACCCAAGAGTGAAGAACTCCCATTAAACTGGACTCCCATTAAACCTGGATATCTCTTAATTTGGCTTGTTTTGATTTGACTTGATAGGAAATTTGTGTCGGCGGAGAGCTCGGCAGAGAGCTCGCGTTAGGAAAATATTCCTAACAATAGGTGGTCACAAATGGAAGAGATAGGCTAGGTCAAAATCTTCCACAGCCGCCCATATGACTGACTATTATAATTCTGTGTGAGACTGGACCTTGGCAGGCTGGGTCCAAACCACGGTGGCTGAGAGACTACCATGCCCAGCAGACAGAGCTTATGTGGAGAGTTTTAGGGGTAGGAGCAAAGGGAGAGAAGGGGAACATAGAGCAGCCTCGTGGGAAGACAGAGAGAGGGGAAAAGGGGGGCTGGGGAGACTGCAAATACCTGCCTGCCTCTTCAGAGAAGCTGAGGGAAAGAGATTGCAAATGGGCAGAGCTTGTCTCTTAAAGAGGTGCATAGTGCATGTGCACAGACTAAGTAGTGACATAACAGCCATAGGACCCTGTGCTGGCCAGGGTACTGCCTGAGTGCATCCTGACAGGTGATGGGGCAGGCCAACATAATGCCTGAATGCTAACACTGACCTTAAAAGATCACAAACCTGTTTTCTTTTAATTTTTTATTTTTTATTTTTATTTCTTTTGTGTTTTACTTTGGAGTACTTATATTTTTCCATATAAACTTTTAGTCAGATATAAATATTTAGATATAAATTCTATTTATGCATCTTTTTTGTCTTCTATATTCCCTTCTCATTTCTCCTTCTTTTAGCACCTAATTTCTATGTCTTCTTTTCTTTTCTCCTGTTTTCCTTTCTAAGACCCCTTCTCATCATAGTGGCCCAAGCTGACCTCAGGCTTACAGTCTCCCTGCCTGTACCACTCAAGGTCTGGATTGACAAATCCAGCCCAAAATCTAGCATCAAACTAAAAGGTCCCCACGGAGCAAAAGAAACAAGAAATTGATGAGGCACCCAACTTAATGGAACAGAGACTTGGCCATATGTTCATCACACAGGTGATTAGTATCCAAAATAGACAAAGAACTAAAAGAAATAAACACAAGAGAAAAATAATCCAATCAGCATGAGTGTGGTGGTTAAAATGAGAACAGCCCCCAGTAAACTCAGATGTTTGGATACTTCCTCTCCAGTCAGTGGCTTCTAGGGGAGTATTAGGAGGGCAGCCTTGCTAGAGGAATGTCACTGACATACCTTGCTAGAGGATGTCATTAAGTGTGGGCTTTGAGGTTTCAAAAGACACAACTTTGAGTGTTCTCTGTCTCCTATTTGTAGATTAAGATGTGACTTCTCAGCTGTTCCCACGACCAGGCCTTTGTTCTGCCATGCGGACTTTAACCCTCTGAAACTGGAAGCACAGCTAAACGCTTTATTTTTATAGATTGTCATGGTCATGGTGTTTTTTCACAGCAGGAGAAAAGTAACTAAGACAATGGGCAAATGATTAGAACAAACAGTTTTCAAAAGAAGTACAAGTGGTTGTGGAAAAGTGTTCAATATCCACAGCCATCGGGGAAATGCACATCACAGCTACACTGAGATCTTACCAAGAATGGTCACCACCAAGAAAACCAAAACTCATAAACAGTGGCAAAGATGTAAAGAAGCAGGAACCTTTATAGGCTTTTGGTTAAAATTTCAAATTAGTGTAGTCACTATGCAAATCAGTAAAACGCTTCCTCAAAACCTAAAATAGAACTATCTTAGGGTCCAGTTATAGTACCGCTGAGTGCACACTGGAAGAAATCTATGTCAGGATACAAGCTCTCTGAAAAACTCGTGTTGATTATAGAACCAGTCACTAGAGCCGTTCATGGGATCAGTCTGGGTTCCACCAAGGAGCAGGTTCCACCAAGGAACAAATGAATAGGGAAGATGTGGGGTGTGTGTGTGTGTGTGTGTGTGTGTGTGTGTGTGTGTGTGTATACACAATTTTACAACTAGAGTTGTTTTGAAAAGTGTCATAAAAACAGGGACAGAATCACCTTAGGTCTCCTTATCTTACACAGGCTTAATTGAAATGCAGATATTAGAGAGTAACAGTAGTTTGGTATAAACGAAAAATATTGGTCATGCAAAGACTTTGCTTGCAAATGTCAGTTCTGGAAACAGACTGAAAAATGAAAGAAAGCATGCTACAGGTTTACAAACAAGAAAAACAATATCTTGCATTTAAAGGTTTATTTTACTAAAGAGTATTAAAATATCCATTTGCTAAATGCTCAGGAAATTTCTGAGCTGATTCTTTTCCAAGCAATCATAAAACGTAGCTATAAAAGATTTTGAAAGGACTGATTTACATTTAGAGACACTTTTGCATGGTTTCTAGCTTTGCCCCATACGAACTGTACATACATTTTCTCATTGCTAACATGGGAAGATAAGTTGTACTTAACATTTATCCATTCCTAATAAACAGTGAATTCTAATATAAATGATGACATGAGGTATTTTAGTATATTATTTGGTATTATGTACATTGCAAGCTTACCAAGACAAAAACTAGTACTATTCATAAAAAGACAGTATTAAATCTAGGTCTCTATATTCATTGACTCCTCATATTCAAAATTTCTGATTGAAACAGAAAATATTCTTGTGACACACACACACACACACACATTGATAAAGCTTTATACATTAACCCTTAATAAATGCAATTTATAAAATGACATCAAAATTTTTCTCAGTGTTTACTGTTCCAGATATACTGGGGGTTTAATGAAGATATAAATTGTCTGGGTACAGCCTGTCATCATTTATCCCAACAGTGAGTCTCCTGGCCAACAAATACTTCTAAACCACTCTCTATTTTCTTCCCTCTAGTCCTCCAGGGTAAGGGAGAAAGCATCGGCTAGCTCCACAGGTCTTCAAAATAGTCACTGTTCCTTGTAATTCTAGCAAATGCTGTCTACTAACATACTTTAGAGTACAGCTTCTAAATAAGGTATCTGAGCTATAATTTTTTTTTTTTAGATGTTAGGGCATCACATGCAGCACGGACAAAGTTAAGATAAAATGAAAACAGACAGAGTTGGACTAAGTACCACTCTTGTACTTCTTAGCTGCTCGAGTCTGGTCATAAACGGATTTATTGGCACTAACTCCTTGATATCTGTCACTTCACAAACCCCAGTATGGTATCAGATCAGCCAGAACAGCTGTCATCCCAGCAATGAGGAACAGTCAAAACCAAACCACCAGACGGTTCATCTGTGATGTCTTCAAAGACAGCTTTCTGAGACAAAGAGGGAAGTTACAAAACCCAACTCACCCTGGCCATAGTGGTGCATGCTTGTAATCCCAGCGCTTGGAGGCTAAAGCAGGGGAACTTTAAGTTTGAGGCCAGCCTGAGCTACATAGCAAGACCCAAAACCAACAATAAAAATGGAATCATCTGTGTCAACCCTTTCAAAGCAATTAGAGCTGAGCAGATGAGAAGAAATGCTTCTTAGGCACAGTTGTGGTCACTGAGCAATAACTGCATATCTCCTTAACCATGACTCTTATTTATATTCCATTTATGACATTTGTTTCGGGAACAAACATAATTTGGGAATGTTCATACAAGTCCAGCATATCAGACCCAACTCCTCAAAAGTTAACTCTAAAAACAAAGGTGCATCATTACCTCTGGGGAAGATGAAGTGTCTAGCCTGCCAAAAGCTCTATTTTCCACAGTGTGTTCTAAAAAATGTCTACATCTAGCAAGAAGTTAAGATGATTCATAAAATTGTCTCTAATGTAAAGATGAGAGAGGGTTTCTTCAGTTTTGGTCTTTTCTGCCTCAAGAAAGCCTTCCTGGGTTTCCTATTCTTTATCCATTTAACAGTAACATCTCCTCTGTGTATGTAGAATGTTCCAATGTGCAAAACTATGTGTTAGAGAATTTACTTGCTGGTGAGAAGCTGTGCTAAGAGTCATCAAGAGTCATGGCAGCAGGATGCCGTCTTCCATGTGAAACCGATCTTGTGATTGAGGGTTGTTGCTAACCATGGGAAGTGATAGAGGACAGATAAGGATTTTTTTTATTTCATGCTGTAGGAAGACTTTTGTACTTTATTGTAGAAAAGAATCTACACTTACATGCTGTCTTACTTAGGGTTTCTATTGCCGTGACAAAAACACCAGGACCAAAAGCAAGTAAGGGAAGAAAGAGTTTATTCAGCTCACACTTCCACATCCTGTTCATCACCAAAGGAAGTCAAGACAGGAACTCAAACAGGGTGGGAACCTGGAGCCAGGAGCTGGTGCAGAGGCCATACAGGGGTGCTACTTACTGGCTTGCTTCCCTTAGCTTGCTCAGCCTGCTTCCTTATAGAACCCAGGACCACCAGCCCAGGAACAGCACCACCAACCATTGGTGTGCCCTCCCCCATTGACCACTAATTGAGAAAATGCCTCACTGCTGGGTCTCAAGGAGGCATTTCCTCAACTGAGGCTCCTTCCTCTCCGGTGACTTCTAGCTTGTGTCAAGCTGACACAAAAGCAGGCAGTACACATGCTATTAATATCTTAATGTACTGTAGATGGCTTATTTTTTCTTAGTTAACTCTAGTCCAAGTACTGCATGGAGGAGCATGGGGTGATACCGACAATCAGTAACTAGTCTCAGAATTCCGAGGCATTCCTAAGCCCAGTGTCCAGAGAATAAGTGAAGAATGTGATGGTTGGTAATGAGAGAAATACATATTTCACAAGTTTTAGGAGTGTGGCTGACTACCTGACCAGGGGCAAGACTAAGCTCCACAGTGATTGGCTACCTTTATCTCTATCCCTATAAATCCTACTGCATGAAAGACAGTGTGAAAAGCTTATTTTCCAGTATGTTAACCCATTGCCTTCTTGGATTGCCAGCTTTCTAATATAACACAGCTTAAGGATTTAATTCTTTTCCTTCCCACAGTGCTTGCGGTTATGGGTACCATGAATTCTGATATTCTGGTAATAATTTCAAGTAAACCATGGTCATAATATACAAAGTGACCATACAACACCAGGAGGCAAAACTACAAAGAGGTCAATAGCAGCCTTAAGCAACATAGTGAGTTTGAAACCAGTTTGGGATACAGCAGACACTGTATTTTTCTAAAGTAGGGTGGAGAACACCAAATTAATAAAATTAGAAATGAGGAGGGTGTCTTGGTCACTGTTCTGTGACACAATGACCAAAGCAATTCTTACATAGAAAAAAAAAAGCATTTAACCGGGGGCTTGCCTACAGTTCCAGAGATTTAGTCCATTATCACGGCAGAATGTACTGCTCAGGGGAAGTACATGAGAGCTATATCCTGATCCACTGGCTAAGTAACAGACACCAGGCCTGGACCCAGCATGGGCATTTTGAAAGCTCAAAGCCCACCCTTAGTGGCACAGGTCCTCCAACAAGGCCACACCTCCTGATGCTTTTCAAATAGTGTTACTCCCTGATGACTGAGTATCCAAATACAAGAGGCCATGGGGGCATTTTTGTTCAAACCACCATAGTAGGAGACACAGCAATTAACACCAATAAAATTCTTTTTTTAAAGATTTATTTATTATGTACACATTATTATGCCAGCATATATGCCTGCAGGCCAGAAGAGGGCACCAGATCTCATTACAGATGGTTGTGAGCCACTATGTGGTTGCTGGGAATTGAACTCAGGTCTCTGGAAGAGCAGCCGGTGCTCTTAACCACTGAGCCATCTCTCCAGCTCCTGAAATTCAGATTCTTATAGAACGCTTTCAAAACCTGTATCCTAAGAATTTTGAAAAATCTAGAAAAAAATTAATGTATTTCTAGACATAGATGACCTACCAAAATTAAGCCAAGAAGACATAACCAACTTAATTAGCCCTTTAACAAGCAACAAAATAGAAGCAATAATAAAAAGTTTCCCAATTAATAGAAGAGGCTAGTTCAAAGAAATTCAGTGCAAATTTTTTCCAATCCCTTAAAAAAATTAACACCAGTGCTCCTCAAACTACTCAAAAGGGGGAGGAAAACTGATAAACTCATTTTATAAAGTTAGTATTATACCAAAACTAAACAAGGACACAACAAACGAATTTATAGAACAATCTCCCTGGCAAACAGAGATGCAAAAAAATTCTCAATAAAATATTTGTAAACCAAATTCAAGTATACATTCAAAAGTTTGTTCACTATGACCAAGTAGACTTCTTTCAAGGAATGCAAAGATGATTGAATACACACAAATCAATAAATGTATGCATCACATTAATCAGCTCAAGGCCAGAAATCACATAATTACCCAAATAGATGTAGAAATTGATAATATACAATATGCTTTCATTTTAAAGTGCATGAAGATACTAGTAATAGAAGGAATATATCACAACACAATAAAGGCTATGTATGACAAAATTATAATCAAATTTTATACTAAATGAAAAAAATACTTCAAAAGCTTTCCATTAAACTAGGAAGGAGACAAGGGGGCTCACTTTCTCCAGTCTTACTCAATATTACTATACTGAAGTCTCACCCGGAGAAATAAGACAAGAGAAATAAAGTGGTTACAAGTAGTGGAGGAAAAAGTTTAAGTGTTCCTACTTGTAGATATGTCTGATAGATAAGAGATGCAAAATACTGAAAACATCTCATAACTGATAAACATTTTCAGCAAAGTGTCAAGATACAGAGTCAACACAGAAATATTACTAATTTTCTGTATGCCCAAAAGGAACGTGCTGAGAAAGAAACTGGAAATGGTAAAACACTTAGAGAAACTGAAGAAGACACTCGAAGATGGAATGACCCTCCGTGGGATAGACAGAATTAATATTGCAAATGGTCTATATTACCAAAAGTGATAGACAGACACAATGTAATAGCCATCAAAATTCCAATGACTTCTTCACAAAAATAGAAAAAAATAACCCTAAAATTTCCATAGAAGCATGAAAGGCTTTGGCTACTCAAAGAAATCCTGAGCAAAACAAACACTGTTGGAGGCAGCAGAACACCTGATTTCAATCCTTCTACTTAATCATTGCAGCAGAAACACTGTGGTACCGACACAAAGTCAGCTGTACAGATCAATAGGATCAAACGGATTCCCCCAAAAGAAACTTACAAAGAGACGGCTACAAGATTGTCTACAAAGATGCCAACAACCTACACTAAAGAAAAGACCGGCTATACCCACGTCTGCCTGCGAACTGCTTCCGTTCCTTTCCCTGGAGGGCAGCAGCAAGATGGCGGTGCAGACGTGCAAGAAGAGGAAGCCTGTGGCTGATGGATCATCAAAGCTGAGTAGAATGAGTTTCTCACTTGGGGGAGGTGGCTGACGATGGCTACTCTGTAGCCAGTTAACACCAGCCAGAACAGAAATCATTATCTTAGCCACCAGAACACAGAATGTTCTTGGCGAGAAGGGCAGTCAGATCAGAGAGTTGACTGCAGCAGTCCAGAAGAGGTTCAGCTTCCCTGCAGGCAGCGCAGAGCTGTAGTTCGAAAAGGTGACCACAGGAGGTCTGTGCGTCATTGCCCAGGCAGAGTCTCCATGTTACAAACGCCTAGGAGGACTTGCTCTATGAAGGGCCTACTATGGCGTGCTTCAGTTCATTGTGGGGAGTGAAGCCAAGGGCCGTGAGATTGTGGTGTCTGAAAAGCTCTGAAGACAGAAAGCCAAGTCCATGAAGTCTGTGGAAGGTCTGATGATCCACAGTGGAGATCCTGTTAACTACTATGTTGACACCGCCGTGAGCCATGTGCTCCTCAGACCAGGTATGCTGGGCATCAAAGTGTAGATCATACTGCCCTAGGACCCAAGTGGTAAGATTAGCCCTAAGAAGCCTCTACCTGATCATGTGAGCCTTGTGGTACCTAAACATGAAATCTTGCCCACCATCCCCATCTCAGAACAGAAGAGTGAGAAGCCAAAGCCACCTGCCATGTGCCAACTAGTGCCTACAGCCTCACAAGTCTTCGGCAGCTCCATCTGGAAGTTAGATGTTATCCTGTAAAAACGTTTAATGAAATCTTGCACAAAGACAAGAGGCCTGACTGGACTGTGTTTAGTGTTCAACCGAATGAGTTATGCTTGCCTATGGAGCGTAGCTTATCCTGTTGGTTTAAGCTGGAGGGCTTGAGCAAAGCTGACCAGAGAAGTCTTGGGTCTGTGCAGGCTGGTGGCTACAGGGCGGTATCTTGACCCTGTGTTGAACAGTTAAGGGTTGGAAGAGCAGTTTGGTTGTGGTGCTCACGACAGAACCCAGGTCTTTGCACATAGAAAGAGTACATTGTGTTATCCAGCTATGTCCCCAGCCTGGAGGACTCTGTGTGTGTGTGTGTGTGTGTGTGTGTGTGTGTGTGTGTGTGTGTGTGTGTGTGTGTGTGTTTCTTTCCTGGCATGTAAGAAATCTTTGGTGGGCAAGCCAGACAACTCATGGTATGCACTCACCCCTGCATGTAAAACATAAAATGGCCTCTGTGTTTTATGACGCTATGCTAAGTGTTTGTCTCAGCATCCCTAAGGTAAAAAAGAAAATTTTCGGATGCCATTGAACTTAAAGCTCAAAACTTGTTGCTTGAATCCACATTTCTAAGTCCTGTACTTAGCCATTATGTTTTGAAAAATAGGAAAAATTCAGAAATTATCTGACAGTTATTTGCCATATTGTCTTGAGAGCATTTGCTATTGATGTGTGTTTGGTGGGGAATTAAAGTTAGATTTAAAAATTTAAACAAAAGAAAAAGAGAAGACAGAATCGTCAACAAACAGTACTGGGAAAATTGAATGGTTGTGCATGAAATAATGAGACTAAAGCCTTCTCTTTTCCTGTACCAAAAAATCAACTTAAAATGAGTCAGAGACTTTCAAGTAAGACTTGAAACCCCAAAACCATTAGAGTAAAACATTTCAAGTTGTAGACGTAGGCACAGACTTTCTGAAAAAGACACTAATGCCTCAGGAAAATAGTAGGAGGGGATTCCATGCAATTAGAAAGCCTCTGCACAGCGAAGAAATAACTGTGTAAAGAGGAGGCAATGAAGTAAGAAGATTCTTTGATAGCTTTACATCTGAGAGAGGATTAGTACCAAAAATACATAAGGAAATGAAAAGGACTAAAAAAAAAAAATCTAATAACCCAATCAATACATGAGCTAATGACATTTCTCAAATGATGAACTACAAGTGGTCAATAAACATTTGAAAAATGTTCCAAGTTCTTAGCCATCGGGGTAATGCAAATTATAACCACATTGAGATTCTGCCCAGCTAACTGAGAAGCCACAGCAACAAATGCTGACCAAAGTGTAGACGAAAGGGAACCTTTATAAACTGCCAGGAGGCATGCAAATTCGATCAGCCACTGTGGAAAGCAGCATTCAGCTTCCTCAAAAAAAGAAAAAGGAAAAAATTATCTATCATGTAAGTAGCTGTAAGACTTCTTTAAACACATTCAGAAGAGCACAGCGGTACCTGGACACCCAATGTATTGTAACAGCATTCACACTAGACAGACTGGTGTCCATTAACAAAAGAATAGGCAATGAAAACATAGTATATATACACAGTGGACTTTTATTCATCCATAAAAAAAATGAAATTGTTAAGCAAAGTGAGCCAGACACAGAAAGACAACTATTGTATGATTTCTCTTATGTTTAAGTACTGGAATTCTGTAATTACACACACACACACACACACACACACACACACACACACACACACATATTCAGCATAAAAGAAGAAGGAGGACTGAAGGAAGGAAGGAGATTGCTGTGAAGGGGAAGTAAGGGGAGGCAATGACTGCGGTGAGTGTGGTCAACTTACATGATATAATTGGAATAAACTCTCTTTATGAGACCCAACACAATGAATTTATACCAATATAAAATCCTTTGGGAAAGAACATGATTAACGTAATTGCAGCATGGTAAATGCAATTATTCTATAATTGCCTTAAAATGCCACTACTTGGATATTGGTTTTAAAAAATTCATAAATTGTACAATACTCTATGCTGGAGAAACTCACATTCTGATGTGAATCATTGCTAGAAAGAGGACCATAACCTCTGTAAACCACAAATTGTCAATATCTAAAAGGGTTTTAATATATGCTAAGTTTTGATTTACAATTCTAACTTCTAGGGCTCTATCCCAGAAACACAGCTATACAGAGAGTAAACGCTCACAGTGTTACTCCTGTGACATTATCTAGCATAGGAAAATAGTGTAACTTAATTACCTAAAACACTAGTCAGACTTTAAAATGAAGAGAAGGAAGATTGGGGGAGGAAGAGGAGAAAGTTGTATACTAATACATTCTAAAACCCAGACTAGATGAAACAAAATAGGATACAATAAGTGAAGCCACATCACAGTATTTCAATAAAACATTCCCCAGGAATTCACAAGCCATGTCAGCCAGGAAGTCAGGTAGGCTAACTGAAGGTCTTCCTCTCTGGTGGATACACAGATATTCCGCTCCAAACTTCCTTCCCCCAGCTCCTAACTACAGCATGCATTTCCTAGGAGCCCTCAAGTCACTCGTGCCAGGAAAGTAGGTAGGCTAAGTACAGATCTTCACTCTCCCCCACTCCGCATGAAATCCCCCAGTTCATTCCCAGCTCTGCAGCAGACTACATGTGCTCTCTACCCCCATTCCCAACTTTCCTCCCTCTTGTGGACCCATTCAGCCTCTCCCTCCTATACCATTCCCATTCCTAAATGTCAGCTCCCAATGTGCCAAAATACGTTTTACCCAGAACCCCTAGTGGACACACCTAAGAGGATCCCAGAATTCCCTACCAGAATACAGCCACTCCACCCTCCTAAGAACCAGAGAGGGGAACAGAAATCAAAGGAGAAATCCCTCATTCAACAAAGACAAGACCACACACATACCAGCATCTGGAATTACAATCCTCCCAGACCCAGGTGCCTAGACACCAGTGAGAAAAACACGATGAATAACAACTAAAACAATATTCTTAATCTAAAGCCTACCACAGTAGGCTCTAAGAATCGCAGCATAAGTGAAGTAGAAGACAAAGACCTTAAAATAAAAATATAGAGAGGAAAGGAGTTCTTAAAGAGGAAATGAATAAACCTCTTGAAATCTGTGAAAATTAAAAAAAAAAACCAGCGGAAGAAATACATAAAACAGTTGAAGAGTTGAAGACCTAAAAGTGGAAACAGAATCAATAAAGAAAACTCAAACTGAGAGAAACCTGAAAATGAAAACTTTAGGAACTTGAACAGGAACCTCAAAGACAAGCCTCACCAACAGAATACAAGAGATGGACGACAGAATCTCAGGCATTGAAGATGCAGTAAAAGAAATGGAAAATGTCAAAGTGAAAAAATTCTTGGCACAAAACATCCAGGAAATCTGGGACACTATAAAAGGACCAAATCTAATAATAACAGGAACAGAGGAAGGAAAAGAAACTCAAGTCAAAGGCACAGAAAATATTTTCAACAAAATCAAAGAAGAAAATGTCCATAACCTAGAAAAGAATATGCCTATAAATACACAAAGAGTATACAGAACACCAACTAGATTGAACCAGAAAGAAAGTTCCCTTGGCACAAAGCAATCAAAATACTAAATGTACAGAACAAAATATAAATATAAATAAATATATATATATTGAAAGTTGAAAGGAAAAAAGAACAAGTAACATATAAACTAGACCTATTAGAATAATACCTGACTTCTCAGTGGACACTGAAGGGCTGGTATTGATGTTCTACAAACTCTGAGAGACCAAAAATACCAGCCCTAACTAGTATACCCAGTAAAACTTTCCATCACAATAGATTGAAAAACCAAATTTAAGCATTATCTATCTACAAATCCAGTCCAAGAAGGAAAGTCTCAATATAAAGAGGTTAATTACATCCTAGAAAAAGCATACCCATCAAAATTCAAGACAATTCTTCACAGACCTTGAGAGGACAAAAATCTCAATCAGCTTCATATGCAAACACACACACATGAAAAAAAACAGAAGAGCTAAAACAATCTTGAACAAGAAAATAACTGCTGGGGGTACCACCATTTCTGACCACAAGATGTACTACAAAGCTAGAGTAATAATGAGAACAAGGTATTGGCATAAAAAACAGACACATTAATCAATGAAAGCAAACCGGAAGACCCAGACATAAATTCACATTGCTTAAAAAAAAAAAATCAGAAGTACACAATGGAAAAAAGACAGCATCTTCTACAAACGGGGCTGGTCAAACTGGGTAGCTGAATGTAAAGGAATGTAAATAGATTCGTATTTATCCCCCTGCACAAAACTCAAATGAATAAAGACCTCAATATAAAACAGAACACGCTGAACCTGACAGACTAGGAAGTGAAGAATAGCTTGGAACTCAATAACACAAAGACTTTCTAAACAGAACACTGGCAGTGCAAGCGAGGATCAGAAACTAATAAATGGGACCCAACGGAATGAAAATATTCTAGAAGGCAAAGGACACCATCAACTGGACAAACTAGCCACCTACAGAAGGGGAAAAGATTTTCAATAACTCTATGTTCAGTAGAGGATTAATATCCAAAATATACAAGAACTCAACTAGAAATAAAAAATCTAATTTTTAAAATGGGGTACAGATCTAAACAGAGAATTTTCAACAGAGGAAATTCAAATGGCTGAAAAACACTTAAAGAAATGTTCAACATCCTTAGCCATCAGGGAAATGCAAATTAAAACTACTTTGAGATTCCATTTTATACCTGTCAAAATGGCTAAAGGCAAATAACACAAGTAACATGAGCCCATGCTGGTGAGGATGTGGAGCAAAGCAAACACTTCTCCATTGCTGGTGGGAGTGCAAACTTGTACAGCCACTATGAAAACCAATGTGGTGATTCCTCAGAAAATTAGGAATCCATCTATCTCAAGATCCAGCTATATCAATCTTTGGCTTATGCCACAAGGACACTTGCTCAACCATGTTCATTGCTGTTTTATTCATAAAAGCCAGAAACTTGAAGCAACCTAGATGTTCCTCAACAGAAGAATGGATAAAGAAAATGTGGTAGATTTATACAATGGAGTATTACTCAGTTGTTAAAAAAAAATGACAGCATGAAATTTGCAGACAAATGGATGAAACTAGAAAAGAATCATTCTGAATAAGGTAACCCAGACCAGAGAGAGAAATATGAAAGAGTAAAAGAGGCAGAGGGGATGGAGGACACCAAGAGAACAAGGCCCCCTAAATCAACTGAGTAGGGCTCTTATGGAGTCACAGAGAAGAAAGCAGCAAGCACTGGACTGACACGGGGCTGCACCAGGTCGTCTTGTGTATATTATGACTTTCAGTTTAGTATCATATGGGACTCCTGAGTGTGAGAAGAACAAGTAGATTCTCATGCCTGTTCTTGGGGCTCTTTTCCCTTTTGTTTGCTTGCCTTGTCCAACTTGAGTGTGATGGGTTTTGTTTTATCTTGTACTTTATTTGTAAGGTTTGGTTGTCACCTCTTAGGAGCCTATTCTCTTCAAGAGACAAAAAGGGAGTGGTTCCAGATGGGAGGGGAGGTGGGAAGGAGCTGGGAGTATGGAGAGAGGAAACTGTAATCAGGATGTGTCGTATGAGAAAAAGAATCTATTTTTCATAAAAGGGTAAACAGTTTTTTAAAATTATTTAAAATGTTTTTTTAAAAAAGGAAAATGTTTTTTTCTCATATAATATATCCTGATAGTGATTTTCCCTCCCTCTACTCTTCCTAATTCCTCTCCACCTCCCTTCCACTCCCTTTCTGTCTCTCATTAGAAAACAAACAAATTTCTAAAGGAATATAATATCATATAATATAAAAGAGAAAAACAAAAACTAACACATTAGAATAGGATAAAACAAACAAACAGAAGGGAAAGAACCCAAGAAAAATCACGAGAAACAGATATAGATGCAGACTCACTTGTTTTGATACTTGGAGAATCTCATAAAATCATTAAACAGGAAGCCATAATATGTTCCAAAAAGACCTATAAATAAATAAATAACTGAAATAAAAAATTAAAAATACAATTTAAAAAAAAAAAAAACACTGCTTTGACATTATGAGACAAACCCTCCACAGAAGCTGCTGAGTTCTCTTTCTGATGGTCATCTACTACTGGGCATGTAGCCTGGCCTTAAGAGAAGTTTGTTGCTACAACTTCAGTGGAACTCTGAAACACAGCTAGCTACAATACTGAGGGGACTTAAGAGGTGAGCGAACAGCCACACAGCAGAATGCCCCAATCTCTAGGACCTCCCCAGTCAGACAAAACCCCTCCCCCAACTCCCTCCGCTTTTCTAACCAAGCAGCAGGGAGTTTCCTGCATAACCAAAGAAGGGAAACACACAAACACTACTACCGGAAAAATAACTGTAATTAACAACCACTGGTCATTAATATCTCTTAATATTAATGGATTCGGTTCACCTAGTTAAAAGACACAGGCTAAGAGAATGGATACAAAAACAGGATCCAGCATTCTGCTGTATACAAGAAATGCACCTCAACCTCAAAGGCAGACACTACCTCAGAGTAAACGGTTGGGAAAAGGTTTTCCAATCAAATGGACCTAAGAAACAAGTGGGTGTAGCTATCCTAATATCTATCAAAATTGATTTCAATCTAAAATCAGTCAGAATAGTTGGAGAAGGACACTTTATACTCATAACAGGAACAATTCATCAAGATGCAGTATCAATCCTGAACATCTATTCCCCTAATACAAGAGCACCTACATATATAAAAGAAACATTACTAAACTTGAATCATGCACAAAACCCCATGCACTAATAGTAGAAGACTGCAACACTCCACTCTCACCAATGGACAGGTCAACCAGACAAAAGCTTAACAGAGAAATAAGAGAACTAACAGAAGTCATGAATCAAACGGACTTAACAGATATCTATAAAACATTCCACCCAAACAGGAAAGAATATACCTTCTTCTCAGAACCTCATGGAACCTTCTCTAAAATTGATCACATACAAAGCTGAAAAAAAAAAATTGATCAGTAACAAAGAAAACCTCCACAGATACAAAAGAATATTGTTTCTTATCAGATCACCATGGAGTAAAGGTAGAATTAAACAACAATACTACTCTCAGAAAGCCTACAAACACATGCAAATAGAACAGTGAACTACTGAACCACCCCTGGGTCAAGGAAGAAAAAAAGAAAGAAATTAAAGAAGTCCTTAAATTCAACAAAAATGAAGGCACAACATATCCAATCCTATGAAAGCATGTGCTAAGAAGAAAGTTCATCACACTAAGTGCCCACATAAAGAAAACGGAGAAAGCTCACATTAGTGACTTAACAGCACACCTGAAAGTTCTAGAACAAAAAGAAGCAGACTCACCCCAGGAGGAGTAAAAGACTGGAAATGATCAAATTGAGGGCTGAAATCAACTAAATAGAAACAAACAAAAAAAAAAAAACAAAAAACAAAGAATCGATGAAACAAAGAGCTGGTTCTTTGAGAAAATCAACAAGATAGACAAACCCTTATCCAAACTAATCAAAGGGCAGAGAAAGAACATCCAAATTAACAAGATCAAAAATGAAAAGGGGGACATAAAAACAGACACTGAGAAATTCAGAAAATCATTAGGTCATACTACAAAAAAACTGTACTCGACAAAATTGGAAAATGTAAAAGAAATGAACAATTTTTTAGATAGACCCATATACCAAAATTAAATCTAGATCAGGTAAGCAATTTAAATAGACTTATAAACTGCAAGGAAATAGAAACTGTCATCAAAAACCTCCCAAACAACAACAAAAAAATAAACCCCAGGGCTGGATGATTTTCGTGCAGAATTCTACCAGAACTTCCAAGAAGAGCTAATACCTATACTCTTCAAAGTGTTCCACATAATAGAAACAGAAGGGACATTGCCAAACTCTTTTTATGAGGCTACAGTTATCCAGATTCCAAAACCACACAAAGACTCAACCAAGAAAGAGAATTACAGACCAGTCTCACTCATTGAACATGTATGCATAAATATTCAATACAATACTGGCAAACCAAATCCAAGAACACATCAAAAAAAATCAGCCACCATAATAAAGTAGGCTTTATCCCAGAGATGCAGGACTGGTTCAAGATATGAAAATCTATCAATGTATTCCATCATATAAATAAACTGAAAGAAAAAAACCATATGATCATTTCATTAGATGCTGAAAAAGCATTTGACAAAATCCAACACCCCTTCATGATAAAGGTCTTGAAGAGACCAGGGATACAAGGAACATATCTAAACATAATAAAAAGCAATATACAGCAAGCCGACAGCTAACATCAAATTAAATGGAGAGAAATTCAAAGCAATTCTACTAAAATCAGGAACAAGACAATGCTGTCAATATCTCCTCAACATGGTTCTTGAAGTTTTAGCAATAGCAATAGGACAACAAAAGGAGATCAAAGGGATTCAAATTGGAAAGGAAGAAGTCAAACTTTCATTATTTGCAGACAATATGATAGTGCACATAAGTGACCCAAAAAATTCTACCCGAGAACTCCTATAGCTGATAAATACCTTGATGTGGCAGGATACAAGAGCAACTCAAAAAAAAAAAATCAGTAGCCCTCCTATACACAAAGGATAAAGAAGCTGAGAGGGAAATCAGAGAAACATCACCTTTCACAATAGCCACAATTAACATAAAATACTAACCAAAGAAGTGAAATATCTATTTGACAAAAACTTTAAGTCTTTGAAGAAAGAAACTGAAGAAGATACCAGAAAATGGAAAGATTTTCCATGCTCTTGGATAGGAAGGATCAACATCGTAAAAATGGCAATCTTACCGAAGGCAATCTATAGATTCAGTGCAATCCCCATCAAAATCCCAACACAATTCTTCACAGACTGTAAGAGTCTGCACTTCCCAATGGATACCCACGCCCGACCCAGGCTGTGCGCTTCCTGAACTCGGGCCCATGAGAAGGGACGATTGTCCTGAGGGTTGAAAAAGAGACACAGACAAAAGAGACTTGGCTCATCTACAAGAGTAAATGGCAACTTTATTAAACTCAAGACAGGTATTTATATCAGTGGGCAAGAAGTATCGAAAATGCAAGGCCTCCTCCCATCCAGGAGCAGGAGGAAGATTAAAGCCTTCACGGTGCCTCGCCTCGGGCAAGGTAATCTGGGGAGCCAGGCTATCTGACCCACTGCTAAGACTTTGAATACAAGTGGAATCACCATAACAAAGAGAACCAGGTTCTAGCTAGGTTATCCCCTCAAGCCAGAGCTAGTGCAGTCTCCAGGAAGTCGGAGGTCACACGGCCGGCCCTGCGAATCGCCAGGAGAGAAGGGAAGAAACTTTGGTAGCCACAACAGACCTTGAAAGAACAATACTCAACTTCATATGGAAAAACAAAAAACCCATGATAGCCAAAACAATTCTGTACAATAAAGGAACTTCCGGAGGCATCACCATCCCTGACATTAAGCTCTATTACAGAGTTACAGTAGTGAAAAAAACTTGGTATTGGCATAAAAAACAGAGAGATTGACCAATGGAATTGAATCAAGGACCTGGATATTAATCCACACACCTATGAACACCTGATTTTTGACAAAGAAGCTAAAATTATACAATGAAAACAGTATCTTCAGCAAATGGTGCTGGCATAACTAGATGTCAACGTGTAGAAGAGTGAAAATAGATCCCTATCTATGCCATGTACCAAACTCAAGTCTAAACGGATTAAAGACCTCAATATAAATCCAACCATACTGAACCTGATAGAAGAGAAAGTGGGAAGTAGTCTTCAATGCATGGGCACAGGAGACCACTTCCTAAATATAACCCCAATAGCACAGACACGGAGAGCAACAATGAATAAATGGGACCTTCTGAAACTGAGCTTCTGTAAAGCAAGGGACACAGACAATAAAACAAAAAGGCAGCCTATTGAATAAAAAAAGATCTTCACCAACCCCACATAAGACAAAGAATTGATCTCCAAAATATATAAAGAACTCAAGAAATTAGACATTAAAATTCTAAATAATTGAATTTAAAATTGGGATACTGAACTAAACAGAGAATTCTTAACAGAAGAAATTCAAATGGCCAAAAGATACTTAAGGACATGTTCAACTTCCATAGCTTCTAGGGAAATGCAAGTCAAAACAACTCTGAGATACTATCTTACACCTATCAAAATGGCTAAAATCAAAAACACTAATGATAGCTTATGATGGAGAGGATGTGGAGTAAGGGGAACACTCATCCATTGCTGGTGGAAATGCAAACTTGTCTAATCACTTTGGAAATCGGTATGACAGTTTCTCAGAAAACTGGAAATCAACTTACCTCATGATCCAAAAATACCACTCTTGGGCATATACCCAAAAGATGCTCAATCATACTACAAAGGCATTTGTTCAACTATGTTTATAGCAGCATTATTTGTAATAGCCAGAGCCTGGAAACAAGCTAGAAGCCCCTCAGCAGAAGAATGGATAAAGAAAGTGTGGTACAGCTACACATTAGAGTAATACTCAGTGGGAAAAAAAATGATATCTTGAATTTTGTGTGAAAATGGATGGAATTAGAAAACACTATCCTGAGTGAGGTAAGCCAGCACCAATAAGATGAATATATTATGTACTCACTCATAAGTGGATAGTAGCTATAAACCAAGGACATTGAGCCTATATGTCCATGATCCTAGAGAAGCTAAGTAATAATGTGAACCCAAAAAAATATATATATACACTCATCTGGAAACTGGAAAAGGACAGGATTGACTGGCAAGGTTGAGAGCATGGCGGTGGGGTGAGAGGGGAGGGTAGGAGGAGAAAAAGAGGGTAAAGGAGGAGGGAAGAGGAGAACTTGAGGGAATGGGATGGTCAAGATGGAGGAAGGACAGAAATGAGAGCAAGGAGAGAGATATCTTGATTGAGGGAGCCATTATAGAGTTAGCAGAAACCTGGCTCTGGAGAAATCCCCAGGAATCCAAAAGGATGACCCCACCTAGAACCCTGGGCATTAGAGGAGAGGGGGCCCAATCTTGACTTGCCCTGTAGTCAGATTCATGATTCTCTTAAATAATACCATAGAGCCTTCATCCAGCAACTGATGGAGGCAAAGGCAGAGGCAGAGAGACCCACATCCAAGCACTGGGATGAGCTTCCAAAGTCAAGTTGAAGAATAGAAGGAATGAGAATATGAGCAAGAAGGTCAAGACCATAATGGGTTCACCAACTGAAAGAGTTTGCCTGAGCTAATGGGAGCTCACCAACTCCAGCTGGACTGGGAAGGAACAAGCATAGGACCAAACTAGTTCCTCTCAATGTGGTTGACAGATGCATGGCTCACACAGTTTGGCATTGCTAGCCTACTGGGTTCAAGAAACAAAAACAAGGAAAAGGAGCTGTAGGATTTTGCCTGGCCATTGAATAAGAGATAGGGTCTTCGATTCCCTGAACCCCATAGAAAAGAATGTGGGAAATACACTTGAATGGATTGGCACAGGAGTCCACTTCCTAAATATAACCCAGTGTCACAGACACTGAAAGAAACAATTAATAAATGGGACCTCCTGAAACTGAAAAGTTTCTGTATAGCAAACGACACAGTCAACAAGACAAAACAATAGCCTAGAGAATGGGAAAAGACCTTCACTAATCCCATATCAGACAGAGGTCTGATCTCCAAAATATACAAAGAACTCAAGAAAGTGGTTATCAAAAGAACAAATAATCCAATTTAAAAAAAAAAAAGATGTAGTACAGACCTAAACAGGGAACTCGCAACAGAGGAATCTAAAATGACTGAAAGACACTTAAGGAAATGTTCAACATCCTTAGCCATCAGAGAAATGCAAATCAAAACAACTCTGGGATTCCATCTTACACCTGTAAGAAAGGCCAAGATCAAAAACACTGATGACAACTTATGCTGGAGAGGTTGTGGAGAAAGGAGAACACTTCTGCATTGCTGATGGGAATGCAAGCTGGTACAACCTCTTTGGATGTCAGTGTGGCGATTTCTCAGAAAATTAGGAAACAACCTTCCTCAAGACCCAGCAATACCACTTTTGGGTATATATCCAAAGGAAGCTCAATCATGTGACAACGACATGTGCTCAACTATGTTCATAGCAGCATTGTTTGTCATAGCCAGAACCTGGAAACAACCTAAATGCCCCTTGATCGAAGAGTGGATAAGAAAAATGTGGTACGTTTACACAATGGAGTACTACACAGCAGAAAAAAATAACGACAGCTTGAATTTGCAGGAAAATGGATGGAGCTAGAAAACATTATTTTGAGTGAGGTAACCCAGACACAGAAAGACAATTATCACATGTACTCACTCATAGGTGGTTTTTAAACATAAAGCAAAGAAAGCCAGCCTACAAACCACAATCCCAGAGAATTTAGACAACAATGAGGACACTAAGAGAGACTTACATAGAAATAATCTACATGGGAAGTAGAAAGTAGAAAAATACAAGATCTCCTGAGTAAATTGGGAGCACGGAGATCTTGGGAGAGGGTTGAAGGGGAGGAGAGAGGCAGGGAAGGGAGCAGAGAAAAATGTAGAGCTCAATAAAAATTAATAAAATTAATATATGTATAATGTATAAAATTAAATACAAACATTTTTAAAATTAGAAAAAGTCTTCTCCTGTGCTGCTGAATTCCAGGCTATTTCCCCAGTTTATTAGGTTCAGTATATCTGGTTTTATATTGAGGTCTTTGATTCATTTGAAGTTGAGTTTTGTACATGTGGTAAGTATGGATATATTTGCATTCTTCTACAAGCAGACATCCAGTTTGACCAGCACCATTTGCTTAAGATTTTGGTTTTGTGTTGTTGTTGTTGTTGTTGTTGTTGCTGTTGCTGCTGCTGCTGCTGCTGCTGCTGCTGCCGCCTGAGTGTATGTTTCCGGATTATCAAAACTAAGGTGTCTATAGATGTATGAATTTATGTTTGAGTTTTCAGCTCAATGTCATTGATCAATGTGTCTGTTTTCATGCCAATACCGTGCTATTTTTATTACTATAGCTCTGGAGAACAATTTGATGTCAGGGATGTTAATACTTCTAGCAGTTCTTGAATTATTCAGGATTGTTTTAACTATACTTGGTATTTTGTGTTTCCATATGAAGCTGAAAATTTGTTCTTTCAAGGTCTGTGAAAAACTTTGTTGGAATTTGATGGTGATTGCATTGAATCTGTAGATTATTTTGGGAAGAATGATCATTTTTACTACATTTTTAATACTATTAACCTATGAACATGGATATCTTTCCATCTCCTGTTATCTCTTCCAATTTATTTCTTTAAAGACTTAAAGTTTTTATCATACATATTTTTCACTTGCCTGGTTAAAATTACCCCAAATATTTTACATTATTTGAGGCTTTTGTGAAAAAATGTGGTTTCCCTCATTTTCTTCTCAGTCCATTTGTCATTTTTATATAGGAGGGCTACTGATTTGTGTTAATTTTACCCAGATACTTTGCTGAAAGTATTAATCAGCTACAGGAGTTTCTCAGTAGTCACTTATGGATACAGGAGTTTCTCAGGGTCACTTATGGATACTATCATATCATCTGCAGTTTAAGATACTTGGACTGGCCCAGAACGGACCAGTGCAAGAGTGACCTGACCAGTCAGCTGTCATCTGGGCCCCGATCCAGTGTTTCAAGTCAGTCAACCCCAGCACCTACTCCATCTACAAGCTTCTGGACCTAACAGAAGAGCTAGTGCTGCAGAATCGATCTGGGAGCACACAATCACCAGCGAAGATGAAAGCCTGAAGTATGGCTGTGATCAGAGAACTCTCGGTGGTGGTCTGGTATTTATGGTGCTTCAGAGAACAAAGTCCTTGAGAAAGACCATGACTCATGGGTATTTGCAAATAGAGCTGGATGGGCAAAATATATGTGTGTGTGCATGTGCACATGTGTGTGTATACTAAGCGGCACGCTGTGGTTTCCAATGCCAGTGCAATGAATGAATGTTTGGTGGGGGTAGAGGAATGGAGTGGTGCTTACACTGTGCAGAGTGGATGAACAGAGAAGTTTCTTCTGCAGTGGTATCAATGACTTCAGACTCACAGTTGAGAAAGAGAGACAAAAGGCTTCTGTGACCACCCCCAGCCCTTCCAAAAAAAAAAAGTAACAACTTAGACAGGAAGCCATTGAAGAGAACTCTTAAAATTTTGATAAGGATGCTGAAGTGTAGCTCTCCACAATAGAGGACCACTTGTAGAGTAGAGGTTGGGAAGGACTCACTTTTCTTTAAGATGCTAGCTATGGGGAGTTTGACCGTACACCCACTGACTATATGCCCATCACAAATTAGACTTTTTAAAGTCCTTTTTCCTCAGGGAGGTCAAAAAGATTGGAGGTAACCTGGGAGGACAGGAAAGTAAGGGTGATCAGGATACATTATGTGAAATTCCCAAGTAATCAATAAAATATTATGCAAAATAAATATACATATAAATTTTCAAAAAATACGTAGACTTCTTCCTTTTTAATTTGGATCTTCTTGATCTCCTCTAGTTGTTATATTGCTCACAAGCACTATACAGAGTAGATGTGGAGAGAGTGGGCACCTTTGACTCGTTCCTGATATTAGTGCAATTGCTTTGAGTTTCTCTCTATTTAGGTTGGGTTTGCTATAAACCATTTGTATTATGTTGTGGTATGCCACATGTATCACTAGTCTCTCCAGAACTCTTATTATGAAAGGGTGTTGAATTTGTCAAAGGCCTATTCCACATTTGAGAGATTATCATGTGGTTTTTGTTGTTCAGTCTGTTTATATGGTAGGTTACATTAATTGATTTTCATATGTTGAACCATTCCTGCATCTCTGGGATGAAACTGACTGATCATTGTAAATAATCTTTTTGATGTGGTTTTGGATTCACTTTGCAAGGATTTTATTGAGAATTCTTGCGTCTGTGTTCATAGGGGAAAGTGAGTTGTAGTTCTCTTTCTTTGTTGGGTCTTTGTGTGGTTTAGATATCAGAATAACTGTGGCAATATCCCTTCTGTTTTCCTGAAATAATTTGAGGAGTATTGGCATTAATTCTTCTTTGAAAGTCTGTTAGAATTCTGCAATAACACCATCTGGCTTGTTGTGAGATGTTTAATGACTGCTCCTATTTCATTAAGGGTTATAGGTCTCTAAATCACTTATCTGGTATCAATTTAACTTTCATAAATGGAACATGGACAAAGTTGTCCATTTATTTTAGATTTTCCAGTTTGGTGGAGTGCATATTTTACATATGTCCATATGATTCCCTGGATTTCTGTGGTGTCCTATCTCCCCTCTTTCATTTCTGATTTGAATCTGTTTGTTCTCTCTGTCTTTTAGTTAATTTGGATAAGAGATTGTCAATCTTACTGATTTTTCTCAAAGAACTAACTTGTTTCTTTTTTCATTGATTCTTTGTATTAATTTTTGTTTGTTTCTATTTTATTAATTTCAGTCAGGTTTGGTTGTTTATTGCTGGATTTAAAGTTTATTTTACTTTATTACTATCTTTGAAACCTGTTTGTTTTCTAATGGAAGACAGAAAGGGGTGGAGGGGAGTTGGGAAGGAACTACTGTGAGTAGAAGGGGGAGAAAACATAATCAAGAGATATCATATGTAAAAAAATCTATTTTCAATGAAAGGAAAAAAGAAAGAAAGAAAAATAACTCCAGCATGTATATGCATAGAACTCATTACTGATGTAAGAAGCAAGGTCTGTCTTGCTATAAACAATAGACAGAAGAGGATGCATGATTAGCAACATATCAATCTTCTGTTGTTTGTATAGGGACATTAGAGCTCGCACAAAGCACTTTCTCCAGGACAATGCTATATATAATTAAATATGCACATATATATTTGAATTTGTCCATTCCAATCATTCAAAGACTGAATCATGGCAAAAAGAAAAGAACAGAAAGAAAAAAGAAAAGAAAAGGGATTGGAGAGGCTATCAGTGGTTCGGAGCATTTGTTGCACTGGCAGAGAACCCAGCACCCACACCGGGTAGTTCACAACCATCTGTAACTCCAGCTCTAGGGAATCTGACATCATCTTCTAGATTCCGTGGGCACTGCACACACATGCTGCACTTACATATGTGCAGGCAAAACACATATGTTAAATACCTTTTAAAGAAAATGAAAGGAATATACCTAATGTGTGCTCTTATTTGAAAATACATTATACTTTATTTGAAAAAAATGCATAATAACTGAGACTAATTAAAAGTTTGAAAATGGAACAAAGAGCAAACTAGAAGCCAAATCTCTCTGGAAATGTCTTTATATACAGTTGGCATTTTTGAATATACAGTTGGCACTTTTGAATAGACATGAAATGCTCACTTATACCACTAGCAAATTAAACTTAAAAGTGGCAAAATAAAACTCTAAAATAAAGTGCAAACTTGGAATGTATATGAACAGTTATACTGAAGGAGAAAATATCTCCCCAAACCACTTAGGATTAACTTAGTACATGGTACTTTGTGTTTGCTCAGAGGGATATAAAGTTGCAATCTGCAACTTTCTTTAGAATTTTACCAGAAGTAACAATACCACTGTATATTTATTTTATATATTATAAAATAATGTAAACCAATCATTTTTAATGTTGTTAAGAAAAGTACACAAACATAAAATCAAGGATGTTAAGCAAAAACCACACATCTAAATTTAAGTTAGAATCATCAGTGTGAACACATGATTCTTTTAATATACATTCCTTAGTTCTAAGATTCAAAGTTCTCTTCTTTTCCAGCTTTTAAATTCTTTATTACTGTGAACCCAAAGCCACTGGTAACTAGAACAATCCAGTAAGACAGGGAAAGCAGCAGCTGAAAGTAAAATACAGATTTTAAATCTGAATAAAAGCTTTTAAAAAGTGGCTCAGATGGGGAGATCTGTTGCTAGGAAATCCCCTTGTGACCTGGGTACATTATGCAAAGCCATGGGTTTGCAAACTGGTACAAGGGCTGAGGGAAGACAGCTTAACTTTGGTGTGGGCCAAAGGGCCCACAAAGGGCCTCATGTTGTGGTGCAGAGGCTGTGGGGAGGGTGGGGGTAGGAACCTGAGGGTCAGAAGCTGGTGACACAGGCCCCAGTCTGGGCTGAGTCAGCTCCGCCTCTGCAGTGGGATTTTTTGTGGATGCTACTAGGGCAGATGGCAGTGACTGGGTGTTCTAGGGGAAGCGAAGGAGCAGCTATGAAATAGAAATCAATAGCCAGGATCCCAGAGGCTGAGACAGCTGAGACAGGTGGCCAAGCCTTTCCAGTGAGTTCAGGGGTTCAGACAACTCCTGATGCATTCCTCAAGGGCCTGAAACTGAATCCCATAAAGAGAGGTAATAACAGATGCTCAGAGGGTATGAATAGTAACTGGGAGGTCATTGTAGCTGCGGGGGTTGAGCAAGGATACAGTGAGAAAGGACAGCAGGAAGATAGTGGAGACTGACAAATGAGACCTCTCCAGAAATTCTGGCTACAGGAAGTCCGGACACATTCAACTGTTGTCTTTAAGATGAGACATGGTCTTTTAAAATAACCAGTGGTGGTACATGTCTTTAATCCCAGCACTCAGGAGGCAAAGGCAGAGTTCAAGGCCAACCTGGTCTAAAGAGTTACTGCCAGGACACCCAGGACTATACAGAGAAACTCAAAGGACATAAATAAATAAATAAATAAATAAATAAATAAATAAATAACTTAAGAGTCGGGACAACCTAAACTCTATTAATGACTAAAACTGATCTTTGTGAAAAGAACTGTTGATTATAATCTCTTTGCTCAAAATAGGAAAAGAGAAAAATGAAGGAAAGAAAGGAGAATAAAAGGAAAATTAAATGCATATTGCTACAACCTGGTACCCAGGCAGACTGTCTCCCTAGCAACTGGAGCTGGTACAATGTCCGAAACTGCTAGTTTTGCCCAAAATCAAAGATGAAGGATGAACCTACAAAAGACACTTTGCTTCTAAGGGACTGTCTAAATCAAAAGTCAAGAGTGAAAGGACCCAGGTGAGCAATCCCTCAAAACTCATCTGTGGAACAATTACACATCGTCAAAGCACAAGTCTCTTTTTTCTGAAGCACAGGATCTGGAGAGCTCTGGAAACCAGAAGTAGGCAGGCCCTCGTCCAAAAAGCTTACTTTGCAAATGGAAATGCAAATGCAAACGGCGTGGGCCACGCCCACAGGCTTACAGAGGCCACAGAAATGAAGCAAGTGTGATCAAAGAAGAGGGAGTTCAATTGCCAGCTTCCAGGATTAGAGTTTCCCCTTTGAGTACAACAGCAGTGAAAGAAAACACACAGATAAATGACAAGTAACCGAGGCCCTTAGTAAGAAAGATGGCAAGAGGGACCATGCTGAACTCTATGTGACCTGGCCTGAGCAGCCAAAGCTACTCAGTTCCATTTGACCAGTTATAGGGGATATGAAGCCAGCATTGCCAGATTTTCTGTTTGTTTTTCATTTACAACACAAATTTGGGGTTGAAAAGGCCCAGTGTTTTAAGGATGGAAAATGATTAATAATTTGAATTGATTGTCGTCCAAATAGAACAGTTCTGGGGACTGGGCATGGCAATGCACACCCTTCATGCCAGCATTTGTAAAACAAAGGCAGGCAGATCTCTGTGAGATTGAGGCCAGCCTCATCTACAAAGAGAGTTCAGACAAGTCAGGGCTACATAGTGAGGCCTGTCTGAAATAGAACTCTCTGGGGCCCCTTAGCCTGGGGAACATTGGGACAAGAGGGAAAGAGAGCTCTGAGCAGCCCTAGGCTTCATCTCCAGCTCAGCTGCCTCTTGCCTTGTGACCATCTAGAAACTATTTATCATATAATGCAAAAATACATACACTTCATAGGTGTGTGTGTGTGTGTATCTGTGTGTATACATCATATACATATATATGTATATCCACACAGTAGTGGCATACATCTTTAAACCCAGCACTCAGGAGGCAGAAGCAGGTGAATCTCTGTAAGTTCAAGGCCAGCCTGATCTACAGAGTGAGTTCCAGAATAGCCAGGACTACACAGAGAAACACTGTCTCAAAGCTAAAACAAAATAAGCATATTCCTCCACGCCCTATGACGATATCCTTAGGAAGCCTGGTACTAGTACAGTAAATATGGACATCATCATTGTCATCATCGTCGTCGTCGTCAAACTGCAGCCTCTGTCCAGTGCAGGGACAGGTTAATCTCTACTATCAATCTGACGGATTTAGAATCCCCTGTGAGACTCGCCTACGGCGTACCTTTGAGGGCATTTCTAGAAAGGTTTAATGGAGGAGGGGAAATCCACCCTGAATGTGGATGGTGCCGTCCCATAGGTTGGAGTCCTGGACTAAATAAAGGGGGAGGCATGAGAAAGGCAGCTGAACGCTAGCACTTCCCTCTTCCTGCTTCCTGATCCCGAAAGGTGTGAGGAGGAATCCCAGTCACAAGCTCTGTGCCGTGATTGGCCCTACTCTCTCAAACTGTGAGCCAAAAGAAAAAAATCCTTCCACCCACCAGTTACTTTTTGTCAGGTACATGGTCATAGTAACAAGAAAGTTTCTCATAAAACTACCTGGGGGGGGGGGGGGGGCTCCCTGCGGAACAATAGCAGAAGCTGTGGTTTTTCCTCGGCATCTTCCTCTAGCTCACCAGGGTGGCAGAAACTGGAGCGCACACGATGTATGCTGCCTTCAGTCCCGATATGCGGAGGTTCTCTCCTCCTTTCATCCAGATCCTCCTGTCCTGTTGAGACCTGGGCAGTCCGGACTGACGAAGGCCTTTTCAGAGGCAGGACTGCATCCTGAGCTCCGGAGTCTGCCTCTGTTGCCTGCACCCAACCAATTTGTTCCTATTTCCTGCACTGATGTTCCTGATGGGTTCCAAATTGACCTGCTATGTTTTAATATACAGGAACTGCAATTTCTAAATTGTTGAGTCTAAAGATCTCATCATCTTCTTCCGCTGTGCCGTGCGTGGTGGACACCACCCTGGCAGACTGGCTCCGGCAATTATGAAGGAAAAGAATCCTGATGCAGACTCACAGGTTGGATCCAGACTATACCACTTTTGAGGTGAGACCAGGAACAACTTCTGAACTGTCCTGCCTCTCTACTTTCCTATACGTAAGATGGGAGCAACAGTAATAGCACTCGACTAATTACAATTAAAAGGGATTCCAAGTAGTCACTGAGTCAGCAGAAATGGAGCCCCTGACCTGGGCTTGCTGAGCATCATTACCTGGGGTGGGCTAATGGGAGTGAAAGCTGTGCTCTGGCTGCAGGGCTTCTGAATATTCAAAAATGCCTTTTCCATCTGTACTCCGATCTTGGCCAGGGCTGACTTCTTAACCTTGTGATTTCAAAGCATAAACTTCCTAGAGAAACTGTTCAACTTCTATCACATCTGCATTCTATCATTTCCACACCCATCCTCAGCACCATTACCAGTTCTCCCTCCACCCAGCACTAGAGCCATGGCACTAGACACACTTCAGCTGGTGTGCCCTGCTCTGCCTCTCATCCTATTGCTAAACATCTTGTAAAGTAACTATTCTGGCTTTCTACTTGAGTGCTGTGAGTTTGTTTGGTATTAACTACTTAATTTCTTTGCAGGGGCAAGGGTCAGAATTTCATATATGTGTACACTGTATTTTCAGTATTAAATACCTCCCTCCACTACTCCAGCTCATTCTGTGTCACACACACACACATTCCCCCTCATTAATTCATGTCATCTTCTTCTGCATGTGATGGTTTGAATAAGAATGGCCACTATAGACTCATATATTTTAATGCTTAGTCAATAGGGAGTGGAACTATCTGGGAAGGATTAGAAGATACTTGTGAGATTTTGTCATTTCAAAAGCCCTCATCCAAGTTCTGTGTGTGTGTGTGTGTGTGTGTGTGTCTTTGTCTCTGTCTCTGTCTGACTGCCTCTGTGTGTGTGTGTGTGTCTGTGTCTCTGTCTATGTGTGTATCTCTCTGTGTGTTGTGTGTCTGTCTGTCTCTATCTATGTATGGCTTTCTCAGTCTCTGTGTCTGTCTGTCTATCTGTCTGTCTCTCCCTCCCTACAGATCAGGACTATAAAGCTCTCAGTTACTGCTCCAGCACCATGCCTGTCTGCTTCCCAGGTGACAATCATGGATGAACCCTGTCATCAAGCCCTCAAACACACACTTTTTACTGTATTTTTTACACAAATGACCTACTGAGCCCATTAAGTGTTCCTCATAGGTATTTAGGTATAAGGCTGACCACTTGAACATGCGCATTGTGTCAGGGGTCTTGTCCCTGTGGGAAACCTACCCCCATAACCTAGCATCATTGACTGCCTGCAGTTCTTCAACTAGGGGTGGGTGTACCTTCCCTGACTCCCGCTGGAACGTTGGCTGGTGAAGTCTTGTACAAGTCTTGAAGCTCTTTATTTCGGCGTCAGCACATAGCTACTATTCTTACTTGAGGCTTTCTGTAGATCCAGGTCTGACTGTGTGTTCCAAAGCGTCCAACTGGCGAGGATCCATGTGACCATAACGTCTCTGGTCCTCATATTCCTGTAGCTCACAAAATGGTATCCAAGGCTCTAAGTTACAGTTCAAACTTACTATAGCTCATCCCTCTGTAAGCTCATTGTATGTTTTTTCCTGCCCTGATGACCACTGTACAGTCACCATAGCTAATTTTACTGGCACTAAAAACAGAATCTGAACCAACAGATCCTCAGCCTGTTCCCCAAAGCGCTCTGCAGGACATTCCTGAGGTGATGAACGTGGAGGAAGTCTTCCTCGGGGAATTCGGGAGATGCCAGGCTGTAGAGCAGGGCAATGACAAAGAACCTAGGCCTAGCTCTGAAGTGGGCACTGCCCTGCCACACGTGACAAGTATCTGCTGTTCTTTCAGCCTCGTGTAAAATGCCTCAAGATTCCTCAACTTGGGTTTATTTTATTCTGGCTTCCCAAGATTCTCCTTGAGAAAGCATTAGTCTAAAAGTAGAAAGTTTAGGTTGCTCTATTCAAAAAGAAGAAGGACCTTACGTTAGGCTTTCTAAATTGTTCCTTATTCGGCACTTTTTCCATTCAACTCAATAAAAATTCCCTTACCAAACCCCAAAAGTTCTGTTTGTAGTTGTTGTATGTAGTTAGAAACTATAATTCCTTATTTTTCTCTCAGACTCTGTTTTCAGGGCAACAGTCTCTGCTGTGATTGGGCGCTGCTGCAGGTAGACAGCTTGGTTCTGAGCGAATGAGTTCGGGATCTCATTTTATCACCATGTCTTCAGAATACAGTGTTAAGGATGGCCTCCCTGCCTGCAGCATGAATGCCCAGGAAGCTTTTCAAAGGCCTGGAGAGACTGTTCCTGCAGCCTTGATAATTGGTATTTATTTAGTTTTCACCCAGAACAATGTAAATTCTAGAAATATTTAAGGCTAATCTCAATTTAACATTGTAATCTCAGTGTTTATTTCAAAATAAAACATATCCTGGAAGCCACTATTCACAGTTCAGAGATTTATTACATGGTTGAAAACCACAGACATTTTAAGACTTCATACCAATTGTCCTGTGACTTTTGTTCGGTCAGCACGGTCAGTCCTCTTGAGGAATGAATTTCAAAGTAACCAACCCTTCCACAGTTGTGTTAATTATACTGCTAAAAAAAAATTAGTGTCAAAAGTTCAGGACTAATTGGTTCTCGTGGTTGTTCACCCCCAAAAGAACCCATGCACACTGAAGGGACCACTGTGAGATGCTCAAACAACACAGAATCTCTGTGGCCAGTGGTCTACATGTTAGTCTGTGGGGAGGTTAACAAATAGACTGTGAATATTCAGAACATAATTTTTTAATAGCTATGAGGATCTGGAAAATGGTTCTGTAGTGAAGAATGCTTGGAGCCTGTCCAAAGAATTTAGTTCTTAGCACCCACATCAGGCAGCTCATAACTGCCTATAACTCCAGCTTTGGGGGACCCAGTGTCCTGTTCTGGCCTCCACAAGTACCTGAACACATGTGCACAGACACAGACACAAGCACACACACGTGCGCACAAGTAAAAATAAAAATAAAGTCTTTCTAAAATAGTTATGAAATTATACCATCACATTTCCCAACAAAATATATTGATGGCTTTTTAATTGGTATATACTCATTCGACAGATTAACGGGTATCATAAAGATATTCAAGTACATCATATATAAAAAATCCATATAGCCTATATATTCAACACACGCACATACACACCTCTGCCCACCCCCTAATTTGATGACTCTTATAACATGGTTCAATGCTGCAAATTCAGGTTCCTTGGCTCCAGATTCAAAGCTCTCCCCAGTCCAGAGCTCTGCTGACTCCAAATCCTGTATGATTCTGTCCTGGTTTGCCTGTCTGCTGCTGTGATGAAACACTGACCAAAACAAACGTGGGGAGGCAAAGATTTATTTGGCTTACAGTTTCTAGTCCATTACAGGGGAAACCAAGGCAGGAACCTGGCGCCAGGAACTGTAGCGAAGACCTTGAGGGACACTCCTTACTGGCTTGTTCTGCGCGGCCTGCTCAGTTTGTTCTCTTATACAACCCAGGCCCACCCAGGATTGGTACCACCCACTGCGGACTAGGACTTCACATGTTATCATTGTTTATTAAGAGAATTCCCCATTCACATTCTGATGAAGGCCCGTGCTCAGTTGAGAGTCCCTCTTCCCAGATAAGTCTAGGTTTTGTGTCAAGTTAACAAGAACTAGCCAGCGTGTGTCTAACTGCTATAGAAAAGCTTGGCTGTTAGACACCGCCAGCTGGGAAGAAATGTTATGCAGTGCTGTAAGCCAGGCCCAGGCAGGAAGTCATGATGTTATATCATCACTTAGCTGATTGCAAAACTTAGGTGTTTGTGATTCTGTCAGTTACACAGCTTTTCCTAAACTATCTCCTACCTGCAGAGACCTGATAAGTAATCCCAAAATGAAAGGGGTGGACGGTTCATCTTTAAGTCAAATCACATAAAATTACATGCTGAATGGTCTTGTATTTGAATGTTGAAGGTGTCTTAATGGCTGTGAAGGAGTCATTAACAACTTGGTTATTAGATGCTGTAAGGCATAGTAAAATTCATTTCCAGTGTGTTTTATAGTATCTTGCTTTTTTGATAAAGCTTGTTGTTCTAACATACTGTAGCACACACCATGAATGAGGCACACCGATTTCAACATCTGAACTATCACAGAGAGAAAGATGATGTACAGTTTGGCTATTACTTAGCTATGTGGTCTTTTTGAAAAAGAAATCTGTAGAAAATAAGAAAAATATTACATTCTTAGTATCACTAGTGAGTGTATCCGTGTTTACTATAGAATCTTCCGGCCTGTCTGGTTTACAGATTCTGTGAGCACAGCCTGCCCTCACTTACAGTCACTGCCGTATCCACCTAGATGGTCAATCCTCACTTCTCTATATTCAAACCTCCCCTCCTCCATTAAGCTGTTCTCCCTAGATCCTCTGCTCCAGATTCAATCCGGTCCCTTGCCAGCATATCAGGCTGACCATCACACCCATGCTTGCTACACTCGGATTTCACAACATGTTGTTATAGTCACAACTTTGCACACGTTCTTGGAGCCCTTGTTCCCTTCATGGTTGCTTACTAACCAGACACAGACTATCTGTTCAAATCTCTCACTCCGGGGCTGGGGATGGGCCATGGGTCTCTCTGGAAAGCACTTCCTTAGCATGCACAAATCCCTGGTTGATCACCAGCACCACATAAAATTAGCTGTGGTGGCACTGCCCATAATCCCCATGTTGGAAGAAAAAGATAAGAAAATCAGAAGTCCAAGGTCATTCTCAGGTATATAGCAAATTGAAGACCATCTTGGAATACATGAGATCCCATCTTAAAGAAAGAAAGAAAGAATCTTGGTCACCCCTCAATATGTAATATAATATGTAATATTTTCACACCTCGTGGAGGGAGTTGGATTATACAGTAACTAGCAGGACAGATTCCAAAAAGTAAAAATGAATGTTTGTTAATCAAAACTATAATCTCAACTAATAAAACATTTAGGAATAAACACTTTAACAAGCAATTGCTCCCAAAGAACAACATTTTGTAAGACATTCGCCTTTTGTTTGATACATTTCTGTGCCATTTGCAAGACACTGGCAGTGCGCTGACATCACTGCTTTAGCTGAGAAAAGGAGACGCTGTCGGGCAGCTAGAGAGGCTTGGCCGTCCTTACAGCACACCCGCCAGCACGGCTCACCTGGCTTGGCTTTGGGAAGCCCCAGAGCAACAATCACAAAGAAGGACACAGTGGGATTGTGATGAGTACAAGCTGAGAGATAAAAGCGTAACAAAACCAGAGATTGAGAAACGTCTCAGGAGGAACATGACATAACAGACCCTACACTCCCATTTGTCAATCGGACTCTGAGCAGGAAACCACAGAGCTGTCTGGTGTATTGATAAACTTTAGACTTCCTTCCAGTTTGTAAATGCACTTCTCCAGAGCAGAGAAGTATCTTTCGGTGACTGTATCTTCCCCTCTACATAAGCCAGCTTGCCACATCCAGCCAGAAGAATGGGGGAAAGGTAAGATTCTACCTATAACTTATTTCCAGATCTATTGCTATATCTTTTCTGTGTATATAGCCACATAACTCCATACAGGGGCAGAATATTTAAGTAGCCATGAGGACCATGGCAGGAAAAGATGTGAAACCTGCAACTCCCTTTTGGTGAGTTTGGTGCTGGCAGGCTGGACAGTGAGGGTTAGAAGCTGCTAATTAATATTCATTAGGTTCCATCCTGATCTCCTTGCCACTAAAACTTTTGCTGCTAACCTGCTCAACAGATGAGCTCAAATCACAGAACCTTGTGGCCAGATAACACACTCAGAGCTCCAGCAGACCTGAGGCAACTCTCCTCTTGCTCAGCCTCGTTGCAGATGCCAGCCGGTGGTCTTACCAAAGAGCAGAGCCCAGTCAGCTGCCCCACCCACATTCAGAGCAAAGGGAACTGCCCAGCCATCTGAGAAACTGAAAGCGCACTCCCACAGCTTGGGGGCCAGCAACAACTGCCCATTCAGCATCACAGATGAGACACCGGGGGGAGGGGTCCCCGCCAAAGTACACCATGAGAAGTGATAAATGGCCATCTGCACAAATGCTCAACATTAGAAAAAAAGACATAGCTTTATAAATCTCAAGAAATTATGAGTCCTCCAAAGACACAATGCTACAACAGCAGATATTAAACAAAGAGAGAAATGACAGAAAACCCAGACCAGCCCAGTCCTCCTGAAAACTGTCAGTGAAGTTCAAGGATATGAAGGCAAGAAGTTAATTAAGGTCTGGGAGCAACACCGCAGCTAAATAAGCAATCATCGCCCCCATTTAGACCCCATTTGCACAGCTCTCTTCCTCGCCGTATATTACTCATGCAAGCTAATGTGTCTGTTATGGCATCCCATGCAAACAGTACCTGGAGGCATTCATGCTTCTATCGCCCTCCGTTCCCTTCATCTCCTGTTCTCCACCACCCCCCAGACAGTCCCCATTCTGCTTTCTGTGCTGTTCCTTAAGCTCCCCTGTTCCCTCCATTTTCCTCAATCTGCACCAATTCACTGCACGCACACATCATGTATACAGACACAGACACACATACACATACAGATCACACACATATACACACGCAGACACAGACACATATCACACACACACACACCACATGCTCCATACATACCACACACAGATACATACACCACACACACACATATACACCACACACACAAACACACATACACACCACACACACCACACATACCACACACATACACACACATCACACACACCACATACAGACACACACACCACACACCCATACACACAGAGATAAACACACAGCAAACACACAGACACACAAACACACAACACATACAGATACACACATACTACACACACATACAACATGCACACACCACTCACACATACACACACAGATGCACACCACACACACCCATATACAGATACACATAGACACACACTACACAGACCCATATACAGACATACACACACACCACACATACACAGACACACACACACCACTCACACATATACACAGATACACACCACACAGACACACACACACCACTCACACATCACACACACCACTCACACATACACACACCACACATACACAGACACACACATACCACTCACACATACACACACCACACATACACAGACACACACATACCACTCACACATCACACACACCACACACACCACTCACACATACACACACCACACATACACAGACACACACACACCACTCACACATACACACCACACATACACAGACACACACACACCACTCACACATACACACCACACATACACAGACACACACACACCACTCACACATACACACACCACACATACACAGACACACACGCACACCACTCACACATACACACACCACACATACACATACTACACATACACAGACACACACATACCACTCACACATACACACACCACACATACACAGACACACACACACCACTCACACATGCACACACCACACACACAGACACATACCACTCATACAGGCACACACAGACACACACCACACACAAAGACACACACACCACTCACACATATACATACAGACACACACCACACAGAGAGACACACACATACCACTCACATAGACACACGTCATACACACAGACACACAGACACAGATACACACTGCACACACCCATATACAGACACACCACACCAACACCACACACACACTGATACACATACAGACACACACCACAGACACACATCACATACAGGTGTGTACATCAGAAGTAGAAACAAAATGTCTTAACTGATCACCTTACACTTTGTTTATTGGGTTGGGGTCTTTCACTAAACCCAGAGTAAGCTAACTCCAGCCTGGATTTCAAGCTTGCTCTGGGGCTCCCCTGTGTCTTAGTCAGGGCCACAATTGCTGTGCTGAAACACCATGACCAAAAGCAACTTGGGGAGGAGAGGGTTCATTCCACTCACAGTTCCATAGAACAGCTCATCCTCAAAAGCAGTGAGGGCATGAACTCAAGAAGGGCAGAAACTCAAGCAGAGAAGGAACCTGGAGGCGGGAACAGACGCAGAAGCCATGCAGCAGTGCTGCTTACTGGACTGCTTGCTACAGCCTGCTCAGCCTGCTTTCTTAGGGCACCCAGGCCCACCAGGTCAGGGATGGCACTACTATAATGGGCTGGACACTCCACCATCCACCATTAATTAAGAAAATGCCCTACAACTGGATCTCATGGAGGCATTTTTAAGGTCCCTCCCTTTCAGATAACGCTAGATTGTGTCAAGTTGACATAAAACGGTCATCGTACCATTTCTGCCTCCTAAGTGCTTGGATTATAGGTGGCTACCACACCTACCCAGTTTTGAAGTGGGCTCTGGAGATCTGAACTCCAGTCCTCGTGTTTGCATGGCAAGGGCATTATCTCCTGAACCATCTTCCCAGCCTCAGCCTCACATTTTGAGACAGTGTCTCACAGAGAATATGAAAGTCACAGATTAGCCAGACTGGCTCACCAGCAAGTCCCCGGGGGTTTGTTTGCCTTCACCTCCCAGCTCTGAGATTACAGGCACTCAGAACCATGCATGAGATCTGAACCTAAGCCCTTGACCCACTGAGCCATATCCCAGCCCGATTGTTTTCTCTGTAGCTGAATAAAACGTGTGTGTGTGTGTGTGTGTGTGTGTGTGTGTGTGTGTGTATGCACATGTGTGTATGGGGGATATGTTTTCTTTATCCATCCATCCTTTCATGTACACGTAGATTGGTTCCATAGCTTGACTATTGTAAATGAAATCATGATAAACACAGATATATAATTATCTCTATTGTTAACTCTGATTGCTTGGGCTAGATGCCCAAAAGCAGTCTACATGGACAGCGCCTGTGGCAGTTTTAGCTCTCGTCTTTTAAAATCTCTCCTGATGTCCTTACTGGCCGCCATCACTCACATTCCCTCTGGGAGCCAAGGGACCCCTTTCCGCCACATCCTCCCCAGTGTCTGTCACTGCTTACTGCCTTTTGTCGGGGTGATCATCTGAACTGACTTTGTACAGCATGAGAGATGGGGTAGTTTCTGACTTCTGCCTGCGGTTTCCTGTGTAACAGCGTTACTCCCTGCAGGGGCTCTCTTACCGTGGTTGGGGAGCAGACGGAGGCAGCTGTGTGGGTTTTCTCTCTCTAGTCTACTACACTGGTCTCCATGACCTGTGCCTTGCTCCGGTACCACTCTATTTTATTGTACAGGTTAGTACATCATTTGAAATCTGAGGCTGTGATGCTCTGAGGCTGTGATGCTTCTAGTATTGCGCTTGCTCAGGAGCTCCGTCATCATTTATGGTCTTTTTTGCTTCTGTATGAATTTGGGGTCTTTTTCTATTTGTGTGAGGATATAACTGGAATTTTATGGGTGACTTGGAGTGACATAGCCATTTCCCTTTTTATTTTTCCTTTGTATCTTTCGCATCTGCTATGCTACCGATGCTGGGCCCTCACTGGAGCTCCTCTCGGCTGCCCTGTGTCGTGGGGATCCTGCAGCTTTGGGTCTGTAGGACCAATCCCTTCACGTGCTCTGGCAGATCACAGATCGGGCACATGTTGTGGTGGGCCAACTCATAACCCTGGTTCTCGGCCTGCCTAGTTGCAGGGTTGGTCAGTCCGCCAGTTCTTCTTTGTCCTCACTACCAGGGTGAGGTCTCTTGAATTGCCCTGGCTGGTTCACCCCTTGCCGAGATGAGCAAGGGTCAGGGCCAGTTATCCTGCTTTCACGTCCTCAGATTTGGTTCTCTTACCTCACACCTCACCTTCAGGGCCAGCTCTACTATGTTGCCCAGGCATGGGTGCAGGGGCCACTCTCCCGAGTGCTGCCGCTGATGAACGGCAGGGACAGTTCTCCAGTGTTCACAGCGTCGGAGCTGGCTCACCTCTGCCAACAGGATTCATTCTATTGAGTTGCCTAGGAGAACAGCAGGATCTGCCCTCCCAACTTGTGCAGCTGATGGAGGGTAGGGGCAGCTCTCCCACTCATATAGATGCAGGGTCAGCTGTCCCACCAGCCTCAGGCATTTATGGGAGGGGATGGGGACGAGGGCATCTCTCTCCTGCCCATGGACATCACTTTGGGGTTGGCTCGCCCTTACCTCCACTGATGGGGTTGGCTCTACCATGCTGCCCAGGAAAGGTGTGGGGCCTGGACACAGCCATTTTCACATTATTAGTATGGACAATAAACAGACGAAAGTCTTTCCAAATCTTTGGGGGGGGGTTGGTTTTTGTTTGGTTGGTTGGTTTGGTTGGGTTTTTTGTTTTTGTTTGTTTGTTTGTTTTGTTTTTGGCTTTTTGAGTATATCCCTGGCTGTCCTGGAACACACTTTGTAGACCTGTCTGGCCTCAAACTCAGAGCGATCACCTGCTGTAAGTGGGGTTTTCCTGTTCCAACTGCTTGTTCTCAAATAACCAGCAGCTGCTTCCCAAATAATTGACTTGGAGATTTAAAACAAATTATAAATTCTCACCCAATAGCTCAGGCTTATTACTAACTAGCTTAACTAAACTATTTCTATTGATCTTCTCGTGGCTTTTACCTCTATCCCATTTTGTGTGTCTGAATCGCTCTCCATCTGGCTGGTGACTCCTCTAACTTTGCCCTTCGTCATCCCATCATTTTCAGTTTGACTTTCCCACCTAACTTTATTCTGTTCAGCTATTAGTCAGTCAGCTTGTTTATTAAATCTATCATGACGACTTACATTCCCATAGTGTACAGAAGGATTATTCCACAGCAACCTGCCTCTGCCTCCCAAGTGCACCACCACAACCAGCTTCAGTCCTTCCAGACATTTAACTGTCTTCTTCGACTTATTTCTTCTGAGCCTTACTATTTCCACTGTTCCAAGAATTTCTCAGGTCATTGTCTCAGTTAAGGCTTCTGTTGCTGTGAAGAGGCACCGTGACCACAGTAACTCTTATAAAGGAAAGCAATCAGGGCTGGTGTACAGTTTCAGAGGTTTAGCCCATTATCATTATGGTGGAAAGCATGGTGGCATACAGGCAGACGTGGTGCCAGAGCAGCAGCTGAGAGTTCTACATCTGGATCCACAGGTAGCAGGACAAGCCCTGTGTGCCACTGAGCCTGGGCTAAAGCGTCTGAGACCTCAAAGCCTGTCCCCACAGTGACACACTTCCTATAGGCCAAACACTCACACACGTGCATCTATGGGGGCCATTCCTACTAAAACCACCACAACCACGGACCTTTTTATTCCCCGGATTTCTTCTTCAGTATATTTCTTATTACATATAAGAAAACAACTACATCTTTAATATTGAATTTGTGCTGTAATGAGTCATACTTGCCTGGAAATGTATCAGTTTCTCTAGATCTTTCTAATTTATTAGACAATAACTTTTTAAAATATACCCTAGTAATCCTCTGTCTTAAAGCCCCATTTTCAATCTCTAATTTTATTTGGGTCTTCTCTTTGTCACTGTTTATTAATACTGTTTAGCTTTTCGGAGAACCAGTTCGCTTTATTGGCTCAGTGCATTGTCCCTTAGTGCGGTTCACTGGCCCCGCCCTGATCTTCATTGCAGCTGTAAGCTTTTCTTCTTTGACTGCAGCCCTACTCCGGTCCCACTTCCGTACTCTCTCGTTTACCGTCCTGTGTTAGGGTCTATTCTTTCTTCCATAACTCTAAAGTTCAGTATTTCCAGGTGCGTCTTCGTCTTGGACTACTGAGTAGTGTTGTCCTTCCTGCGTCTCCGAACAACCTGCTTCTCCTGGCAGCCACACGCTTAGTCAGTGGAATGCAGGAGTGGGTATCTCTGATTCACCATCTTCCCCCATCTGCCCGTGTTCCGGAACACCTATTCATTCGGCACAGCGTCTTCATGAGAGTTGAGGAGACTCGACAGAGACTAGAGGGCCTGGCTATCTCCCAACCTCAGATAGCAGATCGCTGATTAAAATTCCAGCCACTGGAGATAAGACGTAGTAGAATCCTTAGAGTGTTGGGAGGCATAAAACCTGGTGCTGACCTGAGCCATACAGAGTTCTGTTCCCAGGAGAGTAACCATCGTGAAGCGGTCCCAGTAGGTAGAGTTCTATCCTGGCCTGTCGCACCTGTATCTGAGTACGCTGTTTTTAAGCAGGAATTTACCACAGCATAAAGGAAGCCTGCAACAGAAAGATCTTGTTCCTCCCAAGTGCTACGTTGGTCTCTGTGGGCTTAGGGATCTCAGTGTTTCTTACCACGATGCCCACTACGCCCTCTCCCAATCCCAGGTCGTACAAAATAGAGACTAATTGACTAAGGAAGGAAGAATAAAGTAGACGTCGAACCATTGCGTGAGAGCTAGTTACTCTGCGAGGACACGGTGCTAGAACGGCCGCTACAGTGCCTGGGCACCTGTTGGAGACCAGATGAGGTGCCTGCCTCTGAGAGTGCTGTAAACAAAAGTCCCCATTTAGACGCTCCTCTAGTTCCTTTCGAAGAATAATGTAAACTGTGAATCTGTACAAACTTGGGCTTGGAACACCCTCTAGTGGTCAAACAGTGACAACACCCCAACAGCTAAATAGCCACAAACCTCAAGTTTGGGAGCTCAGAGCAAAGGAGCAAGCTGCTTAGAATCTCTGGGTGCACAAGGTCAGAATATGAACGCTAAATCTGCAGACCATTCCTTGACTACGCGGATGGTGCGCTTCGCCAACGGGCTAAAGGTTTCAAGGAGGCCTGAGGGTAGCGTGTGCATTTAGCATTCACAAGCCTCAGCTTCAGTTCCCAGCATCAAAAAAATAAGAGATCATGACCTCTCCTAAAGAACAAAATAAAGGAAGAGAGGTTCTGGGAAGATTGTTCAGTTGGTAAAGTGCTTTCTAAATAAGCAGGAGGCCCTGGACTTAAATACCGGGCATTGCCCATAAAAGCCAGGTGGGGCGCATTCCGGTAATGCTAGCACCAAGAAAGCAGAACAGGAGGGTCCTTGGGGATTTCTGGCCAATTAGTCTGACCAAATTAGTGAGCTCTAGGTTCAGTGAGATGCTCTGTCTTAAAAACTAATACTATTAAGCAATTGAGAAAATAGACCTCAATCTCTACTCCACCTACATGCACACATGCGAGTGTGTGCGCGCACACACACAGCTACACTCACATTGTCACATACACACAAACACCCAAGTAGTCATCCAAATAGATTCAGAAGTGGAATTTCTATTTTATCTCTCATATATGGAGCTTATCTCTTAATTTTTTTTAGTTTATTTTTTAAAAGAAAACAAACTATCTGTTTTCATTATACATACCAATCCAAGTTCCCACTCCCTCCCTTCACCTCATTTCCTCCACTTACCCCACCACCACCCCATCCCCATTCACTCCTCAGAGAGGTTAAGGCACATTGCTTGGAAAAGGTCCAATACCCTCCCTACTATATCTAGGCTGAGCAAGGTATCCATCTAAAGAGAATAGGTTCCCCAAAAGCCAATACAAGCAGTAGGGATAAATCCTGGTGCCACTGCCAGTGGCCCCTGAGTCTGCCCCATCCACCAACTGTCAACCACATTCAGAGGAACTAGTTTGGTCCTATGCTTGTGTCTTCCCAGTCTCGCTGGAGTTGGTGAGTTCCCATTAGCTCAGGTAGACTGTTTCAGAGGGTGTCCACATCATGATCTTGACCTCTTTGCTCATATTCTCACTCCTCCCACCCTTCAACTGGACTTTTAGGAGCTCAGTTCCAATGTAGGTCTCCGCCTCTGTTTCCATCAGTTGCAGGAGTATGGTTCAATGTGATTTTTAAGGTCAGTCTGACTACAGGACAAGGCCAGTTCAGGTACCCTCTCCTCTACTGCTTAGGGTCTTAGCTGGTCATCTTTATAGATTCCTGGGAATTTCTCTAGCGCCAGGTTTCTTGCTAACCCCATAATGGTTCCCTCGATCAAGATATCTCTTTCCTTGCTTTCACCTCTGTCCTTCCTCCATCTCAACTAAAATTCATTCTTTTCAAAACAAAAAAAAATGAAACACTGAACAGATAAGTGCAGAAGGTGCATGTCTCAACACAATAATAAGCCCCAGCTAACGACACGGGGAAACTTAGAAGCCTTCTCTCTGAGGTCTCGTATAAAATAGAAAAAGTCAAGGATGCTTGCTTTCACCGTTTTTACTCAACATGGTACTGAAAGTCCTTGCTGGTGAATTTGGACAAGAAAAAAGATTTTGTTAAAAAAAAAAAAAAAAGAATACTGGTTAGAAGGAGAAAGCCAAATCCTGAGTTTTGCAGGTGACAAGGTCATATACCAACAGCTTTAACAGTCCTACCTAGAGTCACTAGAACTCATAAACAAACTCGGCAAAGCACAAAATCCAACCCTATATCAGCAAATCAGTAGTATTGCTACAAGCCACGCTGTGTAGAAAAGACAAGATCAGTCCTCTGCCATATCCACCAGGAACGCATAGGAACGTATTCAACCACGGGTGGAAGGTCTTTAAAATGGAAGATCTGATTAAATAAATTGGAAGTGACGTTTAAAAATTAGAAAGGCAGCCTGGAAAAGAAAAATCAGTATTGTTTAAATGTTCATGCTAAGGACTGGATGCAGCTCAGCATTAGGGCACATACCAAAATACCCATACTACCCAAAACGTCTGAAAATTTATGCAATCTTTACTAGGGTGTAGAGAATTGAGAATTATCATCAAGATACCTACTGAATACAGGAGTACAACACACAAGAGGGCTCAGCTGCTGAGAATGCATCCTGTTCTTGCAGAGGACCCAAGTTCAATTTCTAGCACTAAAGGCAGACAGTTGAAAAATGGCTATAACTCCAGGGTCAGGTGGGTCAGCACCATCACCTGACCTCAGCAGGTAACTGCACTCATAAGCATATACCCCACACAGACACACAACATACACAGAATCAAAAACAAACATAAAATGTTTAAAAAGAAGACCAAGTGTCATGACACATAATATAATCACAATATGGGAGGCTGGGACAGAAAGATTATGAGCTCAAGGCCAATCTGGACTACACAGTGAGTCAGCCTCAAAAAAAGAAGCCAGAAAGCAAATTTAAAGAAATAATAGATTAAAAACTCCCCTGATCAGCCAGGTGGTGGTGGCACATACCTTTAATCCTAGCACTCAGGAAGCAGAGGCAGGCGGATCTCTGTGAGTTCTGAGCCAGCCTGGTCTACAAGAGCTGGTTCCAGGACAGGCTTAAAAGTTACAGAGAAACCAAGTCTTGAAGGAAAAAATACCTCCCCTAGTCAAGTAAAATAAGAGATAGCAATGTAAAGAAAGTATAGAGGTCTCCCGTGAATTCCAACACAAAGAGAGGATTACCAAAGTGTGCCCATTAGCAATCAAAGAAAAACTTCACAGAGCATCAATACTCTTTTAATGTATTACAGATGAAGAAATCCCAATGAAACCATCTGTGGACTGCTTGGCAGAAACCCTACAGATCAGAACACAGAATAAAATACTTAAATTACTGTAGTTAAAGAATAACTGCGGAGCAAGAACACCATAGAAAGCATGTCTGTCACCTAGAAGGGCTGTAGAAACAGCAAACTTCCCTGGATAAACAAAGTCCATAACCTCTTGACTGACTTTACAGGAAGTTTGAAAGGGAAGTCCTTTAAACTGGAAAAACATGGGCCATTATTAATAACATAAGACTTATTAATGACAGACTATAAACCCAACTATTGAAATAATGCAGGTTGCTGCAGTGTGTTGCTCTTCATTGGCGGCTTGGCTGTATCTACAGAAGCCTAGGAGATGCATCTCTGGCCGTGTCTGTGGAGATATTTCCAGAGTAGTTTAACTAAGGAGGGAAGAGTCACCCCGAATATGGTGACATCACCCCATAGTTTGAATCTTTCTCTACTTTCTGATTTAAGACACCCGTGATGAGTCCCCTCATGGTCCTTCCCTGCCATGATGGGTCCTCTCAAACGATAAACTCAAATAAACCTTCCTTTTTCGAACTGCTTTCATCAAGTACTTTTATCACACTAAAAATATTCTATAACTAAAATGTTTGTATTCAGTGGTTTTTGTAATGATGTGCAGGGCGAGAGGGGACCATAGATCCCATGGTAGGGGACAAACACACCATCACACACAGTTTACACAGGAAGAAAGTTTATTGGGGAAGGGAGGGGAGAGAGACAGAGAGGGAGGGAGGGTGACAGAGATGGGCCTCCTCAGAGAAACTGCAGAAAGGGAGCAGGAGTGGGCAGAGCTCGTCTCTTAAAGGGACCTTTGCACCTGCATACAGAGTCAAGATACTGCTTGCCATGCATGTAAGGGTGGTCACTCTGTCTCTCCCAGGTCCCCAAGGGATGGGGTCAGGTTTGCATTTGCCTGGATGATAACAATTTTAAGCCTAATGCAAAAGTAAAAAGACAAAATCACTGATAATGGCCACGTCCACTACTTTTCCTTGCTGTGGCTAGTACCTGACATAATGTAGTGGAAGATTTACGTATTTTGGCTCATGATTTCAGAGGATTCAGTCCCTTTGTTTCTGGGCCCGCTGTGAGCAGAACCAGATCACAGTGGTGAAAGCTTATGGCAGAGAAGATTCAAACTTTGGTGTGTGGGAAGCAAAAAGAGGGACATAGAGAGAGGACGCCAGAGAAAACTGTGACCCCAAGGAACACACTGGCACTGACCTATTTTATCCAACTAGGCCCTACCTCCCACCAGCACAATCTTCATATTGAGTTCATCAATGGTTTAATGTATTTATTGTGTCAGTTCTCATGAGCTCATGTCTGGAGGTGACCTCGCACCCATATTGAGGGCTATGCTTCATGAAGTTCCTAGGTGTTTCCTAACCTACTCAAGTTTACCGCCAAGATTAACGATAACCAAGTCCACCCCTTCCCAGCCTGGCACCCCAAAACATCACTTAAAACCACAATATTCCACCTTGTGTCTCTTTCATAATGAAAAATCCAGTCGTCCACCCAATCCAACTGCAAAAGTCCCAAAGCCTTAGCAGTTCCAACATTATAAATTCAGGCTCCTCTGAGATGCAAGACAAACTTTCAGCTGTGAACATCTATGAGATATATAAAGAGCATGAGAATGGGGGAGCTGGTCCTGCCCCTCACTGGCTGCAGCACTCAGGAGAGCTGGCCCTGTGCCACATCCCAGGCAACACAGTAGAAATAACCCTGTTGGCAGAGGCTTAGGTGAGCCAGCCCTGAGAGTGTGAGAGCAGGAAAGTTGACCCCTCCTCCGTTTTCCTGTGGCACCCTCCCACACCCACCCCTTGCTACTTGCAGCAGGTGGAAGAGATGACCATGGAGTCAAGAGAGAGGGAGAGCTGGCCCTGCCCCTCACTAACTACAGCAAGAGAGGGAGAGCAAGCCCTAGCCCTTGCCTGGGCCAAACAGTAGAGCTGGCGTTGTGGGAGTGGTGGAGCCAGCCCCAAGGGCATAAGAGCAGGAGAAATGGCCCTGCTCCTTGATGCCTACTGCAGTGGGTGAGCTAGTTGGGGCAGTGCTGGAGAGCTTGCCCTGGTGCTGATGATGAGGGAAAACCGGCAGGCTGCCCAATCCAGCTATCATCCCAGCCCAGAACCAAGGCTATGATTTGGTCCACCCCATCTATGAACCTGCTAGAGTACTGAAGTGGCTGGACCTGCAGATCTAAAGCAGCAGGATCTCCATGACATGGGGCAAGGACAGGAAATCCAAGAGGAGTCCCGGTGAGGCTTAGTATAAATGGTGGAGCCGAAGCCAGAGCCCTCGAACCAGACCCATAACTCATTGCAATGAACACTTGCAAGTAAAGATGTACAGACTAAAGGGTATTTTGTGTGACTCACTGTGTCTCACTACAGCTTCCATGCTGAGGTTTTAGTTTGCTTGGTTTTGTTGTTATTGTTGGTTTTTGTTTATCTTTCAAATTTTATTTTATTTTGCTGGGGAAGGTTGCAAAGACAGAGAGCAGATATGAAGGGATGGGGAAATGGTAATATATATATATATATATATATATATATATATATATATATATATACACAGTTTTATACCATTCTATAAAACTGTGAAACAGGGTAATTATTTCCATACTAGCAGCAATAAATGGAGGAACAGAGAAAAAGAATCAGATCTCAGAAAAAAAAACACAGCAGGTAGTACACAGTGGAGGCTGCATGGCCAACATCTAGGGTATACCGCAACACTACACAAGTGCCAAGAGGCTTGGGCAGCTGAGCTCCTAGAGTCTCACCATTTGTAACCCACTCAGCCTCCCTCTGAAGCTGGTTTCCCTCAGTGTCTGAGCCAGAATTCTGTATCCATGACATCTCCAGCATCCTGGAATTCCATTGCACCTTTGGCTTTACCTTAACCGTTCACACATCACACTCTCGGGGGTTCCCTGTAGAGAATACGACTCTGCTCCAGACTTCCTAGTTCTCCTCAGGAATCACAGTAGAACATTCTATGATCCAGGAACCTTTTTATCCTGGAGGCACCACATGAACACCAGCTCAAGCAGTAGCTAGGCGCCCAAGGGCCTTGACTTCAACAGCCTCTGAGAACCTTGGCAAATGAGGCTGGGAAAGTGCTTCCACTGACGGCAGGATGCCCTCGGGGCTCATTCGCTCACAGGAAAGTCTTTCAAATTAGTGTACTAGTTTGCATCCTTGAACTTACAATGCAAAGAAGTGAGTCTGGCCGGTGAATAGAATCTTGAAATGCCCTCAGGAAACTTTGTATTTATTGGCCACAGTAATTTTCTGTTTGTTTGGTTTGGTTTGGTTTGGTTTGGTTTGGTTTGGTTTGGTTTGGTTTTTTTCAACTTGTCTGCCTCCATCAGATTGGCCAGTAGGCAAATCTGTAGGCATTTTCTTGATTAATGATTGATGTAGAAGGGTCCCACCCCCTGTGGGTTGAAAAATCCTTGAGTCGCAAACTAGTTGACAGTGGTCTCCATGGCTTGTACTTCAGTTCCTGTCTCCACGTGCCTGCTTTGAGTTTCTGCCCTGAGTTCCCTCAGTGATCAGTGATAAAGCATGATATGAGAGTTGTAAACTTGAAGCAAATCCTTTCATCCCCAGTTACTTTTGGCGATGGTGTTTTATCATAATAAACATATTATCATAATATCACTAATATCATAATAAATCATAATATCATAATAAACACTATTGTCCCAGTGCAGTGCTTGACTTCTTTTCAATGGTGCTACTTTCCTTAACAACCGTGCACTCACTGATCACAGATTATAACTTGACTCTTCTTCTAGTGAAACTACACATCTTTTATGGTGGGGTAGAGATACAGATCATCATGGTGGGGTGTACAGTGATGTAAATCATCATGGTGGGGTGTGCAGTGATGTAGGGCATCATGGTGGGGTGTGCAGTGATGTAGATCATCATGGTGGGGTGTATAGTGATGTAGGGCATCATGGTGGGGTGTGTAGAGATGCAGATCATCATGGTGGCGTGTAGTGATGCAGATCATCATGGTGGGGTGTGTAGAGATGCAGATCATCATGGTGGGGTGTGTAGTGATGTAGGGCATCATGGTGGGGTGTGCAGTGATGTAGATCATCATGGTTGGGTGTGTAGTGATGTAGGGCATCATGGTGGGGTGTAGTGATGTAGAGCATCATGGTGGGGTGTGCAGTGATGTAGGGCATCATGGTGGGGTGTGTAGAGATGCAAATCATCATGGTGGGGTGTGTAGTGATGTAGATCATCATGGTGGGGTGTGCAGTGATGCAGATCATCATGGTGGGGTGTGTAGTGATGTAGGGCATCATGGTGGGGTGTGTAGTGATGCAGATCATCATGGTGGGGTGTGTAGTGATGTAGATCATCATGGTGGGGTGTGCAGTGATGTAGATCATCATGGTGGGGTGTGTAGTGATGTAGGGCATCATGGTGGGGTGTGTAGTGATGCAGATCATCATGGTGGGGTGTGTAGTGATGTAGATCATCATGGTGGGGTGTGCAGTGATGTAGATCATCATGGTGGGGTGTGCAGTGATGTAGGGTATCATGGTGGGGTGTAGTGATGTAGAGCATCATGGTGGGGTGTAGTGATGTAGAGCATCATGGTGGGGTGTGCAGTGATGTAGGGCATCATGGTGGGGTGTGCAGTGATGTAGATCACCATGGTGGGGTGTGCAGTGATGTAGGGCATCATGGTGTGAGGGTATAGTGATGTGAGGAGAGAAAGCCTTAAGCAGCACTGCATTTGATCAGGGATAAGTAATAAAATGCTTTGCATGGTATGATCAGAGGAATATTTCTTTGTCTGATTAAGTCTTAGTTCTCTTCTCCCCCTCCCCCGTGTTAAATGAGGATTCTACACACCCAAGTAGGTTAGTCAACAAACTAAGTATAAATAACTTGTTGCTATGGATTTCCTGGTTTCATGAAAAAGAAAATGCATCAGACCCTAAAACTAGCTGTGCAAATTTTTAAACTCCTTAAATGGAAATAGGGACCAAGGCAGCCAGTGTCTCTTAGGCAGGGCATCAAGAATGGGGTGCATTCGGTACTGGATGTCTGTGCATCCCTGAAGAACAATGCATCCTCCTGCCTCTGTGAATTCCTGAAATCATGACTGCTTTTGTAAGGGGGGAGAAAGCAAGCAAAGCAAGCTTCCAGGTTCTGATTTTTTCCTCTAGATGACTACTTCGTTCCATGTTGTTGGCTTCTTTTCCTCGCTCCTTCTGTATTTCATTTAAGCCTTGTGATTTCTTAATCTACAATATTCATTGCCATCTTGAAACTAATTTGAACATTTCTGGCTTGAATCCCATCTACATATAATTAATGCACTGTGGTGATAATTCTAAAGGGAGGGGCAGGTTCCAGGGCTTTGGGGTTTTAGTAAGTTGCCTGACCTCTGCCAACCTGTACCACCTCCCCTGAAACATAAGATGCTAAATAGGCCTGGCAATTAATTAGTGATCATTAAAAAAGTACATTATAAACATGTCTGGAAATCTCATAATAAAACTCATCATCTTATACTTAATATGTGCTGATAAAAATACGTCTTTAATAAAAGGTGTATACATACAGCAGGCTCACGTCTTCTCTGTGTTCCCAGCAGCACCGTGGCAGGGGTTCTGAGGTTAAACACCTCAGTCTCGGGGATGGTGGTCACAACAAATCCACTGGACAAAACCGAGCCTGGGAGTTTCAACAGCAGGACCCTGGTCCCAAACTTGATGATCGTCATCTCAGGACTGGTTGGACTGACAGGAAACGCCATTGTGTTCTGGTTCCTGGGCTTCCGCTTGCGCAGGAACGCCTTCTCCGTCTACATCCTAAACCTGGCGGTGGCTGACTTCCTATTCCTCCTCTGTCACATCATAGACTCCACGCTGCTTCTTCTCAAGTTCTCCTATCCCAACATTATCTTCCTCCCAGCCTTTAAAACGGTCATGATGGTTCCCTACATAGCAGGCCTGAGCATGCTCAGTGCCATCAGCACCGAGCGCTGCCTGTCTGTCCTGTGCCCAATCTGGTATCGCTGCCGCCGCCCGAAACACACATCAACTGTCGCGTGTGCTGCGATCTGGACCCTGTCCATATTGATCAGCATTCTGAACCGGTATTTTTGTGGCTTCTTAGAGGACAAATTCGAAAATAACAACCGGTGTCTGGCATCTAACTTCTTCACTGCCGCGTGCCTGATATTATTGTTTGTGGTCCTCTTTCTGTCCAGCCTGGCCCTGCTGGCCAGGTTGTTCTGTGGTGCTGGTCGGATAAAGCTCACCAGACTGTATGCGACCATCATGCTCACCGTGCTGGTTTTTCTCCTCTGCGGCTTACCCTTTGGCATCCACTGGTTCCTGTTCATCTGGATTAAGAATTACGGTGTATTAGGGTATGGCCTCTATCTGGCAGCACTTGTTCTGACTGCCATTAACAGCTGTGCCAACCCTGTCATTTACTTCTTCGTGGGCTCCTTCAGGCATCAGCTGAAGCATCAGACCCTCAAGATGGTTCTCCAGAGGGCTCTCCAGGACGCCCCTGAGACGGGTGAAAACGGAAGCAGCATCCCTCAGGACACCACGGAGATGTCAAACAGCAGAGTGGAGCCTTGAGGAAGAGCACTTCCTGGACCTAAGAGGTGACTTCGGAGGGATCACCGCTCTGTGCACTTGACAGCTGGCTGCTCTCCTCTCAGCCCTGTGACCTGACACGCCTCGGTGGCTCACCAGTGTCTTCAACAGATCACTGTTGACTTAGTTTTTTCTACCTGTCCTGAGTAAAAGTATTTATCTGGAAGTATCGTGTCTTCATCCTCCTTGACATAAATAAAATTCTCAAGCTAACGTCCTCTGAAGCTTTTTTGCTGTTTCTTTGCAACTTTTGTTGCCATGGAAATAGCCCCTGACCAAAACCACGACTCTCTTGTTTGCGATTGTTCTGTACCTGACAGTAAAGATGAAAGAGCCCCATGGTTTCCTGGGAAGCACCCTCACGAGACAACACCTTCAGCAACGGCAACAGTGTTTTACACCTGTGCGATCGTCATCTCATGGTGCTGATAGTAGCCCTCCGTCGTGAGACAGCAGCACAGTTTACAGAGACAGACGCCAAGGTTCAGACGCTGCATTGCCTCGCACACTCCCACAGCCCTATGATGCAGCAGAAGAATCCTGGGGCTCCAGTCAGCTGACCCCAGCAGTCACAGATGTCAAAATAACTGCGATGTGTATGCTATGAGTTCTAGATTAGGAAGAATGGTTAGGCTATGTCCTCAAGCTGGCCCCATGACCACCTTAGAGCTCGTGTCCATCCACGGAAACACAAGCAGGTATCAGAGTTAGGAAATATCGTTGACCTGATTGATCTTATTCCCTAAGGAATCTGGGGCCTGTTTTCTGAACAAGGTTGTAGAATTTGATCTTACTGTAATCACGACCTGAATATAAGAACCATAGTGATTAAGAAAAACCCAGAAATGTATCCTCTCCTCCATGCCTATAATCAAAATGAGCAGATTCACCTTTATGTGACTGACAACTGCCGGGATTTGGAGAGGCTGCTGTGACATGTTCTTTCTGAATGTGGAGATGGTACGAGTCCGGCATCAGTATTACTATGACTCTGTTGGCCATAAAAATAGATGTGATTGTGTGCCTAGTCTCAGTCCCTGCTCCCAGCAGTATAGAAGAGGTCTCCTTACACAGAGATGCAGATGCAACTGTCTCTGGATCTATTCAGAATAAAATGCAGATATGTCAAGAGGAGAATACCTCATTTGGAACTATGCAACTGAAGTAGGTAAATTGGAGATTTCCTGGGATGCTTGAAATCTAAACTGATGATTCTACAATTTTAACCACCACATAAAAGTTTCGTGGCAGGGTGGGAAAATAAACAATAAAATGGGACAGAGAGGAATTCATTGTGGCATTGTTAATAAAAATAATAATCAACCTTAAGATTCTCAAAGGAATGATTATCAGGGCGCGCACACACACACACACACACACACACACACACACACACACACACAATCTTTACTATCCCGGACCTTTGCTGCATAAGCTGGAGTACCGTGACTCTGAGCAATGTCTGCAGTAGCCCTGACAGACAGCTGGCACAGACATACAAAAGCAGCCAGAGCCAGCTCCAAAATAATGTCAACTCAGACAGGGCTGCACTAGCCAAAACACAGCATTCTTTGTCCTCCCAAGGATATCCCACCCCTGCTGGTTCACAGGCTGTAGATTTAAAGAGACAGATAAAAATAGAATGGGGGAATTTAGGAAATAGGGGTAACAAGCAGAATGTACCCCCTTGCCCACTGTAGTCTCTCCTGAGAATAAAGGAAAGAGCTCTGACCTCAGAGTAAATTTAGCATTTCGTTCCCTGAGTAACCCTTAACTCTAAATGTTGTCATGGCTTCAGAGTTGAGAAGAAGACACCTGAAGATCTTTGGATCTGCAGGCTAGAGACTGCTTTTTCTTTGGCACTGTAGTGAAGTGAGAACTCTACCGCCGAGTTATGTCCCCAGCCTTCCACTGCCTGGACATCCAGGTTGAGCTCTGTAACTCCCTGCTATGCGTGTGACAGAACAGAGCAGATGGGCTTCAGAAGCTCTGAGAACGTGGGAGAAAGATGTGCTGTGGCGATGCTTTTGCTCTCCCTTTACCTTGTCCTTTACTCCTTCCCAAAAGCCACTGGAAGAAAAGATAAAAATTTAAATACTGCTTAATTGCCATAAATGCTTGGGTCATTTCCTTCCTGCCTGGGTGTCTGGTCATAATACCTCTCCAGAAGACTAGTATTCTCATTAGAGGTGACAGACACCCATGTACTTGTGTGGGTAGTCTAGCTACAAACTGCCCTGCCCGTTGTTTTATAACATTGTATTCTAGTTTACATGTGGTGTGCATGTGTGCACATGTTTGTGCGTGCATGTGTACATGTGCATCCACGTGTGTGCTAGGCATGCAAGCATGTGAGCGTGTGTGTGTGTGTGTGTGTGTGTGTGTGTGTGTGTGTGTGTGTGGTGCTTTTCACCTTTTGTTTGAGACACCCACCCCCCATTAGCCTGGACTTCACCACGCGGACCAGGAGAGTTAGCCTTCAAGCTTCCAGGGATCCTACCTTCCATCCTGTCTCCTGCCTTGCAACATTGATTACAGGCACCACCACACCCTGCTTGTTACATGGAGTATTAATTAGTTACTTATCTTGTTATTGCAACAAAATATCTGAACAAAGTAACTTGGGAAAGGAAGGGTCTATTTTGAGTTATGATTCAAGGTGAGGGCTGTCATGACAAGACTGTCACCGCAGCAAGAGCCTGAGGCTGCTGCCTACATCACGCCCTTTGTCAGGAAGCAGAATGATGAATGCTCCATGCCCATCCGGTTCTCTCCTTCTCATTCCATCCTGGACCGCAGTCCATGGAATGGAGACACCCACATTCAGGGTGGGACTTCCCACTTCCCTTAATGTAATCTAGATAATCCCTCTCAGAGGTTCCCAGAGACTAGCCTAACCCAGATACCCCTTGTCTTCTAGGTGGGGCTCTAGATCCTATCAGACAGACAATAAACATTAAGCATCACACATGGTCTTCAGACTTGCAAAAACTGCGCTTTCCTGGCTGAGTTATCTTCCCAGGCCCACTTGAGAATTCATTATCTCAGAAGTGTTATGTGAGCGGACTCACATACTAACTTTGAGTTTGTATTTTTCTTCTCAGTATACTGTCCTTAGGTGTCATCCAGGTTGTAGTGTGCACCAATAGTCCATCGCTGACTCGTTTTAATGATAGAGCAGGATTCTATGATAAGATCACATAGGTTTTTCCACATGTCACAAGTGAGAGGGTGTTGGGATTGTTTCCAGACTAGCTATTATAAATAAAGATGAGTTCAGAGTGCCTGTACAGATTTTTAAGTGAACAACGCTTTCCATTTCCTGGGATATGTGCCACAGTGGAGCATTGGGTAGAATACAAAGTACATGTTTAATTTTCCAGGAAATGCAAAAGTACTTTCCATAGTGCTAAGCTGTGTTCCTTTCCTATTGGCAGTGTGTGAAAACTCAGCTTTCTCCAAACCCCTGCCAGAGTAATTTAGCCATTCTGTGGGGAACACAGCAAGCTCATCCAGTTTCTTATGAGCCTTCTCTCTGTAGCTTGTAAATGGGACCTTCTTCACAGGGACCAACTTCTGTGTCTCTGGCCTAATCACGTCTTCTTTTTATTGTGCTTCTTATTTTATTCTTCCACAATAGCTGTGTAGCATTTTCCTAGAGATTCAAACACTCCATCCTTCACAGAAGCTCATTAAGAAAGAAAGTAGGCCAGCCTGGTGGCATAAGCCTTTAATCCCAGCACTTGGGAGATAGAGGTAGATAGATCACTGTGAGTTCAAGGCCTCCCTGGTCTCCATAACAAATTCTCGGGCAGCCAGGTCTCCAGAGAGAGGTCTTAAGTCTCTGGCTCAAATCTTACTCCTAAAATAAATACATAACAAACAGGTGTACAGTTAAATAAATATTTTGGAAAAAGAAAGAAAGTAAGCAAAAGTTTCAAAATAGCTTCAGGAAGTTGGGGAAGCTGATCAGATTCCCTAGGACCCTTGCCTCCCCAAGAAGATATAAACAGCAACGACTGCTGAGAAGTACTGTCCAGCAAGCCAAGAAACAAAGAAGTCTCTGAGGCCGGACCACCTGCCTGGAAGAGGATCAGACCACCTGGGGCACCTGGGCAGGACACCCCCACCTGTAGAGCTGCCTGCAGTTGTGCAGTGCATTCCAGCGCCCCAGGTTTTGTAAGCTGTCACCTATACTAGGGTGGGTTTTGGAGATGCAGCTGACCTTGAGTCCTTTATGCTTCTGTAAGTGACCCTTCATCCTTACTCCTGTAGGGAACACCAACAAAAGCCATTGGCTCACCAAGCTGGATTTTGGCACTTCAGTGGGATCTGTACTTCGCCCTGTCATCTACTCCTACCTGGAGAGAGTAGATGTGGGTGTTCCAACTCCTCGGGAAGAATCTGTCACACAACAGTTTCATGCATACATTGGACCTTAATTGTATCCATTTTCCATCACCCGCTCTTATCCCCATGCCACCCTGGATACAACTCTTACTGGTTATGACCTACCATAAGTGGTCACAGTTTGAGATAAGGGGGGCTGAGATTTCCACACAACTCCTGGAGGGACACACTTAAGTCCATAGCAAGGTTTTTATTGTGTATTTGCTGAATTTGTCCACTGAAGAAATCTTCTGCATGTGGTTATTTATTTGTCAGATTTTTATTGCTTGACATGGCCTCCTGAATGAAATATATCTTAATTTAGATCACAGTTCTGAAAACTACAAGTTCAAGCATCAGTCAGGCTCTGGGATGAGTCTCACGGTGGATGGTTGGAGTACACAGGGAGGAACAATCCTTTATCCAGTCAGAAATCCCTAAGACATGGGTGGGGCCAGGCTTGATCCTTCTGTAACAACTATGCTTCAAAAACTTCAGGGACTTCCTGAGAATGGGATTCCCAGAGCACCTAACAATGTCCCATTGGGCTGCACTTTGTAAAGTTCCACAGAGCCTATCACCATAGGAACCAAGTGCCAGTCACATGAGCTCTCAGAGGGGTGGAAGGATACAATCAAACAGTGTCCAACGCTAGCAATAATATTAGACTACTTGTAGCAGGAAAAACAGAATCAAAGATTTTAAACTTTATGTATCTACACTACATGAAAATAAATGAATTACAAATTCTCTCAAGTGGAAGAAGGAGAAAGAAGAATATGCTCTGTGTGCCGAACCCTTTATATTTCATAAGAGAAGCAAACTGATCCTCTTATTCATAGTAATAAATTAAAAACAAATAAAAGGGACTAGTTAGACATTTATGTCACACATGTGGGGTCCTAGGTTCAATCCCCACTACCACAGAAATAAGTGAATAATAAAATAAGTTCGCTATTCGGTGTTAATAATAATGAGAAGAATAAGAATAGATTAGGGGTGGGCATGGTGGTACCTGTCTTTAATCCCAGCATTCAGGAGGCAAAGGTAAGTGAATGTCTGAGTTCAAGGCCAATGTGGCCTACACAACAAATTCTAAGCCAGTGAAGAATAAATAGTAAGACTCTGTCTCAAAAAAAATAAAATCGGTGATGGTGGAAAAGGGTAGGAAGCAATGGTCTCTAGAGTGTGGGACTCGGGGATGTCAGCCTGCACACACTTCTCTGTCATTTAGGACAAAGGTGAACACGTTGCTGCCAGGACAAGGTAAGTCTTTATCTAGTAAGCCTTGGGTGACTCAGTTCTTCATTCACCACTTATAAACCTCCATAGTGCAAGCTCACCTTACTTGGGGCTGAACTGAGTTGGCGACCAAAGAGAAGAATCACAGTAACTTTTAGGAAACGGAGAAAAAGCGAGAGGCTTGTGTGCGAGTGGAATTGGGGCCAGTGTCAAGAAACACCTCTGTGATGGAGTGTGGCTCAGTTGACTCTGCTCTCTGATTTGCTCCCAGCCCTTGCACAAGAAATCACAAGATCCATCCAGAGTACTGACAAGCTTCAGCTAGCCTCCATCTCTATTCCAGGCTCAGCAGGCATCTCACAATTTACAAAACCATACATTCTGCTGTCACTCAGGCTGAGAGAGGATCTTCCCTTGCAGTGAGGGTCAGCTCCCCACCCTTGACTGCAGGATGAAAAAAAGTAGGGGTGCATTCTAGATCTTTCAGGAGTCCTCTGGTGAGGTTGTCCTCTGAGGTCACGACCCTGTATCTCCAGCACAGGGTGTGAGGAGCAGAAAGTCATAGTGCTTCCTCCAGGGGGAAGGCAGGACGCAGACACTGCCTTCTGAGCGCTGTGTGTTCTCAGAGCCTTTTGTGGTGTTCTAAGTGGGCTTACCCAGACCCTCTCATGCAAATCCCTCCATTGCCACCACCCAGATCTGCTGCCGTGAAAATGGCTGCCTCTTGCATTCTCTAAAGAAGCAGGGAGATGTACAGCCATTGCTTCCCCGGGTGAGCAGTTATAAAGCAGGTTTCAGGACTCTGTTGCCTTTTCAAACACTTTCTATTGTGTGTTTCTCAAGACTCCAGGAAGAAACAGAAGAGGAATGCCTCAGGAGGGGACTGTTTACAAGAACAGGTGGGTTGAGGAGAAAAGTCAGTGCCCAAGGAATCACCATAAGAAACAGGAGCCAGGCAACACAATGGCCACAGACTGTGAGGCATGGGGCAGAACCCTGGCTGCATTAACAGAGGAGAACAGCCAGGCAGGCAGGAAAGCGCTGCCAGGGCAACAGCCTCATAGAAGAAAGGTAGAGAGCAAGAAACCCAAATCCCTCTCCTCCTCCCTTCCAGAACCCTACAGTGTCACCAGTGGCTCAATCCAAACAGAAGCAGAAGGAAAAGGTTCTGATGGATGGGATTCATAATACCACTCTCCTTGGATGCCAAAGGCAGAGAAAGATGGCAGCAAGAGGATCTCGTGTGCCGTGAGATCACCACTCACATCTCCTGTCTTTTACTCTCTTGTTCGCTAGGATTTTCAGTGCCGTGAAAATGCAATTTAAAAATGTGAAGACATATTCGTTGTAATAATGATCTTAATATGTGCCTTATTAGACCTAAATTAGAAACTAAAGGGGAACCAGCATCTTTGTGGTTCTCATGACTCTCAGCCCTATTAACACATCAGGGACTTAGGGGGCAACTCACCTCCCATGGGTTGTATCACTATTCAGCTGTTCAGTGTTTGATCACATGATAATGTCAACATCAAGGAAGGGGACTGGGCATGGTGGTACATGCCTGTGATCCCAGCACTTGGGAGGAGATGGGGGCAGGAGGACCAGTAATTCGAGTTATCTACGGCTCTATAGGGATCTATTTCTAACTTAAAACTCAAAATATCACAATCAAAGAAGAGGAGAGTGGACCATTGAGATGGGGGCATTTGTCACAAAGTCCCCATGTGAGACGCTCACAGTCCTACAGATCACACTTGACAACTTTAAAAGAGGACTTACCACCACCTGAGTAATTTCAATTAAGCTCTCCAAACCAACGATTCTCTGTGAAATTGGTCAGACTCCCTTTGACGTCATTCTAGATTTGACTCTGATTAACAGGGCCTGAGAGGTCCATATGGGACCACCTGTCCACCAGCCCAAGACCCTCTGGGATGGCGTCACTACCAGATCCTTCTCAGCCCAAGACCATATTGGCTGAAAGGACTGTTGAGCCTGGAAACACCAAGAAAGCATCCCCATTAGCTTCTCCAGAGGATGAAATTTATGCCTCCTCCATACCAGCTCCAATTGCCAGCACCACACAGCTCAGAGGCAGTGACAAGGTCACCTGATCACGTCCCACCAACCACACCCACCATGCTCACCAACCTCATTGGGCCAGCCAGCTCTACCAAAAACTGATTTGCTGTGTTCCAGTGATGACCCTATTCCAATGAAATAGCACTGAAGGAACTGTCAGGCCCTCCCCTCACCCAAGAAGATGGCGGCTGTGTTATCCAGCCACATAGGTGCCTAAAGAGGAGCGAGAGCCCTTCCATGATGGCTGAGATATTTAAAAAGAGATTTTTCTTCTCACAGTCAGACTTAAAGGACTAATTCCTGAAATGCCATCTCCCACCTAGTCTCACCAGCTCATGAAAGAACACATATAGAAAAAGTGCCCTACAGAAATTGTTGCTAAGAAATGCGGTGATCCCCAGGTTGCTACCATTGACAGACACAAGCAAAGCTTATCGGTAATGTGCCTGGAACAACCTCAAGCCAGGACCCGAGGCCCCACACTGACACAGAAACAGTGGTCCTACACATCGGAACATCTGGAAGAGGAAGTGGACTTGACCTCAACCCAGCAGAGGTTACCAATGCATGCAGTTGTGATGTGCACTTTTGCAGGCTGGGTAGAAGCTTTTCCTCCACACACAGTTTACGTAGAACTTCCACACGTGCTCCCATCCCCGGCCATCAGAGCAGCTGAGAGAATGAATAGGACTTTAAAAGAGCACCAGCCAAACATTGCCAAGAAACAGACCTCCCTTGGCAGAAATTCTGCCACTTGTCTGCTTAGTGGGCATTGAATGCCCTTCAAATACGGCTGCTCTCCTTTTGAGATCATGTGTGGCTACCTGCCTCTACCACTTCCCCAAGGACTCAAGGGGCCTCACAGACTGTGAAACACCTACCTACATCGGCTCTTCGAAGATGTGGCTCACACTGCACAAAACTGTTCACTCCCTCAGCTCTTGAGATGGCAGGCCTCGAGCAGTCAATAGAGACACCGTACCCACACCAAGGCTGCTGTGGACCCAAGCCAGGGATGGACTGGGGCCGCTGTTCCAGACCTGCCTCTGAAACTGGCTGTCCTGGAACTCACTCTGTAGACCAGGCTGGCCTTGAATTCACAGAGATCCGCCTGCCTCTACCTCCAGAGTGCTGGGATTAAAGGCATGGGCCACTATGCCCAGCTAATAAATGCTTTTTGAAAGATGCAATTTCTAAGAAGTCATCGATGATACCTGTGACTTAATGAACCTGCAAAGATCACCCATTATGATGTCCTGAGCAGACACTGTCTCCTTTTTCTCCCTTCAAAGACCTTGTTCAGTATAACTCTAATCTCCCAATCTTAAAATAAAAGTCTACACTTCTGATGGCTAGAAAGACAGCTCAGCAGATAAGAGCACCGGCTGCAGAGGACCAGGGTTCAATTTCCAACACCCATATTCCAGCTTAAACCATCTGTAACTCCAATCCCACGGGATCTGCTGCCTTTGTCTGGCCTCTTTTATTAAAAATAATTTACTTTTCTTTTATGTGTATTGGTGTGTATGTCTCTATAAGGATGTCCAGTCCCCTGAAACTGAAGTTACAAACAGTTGTGAGCTGCCATGTGGGTGCTGGGAATTGACCAGGGTCCTCTGGAAGAGCAGTCAGTGCTCTTAACCTCCGAACCATCTCTCCAGCTCATTGTCTGGCCTCTTTGGGCACTGTACCAATGTTCCACACACATAAATCCAGTCAAAATATCTACAGACATAAAATTTAAAAAATAAAAATAACCTGCTGAGATCATTTAGTGGCATTTCAGACTAATCACTTTAGGAGCGCATCCTGTAGAAGATTGACTCTCCGTCTCCCAGCAACCATTAGTAATGTACTCCTCACCTACGAGTACAGCCTTGTGAGATTTCCCATGTAGAGTTTCTTAAACCCAAGGTTGACCTTTGGCCTCCACACGTGTACACATACATATCCATTCATACACACACCACACACACACATACACACAAATAAAAGAAAAAAGAAGATGGAAATTCTAAAAACAAAACATGGACATCAAAAGTTAAGAATTCTTGTGACAGGCTCATCAGTAGATTTGACACACTGCAAGGAAGAAGCAGTCCACTTTAAGACAGAGCAATAGAATCTATCCAAAAATAACACTAAAAGATTGACGAATTAAAAAAAAAAAAAACAGGCCGCGTAAAAGCTGAGAGATAAACTAACGTGTACCTGGAGTCCCATAGAAAGCAAAGGAGAATAGCCAAAATAAATAATGCTTAAGAATGTTCCAAAATTAGGTAGAGGTATCAGAGAAAATGTCTAAGAACATCAAAACCGCCCCAGACCTAAATCAGGATAAACATTTTAAAATGTCAGCGAATTTCATGTAGTCTTAGTCAGCAAGATTGCCAAACAAAAGATCACAGATTGAGCAGCTTTGACAGGAGTAATTTCTTTCTCGTACTTCCAGGGGCTGGGAGTCCATGGTCCCCGCGCCAGGTGTGCACAGCACAGTCTGATGTCACCTTCCTTTCTTTGTACACAATCAGATTCTCCCTTAGCGACACCAATCCTACCCCTACGGCACCATTCAGCCTGAAGAACCACCTGAAAGTTTTATTTCCAGAAGCATTCTCATTGAGGATTAAGGCTTCCACGCGTACATTTGGGGGACATAAGTCTCCCTCCTCTGCATATGCTCTACTGGAAGATCAAAGAGAAAGTCTGAAGGCAGCCAGAGAATCAGCAATGATTGTGCAGAGAAACAAAAGCCAAAAAACTGTGGAGATAATAGAAACAGAAACGGGGTATAGTTTAAAAAGAAGAAAGGAGAAGGCCAACTACTACAGTCTGAGAATATAATTCAAAGAAGACGATTCACTGCAACAAAGTCAAGTCTGAGGTGTTCACTGCCCACGGAGTATCTCCGCGAGAAAAGGAGATTTGTGAAGGGCAACACGGTGACAAGCTGGAACTGCGTCCGGGTTGGGTGGGGCAACACATATCTATACATAAGATCCAACTGCACAGAGAGTTTCTCACACGCACAAGTGTGTGTGAAACTAGTCAAGACTGAAGAACACTATTAATTCCGATTCCTGCTTTCCATGTGTGTAAAATGTCATTGTGGTAAACAACTGGATGACAAATGCATGGCTCATTTTTAAATGTCTGGCCACTTCCTGTGGATCTACAATTATACAGCATTAAGAGGATTTTTGTATCATGCACAATAGTTTCAAAATCCTGAAATCAGGATAAGTTTAACTAATTATTCTAATATTGGCAAGACATTATTAATAAGATAAAGAAGATCGCCGTAGCTGGGGAGACGTGCTTGTTTGGGATTCAAGGACTTCTTATCTTTAAAGAGTCTGTGACCCCAAACTACATCTAAAGATTCAATGAAATAAGAAACACAAACCCCAATTCATGTTTTGTTTTGTTTTGTTTGAGGCAAGGTGTAACTGGAGGTTTCTCTTCCGCCTGCCAGCTCCCAAATTCTGAAGCTTAATATTAATTACAAACTGGCTAATGACTCAAGCTTCTTACTGGTTAACTCTGCATATAAATCAACCCACTTTTAATAATCTGTATGTCGCCACATGCCCCGTGGCTTATGGGTAATACTCCTTTGGCGACTGGCGGCAACTCCCAGACTCTGCCTTCTTTTTCCCTGTATCTTTGCTTGGATTTCCCATCTGGTTCTATTCTGCCTGGCTTTGGTCAAATCAGATTCTTTATTAGCCAATGGCAATGAACGATATTTACAGCATACAGAAGGGCATCCCACATGAGCAAGGTTTCTCTGTGCAACCTTGACTGTCCTGGAACTCACTCTGTAGACCAGGCTGGTCTCTAACTCACAGAGATCCGCCTGCCTCTGCCTCCCAAGTGCTGGGATTAATGGTGTGCACCGCCACTGCCCAGCCCAATTTATGTTTTTGTAGAAACAATAGGGAATCTAAAATTTACATCGAAATTTAGGGGAGAAGGGAATTATTTTAAGAGTAAGTTCAAAACTAGATGGGGGCTGCCACCCTATTCTTCTCCTTTATTGGAGGTCAAATAAAGGGTGATGTAGGGTGACACCGCATGACCCTTATTGTAGGAAGGAATCCTGAATCTTGAAACAACAGTAGCGGCCATCTTCTCCTCTCCGGTGATATACGTTGGGCAGGAGAAGCAGTGGCATTCAGAGCAAGGTCAGTGGCAGGGGTCAAATTTTAACATTGTTGGGTGAGACCCTGAGAGTGTGCCTTGTGCAGAAACAAGCATTTCTGTGAGTCAATCCATTACGCCAAAGTGATGACTCGGCAATCACCGTGCAGTCAGTTCCCCTTTGCATTGCAGCATACAACAAGGAAAGGAGCATATGGGCAGCTGTGACCCCAAGCACCGTGGAGACTTTAAACTGACTCCAGAAAGTCGAGTATACAAACGAGCTTGTGGAAGGCGAGCAGCTCTCTGAGAGCTCCACAGCTCCCACCGGACGGCACTAACCGAGTGTTCCAGGTCCTTAGAGAAAGCTCCTGACATGCCACTAAGTAGCAGTCACTTAGGCTTTTTTGGGGGCGGGGATGTGCCTGTCATGCACCCTTCCTGCTTTGATCAGTGTGGGTCTGTTTTGAAACAATGTAACAAACAACTAGTTTGGTTGCTTGTGTTCCTGTTACTTTCCTCATCTTATGGGTTGCAAAGACGGCTCAGCAAATAAGAGTATATTGGCTGCTCTTCCAGAGGACCCTGGCTTGATTCCCAGCACCCACATAATGGCCCACAACCTTCTGTAACTCCAGTCTACTGGGATCCGACACCTTCTTCTGGCCTCCACTGGCATTACATACACATGGTGCACAGACACACATTCAAACACTCATACACATAAAATAAAAATAAGTAAAATTTCCAAAAGTTTTTAATATTCTTATTATTTAAAAGTCTTGTCTTTTATACTGTATTTCTGATTCTATATATTATTTTATATCAGTTGTGACCAGTAATATAGACATTAGATTTCACTTTTAATCCACATGAGAAAAAATTACTAAAAATAAATTTGGCTAGACCTTATTTTATGACTTTTAGAACATGTTTGTAGCAATGAGGATGTTTCTTTTTTCACTGAAAATGTAAATTACTTCCTCCCTTCCAACCAGCTATTAAGATTACATTTCTCATAATCTGGTGTAGTCTTATGTTCTGTGTAAGCACTGAATGAACTTTTTAACTTCTTTTTGAAAAAGTGACACACGGTGCTCTGCTTTCATTTGCACTACTGATATAAAATATCCTGACAAAAAGCAACTTAGGAGAGAAAGGGTCTATTCAACTGAACATTCTAGGTCCGCGGCCATCACTGCAGAGCAGTCATGGCAGCAGGAGATTGAGACATCCCATCCACAGTTCAGAGCAGAGAGAAAAGAGCGCATGCCTGCCAGGCCGCCCACCTGTTCCCCTGCTGGCCTGCTTGCCAATCAGCCCACTCACCTGTCACCTGCCGGCCGGCCTGCCCACTCTCCTGCCTTCCTCCCTCCTCGTGCTCAGCTGAATTTCTGTACTCATACACAGTTCAGGGCCCCTTACTTTGTGAATAGTGCTGCCCACAATGGGCCGGATCACTTAAATTAGCTAAGACTATCTATCTCCAACAGACACACTCACAGGCTAACAAGATGTGGACAATCCATCACTGAGACGCTCTTCCCGGATGATGCTGGATTGTATCAAGTTGACAGTTAAAGGTATTCATTTTACATGGTTTCCTTCAGATTTAATTTTTTTAAAAAGTTCTAAAATTAGATTATGGGCTAGGGAAATGGCTCAGTTGTCAAAGCGTTTGCCCCGCACACTAAACAAAACCCAGGCTCAGTGGCACACATGTGTAACTCCATCATTGGGGAGGTGGTGACAGACAGGTTTCTAAAGCTCTCTGGCCAGACAACTCAGACAAATTGAGACCCTGTCTCAAAAGATCAAGTAAAACACCCAGAGTTGACTAGGCCTACACACACACACATGTATACACACTTGCACGCGTACACACATGTGCATACACCCACATGAACATATGTGCGCACCACACAAAAGTTTAGAAATTAAATAATTAACGCAATTAGATTGTTAAGATGTTTGCCCCATTCTGATATTAATCTGTTCTATTCGCTTGTATTACACAACAATGTCCACTAGAGGGCGCACACGGCAAATTAAAGAAGGCTTGAAACGTGACTAGGCTCCCAATCCAAGTCAAGTTTGCTAGCCTGTTTATAGGATGGTTCTTAGACAGGTACGGTGACATCATGGAGAAACAGTCATGGTGGCAGAGATTAAAGTCATGCACAGACCTACAGCAGTCTCACCCCGACCAGACTTTGGCCTCTAGACTGCTGTTCTGTCCCCCCCAAAATCCTCATCCTAAGAGCTTGGTCTCAGGGACATGTAATTGGGAGGTGAGGGGACTCTGAGAGGTGAGATCTAGTAGGAGATCATTGGTCATTAAATGTGTAATCTTGTAGAAAATTGTCCTCCTCTCCCACTCGGTCCTATGTGTGTGTGTATGCAATACCACACTTCACCAGATGCCAACCAAATGACATCACCTGATCACACACTTGAACCTCCAAATCTGCTTAATTGTTCTTTACAAAGTTAGCCGTCTCCCCGGCATTTTATTGCGTCAATACAAAACTAGGTAATCGACATATAAATTATAAACAACAAAGACGAGCATCGTGGTTCCCTGTTGTGGTACCATCCCTCAAGGATGCCAGTAGCCCTGGGTAATAGCAGGAACCTTGTATCCAGAGAACGACATCAGTTCATCCTGACTAAAACTGACATAGACTTTTGATGTAAGTACTTGTTGGCCCTGCTCAGAGTGCCTTTGCTGGCACCACTGGTCAAGGGTTCAAAGTCAGAGTCAAAAACAAGATGTGGCAAATGAGATATGTGAACTGCAAATATTAAGTATTATCTTAACACTGATGTCCAAGGTACCTCTCTCCTTGCCCTAGTCCCACCCCTGTATGATATCTGATACATCTCCATGAAACCACACACGGCACCATGTTGGACCACGGGGTCTTTGAGCCTAAAGAAGAAAACACCAGGCACATGGACCCCACTGATCAAATCGTTTGCCACACCATGTGGTACTGATAGTAGCGCTGAGGTCACCTATGCAAGCTGAGAATCCAGGTATCCTCAAGGCAAGGGCCACTCGAGTGGAAAGTCCTCAGTGACTGAAACACTTGACTCAAGAACTGAAAGACGGAATCAGGCTTGGGTCCACTCAACATCACCCAGAGGCCCACTGGAAGCATTTTGGCTTCCCATGCCTGCTAATCTAGACCCCAAGTATCCCACAAAAAAAATGGTGCTTACACTGGGGTACAAAATAAGAGTTTCCCAGGTCCTGAACAAGATGGGTACCCCCTGCTCTCCGGTTCTCATGCCAACAGACCATCACAGAAAGACATGGAAGCAGTAAACCCTCGTCATCATGTGAGGGGAGGGTGACCGTCAGCATCACCGAGGGGATGCTTGTTGCTACAGGGGGAGGACCGTGGTGGTGAGTTTACAACCTGCTGTCTCTGTCTATTTTTATTCCAGCTTAGACTGTAAATGATAAAAATACAGCCACGGTGGCCTGCCGAGGAGACAACAAAAAGAAGTTAAGACTCTCGGGAACTCTCTTCTCCACTCTGCCAGACTAGCCAAGACGCTGGCTCAAGTGGAAAGAGTCCACAATGGTCTACTTAGAGGAGTGATGATCTCAGAGCCAGCTGCGGAGTGGGAGCTGAGAGCCCACTGCAGCCATCTAACCTGGCAAACCTATGACAGGGAGGAGTAAATTCATCTCAGAGGACTCTAGGTTGTGTGAGCTGACAATGAAAGCTGCCTAGGGTGCTCCCTCATCCAAACTCCAGAACAACGCCATGGGAGCCTGATTTAAAGGTTCCCCTGGATTTTCTGACCATCATGAGCTTGGAAATAAGTGGTTTGGACCGCTCTCTGGTAGTGGATGGGTTAGATCTGTATCTGTACGATCCTTGTGTGATCACAAAACGAAATTTCAAGATCTCTCCCAGTATCACAAGTCTAACACCCAGCTCATTACTCATTGCAAACTAATAGCCACTTAGTTTTAAAGCGCTTGATTTCCAATTAATCCTGGGATGACTATTCATTGCCAGAGGAATTTACTGAAGTCATTTGTGGAAGTGACACATTTTCTGAGTATGACACATGTCTTATTGATTTTACTTCATGAGATGCTGCTGACTCGTCCTAATGTGCGTATGTCACTATATTGGTCAGACTAGACAAGGTGATGCTGTGGCAACAAGCTCCAAAATCTGCGATTCAGTACAGCAGGAGTCAGGAACAAAGTCGTCTCTCCAGACTGGTCCTCCAGCTCAGCACTCGTCTCTCCAGACTGGTCCTCCAGCTCAGCACTCGTCTCTCTAGACTGGTCCTCCAGCTCAGCACTTGTCTCTCCAGACTGGTCCTCCAGCTCAGCACTCAGCACTCAGCTTAGGCTCCACCACTGCAGGAAACTCTCTGGGATCGGTTGTATGAGAAGAAGCCACTGAGGGCCAGTTCCGCTGTACGCTCAGAATGGGGTCCTACCTGCACACAGGAAGACTAGTGGTGCTACAATCGTTAAATAATAGGTATAGGATCTGGGAAGGTTAGGAAAGAAAATATAATTACATGTTCGTGTGTTCATGTATTCGGATACAGTGGGTTTGGCTTGTTTCTTTTACATCACTGAGGATGCAAGTTATTTTGCATGATTTAAATGCTTAATTTTACCTTTAGTTTGCATCCTTACGGTAAACAAAGAAAATATAAAAACTCCCACTCTCACGCCTGGAAAGGTAGCCATATGTGTTCTTAGAGCTGGAGTCACTGTTGGCATTGACCTCGTGGGTTTGTTCTGCTCGTCAATGGAGATTTCATTCGATCACTAATAATTTTGGTTCGATTTTCGGGCAAGGCATTTCTCTCTGGGTCTTCATTCCTCCATCTCTAAAATAAAGACATTTGAAGAAACTGCCTCTAAGATGCCTTTCACCTGAGGACGTGCAAACACACAACCCTACGATATCTATTCTCTCCTCCTTTTTCCTCCACAACTGCACTCAGGACCATTAATACCTGGCAGGACAGACTTTGTGCCAGCCTCACGTCTCCTTTCAAGGCCCAAGGCAGCTTGCAGTGTTCAGCTATCCTGATAGCGCCATTTAGAGTCCATGTCCACTGTGATGTACAAGCATTATAGCCCTAAGACTCGGGCCAAAAGCTCAGAGTGCTCAGAATTCTAACTTTGGTTAGAAAACAACGCTGAAGTCACTTCCCCCAGTATATCCCGAAGGATTTAGAACTTTCTTATTTCATTATATGTATTCATTTGATATTATGTGTGTTTTGTTTATATGTGTATGTGTGTGTATGTGCAACTCATGCAGGGTGTGCGATGTGTATGTGTGCTTGGTGCCCACAGAGGTCAGAAAAGGGTATCAGATACTCTAGATTCTAGAGTTACCTCCGTGTGGGAGCTGGGAATCGAAGTCAGGTCCTCTGGAAGAGCAGTATGCTCTTAACCAGAGAACCATTGCCTCAGCCCTGGCTTTTTCGCTTACAGTTGTACACCCTTTTGCTTAGGACAGCTCCTAGAACATAGTTACAGACACAGTATTTGCCATTTCAGTAAGTGAGTCTAACCTCAACTCCACCCCCGTTTTAGAGCATGCTTCGGAACTCACCATCTGCTTCTCTAGCAACAGAGAAATGATTACCTAATGAGATACTCCAGCCCACTGTTTCTCCCAGAGGCAGGCCTACCTGGAGAATGATGCTATCCAACTCTATTCAGACTGCTAACACAGCCACTGAGGGATCGAGAGATGAGCAGCCAAGAGAGTAAACATCAGCTCTGAGAGAGGAAACGCAAGCTCCAACGACAACCACCTCTAAGGTGCAAACTATGCTTTGCTTGACAAGACATTTATGTCCGTGCTTAAAATCCTGCCTTGAAGATTAGGCGAGGACAAGATTTTTCTGAATTCAGTGTTTAATGTCTAAGGTTTTCAGCACAGTAGCCAGCAGGGGGCATACATGCTGCTTAGTGCAGTGCATCCTACAGAAACTGACGCCGATTCTGCGCCGGAATAAACCACTGACACATCTAAGGCTCTGTCACTACCTTTTTTGACAACATAGAGACTGTTCTATAATGTAGAAAGGGACTTGGCTGCAGACAGTGTGTAATGAGGATAGAGTGTAGAAATCCATCCTTGACCACCGTCGAACAGCAGAGACCCAAGGCACGCCTAAGACCTAAGTAAGAAGCATGACTGTAAGCCCAAAAGTAAGCCTTGCTCACCATGAACCAGAATCCTTCAAAAGCTGCCTAACAATGACACCTTACTCTCTGTCTTAGATAGGGTTACTAGTGCTATGGTGAAACACCATAACTAAAGAAACTTGAGGAGGAAATGGTTTATTTGGCTCACACTTCCACATCCTGTTCATCATTGAAGGAAGTGAGGACAGGAGCTCAAGCAGGGCAGTGATGTAGGAGGTCCTTCTGTCTATGTGTTGTTTTCATTGGTTGAATAAAGAAACTGCCTTGGCCTTTTGATAGGACAGCACTTAGGTAGGCGGAGTAGACAGAACTGAATTCTGGGAGGAAGAAAGCAGAGAGGGAGAGAGCTGCCATAGAGCCTACAGGTCAAACATGCTAAATCTTTCCTGGTAAACCACGACCTCATAGTGACATACAGATTATTAGAAATGGATTGAATAAAGATGTGAGAGTTAGTCAATAAGAGGCTAAAACTAATGGGCCAGGCAGTGTTTAAATGAATACAGTTTCTGTGTGATTATTTCAGGTGTAAGCTAGCTAGGCATCTGGGACAAACAAAGGAACCCTCTCTCCCTCAGAGGGCAGGAACCTGGAGACAGGAGCCATCAGCTGCTTATGGTTTGTTGACCCCACTTCTTGACTTGCTCAGCCTGCTTTCTTACAGAACCACCAGCCCAGGGATGGTACTACCCACAACAGGCTGGGTGCTCCCCCATCAATCGCTGATTAAGGAAATGCTCTACAGCGTTAGCTTACAAGGCAGTATCTCAGTTGGGATTCCCTCCTTGCAGATGACTCTAGTTCCTGTCAAGGTGACATGAAACTCTCCAGCATACTCTCTAACCCTCTGGCATTCTTCTTGTGAATGGTAAGGCTAGAGGAGACTGCAAAGGCATTAGGCAGCTGCATTCGTTGCCTCTGAAATTGACATGGTCCCTCCTGAATGAAGGAAGCTTGTAAGACTCAAGAACCTGCATATAGGGCTCAGGGAATCTGTGAAACTTACAAGCCTCAGGAAGCAGAGAAAGATGTAGAATGCACTCGGTCCCTCCCAAGATTTTATAAGCAGCAAAGAGTTGTCGGGAAGAGACTTCCACGGAGCCGTATGAAATGATGCAGGGGAGGTCCTTCTGTCGCCCATGCTCATTTAAGCTTCACCCACACTTCTGGGAGTAACCCCAACTTCATTGGTTGACCAAGCTAGACTCGGGTGGAATTGCTTCTTTGATCTGTCATGGATCCCTTATCCAAGGTAAAGAGAAGCCTGCTCACCTCTCCTCAGGAGAAATCAGGCAGCACCTACGCTTCACCATTCTTCCATTTGACTAGGCCCAGATAAAAAGCAAGTTATTTACCCTAAAGCAAACAGCTATGTGGGTCCTGAAGTGTAAAACTTTAAGACAATTCTGAGGACAATTCTGAGCCCTTTCAGTCTCAACAGTAATGCTCTCCCCTCCCCCCCAACCAAGGACTTAACAGCTACACATGCACGTACTGAGATGTTGGGAACTTTCCATCTCCTTGAATAGAGGCAAGATAACCCTTAGGTGTTGACTCAGTTCCTGGTGTTTTGACTCAGTCCCTGGGAAAGGGGTAAAATGACCCTCGGATGTTTCTTCTTACCTCATCTGATCTGGCAACCACGCTCCAGCCAATTATTGATAATAGCCCTTTTGAATAAGCCAATCATAATAGTTAAGGAACAACCCCCAGACACCCCCCTTGCTTCTGTGGTTTTTTCCTTTAAAAATAGCCTAATCCAGTCATTTGAGGTCTTTCTGGCCTCTCTAATGCTGAAAGACCCTGTCATGACAGAATTAATAAAATCCTCATGCTTTTACATCAGCTGTGGTATGAGAGATGGTCTCTTGGGGAGACTCATCCTTGGTGATTGGACTCTAGGGTCCAACAGAAGGAGCAGAACAAACTCCATTTTGAGAAAGAACTCCATTTTAGACAGGACCTAACTGGGGTGGGGGTGAATGCAGCCCAGCAAAATCATAAACATTCCCAAGAAACTGTACTTTTAGGTACTGATTAACCACTGTTCTGTTTTGAAATTCCCCAATATCCCAGCCAATGAATTCAAAAGTTATATACTTTTACCCAATCCCGAAACGTCAAGGTTTGTGCTACCCTACTTGCGGTTTCCCCCTTTAAAATTCCTTACCCTGAAGACTCAGGTTATTCTCCCTGACCTGTTGTGGTGGTGTGATAGATTGCAGTTCGAGTTAGGTAACTTGTAATCAATAAGCCCCAATGTGTTTGCATCAGATGCTGGCTCTGTGGTGGTCTCTGAGGGCCCCATGACACAGGCGTAACAGGTACAGAGAGTGTGGTGCTTTGGGCGGGATGTCCCACACAGTCCCAGCAGTGTGAAGACTTGATCCCCAGTTGGTGCTATTTGAAGAGGCTTCCAAGGTGTGGCCTTGTTGGAGAAGGTAGGACACTGGGTGTGGGCTTTGGGAGTTTAAAGACCCTTGCCATTTCTGGTTCCCTCTCTGCTTCCTACCTGTAGTTCAAGGTGGGAACCCTCCGTTTCTGCTCCAGACGGCATGTCTGCTCCCTGCTGCCTCCACTCCACCATCATGAACTCTAAACCTCTGGAACCATAAGTCCAAATAAACTGTCTCTTCTATGAGTTGCCTTGGTCATTGTGTTTCATCACAGCAAAGAAAAGTGACTAACTCACAGAGTATAATTTAAAACCCAGTGGGTTGTTTCATTGAGCCTTTGACTGGATGTGGGAAGTAGGTAGCTTAAAAAAAAATGCATTAGGCTAAGCCATGGTTTCAAATCCCAGCTCTTAGAAGCAGGAAGACCAGAAGTTAAAAGGCAGACTTGGCTACATGAAACCCTGTCTTAAAAATAATAATCAAAATTGTCATAAGACAATCTAAACTCTTTGTGTCTAAAGCGTTATAGAAAAGGTCATACATTGTGATGCTTTTGCTTAAAAATGAGAGAAGGGGAGGATGAAAGAGTGGAGGCAGAAGAGAAAAAAGAAGGAAGGGAGGGAGGAGGAGGGAAGTAAGTAAGTGACAGCGAGGGGATTGGGATTTGAATGAAGATTCCCTCGGCCTGGTCGCCAGGCAGCCTCTGGGGCTGTTGACCTTCCTAGCAACTGAAGCTATGCTGCATTGTTTAAATGCTCATTTTGTTCCAAATCAAAGACGAAGGATGAACTCCCAAGACAAAAGGCATTTTCCTCACAGGGCTCAGATAAATCAGAACTCAAGGACAGGAGAGTCAAGGGTGAGCAATCCCTCAAAAACCATCTGCAGAACAATTAAGCATTGTCAATAGCATGGCTGGGTTCTGAAGGGCAGGCTGGGAGAACCTCAGCACCAGGAAGTCAGACAGGCCCTGGGAACCAGCACATGCAAGCATTTCACCTTGCCCATGAAGCTTTAGTCCTGAGAGGGACGAAAGGAGTCACGAGTCAAATGCTGGCAGCTGCCAGGGAAATGGAGCAAGCTGAGGTGGGTAAAGATACAGATGTGTTACAGCAGACAGGAACTTTCCCTCTTAAGAATAGGCACAGAGGAAACCAACAGATGGGTGATAAGTAACATCTGTCCTCAATAGTGAGGCTAAGAATAAGGGCTTTGGTAAACTGGGCACATACAGGCTCTAAACACTGCTTACTACCCAGTTCCGTTTGGTCACTGCCATGGATGGATGGAAACATGATTGTTGCCAAATTTTCCAACATTTGTAATGTGTACTGGGGGACTGAGGCTGTATCTCAGTTGGTAGAGAGCTTGCCTACTATGCCCAAAGCCCTCAGTTCCTTCTCAGCACCACACAAGCAGGAATGGTGGTGAATGCCTTTAATTCCAGAACTCAGGGGTGGCGACAGGAGGATCAAAGTCAAGGTCAGCCTTGGCTGTGTAGCAAGTTCAAGGCCAGTCTGGAATATAAAAGACATGGCACCTGTCACCAGATACATAGAAAAAAAAATAGTTGCATAACACATACGAAAGAGAGAGAGAGAGAGAGAGAGAGAGAGAGAGAGAGAGAGAGAGAGGGAGGGAGGGAGGGAGGGAGGGAGGGAGGGAGGGAGGGAGGAAGGGAAGGGAAGGGAAGGGAGAATTGAGGAGTTAAAATGCCCAGTTTTGGGGGTTTTTTTGTTTGTTTGTTTGTTTTTGATGGTGGCAACTAGTTAAGAATTCCCTTCTGGAGTCTGGATCCAGTCCCTTGTTTCCATTTTGCCCTCTGATTTGGGGCACCATACATGATGAGGAAGGGCTCTCCTGGAAACCCCTGAGCTCCAGTTCTCACCCAGCTGCCCCCTTACTTTATGATCTCTCTCTCTCTCTCTCTCTCTCTCTCTCACACACACACACACACACACACACACACACACACACACAAAATACCACCACCTTTTCTCAACTTTGTTCCTCATCTAAAATGGAAGGAGGAGAAGGAAAGGAAGCAAGGAAGAAGCCTACAGAATTTTATTAGACAGTCTCTGAATTTCTATGTCTGTACAGAAGGAAATTAGCAAGGCATCATGGGACAACTATGATCTCTAGAAGCCAAGTGTCCAGCAGATGCCTGTATCTCCTCCCCCGACTCATGTCCCCACTGGACCAGCAAACTTGTCCACAGTGAGCACAGACTGTCACCCCTCCCTGGCAGCCTTCTCCCCAGCAGATGGCACCACCTCTAACCCAACTACCCAAGTTTCCAAATATCTAGCCCTCATCCTAAACTCCTCCCTCCCCCTCTACCCTCATCTAACCACAAACCCTGTCTCTCCTTTTTCTTTTTAGCTCTTAGCTCTTTTCACTTTTTTCTGTCAAAGTAGCCTTCCTTCCAGTCTAGACGGCCATGAACTTCACCCACATTACCTCAGCCTACCTCTCTCCCTCTTTGTTCTCAGTTCTTCTCGGTCCGTCCTTCTTAAGCCTCCCAGCGTTTTCTTCATAAAACACAAGTGCTTAGCTTAAAACCCTGTGGTTGTTGGAGGCCTGGTCCACAGGAAGAAATCCATGTCTGTGCTGTAAACCTGGCCCAAAGTTATGACCACGGAGGTCTTGGACGTGTGGGAGAGTCCTCTGTTCTTGCTCCACATATTTTGATATGGAATCATTGTTCATCTGCCTTCTGGCTGCTTGTATTTATTCCCACAGACTGGTGTAACTCCCGGCCTTTGTGGGAGGAACGTCTTTCAGCTATGGGCATAGGTCAAGGCAAAGACTCCTAACTCACCGAAAAGTTGAAACAACGACATTGCTGAGTTCTCTGCTACAAAGGAGACGTCTGTGTCACTCGCTCCAAAGCCCAGGAAACATCCCAAGAGAGGAGTGAAAGGAGGGGTGGTGGAGATGCCTCCTTCTGTGATACACCAGAAAACTGTGAGAACAACATAGAACCAGGAGTTGGGCTGTACCCTTCAAAGGCATGCCCCAAGTGACCACTTCGGCCAGCTAAGTCTCACTTCCTAATGGGACATGAATGTTTAAGCCGTGAGTCAAAGGAGAATGTTAAACCGCAACACTCTTTGCCCAAGACCCAGCGTGCGTCAACGCTTAACCACTGACTCTTCTTTCTGCCACTAACGGCTTGATGTCCCAGGAAGTCTGAAGTCTAGGTGTGGGTTGACCCCCACTGGCTTGTGACAAGTCCACTTTCATAGTCTTATCAGGACTTTATGCAAGACCTCCTCTAAAAGAACAGTGTCAGGGGCCTTTTGTCTACCTTTCTTCCTGCTATGGCATTCTCATAGTCTACCTTAAAGAAAAGAAGATAGCTGGTTCACCAATGAGTCCTGGGCACTTTACTTTGCCTGGTCCCTAACAGTCAGCACAGTGTTTGATGAATGAATGCGTAAACAAATGGATGAATGAATGCAAGAATCATCCAAGGACTCTGCCAGCCACTTTCTAGCCATGTCTGCCGTGAGCCCGCTCTCACTTTCTGCACCTGTCCTAACAGGTGGTTGTGAGGAGATTAAACAAGAGCTGGAAACGTGTTTCAGGACCTGGAAAATCTGCACCTAGACATCAGTCGCTACGCATCTTCTCTGTGCTTCAGCTTCCTGGCCTGGTTCCTACTCCACAGCCTTTAAGGAAGAGTTAAGTGAGTTAGCATATGCAATGTGCTTTAAATGGTACTTTACACAGCAAGTATTATCAGAGGGGTGTGGAGTAACGACCACTGAGCACTACAGCCCTTGGGGATGCTGAGTGGGTGAATGTTTGCTTCTTTTGGATGAGGTCTTGTGTATGACTCTGATAGGACTGTCAGTTGGGGTGGGCCCTTTGCTAGCCAGTGGAAGCCTACAACCAACAAGGCACTTACTCTCCTGGAACTTTGAGTCCTGAGAAGCAGAAAGAAGGGTTAGTTGTTAGATGTTCATGCATCCTAGCGGGTTTTATTAATCCTGCAAAATTTTGGAATTGTCCAGCTTCCACCTTTTCAAGTTAGCTTCTTCAGCCTCCCTCCCGCAGTGAGCTTTGAAGCCTTGCTGGGCCATGGCCATTTCTTTGACCCGCTGCTAGGGACTCTGCACTTTTCCAGAACTCCAAAGCCAGTCAAACCATAATACTGTGAGAGGTCACACAAGAAATTTCTCTTCCCTATACCTCAGTCTCCCCTGCAAAGGAGAGGACCCTGAGCAGGGTGCTTGTCACCAACCCCTGGAGAATCAGCAGAGCCTCTAAAAGCCTTTTTTTATAATCAAGTCTCACCTCAATCCCAAGTTGTCCAGGGGGTAGGGGACCCTCAGAATAAGACTTGGAGACACAGCTATTTGGGAATCTCTGGCCTGGATGGTCTCTGAGTACCCTTTCAAATCAGGAAGGCCTGGGAGCCATTACTTCTATGATACTGCTGTCCTATAGAAACCCGCAGTTTGGGTTCACAGCCCATGATTTCCCACACCTGGGGATAACTCCAATTATTTGTCTGTTGCTGTGGTAGAACACAATGGCCAAGGCACTGACCTCGGCCAGACAAGACCTATTCTGGCTTACTCTTCCAGGGGGGTAAGAGTCGGTCATGAGGAGAGGGAGAGCAATGAAAAAAATCTTGATGGAGGGAGCCATTATGGGGTTGAGGAGAAACCTGGAGCTGGGGAAACTCTCAGGAATCTCCAAGGATGACCCCAGCTAAGACTCCCAGCAGTAGTGAGAGAGAGTGCCTGAACTGGCCTTCTCCTGTAAACAGATTGGTGACTACCCTAATAATCATCATAGACCCTTCACCAGTATCTGATGAAAGCAAATGCAGAGATCCACAATCAAATACCAGGCCAAGCTCCAGGAGTCCAGTCAAAGAGAGGGAGGAAGGGAAATATGAGCAAGGGGGGAGGGGGCCAAGATCACAACAGGGAAATCCGCAGAGCCAGCTGTCCAGAGCTCGTGGGAATTCACGGACTCTAGACCAATAGCTAGGGAGCCTGCATGGGACCAAACTAGGCCCTCTGCATATGTTGAAAGAAGAGGGCCTGCTTGTCATTCCCAGCCGCCAGGCTAGCTTAGCCCCGAAATAACCACACTGAAACTGTATTAATTAAAACACTGCTTGGCTATTAGCTCTGACTTCTTATTGGCTAACTCTTACATCTTGATTTAGCCCATTTCTATTAATCTACGTATTGTCACATGGCTGTGGCTTACTGGCAACATTCTAACCAGAGTCTGTCTGAGGCGGAGGATCCATGGCTTCTCTGACTCTGCCCTTCTTCCTCCCAGCATTCAGTTCTGTTTTCTCCGCCTACCTAAGTTCTGCCCTATCAACTAGGCCAGGCAGTTTCTTTATTAATTAACCAATGAAAGCAACTTATAAACAGAAGGAACTCCTACACCAGTATCTTGGTCTTTTTGAGGGGCCCCTGGAAGTGGATCCAGGATCTATCCCTGATACATGAGCTGACTTTTTGGAACCTGTTCCCTATGATGTGATGCCTTGCTCAGCCTTGATGGGGTGCTTGGCCCTGCCTCAACTTAATGTGCCAGGCTTGGTTGACTCCCCATGGGAGGCCTTACCCTTTCAGAGCAGTGAATGGGGGATGGAATGAAGCAGAGCTGGCAGGGGAGGGAGTAGTGGGAAAAGGGGAGGTAGGGGGAACTGTGGTTGGTTTATAAAATGAATAAAAATTTAAAAAAAAAAAAACTCCATCATGGTGGGAAGTCCTGGCAGCAGGAACAGGAAGCCAAGAGATCACACCTCAACCGCAAGCACCAAGCAGAGCAAACTGGAAATCTCAAAGTCTGTTCCCAGTGACATACTTCCTCCAGCAAAGCTGTACCTCCTTACCCTCCCCCAAGCATTGCTACTGACTGGGGACTAGGCCTGAGCCTGTGTGGGACATTTTTTTTCTATTCAAACCACTACCCTCCAGTGGCTTCCACACATTAGTATAAAATTCAAATACTTTCCAACATCCCTCCACATTCCAGCTCATGTATTCCTCTCCTTCATATTCCTGGTAGAAAGAGGTCTGCCCTTTGCTCTCGGAATGCCACTTCCTCTTGCAGCTTGGATGGGCTCTCCTTAGAGACTCTTCTCTTCATACCTAGTTGAGAACCGTGCCTCTCCAGCTCCAGTCTCATCCTCTCCATGGCCAGCCTCTTTTCTCTCTCTCCTTTGCACTTGACACAGTCTGAATCAACCTGCTATTCACTTGGCATAGCCTGAATTAGCCTGCTATTTGTTATTTTAACCTGGTCCATTGCCAGAGCATTTCTTCCACTGGAATGTAAGTTGTCTAAAAGCAGGTAACCTGGTTATTCTTTAATACACACCAGGCCTGTGATGGGTAGGGCCCTCAGAGTAGATCCACGATAAAGCATCTAGTAATTCCTACAGTTTGCAAGAAACCCCAAACAATAAATATAAGGCAAACAGCTTCAATTCTCACTTACTTGAGCAGGTTTTTAATTTTTATTTTATTTAACTTTTTTTGTTTTTAGACAGGGTCTTGAATAGCCCATGTTAGCCCAGAACCTGCTGTGTAGCCAATGCTGACCTTGAATTCCCAATGACCCTGTCTCTACTGCCAGGGTGCTAGGATTACCATGCCTGGCTGTGAGTAAGTATTTCTGATGTTACATTCTGAGATCAGAAGCCAAGGAACCTTACCCTTCACTTTGACAGGCTGGTGCCTGCCATTCCCCAAAGCTCTCTCTACCTAACCTGTAGGGACAAGGGAGGGAGATCATAGCAGACACACTTCAATTATATACACGATGATCTGTCCTCCGCTAAGGCTGCCCTACACACCATGACGATCTGTCCTCCGCTAAGGCTGCCCTACACACCACGACGATCTGTCCTCCGCTAAGGCTGCCCTACACACCACGACGATCTGTCCTCCGCTAAGGCTGCCCTACACACCACGACGATCTGTCCTCCGCTAAGGCTGCCCTACACACCACGACGATCTGTCCTCCGCTAAGGCTGCCCTACACACCACGACGATCTGTCCTCCGCTAAGGCTGCCCTATACACTATGATGATCTGTCCTCCGCTAAGGCTGCCCTATACACCATAATGATCTGTCCTCCGCTAAGGCTGCCCTATACACCACGACGATCTGTCCTCCGCTAAGGCTGCCCTATACACCACGACGATCTGTCCTCCGCTAAGGCTGCCCTACACACCACGACGATCTGTCCTCCGCTAAGGCTATCCTCTGAGAAAGCTTGAGAATGACCTTAGTCGTCTTTTCACCCTTCAGGCTTGTAGCCAAGAAATACAACTCCCGGAGGATTTCTCTCCCTGGAAACCAACTGATTCACATAAAAGCTGTGCTTTTTATTTTGCTGTCTCCACTATCACAGTGCCAGGCCTAACCCCAAATCCTTAAGGATATAGCAGCAGGACATGTATGGCCCCCTCAAAGGATCGCCTTTGTTGGTTTTGATGTCTGGATAACACCTAACTTTTATTAAGAGACCCCATCCAAATGACGTGAATTTCATTCACCCATTTGCTTTGTAGGAGCTTTAAACAGTGACCTATGTGATAATGATGCTAAGGGCACTGACTACACAAACCCTCAGAAGTCTGTCTTCAGAAAGGTCCTGAAGCCCTGTTCTCAGGCCTGAGAGCTGGAGCCACCTCAAACCCTTTACAGAAGGGAGGGAATTGATGGGAACAGGAAGGAGGTACAAACTACAAAAGCAGTATACATTGGCAATCAGGTCTACTGGGTCTATTTCTTCCCCAGTGCCACTCAGCGAACGTTCATGAAGCACCTCGTGTATGTCAGACAACCAAACACCTAGAGCATATCAATAATACAAACAGATAAAGATGCCTGCCTACCTGAATCTTATATTCCAGTGAGAGAAGACAGACATTCAGTCTTGACTTTATTGGGGGCTGGAGAGATAGTTCAACAGTTAAGGGTATGTGCTATTTTTACGAGGACCTGAGAAGTTCCAAGCAAGCTCACAAGGCAACCCCAGTAAGATCCAATACCTCTGGCCTCCTCAGGGAGGAAGGCACAGGTTCTCATACCCATATAGACACATAATTATAGACATTCTATACACATACACACACATATAATTATAAATAATAAAAATTACAAAATTTAGTAGTAACTATTAAATAAATTATCTAATTCATAAATTTACTCATCTAGAACATATTATAGAATCTCATAAGAAATATCTGAGATGTGTACTATTACACTATAGTTTATAAACAAGTTATGTAGTGTGTTAGAAGGTAAAATTAACCAACATAAAAGAAAAAATATAGCAGATCAGAACAGCCAAAGGGAGCAGGAAGGACTCAATAGAGAGACAGTCGCGGAGGGTCACCTCACTGAGAAAACGAAGCTTCTGCTTCTCTAGCGAGATGAGCGGTACCTACACAGTGGCTGCTCTTTCTTTTTAGCTTCCAAAGTGATCAAACTGAAATCCGAGCCTCATCATCACAGCACCCTAGAGGTCCCTGAGGATGTACTCAAGGTCCTTTTCCCTTAGAGAAGCGCAGTGGCCGAGAGCAAGCATCCCTGTACCAAACTGTCTTCAAACACTGGCTCTACCCCTTACAAGGTACATGCCTTTGTGGGTGGTGTTCCGTTCCTCTGAGCCTCAGTTCCCTGCTTCAGACTGGAGATATTAATAGTACCTACGTCACAGGGCTCTTTTCAGAATTTAGTGAGCTAACACAGGTGAATTCCTTCGCACACAGGAAGAACTCAATAAAATCAACTGTAATTATTGAGCCTCGCTTTGGTCTCTCAACACTTTTTTTACATTTTCCTTGGTCCTGGCTCTTTATCCTTATTGATATTTTAGCATTGTTTATGGTTTCTGCTTCTGTGGTAAGCCACCTCAGACCCTTTGTGGCTTGGGGTAGGTTATAAGTAAGTAAGCAAACAAATAAAAAATCTGGACAGGAGAACATTTACAAAAAAGCAAAACATTTCATTACCAACGGGCGGAACTGCAAGTGAGGCCAAAAGCAAAAGATATTGATCCTGATTCCCAAGAGCCCATCAAAAGCCACTAAGCGACATCCTGCTTTCTCTCCAACCATCTCGGCATCCTCTCCTTCCTCTCCTCTCTCTTCCTCTTTCCCAAACCCTTCTTCCTCACTCAAGAGAGTGTAAATGACGCACCAGCCCCCTAACTCCTCCAACCTCCTAACAGCTTCAGCGCCAAGGACCTCAGAGAACTGCCCTTCCTCCCCATCAGAAAAGAGAGAGACAACAGATAAGGTCACTTTCCGTGCTGATGGAGGGTCTGGAGGGAATGGTGGCTCTGCCAACGGTCGTGAATGACTGAGCTCTGTGGTGACATGAAAGTCCCTGAACCCCTCAGTGCCTGTAATTCCTGACTGGCAGTAACAGTACCTCCCAAGGTGCTTGTGTAAACGAAAGTATAGAATTCAGGGCAGCAACGTATTATTTTCAAATCCTTCCATGAATGTTGACTGTACCAAAGTAACCCGCAGAGGGCCATGAAAATTCAAAAGCCTTCGTAGGGATTGATATGGCAGACACTAGACAAGCTGGTTGAGATGTATCCCTACTCAATAGAGACCCCAGCAAGAAACAAAGAAGGAAAAGCATTCGAGCCGTGATTACTTTTTTACCTTTAGTTTATTTTTAATTATGTTTATGTTGGCATGAATATATGTCATATGAGTATAGGTGCCTGTGGAAACCAGAAGACCATATTGGATCTCCTGGAGCTGGAGTTACAGTGGCTGTGAGCTGGGAACTGAACTCGATCCTTCGCAAGAGCACTGTGTGCTCCTAGACCCTGAGCCCCTACTACTTTTAAAGGGATCTTCATGGGTCTTCTTTGCTTCTCTCTTTGAGACAGGCATCACTAGCCACAATGACAGTTGGGAATGGGCTCTGTACACAGTGAGTTCAGGGGGCAGCTCCCTAACCTCCCCCACTGGCCCTCTGAAAAGACAAGAACCACCCTCACCCCCTCCTGCTGCTGCTGCCCCCACAGCATGCCATAGGCAGCACTGCCAGAAACCCTGCAGGTCCAGCCGGGTGCTCCTCTGGGATTCCTGGACTTATAGGACATGGACCCTGGCTTGGCTGACCTGCAGTGGAGCTCTTTTCTCTCCCATCAGCCACCACCCCCAGAGACTTTGCTCTCTACCCTGTGAGTGTGGACTTTGGAACAAGCTTCATTGGAAGACCACACCTCTCGAGTGGCATTAATTAATTAGTTATGTATTCCATCTGGTTCCTCCTGACTAGTGGTATATCAAAAATATCTATCACTCACCTAAGTAGCCGCAAAGATTAAACACCAGGGACAAACAAGGCACTGCCGCATATATAGCAGGCACCCAACAGCTGCTAGTTCACACTGACAATGCCTGGGGAAGCTGGTCCGGACAGTCCACCACGGCGCCCGCCGTTACACTCAGGGAGGGGTAGCACGTCCTTCAGCGTCCCACCCACACTCCCAGGCAGCTGGGAAGTTTGTCCTGGAGTATTGTCTGACACTGATTCCTTCTTCCCACCTCCACGACCTGGAAAGAAAATCCCTAGATGGTATGCAGCTTGTCTCTGTGTCCCTCATAGGCAAAAGGAAAAAGATCAATCAAGGCCCAGTGTATGGCCTTCTGATCAATGCTCTTGACCTTCAGACACAGACTGATGGGCCTTTCTGTGTGACAATCAGGCAGAACAAAGTCACTTTCTGAACGTCTAAAGCAGACAGAAGGTAAAGGAGCTGAGTGTCCCTGGAAACACCGCTTTAGCTATCCTGGTTGGAGGAAACCGGGAGCAGTTGTAGGCAGCCGAATAAAGGACCAATGCAACATTCCACACAGATGACCACCTAGAGAATGAACTGAAGATGGCCAGAGAGGGTCCAAGGAGGAGGTGATAAGTGATGTTGAAAATTGAGCAAAGCCGGTTGGGGGGAGGAGGTGCATTCCAGGCTAAAGAACAGCATGGTCAACGGCCTGTTGTTTAGTGACAGCTGCGAACCGCAGGGCAGCAGTTAAGTGGCAGCTGGCATAAGGAACTGGAGTGCCTTCAGGTACACAAAATAAAGGTTATAACCACTATAGGGAAATACGGGAGCAGGCCTGGAATCCTAAATAGGATAATCACCAAAGACGTCATTGAAGTAGCACATTAAACAGGTAAAAGGAGGAAGAAAGAAACCTATGTGGTTTTGTGGAGGAGAAAGACTAACAATTCAAAGGTCCTGGTGCCTGCGTGGCTGCCATCTTGGTTATGGTCCCAGATTGGGAGGAAGGAGTGGAAGGTAGGAAATGAAGTTAGACCATAAAAAGGATGCCTGCTCTTGAAGACCCTCCCAGGCTATAATAAGCTTATCCCTTGGATGCAATGGGCAGTCACTGCGGGAGTTCCGACAAAGGACAGCCTGGTACATGTTTCAAAAGGATCGCTCTGACTGCTCTGTAGAGAACCAGCTGCAGGTGGCCAAGGATGACAGACTAGTAGGGAGGCTACTGCAGAAACTCAAGCTACAGAGAACGGTGACTGGACTCATTCTCTTCAGTAGCCGCATGCTGTCTCTTGCTTTCGCCATGTAAAACTACTGCATGTGCAGTCCACTGCCTCCTACAGCATCCAGTGGGGTTCTCGAGATGTCAGGAACCAGCCCCGGAGAAGGTAAGATTGGAAATATGCCGCACCAGGGCAGCCCTTGGAACCCTGGAAGCAAAGCAGATGGTGCCTGCCCTGCTAACCCTGGTGGAGAAAGGTGTCCACCCGCTCTTGCTCTACAAAGACAGAAAAGGAAGGAGTGGGAAGTCAGGCGCCTCCTCAGAGTCCTAGAACAGGTCCTGAGCGCCCGGGTGTGTGGTGTCTCAGCGAGTGCAGGTGTCGACATCCTGCAAGGAGCCCTATAGCACCCACCCCCGTGCATGCACACCCCCATCCCAGCTCTGACCCTTTGTCTAGCTTGCCTCTACCCTCATCTATCTGTCTGTCCATCCCGCTCCAGATTCAATGTGCACAACCCTAGTGGGGTCCCTCTGGCGGTTGCCGTAGTCGCTCAGCCCCGACCCGGGGCTCCCGGGAGAAGAAAATCATGAATGAAACGGATGCGGTGCTCCCACTCCCCCGCCCTCTCAGTCCAGGCAACCTTGGCATGGGGGCGGCGCTTGTGGGGACTCCGCGCAGAGTTGCTGCGGGTGAGGGGGCGCCGGAGATGGAATCCGAGGTTAAGGGTCTGTGGTGCGCGCCCCTAGAGCCTTAGGCGATGCCGGAGCTCCCCACCCCCACCCCGCCAAGCGGGCGAGCCCTGCGCAATTCCCGGGGAGCGGCGCAAACTCGTCCGGGGGCGGGGCGGAGCCGGGGCTGGGGGTGCCAAGCAGACCCGGCAGCTATGCCCGCGACTCCGCAGTCTAGGCGCATTTGGTGGGGCGATTGGGCAGTGAACGCGCAAGAAGCGCGGGACTGAGGGCTCCGCGGACAGACCGACAGACGGACGCCCCCGCACACGCAGACGCACCGAGCGCCTCACGGCCCCTGTCACACACAGATAGGGGCACACGCAGACACGCACACACTCGCGCGCGCACATCCTCCCGCCAGCCTGCCTGTCCGCTCGCCGGTGCCTGGAGCCTGTTCTGGCCGGTAAGTGCGGCGCCTTGGTGGGTGCCTTTGTGTAAGAAGCCGGGAGGCACTGGTAAGGGGTCCCCTCTGGGGCGGTAGCAAAACTGACACCTCCAACCCTCGGGACCCAGGAGCCCGCGCCCGCCCCCGCCACGCCCCCCGTGGGGCGCCCGGAAGACTGGAAGTGGGGTCCCCAAGCAAGGGAGGGAGGTTGGCCCTGGGGACCACGGAGGGAGCGGCCGCCACTCCCCGCGCTCTGCGCTCTTGCGTGGTTCCAGGGAGGGATCCAGATAGTGGTCCAGGTCCGAGCCTCTGCGGCCCAACCTGGTGTGCAGCTCTAGGCTGTAGCGCCTCTCCAGAATCTGAACCCCCAAGAAGGGAGATGGAAATGGGAACTAGCCTGCTAATTACCAAACTGTACCTTCCCCCGACTCTTTAGCCATCCGCCACCCGTTTCCAAAATAGAATCCGGTTTATTCCCCTCCCCCGACATATTGCTTTTTTTTCCTGGAGGAGGCCCAGGCTCCTGCAAAGCTCAGGTCAGAATCCTCATTAAGGAGCAATTTAGAGAGAGGAGTAGGATCTTAGCGCCCAAGAACTCATTTCCAGCTTCATTTTGCAGACAGGGAAACTGAGGTCCGACGACGTGGCATAGCCAAGGTCACCAGAGAGTTAGTAACAAAACCTGCATCAGAATCTGGGGTGCTTGGTTTTTATACTCATTCCCCTACACAGTCAGATCCAATCCCTACAAAGCCCAGAGCCCAGATATTCACGTGAGTATGCCAGGTGAATCTTGGCAATGCTGGCCCTTCCCCCAACTGAAGCTGAAGATTCCAGTCATTTCCTGCTATCCTTACTATTTTGAAAAATTGGGAGTGGGTGCTTTAGTTTGCTTCATTCCACCTCAAAGAGGGCCCTGTTTTGTAAGCACTCCATGGGTTGAAAGGTAATTGAGGAAAATAAAGCAGAAATTAGATTCCAGGGTGTTAGTCCCGGGCCTTCCAGAAGTCACTAAGCCTGAGGGGTCCTCAGTTGAACTAGGTGATGTGGTATTCCAGGCTTCATCTTCTTACCCAACTTTGAGCTGACTGTATGCCCTCCGCAGTCAGTCGCTCTGCCCTCCTTAAGCATCCACCTCTTCTCATCCAACATGGCCTTTGTGGAGGTCCCCAGGTCTCCCCCCACCCTCAACCCCTGACCCACCCCCACCCCCGCCCCATGCCTCCTCCTCCTTCTTGCCATTTATTAAGTGCAGCCTCTTGGTACCGCTGAGAAAACTTCTGGGGAGGCTTGAGTTACAGCTACATTGAGCTCCCTCAAAGGCAGCTGGGTGTCCCCAGGCAGAGTAGGCTGTCTGGTGACCGAGGGTGCCCCGAGAGGTGGGCCCAGGGAGTACAAGTACAACTGGATGGAAACAGGATGAAGCTGGATGGAAACAGGGTGAAGTTGAATGCTCACCTTGGAGCATTCAGATGGGATAGGAGAACCAAGTTCAGTCTCTAGGGGCGTGAGGCTATCTCAAGATGGAGCTCCCTTGAGTGAGGTGAGCAGGCTAGCATGGAACAGGGCTAAGGTGATCAACTCCAGGAGGCCACCATTGACATTGTAGTCTATGTAGATGGCATCCTCCTTCTAAAACGCACTGTTTATACAGACTTCATAAAGAGCAATGGCCCGTAGGTTTGGGGTATACAGGAGCTGCCACCCTGAGAGTGGGAGGCCTGGGTCCCACGTCCAGCTCCTCAGCACTGTGCAGCTCAGAAGCTCCTTGTGACCTCTCTGCAAAGCTTGCTCCTTGAGAAAAATTCTCCAATATTCAGGATAGATTTCAAGGCTGAACTATTTGTTGGGAAGAGCTGGGGGGGGGGCATTTATTTATGTAACTACTCTGGGCCTGGTTTCCTCTCCTTTTACTGTGTGAGGGAATGTTTCCTGACTTAAAAGGATAATACATAGAGGCTACTGAGCAGAGTTCCCAGGACAGAGGGACGATTCCGGACTTGATCGATACTCACAACATTAGCGCCTTAGCTTGGCAGAAAAGCCTCGTACCTCTTCCCATCTTGAGACCCTTTGAGGATGTGGGACTTTTAGGTCTTCACAACCTTTCTCCCTAAAGCTAGTCTCTTCCCGCCCACCTATGCCTCGATTCAGTGCTCAGCCCGCGTAAGCCGTCCATGTCAACACCCTGGTGGAGCTGGTTTGCGGTTATTGGAGTGATTTAACAATTAGTCTTTACATGTTGTGTATAGGCTTTCCTTATTCCTGGTCACCCGTGTTCACTCTACACCGCATACCAGGGGGGCTGATAACACCATCAGCTCCATTAAGCAGGTGGGGCAGTTCAGACTGAAGACTACAAAGACTCCAGGGGACGAGCGAAACAAAGAGCCCACTGAAAGAGTTTGGAAGGAGGCGGATGTCTTCTTCATGAGAACCAAGGTGGTTGCATGAAGCTAGGGCACCGGAGCTAGGTCTGAATGACTTCTATATTAGAAGACGGGGGGTGTTTCCAGGAGGGGGAAAGAGCCTGAACAGAGGGCACCCATAGTCAAGAATTTAGAACATAGGAAAAAAAATCCATCCCTACTGAAGTAAAGAGTTAAAGCCAAGTCATGACAAGGAAGGGCTGGTGGAGGCAGGTGGTAGGGCCCTGAGGGCCTTCTGTTGACGGGGAGCTCAAATGGGAAAAGATGGCAGTGGCCTAGGTGAGAAATAACAAGGATCTGAACTGGTGGTGGTTTCAAGAATGGATAGAAAAGGAACCTGGCATCAACGAGGCTGCATTGTCACCAAAACCTGAAAGTGATCAGATGTGGGCGCCTCAGCGAAGGGTAAGCCACAGTAAGGCTTGAGGTTGAATGGAGGTGGAAGAAGACTTGAGAGGGACACAGTAAGGCTTGAGGTTGAATGTAGGTGGAAGGAGACTTGAGAAATCCTTGTTATTTCTCACCTAGGCCACTGCCATCTTTTCCCATCTGAGCTCCTCATCAACAGAAGGCCCTCAGGGCCCTAGCACCTGCCTCCACCAGCCCTTGACAGGAGCCTTGCTGACTCCTGGTGCAAAGCTCAGCTTGCCAAGCACCTGATACTGTCAAGAGCTAGCCCATCCATCCATCCATCCATCCATCCATCCATCCATCCTCTGATACATTGAAGCATCCGTGATGTGCTGGCTTGTTGCAGGTTCCGGGAAGGTGTTGTTACGAAAGATAAACTTCCTCTGCCAGCCCCACCAGGAGAGAAAGAAAATAAAACCTAAGCAAAGATAAAATACTTGAGGTGGTGAGCAGTGCTCTGGAGAAGGGTAAAGCAGGATGAGGAGGAAGTGGGGATGAGGAGAAGACTTGAGAGCAGTGCTTTCTAGAAGAGGTTGCATGTGTAAGAGGCCTGGGATAGGAATGAAAAGATATTTGTAAGGAGCTCTGCATTGCTATGAGAGATGGGCAAGGAAAAGTGTGCGAAAGAGCACAGAGCCAATCATAAGGCTGCTTATAGGTCTGAGGAATGAGACCTATAACACGGTGATGTTAATGAGTCCAAGAGGACCCAAGTCCTATTTGTATTCTTAGTGCCCAGCAAAACAACCCTAGTGCTATACCGTGGCTCACTAAATACAGCCATTGAAGGGATAAATGTTGGACCTGGCCATTCATGTACCAGATTGCATATCTTAGATGTAGATGAATCAATAGATATGTTGTTTCATAGTAAGGATATAGTGAACTTGTAGTCCGGTCACATTCATAAAACTCAGAGGACTTGAACGCCTGTGTCAAAGACCCGTATCTTGGGCAACAAGACGGCTCAAGTCTGACATCCTTCGTTTGGTCCCTGGAGCCATGTAAAGGTGGAGAGAAATAACTCCCCACAGTTGACCTCTGATCTCTCTATACAGACCCTGGTACCCACACTCAAACATAGTAATCTTCATCTCTCATTTAGTCTGGCTCAATGTGGTAAACCCTGTTAATGACTTAGACTAAGTAGAAAAACATACCTGAAATGACTGCAAAAACAATTATAATGGTAACATTTAAGGTCTTTTTCTTACTTCTGTTCATTTCACATTTTATCCGGCTTAACTCCTGCACCCTCCACCATTTTTCTAACAGAGACTCTGAAGACACTAAATTCTTGCACAAAGGCACAGGTTTGCAGGACATGGCATTGTCATCTCCAGTAAGATGACAGATCCCCAAAAGGCAGAGAGAGCGACAGAACATAGAAATCATTTAGAGAAATGTGAATACTACAGATACCTAATTAGTTATTTAAATGAATCTGCAAGTGTCGAGGGCAAGATCTAGAAGGTAGCTAGCCATATAGAGCTTTTGTGTATTAAACTAAACAGGGTGTGTATGCATATTTCAAATTATATGGGGCCCTATGCCAAAAACAAAAGGTCACCAGAAATTACCCAAGCACTCCTATGGACTGGCACCACACCACTGCAGGTGTGTATCGTGTTTGGGCCCTAAACTTGCTCATGACTGAGTGACCTAGGTGAGGTTCTTCGGGCCTCCCAAACCGAGTTTCCCCACCTCTAGTAGCTTAGGGCTTGAGTTTCCAGGAGATTGCAACACTAAGCCCTTCTAGCTTGTGCCGTTGATAGCGATGCTGTGGCCCCCATGGCCCTCGGGTGATTTCTGGATGTGAAGCAGACAGGTAATGCGTTGGCCTACTGCCAACATGAACTGTTCCAGAGAACAGGAGACCAGCTGTGAGGTGGCACCTTGTGGAGAACAAGTTGACAGGTGGCCTTGGTCTTAGAATCAAAGACTGTCTGAACCTCCTGGTCCAAACCCCATCTGAATCTAGCAGATGCTTTGGCTCCGTATCCTGGAACAGGAAGGAAACATGGGACACAAAAGCTGGATCCTGGAGAAAACGGAGAGAGGGAGAGAGCTGTGATCAAGGAGATGTAGGAGTGCTTGAGAGGGCAGGCTTACGCCCCTGCTTTTAGTTCTTTGGGGTACATCTATACCTACAGGTGAAATTGCTGGCTTACCACTAATTCTGTGTTTAACTTTTTGAGAAGCTATGGGGTTCTTTTATATTTTTTTTTAAAAAAAGGATTTTTGTTTGCCTAGTGTGAAGAAGACCTCCCATGGATGTTTTAGGAACGAAGGGTGCAGGAAGAAGTCATTGATTTAAAACAAGTAAATTTTGTGTGAGCTCTACATGATCTGGGAGGTGAATAGAGAGGAAGAAAGTAGAGCAGATTACAAATGGGTGCAGCCTCCATTTCTGAAGAATTACTGTGATCTGAAGGCACCGTGGGTGGAGAAAGAATGCCCTCGAGAGAGATCATAGTGGGTGGAACTCATTCAAGCATGCAGGTATTTACTGCATCGGGCATCAAGGTGGACACAGGAGCCTCGGCAATCAGCGTGACCTGGAAGACCTTGCCCTTGAATCACTCTGCTCTAGTGGGGGCCAGGAAAGCAATCTGGCAACAGGGATCCCTGTCAAAGTGTGTCCTGAGAGTAAGACATGCAGGCTTTCAGACAGGCCTGGTGGTAGCAGCTTGTAAACCTCACTGCTCAGGAGGCTGAGGCAAGAAGATAGTCAGTTCAAGGCAGTCTGGGTAACATAGGGAGACTCTATTCAAAATTTAAAAGAAAAAAGTAGTAAAACCAGAGATGTAGTTGAGTCAGCAGAGTGCGTGTCTGGTACACAAGAAGCCCTGGGTTCAGTTCTCAGCAGTGCATAAACTGGGCATGTAGTGCATGCCAGTAATCCCAACACTTGGGAATAGAGGTAGGAGGATCTAAAGTTCTAGGTCATCCTTTAGCAACATAGTGAGCTCAATGCCAGCCTGAGATACATGAGACTCTATATTTACCCTACCTTTATTAAATATTGCTCACATATAATCTTAAGGTATCAGCCAGTTGTACAATGGTCTACTGAGTCTTCACAGTCCTGAGTGTTTGTGTGCTTTAAGGATGCTCTCCATGAGTTATATGCACAGTATATAGCTGCTCTTATGTTTTTACTTTTATGGAATCAGAAGTGCAAATTTCTTCCCAAGTCTAAAACAATAAAGAGATGTAGATGTGAAAAGCTTCATTACCCTCCAGCCTTCAAAGGCAATAGTTAGGCCCACTTCTATCATTGTGGGAGAGTTTTCTCTTTTCTAGAGCTTCGTGTAAATAGAATCATGTCATGGGTGGTATTTTATACTAGAAAGTAGTTTTTGAGATCCATCCATGTAATTGGACCCACACAAATGGGTCCAATGACATTGATTTGGGTGTTGATTTCTAAATGCCAACTAGAATAGTACCGCCTGCCTTATACCCCCAGGGGGAAAATGGTCTTTAGGTTCTAATCAGTGTCTTGTCCTTCTGCCCAGCCTCCAGCCACACTGAATGGCACACTGAATTGCCCATTCGCCTCACCAAGCCATTGTGTCCTGCTTCCTCCAACCCCAAACATCTCCCCTGCTTTCTAGGGACCCCTTGTCTTTCAGCTCTCCTCTGAGCAGACTCCAGCTACACACCCTAGGCAGCCTCAGCCTTCACTTCACACATGTCTGGCACCACTCTCTAGATTGCAGGCTCATAGAGAGCAGAGACTGGGACCAGCTATGTGTCTCCAGGACAAGCTACATAGATGTGGATACGTTATACTGTGTTTCGTCTAAGATTCATTCAGATATAAACAGATGAAGAGACCCAAAGTCAAACACCAGGAGGATCCAGGGGAATCCCGCAGGAGTGGGAGGTGAGAGGGATTATGGGAGCCAGAGGGGTTGAGGACACCACAGGAACACAACCCACAGACTCAACTAAGCAGGGCTTATAGGTCACAAAGACTGAAGTGACAACCACAGGACTTGTATGGGTCTGAGTTAGGTTCTCTGCTTATATGTTGTGTAGCTGGTCTTGTGGGACTCCTAACAGTAGGAATACGAGTGTCTCAGACTCTTCTGTCTGCCATGGGACCCTTTTCCTCCTAGTGGATGGCCTCATCCGGCCTCGATATGAGGATTTGTGCCTAGTCTTCTTGTAACTTGTTATATGCCATGTTCGGTTGATACCCCTGGGAGGCCTGCTCCTTTTTTGAAGGGAAACAGGAGAAATGGATCTGGGAGAGACAGGAGGTACTGGGGGGGGGGGGTTGTTGGGAAGAGTGTAGGGAAGGGAAACTGCAGTTGGGATGAAATATATGAGAAAGAATAAAAGAAAGGGGAAAAATAACAAGTATGCAAGTCAAGCCTACTTTAATCCCAGCCCTTGGAGGAGGCAGAAGCAGTAGGATTTCTATGAGGTCAAGGGCAGCCTGGTGTATAGAGCAAGTTCCAGGACAGCCCAGGTTACACAGAGAAACTGAGTCTCAAAAAATAAAACAAGCAAACAAAAAGTACACAGCAGCCAAAGGGATGGCTCAGTGATTGGAACACTGATTGCACTTGCGGAGGGTCCAGGTTTGATTGCCAGCACCCACATGGCAACTATAACATCTTCAGGGATCCAGCACCACCTTCTAGCTTCCATGAGCACCAGACATACATGCAGTACACATGAATACACACAGGCAGAACATTCTTGCACATAAAATAAAAATAAGCATTTTATGTATATACATGTGTGCATGCACACATGCGCATGCAACTGGAGATTATATATTATATTTTATATTTATATTATATGTTATATTATTATATTCGAATACCATCTAAGAGGTTCTAGATTCAATTATCAGGACCACAAAACAAACATAAAAACACAAATTTAAGAATAACAATGGAGGGAGACAGTGCGATGACTCACTGAATAAAAGTGCTTGCAGACAAGGTTGACCTGAGTTCTATACCTGGAGTCCTTATGGCTCCAAAAGTTGTCTTCTGACCTCTGTAAGCATACTGTGGGGTGTGTGTGTGTGCGTGTGTGTGTGTGCGTGTGTGTGTGCGCACGCGTGCACACACACACAAATAAATAATAAATAAATGATTGTATGTATGTAAAAATTATAAATAAGCTACAAATGTATCTCAGGCCATTCTCTGAAGTTGCTAATGGGAACGTGGTGAAAAGAAGTCTAATTTCTGAGCACGGACGAGAATCACAGCCTAGGACTTACGGCCCAAGAAAAGCTCCGCAGCTCAGGAAGCCATAGGGAAGCAGAGACCAGTCAAGCAAAGTTGCCTGGAGGAGGTGAACTTTAAAGGTTTTCAAGAAGGAGCCTGTGTGGAGCCCTGGGTTATATAATCAGGATAATCCACAGAAAGCCTTAAAACATGATCCGTCCAGCTGTGCCGAATGCTGGGTCTCAAAAAGCCACCCTTCCCTCCTCTTTCTCTCCTTCTTGCTCCTTCCTTCTCTCACGTCTTTCCTTCCCATCTCCTTCTAAACCTGAGCGCACGGGGAAGGACTGAAGGCTTGTTCTGTTGCCTTTCCTCTCTTCTCTGCACCTTCTCCTACACTGGATGAAACCCATCCCTTGTTCCTTCTTCACCTGCACAACTCATAGAAGCCGTAGTCATGGACAGAAGAGCCAGGGACTAGCCCTAGCGTGGGGTGTTACCAGGCCCCTGACAGCCAGAACACTGGAGAAAGAGGTCAGTCCGAGCTCAAGTTGCATGCAGCAGCCCCCCAGGAGGAGGCACACACTGGGGTGGGCCTTGGAAGAGAGGACTGGAGGCCACAGCTTGGAGATCTGGTCCAAACAGGAAGCATAGGAGACAGAGGCTGAGAAGCAGGAGAGAACATGGCTGGGGAGGGACCCGTTTCTCATGGAAGAGGACTTAGAGAATCCAGTTATTTTACCTGCTCCTCCCCAGGGCTCTGGGTCTGACTGAGGGTCTGGAAACAGCCAGGGCTCTCCAGAGGAGAGAGGAGGAGTTTGGCTGGCAAACCCTTCTTAGCCTGCAGATCTCTTCAGCTGCAAGAGCCTGAGGCAATGGGAAGCTGACTGTAGCCGATGGCAACCGCAAAATAACTAGAGGTCTGTCTCCCCTGCCTCAGAGGAACACTGGAGGTGACCCTCTGAGCTGGGTCAATGGGAACAGCTATGAGGGTGTCTACCTCAGGATTACTTAGCATTTTCTCTGCGCATGACTCGCTTGCTAGTCTTCACCACTGCCCTGCAGCTCCCATTACATCTGCTGAGCCTCAGAGACATTAAAACATCAGCTCAGAGCTCTAAAGGGAAAAGGTGGTAACATATAGTATTTCAGCGTGTAAATCCATCCTTTTCCCAAAGAAACTGTGCTTGATTTAAGGTGGGTGACCACAGGATTGCCAGTGTGGCATGTTTTGAGAGAGCCAACTCATGATTGAGATGTCTGTTGAAGGCCATCCAGGGCCCCAGGAATGCAGCTGTATTCCAGGACACAATCATAAAAGAATTCACTCTCCAGAGCCCAGGACCAGACATCATCATGTCTTCTGTATTGGCCAGAGTGATCTCCATGTCAGATGCTAAAGCTCCCAAAATTTCCTTCAGCTTCTACAAATGGATGGTGGTGTCGCCCGCTGTGGTGGTTTGAATGAAAATGTGTGCTCCATTTCTGGGTTGTAGCTAAGTACAGACACAGTCGAGCTGACAACAAGAATAGCCCCCACAGCACAGCGGCAGCATTTACTCCGTGGATATCAGCAAATGTTACAAAGCAGGGTCTTGCCACTGAAACCTGTTGCTGTGCTGGATTCAGGACTCACTTTGAATCTCCACAGAACTTGTATGGGAGGAAAAGGGGCTGTAGTCAATGGAGAACACCCCAGAGCCTCACACATCAGAATAACAATTGGCATCCCCCCCTTTAACACAGCAGCATATATCTGTGCAAATCAATGTGATTATGACATTTCCATCGTATGTGTGCACAATGTATTCAATCATGTTCAGCCCCCCCCACCATGCTCTCACCCCCCTCCTTCGTCCTGATGTTCCTCCTCTTCCCACTTCATCTTACTTCTATTTTCGAGCCAATTTTTGCTTGCTTGGTTTTTTGTTTTGTTTCGTTTATCCAAACAGGGCTTCTCTGTATAGTCTTGGCTGTTCTCAAACTCCCTCTGTAGACCAGTCTGGCCTCAAACTCAGAGACCCAACTGCCTTTGCCTCCCAAGTTCTGGGATTAAAAGTGTGCACCACCACTACCTGGCTGCCTTATTTATTTATTTGTTTGTTTGTTTATTTATTTATTTAATTCTATATCCTACCTATTAGAGAAAATGTGGTATTTATCTTTCTAAGTCTTGCTTCTTTCATTTAACATGATAGTCTCTGGTTCTATCCTTCTATCAAATCGCATAAATTCATTCTTTGCAGGCAAATAAAACTCCATGGTGTGCACACACCACACTCTTTATCCATTCAGCAGCTGATGGACAGCTGGGCTGATTCCATGATTCCATACCTGAGTATGTGCACAGTGCCACCATAACTTGAGTGTGCCAGTGTCCCCGTCATCTGCTGGCTTAGATTTCTTTGGGAAAATCCCTAGGGGTGGTATAGCTAAATCCTATGGAAGCTCTATTTTTAGCTTTTTGAGGAACCTTCATACTGATCTCTATAGGGGCTGCTCTAACCTAACATTCCCAACAACAGTATAAAAGAGATGCTTTCCCAGCATCCTCTCTGGAGTATGCTATTTGGTTTCCTGGAGATAGCCATTCTGACTAGAGTGAAGCGGAACCTCAAGCTATGGTCTGCATTTCCCTGTTGGCTAAAGATGTAGACATTTTTTTCCCATTATTTGTTAGTCATTTATGCAATTACCTTTGAAAATTGTTCAACAGCTGGAGTCTTTAGGAGCTTATAGAATCACATCCTGAACATTTTATGTACATCTCATATAAAAACCTTGTATAGAACCCAAAATTCACGTAAGCTTCATAACAACCCTCTGCACCTAAAGTGTGTATCAGGTAAGGAAATGGGAACCTGGGAATTGGACATCCTGATCAAATCAGGCAGGCAGTTGGGAGCCCTAATTTGTAGAGAGATATCAGAGGCTCACATTTGCTTCTTTTGTGGTGATTTTAAAAGCCACTTGTCAACACTCAAACTCTAGCTCATTTTGACTTATTTACTTTTTTAGAACTACTTTTTGAACAATTGCCTGGGTAAAGATTAAGAAGGAACACCCATATCTGAGACCATAAACCAAGTGGTCAACTAGAACCTGACTCTGGGGCTGAAACAGTTTAAAGCCTGGCTCTGCTGTTTGCCAGGTGTGCTCTTGAACAAAGAATCCTCTCTCCCACCCTCCCTCATTCTCTCTCTCCCTCTCCCCACTCTCCCCTCCCCTCTTCCCTACCCCCACTCCCTCTTCCTCTCCCTTGGCTCTCTCTTTTCCAGGCACATGTGTAGAAGGAGCATGTTGTTTTCTCCCTGGGATTAGAAGGAGAAAAGAGAAAGGAGGTGATATGTTTGGTGTGGGATCCGGCACACAGTAAACCCTAGTCCAAGGGAGGCCATGATGACCCCTCCAAAGCCCTGGGTACAAGTCTTCCCAGTGAGGCAGGACCCTAGACATTGATCACAGAACAGAGGGAAAGACCAGGAAAGTGAATACCAGGCTCTCTGGGGGAGTCAGCAGGAATTCTTGAAAAGGTGATATTTGAACAGGGTCTTTAATTTTTATTAGCATGAAGTATGTCATTTTCATAAATAAATATCATTTTATTTTATTCTTACCCCCACTACCCTCTCTACCCCCCCACACACACACACCTTGCTGGCCTGTTTCTTACCCATAAACAGTCCCCACTTCTCTTAAAGGGGAAATTAGTGCTTTCCAGGCAGACAGATAAAGGGACTTTTCCAGTAGAGAGGAAGGTGCATTTCCAAGGGGTGAGAATCTAAGTAGAGGAAGCATCAGCACCCCCACGGGAGGTGTGATCACACCTTCACCATTTGTGATTGCCTGTTTTCTCCTCACAAATTAAACTGTGTACCTGGGGAGGGGGGAGCAGAATGGAATGCTTTCAAAGTCTTAGAAAGCACAGGTAGACCAGATGACCTTTGAACCCTCCAACCCTTCAGTTGTCCCTAGAGTCCCTGTCTGACACACCATTCCTCATCACATAGGTCCATCCAGCTGTGTGAATGGTCACATTGCCCAATGATCCCAGCTGGACTCAGATTCTACCAACAGGTGGCTCAGCTTTGTCCACTCTCCACACCTGGTCAGCAGCCTTTACCCAGCCTCTCTGGACCATGGCCTGAATTCCCTGATGTTGTGAGTGTCCTCTGTTGAGTCATTGCCACTCTGCCCCTGCTTCTTTTAACCTTGACAGCTGCAAAGTTGAAACCTGGGGGATAGGCCCATTCATTAAATGGTCTCCGTTTTTATTTTTGTTTTTTTTTTGGAGGGGGGTGTTGTTGTTGTTTTACACCTTTCATTTCCATTACAGGCTATGAATATTCAGATCATATCACCCTGTGACTAGAGCCAAGAATTAGTAGGTTCTGGCCTGTGAGTGCATCCATCTATGCACGGTGGAGCATGGTCACCATTATCACACACTCCTCACACTGCCTCCCAAGGCGGGCTTATGCTTTCTGGGAAATTGATGGTCACACAAATCCTTCTGTTCCCACAGAGGACTCCAGGGAACCTCCCTAGGGGTCAGGTGCAGGAATCTCTCTCTAGCTCCTTCACTGGCTAGCGCTATGAACCCAGAAAAACCACTGTACCTCCAAGCCTGAGTATCTTCCTCTATAAAACAGGAATCATCCCAAGCTTCCCCATCTCTCTGTGGGAGGGGCTTGCTTGCATGCTTCTTTTTTTTTCTTTTTTGGGGGAGTATTTATTTATTTGTTTTTATATCCTCATCAAAGTTTCCCCTCCCTCCCTTCTTCCCAGTCACTCAGCCTACCCTGTCCACTCCTCCTTCACTGTTTCGCTTTAGATACAAGCAGGCCTCCCTTGGATATCAGCCAGCCATGGCATGTCAAGTCACATTGAGACTAGGCACCTCCTCTTCTATTAAGGTTGGATGAGACAATCTGGCAGAAGGAATGGGTCCTTAAAGGAGGCAACAGAGTCAGAGACAGCCCCTGCTCCCACTGTGAGTCCCACACGAAGACCAAGTTACACAATTGTAACATATACGCCAAGGACCTAGGTCAGTCCTAGAAAGACTTCCTGGTTGTTGATTCAGTCTCTGTGAGCCCCTATGAGTCCAGGTTCGTTGGTTCTGTGGTGTCCTTGACCCCTCTGGCTCCTACAATTCTCTCTCCCACACTTCCTCACCATTCCCCAAGTTCCACCTAATGTTTGACTGTGGGTCTCTGCATCTGTTTCCATCAGTTTCTGGGTGAAGCCTCTCGGATGACAGTTGGGCTAGGCACCAATCTATGAGTATAGCAGAATATCATTAGGAATCATTTCATTGACTTTCTCTTCTTTTCATTTGTGTTTGGCTCTATCCTAGGTCTCTGAGGTATCCCATCTCTTGGTCCTGACCCTCAAGGGTGAGCTCCCTCCCAGGGCATGGGAGCTCCCTCTCCAGCTGTGCCAGTCATGAGTTAGTCACTCCCACAGTTTCTGTGCCACCATTACCCCAACACATCTTGTAGGCAGAATGAATTGTAGTGTAACATGATGGAGGCTTACTTGTTTGTGTTTCTGTCCTGCCCGACCCCCCAGCTGTTTAGTCCCAGAGAAAAATCACACTGAGATCTCTATAAGTTATAAAGCTGATTGGCCCATTAGGTCTAGCCTCTTACTGGCTAACTCTCACATCTTGATTAACCCATTTTTCTGATCTATTTTAGCCATGTGGCTCAGTACCTTTTTCAGTGGGGCAGATCACATCCTGCTGCTTCGGTGATCTGGGCAGGAGTGGGAGAAATCAACTTCCCACTCCCCAGAATTCTCCTGCTCTCTTTGCATCATTTCCACTTCCTGACTGGTTTCCCCGCCTACACCTCCTGCCTGGCCAATCAGCGTTTATTTAAAACATGATTGACAGAATACAGACAATTCTCCCGCATCATTGTAGGGCAAAGGGTTTGTGGCGGAGTTAGTATCCCAGTCTCTCCCCTGGGGGTCTTTCCTGGTTATAGGAGATGACTGGTTCAGGCTCCATATCCCCTTAGCGAGAGTCACCCTCATAGATTCATGGGAGTTTCCGTTGCTCTCAGTTTCTAGCTCATCCATCCCAGAGATGCTCCCCCACTCCAAGATTCCACTTGTCTTCCCTGGTACTCTCTCCCCCCACCTGTGGAAGGGCTTTCTTACAGAGCATCTTAGATGTCAGTGCCTGCTAGAATGTGCCCTCTTCCTATCTCTGAATATGGTTTATACCCAGGGCTAGAACATGGGAGCAAAAAGTTCGGAAGGTGGGTAAGGAGGGCAGATCTGTAACTGTGTATGATCTTGGGCAGGTCACTTCACTTGGCAGAATCTCTATTCTCTTTTCTATAAAAGTAAAGTAACAGTGTATTCCTTCTAGGCCAAATGCCTCATGCCATGCTCAGGAAAGGGCCTGAAACTGTGCCATTGCCACCATTCCCTCTGAGAGCATGGAGAGTGGAAGAACAATACTGATTCTGCCTATTTCCCTCCCCCTCTGGGCAATTCCTGATTTCCATTGTCATCAGCCGTGAGAAACAGAGGATCTAGATTTTGAAGATCAGAAGTGGCTCAGGGAAGGAGAGGCCAGGATACCCAAAGCCTGAGCTGGGTCCCAGTGAGGTTATGGACCCTCACCCTAAAGATGGAATCAGGGCAAGATGCCTTAGCCACATTCATGAGCCTCTGGTGTCTCTTCATGTTGCTTGCACAGTTGGCCCCTGCTTCCCAGGCCTTGCATGGTAGCCAAGGCCAGCAGAGAACCTCTGTGTGTCCGCTGTTCCTATCTAACAAAGTAGGGGTTTTGGTGTCTCTCTGCAGTCCCCGAGCCTCAGATCGCTGTAGAAGCAAGAAGACAGAGTTCAGCCTGAGCCACTGGACCAAACCATAGACAACAGCAGGCTTAACAGTACTCCCTCCATTGTCTCCAAGGATGGGCATAGTCCTTGGATATCTCATTTGTCCTGAAGCTATTCCAGGCAGCTAGTCAACATTAAGGGTTTTGAGCCCTTCAGAAGCATGCCCTGGCCCTTTCCATGAAGTAGCATTGTCTACATAATTGCCTTCACCACTATTTTCCCCCTCCATCGTATCTTTGTTGATCACCTAATCTACAGTGTTTCTCGGCATCTGCTATTTTACTAGGTTATGTGATAGCCCCTGAGGAACTAAAGAGTAAGCTAAAACGTAGGAGTCAGTGAGGCTTAGCAAGCAAGGTCACTTGCTACCAAGCCCGATGACCTGAGTTTGATACCTGGAACCCACGTGGTAGAAGGAGAGAACACTCACAGTGCACGTGCAGACGTGCACACACAGGGCTGAGAGTGGCCATATCACCTTTCTTGCTATGAAGACAGCTCTCCTCATGCTCACCACCCATACTTCCTCCTTGTCCAGAAGATTCCATCTTGAGGGGCTCCACCTTCCTCAAGACACAAAACCACCAAGGGCAGCTTCTCAGAGAACGTGGCTTTGGGAATCTACAGCCAAATCTTCAAGGTTCCTAGGACATGTCTGTCTTATTTCTCTGTAAGAGAACGTGAGGAGAAGGAAAATGAGGAGGAAATCGGCACCAGTACGCATCTCAGCCCGTCATCCCGTCCCACGCCTCCCTCCCTTTCCACGCTTGTCTTGTCAGGCTGGTGTTCTTTCCTTCATGACTATGCCTGCTTTCTCTCAACTCCACGTGACCTCCTCTGCTTGGACACCACTCCCACCCCAGGGCCACTCCCACTCATCCGTCAATCTTATGACTCATCTACCTTGTTTGGCGCCTTGATGGTACACCAGGGAACCCTGAACATTTCCTATCAGACACTGACTTGGGCCTGGCTTCTTTCCTACCTGCATCCTGCAAGAGAGGCTTGCATTTGTGCTTGCATGGTTTACACACAGTAGCTGTTTGAAGTAAATACCCTTTAAAGAAATGGATGGGCCAGTCCCTATGCTAGACTCACCCAAAAGATAGAAAGCCAAGTTGCCAAGCCCCTTAGCTGAGCATGCCCAGCCCCTTCCGTCCTCCCTTCCTTGGCTCTCAGGCAGTCCCACGCTCCATAATGCCAGCCACAGAATGGGATGAAAGGGAAGTCGTTCGTCTGAGTACAACTCAGCCAGAGAACACTCAGGCCCCTTCTTCGGGATCCAGTGCACTTCCAAGTTTGTGGTCTGCTCAGACGAGGGCACAGATGGCTGGACAGTGGACAGATGGGCCAGGAGGGCAGGCAGCCTGTTGGGATAGAAATAGCATGAACTAGGCATTGGGAGTCCTGGGTGCAGAGCCTGTCTGTTCCCTGAGTTTGCTGCACACGTCATTCTGGGCTCTTTGGCTGGCAATAACAGAAACACTTAGTAACCCAGGAGGCAAAAATACTTATTAGAAGCCTTGGAACATGACACAGGCGTGATGGGCCCCTTCTGTGGAGGGCCGCAACCACATTCTCCATTACTTTAAGGGGTAGAGGTAGTTGACCTCTGTGACTTCAGGGTGTCACACCTTCCTGTGACAGGGGGCAGGCAGATGAGAGGGTTGGTAGCTCCTAACAAGATTTCAGGATTTGATGAACAACCTGCAAACAATTGTTCCCACCCTGTGTGACCTGAGTTACTTCTCTGTGCCTCAGTTTCTTCATCTGGATATTCTGAAGCTGGCCTCTTTCTCTTTACATAGACAGTTTGCTTTTCCCTGAGGGAAATTCCTGGTCCTGGCCCCAGATGGCACTTTTTCTTACCCGGATACCTTGGGAATGAAGTTTGAGGGAACTAGGTGAGTGACAATGTTTTAATAAATAACTAGATAAATAAACCGTAGATTTTAGGATATACAGGCTTTATGACCAGATGCCACCTGCTGAATCCAATGCCCCTTCCTTACATCTGTGCTGCTAACCTCCACCTCCCCTCTGCTGCAGACCTCCCAAGCCCATGCTGGCACTGGGAGACCATGCAGCCAAGTGCAAGAAGGGCACCCCACCCAAGAGGCAGGGCTCATGACTTAGGGTAGATGTTTTGCTCTAATGCCTCTGCTGATGCTTAAGCATCATTTGCCTTCCCATCCCTCTGCCCAGCCTATTTCCAGCGGGTGCCCCAAGTGTAGCATTTCTACTGCCCAAGTCCTTACTCTGGTGACCAATCATGTACTAGAAACATCCTTTTCGAAGTAGCTCATGCCTTCCTTTTGGAGGACACTTCCTCCTCCCACAGACTTGGGGGGAACTCTGCCCCCTATACAGAAATCAGTTAAAGGAGATGCCAGAGCACAATCACGTTAGCACCTCCAACTCTTCAGTCAGATGAGAAGGGCCCTGGCTTGCTCGGCATTGTATTGCAGGGACTTCCATAAGCCTTGCTCACAGGAGTGCTTGGCAAATGCAAGTTGAGGGCACCCATCATCTCTGAGGCTCTGTGCTTCTCAGAGAAGCAGTGGGAAGCCATTGAGTGAGGTGCTGCCTATTGACACAGGAGATATTAGCCAATGTTTCCCAGGTGATAGGGATGGAGGAGGAGAGGGTTGCCCACAGCAATCCATTCCAAGCTGCTATTTCTGCTCCTGGTGGGCAAAGAGAAAGGCAATACCCAGAGACAGGGCTTCTCTTGTGCTCTGTGAATGGACCATTCTCCCCCCCTTCTCGCTCTCTCTCTCTCTCTCTCTCTCTCTCTCTCTCTCTCTCTCCCTTTCACACACACACACACACATACACACACACACACACACACAGACACCCCTGACACAGCCTAGACACACATCTCTGAGAAGGGGTGGGGGCTGGGGTCTCTCTCTCTCTCTCTCTCTCTCTCTCTCTCTCTCTCTCTCATACACACACACACACACACACACACACACACACACACCTGACACAGCCTAGACACACACACAGCCTAGTCACACCGCTCTGAGAAGGGGTGGGGGCTGGGGTCTCTCTCTCTGTCTCTCTCTCTCTCTCTGTCTCTCTCTCTCTCTGTGTCTCTCTGTCTCTCTCTCTCACACACACACACACACACCTGACACACACACACCTGACACAGCCTAGACACACACACAGCCTAGTCACACCGGTGTCTCTGAGAAGGGGTGAGGGCTGGCGTCCACCACAGGGCAGAACCACATCTTGCTCCATTTCCCTCTGCGGTGCTGAGGTGCGACTCTCAGTGCTCTTCTGATTATGAAATTAGTCATTTTCTAGGAAGCTTATTTATAGCGTCCACTGCACACACGCTGTGCTGAGCTATTCTGCACGTGGCTGGGGTGTGAAAGCAGGTGTGAGTCATCTGTGGGTCTCCTTCCAGATGCCTTGGTTACCTTTCTGCCCCATCATGGGCCACCGTCTTGAGGTATCCTCCATCTAGGGGTGCTCTTATAGTAAAACAAGTTCAGGACTGAGAGTGTTCTCAAACCCAATCCCTAAGGCCCCCACTTTTGCATTCACCATGCTTCAGTGCCCTCCTCTGAAATGAAAGGTCTTCAATATCCGTGGTTCCCCAACAGCTGTTGAGGACGGTTCCAGGTGGCTTAACAAAGACCCACCCATAACGTGGCTCAGATGGCGGCTGCTTACGGTAGCTGATGTTTTCTGAAGCACATTGCAGTGCCATTATCTTTTTCTACAGTTCTTTGTCTATTGAACCTCCTTCTAAGAGCCAGGCACTGAGCCGGGCTTTGAAGATGCAAGCTAAGTAAAAGTCGTTGCCCTATTGCAGCCTATACCCTAACGGCTGGCAATGATGTTGATCCAGCAAGCATCCATTAATATGGACTTCCTAACTGTGTCGAGTGCTGAATAAAAAAAAAAAATCCCAGCAAGTAGAGATGAACGCACAACCCAGGCCGAGCAATGTGAGTGTGGAGGTGTGTGCAGGAAGGAGTCCATCCAAAGCGCCCCGAGTAGCGGTCAAGGGCAGGAAGGACAGAAGGCAATGTTGAAGGAGAAATAATCTAGTTAGCCGCATTTCAGGATGTTTGTCTTTGGTCTTAGTGAAACGGGATGGCATGGGACTATTTTTCCAAGGGAGGTTAAGTGGTGAATTTGAAGAGCTGGTGCTAGCCCAAGGCGGTCCCATCCTGTGTGCAGGTTGGGAACTGTACAGCCATGTAAGTGATAGACTTTGGGACTATGTTGGGGAGTATTGTGAGGGCCGGACTGAATGGATGCCCAAGACCATTAGGTAAAGATCACACTTGCAAGCAGGGACACCTTGAAAGAAGTGTCCCTCTGTCTCTGAGTCATCTGCTCTCTAGACCCGGGATTCTCAGAGATGCTGCCAGTTAGAGTGGGGAGGGGTGGGAATAAAACAAGACAGTGCAAGTTGAGAGTGAAAGATACCAGCGTGGGAAGAGTCAGCCCTATCCCGGCCTGTTAGCCCTTATTATTGAATTCTGTAATGTCTCTAAAAGAGGCTGTAGGATGGATGAGAGGCCACACTGCAGGGCTGGTGGGCAGAGAGGCTGCTGACCTTTGAGACTGCTTGGAATCTGTGCTAGTGAGTCTGCGTTGAAGGTTATTCAGCTGCCAGTTCTACTGGTTAAACTAAGATGTGGGGACCTCGTGAGAAACCCCTGGCTGTCTCACAGTCTTAACGGATGTGCTCTCCATCAAGAGGGCCAGCACAGGAAGGACTAAGGAGCTCTGAGGCTACCGTCCTCTGCAATCCTTCTCTCGGGGCATGGCCACAGCCATGACTCAACCGCAGAAGCACAGATCCCAGACTCCCAGAATGCATAGTAAACATGAAGGATGATTCTCTGATAGGCACAGTCTGACTTGTGTGTCCAGCCCCCATCCAGCCCACAACTGCAAAGGGTCAGGCATGAAATGGAGCCAGAAACATTGGGGGCACACACCTGCATTGCCAGAGCAGGGGACTCTGTAAGTATCATGGTGTTCTGCCCTCCAGATCTGCTGAGTCTGAAGACACTTTCTGTAATCTAATTGATTTCCAGCAAGCTTTTTTCCAGATCACTGTGTGAAGAAAGAAAATTAGACCCTAGGGCGGTCCATTGGGTACCCTGGTGGGCTAGAAATAGGGTTTTCTGGGGGCTGGATAGATGGCTGGGTGGTTCAGAGCACTTGTTCTTGCAGAGAACCAGGCTTCAATTCTCAGCACCCACATAGTGACTCACGGAACTTCCTCTCTTTATGCGCACCATGGCACAGACATGCACATATATACACCACTATCATCATCACTGCCATCATCACCACTAACAAGGGATTTAGGCACAGGATAGCAGAGTAAAAGCATTTAGTTTAGAGTTCTCCGGTGTAACTTCAAACCCAGCTTCACTCTGATGAGACCTTGGACAAGTCCCATAAACCTCCGAAGCCTTGTTTGATGAGATTATGGTGAGGACTCTGTTTTCAGAGTCTCTAAAGGGTGAGCCAGTCTGGTGGTGGCAGCGGTGGTGGCGATGGTGGCGGCGGCGGTGGTGGTAATGACATATATGGCAGACACCTACAAAACCCTGCCTCTCCTCTGCATCTTGATGCCGTAAGAGGCTTCTTGTCCCCTTTGGTCCCCTGATGAGGTGGAGGTAATCAAAAGAATACTGAGGGAGACAGCTTTTCCTCTTCGTTAGAGGTTGGGACTCTTGATCCTAGACCACCAGTATCCTCTGACAACCATTTCTCTCCCACTGCAGGAGTGAGAGAGAGAGCCAGGCTGCTGATGACTCCACGGGAGGAGCCCTGGACATGTGCTGTGGTGAGAGGCTGTCGGGTAAGTCTCAGCACTCCTATGACCGAGGAACTCAGACTGGAGAAAGCGGGTACCAGCTGACACAGAATTAGAAGTCTGGTTGCCTGTGAAGTTGCTGTTCTGAGGTCTCTGTAGAGATGGGGGTTTGTTTCTCCAACCCTCAGTGTCTTTCTGTCCTAAGGTCTTTTAGGGCAGTTCTGTCTCCTCTGAGAGTAAGAACAGACATCTGAAGGTGTGCGCAGAAGTAGAGAGGAGGAAGAAAGTTGGCACGGGAGCTTAGCATGGAGAGAGAGCAGCTGACCAGTAATGTGTCAGTGCAGGCCGCAGGAGCAATGGAAGAAATCTAAACCAGGTGATAGGGTCTGAGCTGAGGGTGGCCAAGCAGCGTGCAGAGCTGCCTGTCAGTCCTGCAGAAAAGCCTGGCTGAGAGTCCAGGTGCCCACAGATGTGGGAGTCTGCCTGCCTGAACCCCTGCCATGGCTGTCACCATGGAGACGGCCAGGGCAGTGTGCCCACAGAGTGGCAGCATGGCCCACCAGTTGGAGACCATATTCCTGGTCAAAATAAACTGCATTAAAAGGAATAGAGTGGAAAAGATAGTGAAAGGGGTTTATTTTCTTTTTATATGTTTTAATTATTTTCCTTATAACAAGTGTCGGTTGTAGCAGTATTACAAAATAAAGGCAAGTGAAACATTTGGAAATTTGCCATACCTTTGTATGCCTACATTTTCATATCCTCCACCCAAATGTTTGTTTGAAAAATAGCCTTTTGAATTCTAACTTTGAAGCCTCAAACTTGTGGTGTCTGAGAAACCTCGCGATCACGCTAGGTAAGAAGCTTAAAAATGCAGTCTCCATGTGACATTTATGGTTGACATTGAAAACAAATAGATGCGACTCTGAAGCAGTGGCTTCAAAATAATCTATTACAGGATCCACTGCCCCACCCTTCCCATCTCCCTGGCTTCTCCAGCAGGCTGAGCCCTTGGCCCAGTTCTCTCTCCTCCAGCAGGGGCACCATTGCACACCATGAGCCCCTGTTTTTGCTGCTGGTGGAATGGATGCTATGCCTAGGAGGCATCCTGGCAAGGACCAGAGGAGCTAGTTAGAAAGAAAGAATTCTCCAAAGGTTGTGAAAACTGAGTGTCTGAAGGGCCACCGTATGCTGGGGGACAGCAGGTCTGTTCTGCATATTTTAGGAGTATGACGTAAGCCCAACACATAGACATAAAGAAGATCCGGGCCCACAAGATGAATAACTTACTTTCTGACTCTCAGAATGGTCCAGTCATAGAACCGATGATTCCAGAGGAGGGAAATGAGTGTTCCATCGCTGGAGGCATTCAACTATTGGAAGACAAGCAATGGAGAGGAAATTTCCACAGTGGGTGGGAGGTCTCCGTGACGTCGAAGTTCCTTTCAACTATTAAACACTTCTGTGATTCAGATATGAGTCATAGGATTCGGAGATGACTCTCCAACCAGAGATGGCCCCACTGGCTAAGAAAATATCCACAGAAAGTAGGGTATAATGTATAGGAACCCAGGGAGGAGCATGGTGGGGAGAAGAGAGCATAGGATGTGGCATTTGAGTCTGGCTATGCTATTTCCAGCCTCTGTGTTTATGGGCGAGTTATTTAACCTTGCTGGACCTGGACAGTCCATTCTCTGAAAATGGAAATAACAGCAACATGAATATGAATATGAATCTTCACAAGAAGAAATGTAACTCATTTGTTCCCCAAGCCCCTTTATTGAGTCCCTACCATGTCTCGGATACTGTATTGGGTGCTGGGGATGTGGAGGGAGATGAAACACAGTCCCTGCCTTAATGAAGGTTCACAGACAAGCTCTGTGCTGAGCCAATTCTGGAAAATGGGACAGAGCCACAGCAGAGAGGTTACAGTAAGAAGCACGATGTGTTTAATTCTATCTCCTCCCCTAGAGCCGGCAAACAATGTCGAATGGAAGAGGAGATTAGTCATCTCCATTGAAGCTGGCACATTGCCTGCCTTATGCAATACTCAGGAAGTTGGTATCATTTACTGCCCCCATCTTACAGATGACAGGACCAAGGCCCAGGGAAGTTGGGCTTCCTTCTCAAATTCCCTTAGCTAGATGATGTTTGGCAAGGGCAGGCCCAGTCAGCCATTCCTGAGCCTGTGTCCTCACCACTACCCTGTTCTTACCCCGATCGTCTCCGGAGAGTCAGTGTTGTTTACAGAGGGAAAAAGAGTGAAGGTGTGTTTGTCCCCCAGAGAGGAGTCAGGCACTGTCACTGTGCCTGTCTCCTTCTATGCCCTACTTCTTCTAGAAAGCCCTGTCTGCCAAGGGCCAGGAAAGTATATGCCTGCTAGACACTCATGCTGCCAGGCAGATATGGTATTGTAATAATTATTCATCTTTTTATGACCGTGAGCTCTTTAAGGCAAACCCCTGTCTGTCTCACTTCTGTGTCCTCCTTGCCCACCATTTATTGAGCCATGTCTTCATTTATTCCCCAATAACTAAGCACCTGCATGTGGCTGGCACTGAAGTAGATTCAGGAGCTCCAGTAGACACTAAGCTGAGAGAGTGCCTACCCCACAGGACTGTATTAGGTATGAAGAGTGGGTCTCAAGCCTTGAGAGATGGCTCACCTTGTGACAGCACAGAGGGTCTAGGCTCAGCACCCATATGTTATCTATAACTCCGGTTGCTCCATGAATATTGCATGCATGTAGTACATAAACTTATATGCAAACAAGCATCCATGCACATTAAATAAATTAATTTAAAGGAAAAAAAGTAGGGCCTCGGGTCCTAAACCTGACTCAGTCACTAATCAGTGAGATGCTCATTTTCCCTCCCGGGACCTGCTATCTATAAAGTGTCATGATTAATCTTCAGTGCCATACAGAATTTTTGGATGGCTCAGAGAACTAATGGAGAGCTGAGAGACTAGCCTGACACACAGTGATGCTAAGTAAGTGTTCACTGGAAAGGGAAGACAGGCAACAAACAAGGAGAGGGGGCGTCATGTGGCAAACAGTGGGAAAGAATATAGAAAAAGATGAAAATTAAGCCAGGCAGCATGGGGAAGGACTGGAAGGTAGTTTAGCATTGTGACTGTGTGGACCTGAGCCCAGTGTGGAGCAGATTGCCACAAAGGCTGGTCATCCAGATCTGCTGACCTCAATGGAAACCTGGACATAAAACAAATGGATGTATAGAGGCCAAGAGCACGGGGGTGCTGGGCCTCCAGGAGAGCCCATAGACACTGTGAGCAGTTGCGTAATGATAATAATGGTATAAGAATACAGCCCTCAGTAGTTTCTCTCCCTCCCTACTGCCTTCCCTGCTGGGCAAGACACAGGCAGAGCGAGGGCCAGCCATGCCAGGATGACTCATTCATTCCCACACAAACTTCAGAGTAGAGTGACATGCCTAACACTCAGAGCCTCGGTCACCCAGACCCGAGCTAGCGTCAGCCAGGTCACATAGACCTCTCAGATAATACTTACTGAAGTGAAGATGCCTTTAGACATCGCCAGCAACCCAGGAAGCCCACGCTGCCTTCAGAGCGGGTAGGTTGCTCACACCCTCCAGGGTACTCCCACGTCTGCTCACACACTTGTGTTTGTTCTCCTTTGACACAGTCGCATGCTCACGTACACACATGCACGTGCCCACACAGTCACCCAAGCACGTAGCCTGCCTCAGACTCACAGGGCCCTGTGGGGGTGGACACGCACCTTCAGAGGACACACACCTGCATATCTTCTTCCTCTTGCATGCTCAGCTCGCGCAGCTCCACCACCCTTCACGCACCATGCAAGCTCCCTGGCAACTAAAAGACACACTAGCTCTCTTACTCTCTTTAGATCTCTCCTGGGACTGCACCCTGATCTCATGCCCATGCACAAAGATCAGAAAGCACACTCCTTCCTTCTGCATTTCCTGTCCTTTCCTTGGCACTTAGCGCTTAGCGCCTCTTAGTTTTGGAAACCAGTGGTAAGCACTTGGCGTAGACCTGGCTGCCTTCACCACTCCATGCATGCACAGACTTCTTTCCTTTTCCCTCGTGCACACATTCCTTTGCACACAGTCACTTTGTTCTCTTCCACTCCCCTTGCATGCTCACTTTACTTGCTTTGCAGTCATCCAAACACATTAGTACATTCAAACCCACACCCCCTGCTCTTGAGCGTGTAGGTGTTCACATTTGCATGAAAGCAAACAATGCTGCGGATGCTGGGGCCTCTGTTCCTTCCCCCAGCTAGCATTGGTATGGGACTAGTCTCAAATCCAATAGCTTCCTTGGAGTACATGAGAGGTAGAGGATATCATGGCCAGTGATGATCAGGTTGTGCAATAGAGTGACATTAAGTCTTGCTTTCAGTGTCTCTAATGAGCAGACTTATCGACAGGTTGCCTTCTAAGATTTGTAGGAACTGAGGCCAGATCACCAGTGTGCTGTGGGGTAATGCTCTTGTACACTATAAATATTTGTCATTCTTACTGGTTTAATAGATGCTGATTGGCCAGTAGCCAGGCAGGAAGTACAGGCAGGGCAACCAGACTAGGAGAATTGTGGGAAGAGGAGAGGCAGAGAGTCAGTTGCAAGTCAGACACAGAGGAAGCAAGATGAGAATGTCTTACTGAGAAAAGGTACCAAACCACATGACTAAACATAGATGGGAATTATGGATGAATTTAAGTTGTAGGAGCTAACTAGCAATAAACCTGAGAAACAGGCCAAAAAGTTTCTAATTAATATAAGCCTCTGTTTATTTAGGATTGAATGGTTGTGGGACTGAGTGGAACAGAAAGTTCTGACTACATAAGTGAGGCCACTAATGATATACCACCTCCAAGGACCCTTGTGTGTGTGCATGTGGGCACATCACTCTGTATAAGCAATCATGGTCCACAGTTCACCCCAATCAGTATGTAGCCTGAGAAAGAAGCTCCTGAAGGAAAAACCTTGCAAGCATCAGGCTATGATGAAAGCAAATTCTGAAGTCCTCATTATTAGAGTACCACTTGAGAAGAGGACATGAACACTAGGTAGATGCATGGGTACCTCTCCTGGTCATTGTGAATTATTGCCCTATAAGAATGGCAAGCCCCATGTCTAAGAATACCATTGCTCTTGAGACCTGGGTACTCCAGAGGTCCTTTATATATGACTAGAGTCATGATAGTCCTGGATACCCTGAGGGTTAAGTATGTGATATTCACCTGGGTTCATACAAGGTTTCAAGTATACACTGAAGGCCTAAAACTAGTCCTTTTGGTAAGAACAGAGATGACTTCTTGGGCTGGTGGCTATGAACCCTACTTCCATCTTTTATCTTGGTAGCTTGAAGGTGGGTCCCAGTCCAGCACTAAATACAGCATTCTGTTTGTCTGCTCACCAGTGTTCAGTGGATTCTCCTGAGCCAGGGATGAGGACTCAGACTCAACAAGAAGCAATTGCTTATCCTGGGTGCTACTTTATGGAGAAAAGGAGGTGGAGGCCTGTACTAACAAAGGCTTGATTATCCTCACCTCCAGTGACCCCATCTGACCAGCAGAAGGGTCATAGCTTTCGCAGCATTCCCATCACGTCACTTAAGAGACTTTGTGCTAGAAGCCAATGGACTGTTGAAAATGCCCTTTGATCAACTCAAATTTATGGGGCATCCACTCAATCCCAACATGTCCCAGATTAGTGGTATAGTGCTGAGCAAATCAGATGTATACTCCTCTTTTCTCAGAGAACACAGGAAACCAGGGAAGGCGTCTGTGCAGGCCTAGAGACAAGAACCAAGAAAGGCTCCCTGAAACCATGCTAGAGTATGAGTAGGTCCCTACTCAAGTCTCCAGGGGCCTCTGTCAAATACTGTAAGAAGATAGGTAACCTCAGAAGGAGATTTAGCTTCCATCTGCTAAACCCTGCCCTTACTGAGCATCCAGGTCCGGTGCCTAGTACTGGTTCTAACTGTCCTGGGAGTGATGTAGGTGTTGCTTTCATTGGCTAATTAATAAAGAAACTGCTTGCCCTGATAGGTCAGAACTTAGGTAGGCGGGGAAGACAGAACTGAATGTTGGTGGGAAGAAGGGAAGTGAGGCAGACGCCATGACGCTTCTCTCCGAGACAGCCGCCGGTTAGAATCCTCCTGGTAAGCCACCACCTCGTGGTGCTACACAGATTATTAGAAATGGGTTAGATCAATATGTAAGAGTTAGTCAATAAGAGGCTACAGATCATGGGCCAAGCAGTGTTTAAATGAATACCGTTTCCGTGTAATTATTTCGGGTAAAGGGAGCCGGGTGGCTGGCGGGAATGCAGCCCGCTGCTCCTTTAACACGGGAGCAGGTACATGAACCCTAGCGGGCAAGCAGACTGTATGTGGCACATGGCTAAGGTGTTGCTGATGCCTGTCCACATTCTGCATGCACACATTCTGCATGTCTTTCTCCTTCTGTGGTATGGGGATAGAACTCACGGCCTATGTACACACTAGGTCAGCACTGCGCTATCCATATAGCCACCATTCTACAGGTTCTTATTTCTTTACCAGACTGGTGCTCCTATTTTCTTTTCTTTTTTTTTGTACATTTTTATTGATACTTATTGAGCTCTACATTTTTTTTCTCTGCTCCCCTCCCGGCCTCTCCTCTCCCCACTTCAACTCTCCCCCAAGGTCCCCATACTCCCAATTTACTCAGGAGATCTTGTCTTTTTCTACTTTCTACTTCCCATGTAGATTAGATCTATGTAAGTCTCTCTTAGTGTCCTCATTGTGGTCTAAGTTCTCTGGGATTGTGGTTTGTAGGCTGGCTTTCTTTGCTTTATGTTTAAAAACCACCTGTGAGTGAGTACATGTGATAATTGTCTTTCTGTGTCTGGGTTACCTCACTCAAAATAATGATTTCTAGCTCCATCCATTTTTCTGCAAAATTCAAGCTGTCGTTATTTTTTTCTGCTGTGTAGTACTCCATTGTGTAAATGTACCACATTTTCCTTACCCATTCTTCAGTCTAGGGGCATTTAGGTTGTTTCCAGGGTCTGGCTACGACAAACAAAGCTGCTATGAACATAGTTAAGCACATGTCATTGTGGCACAACTGAATATCCTTTGGATATATACCCAAAAGTGGTATTGCTGGGTCTTGAGGAAGGTTGTATCCTAATTTTCTGAGAAATGCTCCTATTTTCATTTAGGACTATTAATGCGTTTAAAGATGTTTACACTGACTGATAATTTGAGTCTTTAGACCATTATAGAGAAACAAAACACTGTTAGGAGGTGCTAAGATACTAATAAAGTAACATTTTGTGGAGAGGCCCTGGCCAGGTATCCGCTAGTCAACAGTGGTAGAGTTTAACTAGTCTCTGACACCAAGACAGAAATGAGAGCAGGAACCCGTATAGCTGGGCCTAGAAGTGCTTAAGGGAGGTAGACAGACCTGGGTTTATGTTTTAGTTCTGCCACTAACTGGCACTATGGCCTTAGGTAAATCGTCTGTTTTGACCTCAAAATTCTATTCTCTAAACTGTAGATGGTGGTGTAAGATCTTCACAGAGGCCATGATACGGAGTTAATAGATTGAAAGTTTTATTGCACAGCGTTCAGTCAATGGTAGCTGACAATGATGGTGGTCATTCCAGAGTACAGAGCATTAACAGAAAAATTCTTGCATTTTTTTGAGCCTGCTCCAAGGCTCAGGTGTCAAGTTCTGGCCAGTCCTTCAGCAATATAGCTACAGTTCTACCATAGCTCTCCACTACAGGCCTGAGATCTCACACAGCCAGCAGAGCCTCTGGAGAGGAGCATTGTCTGCTTGTAAAGTCAAGTAGGAAAGGGGCCAGCACTTGTGGGAGAGAATCTCTGTCCATTTCCCTTCACTGAGGTAGACACGGCTGTGATACTGTAGGAAGGTACCTGGATGTGCAGGGACTCTGAAAAGAGGTCTCTGCAGCAGCTCTCTCCACAGTGGTTGACACCAAAGGCCATTGAGATAGATGAGAATTCATCACATTCCTAGGCATGAGGCAGCAGACACTCTCCTTTTCCTTTGCTTTGTCCAGTCTCGAGCTACCCTAGCTCTCATTATATTCTGTACAACCTTCTTAAGACATGTCCTTACAATGTCACCCTGTGTTCCCTCTCATTTCTTCTTCTCAGACCTCAGTGTCTGCTTAGTCAGCTTTATTTACCTCCTCATGAACAGTCTCGAAACTCAGAAGCTTCAGACAAAGCATCTTACCTGCTCATGAGCTACAGGACCAGGTAGGGTGTTGTTCTGACCGGGCTGTGTTCACCTGCCTAAAGCCTGGGAAATAACGTCCATGAGAGCTTTTCTTATGCATCTGGTGCCTCGGTCTCTGCCGCGTGAACCTGCTCTCTCTTTAATTAACCTGGGCTACCTCACAGTAAGGTAGTCATAAGTATGTTAGATTTCTCATATAACAGCTGACTTCTGACATTCTAAGACTAGGGGGAAACAGACACTTCAGGCTTCCTATGCCTCAGAAAATAAACTATAGTGTTTGTTTGATTTATTGGTCAAAGCTAACCACAGTCTCAGCCCAGATTCAAGTAGAGGAAGAAGCATGGCGCGCCTCTGGATAGGATCCAGGAATCTGCATCACCCTCATCTGTCATAACATCCTTTATCGGCCTCTGTTCCTCATACACTCATTCTTTTCTATTTTTTTCTCCTATTTCATGCCCCATTGTTTTTCTACGCCTTTCAGCTACTCACCTGTGCATATCTCAAGTCTTTGGCTCTTCTCCCTACTTGCAAAGAGCATGGCTGTGTGCAGGCTTCTTCCCAGCGTCTGTAAGGTCACTGTGTGCTATATCAAAATAATTTAAAGTTGGAAACAAATTTTGAAATAAGATATGTTCTGCCCTTCTACATGGACAAATATTCATCTCTATGGAGTATGACAGCCAGGTTCATACTTAGGAGTTAAGCCAGACTAGAATTGTGACTTCTTAGCATTCTGCATCGAGAGACGAGATTTAGAGAAAACCAGTACTAGCCTATCTGGCTCCATTCAACTGTAAGGATGCTCACATGCAATGTCCACGTGCACTTATGTGCATAGGCTCTCTGCCCCACACATCTGATCTCTAAACATACCTTCTGCAAATTACAGATGCACGCAGCAGCATGTTGTGCATCAGAAAACGAGGAAAGAGAACACCATGCTGAAAACCAGGCTCAGGCCAGGATGCACAGAGAACCTTTGGATTTGTGTATAAACAGCGAAATGTCTTTTTGGGTCCATCTACTCCTCACCTCTGAGAAGGATGCCTAGTAAAAGAGTAGAGAAGAGCTTCACATGTAAGTCCAGACCAAGGGCCATTTTCCTGGTGTAATGGCAGTACTGAGCGTGTGTGCCCTGGTGTTGGGCATCACTCTCGCGGCTAGACTAAGACAAGCCTGCACGCCATTCGAGCCCTTGGGTCACTCTCCTGCGCTGAAAATGGGGAAACCAGTCTCCCCATAGCAGCTGGGAGGTCACAATTGCTGGTCTGTACATGGAGCTTGTAAAGTAGACTCTACTGACTTTGTTTTCTAATTGTTGGATTCAGGCCTGAATATGAACCTGAGCTCTTCCTCTTAGAGCTTGGGATTCTGCACAAATCATTTTACAGCTCTAAGTGTCTGTCAGCCCCACTCAGGCTGTGGCTGACTATGACTATTGAGAAAAGTTGTCCTTTTTTGCCAAATCCCAATTGATTATCACCTTGATTAATACAGACTGTTTCTGGGGCAACAAGATAGATAGACAGATAAAGGTACCTGCTGCCAAAGCTCATGACCTAAGTTCAATCCCTAGGAACTACATGGTAGAAAGAGAGACCCACCCTGCAAGGTGGTATCCTCTGACTTCCACATACATGCCATGAGAAACATACATTCCAAAAAAAGTAATTAATTAAAAATGCATCACAAACAAGGCCATTAGGGAATGTGCTTCTTATGTCTACCTAACATAGTGGCACCCTCTGCCAGCATGTGCAGCCCACACTCCGCAGCAAGGTGCACCGTAGCCATGCCCAGTCGCTCAGGCCCACCATGATACAATGTGAATCCAGCCTGTTGTGGGAGTCTGTGTTCTCAGAAAGGAATAAGACTGCTCGTGTTAGGCAAATTCTGTTGCCCAAACTTTATAGCATCCCATTGTGTTTTTCATTCAAGAGCCCAGGGATGATTTAAAGAGCTTGTGGTTCTAGCCCAGTCTCTCAGAACATCTCAAAATGTTGACCCTTGTACAAAATCTCAAAACTTACCTGAGGTTACACATGTACCACGAGTTGTCAGCATGCTTCATCTCCCTGCAGCCTGGTAGTCTTGGTTCCTCTCCACACCTACCTAGTCAGGAAACTGGTACCCCCCATGTGGGTGACTCCAGAGAGCGTGCCATGCAGGAGGGGGCTCCCCACATGAAGTCACAATCTCTTCTAACCTAATCTTCCAAATGATGTGCCTTCACTTCTGCTACGTGCTTTTGGCCACAGAGCCTACCGTGATTGTGAGTGCCAGGAGGCAGGGTCATTGAAGGCCAATTTGGGGCCTGTCTACTGTATTGCTTAAAAGTTGAGTAATTAGGGCTAGAGAGATGGCTCAGTGATTAAGAGCACTGCCTGCTCTTCCAAAGGTCCTGAGTTCAATTCCCGGCAACCACATGATGGCTCACAACCACCTGTAATGAGGTCTGGTGCCCTCTTCTGGCCTGCAGGCGTACACACAGACAGAATATTGTATACATAATAAATAAATAAATTTTTTTTAAAAAAAGAGTTGAATAATTAAATTTGAAAAGCTTTTAATAAAGCTTAATATAGCTATCACCCTCCATCCAGCTTCGTTTTCAACACCAGACTACTTCAGCATGCTTTCTTCTTAGCGTCTTTCATTGTTCAGTTTGCAAGTTAAGTTATATATGGTAATATGGCCAAGTGTATCATCAGTCTTAAAATTTTAATATAAAATGTCTATCTTTTAACACAGTCAAATCCTCATAATCCACAGTCTTAGGATGTGCCGATGAGCTGTAGGGGGAAAAGCCCACTAACCAAAACAGAAGAACAGCAAAAAAAAAAAAAAAAAAAACCATCATAATGAGACCAATGCCTTTCTCAGTGTGGCAGGACTGTGAAAGACTTGGATTTTCTTTATTCTTTGATGGAAAGATGGTCTCTGCATTTTCTAAATCATTTTTACACAAAATGGTTGAGCATTCCAAAATGCTAATTAAACAGTAGCTGTAGGTGTTAGGGACACCCCTACCCCTGTTTGCTCTATTGACAGACCCCCCCAAACCTGGGACTGACACAAACCCATGGTTATTAATGGGAATAATAATTATTATTAATTAATAATAATTAATGATTAATCCCATGGAAACTTCTGTAGAGACAGATGACCCCAAAACATGGAATTCTGTTTTCTTGTAGAAAATCAACAAAATGAATCAGAGATCACATTGATGAGGCCACTCATGGAAAGGGAGGTTCAAAGGCCCTTTGACAATCATCTGTGCTACACCCAGAACCAGGACTCTTTCCTACTGAGCGGTGTTGATTCCCCGCGGGACCTCTCTCCAGCTCTTTCAGGAGCCAAAGGGCCACAGGCGTCTGGTCTGTCATTCTCTTCAGACACTAAACAAATTTCTAATTTGGTGGCTTGGTTTCTGGTTTCCTTAGAGGTGGAGAAGGCATTGAAGTTTTCAGTCATGGTCAGCCATGTTTGTTGGTGTTTGCTGTCAGCGCATCTTCAAAGATCAACACGGGGCTCCAGTCTGGCTTCCTGAACTTGCTTCCTTTTCTCTCTGCTGTGCCCTTCTATACACAGGTCGTGTGTTTAATGTTCATTCTTGGTTCTGCTCTTGCTAAATAATGTCAAAATTTCATATTCTATATTTTTAATAGTGTATATTTTATATTTGATCTTTGACTTACAATGGGTGGAATTAAAGGTTTTTTTGACTTGGAGATGAAGGTGAAACAGTAGAAACAGAACTTCAGAGAAGAAAACCAAGTGAGCAAACCAATAAGAAGCAATAAACCAATGTCAGTCTGTCAGGATACCCCACAGAGCAACTGAGAAAGCTGCTTCAGCTTCTGCCTCCAGGTTCCTGCCTTGGCTTTCCTCCATAAAGGAGTGTAATCTGTCAGACCCTTTCCTCCTTGGGTTGCTTTTGGGTGTGGCACTTATCACAGCACTAGAAAGCAAACCAGAATACTTGGGGATGATGTAAAAATGTCCTTGGGTTTTGCACCTTGGATCACACCCTCTGGTTTCATACCAGTTCCAGCAGAGAGCCCGGAGGCAGGAGTTGCTGGTGGAGCTGGTGGAGATGTGCGGGAGCCAGAGCTTGCTAGACCTTTCCTGCTGACCGTGGCCGGGACTTTTGTTCTTTATTCCAAGACTGAAGAGAAGCCCTTGAATTAAGCTAAGCTGTGGGCTCAGGATTCCTCTTTAAGCAGAGGGATCTTAAAAGCTGAGCAGGTCCTTACAGACCTGCTCTAATTTCATGCAAGGCCTAGAGAGGCAATGGAACGCCCAGGGCCACAAGCCTGACACAGAGCCCTCGACCCTACCACCTGGAGAATGTGAGAATGAGTCTCCTGGGCAGCCCACGGCCATCTGACGGTGGCTGTTCCTGGGGATTTGTTAACCCCGCTGTCTGGGGTGAGGGTGGGGTGCGGCTCCGATTGTTTTTACTCCCCTCCTGCCATCTGGACTGTCTTTAAGGACTTCTGAGGTCATTAGCACAAACTGCTAAAGAACTCCAAGCTAGGACTTGGCCTACCACTGCCTTGGGCTTAGGCCCCAGTCCTTCAGGGTACTCCATCCAGCACTTGTGAAACCTCTCTGCTGTCTCATTCATGAGAGGGAGCTAATGAGAGGATTTAGGGATGACCCTCTGAACCAGGATGTCATGGTGCGAGGCCTGTAATCCCAGCACTCAAGAGATAAGGCTGGGAGGATCAGGAGGTCAAGGTCATTCTCCACAACGTATCAAGTTCAAGGCCAGCCGTAGGCTATCAAAGACCCCCGTCTCAAAAAAATAAAACAAAACGGCTATTATCCGCTGAACCTCCATTTATTCATGAAAGAACCAAGGTGAACAAAGAAGCTCTCATCCTCCATGTGTTTTCGTGCTTTGGCCTCAGGCACTGGGGGCTCCTGAGGGTTTGCTGATGTCTGTTCCTTGGTTTCTCAGTGTGGTGGCTTCTCCTGGACGCTTTTCACCCTCCTACTGTGGAGCCTGCACTGCAGAGAAGCAGAGGCTGTCGGCCTTTGTGGGCAGCCACAAAGCTGTCTGCAGTCCCGCGCAGCGCAGAGCCGTCCCTTTATATCCCATCCGAGGCGTACTTGAGTTGCATTTTGTTCTGAAAGCGTGTTAGCATTCTGGATTTAATTAACTGGCAGAGACAAAGCCTCCCTGTTTCCCTCACCCCGAGTCCATGCCCATTTTACCTACCCGCTGACCCCAGTTCTCAGCCCCAGCCCACATCCAGGTGGGGTGCTCATTGTCCTCCTGGAGGCTCAGCTCTCACATGAAAAGGAGGGTCCTTGCCACCACCTGCCTCCCCACCCCACCTCTCGCCCACCTCATCTCTTAGCTCTGGCTACGGTTTATTGGGCATTCATGATCTACTAGGCACCGGACTAAGCATTTGTGTGTTTTTAGATCATAGTTTCCTAAAAGTCTTTTGAGATAGGATTTGTAGATCCACTTTCTAGCAGATAACTAGGTCCATATTGTCACTTAGCCATGGCGCTTATCCAGGGTCACATGTAGTAAATGACAAAACTGGGCCTCAACCCTCAATCTGTAGGATTCTAAATCGTTGGACTGCTGGCCGCTCCAAAAAGCTGCCTGCCTAGAAGGCAGAGCTACTTCAGGTTCCTGGAGGTCTGCCTACCCTGAGTTTCCATGCAGTCTCCCAGCAGGCCCCCCTTCCAGAGAGTATACACTCTGGTGTCTGCAGGCAGTGGTCAGCTCACACACCCACTGCAGACTAAGCAGTGGGCACCCTTGACTTCCAGAACCCTCCCCACTGCATTGCTTGATCCTAGCCCTACTTTAAGAGTCTTCCTGACCAGAAAAGCCCACCCACTGAATGTGGCTGATTCTGTCTAGCTTCAAAGGCATAGCCACACCCTGTCTCTGTGTCACGGAGGAGAGGCAAAAGCAACAGCAGTCTAGGGTAGGTAACAGACACAGGATGGGAGGGCAGACGCACCATGCCTCTTGAGACTGTGTCCTGACCCTTCAACCCATGGTGATGGCTTTGGGCAAGTCACTCACTCTCGCATGTCTCTCTGTTTTCTAAACTGTAAAAGAACAGTCCCGTTACCTCTGTCATGCAGTCATTCAAGGACTGACTGAGTCAGTGCTTGTAAAGAGGTCACTGAAGTCTCTCTCCACCAGGCAGCCAAATTTCATACAAGAAGCCAGCAAACATTACGTGGGCTTTCCATTCCCAGCCTGACAATCCTATGTGTGACATCCCTCTGCCTGGGGTGGAGTCATAGACTCTCCACCTATTGATGAAAGGTCTGTTGAGGGACTTACCCTTGTCTAAACAACCACAGAGAGGTTTCATACCTTGCCCAAGTCAGTCACTGGGGCTGAGACTGGTAAGCACGTACATCCTAGTTCAGAACCTTCTGCCCAAATCCATTTTCTCCTGCTACTGCATCCTGCCTGCCGGGAGAAGCAGGAAGATGAATCAGCTGTGGGTGTTGGCTGAGGAGATGGTTCACTCAGGAAAGGGCTTGTCATGTAAGCACGGAGACTCGAGTTGGGATCCCTAACATCCAAAAAGACAAATTTAAAAAGTATGGCATCGTGTGCTTGTCATCCACGGCCCCACCCAGGAGACAGCAACAGGAGGATTCACAGAGAGCACTGGCCAGCCAGTCTAGTCTGAATGGTGAGACCCTGCCTCAAAAAATAAAATCGACAGTGAGTGCCTGGGGGACACCAGAGGTCGACTTTCTGGCCTCTGCACGCAATGCACACACAAACACAAGATGCAGGTCCCACCATCAGCCAGCTTGCCATCCAGGATAGACTTGCTCCTTCCCCAGGCTCTGTCTCTCGTCCTACTGCACCTTAGGTGGATCTCTTGGTCTTGGTGTGCACTGGCTAGCAGGACTGACGGGGCAGAGGTGTTGTGGGGAGCCAATACACATTCCCACAAAGCTACATCTACTGCCTATTGCCTTTGCAGAGAGGAGCCAGAATTTTTTTTTCACCAGGATCTGTGGTGTTCCTAGAATCCTGCTGGCCTGCACTGTGATACATGAGTGCATACACACACAAACACACACACGCACACATGCACGCACACATGCACGCACGCATGCACTCACGGGCACACACTCTCACACATGCGCACACACACACACACACACACACACACACACTCCCACACATGCACACACACAAACACACATGTAGGCATGGGCATACACTTCCACATATGCACTCCCACGCATGCACACACACACACACACACACACACACACGAGTGACTCTATTTCCCGGGTTGTTAGGAGGGTTGAGAGTCAATACCCATAAAGCTCTGGAACTGCACCAGAGTGTGGTAAACAGTCTTTATCCAGAGGTTCAGCATGGTGGCTCTATCTGTAGTCCCGGCATTCAGAAAGTAGAGGTGGGAAGGTCGGGATCTGCAGTCCCAACATTCAGGAAGTGGAGGCAGGGAGGTCAAAAGTTGCAGACCATCCTTGGCTACATGAAGAATTCAAGGCCAGCTTGGACTATAGGAGATGCTATCTTGGGGGGGTAGAGGGGGAATCTGCTTGCTCATAATGCTTGGGATAGCAGCCAACCCCAATGTTCTGCAAGCTTGGGCAAGGCATGTCCCCAAGTTTTCCCTCAGCCTTTTTCGTTTGTTTGTTTGTTTTGTTTTTGTTTGTCGAGACAGGGTTTCTCTGTAGCTTTGGAGCCTGTCCTGGAACTCACTCTGCAGACCAGGCCGGCCTCAAACTCACAGAGATCCACCTGCCTCTGCCTCCCAGGTGCAGGGATTGAAGGCGTGCGCCACCACCGCCTGGCTCCCTCAACCTTTTCAAAGAACCATCAGGCTGAGCCGAATATCCCTGCCTCAAATTCTCAGGTTCTGACATTCAATGGCTTTGGAAGGCCGTGGTCAGGCAGGCATGGTCTGTGGCTGGCAGCCTTAGCCGGGAGGTCACTCTTGGCCACTCTGAGAAGGAAGAAAAGCTGAATGGGACAGTCTCCCTCCTCTCATAAACCAGAGCAGGCTGAGCCAGGCTTCAGCTTCAGATATGGTGGGCTGAGGCTGAGAGCAGGCGGATGAGTCACCAGGGAGCCGCCGTGGTTCTGGAGCTCCAACCAGCCCCCGGGCAGAGGAACTGCAAGGCTTAATGGTGTGATTTGAGAGCTGGGGTACAACAGAGGGATCAGTGTGTCCTCGCATGCCCTGGGTGACATCCGAAGGCCATTTGCCTCCACGCTTTACCTGGGAAGCTTTGGCCTGGGTTACTGATTCCGCCTCTCAGTCCCTTTTCTCCTCCCTCAACACCACTCAGCATCCCAGGATCCGTCTGCCAGATGTCAGGTGCAGAAGCTGCACCAACAGCCCAGGACAGCTGTTTAGAATTCAAGGTTCCACATACATACCCCTCCCTCTTCAGTCTCTAGTCTCTCACTATCCTCCCTGCCTGTGCTGCAGCGACCCTTTCCTAAGAAGTCATAAGGCAAAAAGAAACCATCCGTTTCTGTCAGGAAGTCCAGGGTTTAAATCTCAGGTCTGCATTTACTTGGGAAAGATGCTTGGGTTCTCAAAGCCTACATTTGCCTACCTGGAAAAATCCCTTTCACCTGACTCAGGAGGGAAGCCTATCAGAGCCTCCTAGGAAATCGCCTGTAAGCAAGCAACCTCTGCATGGGGGTTTCATGCATGGCAAAGCAGCTGCCTTACTGGGAACTACTGAAGAGCTAACCCTCGATACAACCACCGACAAATGGGGCTCATGATGATGCCTGCCATATAGGTCAATGCAACTACTCTGGGAACTGAAGCCCAATGAGGCGATGTCCTTTCCCAGAAAGAACATGGGAGTGAGTAAAAGGGAGGGCAGGACAATAAGAAGTGACATCATTAGCCAGGCAATGGTGGCACATGTCCTTAATCCCAGCACACGGGAGGCCGAGGCAGGCAGATCTCTGTGAGTTCAAGGCCAGCCTGATCTACAAAAAAAGAAGAAGTAGCATCATCTCTAGAAGAAGGACAAGAGACAAGAGGATAATGGGCCAGGACTCTGGCACCTTCGCCGGCTGAACTGCTTCCTTATTGCTAAATTCCCAGAACCTGGCCCAGTGCTTGGCAAAGTAGGTACATGCAGATCCTTACTGCATGACAGGGAAGCAAATCCTTGTGATCCCGGTCCTTGTCATGTACTTGGTGGTAAATAAGTGTGCACTGGGTTCACGTACGAGTGAGCAGAGGCCAACATCAGGGATGTGATCCCAGCACAGTTCTCCATATCTGTGATTTCTACCATTTCCTATCGGGGATCCCCATTGGAGACCAGGGCTTCTTAATTGGAGGTCCGTGGAACCCCCTCCAGATTATATGCGTAGTATGGTGTGTGCTTGGCAGTGTGTCTAAACTGATTTTTAAAATGTCCAATTTCTGACTGGGAAATAATTTTTTAAGATTTACTTATTTTATTTTATGCGTATGGGTATTTTGCCTGCATGCACAAATATATGCACCACATGCATGGCTGGTGCGGTGGATCCTTGGAAATGGATTCAACTGGACAGTTGTAAGCTGCTGTGTGAGTGCTAGGAATTGAACCTGGGTCTTCTAGAGAAGTAGCCAGTCAGTGCTCCTAACCACTGAGCCATCATTCCAACTCCCACGTAACAAGTCTTTAATTGTAAAAAGTTTCTGTGGGTTTTCGTTTTGGTTTTGGGTTGGTTTTGGTTTATTTTTTGTTTTTTGATTTTAATTTTTGTTTTGGTTTTAATTTTTTGATATAGGTTTCTCTGTGTAACAGATCTGATCATCCTGGAACTTGCCTTATAGACCACCAGGTTGGCCTCGAACTCACAGAGATCCACCTGCTTCTGCCTCCTGAGTGCTGCCACTGCCCAGGATTAGATTTTATTTTTTTTTATTTTATGCATGTGTGTGTGTTAACATTCATTTGTGTGGTGCTTGCAGAGGCCAAAAGTAGGTATCAGATCCCCTGTAGCTAGAATTATAGGTAGTTGTGAGCCTCCTAACGTAGGTGCTGGGAACTGGACTCTGGCCCTCTGAAAGAGTCGTGAGGGAGTGCTCTTAATCACTGAGCCATCTTTCTGGTCCCCAATTCTTTTTAATTTTCATATTATCAGAATTATCGTGTGTGTGTGTGTGTGAGAGAGAGAGAGAGAGAGAGAGAGAGAGAGAGAGAGAGAGAGAGATTGGGAGGGTCACACATGCCATGACACACGTGAAGACCGGAGGACAACTCTGTCAAATTGATTCTCTCCCTTCACCTTTATGTGGGTTCCAGGGATCAAACTCAGGTCACCAGGTTGTGTGACAAGGACATTGACCCACCGAGTCATCTAGCTGGCCTAAGAAAATGGTTTTAAATAACTCAGCTCTGAAGATGTACACCTGCGTGACGCCTAGTGAATTTCCTCATTTGCTTCATCAGAACCCCAGAGATTTTTTTCTTTAAATGCAGAGTACTGGGCTAGAGCTATATAGCTCAGTTCGCAGAATGCCTACCTAGACTGCACAAAGCCTTGGACATGATCCCTGTCGCCATGTAAAATCAGGTGCCGTGGTGCATGTCTACCATCCCAGCGCGTGAGAGGTAGAAGCAGGAGAATTAGAAGTTCAAGTTTATCCTCAGACACATGGTAAGTTTGCAGCCAGCCTGTCATACATGGGACCCGACTCAAGAAAAAAAAAAAATGTGTGTAAAGGTTCCACGTTTGTCTCTGCGACATTGATTCAGGGCCCCATCAGCCTGTGTTGCCCCCTCGCCCACACCACATACATGCAATTAGTCTGCCGTCTCCTGTATGCAGATGTAATGAGCGCAGGTTCTCAGAAGGGCTGGCTTGCCTGCTGAGTGGCTGCTACCCTGGACAGCTCTCACAGAGCTGTGTGCACTGACGACCTCTGTCTCCTACACTTCTCAGTGGGACAGGTGGAGTCAGGGCCTGAAACTTGAGAGTATCAGCTAGGACTCATAACATCTGAACTCGGAGCTTTTATCTCTTTTAAAGAATATAAGTCAGGTGGTAGTGGTGCATGCCTTTAATCCCAGCACTTGGGAGGCAGAGTTAGGCCGATCTCTGTGAGTTCAAGGCCAGCCTGGTCTACAAGAGCTAGTTCTAGGACAAGCTCCAAAGCTACAGAGAAACCCTGTTTTGAAAAAAATCAACAACAACAACAACAAAAAGAATATCTTTATTGCTGCAAATATATCAAATATACATATATAGTGAATATACACGTGTATATGTGTATGTATATTTTTTCAGAAAATTTAATATGTAAAAATAAATCACCTCTCCTCCCACCATCCCTCCCCCCATCCCATGATTGACATGGTAGCACACAGCTTTGATCTAAGTACTTGGGAGGCGGAGGCAAATGAATCTCTATGAGTTCAAGACCGGCCTAGAGAGTTCTAGGCCAGCAGGGTTACACAGTGGCACCCTTTCTCAATAAATAAATAAAAGCAGCTGTTAACACCTGGCTTGCTTGATTTTCACTTAGCAGTCACGTCTATGAAGCATCATAGTGTCAGAGCCCGCACTACCGGCTCGCTGGCACAACCACCCCCCCTTTCTCTCTACCATGCACCGTCTTCTCCTAAGCACATTCATATTTGTCTCAAATTTTAAAGCCAATAACATCATACTGTGTTATAACTTCGCCTTTCGCACTCCAAATTTCCAAACTTTCTTTCCATGACATTAAATATTCATCTACAGGCTCACAATATAATGGTTGCATGAAACTTTATCGCAGGCAGGTTTCATGCTTCTCAGACTGGAGCACATGTAACCCTAAGGGCAAAGCCACAAGATAAATGTCACCCATCTTCCCGAAGCACAAATTTGATTCAAAACTTTGGGAGGGAAAAAAATTCAGTATCAGATGATTTCAGATAATCCATAAGGTAGGTTAGAGAAAACCCATCATTTTTAAAAGAAAGCAACAAAATCCCAATCTATGTGAACTCAATAGATTACCTATTGAATTACCCTCTGAGGTTAGAAACAGGCAAGAACAAAATTCCAGCTCAAGTCCCCTGTGTGTATGCATACGGAAGGAATGTATGCCCAGGGAAGAGAAGAAGGGACTCAAGGTCTGCGACTTAAACTGAGGCAGAAGAGCTAGGGGCCCTGCCTGCACCCCTCCACCATCCTTACATGACATCACCTGTCAATGTGTACATGGAGGCCTTGCCCCTGAGGAAACCCCCCCAACACACAGTCCAACTTCTAGCAGCAGCTTTTCCTTTCACCCAGCATCAAGCTGAACTTAATGCTCACTAGCTGTGCCCACCATGGTGACCTGCCCTCCTCCTTTCCTCTCACACATTCATTTGTTCTGTGCACATTTGTTCACCTATGCGCATTCATTTGTTCTGGTTGTCCCATGAAGCTAGAAGCCCTTCATTCCAGAGCAAGAATGATATCAGGTGCCTTTAAAGTGTCAGGAATCATACATTGTTTTATATGTAGTATCTAAAACCTTCATAGCATCTTTGCAAAGTATATACCATGCCCCCCAGCCCCCACTGAATAAAAGAAGAGGAGAAGGAGTAGGTATAGGCAGGGTGGCGCATGCCTTTTATCCCAGCACTTGAGAGGCAGAAACAGACTGATCTCTGAGTTCAGGGTCAGCCAGAGCCACACTTGTCTCAGGCATACACACAAACAAAAGGAACGGGGTTAAATAGTATCACTGCTCATCAGGCGCTCAGCCAGTCAATATGTATCAAAACCTACAAACCAGCAAACATGTGCTGCACGCTAGAATACTGATACCACGCTGCTTTCAGGGACTTGTAAGTGAATAGAGACAGTGACATTCTACAAACCTTAGTGATTGCAGTGTATGCAGAGTCCCATGAGACTGCCTCAGACAGAACCCACCTAAAGAGTAGGCCACTTTGGTGGGGGGGACACAACTTCTTAGCTCTCTGTCCCTCACCTCCCCTTTGTAAATTGGAGGGAGTGATGGCTGTGCCAACTTCCTAAGGATACTGTGAATGATAGGTGAATTAATGTATATCAGCATTCAGAGCAGAGCTGTGCCAAGGTATCTTGCTATGGATGGTAGTATGAAGGAGTGGCCTGGGTAATGGGGCAGAATCTAGTTCCAGTGACATTTATTTGGTCACTACAGATGAAAAGGGGTTTCCTTGGTGATATATACAGAGGCAGGGGCACAGAGTGTTGGAGGGATATTCTAGGTAGAGGGAATGATAGGCAAAGTACAGCATCAACTCACTTGGGAAGCTACAGGGGGTGTGGCTAAAACACAGCATCCGCATCGGGGAACCATCCGGGGTTCACAGGGGTTAGCAAGGGGCCTGTGATTTTAACAAGGCTTCTCCAGGTTCTTGCATAGCCTGGCTGATCTAAGTCTGGCGAGACGCTCAGTAAATGTTGAGTGAGTGACTGAACACATGCACAGCTAGCTGTGTTGGCTTCACCTGCTTCTGTTGTCACTCAACTAGAAAGCAAGTCCACAGCCCCAACGGCATAGTGAGGTATTCACATCCATTTTGTCAGACTCTTTCTTCTTGGCGCTATCCTAAGCTAAGTTCGGGTGGAAATCTCCAACATCTGGTTCCCCACACCCTATTGAGAGGCTCAGATCTAAGCCAGCATGTTAGAGGTGAAAGTCCCAATCGTCACAATGGGATCAGGGCTGGGGCACTCACTGGAGGCCCAGGCAGAGGCACTCGGAGATAGTGACAGACAGGATGCAGGGGCTCTGGGAAGTTCTGTTAGGAAACCGGGGGTGGGCTGAAGATGGTAGCTCGATTGGTAAAGCATTGTCTTGCTTGCACCCAGCCCTGGGCTGGATCCCCAGCACCACACAAACTAAGTATGGTAGTGCACGCCTGTAATCGCAACACTCCAGAGGTGGGGGCGGTGCCTGGGAGCTCAAGATCACCCTCGGTTACATAGCGAATTTGAGGTTTCATGATACCCTGCCTCCAAGGAAGGAAGGAAGGAAGGAAGGAAGGAAGGAAGGAAGGAAGGAAGGAAGGAAGGAAGGAAGGAAGAGGAACGAAAAAGATGACTTTGTAAGCCTGACAGCCTGAGTTCAAATCCCAGAACCCACAGAGAAAAACCGAACATGGTGTCTTGCATATGTAATGCCAGCATTTCTAAGGGGAGATGGGAGACAGAGACAGAAGAACCAGCCAGTAGTACCTGCAGCACAGCAAGCGAAACAAGAGAGGCTCTGCCTCGAAAGTTAGCCTTTGACCAACTCACTCACACGCAGGCCCTCAATAAATGATGCTTCTTTTAGAGAAAGACTGGGGGATGGGGCAACGGCTCCGAGCACTTGCTGCTCTCGCAGAGGACTCGGGTGTAGTTCCCAGCACCCCTGTCAGGCAGCTCACAACCCTCTGTAACTCTAGCTCCAGGGGATCCCATGCCTCTGGCTTCATTGGGTACCTGCACTCACATGCCTGCACCTATATTCAGACACGTCCATTAAAAATAATCATTTTCTTAAGAGGGAAAGACTAATATTGAACCCAACACCCATCTCTCAGATGGGGAAACTGAGGTTCAAAGAACAAGCGTCCTCGGCCGTGACAACTGCAGTCATACTAGAGCTGAACCCAATACCTAGTTTTCACCACCAAAGACAGCCAATATCTATTCTTATCACCAAAATCTTCTTCCACACGGCCCCGACCTCCCTTTCCCAGTTCGTGTGGGGGTCTCACAGTGGGGAAGATGCACAGCCATAATCACCCCAGGTTCAGTCTTCCAGCCCCACTTGCGGCTCTTATCACAAAAGACAAAAATCTGGAGAGCAGGCGTGGGTGGGTTGCTCAGGGTCATGGCCTGCTTATGCCGTATTCTTTTTTTTCCCCCATTGCTTTTTTAATTGAGTTTGAGGTAGTTGTTTTTGTTTCCTTAAGAAACGGAAAAGAATGAAGCTGCGCAAATACAACGGTGTTAACTCTGAAAACCCCCTGCCATTTTAACTCCCTTACTGCAGAAATAAAAGAGAAATAATTTGTCCACCCACACGTAGCTCTTTCTGACGAAGGTAGGTGAATATTGCTTTGCTAATCGAGGGTGACTGCTGGAAGTGGAGCCTCGCTGCCTGAGCCGGTATTGAGAGGAAGCCACGGCAGCACGGGAAGGTGCAGACCTCCATAGGCTGGCAGTCCTGTGCTCAGACAGCCCAGAGTTACCAACCCCTCCTGGCCCATCCTCTGCAGGTCTCCCCCAGCCGGTAGAGATGGAACCACTGAACGAGGCTGAAGGGCTCCCCAGCAAGCAGAGGGAGATGCCACCACCCCCGCCACCCTCACCGCCCTCTGAGCCAGCTCAAAAGCTGCCACCTCAAGACTCCGGGAGCCACTCCCTCACTGTCAGAAGCAGCCTGTGCCTGTTCGCTGCTTCTCAGTTCCTGGTAAGGATGTCACTGGCCCCACTAGGGCCTGGAGAGAGGGTGGGTTAAGGGACAGCCTTCTACTTCTTCCTGAGATGGCTGCCTGGGGAAGCTGAGAGGCAAGGGCCATTCTGGTGGCCCTCAGTTACTCCAAGTCTTCTGACTGGAGTGAGGGGAAGACTGGAGTTCTGAGCTGCAGTCTAGGGAATGAAGCTCCTCAGGTCCTGTCAACTCTTATCCCCAAACTAAGAAAACAGGATCCCCAGTCCCTGAGCTCCTGGTCCGACGGGGTTCCCCCTGAAGACTTCCCGTCTAAGGAGGTCTTCCTGGAAGACCTGTCTTCTATGTGTGCCTCTGGGGTCTCCTGTGGGAAGGGCTCTGTCTCAGCCACCTGTGATTAGCTTTTCTCCCAAAGAGTGCTGGGGCCTCCTCTGGGTACGCGGCCCTTCCCTCCGCTGCCCAGTCTGAGCGGCTCCTGGGGCCCTGAAGGCCAGAGGCTTCCTGGGGGCCCAGGCTGGGGCTGAAGGTGAGCTCTGCAGGGCAATATAGGGGCAAAGGGCCCCAGCTCTGCGCTCAGTCTGCTCCCCTGACTGCCCCAGCTCGCCTGTGGGGTGCTCTGGCTCAGTGGCCATGGCCACTCCTGGCTGCAGAACACCACAGACCTCATCTCTTCCTCGCTCACCCTGTTGAACCATCTGGGACCTGTGGTGAGTAAACTCTGGGGACCCCTAGGACAGTGGGATGGAGTGGGGATACGCTGGGGCTTCCCATCCCTCCCTCACAACATCTGGCTGGGGCATCTCTGGGTTCAGGAACCCAAAAGCCATCTGCCTGCATCCCACCCAGACCCAGGATGGGTTTTCTTGTTACTTTTGAAATAGACAAGAACATGACCTCTCTCAACCCCTCGGGGAACTGACTAGTTTGTCTGATATTCCCCAGGCCTGGCTGGTTTCTGGGACCTGGGGGATCCCAAGTCTGCTGCTAGTCTCTCTGACTATAGGCCTGGTCGTCATCACCGCCCTGGTAAGGTACCTCCTTGTCCTGAGCCCCAGGGAAGTCCTTCCCTCTCTCGAAAGCCTCACTTCCCGCTGGATCCACCTGACCCCTAGACAGGGCTAACCTGGTTTTGAATCGGACAAAAACAGGCTTCCTCCTTCAGCAGGATGCCTCCTTAAAGCAAGAGGCTCCTTCCTAGAAGTGATTGAGGCTAAGAAAAAGGGCTGAGGCACGAAGAACCCCCAAGCCCCACCCAGAAGAATTAAGTCCACTAGAAACTGGGGACAGAGAAGGTAGAGTGTGGGTAGAGCCTGGCGTCTAAGAGCCAGGAGAATGTGGTTGCTCTAGACCTGGTAGCATCAGACAGCTCAGTCCCACAGGGTAACCCATGCGCCCAGCAGGTAGTGAGCATGAGCCCAGGTCCATGATGCCGTATGCTCCCAACCAGGTGTGGCACCTCCTCAAGGTACCCCCAGAGCCACCTGCCCCACTTCCCCCAGAGGACAGGCGCCAATCCGTGAGCCGCCAGCCCTCCTTCACCTATTCGGAGTGGATGGAGGAGAAGGTGGAGGATGACTTCCTGGACCTGGATGCGGTGCCCGAGACCCCTGTGTTTGACTGTGTGATGGACATCAAGCCTGAGAGTGATCCCACCTCGTTGACTGTCAAGTCCATGGGTCTGCAGGAGAGGTGGGAGGGGCAGGGGACGGGTGGGCTGGGGATGACAAATTCTCAGCTCCTGTTTGGAGGGCAGATACCTAGCCTCTAGGTTAGAGTGCAGGGTTTGCCTCATAGCTTAGCATGTGTAAACATGTGCTTTCCCAGTACTGCATATTGATTGGGGTACTTCAAGATGAATGCCCAAAAGTGCAGTTCCTTCCCATGCACACACAGGTATGTGCAGACGTGCACATGAGCACACCCATACTCTTCTTGACTTGAGGAAGTCAGGGTTCATTTCCTTATTGTTGGAGCCTTTAACTTGATGGTATTCCTTGTAATCTGACAAAAGGACAGTAGGTAGCATTTCCCAAAACCTCTACTTCCTGTAAGTACCCCATAGGATTCCATGAGCAAGTTTTGAGAGGTAGTGGCATCCTGAATTTAAGGCTGGGTAAGCCAGCTCACCCATGGTTTGTATTACCCACAGGATATTATAGAAAATACTAGACGGGAACTCAGAAAACTTAGACGACCTTTTTTGGCTCTGCCACTTTCTCATAGTAAAAGCCTGAACAATGCTCGTACCTCCTGAAACTCGGTGCCCCTTTCTGTGTAAGCAGGATCCCTCCTGTCCTGAGGTTTTCGACACTGGGCATGATGGAGCTGGCCCAGTATAGCTAACTATATAGGTGGGCTGCTACTGGCTGCCTTTGAGCTCCCTCCTTCCCTGGATGCAAAGGGCCCTGGCCTCTCCCGGCTGAAATGCATTGAATACCATGACAGCCTCATTCTAGCACTGTGATGCTGGGCTCGGAAGCTGCCCTCTTGAGCTTGAGGGTCACCGTAGCATGTGTCTCCCCTGTGGGCCTCCTCCCTCAGCAGAGTCCAGGGGAGGGCCATTAGGGATTGCTTGGGTTGAACTTTGGGAACCGGGGCCTCCGCCCCACTGTGGGAAGCAGCAGACAGGTGTGTGGACAGAGCCATGTGCGTCTTAGAACAGGTTCTTGTCACATCTCTCTTCCTGAAGCCCGCCCTGATCTCCTCTGGCCACCTTCTTTCTTTCTTTCATGCCTAAGGCTCGTATCTTCTTCTGTGACCCTTGCAGGAGGGGCTCCAACGTCTCCCTGACCCTGGACATGTGTACCCCTGGCTGCAATGAGGAGGGCTTTGGCTACCTGGTGTCCCCCCGGGAGGAGTCAGCCCATGAGTACCTGCTCAGTGCCTCCCGCATCCTCCGGGCAGAGGAGCTGCACGAGAAGGCCCTGGACCCATTCTTGCTGCAGGCAGAATTCTTTGTGAGTTCCTTGAAGTGGCCAGCCACCTTTGCACCACCCAGCCAGTCAGTACTGCAGAGTATACAGATCCACACATGGAACAGATCAACAGCCCGTGGTCATCTCTCCGAGCACCCTGGGCAAGCTCTTACCCTCTGAGACCTGATATCCTCCCCTGGAAAGTCACAAATGGCAGGGTCTTTGCAGGAGTTGAGGAGGACAGAACCATACATCAGGCAGACAGATTCTGGGTCTGTTGGGAGAACTGGAACTGGACTCTGGAAGCCACAGAAAGCAGCCTTCCCCTGGTGGTGTAGTGCCGCGGTAGAACACGTGCCGAGTAGCAAACACCAATCTGGGTCAACCCCCAGGAAAAAGAAAGCCTCGCCTACTCATTCTCCTGTCTTCCTGCCTGATATCATCAAGGATGTTTATGCCCATGCTCCTGGGTCCCCCCTTCTCTTCCCTGGTTTCAAGCTTAGGCTAGGGCTTAGTCCTTTCCCAACCTCTGACAAGTAACAGTCCTAATCTCCTGCCAGGAGTGCTTAGCCACATAAGAGCTCAGCCATAAGAATGTGTGGCCTGTGTTGTCACCACAAGGGAAGGCTGAAGTGAGACTTTGGCAGTGTTAGACTTTTGAGAATGGTCCTCAGAAATAGCAGGCTCCACTGCCAGAGGGGGTCTTGGCCTTGCCCATGGTCTGTGCCAATCGTTAACAAAAGAACCCCCAGAGGGGAAAGGGAGGACCTGACGCTTGCCAGTCCACTCTCCCATCGAACTCACCAGTCAGGTAACACACACACTGTGCTGCTTGGGCTCAGTGCTCCAAGATCTCAAGAGCTTGTCTCCACCTGCAGAAAGCCCCAAGTGATGGACCCCGGCCTTCTTCATGTTCCCCTGACACACACATACCAGCAGAAACTGTTCATTTCTGGGTCAGGTGACTGGTACCTTTCTCCCATCATTCCCACCTCCTGTCTCTAGACAGCCTTCCTCCACCACCCAGCTCCCACCATCATCCTCTCCCCGTGAAAACAGCCTTCCCCGTCCCTTCCTGCTCGGCAGATACTATAGATTTTTGCCAGGGAAAAAGGAACACAGCCTGCTCACCCACTCCATGGGCAGTTCTGCACATGTGTGTGGTGGGGCTTTTTTTTTAATTATTGCTTCTTTTGATTCTCACAAGAGTCCTAGATGGGATCATCCTCTACACTGGGCAAAGACCATCTAGTATATCCAGTGAGTAGTAAGACTAGGTGGTAAAGTGTGCAGCCTGATTAGAAGGGGGTGCATAGGGAGGCATCTTTGGGGAGATACCCCAGAGGCCATGGGTGGGGATTGGCACTAAGGTGAACCTGAGAGTTAGAGGCAATTCGGACGTGCAGAGCTGAGACGAGTCCTCTCAGCAAGCGTAGCACCATGAACGCAGACCTGGGCCTGGGAGGCAGAGGAGGGAAAACAAAGAAAGCCAAGTTGGGAAGCACACAAGTTCAGGGCCCACCTGGGCCATACAGGGTTATTGAGCAACCAGCTGAGATCGCCTCAGAATTTAAAAGTGGGTGGGGAAAGCTGGAATTTTAGTTCAGTGGGAGGGTACTTGCCGGGCATGCATAAGGCTCTAGGTCCAACCTCCAGTATAAGGGGGACATGGGGAATGGAACAAGAGAAGACTCAGACCCAACTGCAAATGAAGGGAAGCCAGATCTGAAGAGGTGCCCATCTGACAAGGAACTCCTTCGGAGGCACAAAGGGCCTTAAGGGATGAGAATCAGTTCCCTTTGTACTGGGCAATCAGGGAAGATTCTTAGAGGAAGTGACTTCAGATAGACGGGATGTGTGGAGGAGAGGAGGGTGGGTCAAGTCTTACCAAAAAGTGAGCATCACAAACAGAAGTCCAAGGTGAGGATGCCCACAGCAGGAACACACATCCCCGAACTACCGGACTGGCTGCTGCACAGGAAACAGGGAGGGAGGGGGCGACTGGCAAGGTCACTCTTCGTCTTGTTCGTTTTCGCTTGGCCTTTCATTGAATGTCTGTCTCAAACCAAGCTGGCCCTCAACGGGCTACTGCTGTGCTCTTTATTTTGTGCACTTGGCAAATGCCAGTAACTATTCTACATGTGTGTGCGCGCTCACTCACTCGGTAGTAAATGTCCCTCGAATGAATGCATGAACTCAAGACAGCCCCTGCACTGGCAGGTAGAGCTGAATATGGACTTCTGAGAAGACCAGCCTGAAGCTACTTACAGCCCCATGTCTTCCTCTTGTAGGAAATCCCCATGAACTTCGTGGATCCAAAAGAGTATGACATCCCAGGACTGGTGCGGAAGAATCGGTACCGAACCATCCTCCCCAGTGAGTACCTGCTACCCCAGGGTGGGGAGGAGCATGGGTCCTGTCATCTGGGAAGATCTAAATCCAGAGTTGGGCCTCTAGAGATGGTGGGCAGTCATCACAGTAGACGGTATGGAGACCAGGCCCATCCGGGGAGAGAGAGGATGGAGAGCAGAGACGGGCTCCTTTTTTAGCCCTGGCCCTTGCCCTTCCTGGCTAGTCACACTGAACTCTGGAAAAAGGGTGGCTCTGAGGCCGTGAGCAGTGACTAAAGTATTTGCATGACCTTTCTCTTCTGGGTGGGTATACTTTAAGAAGAAAACATTAAAGGCTCAGAGAAGGTAAGTGGTTTGTCCACAGACACACAGCTAGTTAAAAAAAAAAAAAAAAAAAAGGTTCCCTAAACCTGGGCTTCTGTGACCCCAGAATCAGACTTTTCTGTCTGCCTGTGTTCTGCAGGACCTGACTGTCAGTCCTCTAGCAGGCAGAGCCGCCTCCCACAGGAAATGAGGTACCTTTATCCTGTAGTGATCTGTCTATAAGGAGGCATGTCCAAGTGAGGCTACACAGAGAGCCCTCCGTAAGGCCTGAGCAGGGCTTGTCTCCCTTGGAGACCTCCTGTTCCCATCCCATCCCATGGTATCATCGCCAGGTAGTTTTGATCAAGGCCCTCCGGGGGCTAGCTCGGAAGGAGGGGGTGACTCGTTGTTGAACGTGAATCCCCAAAAACCTACTCCAGCCAGTTTGTGGAGTAGTGAGCCCTTAAAAAGCAGTTTGCCATCAGCTTCTCCGGCAGCATGGAAGATGTCATGACTTATTTTTAACTTTTAAAATATCGACTTGTGGTTGCTATGGTTACCCAGTCTCTAGGTAGTTACGTTGAAACAAAGCACCATTTAAGGCCAGGATGCCGTCGTCGGGCTGCTCACCTCTTTTCTCGACTTACTCTCCATGCTCCTGTTCTTCCTGGAGGCAGGGGCCCGGGTACCCCAGAGGCTAGGGTTTCGCTGGCTCCTTAGAATGGCCACTGGAGTCAACCAGAGTCCCTGTGGTCCTGCTGGGCTGCTGACAGGCTCCCAGCTTCTCTAACTGCGTCCTGAACCTCCAGGCCCCCAAACCCAACATAGAATGTTGTACAATCAGGCAGAGCTGACCTTGAACTATAAGAGACCTGGACTGGGGGGACAAAGATCACAGAAGGCTCAGCAGAGGCAGCCTCTAGGATGGGGGGGGTGGCACCCTGAGATTTGTCCTATCATTGATTGCTCACATTTCCTGAGCCCCATCCCAGGGACTGAGAATTTGGATTCTGCACACAGAGCTTGGCGTCAAGCAAAAGCAACAGTTCTGTGGGTGAGCACAGGCCCCGCAGGGGCACAATAACTGCCCTGCCCAGCACAGTACCTCAAACTCCAAAAGAGTGTGAAGCAACTGGGAGGCGGTCTGGACCTTCTTGAATGAATGAGTGGATGAGCCTCTCAGGTCCGGCCCCCTCCCTTCCATCCTTACTACCAAATTACTTCCATATTGCCTAGCTCTAATGAGCACCACTGACTTATGGTACACTGGCATAAATGTCCCTGGGCGAGGTGCCAGAGAGGGCAGCCTGTGTGACCTTGACACTTCTTCCTAGACTGTGGCAGACATATCCTGACTTGTGCTTTTTCTCCTTCCTGCCCCTCTCTCAAAACGGAGCACACCAGAAACCTTATCTTGCCACCTCCTTCCCTAAACACAGTCAATATCACCCCCTCTAAGCATATGTGAGACGGTGGCACCTGGCTCCCCTGCAGCTCCCATCTCTCACCAAGCTAAGCCATGGCCTGAGCACCTGCTCAGACAGTGTTCTCTGTTTCTCCTTCTGGTTCTCCAACCCCTGAAAAGTGCCACATTTTCTGGGAAGCGCAGCAACCCTAACCCGATCACAGTCCCCCCCCCCCCCGTCCCTCCAGTCTCCCCTGTCCCTCCAGCCCAGAGCTCTCAGGCCATGCACCTCTTGTCTTCCTGCCCAACACTATGCCCTCTTTTGTAGCAGGAACCACACATGTCTTGTTGATCTCAAAGGCTCTTCTCACAAGCACAGCACAGGGCCAGCACAAACCGGGGGCTGTAGAATGCAATCATTACCACCACCACAGTGACTCCCAGATATCACGAAGCTCTGATATCCGGCCAGAGAAGGCAGCACCCACATCTGTCCTTCCAGCACCTAACATGGATAGGCGAAACCAAGAGGTCCAGACAGAACTGTCTGCTCGAGCACTCTCTTCTTCTGACCCTGCAGAAGCCTCTCCTACCTGCTCTTACCCCTCCCCTGCACTACTTCCTTGCCCTCTCTACAAGAGCTGTCCACCCCCGTGTCACCTGCCATGACCCAGGCAGAGACAGGGGCTGGCAGAGGAGTGGAGATGAGAGGCATATACCCATCACCCCTAGGTTCTTCTTCGTTCCTACTGTCTGCTGGAAACTCGTGATAACAGCAGCTGCCTGTTAATTAGCATCTGCCCTAAGTTGTTGCGCGGGCTGCTTCCAGGGTCAGGGGCTCTACTTTTTCCCATTGACTTGCTTTTAATATGATTTATTTTGTATATACATACATATAAGTACGTATGGGGCCGCACACTTGTGGAGGTCTGAGGACGATGTGTGAGATTCAGTTCTCCCCTCCAGCTTGTGGATCCTAGGGATCCAACTCAAGTTGTCAGGCTTGGCAGCAAGTGGCTGTACCCTCTGAGCCACCTTAGCAGCCCCTGGTAACTCTTTCGGTTATGACTGATGGTATTGGTTTGGTTATACCTGATGGTAATGATTCATAATGGCACCCCTGCACCGTGAGAGCACATACTGGCCATGATCCCAGAGGAAATGTGGGTACTGTGCAGTAGAACAGAGAAGTTACATCCTGTACCAGAAGGCCCAGCTCACAGTTTCACCTGTCTCCCACCCCAGATCCTCACAGCAGGGTGTGTCTGACTTCACCAGATCCTACAGATCCTCTGAGTTCCTACATCAATGCCAACTACATCCGGGTACGTAGCTCCATTCCAAGAGCTTTCCACTAAAGGAGAGGCCTGAGCTGGTGGAATCTATCCTCCAGACTTGTCCCTAACCCAGTGTGGCTCCTACAAGCCCCAAGAGGAGCCTAACTATGGGATGGGGCCCCGGGAGTGCCGCCTCTGACCCTGACCTGACAGGCTGAACTTGGCCGGCTACAGGGCTACAGTGGGAAGGAGAAGGTGTACATCGCCACACAGGGACCCATTGTCAGCACTGTGGCCGACTTCTGGCGCATGGTGTGGCAGGAGCACACACCCATCATTGTCATGATCACCAACATCGAGGAGATGAACGAGGTAGGGACCCTGTGCCGTTGCTCAGTGCTCCCTGCTTTTAGCCCCACATGAAGCATCTCGTTTGCATATTAATTTTTATGAGAATGTTGTGATCCTGGTGTGCACTTAACTGCCAGCATAAGGAAATGGAAGATGACAGGGATTAAGATTTCCATTTGGGGCCACACAGAGCAGAGCAGAGCAGAGCCTGGGGCCGGCTTCTCCCTCCCCATCCAGTGGCCATGCTTTCCTCCGGGATACTTTGCTGCCTCCCAATCTGCCAGTGACATGAAAGCTCATGATGAACAGCTCCTTTAATTGAACCCCCATAAAATAGCCTTCAGAGGGAGGCTGGGGACATAGCTCAGTTGAGGACTTGAGTTTCAACTCAGCACCCATGTAAATAAACCCAGGCATGGTATATGCATCAGTACCACCAGTGCTATGAAGCTAGACGGGCAGACCAAGGGCTCACTGGCCAACCAGTCTTGATGAATTCCAGGTCAATGAGAGATTCTGTCCTGAACACCACAGTGGACTGCACATGGGAACAACACTTGATGTTAAACTCTGGCCGCTACACACATACAAAATCCTATAAAGGGGTACCATTTTCATCTTACAAATGGGGAAACTGAGGCTCAGAAATGAGTAGGTGACGGGGTATGAAGTCAGAATTTTAATGCTACCCTCTAATAACCAAACCTGCTGTCCTCGTGTTCCCGTCTGTTGGCCCCAGCAGAGCAGGAGGGGATGTGGGAGGGAAACAGGGGAGTAACACAGCCTGATCTTGGTCCTTGCAGAAGTGCACGGAGTACTGGCCGGAAGAGCAGGTTGTCCACGACGGCGTGGAGATCACTGTGCAGAAAGTCATCCACACTGAGGACTATCGGCTGCGGCTCATCTCCCTCAGGGTGAGGCCTGTGGTCAGACAGGGCTGACTGGGAGGCTTGGCTGGGACCACCAACTGAGGAAAGTACTCAAAGGCCTACCATAGGCGATACATAGGTCTAGGCCACACCCAGGGTTTACTGGTAAGCAGGGTGAATAGACTTGGACACTAGGGTCAAGACGGAGCCTCGGCGGCATTTCCCAAACCTTATTTTCATATACCATCAAGCTCTTCCTGGGCCCTGCTGCTCATGACTGTTCTAGTTCTTCTCTGCAACCTCTCAGCACCAGGACCGACCCAGCGAGGAAGCTTCCAGAGCTTCCAGCACTGTCCTTGTCATAACGGAAGGTTCTTTATGACTTGGAGTGCCAGTAATGTCCCTTCCGTTGGGATTCTGACTTCTAGTCTGATGCACCCAGTGTGTCCACCACCAGAGGGCAGGCACTCCTTGCTGCTTTAGGACACACGATCATGCTTACAGGAAATGGCAGACAAAAGGAAAACACGCAAAGTATGAGCAACACAGAGCAGCCCAGAAGATTGGGGAAAGGCGTCCTCTCACAAGCAGAAGAGGAGAGACTGCTCCTTTGGGGTATTAGAAGGTTCCGGTTTGGAAAAGCAATGAGATACGTGTTTGCAGAAGGTGGAGTCCCCTGTGATCACCCAGAGAGGTGGAAAAGTTAAGCAGGGCACCAGAAAGCTGACGCCCTCTTCAGAAACAGCCTAGAAAGGTCATTGATGCCGACAGCCACAGGGTTCAGCCACAGAAAGGAGCTTGGGGCCTGACGTTTGACCCTCTGAGCTGCCCTGTCTCCCGGTGGATGCAGAACTGGGCAAGATACCAGGGTGCCTGAGCCCCCAGAAGGCAGTGTCCACATGAGCATCTAACACCAAGACTTACTGGAAACACTGAAGGCCCCAAGGGAGGGGCGGGTGCTGTGGTCACTGTCATAGCCATGTAACACGAGAACATGAGGAACCAGCTTCCAAGTAGAAAGAGGCTGTGTGGGGCTGCTCATCTTCTCCGTGCTACAGGATCAGTTAGGGAAGAACGGAGGATCTTGGGGTGTGACTCGGATACTGGGGACAGAGCTGTGTTCTGGACTCTTGGTTCAAGGAGCACCTATAAGATGGCAAATATCACCTAGTGATCAACAAGGATGTAGAAAGACACCCTGCGATATAGAATGTTCTGAGGGTGCCTCCTAGAAGTGCTGTATGGGGTCTTGGAGGGTTGGGGAGGGGTGGCCAGGGGCGAACAAGTGGGAAAGCTTTCCTAGCGTGCAGAAGGAGCAGCTGTGTGTGCAGCAGAAAGGGTGATGGAGTGAAGAAGCTCTCTGGGGTCTCTAGCGGAAGGATCACATTTGAAGGTGTGCACCCCTGACCCACAGGCCCCACTGTCTGCTTCCCACACATTAGAAAGGAGGCTTCAACATATTGGTTTGGTGTAGGAAGATACCCAGGTTCTCACCCTAGGCCAGAACTCTCTCACTGAGCTACATCCCCAGCGCTTTGTTATTGTCTTGTTTGTTTTGAGACAGTCTCACTAAGTTTCCCACAGTGACCTGGAACTTGCTCTGTAGATCAAGCAGGCCTTGATCTTCCTGCCTCTGGTTTCCAAGTAGCTAGGATTACAGGCCTGTACATCAGGCCCAGCCAGCCAAAGATCTTAAACACAATGCAGTATCCAGATTTGTGTTGAAGGGAGACCACTTTGATGCTAAGGGTCTTTGGTAGTCAGGCAGGAATAGGGTAGGCCCTTCTCACAGTGGGATGGTAGAGCAGAGACAGGCAGTGCGTAATGAGGGCAGAGGAACGAGCAGGCAGAGTCCCTGTGCTCTGGGTCATGTGACTGTGGGGTTCCTGGAACATCTGTCAGAATAAGGAACTTCCAGGTAGTAATGAACTGGAGAAAAATGTTCTTTGCCTTTCTTGGATGGTTTTAGTGTTTAGAGGCCAGTATCATACGCACGCACGCATGCAGGCATGTACGCAGGCATGCACACACACCAACCTAACTCTGATCCGTCTTGTACCATTGCACAGTATGGTAGATGGGTACTGAGGATCCCTCCACTCTCTGTCTCTGTGCCCTCTCTTTCCCATCTTCATCTTTGGATGAATCAGGTCCCGGAACATTCACATGTATCTGAAGGGGAGTGGGAGCGCTCTCTCTCTCTCTCTCTCTCTCTCTCTCTCTCTCTCTCTCTCTCTCTCTCTCCTGAGCAGAGAGGGACTGAAGAGCGAGGCTTGAAGCATTACTGGTTCACATCCTGGCCTGACCAGAAGACTCCGGACCGAGCACCTCCTCTCCTGCACCTGGTACGGGAGGTGGAGGAGGCAGCCCAACAGGAGGGACCCCATTGTTCCCCAATCATCGTTCACTGCAGGTGGGTTTTCCTGTCCACCCACTGGGCAGAGCCACCCCCATCCCTGGGCCCCTAACTCCATCTATCCTCCCGACCCCCAGTGCAGGGATTGGGAGGACTGGCTGCTTCATCGCCACCAGCATCTGCTGCCAGCAGCTGCGACGTGAGGGCGTCGTGGACATCCTAAAGACCACATGTCAGCTCCGTCAGGACAGGTCAGCCACTGGTCAGGGGAGGAGAGGGTGGTAGTGTGATGTGTGCATGAATTGAGGGACTGTTGACAAGCCAGATGTAGTCTGTAAGGCAGATGGGGAACAGAAATAAAAAATGGAAGAGAGCGGAATCCAGGCAGCTCTCTGGAGGACGACAGAAGACAGGCAGCTGGTGGAAAGGACAGGAGCTGAAATCAGGGTGTGTCCCCGAAATGAAGGGACAGAGAGAATAGCTGGTACCCCTAGTGTTTGAGGACCCCTCCCGCAGCCCACTGCATCTCTACTGGCCAGGGGTGGCATGATCCAGACATGTGAACAGTACCAGTTTGTGCACCACGTCATGAGCCTCTATGAGAAGCAACTGTCCCACCAGTCCTCAGAGTGACCACGCTCTTCCTCTGAGCTCCTCTGGGCACTGCCCAGTCTGAGTCTGGGCCTTCACCCTCACAACCCAAGACCTGGCCTTGCTTGGGTCCTGGGTCTGCTCCCTGTCCTTCCCCCCACCCCACCCCCACTCTTCTTTTTCTTCAGTCTGCTCCCCCTCTGTTATCCTGGCCTGGTCTCTATCCCCAGCCTAGCTCTTCCACTGGACATACTGCAGAGTTGGGGAGGGCAGGGGAGGAATGTGCCAGGCCAGGCCTGGGGACCCTGGGCCTGACCCACACCATACAGACCTGGGGCCTCAGTTTTAACCATGGTTCCACCGCTACTTGGTCCAAAATGTTTCAATGCCACATCCCAAGTGTTCTATCACTATGTGTTCTGTCTATCCATCCATCTCTGCTATCTGTACCAGACACTGTGTCCCCTCAGCCAGGAATGGAACCCTGAACTGAGCTCCGGCCCCTCAGTGCCCCAGCCCCCGAGGCAGAGAGGTACCTGCCTCTGGCCCCACCAGCTCCTCGGAAAAGGCAGATTGTATTTTGCCATCAGAATGTGGATGGCAGGAATAGGATTCAGAAACGAGGCAGGGGGAGCACGTGGTGGTTGACAGAGAGATCCCAGCTAAGGAAGGTTCCTGGGCAAGGGTGGGCATTACTCTAGATGCCTTCTGAGTGTTTGGTACTCTCGGGAGGCAATGACCAGCCTGGGAGGCACTGGAGAGGAAGAGGAGAGATGCAGGTGGGGAACCCCAAAGAGTCGGGCCCTGAGGGGGGCCTCCAAGGGTAGGATGGGGACTCCACTCCAAACCTGGAGACATCTTTCTGTGTCACTATGGGAAAGCCCAAAAGTCTCTCTGCGTGTCGCTCTGCGTGTGTTCCCTGTGTCCACATGTGTGTTGAGAGCCCATGAGCAGGGCATGCATGACTCTTTGGCAACATGTGTTATCTTGAAGCCACGTGTTTTTATTGCTGACTTTAAATATTTATTCCCACGGCAAACAGAGACATTTGGTGTCTTTTTATAATTCGCTCGTGGTCATTGAATAGAGCAATAAACAGAGCATTTTGAGCAAAACTAGCCTCCTGGGTCTGTCATTTCCAGTTCCCTCCATTCCCAGTCTCCTTGCACCCCAGGATTTTGTGCCTCTCCTCTGCCCATGTGCATAAAGTTGCCCTTCTTGCTCGCTGGCGCCCCCTGTGGAGACTGGGAATATACATGAAGCCAAATCTAAAACGCCAAAGTCTATTAATACCTCAGGATTCTCACTCAGCCTTCAGCCCCAGCCCACAGAAGTACACTGCACCACAGGGAACCTCGCAGATGGGTATGGGAAGTTTCCAGAAAAGCAAAGTGATTAACTTGCCACCAGCTAGAGAGCTGAGGCAGGGAGGCCAAGGCCTCCCTATCATACCCAGGCCCCTCTCTGGTTGGATCGTGTAGTATTTTTCTCTGGGACCCCATCTGAGCTTCAGACACCCTTTTTTTTTTCTTATTGTCCATGCGATGGCCTCCATGGCTGAATCTTTGAAGGCCCCGCTGGCTGGCCATCAGCCTGTCCTGGGGTGACCTCCGTTACCATCAGTGTTCATCAGCTTCCTTTGCTTCATCTTAGGGTCAGGGGAGAAGACCAGAACAGAAGTGTCCCAGATGGCCTGGAATCTAGCTCCCTGAGGCCCTTTGGGGGAGGCTACTCTCAGCCCAGGCCTCCCAAGGGAAGCTGTTGGATGAGAGCTGCTATTGGGCCCCATTGAGTCAATAGGAAGTAAGTGGGCAGGTCCAAGGCAGGGCTGCCAGCTCACGAGCTCTCCCTCCCAGAGTTCAGAGACTGGGCTAAGGACTAGGAAGGAGCCGAGCTACAGTCATTCCCCTACCCCATAAGGCCACACCGTGCAGCAGAACAAACGGTGATCCCAGGATTTGTGCAAGGTGGTGCATCCACTAGATTCACCCAGCATACCTCTTCCCAGTCCTGTGCACACAAAGGCATTTGGCTTTGCCCCCAACCCTGTCAGGCTGCACATGCTCATACACCCACGCAGGGACAGCTACCTTGGGCCCCTCAGCTCAGAGAAGCCCCACCCGGCAGCAGTGAGAAACAGAATCTCTACCATAAGACACAGGAAATGGATTCCTGGCTGGCCACCTCAGCATCCCTCAGGCCTGGTCAGCATTCCGCCCATTCCTGCATCCAGCTTTCTTCCCTCCCCTAATGTCCACTGCTACGCTGTGTGCCATCAGGCTGAAATAAGAGCCTAAAGAAGGGGTTCCTCCTCACAAGAGCACAGCATCTAAGGAACTGGTGACAGTCAGTGTCCACTGTTGGAACAAAGAAGGAAACTGACCATCCCGCTGCCAGAGCAGCAACCAAGCTTCCAAGCCACAGGCACAGCAACCAAGGGTTGGAAGGCTGAGGTTAGTAAGAAGGTAAGGCTTCCTGACGTTGCCTCTGAGAAAAGACATCAGCAGTACTTTCTGTGCCGGAGCGGGAGATGGAGTGAGACAGTTTGGGCTGCTCTCAGAACCTAGAGACAGAACCCAGGCGAAGACGTATGAAGCAGAAATGGGAAGTTAGCCTCAGACCATTGCTCTGAAAAAGACTTTGAATTCTCTGGAGGCCACTGGGCCAGACAGGGCTGGGGGAGCAAGAAGCTCAGATTCTGTTGTGGGTGACAATTTGGATAGGCCACGTCAATCAGACACATTTCCTCCTATGCCAACTAGGTTCCTAAAAACCACCACGCAGGTTAACTAAGAGGCAGGTGTGTCCATTCACTGAAACGCGGGTGCTGTCGTCAAGAACAAGGAAATTCCTTGTAAACTGGTGTACAGAGATCTCCACGGCACAGAGAGAAAACGGGGACAGAACTGTGTGTGACAGGCCACCTGACATGTACAATGGGAAGACCACATGCCCCTATCCGTGTCTGAATGGAAGGACTCCAGAGGGAACCCCAGATTGCATGTGGGTCCCTCTCTGGAGGGCTAGGAGGTGGGAAGAAAACGTTTATGACATCTTATGGAATTAATCTATTAGGCTACTGGCTTTAAAGAGTGTAAGAAATAAAAGCTAAGCCTCTGCCTTTGTCCTGTGACAAATGGAAAGAGCTGTGGAAACACCGTCACCTGTGTCAATGTTCCAACCACCACAAGTCCCCCAGACCCAGAACGGAAAGCTATCCAGCTTCCTTGAATGGCCTGTCTCAGAAGGGCATAGTCAGAAATCCCTCCTCTGGCCCGACTTCCAGATGAACTCCCAGCACTGTCTTCCTCCCAGTGCCTCTCAGCAGGTTTCCCATGTGAGTCCTGCTCAGTCATCTGGGTAAGCTTAAGCCCCAGGTCCTCCGTCTCCAGGAACCTGGGGCTGTTTGTGCTGCTGGGTGAAGGCACAGGCCCACTGGTCCTTGTAACCAGTTAGGGAAAGGAAATGGGGAGTAGAGAAAAGAGAGACCAGAGAGTAAAGGTCCATTGTCTGACTACTCTCCTCTGCTGTGTATTCCCTATCCCTCGTGTCTATAGACACATGACGTGTGTGCATGGACATGCATGTGCACACACACACACACACTCAGCACCTCTGACTATTTCTCCTACCCCTTCATCTTCAGTGGCCTCATCCCCTCCGTGGTCCACACAGGAGAATGCCCATGCCTGCTGTCACCATGATGGCCCCTTACCCCCAGCAGACAGTAGGGTACTAATATGTGTCCCTGGGGTTCTCCAGCCCCACCCCCCATTGAAGACCTCTCAGACAACCAAGATGGTGGGAGGCAGTGGTATGGGTGAGGGAGTATGAAGGGAGGTCAGAAAAGCCTTCCCTTTTCTATACCCACCCATAGGTGGCCTCAGTCTTTGCCCTGAGTTGGCCCTTCAGGAGACCCCAGTACTAACAGCTACCTCCTCCCAACCTGTGCTTCTAATCCAAGGCTTGAGCTGGATGGCCAAATCTCTGAGAAAACAGATTAGGAAAACCAGGAATCCCACAGATGTGTATAAAAGGTTAATAAACTCTTTAATTGCTTAAGACATTCGGAGCCGGGGACAAATGGATTGCTTGAATGTCACCCCTGCAGGAAGGTACATTGAGCATTATCTACATGGAGCTATGCTAGCCCTGGTCCACTTAAGAAACTGGAGAAGACCTAGCCACAGGCAGAGGCGAGACAAGCACGTAAACAAATGTCCTGAGCAATCCGGCTCTTACTCCTTGGGGCCAGACTTGAAACAGAGAGTATCACAGGAAAGCTGGGAAGGGGTCTCAGAGCAGGACAGGCTGTTTCAGCTGTGCTTCTGGTGTGGAAGCGGTTAAAAGATGACTGGAGGCCAAGGTATTATCTTTCCTCACAGGCTTCTTTGTCTACCTTCAAGGTCTCAGAAGGACAGAGTCTCTTTAAGTCCTCTGTGTACAAGGTCGTGAGATAAACAGCACACCGCTCTGGCCAGTGAGACAGAGCCTTGAAGTAAAGCAGCCAGGATTCAAGGTCTAGGGTCTAGACCAAAAACTGCAAAAATGGTTTACAGTCGTGATTTTCAGCCCCTGAAGTGAATGAGAGCCATCTCCACCAAGGGGTGGGGCTGGAAAAACCAGCCACGCCAGAGTCTCTCCCGGACCATTAAATCGGGAATGTTTTTTAAGCTCCTCAGGGATTCTAGTGTGCAGCCAGGGTCGACAGGACTGACCAGCAGAGTTCAGGCAGGGAATGGGGAAACACAAATGTCGGGGGCAGGGAAAGTGGAGGACACTTGAGAGGACACCTTTCTAAAGAAGCAGCTGTGGTTCACCTCCCACTAACTAGCTGCCAACATTCACATGTAACATCTTTCCTTTCTCGTGGACTGCCACTTTGTTTACGCATCGTGGCGGTCAAGAAAAGACATCTGCAGGCAGAGAGCGGCCTCCACACCGCCTCTTTAGACTGCTAGTTGCTATTGAAAACCAAGCCCTGAGAGTCCTTAACAAAATGTTTTCCATCCCAACCTGAGTGCGGATAGCAAGAGCCCCTACATTACTGGCTGCCCTGAGGGTTGACAAAATCATCTCTGACGTGTGCCTCACATGGCCCAGGGCACAGGGAAAGGGCTTCCTAAAGCAGTCATGAAGATCTTGTGTAGTTTATACCACAGTGGCAGAGCACTGGCCTAGCATGTGCAAGGCCCTGGGTTCACTCCCCAGCATCCCAAGAAAATAAAACAAGAAGGGGATGGGGGTGGGATATGCTCTTTCGGTTAGGGTGAAATCCATAGGCAGCCTCTCTGGATTGGCAATGTGTCCTGCCCCTCACCCAGGGGCAATCACTACTTCCAAGAAAACTCAGGCTGAACCCACAGACTTGCTGAGAAAATCTAAGAGAGCATTCAGCTAAGTTACAGTCCTTCCAAGGAGAAGCAGGCCCAAGTACCTAACACTAGGAGACCAGAACTCCCAGGAGAGAAGCTCAAAAGAAGATAGATTATAGATAGATAGATAGATAGATAGATAGATAGATAGATAGATAGATAGATAGATAGATAGAATAGAATAGATGATACGCAGACAGATGATAGACAGACAGATACCCATCCTAAAAGGGCAGTCTCCTTTTATATATCTGTATGAGATTCATGGCGATCCTATAAAGATCCTTGACCACTGTGTGGTGGAAGTGTTAGTGTTCCCTAGTGGCTGAAATTAGACAGAATTTGATGACTATCAATTCCAGCCCCAGATGGTTTCCTGTTCTCTCTGATCCTCACTGCCCTTGCTTCCCAAGCCCCACCCACTCAAGCAAATGTGAGTCCTCAATCCCAGGATGAACTTCTACCTAGAGTCCTTCCGGACCTCTCCGTTGGCCCACAGGAAGCAGTGACAAGGAAGTTGTCCAGCACAGTGTCATTCTTGTGAACCTGGGGTTCCGGCACCCTGCCTGGGGAATGTCCCTGAGTTCACGAGAAACCTCGTCCCACCATCTCTCCTGAGGATACGCCTCTCTCTGTGTCTCCCCATACCTCTTTCTCCTCCAGCCCCTTCTCCAGTGTCCCCCAATACACAAACTGAGTACTGTATTCCTCCCTACTCCAGGCTGGCCCCAGGTCCAGGGAGGAGGCAAGGAGTTGGCAGTGCTTCCAACCTGCGGGCTATGGAGTAAAACATACCGTGTTTCCACCACGGCGAATAACGCAGTGTTCAGAGCCCTGGTGCAGGAAAACCTCAAACCTTCCATGTCCTGGAGGAGGAGAAGGGGGAATCTTCTAAGACCTTCGATAACAAAATCTACAAGGAACAGATGCTAAAGATGAAGCTGGACACCGAGGAGGCAGAGGCCTGGACACCTCTCGCCCGTCACTCACTCCACCCGACCCCTGCCAGGGCAGGCTGCAGACCTCAGAGAGTCACCATGCAATTATCTGCAGGGCAAGGTGACAACTAGGGCCAAGTCAGAAGGCAGGGACAAAGTCAGAGGGAAGGGAAGAGACCAGCAGACGAAAGCCAAAGGAGTAGTTGATCAAACTGAGGACTCAGGAAGTGAATAGCTACATAGTAAGGATAGCAAAGAGGGACCATGGTAGATGGAGTGAGACCATGCTGGGGAAAATAGGATAGGGCTGAGACTTGGAGCTCCTGGACCCTCCAGAAGAGCCTCATCAAGGACCAACCATCCTTAAGGTATCACTCTGGATTCCTTCCAGAAAAGTGCTGCCCAACTGCAAAGTCTGCTTCCAGAGGCAGAGATGGGTCACTCACTGGGGGACCCTAAATTCCTAAGATCCTTCCCCACTTCCCACTGTGAAAGGTGAAGCTCTGCCTCGCTCCCTTAACAGAACTTGGTCTCTTTTCCCAAAACTTGGTCCTTGGATCTTCTGCCCACACACAAGCTGTCCTGGAGTCTCCTCCAGGGCACCCCCTGCACAAGGCCAGCCCTCTGTGAGCACCATGCAGACAAGAACCAGGGCAGTCGTATTCTCTCCTGTTCCCTCGAGGGTCCAGGCTAGTGCCTGAGATGAACAAGTAAATTGCATTAAGTGAAATTTCATTAGATTTCCCACTGCAGGAAAATGAAATATAAATTTCAACTCCGGAGGTCCATGCCCTTTTGGAGCTCGTAGCTGGCGGGAGGGGGTGTCTGTTGGGAAAACTGAGAATGTTGTTGCTGTAGAACTGGACAGCAGATACCCGTACCCACACTGCTTGCCCCGTTTTTCATACATAACCCCAACACTCAGATACCTTCCCGCCTCTAAAAACTCTCTTTTTCCATCTCTTGCCCAACCCCCGATGGTCTAACTCTGCTCCAGCGGAGTGACATCAGGTGATTCAGACAACAGCCGGTGCATTGAAAGCAATGAGCACACAGATACCAGTGCACCATCCCTGCTGGTGACAGAGAGCCTGCATCCTCCTGGCTTTTTCTCCTAGGAACTAGGATCTGCCTTTCAGACTGTGCCCTCTTTTTGTCCTCAGGTCAAGAAAGACTAGATCAAGAAGCTGTGAAAGAGGATGGGAGGTGGGGGGAGGGCAGTCCCTGCCCAGGATGAGGTCTCCTCCCTATCCAGCTGAAGCTTCTCAAAGGCTTTGTCGCAGAGTCCTGAGTTCAAGAATCCACAGAGTGTGGAGAGGTATCTCAAGGCTGGTACAGAGGGAGACACGAGTAACAATCTTGGTCCCCCTCTAATAGTCTAGGGCTCCCCTGACCCCCCCCCAAAAAAAAAGCAGAGGGTGACAGAAGAGAAAGATGCTGGAGATTTGGGCAGAGGTACCCAAGAAGGACTTTGCAAAGATCTCTATGGACCTGACTTAGGAGAGCTGCTAAAAAAAAAAAAAAACAACACGAAGGGATAGAAGAAAGTGGGAGTGGGGAGGAGGGTCAGTGCCCAGCAGAGCAGGGGCTTGGGGGTCAGGCCTGGACTTCTCCACTTCCCTGCACACACACACACACACACACACACACACACACACACACACTCACATGTGCAAGGCAGACTGTCCACCACAAATGCAGAGAGAGATCCTGTCATGCTCCTATCCTTACTCACATCACCTCCCCAGTTGCATGCATGTGGATTCAGACAGACCTGGGTTCAAATTACATTTCCATTGTCTTGGGTATCTGAGTTTCAGTTTCTACTTCAGCAAAAGTTCTACTTCTCTCTTATATTTGTTTTTCTGTTGTCATTTATTCGCTCACTCAAACTCTTTCTAAGCACTGACTATCTAATGATAGAGTCTGTCCTGGGCCCAGGCACATCATGACTATTCTATGAATGATGGCTCCTTCTTCGTCTCCTACAACCCTACTCTCCTATCCTCCCGTTGATCAACGAGCCTGGTAAGGCGGAAGGTGATACCTAATGAGCTTAGACCCTTAAGGGTTAACCTCCAGGACTGTGGGCACAGCCTAGACAGAACCCGAGTGCCTCTGAGCCTTGTATTTTGTTGAAACAACCTCTCAAGTCATTGGATTCTGAAGACATAGAGACCAAGGTTGATACCACCACAGTCTTCGACTATATGGTGGAGCTGAAGGACCCCAATACTGAGATGATATGGGTCAAGGTGGAGAACCCCTAGCCAGGAACCAACCTAGCTACACCACGTCTGCTGCACCTTCTGCCTCCTCAGACCCTCTAATTAGTGATAAGCCAGCTCCTCTCTTGTAGCTAATCAACAGGACACCTTCTGATAACGCTGAAAGAAGCTAGTTCCTAGACTTTTTTTCTAGTTACTCTACCATGTTCATTTCGATGTGCAATGGTTAGTCTACTCACCTTCAAACAGAAAGCCTGAAGTAAATAACCCTGAAGGTCACTGAAGTTCTGTTCCTAGGGAAAGCATCTCACGGGTTCATACGCATTAAGAACATGGACCTTCCTCTATATACATGAGACAGTGGTGTAGCTTGGTCTATTTGTAGGACTCCTAACAATGGGATCAGGGGCTATCTCTAATGCTTTGGCTGGCTCTTGGGAACCTGTTCCTCATACTGGATTTCCTTGCCCAGCCTAAATGCAAAGGGAGGTGCTTAGTCTTACTTGATACTTCATGCTTTGCTGATACCCATGGGAGGCCTGCTTCTTTCTGAACAGAAACAGAAAAGGAGTGGATGAAGGGGAAGAGGTGTTGCAAAAGGAGTGGTGGGCTGCATCCCACCACCTGGCTCCCAGCTAGCTTTACCCGAAATAATTACACGGAAACTGTACTCATTTAAACACTGTCTGGCCCATTATCTCCAGCCTCTTATGGGCTAATTCTCACATCTTGATTAACCCATTTCTAATAATCTGTGTAGCACCATGAGGTGGTGGCTTACTGGGATAGATTCAGCATGTCTGACCTGGTGGCTGGTTCCATGGCGTTTGCCTGACTCTGCTTCTTTCTCCCAGCATCCTGTTCTTTCTACTCTGCCTATCTAAGCTGCTGTCCTATCAAAAGCCAAGGCAGTTTCTTTATTAACCAATGAAAGTAACACATAGGCAGATGACACTCCTATATCATTTCCCCTTTTTCTGTTTAAACAAAAAAAAAGGCTTCACTTTAACATCGTAAAATTACATATAACAAAACAGTTATCAAGCAAGAATTACAGTTACAATATTTATATCTATTTTATCTTTTATCATAACTAAGGAAAACTATAACTATGACTATCCATTCTTCAACTCCATCAAAGATTCCAGAAGGATATAATATTACCTAAGCAAACAAGAAACAAGCAACTACCAAATTCTAGAAATGACAGAGACATCTCGCTGCCTGGACAGTCACCCAAAGTTCTTTTGTACCATTGAGGCATCCATTTTCAGCCTTTAGGTCCATAGTATCCAGCAGACTTTTCCATGAAGTAGGAAATTTCAAAGGCAGTTCAGTCACTATCTGCTGTGTCCTGCAGAATGTCTCGTAGACTCTTTCATGAATCAGGAACCCCGAAAGACCATCTCACCTTTAGGCAAGTTCAGCAGTCCTGCGGGTTCTTTGTGTCCAGTCTATGCATCAGTCCAGGCAAGAGCAGTTTCTTGCCCAAATGGCTATCAAACTCCACAAGGAGCCTCTTCGATGCCCATTTTCCTCTTGAAGTAGCTGGTGCTGCCAGGATCAGATGTGTCTCATTGTCATGAAAAACCCTAAGTTATTAAAAACATTTAAAATGCCATATTCTGAAGTCTTTGAAAGATATGAAGAATGCCTATCTAACTGAAATATATCTCTATATATCTAGAAAATCTAACTAACATGACTACAAGCTTGACTATTATTGATGATTATCCATTATCAACCTATATTTCCTAATTATACATTACATTTTTAAAATGAATTACACAATCACAATACCTTAATCAATATCAGAAATACATATACATATAACAAAATTGACCTTAAAATCCATACCAGTGCAAATTATTCATATCTATATTGTATCCCCCTTTAAATGTAAAAGAACATTTACAAACAATATTTGGGAATATGGGCGCAGTTATTTCTCTCCAAACTTCTTCCTGCTGTATGGGGGCACTGTTAATCAGGTCTTTTATGGTGTAACCTGTGTGCAAGGTTCATCTCAGTCAGCAGTTGAGTGAAGTAATTTTTTGATGGTGTCTACAGCAACCTTTCAGTAGGGCGTGGTCTATCATACCGTATTGAGATAGAAGCAATCCAATGGGTCTCATCCTCTGTGAAAACAAAAAAAAAGGACCTCTTTTCCAAAACATCATGTCCCTAGATCCAAATTCTGAAGTCAAGATAGCTTTATAATATACGTCCTGGTTTATCTTAGCAGCCCACACAATGAGATGTGCCTCTGTACTTAGCTCCTTTACAGTCAAAAAATTAATAGAAAACACAATATACAGAATCCAAACTCTCTGTGAATTTTCCATTTTTGCATGGCTTATTTTTCTTTATTTCTTTTAATCTATAACTATCTGTACTCTGTCTCTTTAAAGACTTCACCTTTTTTAAGGCATTAACTTTATTTATGATCACTAAGGTATCAATTTTTTGGTTCCCATTCTGCACCTGTGATTTCAAGGCTTTACTTTTTTCCTTCAAAGATAACATGTCCTCCTTAAACTTTCTTGTATATCATGTATATTCCCATCCTGGAGGTACGTTCTGTCTGTTACCTTATCAAACTTTGTGATAACGTTTGAACATCAAATTCAACAGCCTGAACCCTTTCATGTAACTTCCTAGTACCCTTGGAGATTGAGTCAATTTTGTCTATCATAGTATCCACTTGTTTAGATAAGCTCTTATTTTCAATAATTTTAATCCTTTCAGTTAGCCGTTCATTATTAGTCTGTAAAGATTGTTTCATTCTTAGGAGTGTCATATTCTTCCTTAATGATAGAATATGGAAAAGAAAACCAAAACCTTGTAACCAGTAAATGAAGGTATCCTCATACTCATATAAACCTCGCATGATATAATCCATTGTATTAGTAAAGAAAGCAGTAAAAGTTGCGTTAGAAATGAAAACTGCCATATTACCTATTACCCAGCAGGTGGCGCTGTTGTCGAGTCACGACTAGAACCACTGCAAAGGTGACTACGGAAATGGGGTCCTGTTTCAGTGTCCACTTTAGTATTTGTTAAAAACTGGGAAATATAAGTTGCTCGACAAAGCAAATGTAATTAAATCAGTTCCATACACGGAACCAGAAACCCAGAATCCAAGGGTAGAGAAGAGCAATCTGGAAGCCACATATGACTCCACGTGACTGAGTAGCCCCGTGGGGTTGCAGCTTTTGGCAACTGCTTGCGCTCTGGTTGACGCCACTTAAGCACTGCGCTTGTAAGGGAGATTTAAAAACAACTCAGAAAAGAGCAAATCAGGCAGGCAAAGACTGTCCCGGGGCCTGTGGAGCCCAGGAGGCGTGGAGTTTAAATCCACATGGAGGCTTGAAGCCAATCTGAGGCGTGTAAAGAGAAAATATAAAGAATTGCAGCAAGAAAAGCCACTGTATGATAGTTTATATTGAACTGCTGGCTCCACTCACAGGGCACAGGCCACGGCTGAGGGAGGACTCGTGCCTAGCCGAGCTCGTGGCAGGCAGCCAAGGGGGGTGTGGGGGGAGTTACAACCAAATGTTTGGGTGCCAGATGAAGGCTTAAGTCACAAACAATCCCACACCAGTTTGGAATTATGATTAATAGAATGGTTATTTATTCAAAGGAAAAAACTTACAGATCACCATCCCAGACAACAGCCCCTCTGCGCAATCAGGAAAGGCGTCTAGGAGCCGGAAGTGGAGCCGGAAACCAGAGAGAGAATGGAGGACAGCCGCTGCTTTTTTAAAAAGAAAGAGACCACGCCCCAATGGGCTGGTATCTCAGTGGCTATTGGCTGATGGAGCGGAAGGAGCTCCCACAGCAGAGAGGGAAGAAGGGAGAGAGAGGGAATGAGAGGATAAGATGGAGAGGAAACTGCAGTCAGGATGTAAAATAAATTAATTAATTAAAAAGAAAGACTGTGGGCCTTAAGGGAAGACAGGGATTTTGGGTCTCACCAAGCTGGATGATGAAGCTAGAGAGATTACTGGGCCTGGGTATGTTTAGAGAGATGAGCATGCACTCTCAAGTCAGGCATGCTGACTCTGGAGAACAGGGAGCTCAGGAGTCTATAAACCCCTTTGTCACCTTCTCTAGCTGTTCTATGAGGTAGAACACTGAGCCTTTCAGGACCCAGTACTCCATGAACAGGTCCAGTGTGAGCAGGTAAGCACCAAGTGCATGCTGGTCATGGCTGCCGTGGCAGTTTGAGAATGAGAATGCCCCCCACCATGGGACCGTATATTTGAATGCTTGGTCCCCAGTTAGCAGAACTGTTTGGGAAGGATTAGGATGTGTGGCTTATTGAAGGAGGTGTGTCACTGGGGACAGACTGAGGTTTTAGACACCCAAGCCATCCCCAGTAAGCTCTCTCTGCCTGGTAGTTATGTCTCAAGGCATGAGGTCTCCGCCACTGCTCCCGTGTCGTGCTCGCTGCCGTGATACTGGTGGTGGCAAACGCTCTGAAACTGTAAGCCCCAAATAAGCACTTTCCTTCCCAAGCAATGGAAAAGTGACTAAGATGCGTGCAGAGCTCACCATGCTGGATATGGAAGTGGGCATCTAAGCCCAAAAGGCATGTCAGGAAGAGGAATGGCCTAGAGGGGCCTACAGTCATATTGGAGAGAAGACTGCGGTCTAAGCATGAAAGACTACAGGGGCATGAGAGTTAGTATAAAAAAAAAAAAGCATGAACTATAAGGTACAGCTATTCCTTAGAGATTATAAAATAATGTCATGGGGCAGCGCAGCATCGTGGTTAAGAGGGCAGACTCTAGAATTACACTACCGGGGTCCAAGTCTCAGCTTCTGCTACTTATAGATGTGTGATTGACAGCAAGTTGCCTTATTTCTTGGACCTTTTTTCTCTGTCCGTAAAATGGGAAAATATAATAGAACCTACCTAGATGAGAATTAGATTTGTTGGTCCACGGGGGTCACACAAAGATGGGGACAGACCACTGAAGTCTAATAAACAAGAAGCAAACTTTATTTCAGGAAAAAATAAAAAATTTAAAAAAAAATAAATCTCCCTGGGGCACAGAAAGCTTATCATCTAGCCAAGACCACAGACAGCATTCGCACTTGCAAGGCTGTGGCAAAGGCCAGCTTTTGAACCCTCCCTTTTTATATGAAGAAACAACAAGCATTAGGCAATAACAAAGGAATTTTTACAATCTTGAGGTGCAACTTAGACACAAATTGCCCTTGCAAATTCCATTAACAGAATTTTTCAGTTAAACTAGTATTTGTATTTAGCCCGTTGTTTTCCCTGGCACTCCTTGATGGTGTTTACCAAGGCTCTGCACTTCCCCTGACACTGCCAGTTTCTCATGGCAGGGAATGGTATGGAACAATGTAAGACCAAAAAGTCAAAAGTCATGTCCGTCCCATCATTTAAAAGTTACCTCAGCTCACATCATTACTGGTCATGGGTGGCCAGGGGGATCTAAAAGCTGATCCTCAGTCTGCAGAGCGACCCTGAGTGTGCAGAGGGCAGCTGCAGCCTCACAAACAGAGCTATGGGTTGTAAAGCGGAGTAATCCACTGTTAATAGTTAATCCTCAAGCTGCTGAGAAAGCCACTGACAGCCTGCTCTCATTCTCCTGGGCTTACAACTTTATATTTCTTTATTTTTTACATTCTTATTTCTGGAATCCACATTTTTAGATTCTTATTTTTGGACTCTTCGGATTAATCAATATGTGAAAATTAGCTATAATAGCAACTATCCAATCTCTAATACTGCTGTTAATACTACTGGAAGAGGGACCGTGTAAATATCATAAGATGGGACTCCAGGTCAGATGGAGGTTCACAAGTGGTATGAAAGGAAGGGTGTTTCCCTAGCTGTGGGCCACAGGAGGCCAATGACCCCTGTGTTTTCATTCCCCTCAACTGCCCACCTCCTGTTCTCTGCCGCAGATGGCCACTGAAGTCCACAGAAGCGAAACTAGCGATGGTGACCATGGTGGACAGCCGTGTGTGAGATCCACCACTCCGAAAAAGAGACTGAATTTGTGTGAACGTTCAACAAGAAGGAGCTGCCGAGGAGTGACAAACATGGGCTCTGAAACCATCTGAGGGTGGTCTGACCTCCACACTTCAGATCAAAGACACCAGACTCAGCAGGAGTGGCGTGTTCTCCGACCAAGCAGGAGCGTGGTACAGAGGCTCATCGCAATATCAGGCTGTGAATGGTTCAGTGAGAGCTGGGGGGTGGAATTCATGCCATGGCAGCCCTCATGTGTCCACCCATCCGTACAGCTCCTCTTGGCAAGGCTCTGTGATGGGTACTGAAAATAGAAGGTTCTTCTAGTAGGGGAGGCAGGAAAGAAAATGAAATTATAATAGTTACTAACCTGGAGTTAACACACACTGGGGTCATATTATCAGCTGGGTAATCGTGGACCAAGAATGTACACCTTTGAGCTGTGTAATGTTCTCTGTGGAGATGTGAATCCACATTTATTCACCCCCAGGTAAGCCCAAGTATTCATTGCATGTAAGTTCCTCTGAAGATAGACAGGTTCGAGGATGCTGGACCAATCTGTAAGCTCATAGCCCCTGCCCCATCCTACCAGTTCTCCCCCTCATCCCCCAATGCCTTGCCCTGTAGATCTCCTTCCATTGATGCATCCATCTGGAAACACTAGCTGTCCTGCGACCATGAAAGTCACATTAAGGTGCCCTTACTAGCAAGGCTATTGTCCAAAGTGACCTGGTACAAGATGGTATGTAGGTGACCGAAGAGGAGCATGTGTCCGTGGAGCACAGAGAAGACAAGCATCTTCTCACCATCTCCAACCATCCATAAAGACAGCAGCTTAGTCCTGCTCAAGCTCAAGAATAACAGTCACACAGAAATGCTACTGTGCACCCCAGCGTGCTAGGTGAGGGCACAACCACCAGGCTGTCTGAGGGCACCAGCTGGCCAGTAATCAGAGTGGGTAACTGGGAAGAAGGCTCTGGACAGAGTTTTGAGTTTTGACTGGGAGTGGGATTGGAATACTGGTTTTGTAACCAGAAGCTGACTGCCTAATTTCTTAAGCGGCCTTGGTCAAGTAGACCACTCTAAGCTTCCCACTGGGAACAGGGTAGGGATTTACCCTAACATCTATTTCTAGTGTTTCTCAAATGCACAGCAGAGTGCACAGTACACAACTCATCTCCCAGTAGTCACTTGAGTGTTGTTGTGGACTAAACACTGAGGATTGGGCTGGAGGGAAGGAGATGGGGTGAGAGGTGAGACTGAGGAGAGGAGGTCAGGTTGGTTGCAAAGAGCACTGAGATGGGTGGAAAAACAAGGAGCTGGAGTTGGGGTAGGAAGGGGATTTTAGATTGATTTGAACCATGAAGAGGAGCTGGCTCTGTGACCTTCAGCATCCATCACACACACACCATCGTTTGGACCATGAGGAGGAGCTGGCTTTGCGGCCTTCAGCATCCATCACACATACACACACCATCGTTTGGACCATGAGGAGCTGGCTCTGTGGCCTTCAGCATCCATCACACCGCAAAGCTAGGGCATGGGAAGGTTTGCATTTTCATTCTGTTTACCACCCCTGTGATTGTAGTGAGGGGCTGCGGGCAGGCCTGCTTTTCATCCTGCCCAGCTCCCGCACAGCTAGCTTAGTCCCAGAAATATTTCATGGCAGGACCTCTTAAAAGAGCTGCAGGATTTTGCAGCTAAAGCTGAGTCAGGAAGCCTCTCTTAGATGAGAGCGCTTGCTTGCGTCTAGCAAGCAGAGCAGACCCGAGAAATTGCTGCTACCAAGAAACCATGCTTTACTCTATTCATTCCCAAGCTTTCTCAGGCTTTTTGTGGATTCAGTTATCCACGTCTGGGCGCCATCTGTAACACGAGGGCCGGCTTGTTGGGGTTTCTGTCCCGCCCAGTACCCCAACAAGCCAGCAAGTCCCAAGGAAAATCACACACAAGACTCCATAAGGTTATAAACTGATTGGATCATTAGGTCAGGCTTCTTGTTAACTCTTATAACTTATATTAACCCATTATTCTCATCTATGTTAGCCATAATGGCTCAGTACCTTTTCCAGCAGGGGCAGCTTACATGTTGCTTCTTCAGTGATCTGTGCAGGAGTGGCTGAGGGAGTTTCCTCCTCCCTAGCTTTATCCTATTCTCATTGCCCCGCCTCTACTTCCTGTCTGGTTGACCTGCCTATACTTCCTGCCTGGCCAATCAGCGTTTTATTAAAATACATGATTGACAGAATACAGACAATTCTCTCGCACCATGTGATCTTGATGTTGGGGACACATAGATACAGCATACCCAAATGAGTAAAACCAGTAGACACAGAAGTAATTGTTCCCCAAAAACAACAGTAACACTAGAAAGCACAGGTATTCTGGAACCTCAGAAAAGGGGGGAGAACTTGTCTAGGAGAGGGTTGTGGTGTGGATGGCAGCTAAGTAGGGTTTTCCAGGGGCTTCGGGGCACTCATCTCTAGGGAGGCAGAAGGCTCAGACAGGCAAGGATCAAACTCCCGAGGCACATCTAGGAGTGCTGGGCACAGGACAAGTGAGGAAGCCAGAAAACTCAGAGCCCAGTTTTGCCCCAGCCTAGCCAGACCCCTGGTTAGTGAGAAACCCTTTTGTCCCTTGGCTCCAAAGCCCCATGTGTGACGCTGCTGTCTGTCTCTAGACCGTCGTGCGTCATCTGAAGTCTCGCCAAGGCCAAGGGCAGTTCCTGGAGCTCTTGTGTAACTGAGTGCACAGGAAATGGAAGGCTGGCCGGGGAAACAGTTCACTGTGGAAGTCCTAGAGGAGAAGGAGTGATGGATGCCAAAATGGCCAATTTCACCACCCAGGCAAAAGAATGGAAAGACCCAGCTGAGACTGAGAAAGTCTTTGTAGCAAATCCTATAGTTGAGAGATTGCTTAGTGTTAAGTGGGGAGGGGCACCTAGGAGTTATGATAAGGGCCTTTGGCTACTGAGGTATGCTAAGCTGCATGGAATACCACAGGCTCATCCACTAACTGTTCTGTACGGCATTCCGGTCGCAGATGAAGAGCAAATGTCATGATAGAACCAACTCCACTTCTTTCTTCATTTCCAGAAATCGTTTGGGAAGCTGAGGGTCCATTCCACCAACTTAGGAATAAGCTTGAAACCACTTTCACTTTCCCAAAGAAAACCCTGGGCGGTATCGGTATTTTAATTATAATTCTTAATTAACTACTGGCTGCACCCCTCCCAGATGGTTTCCCGGTGTCAGTGTGACGAGACTGAGAACTGTGGCCTCAAAGTTGCAGGAACCAGAGGACTTGTATTGCCCATAGCTTACACGGTAAAACCATCTGGGCTTTGGTAAATGCTCGTGCATGCCTGCCCTCTACCCCAAGAAAATCCAAATAGGAAATTTTGAATTAGGACCCAGCTACTAACTGTTGGTGGTGGGTTTCCATGTTTCCCATTTAATGTTTAACCGGCGTTAACAATCACTGGTTTCGGTGTTTCAAACAGGGGCAGTAATGAGCATGCGTCAGGGAGCTAGTGACGTGTTCCCCTTCCTTACTTTTTCCCTCTCCAGGTTATCCATAGCACCGCTTTGCGCCTTGTCGCTCAGCCTCAAGTGACTGATGTGACCAGGGATTTGGTGACCATCACATAGAATGTCCCTGTCCAGGATGGGGCAGGGCAGTGCTTGGCTACTTTGTCCCAGTGGAGAAAGAAAGGCAATAATCTGTGAATGCCAGTCAACAAGGACCCCATTTAGGGTGAGGTGCTAGGGACAGACGTTCTAGGTCAGGAGTGGGTGAGACAAAGAAAAGTCTTCCTGAGTGGGTATACTCTTTCCTCAAGTTGCTTTGGAGTCTTAGCATCCCATTACCTCCCCTTCTGTGGTCTCCCACTCTTCGGTCTCTTATGTCACAGGTGCTCCTAGCCTCATGATCTCTCCATCTCCCCACCTCAGGCACAGAGTATACTGTGGATGGAGGACACAGAATGTAAACTCCAAGTTCTAGCTGTGTATAAGGCCACCCGAGAACATTCCAGCCTGCCAACCTGTTGTTAGGTGAGTGAAGAGGTGTGTTGGGATGGAGTGAAGATGCTGGGTAGATGCTCAGGAGGCCTTCAGTTGGGATATGATGTGGGAATAAGTGGATGCGGTGGAAATGGCTAGGTTAAATCTGGATTTGAACGTAAAAGAGTTGACTGTGTAGGGTGTGTTCAGTGGTGGCCAAGGATCCTGTTGGTATGAGGCCAGGTCCAACACACGAGTGGAACCAGCCCTCTCGAGAAAGAATATCTTCACTGGGAAAAGTCTGACAGGAGGACTACGTTCTCCCTCTCTGGCAACTGCCAGCCTCATGGAGGAGCGGGATTCATACTCAAGAGAAAGCCAACAAATAAAGTCTGAGCATCTGGGCCAGTGAGAAGGCAGGATAGGCAGGGTTTTTCTCAAGTTTTGCAATCTGTTGTTAGGTGAATGAGGAGGTGTGTTGGGATGGAGTGAGGATGCTGGGTAGATGCTCAGGAGACCTTCAGTTAGGATATGATGTGGGAATAAGTGGATGCGGTGGAAATGGCTAGGTTAAATCTGGATTTGAACATAGGAGAGTTGACTGTGTAGGGTGTGTCGAATTTTGAAGATACTGAAACTACTGAGTTAGGAAAATAACTAAGCTGGTACCTTGTTGAGTAATCAAGTTATGGATTGAGGGTGTTCCCTGTGGAAGCTGCTGTGGAAGTGGTTCAAATGAGGGTCCAGGCTGAATGTGAGAACTAGCCATGGGGTTAGCATGGATGAGTTGGGGAGCAACTGGATGTCTGTGCTGCCCTAGAAACTCCTGGCCTGGTCCAGGGCCAAAATATGACTGATTCCTCTAACTCAAACATCTCCCTTGGCTGGTGTGAGCCTGTAGAAGGGACCCACCATTCAGCTACATCCTTGAGATGAGAGTTGAAAGCAGCAAGGAGTGGAGCAAGTGCATGGATGTGCCCATCTCTAATACCTGCTACACAGCAGGAATTCTTGCCAGGAAGCAGAAGTATTTCTTCCATAGCCAAGCTGTCAGTGAGGCTGGAGTTGGAGACCCTATAGGAGTTATATGAGGACCCAGGTCACACGCTCACCAGATGTGGACACAGAACTATAGGTTCATGGCTAACATCCCAACTGCAAACCTTTCCCCTGAGGCTTCATCCCACAGAGAAAGCTATGGTGATGTCCTGATCAAGAAAATTCATCTATGCTTCTTATGCCTGGACAAGGCCAAGAGTAATCTTTGGAATCCCCTTGCTTGAAAAAATCCAAAACAAACACTGTGCCAAATTAGTATCTCTGTGTGCCTTGGAGGTGTAAGGAATATAGAAACAAATAAAATGTAGGACCTGCCTTCCAAGATTTTACCTGCTGGGGGACATAGATGAAAATGTAAATATTTCCCAGCGTTCCAGGGCAGCCAGACATCTTGCCTGTACCACAGCCACAAAAGGGGTAGGGACTGGCTCTGGAGGGAAGGCTCAAAGCTGAAGAGCAATCCATGCCTTACCTGTGTTGCCCCCAAGTTTGATCTCGGTACCTAGCTAGAGACAGACAGTGGTGGGTGCTGGGACATCCCTCGCACCTGCACAGCCTTCCCTGGGCTGTTCCTGATTCTGCTCCCCACACTGCTCTTGCAACAAGTTGGGTGTTGTAGGCACTATTCTTCCTGACTAGTTCTGCCACTCACCAGATCCCCATCCCTAAAGCCTAGAAGGAGAATCTTTGATAATGAGAAGAGCCTTCTTCCGAATGCTTCCCAGGTGATGGACTGTGCTGTCTCCTACTACCACCCGAGGCTCACTACCTGCTATGACCTGGCAGAAAGACAGCATCACCATCAAGGGCTGAGAATACCACCACCGAGGGCAAAAACTGTCCCCAGTTCCCATTAGCAGCACCAACTGCTCCAAAATAAGGAGTGTGTCGGACCTTGCTCCAGAATGAGCTTGGAGGGGCACACTATGATGTCTACATGCTAGTAGTAGGTACAGTAAGAGGCCTGGGGACTGCTGTCCTTACAAACTGACCACATGTATGTGGTAGGTGCTGGCAGTGGGCAGAGGTCTCTGGACGGTATCATCACATACTTTCCGCATGCTTGTGGCAGGTACGGGCGGTGGCAGAGGCCTTCTGCTGCTATCCTTGCACACGCTACAAAACGTCACTCCCCACTGCTACTTACCAACCTAAGACACAACCTTGGCCGGTAGGTAGATGGACAGTGGGCCTTTTTGACTCCACAAAGCAAGGCTTTATCAGCCTTAGATTGGTAGAGAGGCTTGTTGTTTTGTTTGGTTTGATTGGGGGGGTTTCCCCCTTTTATCTCAGAGTCCTGAAGCCCTGGAGACACTGACCTAGGGCACAGGCCTTGCTTCAGATTCTGTGGTTGGTCATATCTGTTGAGATATGAGGCATAAACAGAGTACAATGTGCAGGAAAAGAAGTGGCGACAGGGTGAAGGGCAGGAACTACCAATGCAGAGGAATCTACTAAAAATTGGAGTGACCTCTTAACAGAGGACTGGACGCTTTAAACAGCCCCAAGAACAAAAAAAAAAAAAAAAAAGATGAACCTTTATTGGCTATTAACTATATGGATATATATATATATATATATATATATATATATATGGTTGGTTATCTCTTAATGCCATAAAATAAGCAGCCATTGTTAGTCTTACTTTAGCAAATGAAGCAATGGGTATCATAAAAGAGATGTAACTTGCCAAAGGTCACAAGCTAGTAAATGACAAGGTGACACTTCACAAACAGGCTTTTCTGACTCCAGGATATCTGTGCCTACTAGCCACAGAAGGAAAGTGTGTGGTTCCATCTTCTAACAGGCTAGGGTGAAGGCACAACTCTCCCCAGGGTAGCTAAAAGACCTCCAATTCTTCCAGGTTTCTCCAGACAGACCTCCTGCAAACCTACGGCTGTTTGAAGAGGATCCCAACACCATGACTTTGACCTGGAACCATAACCCTGATGTCCAAGAAGATGGTGATGCCCACTATGTCACCTGAAGAGGGATAAAAGTAGCCCCCACCTGGTTCACTGCAGCTAAGGGTGTCTTCAGCAGCAAGTGCGTGGTGAGATGGCAAGAAATGCTCCTGCAGACTGGAGGCTCCAAATGAAATGGATGGGGGACAGTGACCACCGCACTCCAAGGATACCTGGCTTGTCAATAAGGACCAGAGTGAATACAGGATTGGAGGCCTGATCAGGAAGCCCTGATAGTGAAGAGGACTATAGCTAAGGTCACTAAAGGGTACCCAAGAATTAAGATCAGAGAATTAAGAGTAAAGATTGGTTATCACTTACAGCTCTTAGAGAAACTCAGCAGAGGTTATCTTGTGGGTTCTTTCAGCGGTGTGACTGGTACGGAGGTAGGAAGGTGCCCTTAGGTGCCCAGTTAATAGTGAGGGAGAGAAAGATTACAGAGCCAATTGGAAGCCTGCTATAAAGAGAGGGCGGGGTAGAGGAGAAGGCTGGGACTCTGGAAAACGGTGGTGAAGTTCAAAGGGATAGAGAGAACATCAGGAAGCTGGAAATGAGGGGAAATGGGGCAGAGGGCAGCCTACAAGCTCACCTGACACAGGGGAAGTCAGGAGGAGGAGTTCCCTGCCAGGGTAAAGAGCTGAGAATACCAGGATCCAAGAAGTGGGTACGCAGAAGGCGTCTAGATTCCCTCAGTCTGGGAAAGCATAAAAGCCTGGGAGACTGCTTTGGCTAGTCAAACCCTGGAGTTGGGTGGGGCACTGTGAGTGCACAAGAGTCCTTGAGAACTGTGTACTCACTTTTAGTTCCAGCAGTCGGGAGACAGAGGCAGGTGGATGGAAGTTTGAGGCCAACCTGGTCTACACAAGATTGTACAATAGTGAGACTGTTTCAGAGAAAGAATGGGGGGGGGGGCAAAAAAGAGTACACAGTTGAGGCTCTCATCATTGCTAACATCTGAGAATAGCACGTCCTCCTGGGTATCTTTTGAGCTCTAACATGAGGGCAATTCACAGTTGCCCGTCCCACCTATGCAGTGAGGACTTGAGCCCCAAGCTCAAATCCTATCAGCCGGACTGGCACAATGCACCCTGCTTTCTGATCCATGGTGCTCTGTGGCCAGAACTACACCATGACTGGCACCTTCCTTGGGAACCCATGGCTCACGGTGACTGTCTTACAAGGGAGATGTCAACATCACTGTCAATTCTAAGATCCGGCACCACTTTCCAGCAGTGTATGCACCCTGGTCGTCCCCACCTGCACACTAAAGGACAACTGTGGATTCTGTACGGTGCTAAAGAATGCACTAGGCAAGGACCACCGCGGCTGCACGCTCACTGTCTATGGCAAGAACACCACCAGGCATGGCCTGGAGGGAGGACATATCCATCCTGCCAAAGGGCAGGGGCCCAAACCGTCAATCACTCTCTTCAATTGGCTAGGGCTGTTTTTTATTGGATCTACCATGAAGTAGTACAAATATTCTCCTATTTTACCAATGTCATATGCATTGTTCCTGGCCTCTGCGGATGTGGGGAGTTCATGATTCCTTACCAAACTGGGACAGCACACATTGATGGCCTGAGACTCACCTTTTACAAGAATACTGGTCATCAGGTTTAAAGCAGACTGACCCATCACAATTTATCAGCAGAGATCTGGAAGAAGTCTGTATATTTACAAATCTTTTCAAGTGATTTTGATATGCATCGATGGCCCAGGGTAAGGGCAGATGAGAGTCTCAAACACGGGGAAGCGTGAAGGGGACCACCGCTCTCACACATGCCTGTCTTGCTTTTGCCTGTGATGCACATATTTGAGACGATACTGTACTCATTCTCATCCAGTCTACTGTCTTCACGGCTACAGGGCTAGCAGTGTGACCCCTCTAGTGTGAAGCCAAACTGCCAGGCTTTGTTATTCAAGTTCCTCCCAACCGCCATGTTAACATCGCAGCAGGCCAGGCACCCCACCCCACCCCGTTCCCTATCTCCCCAGTTTCATGTTCTATCACTCCCTTAAGTTTTCTGTGGTGATACCCTTCCATGGTTGTGGTCTCTATGGCTACAGATCTTTATTCAGCCAGTTAGAGATTTCCTTCTTTGGGGGGAAAGATGGTATCCCAGTCTCCCAAGCGTTCACCTAAGTGTCTGGCACTAAGAGAATAATGCTTGCAGAAGGGCTTCTGAACAGTGTCAGAACTAAGCCAGGAGGGCATGGGTGATGGAGGTGGTGGATCCAGCTTCCATGCCACAACCAGAGATCCCTGACAGTCACTCCAGTTGGTTTTAGAACGTGAACTGGGGCAAGCCACCTTTCTGTTTCCTCACCTCCTGGGTTATGAGGAAGTGCCTAACACAATTCCTGGAAGAAAAGAAGAAAGAAGACTAGATGGTAGCTTTTGACCTCACACACAGCTAATCCAGCTCGGGAGACACGGGAACCAGTTCTCAGCTCCTACGTAGCAACTCTAAATTCGGCAATTTCAGATCTTTCGTGAGTGCTAATAAAACATTTGCTTTGATCTTTCAAAGATGGCAAGTCAAGCCTAGCTTTGATCATGGAGCATCTTCAGATGGTGGAGCAGCTCATGCAAGCTCCAGCCTGGAGCTCACCCTCCTTGCTCCTCAGAGTGCAGTGTAACAGGAACCCCAGGAATGAGCACAGCCAACACATGGAATCACCTTGGGGCTTCCCTTCCTCCTTCATACACACACTCACCGTCCCCTCAGCACACAGACCAGATCCTGCTGCCTTCCTCCTCCCCATCCTCCTCCTTTCTATTTCTTTACGTCACGGGGTCTGTGTTCAGCATTCTAGAGTGTAAATGGATCAGGACCTTGCTCCCTTAGTATCCAGCCACTCTCCCATCAAAGCAGCACGGAAGTGCTCATGTAGTTTGCTGGTTTTAAATGTGTTTTACGGTAGAAAACTTCCTTGAAGGATTTTAAACTTGAGGCTGGAAATGATGATGCCCTGAGCCCTGCTCCTCTCAGTCTATGTTTCTTTGCTCTCTGTCCCCATGAGAGGTCTCTGTAAAAGCTTCATAGTAATAGACAGATAAATGGTAGAGTATAATTTCAGCACGTGGAATGCCTTGGGTATGATCCCTAGCACTGTTCCCTGTCCCCCCCCCCTCAAAAAAAAAGGTTTGGAAAGCCATAGATTTATTCAACACCCATGAGGCTTGCCTCTCCTATATTACAGTCCCCCAAAGATACAGCAAACATATCGATGGTATATTCACCACCGATATTTTCTACTTCAGGACTAAGTACTGCCTGTTAAAATCCGAATGCCTCTGGAGTGTGGCAGAACAGTGTTCTGCTGGGGCTTCAGATCTAGAGTAAGAACCAGCAAATCTCATCCCATTCCTCTCTGCTGTTCAACTAAACCCAGAGTCCAAGGAGGAGAGGATACAATAGAAGTCTGCATCACTTAGAGAAGCAGTTGGTCTGGCCTGTGGACAGGAGAGAGGGTAATGCAGCAACTGCATAGTTAAGGGTTACCAAGACAACTAAGCACCTATACACAGGGGACTATGTCAAGGACAAGGGCAGACAAAAGCAAGACACTACCCATCCCCCACTCTCTTGACCTCTAACCGTGGGGGGGGGGTGTATACATACACACACACACACACACACACACACACACACACACACACACACACACGACCAGGGAAGTGAGACTCACTGAAACAAGTAGTGTCAGCACAGCCAGGGAGCCAGCTAGGTGCCAAGATGGCCAAGCCAAGCCAAGGAGACAACTATGACCCAGACTCTGAGGACAACCAGGGCTCCTGGCACCATGCCTCCACCCCTGCCCAGCACAGGCACGTGCCACACAGGCAGACAAGTTAGGAAGCCAACAGCCCTTGAGTTTAATTTTATTTTATTTTTTCATACGGGCAGTAAAGGGTGGAGTTACCCCACCCTTACTCCCCTTGCATTGACTGTGCCTTGGGTCTTAAGACCCCAAATTGTCGGAACTTACTCCCAGGGCAGGAAGAAAGCGTGGTTGATGGTGTGCTAGGGGGAGGCCCCCAGCTGTGAGCCAGGTTAAGCACCCCTGAGGAGCTCTCCAAGGCCCACTACTTTAAGACCTTTACAGACAGCAGGGCAAAGACATATAGCTGGGACCAGCCCCTTCCTTTGGCATGGTTCACCCTAGCCCTGGGGACAGAGCCTGAGGCCTGAGCTCTGGAATGGCCTGTGAAGGAAGCTCCCTCTACCACCTCATAGAAAGACATCCACTCAGCACTTGAAGACTGAGTCCGGCAAAGTAACAAGGCTAGACAAAGGAAAACTAGATCCACCTTCAACCAATCTTCCAACGGGGAGCCTGGGGAAGAAGCTTCAAGCTCTGGTCCTGGGTCATCTTGGGAGAGAAAAGGTGGAAGAGGGTGAGCTTGGCAATTGGTCCTAGGGATAAGAGATAGTCACACTCTTCTGACTAGAAAAAAAAAAAATGAGGGGTCAAAAAGCACCATCGCCTTCCAGGAGGGCTCGGACAGTCCTGATGGGACGCTGAGAGGGCTGCTCTGAATTAGGCAAGGGGATGAAGCTGCCTCTTTGAGCTCTCAGTGTTCTCCTGGACTATCAGCTTTCCTGGGAGCGCCTCCTGCTTACCCCTTGCCGCCTGCCTGCCAATTTTCCCAGGGAGTGCCTGCTGATCCAGCTCCTGCACACTCCCAGAGTCTGGGCTCCAGCCCCAGGAGGAAGGTGAACAGACCCCAGTCTCTCCTTCAGTTGGACTTGCTCAGCCGATAGTCTTCCACCGGCTCCCGACTCTCGACAGCTGACAGGGCAATGAGCATCTGAGCAGCGTAGTAGGTGGACATGATGAGGGCCCGAGCGTAGGGCACAGGAAAGCGGAACTTGTTGAGAGCGATGGTCAGGTCTGAGATGATGAAAAGCAGGGCCCCGCTGCCGGCCGCCAGCTCCGTCCATCGCCAGGCTGCCCCAACCAGCCGCAACCCTGCCATAGCTCTCCAGCCCATGAAGCTGATGAGGGCCACATAGACCCCTACCAGGTAGGTGAAGGCACCTGACAGTCCTGGGTAGAGCAGGGCATAGCACAAGACAGACAGCACTGCAATCACCAGACCTGTCCGGAGAGCCAGTGGCCGCATGCCAAAGGCCGAAGCATAGAGGATGTGCGTCACAGCAAACATCAGGAGACCTGGAAGCGAGAGGGGATAAAGTATGCTAAAGGCAGGCTCGGTGACTAGTGAGTACTTGTGTGAAGGGAATGGGACTGGGGATAACCCATCAGCTTTGCTCTGGGACTAAGAGGGTGTAGGAAGACCCATAGTTTTAAATCCACCCTCACGTGCTCCCTTAGAGAACTGGTCCTCCTCCAACAGAAGACCGAAGTCCCCAGCCTCGGAAACCCTCCAACTCCCTGTCCCTTCTTCCAAAGCCTTCCCCTACCCCAACCCCAAAGACCCTCCGTTTCCTCCAGCCCCAGGCACCCTCCCAGGCAACTCCTATTACTACTGACCATACTCAAAGTAGCCGTGGTCCTGCCAGATGAGGAAGGCATCGCCCACGGCAGAGAAGACGAGCCCCACAAAGATGAGGGAGGCACTGGGGTGGGCCAGCAGGAATCTGAAGCCATGGGCCAGAAGGAAAAGCCAGAGGCAGAAGATGGGCAGGCACTTGATAAGGGCACTGACCCACGATGGACTGGATGAGGGCAGCCAGAGCACAAAATACACGCAGGTGGCCTTAAAGAAGGGCACCAGTTTGGGTCCCTCACTCTTCACCTGGAAGAGAGAGGACAAGGGCAACACTCAGAGGTGGGCAGCACAGGAGCCCACGGTGGGGTGTACAACCCAGCACCTTTCCCCCAGGCTACAGTGCATACACTAGCCCTTTACGGCTCAGAACAGGGAGGACTGACAGAGAAACCTAGCCTGTCCGGCTCCAACCAGTCAGCAGGATGTGAACAGAGTCATTATCATCCTGAGGCTCCATTTACCAGGACAGGCAAGGGCTCCACTGTCCCGTCACTCTCGTCCACTCTCGGCCCTGGGGCTGGGCCAGAATAGTCATTCACGGGACTACCAGTGAATATTAGGATACCCCCTTCTACAACCTAGTGCTGCTCTCTTCTGGCTTCCACCCCACCACTCCTAGAGGGGTCCCTCAGCACCGCGCCCAGTGGTCAGCGTCAGTGTCCTCAGCTCCCAGCTGTGTGGGATTGGAGCACTGTCAGAGAGAAAGCACAGAAACACACTGACTGACTAACTCATGATCCCAGCTTTGGAGCCAGGATTCAAGCTTAGAGCCCTGGCAACACCAGGTGAGGGCCAGGAATGTAGAAGAGTGACAGACAGTACCTCTGCCCCACGGGCTTTCCGTCCTGCCCAGTCTGCCCCTCAGCTTCCACTATACCTGTGTTAGACTAAAGGTGGCATCAAGGACAAAGAGAGGTGCTTGGGACGCTGGGAGGAGAAATAGATTTGTATTGAGAGCAATAAACAGTGCTTGAAACACCAAAGATTTCCTTGGCTAGGGAGGGGGGGGGGGCTGGCCATTTCTTTTCCCAGAGAACAAGAGCAACTTGAGGCACTAAAGACAGGAAGGGGGGTGGGGAGAGCTTCTTGTCCCAGCTTCTGATCTGGAGCCAGCAGACAGGCTGGGAGGAGATGGGGAACTGAGAGAGGGAAGTTGGCGCAGCTGACTGGGTCTCAGTTGGATTAGGGGGAGGGCAGCTAAAGAAAGGTTTTACTCAAGGCCACTGCAGGCACAGTCCGAGATGGGGGAAGAGAGTCTGCAGATGTTCTATGATCTCCTGAAGCTCCTCTTGGGTTTGCTAGTTCAGGTGAATTGGAGGACGAATTGGGGGTGAATTGGAGCAGCTGGGGTTCCCTATAGACCCCAAACTCCAGGGAAAGTGCTCTGGCTGGGTGAGCAAGCTATTCTACACAGGATTGTGAGGACACACTCAGAGACCCAGGCAATCCGGTACCTGATGCGACTGGGGATGGGTAGAGAAGATACATACAGTGGGTCCAGAGAATAACCTGCTCTTTTTCTGTCAGAAGTGAGAGACGAGAGCAGAGTTGACACTCCCTTCCCATTCCCACCCTTATCAGGAATAGTCAGGCTGAGAGCATAGTTGAGGGAGGAGCCCCGCAGGGATGCCCAGCTCCACCTGTCAGCCCTCGGAACGTCAATTTTGCTCTTCCCTCATTGCCCAGATTCATTATTTTCTAGAAGAAACTAGCAGTAGGTGGTGAAATCACGGCAGAGAAGCCAGCCTTAGAAGGATGGGGAGACAAGACAAAGGTTAGAGTTAAAGTTTGAAAAGGAGGTCAAGCCAATAGAGAGCGGTCCACTGTCACCTAGCGCCTTAACAATATTGCTTAGACTGAGGCGTCGCCTCCTGCGCCTACAAGATAACGAGGAAACGAACTTGGGGCAGGATTCTCAAGAAGTCTTCCCCCCACCCCCCCCCACCCGCTCCGACACACACACCCTCTCGAACGCTTCTCTGAGGTCCCACCATGCCGAACCCAGAGGCCTGCTGCGTCCAGTCCCAGGCCAAGACCCGCAGACCCGCTCCAGACACACATGGATCAACAAAGTCACGCTTCCGAGTCACGTGCACAATGTTTTCCTCCCTCCCGCGGGCAGACGGGGGGCGCTAGAAGGAGGAGTGCCGCGTGAGTGAGCAGCAAGGGACCGTGACAGCCGCGATTCCCCAGGAGGGGCACCAGCTTCCTCGGCTCCCCAGGCGGCCCGGCTGGCCGCTGACTCGTCCCAGGCCCGGGGGAGCTCCGGCCGCGGCGCGCGCGCTCGCGCACTCACCACAGTGACCGGGGACACCATGGCGGCGGCGGCGCCGGCGGCTGGCACCCGCTCCGGAATGCACCGCCGGGACGCACCCAGGGCCAGGTGAGCAGACGAAGGAACAAAGCCGGGTGAAGTACAATACCTCCCGCGCGCCGGGCGCTCGGAGTACTGTCTGTAAACCGTACGACGTCACCACATTTCCAGCCAATGAGCGCGCCGGAACCTCGGATGGGCGGAGTCCGTCTGGCGGCGCCCGCTGGGCTCCCTCTGTTTCGGCGCTGAAAAGGAGGTCCTCCCACCCCCGGGCGTGGGCGGGGCCCCAAGGCCACGCCCTTTTGGGAGGCGTGCCAGGGCATCCCGGAACGTGACCGCGACCCCCACGGCTAAGGAGCCAGCGTGGCTAACGAAACAAGCACATCACTGCCCTGGGAGCACCGCGAGATGCATCCTCTCTTAACTCCGGAACAAAAAGCAAAGACAGATTCTCGTCAGCCTTTAAACAGGCAGTCTAGGCGGACGCAATTCCAATAAGACACGGCTTTAATAGTGTAGTCACAGATCCCAGTGGTCACGGGAGAGTCAGGAGACACTCAACTTTCAGCATGGGAAGAGATACTCATTCCGGAACACAATGTACATAAACTATACAGAATCGTAGTTGCATTAAGTGCACTGAACCAGTGCTGCTACGGACGTCAACTGTGGGGTTGACCACCATTCTTCACCTACTATTAAAGCCGCGGATGAAAGAAAGCAGCGGCCTGTGTGTGGGCCCCATAAAGGCAACAGGTACTAGATTGCCTTGGTCACACACCCCTCACAGCCGGAACAACAGTGACACAGACAAGAGCAAAGCAGGAATGGCAGGCAAACCTGAGCGTGCTTAAGGACCCAAAGGAATGTGAACTGATTGCCAGAAGTCCAGTGTAAACGGTAGTAATCCTGGTGGGCTCGAGCGTGTTTAGAAGTATTGCTCAAAACTGGACGGATTGGCAGGGAGTCTAACGGATTGCAGCGCTAGAGATCCCATGGCCTTTGCCCTCTCTAGCCTAAATTTCCTCATCTGTAAAATGAGTGGGTGACCTCTAAGACCTGCCCAGTCCAGACCTGTTGTATAGGATGAGGAAGGGGAAAGATTGCTGGTGTCGGGAAATACAAGTCTGTCTAGGAGATTTCATGGAAATAGAGCTTTCCAAATTCCGCAGGCTAGGTATGCGGTCTGTGATATACGCAGAGCTTTAACTGTGGCCTTGGCTGTTGGGAAGAGGAGGAACACTGGCAGCTTCCCGAGATGGGCTTACCAGGCCCCTGCCGTCCTGGAGGAGACACAAGATGCCTCTCGAGTTATCCCTACCCACAGTCATTCTCTTTGTTTCCCCTCCAACCGTTCCCCAGCTATCCCTAAGCCCCGAACTACTGACCTAACCCCCTCAGAGGAGGACAGTCCTCTTTTTTTTGTTTTGTTTTTTTGAGACTGGGTTTCTCTGTAGCTTTGGAGCCTGTCCTGGAACTAGACAGCCCTCTTTTTGTGACATTGTTAACCTGAAATTGTGACCTGAAATTTCAGATAGGGTCCATGAAGGATGACAGACAAGGTTTGGGAAAGGGGAGTCGCTCACCTGATCTCTAGGCTAATTCATGGTCTGGTTTTTTCCAGTTAGGAGCTTTGAGGAGACCACCTACCTTTCAGAGTGAGAGAAGAGAACAGCTGTCCCCGTGGCTTTCATATGCACCATATGTTGCTGGGGAAGTGTGTGTTGCTGGGGAAGAGCTCCAAACTGAAAGCAACATGGACAATGCCTCCCTATGCCCCCCCTTTCCTGGGGCTCACTGGGGTTGTAACTGGTCACACGCCACTCTGCCCTTGGAGCCTCCGTTCCCCATGAACAAGTTATAAAATCATGACATACCTTTCAGTTTCAGGCCAAACCGTCCCTGTCACATAGGGGAATTGTCAAGTCAAAGTGTTTTTGTTTCTCTGGACCCCAGTTTGCCAAATTCTAAAAATGAAAGTGTAAACTTTTAAAAGGATTTCTCCCCGGGGGGTGGGATGGAGTGAGTGCAGTTGAGGTCAGAGTTGTCAGAACTCCCTGGAGGGGGTATTATGGGCATCTGTGAGTTGCCTGGAATGCCTGGAACAGAACTCGGGTCCTCTGCAAGAACAGTATGTACTGCTGCTACCCATGAGCCATCTCTCCAGCCCCCGAGAATGTAAACTTTATTAGTGGTTCGCAAAACCTGGGGCCAACCAGAATTACTTGAGAAGTGTTTTTAAAAACATGTCATTTCCCTACCTTGGCCCTGCTAATTCACCAGTTTTCATAAGCTTCATATTAAAAATACCTAAATATACAGAAAAGCATAAAGCCTAGAAATGTCACTCACAGAATAGTACTACCAGTGGGCAAAGTAACTTCATAAATAGTTGCCCGCAGAACCATGGCATCGTTCCTCCACGCTGTTTCTCAATCTATCCTCCTATCATTTAGAGCTCCTATTGTTATTGCTGTTTTGTTTTGAGAAGAGTTGCACTGTATAGCTCTGGCTGACCTGGAACTCTGTAGGCAAGGCTGGACTTGAATTCACAGAGACCTGCTGCCCAGATCCGTTCTTGGTCCTTCTCTCTGCCCTGGGAGTCCAAGCCTTAGACTTAAGCATAGTGCTGGCCAGAAACACCCCTTCTAGTTAAGTTCAGCCGTCAGAGGCCTATCGGAGTGGGAGGAATACATGAACAAGGTCCATTGGACCAGGCTGAGAATCCGCATTTCTAGAGGACGTGCTCCTCCCTGGCTAACTCGGGCTGTCGTCCTCAAACCTCAGGCTTTGGCAGTGTGCCTCTGGACCAATGACTGGTTTTGTTACCTAATCCTCATCTTTCTCTGCCTGCTTGAACTAACTGAATTTCTGCCCTGCCCTAATCTTATCTTTGAAGACAAAATGCCCGATGGCCAGAAGTCCCTCTTCAGGTGGTTAATTAAACCGGTCTGACCTAAGATGGATACTAGAGTGACTGCCCATGACTTCTGACTTCCTTAAGATCCTGTGGCTGTGTGCTAAATGACACCTCTCAGCACCGTGACAGGTGAGCAGAAAGAACCATAGAAGGAAGAAAAATAGGGGCATTTGGATTCCTGTAAAGTCTTTAGCAAGCACAGGAAAGATAGGGCTCTTTCCATCCTTCATTACCTTACCTCTCCCGTGTTTCTTTACCCCAGCTATAACTTCCTGACCCTAGACACTGGAGCAGCAACTGTGCAAATTTAGCTCCCACTCCTAGTCTTTGCCAAAAATTTCCTTCCCTGTTCAGTGGGCATTCAATTTTATTGGAAATTCTGCAACTCCAAGAAGGAAAAGGGAACTTAAGAATTATCAACAGTTTGGCAGATCTACCCACGCCTCTACAGGTAGGGAACGATTCTCTTCAGTTCAATCCTCTAGATATTGGGCCGTCACTGATGCAGACCCTGAAAAGCGTGCTTTCCCTCAAAGAGACGATGTATCCTAATTTTGTTCATATGGGTAATATATTTTTTATTCAATTTTCATTTCATGCACTGATTCGTTCCACTGAGAAATATATAAAGTGTGCCTGCATATGTGCCGGCTCTCGTGTTAGATGCCAGAGTGAGAAACATTGAGTCGAAAACAGCCTGTGAGCTCATGGAGTGCACAGCTGACTGCGAGCGGACGAGTCAAACAAACAGGTGGTGGAGCAACCACAGTAATTGCGCTATGAAGCCGGGTGTGGTGTCACATACCTGTAGTCCCAGATGCTCAGGAAGCTGATGTGGAAGGGTGCCTTGAACCCTCAGAGTCAAGACCAGTATGGTCAGCACAGTCTCAAGGAAAAAAAAATGATGACAATAATTAAAGTATGAATGTATGTGACAACTGAAGACATCAGAGTGATTCATTGTACCTGTCGTGGTAGAGGAAGATGGGGCTTAATCTAGAAGAATAAGTTAGCCTTCATTGAGCAAGCACCAATGAGTACAACCCTCCAGGAAGATGGAGTCAGATATGCACAGAACAGCACGAGAGACCCATGGAATCGGGGACAAACCTGTAGCCTGGGAGAGGGAGAATGATGCTGTGAACTAGGGAAACTGGGGAAGAAATAAGAGGAGCCAAGTCAGGGAGGATCTTTAAGGTTCTACTAGGGAGTTTGGACTTAGGCCAGTCGATGACAATTGTTTTCTGCTATTAACTTCTCTGGTTAGTCCTGGCTCTCTAAGTCTGGTCCAGACTCCCCAGAGCACACCTAACCAGCTTTAAGATCTTCACCCCAGTCAGGCGGTGGTGGCACATACCTTTAATCCCAGCACTCAGGAGGCAGAGACAGGTGGGTGGATCTCTATGAGTTCGAGGCCTGCCTGGTCTACACAGTGAGTTCCAACAATGCAGGAAGGCTACAGAAAGAAAGCCTGTCTCAGAAAAGCAAACAAACCAAAATAGAATCTTCGGCTTCGCTCCTGTTACCCTCCCACTTAACCTGAAGATCTGGGGAAGAAATATCAGAAGTGTCACCAGGATGTGACATGAAACTATGATACAAGTATGTGAGACCGGGTTGGTCAGGTTGTCGGGGTGGTTTGATTATGTGCTTGTTTGTTTTTGAGACAGGGCCTCACTGTGTTGTAACTCACTATATTGACTAGACTGGCTTCCAAAGATCCACTTGCCTCTGCTTCCCCAGTGCTGGGATTAAAGGCAGGTACCATCATGCCTGACCCAAGTGATAGGTTTGTTTTTTTTTTAAGAGAGATAAATGTGTGCCAGCCAAACGGAGGGGGGGGTGGAGGGGGTGTTTGGAAGGCACTAGACACCGATCTAGAGCACAGACCAGAAGTAAAGACCTTCGAGTAAAGACTTGCAAGTCACAGCCAGTGGTTTCCTGGGCTTTGGACTGGGATCAAGTGCGTAAGTAATAGCCGTACTGACAGCGAGCTGAATGTGACTAGCCCGTGGAGAGTCTTGATAGAGCAGAAAAGAAGCACCAAGCCAAGCTCTGAGGAACTATGATATTTAGGGGAATGGCATACAAAAGAAAACCTGTAAAGAGACAAACACAGGTAAACATGTGGCCGGTAAGCTCTGCTATGCTCAGATACAAGTGCACTCACAAGGAAAGAGACAGGCACACCCAGATGCTATGCCACCCAGAGATAACATGGGACTGTGACTTGGTTAACTCCATCCAGAAAAGGTGACGGATGATGGCTTTACTTCTCCTTTGCAGTAGCAGAAGCTTCAAAGAAGTGAACCACTACCCATCCCCATTCCAAATTATGTTCCATGCCCCAAGGTCTGTGTGAGACTTTGCATGCACACACACACACACACACACGCACACACGCACGCACACACATTCCTTCCCTCTCTGCTTCCAGGAGCTGACCTAGGAATATCAAATCATCTGAGAGCATCCATTCCAGAATGCCTGTGTCATGGAGGCAGGGAGGTGAACCCTGGAGTTCACAATGTAATCCATGGTTTGGGACCAAAGAATCTATCAGAACTCCTTTCTGGACCCTCCTGGAGGGCTGAATTTTGATACAGTTAGAAATTAATATGTGGAATCAAGGGTGGTCTCAACAAAGATGTTCTGGGCTCTGTGATTGGACTCTGGGCTTGGCTCTTCATTTTCTGCGTGCCTTTGTCAAATCTATTGATCTCTCTCTTTTTTTTTCTGAAAGGAAGTTTGTTAACACATGTTCCATATCCAGCTTTCAGAGGAGTTCATTGACAAGGGCATCATTGGGCCTTAAAATCCAAGTAAATTTTTATAACTAGAATTTATCAGCTGAAGGGTCTTCTGGGAATGTTCCCCAGGGGGAATCCCTCTCTTCCAGACGATTATGTGGGATTAACACCAGCACCGAAACTTCCAGAATTCCAGGGTCTCTGAAATCTGTTCTCTCTCTCTCTCTCTCTCTCTCTCTCTCTCTCTCTCTCTCTTTCTCTCTTTCTCTCTCGTGTGTGTGTGTGTGTGTGTGTGTGTGTGTGTGTGTGTGTGGTGTGTCATAACACACATGTAGAGGTTAGAGAACAAGTTCTAAAAGTCAATTCTTTCCTCCCTTCCTCTCTGCTTCCATCATGTGGATCCTGGGCTTTGAACACAGCTCTTCAGGCTCAGCAGCAAGCCGCTTTACCCCCGAGCCTTCTCAGCAGCCCTCGAGTGCTTTTGTCATCCCAGCCCCCTCAATCTCACGCACCCCATTAGATCCTTCAGTGGCTGGGGCTTACTTTAGGGTTCTCCTACCCCAGTGCTGGAAAGCTAGGAGGAAGAAGGCAGTGTCTCAGGGGTTGAATAAGAAGATTGCCTTAGGGGGGAAACAGGAGATCCCACTCCTTAAGACCTGGGACTCTGAATTATTTGGGACAATAGGGAAGAACAGACTGCCCACACACTCTCCCCCTGCACAGACCACTTCTCTAGCTATTCTTGTTCCAATGTGGCTGCTCCTTCTTCAGTCAGGCCTACAAATGGCACTCGCTGAGCACTTACACCAAAACAGGTTGCCTCTAGATGCTGACACGAACACAACAGAGCTTCCCTGTCGCCGTGGCGCCCCCAGTCCAGCTGGGGAGGCTGACACTTCTCTCTCCACAGATCTGATCAGAACAGTGGACAGAGACAGTGAGGCTGGGGTTGGGAGGAGGTGGGGCAGGGCTGTGCAAAGGTCAGGGAATTGTTTATGTTATCCCAGCCCTCCCCAAACCCTTTCCTATTCCAGCCCAGCTTCCTGTCTCCCATCCGGAGGAGTACAGACCTTGGAAGCATGTCAGATTCGTGTGTTACAATAGGGTTGAAACTCCAAAGGAGGAAGTGCTGAAGTTCTCACCATACACCCCCTTGACTCTAACTGAAGAGGGCAGGGGTTAATTAAGGTGGTGGCTTCAGCTCTGTCTCCACGTCCCTCTATCTTCCAGAACTGAACATTTAGCCCCTTTTTAAAACATTTTACAATGAAGCTTATTTTGGAGTCCCCCCTCCCCGAGACAGGGTTTCTCTGTGTGACAGTTTTAGCTGTCCTGGAACTCTGGAACTAGCTCTTACAGACAAGGCTGGCCTCGAACTCACAGAAATCTACCTACCTCTGCCTCCCTAGTGCTGGGACTAAAGGTGTGCGCCACCACCACCTGGCAATAAAGCTTGTTTCCGAAGGCTTTGTTTAAACCTCCCCTCCTTTTCTTTCTTTTGACTTTTCAAGATTTTTAATACATTTCAAATTAGGAGGATTGGTTCATTTCGGTCCCTTCACTGCCAAAGGGACTGCTACAGTATCTCTGCCTTCTCCTTGTCAGTGGTAACCAGAACATAAAGGTTTCGGGTGCACTGAACTTTGAATCTCACACTACCCTTGTTCTTTGACTGATTTGGTATCCTTTCTGGCCATCAGCAGAAAATCCATAACATTCTCCATTTTCTGAGGCACGGTGATGAGAATAGTGTCTATCTTATCTTTCCCCATTTTTCCTAGGCCTGTAGAAACCCCACCAAGACCAGCAGTGGTACGCCATGGGTCCCTGAGGACAGTGGGAAACCAGACACACGTAAGAGAGGCATTCGCTACGGCAGGTGTGGGACGGCAGCCAGGTGTCACGGGGACAGCGTCAGAGGCCGGAAGTTCCTGCTTCGATTTCTAGCACCAGCCATTCCTCCTGGACAAGTGACTGACTCTGGCCTCGGTTTTTTTGGGGTTTTTTTGTTTTGTTTTTTTTTAAGTGGGGAGGTAAATAGTTTCCTTGCACAGTTCTTAAAGGAACTAAATGAAAGCAGCACATAGGCATTGAAATACAAAATTCCTCAAACTTGGTCTTTTACACTTTGTACTTTTCTTCTTTTAAGGGAGCTGGAACTCAGGGTGGGCTTCTGCCTGCCTGGAATGAGCTGAGGATGGCCTTTCCTAGTGCGCAGGCATGACTTCCCAACATTCACAAACTGGGGCACATCTGAAGCATTTGGAAGCTCACTAAACACCTGGGTGCCCACATTTTCCCCACAAGCTTCTGACTCAAGAGCTTCAGGGTGGAGCTCTGACATCCGCGTGTTGACAAGTTCCCTCGAGTTAGTCATGTGCTCATGCAACTTGGGGTGCTTTGTGCTATATAATGCACTGTGTTGTTCATCCAGCAAGCATGTGCCAGAAGCTGGGCAAAAGCAATGAACTCTGGGAGAAGCTCTTACCTCATTCAGGGCCTGACATACAGTGAACCCTGATTAAATGGTTGCCCAAAAACAAAGTCTTCAAGAAGGTACATCGTTTAAGGACAACAGACATAAGTGTATAAATAAATTGCAAGCAAAAGAAAGGATCAGCTCACAGGGGCTGTGATTGCCTGCACAACATCAAGTCAGTAAACATTCTAGCACTTCTAGCACGGAAGGAAGGGATTCATGACCCCCTACCTACCCGGGACTGCAGTACTACGGACAGTGGATGGCACCACACTCAGAGGCAACACAAATTGGATCCAATGGCTTACTAATAATAACTTTTAAAAGGGCAATAAACTTGAGGAGATAGAGAGGTGGGGGTGGATCTGGGGATGGAAGGGGTGAATCTGATCAAAACAATTGCATAAAATTTTCAAATAATTAATAAACATTCTTCTTAAAAAATGCTTGCCAAGGGGAGATAGGAGAAAAGGTTTTCTAGAGGAATGTCTGACTGTTTAAAGGATAACGCGTACCAGTCTCAGCTATAGATGTGTGTTAACAGCTAAAGGTGTGATCGAGTGGCAAGACAGGTCTGCATCTTAGGGTACCAGGGAATGCGGTAAAAAGTACAGCAGGAAGAAGTCTGTGGGTTTGAGGATTATATTGCAACAGATTTACTCAGACACAGTTGGAAAGAAGTCTGTGGGATAGCACAGTCCGTGACAGCAGGCAAAGAGAACAATTCAGAAGCTTCTACTGGAGAAGACCCATTTGGAGCAATGGCAGTAGGTTGTGGAGGGATCGATTCCAAAGATTTTTAAGAAGTTCCTTCCCCTGTCCGAGTTAGGATTATCACTGGTGTGATGAAACACCATGGCCAAAAGTAACCTGGGGAGCAAAGGGTTTATTTGACTTCTGCTTCCACAGCCCTGTTCATTACCAAAGGAAGTCAGGACAGGAACTCAAGCAGGGCGGGAACCTGGAGGCGGGAGCCAAGGCCATGGAGGGGAGTTACTTACTGGCTTGCTCATCATGGCTTGCTCAGCCTGCTTTCCTATAGAACCCAGGACCACCAGCCCAAGAATGGAACCACAGTGGACTGGACCCTTCCGCATCCGCCACTAATTAAGAAAATGCCCTAAAGCCAGGTCTTACGGAAGCATTTTCTCAATTTAGGTTCCCTCCTTTCATATGACTCTAGCCTGTGTCAACTTGATATAAAACTATCCAGGACACGGATTAAAGATGTGGTAGCTCCAAAATTGCCAAGTGGATATCTTGATTGTTTCCAGCTGAAATCAATTAGAAACGATAGCTACAGGACCCTTTGCCCTGTCTTTTCTTGCACTCAGTAAGCCATATTCTTTTGAGAGGAAAGTCCCTCTCATTCCCTGATGAAAAATGGCTTTGGTCATCAGAGTCTGAAAACTGGGGCCTCTCTGGAACCAAATAAACAAATGCTTTGAAATTATACTTCCTTTCCACCAGCTTTAACACCCTCTTGTTCTGTGGATTTACTGGAAACACCCACAGAATTTACTCCAAGGTCAGATATAATTCTTTGTTTTTGTTTGTTTGTTTTGTTTTGTTTTGTTTTGGGGGCGGGGAGACAGTATTTCTCTCTGTATAGCCTTGACTGTCCTGGAACTAGCTCTGTAGACCAGGCTGGCCTCAAACTCACATCTGCCTCCCAACTGCTGGGATTAAAGGCATGTGCCACGACCACCCAGCGTAATCCTTTATTTTAAAAGTATAAAGGCATCGTATTTGGCCACTTCCTTGGATATTGCTGTGAGATCTCCCTATACTTTTAAAATTAATTTTTAAAAACTCTTTTTTTCTTTCTGGGTTTGTTGGTGCACACCTTTAATCCCAGTACTCAGAGGTAGAGACAGGCAGGTCACTGTGAGTTCAGGGCCAACCTGGTCTACATAGAGAGAGTTCCAAGCCAACCAGGTCTACATAGTAAGACTCTGTCTTTAGGGAAAATATAATAAAATAAAATATCACAGAAGAGATCAGTGCTTAAGATCACTTGCTGCTCTTCCAGAAAGTCTGAGTTCAGTTCCCAACCAGGTAGCTCACAACTACCTGTAACTCTAAGCCCTCTCTCTTCTGGCCTTCTACCCAGACTCAGGTTCTCACCTTTACACACACACACACACACACACACACACACACACACACACACACACTAGCCTTAATGTAAATTTTAAAATCTCTGCTGCATCCACTTTGAGAACGAAGACTGTTGATTGTCCAGAAAATGGCAGCACCTCTCTGAAAGGACGCACAGTTATGGTGGGCCTCAGAGGAACTTCTGTCCAATGAGGGAGAGCTGAGTCTCCCTGGAAAGAAAAAGACGTGGCTCCAGGTTGACATGTGATAGAGAAATAGACAGGAACTGGCTGCTGCGTTTGTATGACCCGTCTGTGCTCCAGCGTAGAACATGACCAGGGATGCAAGCTGAGTTCCACACATCCTTACTTTCCTGTCAACATAGTTATCCAGAGAAGGGGCCTCTGAATTGTCTCGATTGAAATCTGAAATTTTACAGGTGAAAAGTACATCCACAAGGATCATATGAGGATAGGTGTTGCTTGTTCTGTCTCTCGTGAAGAAATTAATCCTTAAAAACTGATACTTAACTTGTTTCACAGTCAAAAGTTTTAATCCAATAAGCCACAGCAGTTAAAACAAGGGCATCAGAAAGTTTTGGCATCTGTGTTTCTGCCAAAGGAACAGTGTAGCAATCTAGTGAGATCTGAGTTACCCATCGCCAGAAGCAAGACCCTGAACAATCAGGGATGTGGTCTAGGATATTAAATCCTTCTGTTGATTTGAGGGAGAACTCTCTTGCTAATCAACTCTGATATCAAGAAAGATGACTGTCTTATTCTGTTATCCACTTGAAGTGGAGGCAGGGGAACCATGGGCTCGTAGCAAATTCTAAGCTAGCCTGAGCTTAAGGCTTTGTCTCAAAAAAAATAAATAAATAAAATCAATTCAGGTGTGGTAATGCTAGGTCAGCCAAGGCTACAAAGTGAGACCCTGTCTTTAGGGAAAAAATCCCAGCACTTAGAAGGCAGAGGCAAAAGGATCTCTGTGAATTCTAGGCCAGCCTGGTCTACATAATGAGTTCTAGGCCAGTTAGGACTACATAGTGAGACCCTGTCTCAAAAAGTAAACAAATTAGTTCTTGTCTTTACTGGGTTTCTAGATCCAACCAAAGGAGACCCACATAAGAACTAAGGAGCTAAAGCCGAGTGGTGGTGGCGCACACCTTTAGTCCCAGCACTGAGAAGGCAGGGACAAGTGGATCTCTGTGAGTTCGGGGCCAGCCTGGTCTACACAGTAAGTTTCAGTACAGCTAGTTCTGCTGCACAGAGAAACCCTGTCAAACAAAATAAAAAGCTAAAATTTTAGCTATAACATTCAAAATAAAAAATAAATGTAAGACAGAAGAAGGAGGAGGAGAAAGAGGAGGAGGGCTGGAGAGATGACTTCATGGGTAAAATATATTTGTCACCAAGCCTAATGACCTGCATTTGATTCCCCAAAACCCACGTGGTGAAAAAAAAAAAAAACACATCTTCCAAGTTGTCCTCTGACACCCACACATGCCTATGACATACACACATTTGTACAAATAAATAGCTAAACTACTTAAACTTTTTAAACGGAGGGTTTAAATTGAGGTGCCCAGCATAAATGAACAGCGTGATTTCCAAGAACCCGTAAGATCCTTAAGTGAAAATCCCAGTTCCAGAAGTGGGCTACCTCCGACAAGTTGTTGGCCAGGGAAGCCTCTGAGGAAAAGTCCTCCAAACACATAGGCTGTTGCCACCACTGTTGGTCACCCACTGAAACCGGCTGCTAAGGCCCTTTTGCTGAAGACACCAGCGGACAGGACAGAGACATCCAGCTGAAGCTGTGCTAGAAGCTTCCTCCCGGAGAACTAACTGACTTTTAGAGTGCTGGAAGGCGTCGTGCGGGCTGCTGAGGAAGAATTGCCCACAGTCGTTCTTAGCAGTGGATCAAGTATGCAAAAATGCTGAACAGAGAGGGAAGACAAGTATCGAGAGTTACTGAGCACCGCCTCAGCCCTCTCCCAGGGGTCAGAACAGGACTTCTGCGACGAGGGAAACTGGCTTGAACAGGATCTGAGGGGTAGAACAAACTGACTGACTCAGGCACGTTTTCCCTGTATGTTTCTTTATGTCTTGGGGGGAAGATGAAAGAAGGAAGAAGCACAGGGACATAAAGCATAAAGCATCAGGGTAAGGGATAAGCGCCTAAGGCTAAGGGTATAAAAGAAAAACGGGGGGTGGGGGGTGATGTCCACAAAACTTTCAGTTTATATGGGCATACAGACAAGCTAGCAGTACCATAGGCAGCAACAATAGTATCAAGCATGCATGTTCACAGAGCCACAAGAAACCTGTGGATCTGGCAAGGAGGCACCTTATGTCTCAGAGGGGGCATGGCTGTGAGGTTCCCCTGCAGCTGAGAACACAGCTTTGGTAGCTATACTAACCTGCGGGCTTGATTTGCATTAGCGTCTAGCTGGTTGGATAAAGGAATCTCTTCTGGGGACCCTGCTTTTGACTCCAGCAGGGTGTCTAGGTGAGGATTTTTCTCTCTGAAGCTAGTTTTAGGGACTCAGATCTTTTTCCTGTATAGACAGTTAATGTTCTGGATTTTTGATCCTATATTAGTTGAAATCAAGGTAAAGGGTAACACAGAATATTATTAGCCTGTTAAGTCAGAGCAGAAGACCAGTAGATTTCACCTTCCTGAGTCTGCTGTTAGAGCAGACATGTTACCTCCTGTATGAGGCTCCTTTCTCATCAGTGACTACTGTCAATAAAGAAGGTTTGTGGGGGACAATTTTATGTAGATTTTGGCTGGGAGAACAAAGACTTGACTGAATCCTTTCCCCACCATGGCTTCATGGTGTGTGTTGGGGTCAGTGGAGGTATCCAGTTGCCCAACAGGAAAAGTCAGGTTTATACTCTGGTGGGGTACTATAGAAGGGAGAAAGGTCATGATTTCAGAAGATTTTCACAGAATTGACAGTGACTTATCCAAAGGACTGGTGTGCCCATAGCTCTGCAAATACGGGTTCTCCAGGTGGAGTGTACGCTTCCTGTGGAGAGACCAGTAGAACGGTCAGCTGTACATTGACTGTATGACACGCTGCAGACAAGCCCACTGGTGCAGTGACTGGTGGCATGACTGTTATTGGCGTAACCAAGTGCTTTCTATGTGGATTTGAAGCCCCATCCACAGGAGACCATTCAGACCATGTGACCTGACTGAAAGCCCATGATTGGTGCATCTGAGGCTATTGCTATTTTCTGCCAAATGGACAAGAGATGAGTTAGATATGTTAGAGCCAGAAGAAGGAGCATTGCGTTGTAGCATATTATCTCCATCTGTCTTCCAGGGATGGCTCTTGAACTCTAAGCATCTGTGACAGCGTGTAAGACTGGAATCATCAACATTCCATCATTGAGCCGAGAGGGTCTCACAAGGCTCCACCCATCCCTGTGGATCAATAGACAATCAGTGGTTACTGGGGAGGAAAAGACGTATTCAACAGTACAGCCACTGCTGAATTGCCCATGATCCCACAAGATACCCTAATTAAATACATTGGTTCACCAAGTAAGAATAAAAGACATAAAAATAGACAAACTAGTTAGGTAGTGGGAGGGAGAGGGAGACGAGAAAGGGGGATGGGGAAAATATGAAGATACTTTGTAGACGTGCATGGAAATACCATAATGAAATCCACTATCCTGTATAATGAATCCATGTTAATAAAATGTTTAAAGAACTAAGAAGATTAGAAGGGATGTCACTTTACTACACTGGTGGCATCTCTGTGAAACCCTTTTCAACAGCTTACTGGAAACAGTTTTCTCTCTGCTGATATTAATTCTGCTTGTGAACATAGCATATTTATCATGAAAAGTTTGGCAAATAGAGAAAAGCATAAATAATATATCAGAGGCCACCTCTAAGACCACAGTCCAGTGATAATCACAGTTGGAAAGGTTTAGTATATTTCTTCCAATGGTTTCACACACATATATCAGGCTTTAAAATGTAAATTTATGATAGCTTATTTAATATAACCATACTTGTGGGTATGCAAGTTGTTTTCCTATTTAAAAAGGCAACAGCAAACATCACAGGAATCGATCCTTGTCTTTATTGCTTTCTCTCCTACTTTTTTTTTTTTTTTCACTCTCTCCCTCTCTCAGGCTGACCTCAAATTTGCCATCCTCCTGCCTCGTTCTTCTCAGGGCTGGAATTACAGGCATATGCCACAATGTCTGCTTTTTTAAAATTGCTTTCTTAGTACAGATCTCTGGAAGTAAGTTGACTAGGGCATCATTATATTTGTGAATCATAAATTACTCTCCAGATAAACTGTCAAATTACGCTCCGAAAAGAGTTTATGCTTTTGTGACAACTTTGAAGAACCTTAATTCATCTGATTAATGACTGTCTGAAAGCTTTACTTAAGCATAATATTTTTAAATTTGTGTGTGTGCCTGTATGAGTATGCATACTGTCATGTGCATGCCAGAAGAGGTCACTGGAGGTCAGAGGAGGACATCAGATCCCCTGGAGCTGGAGCTAGCAACTGGTAGCTGGGAGTCAGCAGCTTAGGTTCTGGGAACAAGCCAGGTCCTCTGCAAGAGTAGCACTTGCTCTTAACTGCTAACCAATCTCTCCGGCCCCATTAAGCATTTAAAAATCATATTCCCATTTCAATTAATTTTCTGCAATCTCTTCTTTCTATGTCCGTAACAGTGACGATTTCCCAGCATTTGTTGTATGCCAGACAGCATGCCATTTGCTTGGCTTGCATTTCCCCTTTGAGTTTTCACAATACTTTTACGACATAGGGTCTATCATTATCTACTTTTTACAGATGAGGAACTGACAAAGGCCTTACAAAGCCAGCTAAGAGACTTGCCCTTGGTCATAAATGAGGAAACAGAAAGTCAGAAATGCCAAATAATTCTTTAATTGGCCTTTTTCCGCAAAATTCCTCATCGACTGAGGAACTGTGAAAAAGAAAGCGGTAGATAAGGTGCCAACTGACAGTGCACCCTGGTCAAGAAAGGAAAAGAACTGAGGGTTCACAGGTCATGCGCTCCTAAGTGTGTTGAAGTTGCAACTAGGGAGCTGGTGCAACAGTCAAGAGCACACACCACCCTCCAGGAGACCCAAGGTCATTCCCAGTACCCACACTGGACTGCTCACATTACCTGTACTTCAGCTCCACAGAGCTAGACACCATCTCCTGGCCTCTGAAAGTACTACAGTTATAAGCACATACCCATTGTGTGTGTTTGTGTGTGTGTGTGTGTGTGTGTTTTATAAATTTTAAAAATCTTTTTTAAAAAGTTTAAGTCTATATGTTCTGTAAACTATCATAATGTTGGGTTTCTATAATGGACTGAATATTTATCTCTCTCCCAAATTTCCATGCAGAAACTTTAATGCCCATTGTGATAGCATCTCGCTTTCCTTGAGAGATAAGTGGGTTTACATCAAGTCATGATGGTTGGAGCCAGAAAACATTATTTTGAGTGAGGTAACCCAGACACAGAGAAACAATTATCACATGTACTCACTCATAGGTGGTTTTCAAACATAAAGCAAAGAAAGCCAGCCTACAAACCACAATCCCAGAGAATTTAGACAACAATGTGGACACTAAGAGAGACTTACATAGATCTAATCTACATGGGAAGTAGAAAGTAGAAAAAGACAAGATCTCCTGAGTAAACTGGGTGTGTGGGGACCTTGGGGGAGGGTTGAATGGGGGAGAGGAGAGGCAGGGAGGGGAACAGAGAAAAATGTAGAGCTCAATAAATATCAGTAAAAATTATTTAAAAAAATAGAATGTTTGTGGTTATTGGAGGCAAAGATGTAGCTGAATTGGTAAGTTACTTACTTAGAGTACATAAATCCTAGGGTTTGATCTCCTGTACCACGTAAGCCTGGCATGGTGGCACACACCTGTAATTCCAGCTCTGGGGAGATGGAGGCAGGAAAATCATGAAGTTCAGGGTCACACTCAGCTACGCAGTGAGTTTGCAGCCATTCTGTGCTGAATGAGACTCCAACTGGTGGGGAAGTGTTTGTTGTGGAGAATTGAGCTGTTTGCTGAAGGTTATGTACTGTGTTTATCAGAGGAGGTTGAATTCATCCATGTATGTACAGTAACTAACTCTCTATGACGCTCAATGACTTCCCTAAGTCACCTTACTCGTGACTTCACTTGTTTTAGGACAGTATCACAGCCACTGCCTTCAATATGTCGACTCATGAAGATGTCATCTCAAGTTGTAATTCTGAGATAAATTAATTATACTGTTTTGTTATCTGCTCTCAATTAAACTATAGTCTCCATAGTGGGTGAGAATAGCAGATGGTAGCCCAGGTCTGAAATCCCAGCACTCGGGAGGTTGGGACAGGAGGAGAGACAGTTCAAGGTCAGCCTGAACTGTGCAGAGAGATCCTGTGTCAAAATAATAATAATAATAATAATAATAATAATAATAATAATAATAATTGGAGCTGGCCGGTGGTGGCGCACGCCTTTAATCCCAGCACTCGGGAGGCAGAGGCAGGTGGATCTCTGTGGGTTCAAGGCCAGCTTGGCCTAGTGAGTTCCAGATCTGCCAGCCAGAGCTACATAGCAATGTTGTGGGGCTCATTGAGACCCTGTCTGAGGGGTGATTGGGGATTGAGTGGGGTGGGCACCAGGGCATCACTGACATTTAATAGAGAGCCTAGCACACAGTATTATTCCCAAATGACATTACTTCATATATATTAGGGTATTTTCCCCCAGAATAACCCTCTACATCCAAAAGCTCTCAGAGATAAGGGATTTTGTCTTGTTCAACACAGAATTCCCATGCCTTGAGCCAGGCAAGATGACACTCCTATAATCCCAGCATTCCTGTGGCTACAGATTGCCCGTTTCAAGTCCAGCTTGATCCTGCACAGTGAGACTGTCTCAAACCTCAAACCTCACTTCAGAAATCACTGGGGGGGGGAGGGAGAGACAGCCCCAGTGCCTAGGGAGTTCTCAGTAGTGTTTTAATACATACATGATTGGATTTATTAAAATAAAGAGCTGAAGTACAGAGAGGCAAAGTTATGAGACCAAAGTCATTCAGCAAATGACTGGAAGGACCAAGATTTGCTAGGAAGCAGGAAGAATCCAGACACCATCCCCTGCTGCTTCCCAGCTGGGAAGTATGGGCTTTAGGTCAGACCTTCTAACTCAGAGGTTCTCAACCTTGCTAATGCTGCGACCCTTTAATACAGTTCCTCATGTTGTGGTGACTGACACCAACCATTAGATTATTTTTGTTGCTACTTCGTAACTGTAAACTTTCTACTGTTATGAATTGTAATGCAAATACCTGATACACAGGATATCTGATATTCCATCCCTGTGAGAGGGTCATTCCACCCCACAAAGGGGTCGTGATCCACTGGTTGAGAACCATTGCTCTAACTGCCTTTCTCTCTTTTCTGGAAATAAGGCCACGCAACTGACACACCCTTATTATAAAAACGAGAGCACTCAGATGCAGGAGAGGGGCAAACCCAGCCCCTCTCCCTGGCAGCTACAAGGTAAATTTACAGTGCTGGTCACATAGGCTGAGCCAGACTAAATCACAAGGTGTGAAACTTCCCCCCACTCCCTGAAAAGCCATGAAAGTCCTTTTCTTCAGGGCATTTCTCTGCAGACTCTAATCTCCAGGATCCCCGTCACGTTGTACATGGCAGCTGTCTCTCCTGAGGGGAAGACTCTGTCCTTTGAGACTCCATCATACTCCCTCTGGTGTGCATCTCCTAAGGACATCCCACCTCCCAGCCACACCACACACACACCTTGGTTTGGAAGACCCTTCTTACAACAAAGCTCCTCTCTGAAGGGTATCTGGCCCTAGCTTCCTTCTCCATGAACCTGCAATTGTTGTAGCAGTGGGGTGTCTGCATCCAGCTCAAGCTTCTGCCCCCTCCCCCCACTAGTCAAGTGACAGTGTGTTATAGGAGTTCAAATCAACACCGCTGTATCAGGAAGCTTCAGAAGTAGCAACCAACTCCACCTCACACCAACATGGTCGCCACACATGACTTCACAAAGTGGAAAAAGCCACAAGCTGCAGCAATGGCCCTGGCCCAGGAGGAACCGCAAAGTCGCTTTGGCAAAGGTGGTTCTGGCTCAGGGTCATGTGAGGCTAATCAATCAGACAGCTGAGGACTTGAGTCTGTCATCATGCCAGGGCTGAACAGGGTGGAGACCTGGTTTCCAAGCTCACTCGTGTGGGGATGGGCAAACTTTAGCTACTAACAGGGCAGAAACAACCATCGTACAAGGCGCCTTTCCCAGTCTCCACACAGCACAGAGAAGTAAGTTTCCCAGAGGAAAGTTCGAAAGAACCGAAGACCAAAGCCACAGCCATTTATTTATCAATCGCCTTGTCTCAGGTGACAGGTTCTGTGCTTCTGGTCACACAGACGGCTTCGGGACAGCGTGGGGCAAAGCTACTCAAGGGCTTCCGCTCCAGAAGCAGGAACCATTTGGAAGCCATCTTGGAGGCTACTTACTGCACCGTTTACTGTAATTCTTGTTTGAATTCGGGTTTCTGACCCTACCCCAAGGACTTCTCATTTAGAAGTACTGCAGTCGCCACCAAAACAGACAGGTGGACTATCCAACAGACGACAGAAGTCAGAGTTCAGCGGGCCGGCAAAGAGAGGAAGCAAAAAACTTAGGAAAATATTTTAGATTTGGTGTTTTACTTTTTTTTTGAATATTGAAGTCATTACCCTGGAAAATTCAGTTTTTCATATTTGTGTGTTATTGTTTGAGGTTGTTTAAGGGTTGTTTAGGGGTTGTTTAAGGGTTGGTCTCACTATGTGACCCTGACAGGCTGGCCTGGAACTCACAGAGATCCACCTGCCTCTACTTCCTAATTGTTAGCCTTAGAAGTGTGCTCCACTCAATCCCACTGGTCTTGCTTACCCTCTTAGGGGATGCAAACATACATGCAGATTTAATACCCACATACATAAACAAATAAGTCTTTTGTTGTTTTGTTTGGTTGGTTGATTGGTTGTTTGGGGGTTTTATTTATTTATTTTTAGTTTTCGAAGGCAGGGTTTCTCTGTGTAGCGCTAGCTGTCTTGGAACTTGCTCTGTAGACCTGGCTAGCCTTGAACTCACAGAGATTCGCCTGCCTCTACCTCCCCGACAAGTGTTGGAATTAAAGGCATGCACCATCAGTGCTCAGTATAATTCATTTTTTGAAGGCTTTCTTTGTTTGCTCTATTTGCATTTATGTTTGTTGCAAGGCATTGCTTGCTTTGGTTTGGAGTTTTAGGAGTTTTGAGACAGGGTCTCATGAATTTCAGGTTCACATCAAACTCAATGTACCAAGGGCAACCTTGACCTCCCAAGTGCCGAGATGAGAGGTGTGCACTGCCACTAAACTTTATTTTTCAGGACACTTTTAGGTATGCAACTAAATTGAGTAAAAGCTTCATTCTGTACCTTTATTTTAGCTACAAACATAGTAGAAAGCACCCCTGGTTTTCTTGGTTACGGCCTTGACTGGAGTCCACACTTTGGGAACTGCTGTTCTCACACCAAATTCTGAAAATGTCTTTCGGTTCCTAATTTTAACACCTGCCCAGTGACCAGTCCCTTCTGTCTTTCTCTTCTTGCTAATGCTAATCTTCAGAGCCCCCCCCCATAAAAAAAGTTTCTGTGGGGGCTGGTCCCTCGCAGAGGACCTGGGTTCAGTTCCCAGCACCCACATAATACCTTCCTAACCATAACTCCAGCTCCAGGGATCCAGTGTCCTCATCTGGCCTATAAGACACCGGGCACACGTGCAATGCACTCCAAGGTCTTACAGAGATGCAGCTGTGTTTATAACTTTGGACATCAAGGAACTGAGACCAGTTCTGGGGAAGTGAGAGCATCTTGTAAGAAGGGGTTAAGTGAGGTCTCAGTTTCTGGGTAGTACGGGGCCTGCTACAGGGAAGATCACTGAGATACCAAGAATGTGTCTGGAAAATGCTGCTTTGCTCAGCCCATAGGTCAGCTTGAATGTGGGTGGGAGGGCAAGTCCAGGTCAAAGGTTTAGCTCTGGAAGTGTCTGTGCGCTCATTAGCGATGGCCTCCTGACTCCCTGTTACCAGCCCTGAGCCAGCGCCGCCCGGTTCTGCTGTTGGAATTCCTTGCCAAGTCTGCATCAGTCTTTCAAGCACTGCAGGGCTCTATAATTATAATTCTACCATAGAGCACGTCATCATTTATTCAACCAGTCGCCCTTGGGTGGATAATTAGGCTGTGTGCTTTGTTTTTGTCTGGTACAAATACAATGAGTAGCCATCTATGCGCCTCTGAGTATAAAGGGGAAAACTACTGGGTAAAACTTCGGCTTTCACTAGTTTCCCTAATTAAAGTAGTTCTGGCTTTCGTGTGTGTGTGTGTGTGTGTGTGTGTGTGTGTGTGTGTGTGTGTGTGTGTTCACGCACACATGCTCAAGTGTACTGTCAGAAAACAACTTGTGGGAGACAATTCCCTCCTTCCAAGAATCAAACGTAGGCTATTAGGCTTGGCGGGAAGCATCTTTTCTCCTTGAACTCACAGAGATCTGCCTGCCTCTGCCTCCCAAGTGCTGGGATTAAAGGCCTGCACCGCTACCACCTGGTGGCAACAAGCATCCTTACCCACTGAGCTATCCCACCACCCCAAGATGATTTGAGATTCTGCATGAGAGATGAAGGCGCCCCCCCCTACAAGCAGTGCTGCTGTTCAGTGCTCTACCGCCACCCAGTGGTAAGGCGAGGAGTTACCACAAGACCTCTCTGAGGCTCTCTTTTCCAAATGGACTCTTGCCCTTAGTTTTCTAAGTAGGGTAGCTGATACCAGCAATTCCAAATACAGGACACTCAGAAATTTAAATTCTGAATGAACAACAAATAACTTTTTACTTGAGTTCACTTATAGTTTTTAAAAAAAGTTCACTTACCTGAAATCCAGATTTAACTAGGTAGCCTATAATTTATCTGAGCATTCTATTTCAAGGGCTCTGAGAAGTGAAGTTTCCAGAAAAACAGCCACACTTTGGTTAATTGATATATTAGACCACCCTGACCGGAGAGTTTGGATGTTGCAAATCTGGAACCAAAATTATCCTTAGTAACCACTTATTGACTACTTCTGTGTCTGAATAACATCTTCTCCACTTAAATGAGTAAAACTTTTCATCATATACCAATTTAGCAGACTTATACTAATTCAGCAGATCTTACACTAATCCAAAGCTAAGAATGTCACCAGATAGCTTCTGAGACCTATGGGACTTTCTACATAGACCAGGCTGGCCTCAAACTCACAGAAATCCACCTGCCTCTGCCTCCCAAGTGCTGGGATAAAAGATGTGTGCCACCATGTCTGGAAAGTTGTGACTTTCTTACATTCCACAATGGTAAAGACTCTGAGAAGCCGTTTCCATAATGAATCATGCTACTCGGAGCAAGCAGTATCTGCAGCTGGGCCGTGGTCACTCAGCACTGGCTCCGGAAGGAATGATTGCCGCTGGGCAAAAATGTAAAACAGGCTCCTGATCAGGAGAATAGAACAGAACTAGGCCGGTTCGTTAATTTTGACTAAGGGACTACCCCTAGGGAGGGGGCTCACCTTACACCATGACAAAGAGATAGGTGGAGTAATTGCACCGGTCCTCAACCTTCCTAATGCTGCGACCCTTTAATACAGTTCCTGTCGTGGTGACCCCAACCATAAGATGATTTCATTGCTACTTCATAACTGTGATTTTGCTACTGTTGTGAATCATGATATAAATATCTGATACGCAGGATATCTGACATGTGACCCCTGTCCTGACCCACTGCCCTAGTGCAGAGCCTCACAGACCACAGCTGTGTGAAGGGCGTAAGTCAGCCTGGTTTTCTGAATTCTTAGAGCAGTCTAACCTTTCCTTTTCTTTCTCCTCCTTCCTAAGCCCTGCTTTCCTCAATACTTTGGGCTGTGCTTCCCGACACACACACATACACAACATTTTGGGCTTCCCTATTCTTTCTCTAGTGCCTCCCTGCCTACCCTGTGACTGTATGTCTGCCATGTGTATGTCTGACCTCTATATCAGGTTAAATGGCATGGCTGTTTCCATCCTTCCCTCCATCCGCTCCTCTAGATGACTGCTGAAGTTTGCAGTTTGCCTGCCTTGGGGTAATTTTAAACTCTAATAAAACTGTCCTTGAGTTATGATTTCAGTCTACTCTTTTTTTTTTTTTCATTTCTTTCATGGCTGGAGAGATGGCTCAGCGGTTAAGAGCACTGGCTACTCTTCTAGACGTCCTGAATTCAATTCCCAGCAACCACATGGTGGCTCACAACCATCTGTAATGAGATTTGGCGCCCTCTTCTGGACTGCAGACATACACGCAGGCAGAACACTGTATACATAATAAATAAATCATCTTTTACTTTTTTTTTTTTCGAAACAGGTCTCTCTGTGTAACCCTGGCCATTCTGGAACTTGCTTTGTATATCCACCTGCCTCTGCCTTCTGAGTGCTGGGATTAAAGGCCTGCGCCACCCCTGCCTGGCTTCAATTAATTTATTCATTTTTATATTTTGGTATGGGTGTTTTCCCTGCATGTATATCTGTACACCACATGTGTGCCTGGTGCCCCAAGAGGCCAGAAGAGAGTGTCAGATCCCGTGGAACTGTAGTTATTGATGGTTGTGAGCCACCATGTGAGTACTAGGAATTGAATCAAGGTCCTCCGAAAGAGCAGCCAGTGCTCTTAACCACTGAGCCACCGTCTCTTCTCAAATGACTTTATTTCTTTATTTTTATTTATTTATTTTCAGTTTTTCAAGACAGGGTTTCTCTATAGCTTTGGAGACAGTCCTGGAACTCACTTTGTACACCAGGCTGGCTGGCCTCGAACTCACAGATTCACTCAAATTATTTTATTAAGGAGACTAAGAACCGCAAAAGCGGAGCCCCAACACCCCCGCATTAAATTAATAACTGTCCTTTGTAGCCTCAGTTTCAAGAGGTGGGCTCAGGGCTCAGAACTCGGAGGAAGGGAGTCAGCGGACTGTGACGGTTTCACGGAGGACTGTGGCTGTGAGCAAGGAAGCTGCCAGGTGTCTGGAAACTGTGGCAGTAGATCTGGGGGCTCAGAGAACTGCTCCAGGAACAAGAGAAAGGGCACAGGCACGTTGTTTGGTTGCTGGTGCTGCTGTTTAGTGGCACCCTGGAAACCACTGATTAGTCTAGCCTGATGCACCAGTGTGCCCCAAAGTTCTTTCTGCCTGGTTTAGCCTCCCCAGCAGGTGCCTAACTTTTCAGGTGGGTTCTAGGGTTCAAACTCAGGTTCTCATGTGTAGCAAACACTTTACCAACTGGGCCATCTTCCCAGCCCCATGGGAAGTTGTTTAACACGGATAGAGGACTGGGGTGCTGCTCGTGGTGGAGCACCTACACAAACCCGGGGTTCCACCACTAGCAAGGAGAAAAATCCTTCATCCTGGAAGGAGTTTGGGCACAGGGGCCAGGTGATGGTGTGCGTGGGCTTCTCTAGGCTGCTTCTCCAGCCAGTCTGGCACCTGAGCTTCCAGCCAGTCTTCCTCAGCTCCTGTCCTGCACACCAGAGTACGGGGATGACAGATATTCACTGCATTCAGCTTTTCACGTGGGATCTGGGCACCAAGCTCTGTTCATCGAACCTCTCCCTGCCCCAAACCACCTCTTCTAGAAGATTCATAGCAACACAGTTCATAACGAGTCCATACCAGAAACTGATATATGTGTGTGTTATTTATATATATTTAATATATTGAGTATGCATATATATGTATATATATGTTCATATATATATGAACAGCAGTAGTTGGTCAGGAAAGGAAGATGACATGTGATATCTTCCAAAAGAACACGATTTATTTGGAGAAAGGACCCCCAGGCCATGATGGTGAAAGGAGAGTGTTATACAGAAACAATATGTAGATATAAACTTGACTGTGCTTTAGACTAAAGACAAGAGGTGGAATGACTTTAAAACCTGGAGAGGAGCTGCATTAAGAATGAGAATGATTCACTTAAAGCACTCCTCGCACTGCCTGTCTGCCAAGCAGGACTTCACTTGCTACCTGGAGCAGAATGAGCCGGAGGGACAGCCGAGACAAAGGACCGTTGCCCTTACCAACCTGCGATTGCCACTTCTGCTTATAAAACGAGGATGCAAACTGGAGCCAGAGGGAAGCCTTTCAGGAGCTGTCCTGGTTTCCGTCTCCCGTGCGCCTCCTCCCTTTTACTCTCACTGGTGGAGTGCTCATTCCAGAAAGATTCCAGAACAGTGTGCAGCTTGTAACTGCTTGACTCAAGCTGCAGAGGACCCAGCATCCTTTAGCTTCTAAGGACACTTGAACGCACGTGCACATACCCACACAGAGATGCACACACCTACTTGGAACTAAAAATAGTGAAAATAGCTGGGCATGGTGATGGACATCCTTAGGTCCAGCACTCAGGAGGCAGAGGCAGGTGGAGCTTAGTGAGTTCAAGGCCAGCGTGTTCTACACAGTCAGTTCCAGGTCAGCCAGGACTTACAGGAGATCCTGTTTCAAAATAATAATTTTTAATTATTTAAAAGTCAAAATTAGAAAAAAAAATTATCATCTATAATCTTATCACAAAAAAAAATAGCTGCCCTGAGATTGGTGGTGTCGCTCAGTTGGTAGAACGCCTGCTTAGCACTTATGAAGCCCTAAGGTCAATCTCCAGCACCCACATGATGGCTCACAGCCGGAACCTGCTAGCCTCAACTCATAGAGATCCCCCTGCTGGGATCAGAGTGCTGGGATTACAGGTGTGAGGTGCTGATTGAGATATGGTCTTGATCAGTCATCATTTTAAGAACATCCAGGTCATTCCTAATTTTTAGCCATTACAAATAATTCTGTGATGTTTGCTTGTAAGAATAATCTCATTGATTCAGTTATCAATTTTCTCAGTTCCAAATTTACTGGTTGACTGCTCAATGAGAAAAGAGTTCTGGGCTCTTTAAATATTTTTCCTTAGCAATAATGAAGTTTTGTCATTAGAGGGCGCCAGAGAAACGGGAATGAACCCGTGTCCTAGTTCCTGCGTGGGCCCGGCCTGGACAAACTCTACTCTCAGCATGGCTTCTTGCGCCCTGGCGACCGCCCTGTGGGGAAGTCAGCAGAGCCAGAAGCACTCTCCGCAGACTGCTCCTGCACCTCAGGCAGCTCTGTAGGAGGGAGCACAATGAGGTGGGCCCAAGCACCCTAGCAGGCAGATGTCAAATTCCACCGGGCAGATTTCCCACGAGTTCCACTGATTTCTCTGTTAGTCAGCAGCGACCCAGAGTCGCATCATCACCATCTGAATCTTAGCTCTGGAGACGGAGTTCTTCCCCGGATGCTGTTTCAGAGGACTGATGCCCTTTTGTAGTCCTTAGAAATCTTTTCTTCACCTGGGGCGATAGTTCAGCCCTAAACTGCTGGCTCTGCCCGCACAAATTCCTGAGTGTCAGCTCACCGCGGGTAAATAGGTGGGCCTGTGGGAGAATGCCTTTAATTCAAGCACTGGGCCAGAAGACAGGACAATCAATGGGGCTATCTAAGCAAACAGCCTACCTTATCCAGGCAACGAGACCCTGCTTCAAAAGCCAAGCTGGAATGATACGTAAGGGGCACGCCCATAAGTACACAAAGGTGAATTTTAGGAAATTCTCCTCTTCTAACTAGCCAATCCCTCATTACTCGAAGCCCATTTTACTCCATAACTCTCTCCCATCAAACTCCCCTGTTCCAAGGCACGGGTGGAGTGGGTTCTTTGTGTGTTCCTGTCCTCTGAGAGCATCCAGGCTACTTCCAGGGTTGTGCCAAAACACATAAGCCCGCAATAAATATTGTACACTTACCCTTGTGTGTTGGCAGTTTTTATATCTGTGCATTTTCCTACACTGGGATTGCTGCTTCACAGGTGCCAAAAAGCTTCAACAGCCTCACATGAAGGGTCCACAGAGCTACTTGCCAGGCCCCTTCTCCGTGCCCTTTGATTCCCGTCAGCATCCTTGCCTTTCAGTTGGGTGAGAGAAGCCATTGTGTCAGTTGATGGCCTTAGGCCCCTCAGTTCACCTCAAATATCTTCATCGTTATTCTTCCTTTTTTTTTTTTTAAGATAGCCCAGGGGTGTGGAACTCACTTTGTAGACTAAACTGGCTCCAAACTCTGGAGAGACACCTGCCTCTCACTTGACCTTCTTTGTGCGCACTCACGTTTCTAGCTGACTTCCTCTTTTATGAGTCATGTGGATCAGGGCCCACAATGACCTCACTCAGCCTTGATTATTATCATTAAGGGGTCTGTCTCCAAACACATTCAGGCTAGAGAGATGGATGGGGGGATGGGCAGAATGCAGACCTTAACACATGTACAAACAGTGGACATATGCCATTTTTTTCTTTGTATGATTGTTGCATTGGGAGAGAGCCTCATCTGTAGCCCAGGCTGCCCTATTTTTTTTTTTAAATCTTTCTGCCTCAGCCTCAAAAGTGCTAGGATTAGCCAGGCATAATAGCATATCTTTAATCCCAGCAAGATTGGATCACTGTGAGTTCCAGTCCAGGCTGGTCTACATTAGAGAATACCAGGACAGCCAAGACTACATAGACCCTTTCGAAAGAAAAAAAAAAGAAAGAAAGAAAAAAGTGCTAGGATTACAGATTCATTCCATAACATATGGATCTCATTTCATATGTTTTTATTTGTTTGCTTGTTTGTTTGTTTGTTTGTTTGAGACAGGGTATCTCTGTAGCTTTCGGAGCCTGTCCTGGAACTAGTTCTTGTAGACCAGGCTGGCCTCGAACTCACAGAGATCTGCCTACCTCTGCCTCCCAAGTGCTGGGTTTAAAGGTTTATGCCACCACCGCCAGGCTCAGCTGCACATTTTTGAAGCCTGTCCTGGAACTCACTCTGTAGAGCAGGATGACCTTGAATTCATAGAGATCTGCTTGCCTCTGCCTTCCTAGTGCTGGGGTTAAAGGTATGCACCTCCATTGCCTGGCTAATAAGAGATTTCTTTTTTTAATTGATTTTTATTGAGCTCTACATTTTTCTCTGCTCCTCTCCCTCCCATAAGAGACTTCTTAAATTATCTTTTAGGAGAAGCCTCTGGATTCCACTCAAAGATGCGCCAGCCTGGAAGATTGTGACCTTGAACTCCTGACCCTCCTGCTTCCCACTCCAAGCCTTAGAACTGCAGGTGTGTGTCACACAGCCAAGTAATCGTTTACTTTGAGACAGGGTCTTGCAGAGTTTGCCTTGCTAACCTCCAGCTTTCAGTTTCAGCTAGGCAGGCTTCCAAATACCAGAGACTGCAGGGGTTTCTCTGGCACTATCTGTTTGCCTTTCTCCCAAGGTTCCCTCATTAATTGCTTATCTTTTTCCTCCCCAAATAGCTTACACACACACACACACACACACACACACACACACACACACACACACACACCTGCTTCTCCTCACACCTCATTAACATGAGTTCTCTCTTCTTCACCATTTGCTGAAGCCTCTTTTAAAAAGCTGGCTGAGGTTACTGAACTATGGAGAAATGTTGCTGATTCAGCTGAGCCCACAGGACCAACCCTGCCCTGCCCAACCCTGCCACAGCCTGCGCAAGCCCCTGCCTCTCACTAAACCACAATAATAAAAGCTCCCCCACCACAGCAACTTGGAGGCCCAAAGGACACGTTTCTTTCTGAAAATTACTCAGCGGTGCAAATACTGTTAATGCTGTTAATGTTCTTGAGGACTCTGAAGAAGAAACTCATAGAAGAGCCCACTAATAAGTGGAGAGCACTATAAATCAGCAGGATAGCACATCCTCTTTCTCAAAAGAGAAAACCAAAAAAAAAAATAGAAACGAAAATATTTACTCAAGGAAAAACCTTCAAATAGAAACCCACTTCCTTCCTGCCTGGGACTGATTCTCTCCATTTTCTAGAGCATCTGCTGGCCTTTGGCCTTCCTTTCAGCTGAACCCTTATATAGACAAGCCTGTTTGTGTGAATATACTTTAAATTTACTTTTTAAAAAATCTTAACTTTCAGCCTAGTAGTGGTGGCACACACCTTTAATCCCAATACTCGGGAAGCAGAGGAAGGTGGATCTCTGTGAGTTCAAGGCCAGCCTGGGCTACAAAGCAAGTTCCAGGATGGCCAAGGCTGCACAGTGAAACCCTTTCTTTGGGTGGGGATTGAGCCTGGAGCCTGCATGTGTCAGATACAGGCTCTAAGCCTGAGCTACACCCACCACCAGCACCTTATGCTCACTTTCCTTTAGAACAGTGTACTGTAACATCCTTTCTCTTTTCTAACAATGTATCTAAAAGATCATTATCCACTTTGTTCTTTGTAGGGTCACAAACGTTTCCGCTCCAATGTCTAACAGGCACCATTCAGGGTGTTTTCAATGTTCTTTTTCCTTTGTTAAAGTTTGGATTACATCCTATGGTGTGGGGGGGGAGATGAGGGTGAGTTTAGGTGTTCATGCTCTGGCATGTGTGGCAGCGAGAGGACAACTTGCAGGAGTCGGTTACCTCCTTCCACCGTGCGGGTCCTGAGGATCAAACTCAAGTTGTTGGACCTGATGGCAAGAGCCATGACCCACCCACTCCTCCGCAGAAACTGTTTGAGTGGCTCTGCATATACGTGGGCATTCTGTGGTAGAGCTAGAAAAAGAATCTCTACATCCAACTAGGTACATTAACATTTTAAATAAAAAGTAGCGAGAGCGGGGCTGGAGAGGTGGTACTAGAGTTCAGTTCCCAGAACCTATATCAGACAGCTCACAAGTGACTGTAACTCCAGTTCCTAGAGATCGGATGCCCTCCTGTGCTGATTACATATACCCACACACAGACACACAGACTTACACATAATTAAAATAACAAGGCCAGATGTGGTGGCGCACGTCTTTAATTTCAGCACTTGGGAGGCAGAGACAGTGCTTTGAGAGTTCAAGGCAATCCTGGTCTACAGAGCAAGTTCAAAGACAGCCAACACTGTCTAGAAATCCCTTATCAAAAAAAAAAAAAAAAGTAATAGTAATAGTATACAACAGAACCTAAAGCCAAATGTTGGCACAGACAATATTTGAAAGAACTTAGACCACTCATGTGATAACTACACTTAGCAGAGATGCTGTAAGAAACCAAGTGCTTTATATATAAAAGCTATTCAGAAGAGTGTTCGGCACACAGTGGCCGCTCTGCAGCATTGGGTTTTATACTTTACCAAGATGACTTCAAATATTTCCATGACAGTGCATTTCCCTGACCCTTATGAGCATTGCTTATTTGCAAAAGCTTTTGGATTGTGTCAATCTGAAGGGAATAGAGAAGACTATGCTATTCGGACTTTAATTTCTTCCTGCCTGCCTGCTCAGAGTCTCACTATGTAGCTCTGGCTGTTCAGGAACTCGCTCTGTAGACCAGACAGGCTGGCTTCAAACTCACAGAGATCCACCTGCCTTTGCCTTCTGAGTGCTGGGATTAAAGGCATGCACCACTCGGCATAGCTCTGACGGCTCTGCCTTAAGCTCCTTCCCTCCTACCCTGGCTCTCAATACCTTCTCAAACTGTGCAACTTTTCTGACCTTATTTCATACCATCCTAAATAGACCCGCTAATTCTCAGAACCTCGAAGGATGTTCTTGGCTCCATGCTTATATTCCAACTGCAACTCTATTACTTCTGAACTTGCCGGCTGAAGTATGGGAGACCCAGTTACACTTAATTTCAGAAGCATAACAAATGTGGTCACTGCCCTTTTCCATGTAAACTCTAGCAACTCTCCACTCCGAACTTTCCTTACTCAGTTACTACTGGAATAAAGCCTTGGTTGGGCAGGAGCTGGGTCTTTGTACTGTCCATCAGGCCAAGCACGCAGTGCTTTCTCTGGAATTATCTGCTGAATTCATTATCTTCCCCTGATAAAGATGGAGATTCTGTCTTCCCCTTCCTCCTTACCACCAGCAGCACTGACTTATCACCTACTGTGTCCCATACAGACAAACGCACACTCACGCACACACACATGCATATGTTCATGACTACTATACTGTTAGCTGCTGATAGCTATTTTATCTTCATGGGTTAATTCATATATGGAACAGGTATTCCAGGTTTAGTGGCGCACACCTTTGATGCCAGAACTCAAGAGGCAGAGGCAGACAGATCTCCATAAATTTGAGGTTACCTTGGTCTACACAGAGTTTCAGCTACAAGTGAGACCTTGTATTTCAAAAGAGGGTGGGGGTAGTAGTATAACAGGTCCCAGACCTTAGCACAACTAATTCCATGATTTATGACCTGAAATACCATTCAGGCCATAAAACTTAGCACATTGACTGCATCATCTGCCAAATTGAAAACAAAGTCCCTAAATACACCAATCTTACTTTTTGCCTTCTGTAGTTCCAATTCTAGCTAACTGTTCTTGTTAAGTATGTCAACTCAGGATATGGCTTTTGTGCTAAAAAGCTCACCTGAGAAAGGCTCAGCTAAGGACGACACTTGGACACTTAGTAGCTAATGGAGACTTCTATTGGCTTAAACTTGTGTCTGCCCTTCTCTGGTGGATACCCCACAACAGGAGGATGCAATCCAGTTTGGTTAATCTCTTATGTGCTGTTCACTTAATAATTATACAACAATAGAGCAGTTATTTCATCTCTCTCTCTCTTGTCTTTTTCGAGACAGGGTTTCTCTGTAGCTTTGGAGCCTGTCCTGGAAACTAGCTCTTGTAGACCAGGCTGGCCTTGAACTCACAGAGATCCGCCTACCCCTGCCTCCAGAGTGCTGGGATTAAAGGCTTGTGCCACCACTGCCCGGCAAGTTATAAAATAACTTTTTTCTGTCTCAGTTTTTCATCTACAGCAGCAAATAAGTAGATTAAGTTAGTTAAGTTTAAATCAATTGGGTCGGTGAGAAGGTTCAGCAGATAAAGGTGCCTCTTAGGACCCACATGGTGGAAGCAAAGAGTCAACTCCCATAATTTGTCCTCTGATCTCCACACATGCACTGTGGCACATATTCAAATGTACACACACACACTCTCTCCACATGTGCACTGTGGCACATCAAATGTACACACAAACTCTCCACATGTGCACTGTGGCACATCAAATGTACACACACACTCTCTCTCCACATGTGTACTGTGGCACATCAAATGTACACACACTCTCTCCACATGTGCACTATGGCACATCAAATGTACACACACACACATGATTTTTTTAATTTAAAAAAGATTAAATCACCTAAGATTTAATCAGACAACCCACATGAGGTACTTAGCATATTGCATGCCAGCCATCGTGACACAATTAGGAACTTCTTATCCACCCACTAATGTGCATGAGCAGAGACGTATTTTGGAGATGGAACAGTGATGGCTTATGGTTTATTCCTGTTTTCACAGATCTTCACATTTAGTCTAAGAACCAGTAATTAGGAAAAAAAGGAACGTGTTAAGTATGTAATTATAAACTGTGAAAGGAAATACTGGGAGCTGTAAGATTTTATAAAAAGAGCTGGAGAGATCATGGCTCAGTAGTTAAGAGCATTTGCTGCTCATCCAGAGGACCCAAACTGGATACCCAGGACTCACACGGGACTCACACGGCAGCTCACAACCATCTGTAATTCCAGTTCCAGGGGACAGCATACCCTTTTCCAGCCTCCACGCACACCAAGCACTGCGTGCACATGTTACATAGACAGCCATACATGCAGGCAAAACACTCATACACATAAAATATATATTTAAAAGCATCTATAGAAGGAATACTATGTTGAACTGGGGAAAGAGTAAGTACCTGTGGGCTGAGGAAAAGGAAAACTACGAATTTCAATTCTGTAACATAGCAAAGGTTTCATCTTGGTCTCTTACCCAGTCTGAAGTGGAGTCATTCCAATACAGCGGCCAAACACCAGTTCACAGCCTATAGGATACGCTCGCCGCTTTCAACTGTACAATAGTAACTAGCGCAGCTGCCCCCACGGTCCAGTTTTGGGATATTTACATCCCACCAAAACGATCCATGGTCCATTCCCAAACCACCAGACCCCGGTATACCTAGTTATTCACATGTACTTTATTGAGACAAAACGACCTTGCAAACTCAGGATAACTCAAATGAAAGCCAGGCTAGACTCCCAGTACACGTTTGTTCGGTAGTGCGTCAGGGTCAAACCCGGCTCGGCTTTTCTCATTCCCTGGACAAAAAGCAGCAGGCGCCTCTGTTCTCTGAGCAACTAGCACCTGAGGACCAGGCGAAGCCATGTGCGCACGCGCAGCCCCGGGGAGCCGATAAACGCAACCGAAATCTTCTCCAGACCTGTCGGGTCAACCGTTGGAACGCTGCCATTTGGAATCTGGATACCCACGCGTGATACCTACAGAACCCACACCTGGAAGGAGGCCCCTCCTCTTCTCCCCCAACTGCTGTCCCCGAGACCCCCAGGCTGCGAAGACGCTCAGGATCGCTGCCACCCTTGGCCACACCCCTAGCTGCTATATTGCATCTGGTTGGCTGAGAAAAGCTTCGGTCCCGCCCACTTGAGACAACGCCAACAGCCACGTACGCCTTTTTACGTGTCTCGCCCCCGAAAGCGGAAGTTGCGCAGTCCTGGCTAGCGCTGCGGCGGCGCCGGGCGTGTGTGTTTATATATACACACTCATATATGTCCTGTAGTCAGCTGCAGCGCGGGGGCGGCACACGGCATTAGAAGGCGCCGGAAGTGTCCGTGTCGAGGGGCGGCGGGAGAGGGGCCACCAAGGCAAGCCAGTCAGCGGAGCTGGGCGCAGCGGCGAGACTCGAGTCCGCCGCGTCCCGAGTCCCCGGCCCAGCCGGGCTTTTCTCTTCGGCCAGACATGGACTTCAGGGAAATCCTCCTGATCGCTTCCAAAGGACAGGGTGTCAACCACGTACCGGTGAGTCTCCGGGCTTGCAGTAGGAATCCCGGGCGTCAAGTTCGTATATGACGGGTGGAACTTCTAGGCGAGCGCCTATCGGTCTCGAAACTTGGACTACGCCCTCTTCTGGAGTTTATCTGGGGATGCTAAAGGGAAGCTTTTTTGGGGTTAGTTTCCGCCAAACCGTGTTCCCCCGAAAGGTGGACTTTGCGGCTTGGGGGATTTTAGAGTTGCGCAAAGTGGGTGAGTGAGCCGCGCCTGGCAGAATGCTGTCTAGCAGTAGTAACGCCTGGCTTCGAAAAAAACTTCAGCCCCTATATTGAAGACCAATATAGCCAGGAAGCTCGGGCACTTTAAGGACTTAGCACGATACAGCCTTTTGGGTCTTTTTGGTGAGTCTTATACCTAGGTTTTAGCGTATTTCTTGGAAAGGTTCTCTGGTTCGTGGCCCCACCCACTGAGCCAAAGATGTTATCACCTGCCCCAGAGAGGTCTTACGTCGGGAAGAGACGTTAGGGCCATTCAGGAAACCCAAGGCCAACTGTGAGGTGACCACGTGGGCTGCGGGTGTGTGGTAGACCTTTTATTTGCCTAAGGTGCGTGATGGATTTCCTGTTCGAGCGGGTTAAGCAAAGCCAATTTCAGCTTTCGTTTCCTAGTGGACTTCCAGATTTATAGATTCCGTTTGCACAGTTCCAGAGCAAAATGCTGAAGAGGTCCGACATCTGGTTTCTGGGGTTACAGCTGTTTTGCATAAACTAATCATTTCTGGATCATCAGAAGGTCCCTCCAACACAACTGTAAACCGATATTTCGCGTTTTGGTATTTGCGGTTTGATCATTGAAGTGCCCAACTCAAAACACCTCTCTTAGAGTCAGTCAGCTGGAATTTGAGATCTCACGTGGACTCTTCATTTCCTAGTTTTGTATATTGCAGTATTTTTTCCCCTCTCTTGCCACTTCTGGTCTAATCCAGCCTATTTTTTTACTCGTTTGAATATGTTAATCTAAAATGATTAATCTAAAAAATATTTGTATGTGTGCATATACACACATATGTTTTATATATAATATGTATATATATGAACAGCCATCTCTTATCCCGATAATAATCACTCAGAATAAGCATTCCTCTATGCCACAACTCATAAGCCTTGCAGGTTGAAACTGTGGGCACAAGCCTTTGAAACCTGGAGCAACAATACTTCATCCTTTTGTAGATTTTCAAGTCAGTGTTAGGTCCATTCATCTTTGCATAATTATTTCATCTTAGATCTTCCTGAATTTCGAAAAAGGTTTAAAAAAAGAAAAGATACTAGCTTTAATGCCCAGGATTTTGTCTTGTGGAAAAATCAGAACCTAGATTTTAAAAGCCAATAGCCGGGTGGGGGTGGCTCACCCCTTTAGTTACAAAACTGGCAGAGGCAGAGCTCAGTGAGTTCAAGACCATCCTGGTCTACATCATGAGCTCCAGGACAGCCAGAGCTATAGAGAGAGACACTGTCTCAAAAAATTAAATTTAATTAATTAAAAGCCAGTAGCTACAGGGAGAGAAGCAGACAAATAATCCAAAAATTTCAAAATACGTGGTATTTGTTGCTGTGATTGCACTAACAGGAAATAAAGAAAGGTAAATTGGTGAAGTAATTTAAAATTTAATAATTAAATAAGACACATTTTATGAATCATCTTTCTTTTCTCCCAAGTCGTAGTAAATAGAAGTTTGACTCTGTTTGCAACATTAGCTTCTTTATCTTTTATGTGGAATTAAAGTCGTAAAAAGCAGTTGGAATAAAACTAGCTAAATAGTATTAAATTTAATCCATGATTTTTCATAAACTGATTCATCTATGCATCTTAATTTTATCAGCTCAAAATAATTTGGACAATTATTAACACAGAATATTTACAAATCCATATGTACCATGCTTTCTATTTAACATCCATTAACAAGAGTTATATTTCATATGTGTATTGTTTTCATATTATTGTTTTCTCAGTGGTGGGACTGGGCTTGGGACCTCTCATGTAAGTACTCTGCAACTGAGCTTCAATTTCTGGGCTCCGTCCCCAAATCCTTTACCTGTTTCTGAAAGATGTAGCTAATATGATGAGTCTCCAAATTTGTATTTCCCTTGTTTAAGTGTTTCTTTTACTTAAACAGGTAACAATGCTTTACTTAAACAGGTAACAAGTGTAACAAATTTTTGCAAAATAAGTACCTTATCAGCTACCCCTAACCTGTGGACCACTGAAAGCCTGGACTCTTAGCACTTGGGAGGTACAAGATGATGTTCTCACCAGGTGTTCAAGATCCTTAACTACAAAGCAGTTGTAAGCCAGCCTAAGCTACATGAGCCCATGTCTCTAAATAGCTAAATAAATGCTACCGTGCAGCTCAAGAAGCATTTTGATAAACACACACACTCACACACACACACTCCACTGTGTGTCATGCATAATATGATCTACTTGGCCTAAACCTGATTAGGGACTCAAAGGACTTTGAGTAACTGACAGCATCCCTTTGTGTGCTTGGTCCTTTCCCCCCTTTAGCTATTTCTCCCCTCACCTTCTTGGATCCTATCAGAGCTTTAGAGTTCTTAGACCTACTTTTTCTGAGGAAAGCTGACCAGATTAATGATGGGTAAAAGCCAATAGGTTAACATATTGACCTGTCACAGATGTAGGTGTCTGTTGTATCTGGCTGCAGAGCTACAGTTATATATACCCTTTTCCTGGAGTACTTGGTTCTAAAAGTATTCTGCGTGTCAGATTTTTCCCCAGAATTTTGTGATATTTATATAAATATAATGAGATTTGAGGATAGGAATGGGGTCTAAACATAAAATTAATCTATGTTACATATGTATGTATATAATTATGTATTTTGGAGATATTTTTAGTTTTTTTATTCTTTGACAATTTCATACACAAATAATAATTATTGTTACCCTCCATTATCCTCTCACCCCTCTCCCACTATACCTCTTCCTCCCAAGTCCCTCTCCTACTTTCATGACGTGTGTGAGTGAGACAGAGAGAGAGAGAAAAAAAGAGAGAGATTCATTGGGTTTGAATAGGGTCACTTGCATGAGCATGGGCAGTTTACCAGAGACTCGACGTTTATTTACTACTTCAAGGAGCAATGAGCCCTGTCTTAAGTTACTTTCCTGTTGCTGTGATAAGACACGTGACCGGGCAACTTATAGAGCAGTTTATTGGTTTACAGGGTTAGAGTTCATGACCATCATGGCACAAAGCATGGCAGCAGGCAGGCAGGCAGGAATGGTGCTGGAGTAGTAGCTGAGAGCTAACTGGAAATGTCATCTTATGAAACCCCAAAGCCTAGTGACACAGCCCCACCAACTGGGGACCAAATATTCAAACATGTGAACTCATGGAGGCCATTATCATTCGAAATATCACAGATCTCATGAGCCACTCTCCTATACATGATGTTGGGTATGTCAGTTCTATCTTGTGTAGACTTTGTTCAGGTAACCAGAGCTTGAAGACTACTTTCATACAATATTTTTAAAATTTTTCCTTTTTGTTAACTTACTTTATGTGGGTGTTTTGCCTGCATGTATATTTGTGTAGATGTGCAGTGCAGTGCCCCAGAGTCTAGAAAAGGGCATTAGATCCAGTTGGTCCACGGGGATCGTGGAAAGATGGGGACAGACCACCGAAGTCTAGTAAACCAGAAGCAAACTTTATTTCAAGGAAAAAAATTAAAAAACTAAATCTCCATGGAGCACAAAAAGCTTACCAGCTAGCTGAGACCACAGCCAGAGTTCACTCTTGCACGGCTGTGACAAAGGACAGCTTCCCAACTCCTCCTTTTATAGCAAGCACTAGGCCATAATAAAAGAATTTTTACAGTCTCAAGGTAAAACTCAGATACAAATTGCCCTTCTTTGCAAATTCCATTAACAGAATTTTTCAGTTAAACTAGTGTTTGTATTTAGCCCATTGTTTTCCCTGGCATTCCCTGATGGTGTTTACCAAGGCTCTGCACCTCCCCTGACACTGCCAGTTTCTCATGGCAGGGAAGGGTATGGGAAAAACATAAAACCAAAAAGTCAAAAGTCACGTACATCTCATCATTTAAAAGTTACCTCAGCTCACATCATTGCTGGTCATGAGTGGCCAGGGGGATCTAAAAGCTGATCCTCAGTCTGCAGAGCGACCCTGAATGTGCAGAGGGCAGCTGCAGCCTCACAAATAGAGCTATGGGTTGTAAAGCGGAGTAACCCACTATTAAAAGTTAATCCTTAAGCTGCTGAGAAAGCTGCCGACAGCCTGCTCTTATTCTCCTGGGCTTACAACTTTATTTCTACTTATTTTTGGAATCTGCATTTTTATATTTTTTATTCTTATACTCTTCAGTCTCCTGGAACTGGAGTTACAGAGGGTTGTGATCCTCTGTATGTGTGCTAGGAACTGCACCTCGGTCCTTCGCAAGAGCATTAGCTATTCTTAAGCACGGAGCACCTTCGAGTGCCTCTGCATTGACTGTAACCCATGGTGTGACATTTTCACCTTGTGGTGTCCTGTTGTTAGAGGAATCAGAGTTCGAGTTGGGTGTTTTCAGATCCTTGGCCTCTTATCCAAAGAGTTGAAAATAAGGGCATGCACATACATTTGCAAAAGAAACATAATAGTTTTATTTAGCACAAAGCAATAAGATAATACTTGACAGAATAAGAGTAAAGGTACCCAGGGCCCCAGAATGCAGCCTGGGGAAAAGGGACCTGGTTTACTATGAATACAGTTAGGGTAGGTCTTTATTTTGATTGATGGATGGGTTATATAGTCATTTCTTTGCTATGCACATCCCTCCCCCTAATGCATCTAATTTTAATTCTGTCCATTCCTCCAATTATGCATAGGCATAAGATGGTAAATAGAGATTCTCCCTGGGTTACAAGACAATGCAGTTTTTCCTTACTGTGCATGCTCTCAAAACCGGTTTAAGCCCAATTGGCCCTTCTAATTGCCATACCTGGTAAACTGGAAATACTTTTAAATAAAAATTGTAAATTTGATTGTTACCAGGGGCCGGGAAAGTATACTATTGTTCAGAGTTGGGAGATTGTGTAACCCATACAAGTGAGGGATTGTGTGGTTCTGAGGTTGCTAGGTACATTGTTTGCAGTGGATATGTGTGCATAGTATGTGCAAGTAATGGAAGCAGGCTGCCAAGGGTTTGAGAATGAGCCACAACTGAGTGGGGTCTCAAATCAAGCTGTCTCCTGTGATTTTTACCTGACTTCACTATCAGTCCTCAAAACATCTCAGATTTTGGATCATGTTGGATTCTGAATTTTTGTATTAAGGATGCTCAGCTTGTACTAACATTTCTTTCCTTTACTGTTCTTGTTTTGAAATGAAACAATCATCCTAATGTTTTAGTTAAAACAAAGGTAAGATTGCACTAGGTGTGTAAGTATTAGGCACACTTCTCAGTGGAATTCTGAATACAAAAATAACAGCTGAACAAGATGATGTAACCAGTCATTGTCACTGGCTTTTTTTTTTTAAGACAGGATTTCACTCTGTAGCCTTGGTGGGCCTGTGGTACTCAATATGTAAGCCAGGCTAGCCTCAGACAGATCTGCCAACTTCTGCCTCCCAAGTGCTGGGATGGTTCCTTGTGAAGAACGGTGTGGGTTAGCAAAAGTTTTTGCTGCAGTAGTGATTGCTCTACAGAAACTGGATCTTGGCCTTCTGGTAGAGCTGACAAGACATCCCTGGTGTCTCAGACAGCTGCTCTCTAGGGTAGAGCAGTACTTCTGAACCAGTGCTTTAAGGACAGAAGCTGTCTTTAGAAACTAGGGTTCATGCTTCCCCGCAGGGGTTCTGTTGTCTCTTCTCCATAACACCTTAGAGAATCTCTTTCTAAATAATGGTGATAGCAATTAATATTCATTGTGCTGAGCCTTTGCCAGATATTGTTCTAAGCACTTCATATGTTAATTAATTCAGTCACCGTAATGAGCATATAAAAGAGATTTTACAGATGACAAACAGGCCTAGTGAGGTGAAGAAATTGCCCAAAGCCACGCAGTGAGATTTAGGATTGATTATACTGGAGGAGGAGGATCTAATCCCGCACTGTGCTTCGTAGTTCCTGCTCTTAACCCAGACTCTGTTGATTGAAGAGAATGTATTGAGTTTGTCATCTTCTGTCATAGATAGAACTCAAGTTCCTTCCTCAGCTCTTCTTTAATACAGCTTTAAGCGATAATACTGTTGGATATTTATGACGTTCTCAGTAGAAAGATGGAAAGATAATATAAAGGTCAAACCAATAGCATTTAGTAACTGGTGGACAGACCACTTGAATGGGCCCACCTGATCTTATCTGATCTCTAAAGCTAAGCAAGACTGGTACTGGTTAGTACATGAATGGAAAACTGGCTGACGAGTGATAATGGAAGTCTGTTCTAAAAGAGTAATCACTCCCCTAAAGGATGGGAAAAGAAAAGACTATAGGGAAGATCAGTTGTAGACCTACCTGTCTGGGGTAGATATGCATGGAAATTAGGGAATTCTGTTTAAGATTGAGCTGCGGGCCTGAGAAAAACAGTGTTGGAGTTAAATAGAAAGTGAAGTGTGAAAACATGTTTGGTCCTGAGTCGGAAGACCTGCATTCAACATGCATTCAGCTACAAAGCCTGTGCCTGAGCACCAAGAGAACAACTCTCCTTTTTGAAGGCCGTTTCTAACAAAGAACTCATTTGCTGTGCTGTTTATGGTAGATTTGAATAATGCACCAAGGGTTGAACCAGGGCCTCCAGCATGCCGGCAAGTTTCCTACCGAGTGTTTTATAAACCTTGTGATGGTTGATTTTGACGTTTTACATAGCCAACCTGAATAGATGCTCTGGATGTCTTATTCCCTTTTCACCATCCTGCTGAGCTAGCTTAATGCAGAGAGCCGGTTTCCTGCATTCATTCTTGACTAATGTCTTGAAAAGGTGTATAAAATTTTGTGGTGTTGATTAAAGTTAAGAATATATTGTTTGGGGGCTGGAGAGATGGCTCAGTTGTTAAGAGTACCGCCTACCCTTCCGGAGGACCTGGGTTCAATTCCCAGCACCCACATGGCAGCTAACAGTTGTCTATAACTCCAAGATATGATATGTGTGTATCACACAGAGATACATGCAGGCAAAATACCAATGTACTTAAAATAAATTATTTTTTTAAAAAAAGAATATATTGTTTGACTACTCTAACCAATAATAAGTGTTGTAAAATCATCAGAAAATTTCTATTTTCTATTACAACAGTCTTGTTTCTCCTAAGCAGTAGTTTGGGGAATGAGGGGGAGTAACCTGCTGGTCCTGACTGTGCACTTGCTGAGCAAGACTTCCAGACTGCATGCTGCTTCTTAATCTGATCTCCACAGGATGGTTTCAATGGGAGGAGTATGTTTTTAAATGGCTTGATGTTTTCTTAGCCTGTTTGTGGGCTTTAGAATTACAAAATCTTGACAAAGTCTCTGTTGCTATACTAAATGACAGTAATGCCACCAATGTGGATCATTCATGGGGTCCTACAGAGTGATGAAGTTGGCATTGCAGGATGGTAAAATGGATATGTCTAGGATAAAAGAAACGTGTCTTGCTGCTTCTCATGAAACCCAGACAATGAAGCGGTTTGGTGCCTTGGAATCAAGAGTCAGAATTAATGCGTACATCTTGGTGTGCTGTTGCTGCAGCCATCTACGACCATCTGATCAGGGAACGGGCCAAATGACTCTTCTGTCTTAAAGAGAACACAGTGTGCTCCAGCCTCAGGCTTTTTTGTTTTGTTTTCATTCTTTACTGTGAGGTGGGGAGAAATTGTCTATCAAAACAAAACATATCTTTGATCTGCTTGCATCCCTTAATTTGGATAGGTCTACTTAGTTTAGTGTTAAAATATATGATCATAGCCATGTGGTGGTGTACACCTTTAATCTCAGCACGTGGGAGGCAGAGGCAGATGGATCTCTGTGAGTTCGAGGCCAGGCTGGTCTACAGAATGAGTTCCAGGACAGCCAGGGCTACACAGATAAACCCTGTCTCCAAAAAAAAAAATACCCAAGAGAAGTTTAAACGTACATCTGCCTAAAACTGCATACAAATGTCCCAGAAGCATTTTTTATGAAGGCAAAAACAAATGGAAATCATCCAGATGGCCAACTGGTGAACAGATAAGTAATAATAGGATATGGATCTATGACCTGCAATATTGCTCAGCTATTGAAGGAGATGGAGATAGGAAGTTCACTAATGGTTGCCAGACCCATCACTTACGTGATTTCTTTTTTAGGTGGTTGCGATATCCTGAAAACCAGTGATGATTGCTGTGAAACTCTGAATATAACAAAAATCATTTCAGTTGTGGTGCTGCCTATGAGCTGTGTGACACTTGAATCAGGGGTTGTTCATATTCTTAGTATCCTGCAGGGAAAGAGCTTTCAATTCAGTTTGCGGAGATGTGGACTAACTAGGGGATCTGATTGTGTCCTAGCTTAGGTGACTAGAAAATAACTGGAACTGTTGGGATTTCTCCGTCAGGAATGAGTCAGTTGTCAACACTGCCATCATGCAGGATTTTCAGGTTGGATGAGGCCTGCCGTCTTGGCCAGCTGCTTTTTTAGTTGCCTGATTTAGTTGCAACTTGAGCTTATTTTAAGATACATTGTATCAAGATACATTGTATCAAAAGGGTGTGAAAAGGAGGGGAAGATACATTGTATCAATAGAGGAAAGAAAAGGAAAAAGATATATTGTATCTGGCAGCCCGATAGTAAGCAGATTCTTCGGCTTCCCTCTAAGGGTGGCATACACAGGATGGGAGAGCATGGGGTTAACAAACTCTCATAAGCTGGATGGGGAGATGTTGGAGTTTACAGACTGCAGGCTTTTCCCACACAGAGGACTTTCTTTTACTATCATCACAGACAAGATTTAGTACATAAAAAGGATGTCTGCCTCATTTAACAGAGGAGGGGGAACACTTTAAGACTCTTGTTTTCAGGGATGGAATGAAGTCTAGTAGTAGAGCACCTGTATGAGTGAGACTGTGTCTTCTTCAGTTCTGTAATTTAAATAAAAAAAATAGCTGGCCCATAGATTTATGTCCTATGGTCCCAGACATGGAGGATTAGCTGCTTACCGGGCTTCCTTAGTAGATACTTAAGAAATTGAAGTATTTTTTCTTTCAGGGCTCAATCATTCATTTTTCTTTATGCAGTTACTTAAAAACCAAAGTCCAGGAAAACACCATCTGTGCCTGTGATTGGTGATCTTGGTAATACGGAAACCAGTCTAATGGAACTTGTGTAGCAAATTAATATTTCACAAATTTAAATACTACAGTTAAAGATTACAGAGAACTGGGCTCTTTGTTTAGATTTCTTGTTTTTCTTACCCTTTCCTCCCTCATTTTCTGCAATACTGAGAATTGAACTCAGAGCTGGCGCACAAGCACTGGCAGACAAGCACTGAGCCACATAGACTGTATGTTGTTGGGTCCAGGGGGGTCGCACAAAGATGGGAACACCACCAAGTCTAATGAACCAGAAGCAAACTTTATTTGAGAAACTAGATTCCAGAAAAACCAGAAGCAAACTTAAAAATAAAAAAAAAAAACAAATAAAAAAAACACTGCGGGGCACAGAAGCTTATCCGCTAGCTGAGACCACAGCCAGAGATGGTGTTTGTTAGGCTGTGGCAAAAGGCCGGTTTCTGAACCCACCTTTTATAGTTGGGGCACCAAGCATTAGGTCTGAACAAAGGAATTTTTACCCCAACCCGTGGGTCAGTCAATGTAGACCCTAAGGAGGGGAGTGAGTTCTAACGGTAATGGGTAACTAGGCAGCTATCATGAAATATGTTTTAGAGTAGATTACAGTGGAAGTCACTAATTGCAAGAAAATAGGTATCTTTAGCAATTATTCAGAAAAGGGACTGCTAGTAATAGCAGAAGGTTAATAAATTAGAATTAATTGGTTCTTAGGCTGGGAACTTAGAAGATAGCAGAAAGCTTTTCATACTGTCTCTAGGTAAAACTCAGACACAGACTGCCATACTTTACATCCTCCATTATCAGAGCTCATTAGTCAAACCAGGTGTTTGCACCTTGGTCACTGTTTCTCCTGGTATCTCCAGGCAGTGTATACTGGAGCCCCATGCCTCCCCTTTAACAGTGCCAGTTTCCCATAACAGAGACAGTACCTAACCCAGAAGTCACGCATCTCTGTCTCCTAAAGGTTGACTCAGTTCATATCTATCGTTCATCAAGGATGGCCAAGACACTGCTCTCAGTTTGCAGAGAGAAGCTCAGGCCTTGTAAGTAGAACAGCCAGTTTTAAAATGAAATGACCTAAAGTGATGGAGGCTTCTTAAACCTCTGAGAAAATAGCTCACTGTGAACCATTGATCCTTGACCTGCTGAGAACTACTGACAGTCTGTTCTTATTCTCCTAGACTTATAATTTTATATTTATTTTTACATTCTTATTTCTGGAATCTACATTTTTATTTTTTTATTCTTGGACTCTTCGTATATCCTTAAAGTTGAATTGCTTATAGCTCCTATACTGCTTTTGTTTTTAGAAAAGGTACAGTTTGGCAGTGGGGCCTCCCAAGAAAGACCCAAAAGTGAAAGGTGTTCAGTCGGCAGCTGTGCAGGCTTTCCTCCGGAGGAAGGAAGAGGAGCTTAGACGGAAAGGTATGTGCTTGTGTTGTGTCGCTTCTCAGTCTCAGTGTCTGCCACCAAAGCCATCCTCAACTCAACAGTGTGTGTTTGTAAAAATGTCGAAACAGACTAATAAATTTGGGGATGATGTATGTGTGTCTCTAAGTTACCTTTCTGGACATATACATAAGTGCCTATTCATAGGTTAACTATTTGTATTGTTTTATCTACCCCTGTCCCACCCACCCTCGAGGCTTCATGGAGCCAGGCATAGTGATATTCATCTGTTGCCTCAAGTATTCACTGGGCTGAGGCATGCTGATGGTTCCTTGAGCCCATGAGCTTGAAAGCAGCCCAGACAACATAGCAAGGCCTTATGTCTTAAGGGGAGAGGTGAAAAGGCCTGGTGTAGCGACCAACTAACTCTCCATAACAAGTCTTCGTTCTTTACCTTGGTCCTGACATTGGTTTAGGTATTCATTGGTTCATTCTTAACTTCAGTGGGTGCTGGTGTTCTATTAACTTGGTGTATTTATGAGACTTTTTTACATATAAATTAAAACCAAGTCCCTTACTTGCTTACAAATAAAGAGAAGCTCATATATGACCCACTTGTGTAAAAATTTCTCAGTTTTGTTAGATGACTTCCTCATTTGACTCCTAGATATCTCAACGTTGTCTGTGTTTTGACTGTCAACGGGTGTCACATGAGCTGTCCTGAGACTTTGCAACAGTATGTTCTTGTTTTATTCCTTTCAGCCTTAGAAGAGAAAAGGAGGAAAGAAGAACTAGTGAGAAAACGAATTGAGCTCAAACATGACAAGAAAGCCAGAGCTATGGCCAAGAGGACAAAGGACAATTTTCATGGCTACGATGGGATTCCTGTGGAGGAAAAGACAAAGAAGAAGCAGATAGCAGAGAGCCGCCCGAACCCGGGAACGGACCTGGAGTATGAGGTGGAGGAGGAAGAGTTCCTAGACTACAGTCAGGATGAGTTGGAGCAGGAATTCGAGGAGGAGCAAGAGCCTCTCAAAGCTGAAAGCAAACCAAAGGCCCCCCTTAAAAGTGCCCCTCCACCCATGAACTTCACTGACTTATTGAGGTTAGCTGAGAAGAAGCAGTTCGAACCAGTGGAGATCAAGGTAGCGAAGAAAGCCGAAGAGCGGCCCATGACTGCAGAGGAACTTAGGGAGCGAGAGTTTCTTGAACGAAAGCATAAGAAAAAGAAACCTGAGATGGACGCCAAACTACCTCCGCCCGTGTCCAAAAAGACACCCTCTCATAGAGACGGTATGGGCACAAGACCCAGCAAGGGTTCTGGGGACAGGCAGCCTTCTTCCAAAGGATTGCTGTCCCCTCATGCTGAGAAGAAATCCAGACCCAGCACAGCCAGTGAAAAGCAAGTAGCTTTGTCTTCATCCAAATCCATGCCAGGAGAGAGAACCAAGGCAGGATCTGGCAGTAGCTCCCAGGCCTCACACAATAGACCTGTCTTCAATGGGGCTGGAAAGCCCCACCCCAGCACCTGTTCCCCAAGTGTCCAAAAGACTGCTGCTAGTGGGACTCAGAAACCTGCTTCTGAGCACAAAGCCAAAAAACCTCTTCCTTCTCATCCTAGCCATTCCAAACCAGGGCCCACAGTCTTCTCACACAACAAAACTAAGAGTCCAGGTCTCAGACAGACAGGCAGCAACACCGACTCAGCTTCTGGACGACCTAGCCCAGGAACAGCTCGGCCCACAGTCAGTTCTGGTGCTATGCCCAGGCGCCAGAATGGCAGCTCCAGCTCAGGACCCGAGCAATCCGTCAGTGGGATCAGAAAGCTGGCCAGCAGTCTGCATCCCTCTGGACGGACAGTCAATGGCACAAATGGTCCTGGACGACCTGCCAGCAGCTCTACTGGCTCTGGGCGACCCATCAGTGGCCCTGGTGCTTCTGGAAGACCTTTGAGCAGTTCTGGAGGTCCTAGGCGGCCTGTAAACAGTCCACATGACATTAGACGACCAGTGAGCAGCCTAGGTCCCCCTGGGCGGTCAGTCAGTGGCCCTGGGAGATCTCTAAGTGGTTCTGTTCCAGCTGGACGGACTGTCAGTTCAGGCCCTGGAAGACCAGTGAGCAGCTTAGGACCTGGACGAACAGTTAGTAGCCCAGGCCTCCCCACAAAACCCAAGTGCACTGTTGTCTCAGAAACAATTTCTTCAAAGAATATTATTAGTCGGTCAAGCAATGGACAGATAAATGGAATGAAGCCTCCCATGTCTGGCTACAGATCTGCCCCAGGTAAAATATCACCATGCCATTGGGAAAGTACCTAACTTTATATGACCAGGAACCCTGCAACCACGTCCTCGTGCCCTGTAATGTACTGACTGTTGATAGTAGAAAAGAGGCTTGTCTGGGATCCGTTGTTTACACCCCCACCTTGTTCTCTCACATGTAGCAAATTTGGCTCTGGTTTCTGAGAGAAATGGCTGGTGGTTTGGTGGATAGGATAGTGTTTTACTTGAAGACCATGAGGCTTAAAGATGAGAGAATAATTGTGAGCGTGAGCCTTGGTGCTCTGCTCAGCAGCAGATGGTCGTTGGCACCTGTTGTGCCCCAGCAGCTATTTTAGGCTGTCCTGAGTTCTGTCCTGTAGTAGGCACGGTGAAGAGCCTTGCCTCTGGTGCTTTAGGAATCTGCCATCTCCAAGTCTGGAGTCACTGATGGGCCTGCCAGCTGCTTCCTGTAGATACCGCATGCTGCATAGGTACTTGTTAAAGTCTTTGTTGGGATCCATAGAGAGGATAAAAAGAAACCAGTGCCCAAATCCCTTGCTTTAGATTCCAGAGACTAGAAGGTTGTTCTCAGACACTCTCTGTTAAGTGTCTTCTGCAAAGTTGTTCTTTAGGGGTTTTTTTTCTTTGTTGTTTTTGTTGAGGGACTGTAGAAATTAATGTTTTAGCTTGCTTTTTTTTTTTTTTTTTTTAAAGAAAGTAGCCCATGTTGGCTTGGAACTTATTGTATAGCTGAGGGTGACCTTTGATGTCTGATACCCTGTCTCTACCTCCTGAGTGCTGGGATTACAAGTGTATACCACCAGACTGGTCTTCTGTAGAGCTAGGACACAAGCCCAGGGCTTCATATATCCTGGCAGCCCTCTGCTGAGCTACATCCCCAGGTCATTTTTTTACTTTCAGTCATTAGATAAAAATACAATAATAAAATGAGTTTTTCTTGCAGTCATACTTTTAACTCTCTTTGAACAATTATAATTCTGAAAATGTTTTATACTTTGGACTTTTTCTTTTCTCAGGTATGATCTTGCTCTGTTGCCTAGAGCTTCTTTAATTAAACTGCTGGCTCAGGCTCCAAGCCCAGAAAGCTGTAGCTAAGGCATGTGCAGGACTTTGAATTTTTAAGAGAAATACAGGAAAAATAGGGAACTACTTTCAGTATCTTTATTTGGTAAAATTAAAAACTGATTCTGTGGCAGTTTGTAACAACCCAGTTCCAGAAATATTACTGATCTTTGAAGTACCAGAAGTATGTATAACTAAGTTAGAAAACGTGACAAGCAACAAGGCTCAGTCCCTCCAGATACTTCATCCAACAGGGATGTGCAACCTGTGCTGAGTGCCAACTGGATGCTCTGCTTTCAGCCGCATCTCTATTTTGGTTTTCCATGACAGGGTTTCTCTGTGTAGCCCTGACTGTCCTGGAACTCGCTCTGTAAACCAGGCTGGCCTTAAACTCACAGAGATCTGCTCATCACTGCCTCCTGAGTGTTGGGGTTAAAGGTATTGGCCACCACTACCCTGCCAAGGGTGCCATCTTACTGTTTCTCTGAACTCCAGGTGATATAGTCCACTGCAAGAAATACTTTGCCATACAATGTTCTTATAAGTCATGGCTTTGTGCTTAGGTCCTCAAAGGCTCCCCTTCCCGACTGGCTACAAAAGACCTCGAGAGTATGAAGATGATGATGATGATGATGAATATGACTCAGAAATGGATGATTTCATCGAAGATGAAGGAGAACCTCAGGAAGAAATATCCAAGCACATTCGGGAAATCTTTGGCTATGACCGAAAAAAGTAAGCTGAAGGTTTACCTAAATATCAACTTTTTGTCATTTGTAGGATTAAAAGCATGCACCACCACTGCCCAGCAACACCTTCTTTTCTTGGGTGTAATATTTTGCTACCCAGGAATGTGGACCCTGGTCACTAGTATGGGACTATCACTATTATTGATGTGTCTAGGAGCTTATGAAAACCGCAGGGTCTCGGGCCCCAACCTTAGTCCTGCTGAATGCACGTGTGTTTTATAAAGTCCCCAAGTAAGGCTTTGTGAGCCATTAATGTAAAGAAATAAAGCTTCACCATGTACACGTGCAGTAAAACACTTTGAAAATATTATCGTATGTGCATAGGACAGATGAGACCTGTCACATTTCCTCTGCCATCTTTAGAAGCCCCTCTGAGAAGCTCGGCCATCTGCATGGCATTAACATCTGGGGCACTTAGTGGGCTGAAGGTGGAGCTGGTGAGCTCAGGGCAGCCCGAGAAGCAGTGACACGTGCTTACATTTCTGGTCACACTGTTGACTGACGTGTTTACTGTTGGAAGTTCTCCTCTCCACTGGGTCATAACGGTCTGCTGAGATTAATATGTATCGATTTTCATATTGTGCTTTCAGGATTTTAACATAAGGTATTGAATGTAGCTGGTTGAAGCAGCCTTGTTAGGTTGAGTGCTTTTGTTAATGCTGGGCTCAGGAAGAGTTGCCTTGTAAGGATCTAGGGATTATTTAATGTTTTTACTGAAAAACCAACTTCTACCCATTGTCTGGCCTTCTCATTCCCAAACAAGATTGGAGGAATGCTAAAACCGAGTTGTTTAGTGTTAAGTATGTTTGGTTTGGTTTGGTTTGGTTTGGTTTGGTTTGGTTTAATGAGGATATAACTCTTTAAGAAAATTGAATTTCTTGCCAGGCGATGGTGGCACACACATGTCTTTAATCCCACCACTCAGGAGGCAGAGAAAGGTGGATCTCTGTGAGTTCAAGGCCAGCATGGTCTATAAGAACTAGTTCCAGGACAGGCTCCAAAACTACAAAGAAACCCTGTCTCAAAAAAAAAGAGAAAAGGAAAGAAAGAAAATTGATTTTTCTGTTCATTTTTTACTCTGCTTTCTTGCCAGATATAAAGATGAAAGTGACTATGCCTTACGTTATATGGAGAGCAGCTGGAAGGAGCAGCAGAAGGAGGAAGCCAAGAGGTGAGCGGGAGACTTGGTACACTATGTAATTTTATGTAAAAATGTCTGAAAGCTTGCAGCTGCGGGGTTTGGAATGGGGGCCAGACCACATGGTTCTCTGGATGACATTGCTCCTGGCTGGCTGTGAAAGCCGTAGACAAATTCCTTTGCCTTTCTAAGGTTTTCTCATTTGTAGGGATTAATATGTAGTCAAGGCGGTTGCAGTGTCTCATGTGTAATGTACACTGAAATCAGAGGCCTCTGAATCTGCCATGGACTCTGTTTTCTTGCCCATCAGACTTATCTCAGTCTTGGAACTTGTAATTTTGCTGCCTCAGGAACCTAGGGGCAGCAGATTAGATTCCCTCTACCTCTTTCTTGTGTAGCTGCCCAGTCATGAACTCCGAGAGTTTCTTGGGTAAGGATAATAAAGGATTACTTTGCTTGTAGTGTTAGTGGTTTCCTATTACAGAGAAATAATTCACCTCAGTCCCAACACAAAACAAACAGCTTTCTTTCTTTTGACCCTCCCTCCTGTAACTACATAAAATGTCAAAATAGGTATTAAGAAAGAAGAATTTGATTATTACTAATGAATGGATGTTTTCTGGGTTTTTGTACTGTGTATGTGTAGGTCAGTTATTTTTTCTTTATGTGGGTGCCAAGGACAAACTCAGATCATGAGTCTTCTTTATTTTTAAATGTTTTTAAAAAGGATAGAAAGATGACTTAGTGCTTAAGAAGGAGAACCTGCTTGCTCTTGTAGAGAACGTGAGTTCAGTTTTCAACACCCACATCAGCTGACTCAGTACTGCCTATGACTCCAGCTTCATAGAATCTGCCCAGTTCTGGCTTAGACAGGTGTCTGCATTCACGTACACAGACCTACACCTTTTTTAAACTTAAAAGATAAACAGGATCTCTGTATGTAGTCCTGGCTGTCCTGGAACTCAGAGATTCACTGCCCAAGTGCTGGGATTGAAGGTGTACACCACCTTGCCTAACTTCACAATCTTTTTTTTTTAATTTGAGATAAATTTATATTTTATTATTTTAAATGTGGATGTTAAGGCTTTTGTCATTTCTGTTGTAAAAATCTTTATTCTACATTTTGTGTCTGTAACCCCATTTTAAATTGTGTGTTGCATGTGTGTGTGTGTATGTGTATATAAATGTCTCCCTTTTACATGAGCAAACTCAGCAGCACAATCCACACGAAAGATACCAGTCTTGCTTTTTAAGGTTGTAATTTTGTGTGTATTAACAAATACCCTTTAAAACAATTTCTCCATAGTTTAAGACTAGGTATGCAAGAGGACTTAGAGGAAATGAGACGTGAAGAGGAAGAAATGAAACGTCGAAAGGCCAAGAAGCTGAAGCGACATTAGCTACTGCTGAATGTGTGAATCTGGGACCCTGCTGCAAGGATTCCTGCCTTCAGACTGAGCAAGTCCTTCCCCGTTTAGATGGACACCCGGGCACTCAGGAAGGAATGCCTACTGTCCTGCCATCTAAGTGTACAGTGCTCTCAAACAGTCCGGGGTGGGATCTGTAGTGCAGATGATACGATGCTTGCCGTGTGTGCTGATGACGGCTTTGATCATGACGAGCTATGCACGCTACTGTGGGCCATTACCAGTCAGCTGGTCTTTTATGTTCCTTTGCTACTTTAAAAGGAGGAAAAGATTGATGTGTGAGTGGGCACGACCCAGATCTCAGTCATACTTTGTCTTTAGGAAGGGCCTAGCACTTCTGTGAATGCTGCCAGCAATAAAGTGACCTGTCCCAGTCTATGTTTGAACTGAAAACCCAGGAAAAGAGTAGGCTTTATAATTATTACATGAATGTCACCCTTGTGACTTTGACATGCAAAATAGAATTATATTGTATTCAGCATTATTTGTGGATTGGATGCTAAGCATTCTTATTTATATGATTAGGTGATAAAATTTTTCTAAGTTAAAATATAAATTTTTCCAGAATAAGAAATATTCTTTTCCAGTTTTCCTTTCAGGCTTCCTGTCACATTGACCTTAGTATGAAGTAGATGAGGCCCTTACTATTCTGTTGATTGTTTTGTCTTCTTTTCTTTCTTCCTTTTATTAAAGAAAGATGGCTATTTGGATATTAGATTTGAAAGAGTAATGGTTTAAAAAATCAACAAGTGACATGTGTTGTGCCCTCTGCTCTACTCCCCATTCAAAAAGATATTGTGGGACCCTAAGGTGCCCCTGTCCCTCTTGATGTTAATAACATTGCATTTGTAGCTTAAATTTCTTAGAAAATGTTAATGACCAAAAAACCAGAAACTTGGGTATTTAGTGTATCAAGAAGAGTACCGCCTTCTCCTTTGTCCATATTGCACTTTGATTTCTAACTATGCACTGTGGTGAAAGTTTTTCCTGTTGTTGGTGATTTAGTGAGCTGTGAAACTTCTGTCCTTCTCACAAGTCAGGCCTACAGACTTTATGTCACTTAAGCCTGGAGTCCATCCAGGCTGATCTAGGGTCTGGCTGGAAGGAAGCCATGTCTCAAGGATAGTCAGCAACAGAAAAAGAGATGGGATGCTAGAGACCTGAGGGTTGGAGGCAGTCAGAATTTGCTCTGTGGGGCAATTCCACAGTGAATCTGGCTTCTTCAGCTCTTAAGCCATGAGGGATGGGGTGCTGGAGAGGCTGGTCTACAAAGAGCTCTTGCTTTTCAACAGGTCCAGACTTTATGTCTTTTGTCTATGATGTCTTCATTCTTTAAGCTTGAATATTATGAGTGATCATTTTTAGCCTTCCTTTGTGGGACCATTTGACCCAGTCCTTAAAACTTACTAGTTTTGAATTGAGTTTCAAATCAATTCAAAAGTGCAAGGATTAAATTTTAGAGGGTATATGACATCCTAACTCACCATGTAGATTTGGTTTTTTGGCTTTGTTGTTGTTGGGGTTTTTTGTGGGGGGGGGGGGGGCGGGTGTTCAAGACAGGGTTTCTCTGTGAAGCTTTGGAGCCTGTCCTGGCACTAGCTCTTGTAGACCAGGCTGGCCTCGAACTCACAAAGATCTGCCCACCTCTGCCTCCCGAGTGCCGGGATTAAAGGCGTGTGCCACCAGCACCCTATCCCACTGTTAAAGCGAGTATGATATTCTTCTTGGAACGTTATTTTACTTGCTGTCACGTGTGTGCTTTCCCCTCCATGATTTTTTTTTGGATCACCTTTCCATATTCATACTCTGGAAGCTATTACTGCAGTCCAGGTTTCTGGTGACTGAAAGCACTGCACTCAGTCACAGGGTGCAGCTTTTTGCACAGAAAGGAGCCATTACGCTAAAGTTTCAAAGCTTGGTAAAGAGTCAGGTTGTGATGTCTGTCGTGTCTGAATGCATTTCTGTTAACAGATATGCATCGACTTTTATGTTGAAAAAACACAGGAAAGAAAGACTGTAAGTCCAAATTGTGTCTTCCATTTTGCTCTTCTGTATTTCCTGACCACTGAGAAAAGCTTACAAAGCCTGGGAGGAGACAGAAGCAGGCTATTCTTTTTTCAAGGTTTACAAATTAAGTGCTTGATTTTTAATGTATGCTCTCTACTGTCTTGATTTTCAGATTTGATTCACTATTTGAAGATGTGCCTTTTATTGGGTGATGTTAATTCTCGAATGTAGTAATGTTCCACAATTGTAATGTTACATGATCATGGGTGTGGCATTCTCTAACAAATTATGTGACAAGAAAGTAGTTTTCATAAAACTTGTGGCTCTGATTGCACAGTCCCACTTGCTAAAGCAAAGGGCACTTTGTTTTAAGGCTACTTCAGAACTGGTCTTTGTACTTTCTCTGTGCAATGGACGCAGGCATGTCCATGTAGAGGCAGGGTACCACATGTCACAGGCAGCCCTGTGTGTGTGCCATGAGAAAGTTCAAAGACTTAACACAAAGTCTAAGGGAACACGGAATTTCATTTTTGTAATGGTAACCCCAAGATTTTCTCCAAGAAATAAATTATTTTGTATTTTATAACTTAGAAGCAGCTAGCAGTACATTTCTGAGATATAGCAGAAGACCAAAACATTTTGGAAAGAGAATAAATATATGCAGAGAGATTGGTTGTTTTATTTTCAGTGTGCTGATTAGACTATTTATTTTGTGAGTGGATGTGATGAAATACATATTCAGGTGTTTAGTGTATGATTAAGAGTGAAATATAGATTTCTTTGGAGTTATTAAATCCATGATGTCTTTTACATAATGGACAAATCAAATGTAAAAGAAGAAAACTTGGACATAGCTTAGCTTGTTTTCTGGTGCTGTTGACCTGCAGAAGAATATACTTTTGCATATACAGGTGAATGTTTTGCAATTTATGTATACAAGAAATTGTAGGCATTAAAATATTTTATTGATATTTTACTGGTTTTCATTCATTGATCAAAACTTGAAGCTACTCCTTATCACCTGGAACATTGTGTTAGCTGGAAACCTCTGTAGACTTGTTAGGGCCAGAGATCAGGCATGTCCCTTATACCCTTGTGACTGTTCAAGCTACACTGATTTCTCTTCCACCACCACCTAGAGGACATCAAGTTAAACTGGAAATGTGCGCGGGGCAGTGGTGACAGATGCCTTTAATCCCAGCACGTGGGAGGCAGAGGCAGGAGGATCTCAGTGAGTTCGAAGCCAGCCTGGTCTACAAAGTGAGTTCCAGGACACCCAGGGCTACACAAAGAACCCTGTTTCGAGAAAAAATAAAACAAGCATGACAAGTGAGAACTGGAGAGGTTGCCCAGTGGTTAAGAGCACTTGTTGCTCTTGCAAAGGATTCATAAATTTTAAAAAGTAACTGAAAGTGGTTAGAGCAATGAGATCTAGTTTTGTGGCTCAGGACTTTGAAGGTTTATTGAAATGGAAGAGAAACAGCAGAGCTGTATGTGATTTTCTCTTGTCAGAATTATCAGGTTCAAATCCCCTATAACAAATGAGCTTGAGGAGCTGGAGAATGGCTCAGTGGTTAGAGTACTCAGGGTACAGCCATGAAGATGGGAGTGACATATAGCACACACAACAAAATAAGTACCCCACACCCACTTGTAAGCCCAGCTCCAAGAGTGGCAGAGACAGGATTACTAGGGCTTCCAGCCTTGCCTGGAAGGAATAGGCAGAGTGATAAAGGATACCCGATACCTTCTGACCTCCCTCAGTACATGCGCTCACAGAGACACACATGGACGATGGATGTGCCCTCAGTGACGCACATGAGGTGAGGAGGGAGACTATTTAACGACCCACTGCAATGTGCTGGGTTGAGGTCATGGGAGAACAGGAAATACTAATAGTGTCTAGTTCCAAATTCCTCAGTACTGCATTTGCATTTTGGATTCATTTTCCTTTCCCTAGGAAAGATAATCTTACAGTCCAGGAGGTGGATTGATGTGTAAAGTGCTTGCCACACAAATGAGTCTGCGATCAGAGTTGCGGGTCCCCCATAAAAGGGGGGCATGGTGGCATACATCTGTAACTCCAGCACTTGGCAGCGCAGAGATGGGTGGATTCCCATGGCTCGCTGGCCGGCCAGTCTAATCAAAGTGGCAAATAACAGGTTCAGTGGGAGACTGTCTCAAAAACTAGGCTGGAGGATGCTAGAAGACACCAGACACTGACCTTTGGTCTCCACGCAGGTGAGCTCACAAACACAGTAACTGCTGCTGTAGAATCTCTTAACAAATGGTAAGAGTAAGTGTTTTCTGTGTAAACGACAGGAATGCTTTGCTGGGTACGTCTGTTCTCTTGAACAGTGGAACCATCAGTCACTGAAATACTTCTCCCCACCACCACCTCCCTCATCTCAGTTTTAGAGGGCTTAAGATATCGAAGCTCAGACTCCTGATTTATTAACTGCTTATTTTATGCTTAGGCTCCTAGCCCTGGACTTAAATTGACTGCATTCAATGTTGAGAGCTGCAGTTAGGTTTTGTTTATACGTATGTTGTCTTTAAAAAGGATCATCAGAAGTCTGAAGAGGTGGCTTGGCTTAAGAGCACAAACTACCCAAAAGCTCCTGGGGAGGACCTGAGCCCATTCCCTGCACCCGCATTGGCAGCTCACAATCACCTATAACTCACTCACTCCAGGAGAAACAGAGGCATCTGGCCTCTAAGGGCACTTGCATTCCAATGCAGACCTACACATACACCTACCTATAATTAAAAATAATTTTAAAAATCTTTTAAAAGGATCATTAGATAACTCCTTTGCTTTTAGGGTGAGGGAGATACTTAGCAAGACCGTGCTTTGACCGTTGCCTTAGCGCACAACACATAGGTGTTCCTGGAAGAAGCCTGCATCTACATCTCTGCTGTGTCCAGGTCTGTGCTGGCAAGATACTGAGCCTCTTCTCTTCGGTCACTTCAAGTGAGGCCAAGACCCAACTTCAGCAGGTCTGGATGAGGGTTAGATACCACCTAGCATCTCCCCTCTGTATTTAAATGAGCCCCCATGGGATAATTTTTACTTTTGGACTCTGGATTTGGGATATAGTATTTGGGAAGTGGGTCTAAAATTCATTACTTATGATTACCCAAGAGGGGACAATTTAAACGAGGTGTCTCAGCCTTAGAGGCTTTGACAAATAGGACCTGACCGTCACCCACTCACTCCCACCTACCAATTCACCCTCTGTCTCTGTTAGGAGAAGGTTGTCTTTGTTCATCTTAGAAAGTGTGGTAACTACACAGAATATGACAAAATAATGTGCGATTACTTTATGTGAAGCCTACAACAGGAGCTGGGCAGTTGGGTGTTCTTCACAGCTGCATGGCTTCACCAGGGTCATCTTTGTTTATTTCCAAGGGGGTCTGGGAGGGAAGAAAAAGCATATGTCAGAAGACTCTAGCATTGCTAGGCTAGGCTGTAGGGCTGAGGCAGGTGCCAAGAACTGAAAGAGGAGGCTGCCTCATCCTGTTACCCAAAGCATTTTATGCCTGCTACCAAAAAGTGCCCAGCACAGCGGGAACTGACAGTGCAGAGATGTCTGCCACCAGAACCCCACCTGGGGTTGGTGGGCTGATGTAGGAAACAACATTGAAGACTAAACATTTTTTTTAAATGCCCTTTTTTAAAGATTTTATTTATTAAGTATACAGTGTTCTGCCAGAAGAGGCACCAGATCCCATTATAGATGGCTGTGAACCACCATGTGGTTGCTGGGAATTGAACTCAGGACCTCTGGAAGAACAGCCAGTGCTCTTAACCTCTGAGCCATCTCTCCAGCCCCAGAGACATTTTTAAACATTTTGTCTGCATCGCAGACATTAGCTTTGAACTGCCAATCTTTTAAAAAATAAAGTATGTGTACGAAAACACCTGAGAAACTGAGGTGTAGTTCACATGGTAGGTACCCACATGCAGGAGGCCCTGGCTCTCACCCACAGTACTACATAAGCTCAGCAGTCAGGAGGTGGAGACGGAAGGACCAAGGCAATCTTGGCTGTATTGCTAGCTCCAGACCATCCTAGGCTGAGTGAGACATCTGCTCTTTAGAAGTACATTCTAGGAACCTGGAAATCTCCCCGTTCTAAGCAGAGTGGCTAACAGTACAAGCAGGCACGTCCCAACAACTTTTCCTCAAATATTAAAGAGAATGTTTCTAAAGTTATTCGGACTAGATTTTCATGCTTTCCGTGTTAATGCTAGGGACTGTTTAACAGTAGAGAAGTCAAAGGTACACTTACCCCTCCTGGGGGATATTTATATCCCTTCCACATCGTTCCTGCAATGAGAACCATCCATAAGACTACGATCATCGTGGGCCTTCTTGGCTGCTGCGGGCGGGGAGCGGTTGCTGGAAGGCCCGGTTCTATTCGCAGGATCCTGGGACTCTGTCTGGCTTCATTCCAGACCAGATGGTGGCTGGCCCGGCATGGCAGTTCCTGACTCTTGAACTTTGTGGTCTGTCTAAACTAAAATGGCCATTTTGGGAGGTAAAGCTCAGGCACCAATTATGACATCAGTCCCTGTGACACCGGGCCTCCAGGGTGAGAGCGTCAATAGGTTGGCCAGGACAGGTACTTTAGGATGAAAGAAACCTTAGAAGGGAGCTATTCTCAGACCTCTGTTTAGAACCTTAATAAGCCATTACATAACATACACATTGGCTTAAACGAATCAAAGGCAGAAAAAGACTTCTGTAACAAAAGCCACTGAACTTATTAGGGGAATGAATAAACTAGGTAGACAACAGCTTTATTTATTTATAAGGCTATTATTAAGCCACCTAAAGAAGTCTCATATTTTGTAAAATGGCAATCCAGCCCTCATGCCAGCTAAATCTCCTAGTACCTCCCTGGGAAAGGAACAGAAGGAAGATATCGGCTGCTTACGGCGCTCCTTCACAAGCACAAAATGACTTCTGTGGCTTAGAGTCACCTTCTGTGGCAGTGACTTGACTGAACAACTGTCACTTCTCTCACACCCAAACAGTGTGGTCGCTTTGAACCAGTGGGTTGAGGGAGAACAGAAGGCCAGCTATCGTCTCCTGCTCTTACTGTACTTGGGGCTAGGGCTACCATCCCTTGCCTTCTGGAGTAGTTTTCCCCACAAATCCTTCTGCTCTCGAGTCAGCAAATTAAGACTACCAAGAGAAGCCACATGGTGGTGGCACATGCCTGTAATCCCAGCACTCACTAGGCAGAGGCAGGTCTCTGTGAGTTCAAGGCCAGCCTGGTCTACAAAGTCAGTTCCAGGACAACCAGGGCTACAGAGCAACTGTCTTCGCAAACAAAAAGACTACCAAGAGTCAACTTCCTCTAGCAATGCTAACTCCTCTGAAATGGGTGAACTGGCAGAAGTCCAGGAGAGGGCCTCCAGAAAGGGGGTCTCCCTGTTTGCAGTGGAAGGAGTGTGAGGTGTTTGGAGGTTCAGTTTGCACCCCCACAACGAGCTGCTTGTGTGTACCCAAGGCCACCATCATCTATAAATGCTTGCTAATAGGGTCTCATTTCACTTCGTCAAATCTGTAGTTTACTAATTATCAGGGTTTGCATTGGAGACCTTACATGGATTCCCAAATGTGATATTCACAAAAAATAGTAAAAGGCCGAAATATTTCCCATTGTGCCAATGAATGAACTGATGTTCAGAGGATTTAAACCTCCCCAGTTCATGCAGTAAGTTGCAAAGTTGGGTCTTGATCTCAGGTTTCTGTTAACTCCAGCTTCCCAGTTCTCTAGAAGGGGCATTAGAAGTACTCGTCTGGAAATGGTCCATACAAGGACTCCTGACAACCGTGTGACAACGTCAATGGAAAGAAAGCATGAACTTTTTTATTAATGGCCATATTAAGAGTGGGCTTATGCCTCCAAAATGTCTCAGTGCCCAAGCTCAGGTGTGCAATGTTTTTAAAGATAAAAGCCACAGTGACATCAGTGGGGGGTGGTCACAGCCGTGAAGGATTTGGAGTGACCTAGTAACATCTGTTCTCTTGCAAAACTCGGCATGTTTTCAAGATACCACATGGCATTAGCTTTGACTTACGCTTCCTTTCAGTTATTTTAGCTTTGTGTTTGAGCGTGGACAAACATTAATGATTCTAGTTAATATGTCTGGGCCGTGGTCAGGGTGTTGCCAGATACGGCTGTTATGAAGGGGTAGAAGGCTGAGAAGTGTCTAAGCGTGCACAAAATGAGATGGCAGTGCCTCAGTCATTTCAGTCTGAGCCGTGCGTGGTGGCCCATGACTGCAACCCCAGCACTCAGGAGGCAGAGGCAGGGGGATCTCTGTGTTCGAGCGTGAGGTCAGCCTGGTTTCCTTAGTGGGCTCCTGGGGTACACAGTGAGTCCTTATCTCAAAAAAGAAGAGAAAACAGGATCTATTTAGGAAGAGAAAGGAGATGAGGGAGGAAAACGAGAATAGAGAAGAGGGGTACTGAGATCAAAGTCGGCTATACACATGGATATACATGGATATACCCTTTTAATATATGTATGTAGGATAAAATATATAATTAACATACGCTAGTATAATATAGTGTTTGTGAAATAATGGACTAAGACATGGAATTTGCTCAGAAGGAACCCTGGGAGGCATGGTTAATTACAGACAGCTGGTTCTCAGCCTACTTTCCCCAGCAGTACCCCCCCCTCCAGTCCTCTCCCCTAATACACATCTAAAGCCATCCCCTCCACAGTTGGCCTGTTTCCGGGAAGGGTGTTGGACATTCTATGGACAGGGACCCAGCCCGACAGACCTGATCTCACAGCAGCAGCTGCAGCTCATCCTCCAAAGCTTGGCTTCTTCGCCGTGCCTTGGTCTCCCAAACAGGCAACCCCTCTTTCCACTTTAGACTCGGAGGCTGAGTCATAAAAGAAAATTAGAGGTAGACGGTAGACACAGCCCCACTCATTGACCCCATGGAAAGTCAGTGTTTCTGTGTGGTGAACGGAGGAGCCGGTTCGGGAATGCCTCATCCCATTGTCCCTAATAGAAACTCCTCATCTCCTTGGCTTGAAACTCTGAAGTTAGGCATTGTGACCAGCAGAACTGTTTAAAAAAAAATGTCAGAATGCCTGGATACAAGTGACATTATCAAAGCAGGTGGAGGGGCATTAAACCCTCCAAAAAAAGGTGCCCCAAAGGGATGAGATGTTCCTGTCACATACTGACTTCCAGTTGGTAAAAACCTCAACGACTTTCCCCGTTTGGTCAGAAATCCCAGACGGGAGCATAAAGCCAAGCCCGGAGTAGCTGGGATGCAAGGCTGGTGCTTACCATCACCTCTGGAAATGTCCCCATGTAGGATGCAAGCCCAACAAAAAGCATCCAGCCCAGCACGATCATCACCAAAAGAAAATAATTTCTGAGCTACAATCACACAGTGAGAGACTGTTCGCCAAGATCTTGGCAAAGGCGCGAACTCATGAAACCTTCAGCTGATAGACGTGTCACACGCTCGTTCCATTCCTTGATTCCAAAGGATCTGAGACTCTCTGAAGTTGGAGTCTGGGAAGGCATTGTGACATCACTGGTCATGTGGCTTGGGTTTGACATGCTAGCGATACTTCCCCCAGACAGTACCCCAGCCCTGTAAGTTCTTCGTGTACTTTCCTGTATAACACTGCCACAAGGTAGGTACCATCCCTATAACCCCATTTCACTAGTGAGAAAAATCAAAAGTTCAGAAAGCCCAGATGCCTTCCACTAGGGGGCACCAGGGCACACACTAACGTGAGAACAGGTTTGAAAGGGCGTGCCACTACAACAGCTGACAACGAAACAAACTGGGGTCTAGGGAAGGGACACATCTATTTTGTTTTATTTTACTTTATTCTGAGACAGGGTCTCACGTATTCCAGGCTGGCCTCAAACTTGCTATTTAGCCAACACTGTCCTTGGACCCCTAATCCATCTCTTCCATCTACTTCTATTTTGTGCTTACAGGACCTCTCTTCCTATCTTTAAGATGGGATCCCTTTAAGAGGAGGGATACTCCCCCAAATCACTTGGTACTTACATTCTTCACCCATGGTCAGTTCTCCACTGGTCCTCTTTTTTGGTTATCAAAAGCCAGAGGAATCCCTGGCCTTTTCTCAAAAAAGCCTCCAGTTGACACAACCGTTCTCTTCCCAAGTGTCCTGTGGTCGATTTCCTTTTATGATCAAACTTCCTAGATGAGTGTCCCACACCCAAGTCCCCCCTTTACAGTCTACACCTTTCCCCATGTGTCCCGTTCTGATCTAGTCCCTAGTTTGGAATGTAGATTCTCTCTCAGACACCATCGAAGACCTCACTTTTGACAAGTAGAGCAACACATTTTGTTATGTCTGACCGTCACGCACCCGTGTTCTTCTACATACATGCAACTCCATATGTATAAATGGTCTTCTTGTGTCGTTCTGCTAAAGATGACCATACTTCGTGCATGACTGAAAAACTTGCTCCTCCCCCCCAAACAAGACACCCAAGTCATTAAAATGAGTCTTACAAACCACATGTGGTACATGCAATCCCCCAGCACTAGGGAGGTTAAGGCAGGATGATTGATGAGTTTAAACCAGCATGGTTACTTAGTAAATTTCCTTCCAGTCAGAGCTCCCTAGCAAGACCATCTCAAAATAAACAAAACCTACACTTTAAAAAAAAACAACAACAACAACAACAACAAAAAAAAAACCCCACAGTTTTGTTTAGCTCTGGTTGCCCTGAAACTCACAGAGATCCGTCTGCCTATGCCTTCTGAGTTCTGGGATTAAAGGCACGCATTATCATGTCTAGCTTTCTAGTCTAGCTTTCTTCTTTTTGTTTTTATTTTTCTTCTTTTGTTTTGCTTTATTGAGACAAGGTTTCTCTGCGTGCCCTGGCTGTCCTGGAACTCACTCAGTAGATTAGACTGGCTTTTAACTCCAGAGATCTGCCTGCCTCTGCCTCCCAAGTGCTGGGATTAAAGGCATGCACCACCACCACCCAGCGTTTTTCTTTTATTTTTCTTAATGAGAATTCTTACTGAAGTATAATCTACGTATGATAAAACTTATTCTTCCTTTTTAGTGTAGAGGAAAAACCTGCGACTGAGTGAATGACTGGAAGCATCACTCCAGCCCCTGGCCTGAGAGTTGCGTTGGTCTGGACTCCAACTCCCAGCCTGCCAAGCCTTCACTCCTCCCCAGGGAGGGTCAGGACCACTCCCACAGCTTTTTAGGCGGAGGGGGGGGGTGTAAATTACTTGGTCTCTAGGGTGTGTGTGGGCTCCTCTTCTTGCCATGCTGTCCTCGTCCACCTGAGAGTGCTGCATTTATTAAACATGGGCATTTTAATTTGGTCTAATCTGATTAATTGGAGTTATTTGCGTCGGTGGAGTAGCTTTTCTTTCTTTTTTTTTTTTTTGGTTTTTCGAGACAGGATTTCTCTGTAGCTTTATTATTTTTTTTTCTTTTGGTTTGTTTTCAAGACAGGGTTTCTCTGTAGCTGTGAAGCCTGTCCTGGAATTAGCTCTTGTAGACCAGGCTGGCCTCGAACTCACAAAGATCCTCCTGCCTCTGCCTCCCGAGTGCTGGGATTAAAGGCGTGCGCCACCACCACCCGGCCTGGAGCAGCTTTTCTTAAGATTAAACCAAACACTGAGTTTTGAAAAATACCCACCACCATCAAAAAGGAAGTGTTTCTGGGCACCTCTAAGAACTGTGCCCTCAGCCGCTGGGTTCTCGAGACCAACCATTTGTGCATTTTTGTATTTTCTTTTTTAACTTTTATATTCTATTCTACTTAATGTGCATGACTTTTTGTCTACATGTCTGTCTATATACCACTTGAATGCCTGGTGTCTACAAAGGCTGGCAGAAAGCTTTGCGCCCCCTGTAACTGCATTTACAGACAGTTGTGAACACCATATTGGTGCTAGAAATTGAACTTTTTTGTTTGTTTGGTTTTTATTTTTCTATGTATGTATGTATGTATTTCTTTATTTTGAGACAAGGTTTCTCTGTACAGTCTTGGCTTTCCAGGAACTCCCTCTATAGACCAGGCTGGCCTCAAACTCACAGAGATCCACCTGCCTCTGCTCCCCAAGTGCTGGGATTACCGGCATTTGCCACCACCTTTATTATTATATCTTTCATTTTCTCCAGATAATTTTTATGTTTTATTTTTCTTTATGTTATTTGTATGTCGCAAATATTTCAGCCTGGGTGTGTGGGTTTACACGGGTCTGAGAAATGAAAACTCAGAGACATTGAGAAAGAATTTAGCCTTTGCAACTGCAGGGGTTCAGTCTCGGTGAACTGAAGCACCTTTCCTTCTCTCAGCATCTTTTTTTTTTCTATATTTACACTTTAGCTAGTACATTCTCATATCTCAAAACTAATAGAAACTTCCAACAATGCAATGCCAGGTGCAAATACCTGATTCATGAGGTACCAAGGTTTTCCGGTTTCCTCTAAATCAAGTTTTGCATAGGTTTTGTGTCCATGGGAAACTCTCAGTCAAGATTCACAGGGGCAACAAGAGGTATTTGTAACACAAAGGAAGGCCTAGGGGCTGTGTCAGATGTAACCCAGTGGGGTTCTGTGGCTAGTGGAGGTTGCTTGCTATCCCTCTGGTGCCAGACCAGCAGGACATTATACCACACACGTGTGGGTGTTTTGCCTGTTTGTATGTCTGTATGTCTGTGCACCCTTGCATGCAGTGCCTGTGGAGGCCAGGTAAGGACATGTGATCTGGGGAACTCGAGTGTCAGAGGGTTGTGAGCGCTGGAAATCCACCATCTTGTTTTTGAGGCAGTTCTCTCACTGCGTTCCCAGAGCTCCAAGAACCCATCTGCTTCCACCTCCCCGGTACTGGTATTACAAGATCAAATTGGCAAGCCTGGCTGTTTGAAGTGGGGTTCTAGGGAATAAAGCCGGTTTCTTAGTGCTTGTTCAGCAAGCACTTAGCTGACTGGACTCTCCCCAGCCTCCACTCTTGAGTGCTTTCATTTCTGTAAGACAGGCCCCTTTGCCCCCCCCACTCCAAAAACAGGGTCCCACTGTGGCTGACCTGAAACTCACAGAAATCTTCCTGCCTCTGCCTCCTGAATGCAGGGATTAAAGACATGCACCACTATGTCCAATTTGTAAAACAGACTTAAAAGTGGGGTTTGGGGATCAAAAGCATGTCAGATTACTGGGGCTGGAGAGACGACTCGGCACTGGCTGCCCTTCCAGAAGACCTGGGTTTGATTCCTAACATTCACTGTAACTAATTCATTGCTTTCATCTCTGCAATGTTAGTAGTCTATGGGATGTCTCCGTCCAACAGAAGAATGAACTGATCTAGCTCAGAGCCATAGGGCAAATCCTGTCAATACTGAGCTTAGTTATATAATAAACAACTCTGTGTGTGTGTGTGTGTAGAAGGCCGCAGCCACATCCTCCATCATCAAGATGGCGCTGACATCCGGCTTCACCGCCAGGTGAACGCACATGTGCTCGGAATTTCCCACTGAGTCCCCGCCTACTCCCGAGGCATTCACCTGGGATTATGGACAATTGACCAATCCAAGAGTGACACGTCCGAAGCAGGGTCTGTTTCCTTTATAAGAGATGGGTTCCATCTTATCTGGGTCTCCGCCATGTTGGCTGATGCCCGCTCTCCCAAGGGGCATTAAAGCTTTACTGCAGAAGTATCCTATGTGTCCCGCGTGGTTCTTGCGGGCGAGACGGTAGCGCGGGACATGTGTGTGTGTGTGTGTGTGTGTATCAAGATGCATATATGTCATATGTCAGGGATTGCTGTTTTCTTTCTCAGGCCATTAGTAAGAAAGAGATACACCTGCCTCTGCCTCCTGAGTGCTGGGATTAAAGGCATGCAACACTACCACCCAGCTTTGACTTTTTTTTTTTAAGGATCTGCTACCCAGCTCCCAAATAAATCACACACAGAGGTTTATTCTTAGTTATGAATGTGTGGTCTAAGCTTGGCTTGTTTCTTGCCAGCTTTTCTTAACTTTTTAAAATTGTTCTGACTACCTTTTGCCTCTGGGCTTTTATCTTTCTCTATTTCTGTATACCTTTCTTTCCTTCTTATGCCGTGACTGGCTGGGTGGCTGACCTGAGATCCTCCTCTCCTTGTTCTCTGCTCCTCATTCTCTCTCCTTCCCAGACTCCTCCTTCAGTTTATCCTCTCTGCCTGCTAGCCCTGCCTATCCTTACTCCTGCCTCACTTTTGGCCATTCATCTCTTTATTAGAACCATCAGGTGTTCTAGACAGGCACAGTAACACAACTTCACAGCATAAACAAAAGTCACATACCTGAGAATAATATTCCCCAACATATGTGTGTCTGTGCTCATGAGTGCAGGTGTCCTGGGAGGCCAGATGTGTCCCACAGGCCTGGAGCCAGAGTTACAATTAACTGCCGAGTTATCTCTCCAGCCTCAGGAATTGGCATTTCCAGCAAGTTACTGTGAGTACACTATATCAGAAACAAAGATGGATTTTGCTAGCTATGAAGCTGAAGGAACCTCAGCCCCAGGACTCTACCTCAGGTGCAGCAGGGATTTTGACTCCTGCCGCACAAAAAGACTTTCAGGAGAAGTTAGAATAAAAAAGGCAGTTTATTAGGCAAAAATACAAACCACAAAATGATGTGGTTTAAGGAGGGTGGTCTATAAGACTAATTCTTAAATATGGTGGTATGATTTCCTCATAGGATTCTTCTATGGTAAGTGATATTATAAGGGGATTTATGAGGTGTAATGTGTAGGCATGGATCAAAAGAATGAAAGCCATTTTGCTATGTATAGGTTTCACAAGGTTGATGTGTTACTAGCCATTTTAATAATCCTGTGACACTTTCAGGAAAAACAACTTCATTTCTGTGTAGTTGATTTTCTGGCCCATGGGGGCCAGAAGAAGGCAACGGGGTCATAGACGGTTGGCATGTGGGTGCTGAAATCGAATTCATGTCCTCTGGAGGAGCCCCAAGGGCTCTTGTCAAAATTCTTGACTCTTAGTAGAACTTAATCAGATCCAGATAAATGAGGGGACTTTTCCCCTTACCCACGTCGTCTTGGCCTTTCGGTCTTTTTTATCATCGGCCTCACTAGCTCAGTTATCTGACGAGACTCCACTAGATTTCTCCCCATCTACCCCTATCTACTCCTAAACTTTGATTTTGAACATCCAAATCCAGCTACAGTTTTTGGTTTTGATCGTCCGTCCCCTCCGCGCCTCACCGCTCGCATTCTGGGCTGAAATCAAGTCTTCCTGGAATTTGCTTGCACCTGTTTGCTCATGAGTTCTTCCTAGCTAAGTTTCCCACAGCAAGCCGAAATGTTTTTCCGCCTGGCAGGGCGCTGCGGTCTCCGGAGCTCCGGGTTGTTTTCCATCTCCGGCTTTTGGGCTCAGAACCCGCCGGAGTCGGCTGACTGGAAGGAGGGCTCGGGGTTCCGGTGAACGCCCGGCTCCGAGCACCGCCCAGGCGTGCGTCCTGCGGGAATCGGCCAACTGGAGGTGGGGGGGGGGGGGGGGAACCGTCCTCTGCGAACGTTTGGGCCTCGGCGGCCTCCGTCCGCAGCAGGTTCGGGAGTAGGCGCGTCTGGTGCTGCAGAGGACCGCGACTCTGCCGGCCATGGAGTTCGACTGTGAGGCCGTGAGGCGGCTGCTGGGCAAGGTGCGGGCGGGCGGGCGGCGGGCCGGGCGGGACCCAGCGTCCTCCTCATCTCGCGCTGCCCCAGCTCACACCCTTCCTCGACGCCCCCCAACCCTCACCCATCTCCTTTTTTTCCCCCCAAAATCGTTGTGTTGCTTTGACACATCGACTCATGCTGTTGCCCAGGCTGGCTGGCTGGCTGGGAAGTTGTAGCAGTCCCCCTGCCTCAGCCTTCGGGAGTGGGGTCAAAGGCTGGCGGCCTCTCTTCCCCAATGAATGAGTCACTCCCTGCAGGTGACTGCTTGGGAAAGTCCCGATTATCACACTGTGGAGGCGATCGATTCTGCGCAGTGCTTCCTTCTGGACAGTCACTGACTGTGCTCTTGTTTCTGTATTGCGCTCACCTAGACTGTGGCCACAGCGTGGACGCCCACGGCAGACAGCGTGACTGTAGAAAGGTGGAGGGCTCCCCCACCGTCAGATCTCACCTGCATCCCGGAGGCCGGATGCTCAGCATTCCTGATTCCTGCCCACGGGCAGCCAGAGCCCTCTCGGTCAGAAGTTAGTTACTTTGTTAGTGGTCCTGAAAGTTCAGATTTCCGTTTGGTTTTCTTGGACGTGCGGGTGTCTCTTTGTTGGGACACTCTTTACACCTGTTAGAGTTTTCAAGCCGGGCGGTGGTGGGGCACACCTTTAATTTTCAGAGATAGAGGCAGGCAGATCTCTGTGAGTTCGAGGCCAGCCTGGACTACAGGACAGGCTCCAAAGCTACAGAAAAACTCTGTCTCGGAAAAAAACAAAACAAAAACAAAAACCCAAAAAACTTTGGTTTCCTAATTACAATACTCTATTCCCTGATAAAAAAACATAAGTTTAAGGTGAATGTTATTAATTTTTACATGTTGCCAATGTAGCCAATGAGTGTGTGTGTGTGTGTGTGTGTGTGTGTGTGTTGGTAGGGATTGAACCTAAGGCCTTGTGCATACTAGGAAGGCACTCTACCACTATATTCTACAACATTCCTTTTTTATTTTTTATTTATTTATTTTTTTGTTTTGTTTAAGGGAACAGGGTTTCTCCTTAGCTTTGGAGCCTGTCCTGAAGCTAACCAGGCTGGCTTCGAACTCACAGAAAGCCCCCTGCCTCTGCCTCCTGAGTGCTGGAATTAAAGGTGTGTGCCACCACCGGGGGCTCATTCCTTTTTTTTTTTTAAAGATTTCTTTATTATGTATACATACACCATAAGAGGACACCAAATCTCATTACAGATGGTTGTGAGCCACCATGTGGATGCTGGGAATTGAACTTAGGACCTCTGGAAGAGAAGCCAGTGCTCAATGCTCTTAACCTCTGAGCCATCTCTCCAGCTCCTCATTCCTTTTTTTTTAAAAGGTTTTATTTTTATTTATGCTTATGTGTATGTGTGTGCTTGTATATACTACTTGCTGTATGTGGGTGCCTGTAGAAGGCCGAAAGAGGGTGTCAGAACCCCTGGTAATGAAGTATAGGAGGTTTGGGCTATTTAATGTGGGTGCTAGGAACTGAAGCCCAGGCCTTATGGAAGATTGTCAAATACTTTTGATCATCTCGCCAGTCTGTATACCTGTTTGTTTTGGTTTTTGACAGGGTTTCATCATGTAACCCAGGCTGTCCTGGAACTCTTTATGTAAACTAAGCTGGCTCAAACTCACCATGATCTTCCTGCTCTGCCTCCCAAGTGCTAGGATCGAAGGCAGGTGTACACCAACACACCTGACTTGAGCATCTCTGTTTTGTAATAAGCTATATCATCTTCCCCATAGCAGTGCAGATAGGTATGGGGGAGTTTCCAGCACTTACTATTGTCTCATTTTGACTATGGCTTGTATCTTGATTATGTGGTGATTTCACCAACCTCTTTTGTTCATTTTCAAGATTATTTTGACTGTTCTAAGATAGCTGTTCTGTGTTAGTTGAAGTTTGTAGTGGAGGTGTGTGTGTGTGTTTCAGACAGAAACTAGGCCTCCTGGAGATCATAAGCAAATGCTTTATCATTCAGCTACACCTCTAGCCCAATTTTCAGACTTTTATTTAAAAACTCCGTTGGCTGGGCAGTGGTCGTGCACGTTTTTAATCCCAGCACTCGGGGAGGCAGAGGCAGGAGGATCTCTGTGAGTTTGAAGCCATTCTGGTCTACAAAGTGAGCTCCAGGATAACCAGAGCTGTTAACACGTAGAAACCCTGTCTCAAAACAAAACACACACACACACACACACACACACACACAACTAAACAAAAACAAACAAAAAAAAACCCCAAGCAGACAAAAAGCTCAGCTTAAGTTTCACTCGGGAATTTTGCTGAATCTTTTGGGAATATTACTATCTTGATGTTTTAGATCTACAAACACAGGATATCTTCCCATTTAAACAGCTTTCCATTTTACTTCTTCCCAGTGTTAAGTTTTCAACATCACTTTTGTACCTTTTTCTTCCTTTCACTTAATCCTCGTCGCATGTCTAGGGAGTGGGTATTATTTCTCTTTGCAGGGAAGAAAATGAGTTGAAAGACATGCTGTCTGCAGGGCCACAAAGAAAGGCAGTGAGAGGCAGTTCATCTACTTGTAGCAAACTCTTGCTGGTATTTCGTGTCCCCTTGAAACCCAGGATACAGGACTAGAGGTGGGAGCGAAAGCCAAGATGTCTCTGGTGACATTCAGAAGAGCGTTGGGGACGGACAGCTTGGTTAGACAGTGTTATAATCATCACATCCTTGACTTGGTCCTGAATGGTGGCAGGAAGGAACCAACTCCTGCAAACTACATTAAATCAATACATTAAAATGCAATTACGCTCTATTTGTTAAAGTAGATGTTCAATAGCGATGAGTGGTGAATCCTGTACTGTCAGCCTGGGCTGTCCCATCGGTTTCCGGGGTATTTGGAGACATATAGACTTAACTAGTCAAGGCATAGGTCGTGGGTTAAGCTTGGGGTTTACTACTTTACGTGGTGTCTGACTTAGAAAATTTCATGGATTCTCTAGATTTTATTTTATAAAATAGAGCCGCTGTAAACTCTGCTTACTCCTTAGCACCATGGTTTAAAAGAGCAGATCGGAAAGACTTGGTGATGGACACCTACATCCCTAACCTTTGGGCGGCTGAGACAGGGAGACGGCCAGCTTGAGGCCAGCCTGAACTCTAAAGAGAGCCTGTCTCAGATTAATAATGAGCCAAATACTGGCGACACCCGCACTGGTAAAGCCCTGCTCTGGGCCTGGCATCCAGCAGGCGTTAGTCTTGTTCACAGTTTTATTTTCATTCCTTTCTTGTTCCTCTCATTTCAGTACAAGTTCAGGGATCTGACTGTGGAAGAGCTGAAGAATGTGAACATGTTTTTCCCGCACTTCAGATATTCCATGGACACCTACGGTACGAGTAGCATCCTCTAGTCCTTGCTGCCTTGTTTGGATTACCGATTATTTGATCTGAAGAGCTTCCAAATTATGTTTCTTTTCTTTTTTAGTCTCAAAACTTGCCGTGTAGCCAGGGATAACCTTGAACTTCTGATCCCCAACCTCCATCTCCTGAGTGTTGGGATTATGGGCAGGCACCTTCACACCATTTTCTTTGATGATGGAGGTTGAAGCCAGGGCTTCATGAATACTGCCCAAATATTCTACCAACTGAGCTATACACCAGCCCTTTTTTGGTTTTGAAGCAGGATCAGTGTGTACCCCTGGCTAAGCTGACTTTGAGCTCATGGCAGTTCCGTCTCTACCTCTCAAGTGCTGGAGTTACAAGTGTAGGGCACCATGCCTGGAAAGGAACATGCCTCTTAAGCGGGGAAGGTGGGCTTGAACTTGGATTTCAGCGTCCAAGTTTTATGTTTTTACACCTCTTTCTTACTTCTTTATTTTTGCATAATCTGTATGTGCAGTCACACACATTGATTGCTGTTCTCTCTTCTTCTCACTGACATTTTGGAACTTTTTCTTCTAGTTTTCAAAGACACTTCCCAGAAAGACCTGCTGAACTTCACTGGTACAATTCCTGTGATGTATCAGGGTAAGTCCAGAAGCTGAGAGAATGTGGGACTTCTCAGCTCAATTCCTTAGTGCACACCACTGTTTTTACATACTCCTGAAGTTTGTCTGGACAGGACCTTACCAGATCTGGCGGGATCCTGTATAAGTCAAAGAAGGCCTAAATCAATGCTAATTCTGTTTAACATATACATGTTGAATACTGTCCACTAGGCTGGTGGAGTCTGAAGACAGAAGAGAACATGACAGATGTGACATGCACTGGGAAGAGCATCTGGTCAAAAGTTTAGTTTTCACTTAACATTGGATTTAGCTTTGGTCTTCATGGCAACCAAGACAGGCACTGATTCTTGGAAGGTGTGACCTACGTGTTTAAATCGGAAGAGCATGCAGTCTTGTCTCTCTTCCTCCAAAGTGGTTTGTTTTGTGGTAGAGGGTTAAACGAGCCTCAGATGAGCTGAGGAACTCCCAGAGTTGTGTTTAGAGCACCTGGCTGACAGGAAAGTCAGGTAATGAGAAGCCTGCAGGCAGCCAGGAGTGGACTGATAAGATCAGGCCATGAGAACAGCATCCACTGGCCTTACTTGGCCCGAGACTACAAAGAACAAGTCTACCAATAAAAATGTCTACCCTCAAAGTTCCTTTGTCAAGCCCCTGTGTCTGGGCACAGTCCCTATTCCCACAGAGAAATGGCTGTCCCTCCTTATTGTTCTAGATAAAGGACAATCCCCTCTGTTTAGGTTGGTCTCTTATTTTCATGTGGCCTTGATCAATCCTGATCTACCATAATTGCAGTGCTGGCATTTGAACCCAGGGCCTCACCAGGCAGATGATCTGCAGAGTTAGACCCATTTACTTATCTTTGACCTGTTATCATAAGCCTGTGTCTTTTCCTGAAAAGAATTTGGAGCGCTTCTAAAGAATAGTGTTTGTAAAAGACTCATGTACCATTGGGTGTGGGTGTGGGTGGTGGGGGTGTTGTTCAGAACCCTACCCTGCTCTCACTTTTGGAGTGTAGGTGTATGTTGAGTTGTTGAAAATGCAGAGCGTTTCGGCCTTCCCCTCCCTCACTAAGTTCTGGAATCTGCATGGTTTAAGTTTTGTGCAGCCTTCTGCCATGCACTAAAATTTAGGGTCACTAAGAAAAGGTGACTCAGCTTCTCTAAGTTTGGTGTGTCTAGCTCAGCTTATGGTTCATAGTACCTGTAATTACTGAGCTGCTTGAGGGCAAGTATCCGAACTACAGTCGGCTCATTTGTTCTTTTCCGTCTGTTTGTTCTTTCTTATTTATATGACAGACTTATTTGGCAGCTAGTATATTAGGCATAGTACCTGATGCTAGGGATGTAGAAACGAATGAGAGAATCCACAGTAGAAAGGCAGGCTGGGTAAGAAAATGATTTCAGGGTAGAACAAATAGGAAAGTAGAGAGGCGACGGTGTCTCTGTGTGGGACGAGCAAAGGAAACTACCCCAGAAAGATTTTGTGCTCCAAGCTTACATACAGCACATCCTGTTAATTGCTTCTGAACTGAAGAGTTGGCCACTGTTGGTTTTTCTCTGTTATGCTGGTGCTGTAGTGAGACCCTCTTCCAAATATAGAGAAAAGGAAAAGCAGGATGATTTACACCCATCCTTCACATACCGTAGGCTTGGCTACTCTTTCTTCCTTTTATCTCTGTACTTGGGACTGAACGCAGGGCCTCATGCACAGTAGGCAAAACTCTACTGGTGAACTCCATATCAGCCCCTTTTTTATTTTGAGGCAGGGTCTTGATGTTGTCTAGACTGAGTTCAAACTCAGTCTTCGTGGAACCTCCACATCCTGTGGAAGAATTATAAGCTCTTACCACTGTGCCTTGCTGCCTGTTTCTAAAATACCATCTAGCAACATTATACATGCATACGTATGTGTCATGATTGTTTATGTGTCTCAAATAGGTAATACGTACAACATACCTATTCGCTTCTGGATTTTGGATTCTCACCCTTTTGCTCCACCCATTTGCTTCTTGAAGCCAACTGCAAACATGGAAATCTCAGTTGGAAAACATGTGGATGCCAAAGGCAGAATATACTTGCCCTATCTCCAAAACTGGAGCCATGTAAGATCAGATTGGATTTTCTTTAAGTTTTATTTTCTGAATGTCTGTCTTTGATCTTGGTAGTATAAGTAAGCACACTGCATCTTCCTTTCTTATTTATTGTTGTTTTGTTTTTGAGTCAGGGTCTACTATGTAAACTGACCTTGAACTCAGAGAGCTGCTGCTTCTGCTTCCCAAATGCTGCGATTAAAGGCAGGCGCTGCCACACCAGGATAATCTTTCAATTACATTCTTCATGTGATCTTTAGAAAGAATTTGAAATTGAGCTCTCTTGAGTCTTTGACGTTACCGAAACACTGATGACATCAGCCCGTATACCTGCCTTCTCCAGGTCAGGGAGCCAGCTGGTGTTGTGCCTTGTTTTATTCTCATTTGCCACTTGAGGGGACACAGGAAAAGCTACTAGCAAAATACTGGAACTCTGTTTCCTAGTTTCTGCCTGTTAATAATTCTTATGCTATATAATTCTTATGTAGATATGTGTTATATGTAATTTTACCTGTTTTTTAACTATGTGTAAGTTCATCATACTCTATGTAATCTGTAATGTGCTTTGTTTAACTGATTGTATATGCATGCATGTGTGTGCGTGTGTGTGTGTGTGTGTGTGTATGGGTGTATGGAAAAGAGACAGAGGAACCTAGGGCCTGAAGTATGGTAGGCAAAGTGCACGTGTGTGTGTGCGTGTGCATGTGCGTGCGTGCATGTGTGTGTGTGTGTGAAAGAGAGAGAGACATAGGAACCTAGGACTTGAAATATGGTAGGCAAGCATTGTGCTGCTGAGTTTTGTCCGTGTTGGCCTTGGCCAGGCCTTGAGCTGTGACCCTTCTGCCCTTCTCTCTGAAACAGCTGTGATTATGGTTCTGTACTCCAGGCCTTACTAAGGTTTTCATTTTGCAGTGCTAAGGATTGAACCTCAGGCCTTACTCATACCAGACAAACACTATACTGCTCAATCACATCCCAGCCTGGCATTCAGTTACTTTTTTAAAAAAATTCAATTTTATATATTTATTGCACGTGTTTGTATATGTCCATATGCACGCACATGTGACATGGCACACGTGTAGAAGTCAGAGGACAACTTGTGGAAGTCAGTTTTTATCATGTGAGCTGCAGAGGTCAAACTCATGCTGTCAAGCTTAGCAGCAGGTACCTTTACCTGCCAAGTCATCTCGCTGACCCTTTTCTGTCCCTTTGTTTGTTTTTGAGACAGGTCTCACACTGAGCCCGGAGTTCTCTGATGGCTCGACAAACCTGCCATCAAGCTCTAGATATTCCCCTGCTCTGGGTTACAGTCACACACTGTCATATTAGCTTTTAAATGTTGCTGAGGATCTGATCAGGTCCCCATTCTTGCACTGCAGGCATTTTACTGACTGAGCCATTTCCTCAGCCCTGTTTCTTTGTTGAATTACCTACATTGCCATTTTTAAAAACTATCATCAAAATATGTATTGATATCTGTGCCCTCTTTAAGATTTGTTTTATGGGGGCTGGAGAAATGACTCAGCGGTTAAGAGTACTGGCTGCCATTCCAAAGGATCCAGGTTCAATTCCCAGCACCCATGTGGCAGCTCACAAGTGCTTATAACTCCAGTTCCACGGGATCTGACACCCTCACACAAAAAAAATATATAAGCAAAACACCAGAGCACATGAAAATAAATAAATTTAAAAGAACTATTTTATGTATATGAACGTTTACCTGCACATATGTATGTGAATCACATGCGTGCCTGATGCCCATGGAAGCCAGAACTGGGCATCAGATCCCCTGGAACTAGAGTGATAGGCAGTTGGGCGAACCCCAGTCTCCTGAAAGAGCAACCAATATTCTAACTACATTCTAACTGCTGAGCCATTGCTCCAGCCCTTCCTTCTTTCTTTTGTAAGGAAATACACAAGAAATGCATTAGGAAATAGACATAGGGATAAAGTGCTGTGTCCCAGCCTGGCTGGCGGATACATACTATGGCAGCTTTTCTGTAAGCTTGAAATGACTTCAAAAGAAAAAGTTTCAACCCTGTGTGTTCTGCTACAAAATATGTTTATCCTATTTTCCTACATTTGGAAGATGTTGGCTTAGCATTTTTCTGCTTGTATTGTACAGCTATGTGGAATATTTTCCATGAGATTTCCAGGGAAGTTACTTATTGTATGACAGAATTTGTGTGTACTTTTCAGTTAAGAATATTAAAACAAACCAGGCAGTGGTGGTGCACGCCTCTAATCCCAGCACTGGGGAGGCAGAGACAGGCAGATCCTTGTGAGTTTGAGGCCAGCCTAGTCTACAGAGCGAGTTCCAGGACAGCGAAAGCTATGGTGCTATTTACATGTAACCACAGTATGAACAAATATGCAGTATTAAAGCTGCATAAAGTGAGTTATACCATGTAGAGTATTATTATACCATTAAGGCGTCCTTCTGTTTCCATCATGCAAAGTTTCTCATGATTCTCTGATTATTTAAAATTCTGCATAATACTAAAAAATGACATGGGATGGCTGCCATGCATGCTATATAGTAGATGTAGCTTTCAAAGCGTGTACTATTTTTGTTATTGGTGAGGGGTGTAGCCCAGTGTAAAGTACTTGCCTAGCACACACAAGGCTGTGAGTTCAGTTCCCAGCGCTGCTGAAGGAAGGAAACAGGCAGGAGTTGTAGTGAAGACGAAGAGCAGGCTCTTAGCAGTCTGGGGGAGGCAGTATATGCAGGTCTCCAGCTGCGCATTGTTCAGGGATCGCCTGGACTGACTGACAATATAAAACTAGTATTCTTTAGAGAAATAATGTTGTGTAACTGTCCCCTTTGCCTGTATTCTTCAGCCTAAATCTGTCATTGTTGGATTAATTAAAGAAATGATCGCCAAGTTTCAGGAGGAACTTCCTCTTTATTCAGTGCCATCATCCAATGAAGCGCAGCAGGTCGACTTGCTAGCCTATATTGCAAGAATCACTGAAGGTTTGTATTGTCAGTCAGATCACCTATGAGTTAAGAAATTAGAATTTCTCACTAATATTCTGTATTCTTTGCTACTTAAATTCAATAAATAAGTATATGAATATGTATATATGTTTAATAAAAATTCCTCTATATAGTTCCAATTAAAATTTGTTAAAATATAAAAGTGTTACTCGTACATAGACAGATACAATAGTTCCTGCTTTATTCAGAGCCCCTTATAAATTGATTTTCCAGACCTTTATCATTTCATGTTTCTGTAGCTTTGATTTATTAAGTATATGAGTCCAGAGGTATATAAGTCTAAGTTTCTTATTGGTGCTAAAACCAAATATTCATGCCTAGAAATTTTCAGTAGGATTTTTGTGAATACTGAGCTCAAAGATCACTGTTGAATATCTTCCTCAATCTTTTACTGACATATAACAATTATGCATAATAGTTTCAGTGTGACATTTTCATACATGCTTACAATGTGTCTCTGGCCTATTCACCCTGTACCCTTCTTTTGTGCTTTCTCACACTTTTTTTAATGATTTATTTTATTTTTTTATATACATTGGTGTTTTGCTTGCATGTCTGTCTATGTGAGGGTGTTGGATTCCCCTGGAACTGGAGTTATAGACAGTTGTGAGCTGCCATGTGGGTGCTAGGAACTGAACTCAGGCCTTCTAGAAAAGCAGCCTGTTCTCTAAACTACTGAACCATCTTTCCAGCCCCAAATAAAAAGTTTTTAAACATTTGCTGGGTAGTGGTGGCACACACCTTTAATCCCAGCACTTGGGAGGCAGAGGCAGGTGGATCTCTGTGAGTTTGAGGCTAACTTAGTCTACAGAGCGAATGCCAGGACAAGCTCCAGAACTACACACAGAAACCCTGTCTCAAGAAACAAAACAAAACAAAACAAAAAAAAAGTTTTAAATGTTTATAATACTGTCTTTAAAAAGAACTTCTCTATGTAAAAGAACATTCAATAGAAGACCACTGTTTTTCTTGGGGCAGGAGTGCAATGTACTCGTTTGAATTACCGGATCTCAAGTAATTCTGACTGGCCTCGAATACTGTGCAGCTCAAGATCACGTTGAACTCCTGACCTTTCTGCCTTCTCTCAACGCTGGGATTCCAGGCGTGCGCAGTGCCCAGCCTCCTGCTCTTTAGACTGGGTGTCGCTATGTAGCCCCAGCACTGCCTCGGTCTCCTGGTTGCTGGGATTATAGGGCTGAGCTGCCATGCTTGGTTTCAGTCTCCTGTCCTTGCCTTCATTACTTCAGCAAGTTGGTTGGGTTTTGTTGTTGTTTTATTAATCTGTAGAATCTCTATCAGAGCTTTTTATTTTTTTAAGTTTTATTTTTAAAAAGATGCTAGAAAGGGTTTTTTGGAGGGGAGATAGGGGAGCAAGGTCATACTGTGTGATTTAGGCTAGTCTTCAACTTTCCATCTTTCTCCCTCAACTTCCTGAGTGTTGGGATTTTAAATGTATGCCATCTCACCAAGATAGGATAGATATGAAATATTTTCTCTGAATTTGTCAAATGCAAATGGACTAGACATTGTTGATGCATTTATTGCCTGTATATAGTGTATGTAGTCATTGTACTTATTGTATATAGTTTTCTTATATTAGTTATAGCCTTTTTTATTTTAGACAAAAAGGGGAAATGTGGCATTTCAATTGTAGTTTAATAAATAAATACATTTATAAAAATAAAGTTTTTAATATTATTTTTTAATTTTCGGGATAATGTTTTTATTTCATAGGTGTCTCAGACATAAATTCAAGGAGCTGGACAAATCATGAGACTAAAATACCGAATAAAATTACTGTGGTCGGAAGTGGAGATTTGGGTATTGCCTGCACAATGGCAATTTCAGCAAAGGTATGTAAGCCTAGTTGCTGGAAGTATATCTGTACTTTCATTGGACTTTAATTTTCTTTTTCCATTTTTCACTTATATGTGTATTGCACATGTGTGTATGCATTTTTTTTTTTTTGGCGTGTGTGAGAATGTGTGGGTGTGTGGGAACCTGAGGTAATGCTGGGATCGTCCACAATTGGTCTGCCACTTCGTGTATCAGGGCAGGATCTTTCAGTCAGACACAGCTGGACAGTGTGACTAGTCCCACCAGCCAGTTTACTCTGGGAACCCCTGGCTCCGCCTTCTGAGGCTGCAATTGGCGTGTGGGCTGCCATCCCCTTCCCACATTTATTTGCATGGGCTTCTGGGGATGGAAACCTGTAGTCTAGGTCATTACCAGGGTTGTGCTGTGCATCCTGTCCTACTCTTAAATAGTCTTCCTTTCTCAGCCTCCTGGGTGCTGAGATTACAAACATCGACAGCTGATATATGATTCCCCTCTGTATGTTATGAATGTTTTATTGCCATTGGTTAATAAAGAAGCTGCTCTCTGCCAGTGACTTTAACAGAGTAAAGCCAGGCAGAAAATCCAAATAGAGATGTCGAGAGAGAGTAGGCGGAGTCAGAGAGATGCTGCTGTGTAGCCTCAAAGGAGAAAGACATGAGCCGCCAGCCAGAACCTTACTGTTGGTAAAATACAAAATAATAGAAATGGGTTAATTTTAATTTAAGATGTAAGATCTAGCCAATAAGAAACTAGAGCTACTAGGCCAAGCAGTGATTTATTTAACATAGTTTCTATGTGATTATTTTGGGTCTGAGCAGCTGGGAAGCGAACAAGCAGTCTCTGCCCATGGACAGCCACACCTGGCTTTCAGAGTGTGGCATCTCCTAAGAATTGGTTAGAAATTCATGGTCTTCTGCTGAATCTCCATTTTACCGCAGCCTGGTGATCAGTGCCTCACGGGTGACCGAGTAGTCAGTAGCCTGAGCCCCTCTTCCAAAATCCCAAATTGAAATACTTCATATCTTGTTTGAAGTGAATACTTGGGTTGGTTTTCATCTTGAAGATCTATACATATCATGTCATTTTTCACATGTACTAGTACATTCATAGGATAACGTCTACAAATGAGATTAGCAGATTAATTTATTAATTTTTGAATTTTTAAAATGTTTTAAATTTTTGATAGAAATTGTTAAATTGAGTTGAGCATAAGGGACAGTGCCTTTAATCCCAGCACTCCTTGTGAGTTCAAGGCCAGCCTGGTGTACACAGAGAGTTCCAGGACAACTAGGACTACACAGAGAAACCATCTCAATTAAAAGAGAGGAAAAAAGAGTCAAATCGTCCGTATGTCAGTTGTACTAATTATTCTCACACGTTTGGATCTGTGTGTGTACTAAATGAAGATGGAAACATATACTTTCTTTGCATTTTCCTAGTGTGGTTCACAACAATAAGATAATAGCTATGCTTTAGGAAGGACTACTGCGGCTGACCCTGTGCCATATGCTTAATCTCACAAACACCTAAAATAAGGCTAAGGCCGGTGCGGTGCATAGTTAATAGATAATAAGTGGAGTGCTTCTTAGTAGGCCCCTGGGTATCTCGAGACCCAAGGGCTCCAGTTCCCCCAGACTCTTGCCGTTCACTTGCCGTCTCTTCCCGTCCGCTCATCTACTGCCCAGGGAGCCATCCTTGGCCCCGGGGAGTATTTTTCTGCGGCATCTTTGGTGAAAATACTGCATGATAGCAGGGTTTGATTAGTGGTGTGCGCTCCCTTTCTCTCTCATATTTATTTATCTCTACGTAGAAAGTGCTTGTTTATTTATGTTTGTTTTGAAGAACCTGGCATGAGTTTTTACTTTTAAGCAGGGAATGTTGTGCTAGAATAGAACCCCTGCCAATCATTTTAGACTGTTTAAGAATACGTACTAAGCTAGGTGTGGTGGTGCACACCTTTAATCCAGCACCTGGGAGGCAGAAGCAGGAGGATCTCTGTGAGTTCAAGGCCAGCCTGGTCTACAAATTGAGTTCCAGAACTGCCAAGGCTACACAGAGAAACCAAGTCTCAGAAAAACCTAAAAAAGAAAAGAACAGTAACAACAAGAGATACTATGGCGTTAAAAATCAAAACTCAAGAGGAACAGTAGCATGCCTACCATATCCCCTTTGTCATTCATTCGAATAGAAGATACAGTTTGCCTCCTGGGTAAGCCATGTTAGATCCCAGTATTCAGTAGTCAAGCCTGAAGGGTAGTGTCACCTGCGCAATGTGCACATCTTCTCTGTTGCTATTTTGTTTCTTTTCTTTCTCAAGTAGTTCAGGAGTCCTCCTTTCTCAGTGAGCTCATATTGAGTAACTGGCTGTATTGGTAGAACATTGTTCTTGTTCTAATTTTTCCATACAGGGCATTTCAGACAAGTTGCTTCTTTTAGACCTCTCCGATGGGACTAACCAAGGAACGATGGACCTTGATATCTTCAACCTGCCTAATGTAGAGATCAGCAAAGGTTTGATTATTTATTTAAAGATGGTTATGGGGGCTGGTGAGATGGCTCAGAGGTTAAGAGCACTGACTGCTTTTCCAGAGATTCTGAGTTCAATTCCCAACAACCACATGGTGGCTCATAACCATCTATAATGGTATCTGATGCCCTCTTCTGGTATTCAGGTGTACATGCAGACAGAGCACTCACATAAAAATAAATAAATAAAACTTAAAAGAAAAGTAGAAATAAAAGAAAAGAAAATGTCTGGTTAAAAGAAAATATGGTTATATTTCTTTTTCTATTGATTGAGTTTTAGATTAAGTCCTAGGTTGTTGTTGTTTTTTTTATTATTGTGCTTTTACTTTGGCTGGGAGCTGGGCACACATGTCCTGTAGCATTATATACCTTCGAGAGTTGGTTCTCTCCTTGCATTGGGTCCCGGGGATCAAACTCAGGCTATCAAGTATAATGGTAGGAGCCTTGATCCACTGAGAGTCTCTCCAGTCCAGGTCCTAGAGTTTTACGGCTGAAAAGGGACACGAAGATGGCATGTTTCAAATCCCTTGTTTTACTTGTTGAGAAAGGAAGGCTTGGAGCTAAATCAGTGGGGTTATACAAAGTCTTACACGAATTAAGACTGACTATGTTAGCAGGAGTCAGATGAGGAAATACCATTCAGACTCATTCCAATTGGTCAAAAGAATTTATTCTTTTTCTCTGAGTTTCTGTCTCTAAATAAGCATTGCCATGGTTGTTTTCTTTCTCTGCATATATTGGTTCAGAGAACTGTCTTTAGAGCTAGACAGATGCAATTAGCTCAGCCACATTATAGTCTGATATTCGCAGGTCACATAATCTCTCATTGAAAGGTTGGTTTTCAGGGCTGGAGAGATGACTCAGAGGTTAAGAGCACTGAGTGCTCTTCCCGAGATCCTGAGTTCAATTCCCAGCACCCACACGGTGGCTCACGACCACTTATAACAGTGTCTAATGACCCCCTTCTGGCCTCCAATACATGTGGACAGAGCACTCGTACATAAGAAAAGTAAATTCAGTTTCTCAGCTGTAACCGGGAATGCACTGTCTGCCGTGGTGCATAGCAGACGTCTAAGCCAAGACTAACAAAAGACGCTCAGTTCACTTTGATTGTGCTCAAACTATTCTTACCATGAGTTCTAATGAGAACAGAAAGGTTGTTGTGCAATAAATCAGATTTGAAAAATGCTATTTTAGGCAGTCGGGGGTATAGAACACTTAACTATCATATATGAGGCCCTGGATTCAATCCCACACCCACAAAAAGAAAAAGAAAAAGGTTTTGCCATCTAACCCTTTTTGTGTGTATGAGCCTCAGTCTTGCTGTTTCCCTGCTGCCCCTCCTGCCTCTCCCATTTAGTGGTAACCATAGGCATCTGCCACCAAGGCTAGGCTTCTGCCTTTTCAAAAACAGCGTCATTTTATAGTGTATGTAACATCGTATTAGTACAGATATGCTTATCTAGATAAATACCATATTTAGGGATTGCTGGGTTTAAAATATTTTACTAGGAATGCATAGATTTAAAAAGCTCACCAAGCCTGGGAGCTGACTCAGTGGATAAGAGCACATACTACTGTTGCAAGGACCCAAGTTTGGTTCCTAGCGTGCAGGTGAGGCAGCTCACAACTGCCTATAACTCTAGTTCTAGGGATTCCAACAGCCTCCATGAGCACCCACATGCATGGCACCCACACACAGATGCATGACACTAACAAATACATTTTAAAAATCAAAATATATTAAAAGCAGATCTGTGAATGAATGTGTCCCCTAAAACATGTTTACCAGTTTACAAAGAGGATCATCTTACCCATGCCGCCACAGTGCTGTGGGCTCTTTTGTCTTTCCTTAGGTCTCCTCCAACTAAGATGCACTGAGGGTGGTGGTGGTGGGGGGGTTGACTTGCCTGTCTGTTCTAAAAATAGTGTGTCACGGTTCAATAGGCCTTCAGTCCCTGGAGGAGACAATTGGCTCCTTTTCCTCCTCTGAGAGAGCACTGTAGTTCTTTTAATGGCCCCATGAGGCTCCTTGGGGAGCCTTCTCTTGTTCCAGGCCCTGAGGTTCTTAAGGGACCTTTTAACTCTTCAGATCCTGTAAGAGTACTGGTTAGTCCCCAACCCTAGAGGAAGAGACTGTTTAAGACCTAAGGAAATCCTTCTTTCCTTGCGTCTCGTTAGCCATTGATAATTGGTGAAATAATTTAAAGAGCAGAATCTTTGGGAGAAATGTACAGTACATGGTACTTGCCACCAAGCAAGGACTCAGAATTACCCATGAGGATGAGGACATTTTTATCATTCAAAGCCAAAGGAGGAAAAGGAGGAAGAGTCTGGCAAATTGGGTTGAAGCCAAGGTGTGGTGATGTAACTTGAACTGGTCACTGATTTTTGATGCTCTGTTTAAGCTTCCTGACCTCTCCCAGTACCATTTTTCCTTGGGGGGTGGGGTTAGCATAGAGTCTGAAACCAGTCTGCCTGGGCCTGAATTCCAACCCCTCTGCTGACTTACCCAAGCCCTTCACTTCGCTGCTCAGTCCTCCCGCTCTCCCCGGGCTGTAGCACAGTCACTTGGAAGGAATCCTGAGGCTCCCAGGCTCAGTACAGAAGCCAGTGGCTGCTCATTTTACCTACAGCATACTACTCATTTCCCCTTTAAGAGCTGTGAGTCACATAGAAAACTCAGTCTTTGTGTACTGGTGCTGGCTCTTTCTAACTTCCTGCCTGTCTTGTTACGTATCCCAGGCTGGCCTCCACCTTGAAGCCATTCTGCTTCTATGTCCTGAGTGCTGGATCATAACTGTGTACCCTGGGATCCGTGCTGTTGCTCTTCCGTGTTCTGACTGACAGCTGAAGGGGCGTGTGTGCCTGAAGGCTCTCTGTTCACACACTGGAGAAGCATTTTTATCATGTACTAGCACTAGTGTAGACTATCTTGAACTCAGACTGTTTCTTTTTGTTCATCAGATTTGTCTGCCTCTGCTCATTCCAAGGTGGTGATCTTCACAGCCAACTCTTTGGGTGGTTCTGAATCCTACCTTCATGCCGTGCAAAACAATGTGGACATGTTCAGAGCTCTTGTCCCAGCTCTGGGACATTACAGTCAACATGCTGTCTTGCTTGTTGCATCTCAACCAGGTAAAGGCTTTATTTCAATTCAAATGATGGTCCTGATCATCAGTATAGTTGCCATTGCTGGTTTTAAAAAGCCAAAGCACTGTTATATAAAGGAATCTTTAGTAAGACTGCTCTTACAAGGGATAGTCTGTACAACTATATACTGTTAACAATTACTACTTATAACTGTTATCACCAAGATTACAGATCACAGCTTTTCATGAAATATTGCAAGGAAACCAGCTTTCAGCAGGTCAGAGAAACTGGAGTGGAGGTGTGGCATTGGCAAAGCTGCATACACACATAGGACACTTTTCTGAGGGTCAAAGCTTAATTCTTGATTTTGTTATTTTCTTTCTGTTGCTTGTTCTGTGTAACATGATGGGGCTTGCTTGTTGGGGTATCTATCCTGCCCAGTACCCCACAGCCGGCAAGCCCCAAAGAAAATCACACAGAGGACTCCATAAGAATATAAACTGATTGGCCCATTAGCTCAGGCTACTTATTAGCTCTTATAACTTATGTTAGCCCATTATTTTTATCTGTGTTAGCCATACAGCTCAGTACCTTTCTCAGTGGGGCAGCTTATATCTTGCCTCTCCGGTGATCTGGGCAGAACTGCAGAGGGAGCGTCCTGCTTCCCAGAATACTCCCGTTCTCTTTGCTCCACCTCTACTTCCTGTCTGGTTTTCCCGCCTATACTTCCTGCCTGGCCAATCAGCATTTATTTAAAATATGATTGGCAGAATACAGACAATTCTCCCGCACCAGTTCTGTTCTGTATTTTCTCCTTATCCCTTTTATACCAACTAAAACAAAGATTTCTATGCAAGGAAAGATTACCTCATAACCACAAGTAACATATTTCCCAAAAACAAATTAAAATCTTTACGTAAGAAGGAATCACATTAAGATCACAAATTACATGTTTTTTTTAGAAGCCCACATATAGTTAAACATTTTCTTTGTACTAATTTTCCCATCATAACATCTTCACCCCAAAGCCATGATTAAATTTGCAGCAAGCCAAGTGTGTTTCAGTCGGTTCCTTTTGTCCTGGCAGGTGGCTGTTTGCAGTATCCATGGAGAAAATTCTTTGTTTGTTTTTCTCAGTGTGGTCCTGGCTGTCCTGGAACCAGCTCTTGTACACCAGGCTAGACTCGAACTCACAGAGATCCGCCTGCCTCTGCCTCCCGAGTGCTGGGATTAAAGGCGTGTACCACCACTGACCGCAATTCTTATCCTATAAAAAAATCTTGACTCAAGTGGTCTAGCTAACCATCTATTTTTCTTTGTTTTTTACACACACTTGGGTCATTTAATTTCCTTTCACAATTTTGTTTTTTCCAAGGTGCATACCAAAACCTGTGATTAATTCTGTAAGCTACTTGACCAGGGAACTCAGGCCTAACCTTGGGTGTGGGGACATAAATTGCTGTCTTTAGTCATCAGCCTGTTTTCTACAGGCAGAATTCATGGGTCTGTAATGCATGAAACTTCCTTGTTCTTCATTTTCATTTTCTGAAAATCTCACATCTGACCAAGTAAGGTAACTTCTAGCCTGTTTTTGTGTCTTTTATTGGAGCACTTAGGCAGAATAGCCTAAACCATTACCTTAGTTATCTTTACTAACGTTCCCATAAAAGACACTAGCTGTATCTTTTAGGCTAACTCAAAAAGTTTAATTAAATCATAGATTTAGCTAAGCGTCATTGCTCTTATAAAAGTCATCTTCATCATGATCTGTAATTAAATTGCCCAGTGAGGAGTGGGGTTGTCCCATGAAACAATCACAGTGGGATCCTTTTACACAGTAAATCACTGTGCCAAATACAGCAGAACAGCAGCAGCAAGGGGCATTCTAGAGACAGTTCCTCCCCAGGGCTTCAGTGCATTGAACTCTGAACGCTCCATTGTCAGCTCCTCTGACGTGGCCGCTGACAAAATGTGGTATTATTTTCCATTTGTTAGCCATACCTCCTTCAGTGAGAAAATGGTGAAAATCCCCAAGAGAAACATGTAGTGGTGTTTACGTGTAAGAACTTGAGTCTCTGGTGTTGCAAAGATGTTAGGAAGCACACTGCACATCCAAAGAAACTTCTTTCCTTGATTTTCTCTGTGAATGTGTGCACACGCACCCACTGTGAATGTCAGAGAACAGGTCTGCTTCCGCACTTTGGGTTCTGGCCCTTGAGCTCAGGTTGTCAGGCTAAATGGCAGCCACCTCACCCACCCTCACTTCATCTTCAGTGTTCTATATTTTGTAGATTGTTTAAGGAAATAAATATTTCCAAAGAGTTAGTGGTTTGAGCTCAGCTGGTGAGCTTGTGTTTGAAATGTTCCAGAGTTCTGTGTTTCATTTGTGATTGGTCTCTATATTCTGGGAGACACTTCTGTCATATAAGAAAAAGGGAGTTGTCATTTTTGTTTTTCAAAATGTTGTACTCATAATGATATATGAACTGGTATTTTAATTTAAGCCTAAAACAGAAGAAATTTATGAGTGAAATGAGATTATTGGGCTGGGGATATATCTTGGTGATAGAGTGCTTGCCTCGAGTGCATGAGGCCCTGGGTTCAAAACCCTTCACATATGTTCATGCATGTGCACACGCCTGCGCGTTCTCTCTCTCTCTCTCTCTCTTTCTCTCTCTCTCATACACTTACACACACACACACACACACACACACACACACGCGCGCACACACACCAATATTAGTGCTTTATTGAAATGAAATTATGATTTTCCTGCTTTTATGTCCAGTTTTCACCTTTCTTGCTTAACTGTTCTGGGATCTTATTTTCTACCCCTAACAACTTTTGTTTCACGAGAAAATTATATAAAAATGCTTCAACTTGGCTAGTGTTTTCAATATACTTTATAAACATACTCCCAGCCATGTTGGTGCACTTCTGAAATCCCAGTGCTCAGGAGTGGAGGGAGGAAGGCCAGCTAGGCTGTGTAACAAGACCTGCCTTGGGGAGTATAACGCTTTAGTGCATTTAAGACTTCCAAAGTCTGTAGAGACTCTGATTCCCTTCTCCAGTGAAACAGGGCTTTCCTTGTGAGCAGGTGAGAAGCATACATTTAAAAAAAAATCTTTAAGTTTTCTTTCTGTTGTATTGTTTAGTGGAAATCATGAGCTATGTGACATGGAAACTGAGCACATTTCCTGCAAATAGAGTGATTGGGACTGGATGCAATCTGGATTCACAGAGATTACAATACATTATTACGAATGTTTTGAAGGCACAGACCCCAGGCAAAGAAGTATGGGTTATTGGTGAACAGGGAGAAAACAAAGGTAAGTACAGCATTATTAATTTTTCTGCTGATTCTCTGACGTCATGACATTCGGATCTATTCAGGACCTTGAATTGTGGAGCTTAGTGAGTACCTTCTGTTAATGAGCCTTCATGAGGATTATTTGCCGTGTGTGTGTGTGTGTGTGTGTGTGTGTGTGTGTGTTAATGCATATGTGTGCATATTTGTGTGTGTGTCTGTGTGCTGATGGGAATTGAACCTAGGGCCTCAAGTGTGTTAGGCAGGTACACTACCACTGAACTGCAACTTGACCCCTGTTATACTCATATATTTGTTTTCCTTGAGCTTAAGGAAAGAACCCCTTTGTCAAGTTTTATATTTTTAATTGAATTTTGGAGTCTAGAATTAATTTAAAAGTTTTAATTTTCCATTTAAGCCTTTCAATACCTGAAGCATTTAGAAGTCCCCATTACTCTCTCCACATCCAACTTTTTTACTTTGAAGCTCAGTCTTCATTCCTAAATGCATGCTTCCTGTTTCTCTCTCTCTCTCTTTTCTTTTTCTTTTTTTTTTTGAATGAATTTTCAGCCCATGGCTTTGTTAACGAGCTATTCGTTCTCTCCCTATCACAAAAGCATAACTTCAGCTCTCTGTACGGAAACAAAAGCAAAACCCTCTTTTTCTCCCAAAAGAAGGCTTTCTGTATCTGAGATGCCTTCCTTTATGCCTTGTTCCATGCTGGGAAGCCAGGTTGCTCAGGAGACAGCACTGTGGCTGCCCTGACTTCATCTCTTCCACCCGTGTACAAAAGTGTGAGTGTTGACGCTTACTCGCTGCGTCTCTAGCTGCCATGGAAAGGGAGGTGTGGAACACAGTCTATTTTAGAGAGAAGGAAGTACCATACGTCAGCTGACAAGGTACAGGATACTCTTTGACTAAGTGTTGGTGCCTAGTCACTTACACATGCATTTGACATGCGTTGGGATTATTAGGAAAAGAAGAATACTGTTCCTATAGTACCTCGAATGATGGTAAAGGCAGTTAGGTGTTGAAAGAATGGGTAGGATTTGAATAGTTAGTATAGAGTGGTGAAAACATTCCAGGAATGGGAAGTCAGAACCAGGCAGAGGCACTAGCTAGGAACTGCCTACGGATGGCCTTAAGATATGGATGCTCGTGCATTCTCTTCAAGTATAGAATAGATCATATTGTATTTAGCAAGTCCCCCTAAGAAGATGAAGTTTTTCATGTATAATAAATATTGAGTTGAATAAGAACATTTTAAAATATATTGTATTAGGCAGTCAGTACTGTGGTTATGCCTGACCCCATCATAGTCTTTGTAGTATAGTCAATGAGCTATTCCTAACAATGACAGAATACATTCATATGTGTAACAACTTACAGAACTCACAAAGAGAAAGTATATCTTCATCTAGTATGTCTAGGTGAAGAAAGAAAAATAATTTAATGGAATTTGAGTTCTTTAAACAAGAATAACTAAAAATCTCTTTTAAAAGTACGGTTTTTTAAAAAAATAAATGGTCTTTTATCTCAAATATAGGGATTTATAGCATGCCTCTTTTTAAAATTTATTTTATGGTTTATTTAACTTTATTTTATGTGCATTGGTGTGAAGGTGTCAGATCTACTGCAACTGGATCTTCAGACAGTTGTGAGCTGCCATGTGGGTGATGGGAATTGAACTCAGGTCCTCTGGAAGAACAGTCAGTGCTCTTAACCACTGAGCCATCTCTCCAGTTCCAAATGTAGGGGTTTATTTCAGAAAGTTGTGATATTCACCTGTGTTGCCTAAGATACTATGGTGCTCACTGCTGATCCATCTCCTGGAAGCCCCTACATACCTAATAGAGCAAGCGCTCATGAATGTACCACGGAAGTAACTCATATGCCCCAGGCCATCGTCCTGCTTACTGTCTAGGAAGAATCAGTTGGCTTATTTGTTTTGTCTCTTTTAGTGCTAGGATCCATTCCAGGGATCCTTGTAATTACTTAGACAAACTCTAACCACAGAACTACACCCCTGACTCTCACCTTTGTACAGTCTTCAACTCCTGCTCATAGTGGCATATAAACATGGCTAGCTTTCCTTACATGGCCCTAAAGGCAGAAATGGATCATAGGCGCCCTCTACTGACTGCATGTAAGAAACCAACTGGTAATAATTTTTGCAAAAGTGACAACGGTAATGTAATTAAAATTGATTTTTAATTATTATCATTTTTATGGAGTACTTTTCATAAGGTTTCCTACTTAAATTTTACAAATATCCTGGTAAGGAAGAAGTGGTTTTCTCTTATTTTTATTTTATGTGCATGGTGTTTTGCCTGCATGCATGTCTGTGTGGGGTGTCGGATCCCTTAGAACTAGCGTTATGGACAGTAATGAGCTGTCATGTGGGTGCTGGGAATTAAATCCAATGTTCTTTTTTTCAAGACAGGGCTTCTTTGTCCTGGAACTCATTTTGTAGACCAGGCTGGCCTCGAACTCACAGAGATCCGTCTGTCTCTGCCTCCCAAGTGCTGGGATTCAAGGCGTGCGCCACCACCGCCTGACTGAGCGCCTGTTTTCTAAATGTATAGAAGAGGAAATACACAGCCCAGTAAGGATGAGGGAGCTGCTGAGGGTGATTTATTCAATGAGAGCTGCTCTAAATTGATGCTAAAGATGCTCTTTCTTGCTGTCACTTAATGTCACTTAAATATTTTATGCCATGCCTGACCCAGAGTAAATACTCAATGAATTGTTATTCCAAGATTGCAATGAATAAGAATCAGCAAAAGGAGACGTGAAAGAGCACTTGGAAGTGGAACAATATTAGGTCTTGGGAACAGTTATAAGAATAGAATTGTCTAAGTAAAATTCTTATCTTCTAGTTCTTTAGTGATAGCCACAGCCTAGGGAGGAGTCCGAGGGTAAATAAGACCTTTCAGCTCTATTCCCTGCTTCCTTTCTCAGCTTCAGCTGCCCTTCTGCCAGGTGTTTGGTGCTAGCCAGATGGCCACTTACAGTGGTTCACACTGATTGTACCTGCTGCTTCCTTTCCCCGACACCCATTCACTTAGCTAGTTCCTGCTTACCTCCATGACTGCATAAGTGTCTGTTCCCCAGAGCGAGGTTAGGTGAGTTTGTGCATATATTACAAGCAATAGCATGCTGTGTGCCCCTAATGTCTGTTGTATCATCATCACCATGCTATGATGCATGCTTGTTCTTCATACAATGGCCATCTCCTTCAGCTTGGAATGCTTTCCTACTTTGGATTGAATCAGTCATTTGTTCTGCACCAAGTAGGATGGTTTGCAGAACATTTGCTCAAGAGCTGCTGTCTTTAAACTCTGGTATAGAAATCATATGTAAACGCAGATCACTGCATGGCATTTCAGCAGTTTGAGGGCTGGGCCTCAGAACAGTGTGTCATCTCTTTTGGCACAGGTTTGGTTTTGTGTGTGATAGTAAAGAGCGATCCTATAGTCAGTGTTTTTACTGTCTCGTGTTCCCAGCGGAGCCTTAAGCTTGCTATGTGGCTGAGGATGACCTTTGAACTTCTGACCCTTCTCCCTTTACCTCCTTAATGGCAGGATTGCAGGTGTGTGTCACCACTCAGTACAGAGGGTCTGACCCAGGCCTTCATACATGTTGAGCAAGCCCGCTGCTGACCAAGCTACAGCCTGTGTCCCCATGGGCATTTTTCATAAAAATTTTTGGAGCCTGTTTTTGAAGATTGGGGACTAGAAGATAAAGATGATTAAATGAATTATTTTAAATAATAATTTAAAATATTTAAATTTTTTTATTTAAAAAAATGGATCTACACCAGGATGTAAAGGGTTGGGCAGTAAAACAGAAAATGAAGTAATTAAGTAAATCCTAACTTACTTTATTCTGTGATAAGCAGATTTGAACACTAAACATTTTCTCTCTTAACTATGGGTCAGGGCTTAGAAGAGAGGAAAGGTTAAAAGATGTGAGATGCACAAGGAAAGAGAGCTGGCTCAGTGGTCAAGAGCACTGGTTGCTCTTGCAGAGGGCTTGGGTTTGGCTCTGAGCACCACATGGTACACAACTGCCTGGAGCTCCAGTTTCAGGGGCTCTGAGGCCCTCTTCTGGCCTCTTGCAGCACAGCTTCCATGCACACACAGATACAGGCATAAAGTAAGGAAATCATAAAATAAAAAAGGGGCTAGAGAGATGGCTTATGGGTTAAAAGCATTGACTGCTTTTCTAGAGGTCCTGAATTCAATTCCCAGCAACCACATGGTGCCTCACATCCTGGAATAATGGGATCTGATGCCCTGTTCTGTCATGCATGCAAATAGAACACTCACGTACATAAGTAAACAAAATTTTTAAAAATATGAGTACAAAAAAAGAATAGGATATGAGATTCCTATTTTTTCATCTGCCCCATCTTAACTACGCATATTGGCAGCAATACTCATAATTTTCTGATTATTTTGTCTTCTTTATGAATCTTTTCTCATATCTATCTTGCTATTTTTATTCATCCTTTCAAAGTCTATAAAACTATATTTCAGTTACCAAGTGTTCTCCATACCCCAGTTTTTAAATATTGTTAACATATTAAAACTTAAGTAAATAATTCTTATATAACCCTTTAAAGTAGATCATTTTAAAATTCTTGGGCCCAGCATGGTGGTATACACCTTTAATCTCAGCACTCAGGAAGCAGAGGCAGGAGGATCTCTGGGAGTTGAAGGCCAGTCTGGTCTACAAAAGGAGTTCCAGGCAAGCCAGTGCTATACAGTGAGCCCTTGTCTCAAATAAAAACAAAAGAACAACAAAAACACAGTAAGAATAAATAAAAAGTTTCTTAGCCCCGCATACGTATCTATATTTTCCGTGTCGCAGTTCTTGTGTTTGTGTTCTTTTTTATTGGCAAAACGGGACTTGGGTTTTGCTGTTGTTTTGGAGGTGGAGACAAGAGTGGGTAGAGTACAGTGGTGGAGCGCCTGCCCAGAGCGAGCAGGGACCTAGGTTCAGTCCCAGCGGGGTAAGAACAGCTTGAAGCTTCCCGTGGTTGTTACCTCAACTACTACAAGTCTGTTTTGTTGTTGTCGCTGTTGTTACCAAATATAACGTTGAATGGTGTGTGGGGTTGATTGTCCTCAGCACCATAATAGAAAATATACTGGAGGGGCTGGAAAGATGGCTCAGAGGTTAGGAGCACTGGCTGCTCTTCCAGAGGACCCGGGTTCAATTCCCAGCACCCACATGGTGGTTCAAAACTGTACCTTCAGTTCCAGGGGATCTGATGTCTTTACACCAATGCACATAAAAATAAAGCTAAATAAATTATTTTTTAAAAAAAGAAAATATACTGAAGAGGACACAAAAGAGAAGCAAGTGGTCCGTGTGCCAGGGCAGCTTATAATCAGTCAGCTTGAAGAAGGGTGGCGTTCGCATATTGCCAAGTCCCTTGTGGCTGACGCCCTAAATAGTCTGTTTTTGTTGTTGTTTGTTTTTAATGAAGTTTAGAGTATGTGAATCTTAGACATAAGATATTCTCCTATAACCAAATGTATTTTTGCTTGCCTACTCTGAACAGATTTATATTAAAAGGTGTCTTTTTGTAGATGAACACTGGATGGTTCAAATGTTGCAGTTTCAGGCCAGTATTAAAAAGCAGCACAGATAGCCAGTTTGTGGGCATGCATGGCGTATGCAGAGAGAAGGTTTCCAGTCCCATCATGCTCTAAAAGCTGCAGCTTGTTTGTGCTGAGTCAGATTGTTTAATTGCCTTGTGAACACTGCGGTTAGAGGATGCATGTAGCCTGGAAGCCATTGCTTCTCCTACGATTGTAGAAATTCCATCCCAAAAGAGGTCACAACATTTTTCCTCAAATTAGTCATCTTGCTTTCCAGCAGAACAAATGTGAAGTGCTTACAGCATTTGAAAGTCTATTATCTGCAGCCACCCAAGGAAGCAGCTCTTGCTGCCTGAACAGTAGGGTGGCCCCTGTGGATCTTTGCTGCTGAGTGAGGACAGGTAAAGAAGCCACAATGTAGACTTTAGGGATCACATTTTCAGGAGATTTAGGGTCAAAATCGGCACAGAAAATTCAGTGCTGTCAATGGAAAAGTAACTGTTGTTAGGAGGGTGAGCCACTACAAAAAGATGGGTCCTTTAGTTGTCACACCATTTTTGTTTTGTAATCAGTGTTTCACTGTGTGGCCCTGGCTGTCCTGAAGCTTGTGTAGACCAGGCTGGCTTTGAACTCAAGGAGATCTGTCCTCCTGCTTCTGCCTCCTGATGGCTGCATTTAAAAGCATAAGCCATCACTCTCGGTCATTTGTCACATATCATTGGCAAAATATAACTAATTCTTTGTTTAATTTTAGTGTGCTCATGGAGTGGCGGAGACGGGGTAATGAATCATAGCTCTCTGGCACAGCTGTCCGGCAGGTAACGGTGAAAATTTTTGAATATCTAGCTAAGTCACGTGCTTCATAGCTGACATGGCAGCTGTTTACACAGCAGGTTCTTACCAGATTTCTGTACACAAGACTAAGTAACGGGAAGTCTGGAAGTACAGGGACCAGGGCGGTCGTCCTGGACCTCTAGGAGTGCTTTGCAAGCTCGTTTAGACATTTAAAGGAAAGCAATGTCCTTATTTCAAGCAATGGTTTGCCTCCTTTACGTCTAATCCAATACTAAGTTAATGGGAAAGAGGACTCGTCTCTATGAGCACCCAGAAATGGATACAGACTAAATACATATGGATACATTTGGAAATCAGTGTAAGATCAACGTTTCCCAGTCTTGTGAGAGGGGGTGCAGTGCACACACTTTATCTGGAGGCCCCCTGGGGCTTGTCCTGGCCGTTGGGTTTACACACAGATTATTTTCAGACCCCTTGTTATTCCATCATCACAAATAGTACTCCCCTCAGGTCTGGTGAGGTGGTAAAGTGTGGATTTGTAGATCTTCATCTTGTGAGGTTTAGCACATGTAGCAGCTAGAAAGAGTAGTGTGCAGGTAATGCAAGACAGCCTGCATTATTGAGTTATAACTTCTTCTGTTTTGTTGCTGTTCGGTTTAGGTTTTTGTTTTGTTTTGGTTTTGGTTTTTTGAGACAGGGTTTCTCTGTAGCTTTGGAGCCTGTCTTGTAGACCAGGCTGGCCTCGAACTCACAGCGATCCGCCTGCCTCTGCCTCCCAAGTGCTGGGATTAAAGGCGTGCGCCACCACTGCCCAGCTTGGTTTAGTTTTAATGGCACCAGAGATTAAATTAGAGCCATGATGTGCTAAGCATGTGTTTACCACTGAATTATGCTCCCTATAGTTTTTAAATGGAATAAAATGAAACAGTTTTAATTTATATACTTTTTTTTACAAGAAAGTATGCCAATTATAAACTTCAAAAACCACTGCTGTTTATAGAGAGTAAAAAACTGAGATAATTCCATCTTTTAGAAACAACCAGTTTAACATCCACATGCTCCAACTTTGTAGTATTTCTGCACATACAGTGTTTATTTTTAGTAGATTATACTATCTCTACCATCCTGCCGCTTGATTAATTGTAAAATTAAATATCCCTCTGTATTGTACATGTAAGCCTACCTTCTTTTTAAAATTTTTTTTGTTTTATATGTATAAGGATTTGCATGTATGTATGTGCATTACATGTGTGTCTGACACAGGCAGCAGTAGACAAGGATATCAGATCCCTTGGAACTGGAGTTATAGGCAGTTGTGAATCACCATTTGGGTCCTGGGCACCATCGCTCCTAGTGGACTCTTGAAGAGTACGTTCTTTATCAGCTTCAGGAGAGGTGACTTTATTTCCGTTCTGATCTTATAAAGCAGCGGGACTGCTGTGTCAGCACCAGCTTTGGTGTGAGACATGGGAGTTTAGTCTTTTAGCACATCCATGGCTCTGAGTTTAATCTCCACCGCCATCCAAACAGAACAACTCGGAGGAGCCTGTCAGTGCAGGTAATTACCTCGCTCACTGCTCCTCCAAACTGTTACATGTGCTAAAACTCACAGGCTGACAGTTTGAAATCTACCCTTTCCTACCACACCAGACTTGAGAGCATTGTTGCTGACGGTGCAATAACAAATGGTCTGAAAATAGCTGGCTCCTCCCTCCTTTTCTGTGATTTTTGTTCGTATGTAAGCATGTGTGTGTGCATGGGTGGTAGAAGAGGGCGTCTGCTTCCCTGGGGCTGCAGCTACTCACAGTTGTGAGCTACTCACCAGAAGGACTGGGTGCTGTCTTCTAGAAAAGCAGCATGTGCTTCCCAACCTCCCCGCCCTCTCCAGTGCCAGCCTTATCTTCCTGTGGTGTGGCAGGCATGTGGTAAGCTTTTCTCAAATACAGCAAGCATGCTCATATGTGTACCTTTGCACACTTGAGCCATAGGACAAAGGGTGAGGAAGGGGCTTCTAGAGCAATGCTGCCGGTTTTCCCTGACATTGCTTTGTGCTCTGAGCAGTGACTGTAGGAATGCTTTTTTCCTACAACCCCCAAAACTAGTTATAGTTCTTTTTATCATTGTCACGTTGAACTGATATTTATATGGCTGTTTGTTCAGTTGTTTTTGTTGTTAGTCCTGGCTAGCCTGGAACTCCTTTGCCTTCCAAGTTCAGGGGTTAAAAAGCATGTGCCACCATACCCAGCTGATACTGTTTAGCTATTGTTTAGTTAAATATTCAAGATGGTAAGCATCTTTTATTTATTTGTTTGTTTATTTGGTTTTTTGAGACATGCTTTCTCTGCCTCCCTAGTGCTGAGATTAAAAGCATGCGCTACCACTGCCCGGCCAGTAAGCATCTTTTTATGCTATGAGAGTATTTGTGTTTTCTCTGTGAACTGTGGCTCTCAAACCTTAGGAAAAGCTTAAGTCACAATTGTATTATTGGCAAGTCTTCTTATATTTTCTGAGATTCTCTTTCTCTCTCTCTCTCCCTTAATCTAGAGCCATGGAACTGTTGAGGGTAAAAGGTCAGAGATCTTGGTCTGTTGGACTGTCTGTGGCTGACCTGGTGGATACTATTGTAAACAATAAAAAGAAAGTGCATTCTGTATCAACCCTAGCAAAGGTAACTTATTTTCACTCACGTGTTTTCGACTTTGGTATCTTTGATATTAATATAAAGTCAGCAGCACTGCTGTGTCAGCGCCGGCAGCTTTGGGGTAAGAACAGAACGTCTTGAGTTGCTTTGCTATGGGAAGTCTGCAGCTTGTTCTTTCACTCCCATAGAATTTGGGGGATATCGCAAAGGTGTTCATATAACTTATTTTCCTGAGTCAGAGAGTCATTTCTGCTTTTTACCAGAACATAAATTTTACCCCAAACACAGCTAACATGAAGCCTAAATGCTGGGGCAGGTTTTCTTGAACACCAGGAGGGAAATAACAACATGGAAAGAAAACGTAAAATAACTTACTGTATGTGACTAGGTTCAGAGCCCATGATGTATTTCCCCAAGGACTGTATGGTCCATCTCTTTATTAGCCCTAGCCTGCTGACTATACTGCAGACAGGTAGTTTACCTCCCTGCAAAGAGGGCATCTTTGACCAGGCTCCTCCTATCAGATATTTTCTGGAGTCATAACTTGAGTTTAGAAAATCAGTAAGCAAATTAAGTTGAGCTTGTATCACTTTGTTTTTTCTGTTTGTTTGTTTTTGAGTTTTCTTTAAGATTTATTTATTTATTATGTTTATAGTGTTCTGCCTGCATGTATGCCTGCAGGCCAGAAGAGGGCATCAGATCACAACAGATGGTTGTGAGCCACCATGTGGTTGCTGAGAACTGAACTCAGGACCTCTGGAAGAACAGCCAGTGCTCTTAACCACTGAACCGTTTTCTCCAACCCCAACACTTTGTACTATAACTAGAAAAGCAAGGGAGAATTCTTTTCATTATCTTTTAAAATTTGTTTTTATTATTTTTAATTATATGGCAAGGGTTGTACATGTAAATGCAGGAGCCCATGAAGGATATGACTCCTGAAGCTGGGGTTCCAGGCAGTTGTGAGCTGCCTGACATGGGTGCTGGGAATGACTCTTATCCTATGGAAGAGTGGCCACACTCCTATCTGCTGAGCCATCTCTACAGCCCCATGATTTTAATATCTTGTATAATTCAGCTTTATTATAATCTCAACTTTTTCATTTCAGGGATGTTATGGTTTAGATAATGAAGTGTTCTTAAGTTTGCCGTGCATCCTGGGAACCAGTGGAGTATCTGAAGTCATCAAAAGCACAGCAGGAGAAGACACAATGACTGAGACACTCCAAAACAGTGGATCTTCAATCCACAGTCTCCAGCAACAGCTGAAACTCTGATGCCCGAGAGCAGTCACCTCAAGGGGGAAGCTTATTTAATTTTGCCAGCACACACAGTTTTGGCAACTTCCACAGCTTGGTATTTCACAAACAGCCCTTATAGTAGATGACGTCTTAGCTTTATAATTTGAGAACGGGAGAGGATCTGATTTCCTTGGGAGTTTTGACACACCTGAACTGTTGTTTAGAGCTGCCACTTTAGATCGCATGTCCTAACCAGCACACCTAGCACTTTAGAGATGTTCTGAAATACGTGCACGCCTGAAAGATTCTCACTGGACACTCATTCTGAGCATGGTAAGCTGAAGGTAGGATGGGCACAGAGCCTGTGGCAGGTGTACATTCAGAGACTCCTAGCTTCACGGATGTATTTGCTTCTTCTGCAACATCCCATTGATGGTAATGGCTAAGCGTTTGATTTTCCTTCTTCAAGTTCACTTACATTAGAAAGGATTTTAGTATGCATTTAAATTGGTTAAATGGAATTTTAAATATATGAAAAATAATATATGATTTAATTTCTAATGACACTTCCTTTCTGAAAATTTCTAGAATAACCTCTTCTTGGGCTAAAAGATCTCAACTGTATCTTAAAACTATATTAGTAGAAAAAGAGATATTCGTGTTTCTGTGGCCATAGGTAATGAGTAACAGCTAAGCAGTATATTTCGAAAGCAAATGTGAGGCTTTCATGAAAAACCATTGTTCTTAAAGGAGAGGGGCCTTGGTCGTCTGCTTCCGAGCGAGCCTTAGTCACCCTAGAAGAAACAGTTGTGCCTGTGCCTTGGTGACTGGTCAGTCAGTGTTAACATGTGGAGCAGCAGCACAGTGGCTGCTGTGACGCACAGGGGACAGCTCCTATATAGTGAGCTCTTTATTTGTAGAGTTCTGACATTGACTAGCCGAGGTTGGGACTGTTTATCTTCATTACAGAGGAGGAAACTGAACTTAGGTGTCTGAGATTGCTGGGTTCTAAGGAGTGTTTCTTACCTGTATAACCTCTACTTTTCTAGGTAGCGACAGAGGCTGTGGGAAGCCTAGAGGCCTAAAAGCCAAGTTGTCACAAGACACTAACTAAAGTTGAGGCTTGGGATACTATGAAAGAATTCTTTTATTGTCATATGGGGGCTTTCTTTTGTTTTTGTTTTTTTAAACAAGGTCTTTATGTAGTCCTAGCTGTCTTGAAGCTTACTACTATAGACCAGGTTGGCCTCCAGCTCACATAGATCTGCCTGCCTCTGCCTCCTGAGTTCATGGATTAAAGGCATGTACCACCACACCTGGCTATATTTTTTTAAAGTATTTTTTACAAAGATTGATTAGCCTTACCCACAAAGACTAAGCAAATAGCAGAGGTGGTATGTGCCAAAGACGGTGTTTGTTTAGTCGTTCAGCTAGTGCTTATTAGGAGCTTCTCACAAAGGAAACACTGTTGGTGAACATGCCCAGATTAGGGACAAGCCCTGGTACTTACGGATTAGCAGGGGAACACAATAGCAAAATAGCACATGAATGCAAGTGTGCTAAGTACAGTGAAATCCAGAGTGTTTGGAATCCAGGCTGCTCAGAGAGAGGAGCTCAGGGGTTTGTGAGGTAGAAAGGAGTCATGACACTGGGTAGTTACACTGACAAGCGAATGCTGAGGAAGTAGAAAAGGAACGTGCTGAGGAAGACTTCCTCCAGACGTAACTGGGTTAAACCTTGGCCATACAGGCTAGGGATGTAGCTCAAGTGCTTGCCTGATATGCATGGGGCCCTGGGTTTGGTCCCAGAACCACAAAGCTTGGGGTTGTTGAGGAGGTGAGCATTAGCTCTTTGTAGATTATTTTGGTGTTGTTTTTACTGACCTTTATATGAGATAGGAAGGTAAAGTTGAAACAATTTCTTAGGTGTTTTAGTGTTTTCTACTGGGTGATAACTAATTAGGAATTCAGTAATTCCTAAAATAGAATTTCTTTTCTCTTCATTTGTTTTTGGTTTATTTTTGTTGGTTGTTGCAGGAGGGCCACTTGTTGGTTTCCAGCTGCTCAGCCCCAAAATAATCACACAAAAACTATATTATTTGTAATACTGTTTGGCCAATAGCTTAAGCATTTTTCTGGTTAACTCTTATATCCGAGACTAGTCCATCACCATTAAGTGCATCACCACAAGGTCGTGGCCTACCAGCAGTTTCAGCACATCTGTCTCCGGCAGGCTACATGGCTTCTCTCTGCCTCCTTTCTCCCAACATTCAGTTTAGTTTTCCCTGCCTAGCTCTGTTCTACCCTATCAGGCCAAGCCAGTTTCTTTATTGACCAGTGATACTCACAGCATACAGAGGGGAATCCCATATCAGTTGGTTGATTGGTTTTTTGAGACAGGGTTTCTCTGTGTAACTGCTCTGGCTATCTTGGAACTCATTTTGTAGACAAGGTTGGCCTCAAACTCAGAGATCTTTACTACCGCTGCCTCCCGAGTGCTGGGACTGAAGGCTTTTGCTGCCACCACCTGGCTCTCTTCATTTGTTTTTGAGACTAGTCTCTAACTCTCAGCAATCATCCTGCCTGAGCCTCGTGAACGCTGGCTACCATACCCAGCAACAATTTTTGTTTTGTTTTGTTCTGTTTGTGGGGATCTAACCCAGGGTCTGGTGCATTCTAGTCAAGTCTTCCAGGTTCTGATGCATGTTAGACAAGTCTTCTAGGGTCTGATGCATTCTAGGCAAGTTTTCCAGATTCTTATGCATGCTAGGCCAGGCCTCCAGGGTCTGAAGCATACTAGGCAAGGTCTCCACCATTGTGCTTCATCTGGAACTTAGTTTCTAAAAGCTAATAACTCTCTTGAACAATAAGCCAACTGCAGGATGTTATAACAGCGAACTGCCAAGAACTGTGTTGATTATAAGGAATGCCAATACAGCAGATATTTATTGAGCACTCACTGTTATTCCAGGTATTTTGTTACAGTTTGATCTCAACCTCAAAAGGCCATAGTACAGAAATCTTTGTCTGTTCGCACATTCCTCCATGTAAGTCAGGTGGCGCCATCACCCCCACCTCACCTTGAGTTGGTGGTCAATAATCACAGTGTGTCTGTCTGGTAACTTTCATTTTCTCCACATGTTTTAATGGTTTAGATGATGTTGACTTGATTAACCTATAAATTCTGTCAGTCTGAAAACCGGGGGCAGTGTACAGTGGTTGCGTATTTCTCACCTGAGGCACAAGCACAGGCTGTGCAGTGGTGCTCACTTCCCAGGTACCACCTACCATCCCATAAGTTTCAGTCCTGCATCGTTAGAAAGCCTCATTTTTTTAACCTTATTATGTTCTGAAATTCAAGCTTTCTTGAAAAACTAGTGAAAGATGTATTTCCTCCTTTAAAAAATACTGTGTTAAGTAAAATGTTTTTTCTTGCCATCTGACAAGGAGGGGGCAACTTTCATTTTTCCAAAATCATGCAGTACCTCATGATTTTTATTGGGGCTTGGGTTAAAATGCTTTTTGATACTGTTTGGTATATTTTTCACTTTCAGATACATTGTGTTCCTTAAATATAAAAGATAATGAACAAAATAAATTTTGACTTTAAAAGGACTGTGTGATGTCTGATTAAGTGAAAGAAAATACATTCAGATTAAAGGTTTTTTTTTTTAATGTCATTCCCAGAACACTCACATCCATTATTCATTTAAGTGCAAAATGAAAAAAAATGACCTTTATCAGTTGTTTCTAAATTATATATATTAGAATATATTCTAATGTATATTATATTATATGCATTATATGATATATTAGATTATATATTAGCTATATATAATATCTATTTTATATATATATAAAATTTTAAACTTATTTAAAGTTGCAGCTTACTTAGAAGTGCCTTTAACTGGAGTGGCTGTTTCTATGACCTGGAGGAGTGCTAAACAATACACAGCTTTAGAAGTTTTCTGAACTAGGTGTGTATATATATACATACATATATATATATATATATATATATACATATATATAATTAGATAGAGAACTTTCAAAAAGAACTGGAGAGATGGCTCAGAGGTTAAGAACACTGACTACGGGCTGGAGAGATGGCTCAGCGGTTAAGAGCACTGGCTGTTCTTCCAGAGGACCTGAGTTCAATTCCCAGCATCCACATGGTGGCTCACAACCATCCATAATGAGATCTGGTGCCCTCTTCTGGCCTACAGGCATACATGTGCAGACAGAATACTGTATACATAATTTTTTTAAAAAATCCAAAAAAGAAAACATTTTTGAAACAGGGTAATGTGTTAAAGCTTATGCAGGACTTGATCTTTTGATTGTCTTGCCTAGGGCTCCCAAGGACTTCAATTATAGACTATAGATCACTACACCTAGTGATAGCAACCGGGCAAGGGGGAAGGGATGGGGTGTCAGGTCTACTGAAAATCAGGTCCGGAGACATCCCTAACTGATAAGTAAATACTGAGGGTCTGTGATTGTTGACTAACAAAGGAAATGCTAATTGTTTCTAAAAGCCTGGTGCCTGCAGGTCTCACTAGGCTAATGTCCTAGGTCTAGAACTTGTCCTGCAAAGGTGAATATCTTACTTGTGAACTTAAGATGGTAAACAAAATACAGATCTCAAAATACAGGTCTTTGCTTCCAGCAAATGATGATGGGTATGAGCGCTTTGCCTACATTGTGTGTATGTGCACCACCTGCATGTCTGATGCCCACTGAGGCCACTGGGATCCCCTGTAACTGGGAACCTAAACCTAACCCACTGCCAGATCTTCAAGTGTTCTTAACTACTGAGCCATCTCTTCAGTCACTATAACAAGCTTTTATTGGAAATAGAAATTTAGCTTATCTTGAATATCACCTCTTATATTCTACAAAGTAATTAAGATCTGAAAATTGGGCTTGTGATGAATCAGCCTACCTCCGTCTTAGGCGTGAAAGCCATCTTTTTGTTGTTGGTTTTCAAGACAGCGTTTCTCTGTGTAGCTTTGTAGCCTGTCCTGGAATTCACTGTAGGCCAGGTTGGCCTTGAACTCACAGAGTTCGCCCTGCCTCTGACTCCAGAGTGCTGGGATTAAAGGCACGCACAACCACCGTCTGGCTTGAAAGCCATTTTATAGTAAAGACAAACTAGGGTCATTCCTAGTTATAATTAAATCTCTCTTTATCAAGGATTGAGCAATAACTCACCTGTAACCTTAACTACAAATGGCTCTGTACTGTCTGGTCCAAGTTGACCACCTGTTGTGACTACCTAGTTGTGACTACCTTGTTATGACCACCTTGCAATCCCGTCTTTGTTTCACAAGAGATTGTTATGACCACTTTGTTATGCACGCTTCTATAACCCTGCCTATTTAGCCGCCAAATTTCCCATCACCCCTGAGCTATTCAAACCCTTATTTTTCATGTGTCCAAGGTCTTGAACTCCGCTTTAGGGTGAGGTAGCCAGTATACACAAATGAAAAACATTGCTTTAATTGCTTGCTTCAACTAATCTGGCCATGATGATTAGGGTCTGTGGTCCTTACATCTTTGGTATTAACTCTGGAGAGATAGCTCAGAGTTCGAAGGGGAAAATTCTTTTTAATTTGAAAATAAGCCTGCTGTCAAAGACCTGTGAGGTCGACTGCACCCTGTGTTATCTTTATTGTGGGTTCACAGGAATTATTAAGGAAATAATAATTAAATTACTGTCTGTCTTCCTGAGAAAAAGAGCTCCTTATTGCCCTGGCGAACACAGCATAAAGGCTTTTTCGAACGCATGTGATACACCAAGAGGGACGTCGGGCATCGTCGCCTAAATCAATGCCCACAAGCTAGTCAAGCGGGTGGCGCAGGACCAGGGCCTTCCGTGGGACACTGCCAAACAAGGTTTGCTAGGGACCAGCCAAAAGGCTTGTCTTCAGTATCTAGCCGGCTCGCAACTGTGGGAACTGATCCAACGCCACCCCACACACAGCTCCAGCCGCAGAGCGGCGCTCCCGGAAGTGACGCGAAGGAAGCGGAAGCACGGCGCGCCGGCTTCCTGCTTGGCGGGGGCGGGGCGGCGGCGATTGTCTGGCGGCCTGGGGCGGCCCCGTGGCGCTGACCCTCTGCCTGCGGGGACGGAGGCGCGCGCCATGGCGATGTCCGAGAGTCAGCTGAAGAAGATGATGTCCAAGGTGAGCCCGCTTTCTAATGGGCGGCCCCGCGGGCTGGGCTGCGGCTGCCTTCCCTCAGCGGAGCGGCCCTTCCCGCCTTCGCCTCCATAAACAAAAGCAGGATCGTGCCTGGCGCGGCCACTGCTGTCCGCCCGGCGCTGCTTGCGGTCCCGAGCGGCCCTGCAGTCGCCTGGTCCTGCGGGCTGGAGCCTGGCGCTGCTCAGATCCGGTCCCGCAGGTCTCTCCCCGGCCCGGCGAAGCCGGGGACTGTTGGTGAAATTGACTCGCTGAAGTAGAGTGGCCAGAAAATCTAGAATGCCAGCCCCTCCCCACTCTGGCGAACTCTGCAGTTCTGTTCCATTGCATGCATTAACTGGTTAACTCAGTTGTTCGCTTGTTTACTTTGAGTTGAACTTAAAATTCTCATCGCTTGACTGGTGTTGTGGATTTTTTCTTTCACTTTTTAAAAGGGCTTTTAAATACTTTACATATTAATCACGGGACAGCCGACTCCGGGATGCTTTCTCTAATTTGCCAAATTTAATTGAAATAAAATCTATATAATATGGTTGAGCCCTAACTCCTCCATTTCATCGAGTTGGCTTTGATACTTTTATCAAAGCAAGAAGGATAGAAATCGTAGTTTTAAGAGGTTTCCAGTTTAGAAGGAAACGCGAATAAGCTGGGCGTGGCGGCGCAGGCCTTTTAATTCCACCACTCCCAGGCCGACAGATTGTGAGTTCCAGACCAGCCTGGGATATACAGACCCTGTTTCAAAGCAAACAAAAAATGATGTTAAAAATAAATAAATAAAAATAGCCTTTTTCTAGTAAATTCATCACCATAGTCCTTGAAGGCTAAACCTCTATGTTTTCGTTGTTGTCTAACCGTATCTTTTAGGCGTCTTGATTTTTTTTTTTCTAATCCCTGTAGTTATCCCTAATAACAGAGTGGGGTTAGGGGAAACCTTATCTATGTAGTGATGTTTATCTTCATTTCTTTTTCAAAGCTCCAATTAAGCTTTTAGAGCAGTGGTTCTCTACTAGTGCTTTGACCCTTTAATACAGTTCCTTAAGCTGTGATGGTCTCCAACCATAGAATTATTTCCTTGCTACTTAAGTAATTTTGCTACTGACTCCTTAATGGCTGGTTACATAAACATCTGTGTTTTTCAATGTGGGTTATGACCCACAGGTAGAGAACCACTGTTTTAGAGGAACCTGGTGTAGCCCATTAACTTCATCTGATTGGGGAATCAGATAGTCTGGCCCATGCAGAGAGAGAGTTTTAATATTACTACAGACCATTTTTCTCCTTTGAACATTATCTTAGCTCCCGTCCTGAACAGGTTTTCATTAATACTGGTTGTGATTTTATCAATTAAGTATATTTCTACTGTAAGTCAGTTTTGCTTTACGCAAATAACTTTGTTCATACCGTCAACCTTCTGTTTCTATGCACAATATTTTGTTTACAATAGAAGATGAGTCACTACTAACTGAGTAGAAGAAAGTGGTCACATTAAAAGTTGCTATTGAACTGAATATGGCAAAGACAGGCAAATCTGAGTTTGAGGCCAGCCTGGACTTCATGGTGAGACCCTGCCTCAAAGAAAATCTAAAAAAAAAAAAAAAAAAAGGGCTCTTGTACCATAAATTGTGGGATGCAACAGTGTGAACAGTTAGACTAAAATTGTACTTCTGAACTTAATCACGTAGAAACCAACACTATCAAAGTCATAGTGATAGTGCAGGAAAGTTGACAACAGCTTTTGAGGAGAGAAAGTAGAGCAGGAAGAAATAGCCGCTGTTTTCTGTCAGGTAGTGAAGGGAGCCGTGCTATCTCAGCAGAACCTGACAGTAAAAGGAAATGAGCTTGGGAGTAATCTGGGCTGAGAACATTCTAGGAAAAGGAGAAGCAAGTGCAGAGGCTTGAAGCAGAGGTCTGTCAGCTAAAGGGTAGTGGTGTGGTTAGCTGAAGAGCAGGGCAGGACATCGAGTATCGGTGATGTGGGAGATTCGGAGGACCTTGCAGGCCAGTGTGAGGACTTTGGCATTTGATTGGATTATGATAGGAAACAATTGAAGTTTTTTTATTATTTTGTCTATGGAGCCAGATGTAGTGGCCCATGCCTTTAACAGCACGTCTTTGTGAGTTCAAGACCAGACAAAGCTACACAGTATAACTCTATCCCCCTAACCCCCCAAAGTCTTATGTATGGGTGTGTGCACATGAATGCAGGTGCACACAGAGACCGAAGGTATTGAATCCCTCTGAAGCTAGAGTTACAGGCGTTTGTGAAGCACTTAAGCATGAGTACTGGAAACTGAGCTCTGGTCCTCTTCAAGAACAGTGCATTCCTCTAACCATAAATGTCTCTAGCTTCCTCCTCCCCCATTTTGAGGATCTCATTATGTAGACCAGGCTGACCGCTAGCGGAGATCCCCCTGCCTCTGAGATTCACTGAGACTAAAGGCATAAGCCACAACACCCAGCCAAGTTGATGCAATTGGTACCAGGACTGCTCGGCGGCGGTTGCTCAGGTGTAAGAGTGGGAGGGAGACAGCATCTGCCTTTGCTGCCTCCACTGCTGCCGCTGCCTTAGACCGTGGTTGTAGCTGTGAAGGTAGAAGTCTGATTCTGAAGATAGATGTATCATTAATGTTTGTTAAAGGATTTATTTTTAAGTATACATCTGTATGTAAATGTACATATGGGTGCCCACAGAAGCCAGAAGAGGGCATTGGATCCCCCGGAGCTGGAGTTACAGGCAGTTCTGAGTCTCCCAATGTGAGTCTTGGGAACTGAACTTGGTTCCTTTGTAAGAGGAGCAGGTGCCCTTAGTCACTAAGCCATCTCGTCAGTCCAAGATTCTGGACACATTTTAAAGGTAATGCTGAGGTGGATTTCCTGTGGGTTGAGAGAGAGAGACTCAATGATAATTTCCAAGGCTTGGTACAGCTGCGAGAGTGAGGATGTGGGAAGAATAAAATTGGGAAGATGGTACGGAATTTTGTTCCTAATCAGTTTAACGTTCATTGGATATGCATCTGTTAAAATAGCAACTGGATATACACAGTACTCCCTCTTCCCCTACCCACGGGCAGTACTTTCCAAGACAAAGCAGATATATTGAACCCGTATATATTGTACTTTTTGCTATGTGTGCATCCCTATAAGAAAATTTAACTTAGCTGGATAGTGGTGGCTCACGCCTTTAATCCCAGCACTTGGGAGGCAGAGGCAGGCTGATCTCTGTGAGTTCAAGGTCAGCTTGGTCTACAAGAGCTAGTTCCAGGACAGTCTCCAAAGCTACAGAGAAACCTTGTTTCGAAACCTCCCCCCCAAAAAATTAACTTGCAAGTTAGTTACAGTAATAAATAATAACAATAAATAAATTTACCAAGGTAGAATAATTAGAAAATATATTCTAATACAATTTCTGGCATTACTGCTCTTTAACTTCAGGCCCATTGAGTAAATTCGATCTTTGAGCACAGCACTGGGGACAGTTGACCTTAGGCCTGTCAGTCACCACAGGTGGGGGTACCTATATAGTGTGGATATGCTGGATAAAGAGATGACTCACTGCCTGGGCAGGGCGGTGGAACTGGAGTTTTCATCAAGATGCCATGCTACTTAGAAATGCAATTTAGCTAGATGGTGGTGCTGCACACCTGTAATCCCAGCACTCAGGAGGCAGAAGCAGGTGGATCTCTGTGAGTTCAATACCAGCCTTGTCTGCAGAGCAAGTTCTAGGACAGCAAGAGCTACAGAGAAACCCTGTCTTAAAAAAACAAACCAAAAAGAAGAAGAAGAGGAGGAGGAGCAGGAGGAGGAGGAGAAACAACAAAGGGTGAGAAAGAAGCTTTGATACTTTAAAAAACAAATGAAGAACTTTTTTTTTAACTTTTTCATTACATTTATGTGCGTGTGTTTGTATGTGTGTTTACACACGCAACAGTGAGCATATGGGGATGAGAATATAACTTGGAGAAGTCCATTCTGTCTTTCTGCCATGGAGTCTTGGGAGATCGGATTCAGATTTTCCTGCCTTTACCTGCTGAGCCTTCTTACCAACCCATGAACACGTTTAAGAAGAAGAAATCAACTTGGTCAAATACCACTTATAAATAAAATGAAGACAGAATTGGACACAACAGACCATATAGCAGGCATTGATGACTTCAATAAGCACTTTTGATGAAGGCTGATTTTGCTGAGGCAAAAATCATGGATGCTACCCTTACGACCTCTTTTCCCACTACAGAAAATCCTACACGCTTTGTGTTCCGACATACCCAGGTCTGCTCACATCTCACTGTTTCCGTGGTGGAATGTCCACAGCTGTAGTAGGTTTAAAGAGCGACATTACACAGTGATTGCCGACACCCAGACACTTGTTTCTTCCCAGTGAAGAAGAATGGCCAACCATCTCCGCGGTGAACTTGCTAAAGAGATAAAAAGCATAAAAATCTTGACTCTCATAACTTTTAGATACAACAACTAATTTAAAGGATCATGTATGTTAAAATATACCAAGAGAGTGAAGTGAGCATCCATTTACAAATTATGGAACCTTTCATAAGTCAGGTGGACAGGTTTGCAACAAAGAAGTTCCAAGAGGTTAAACTAGCGGTGAGGCTTTCACTATCAGCTGAATACTAGGTTAAATGTGGGCTCTCGATATGATTAATATAATTTAGCAAAAAGAGTCATTACACTGATGCTTGCTTTGTGCTTGTATTAGTCTGTTGGAATAACTGATGACTTATTTATGGTTTTGTTTTGTTTTCTGTACTGAGAGAATTGAACCTAAGACTATAGACATGCTGGGTGAGCTTTCCCTCTGGGTGACATCCCCAGCAGCTAAGTGTTTTCTGCTTTTTAAGACAAGCCCATTAAGAGCTTTGCTTGGATGGAGCTTGTCAACCTGTGAGTGTCAGTGTGTTATGATCAGTTAGCTCCTGCCAGATATGCCTAAAGCAGTGTGCTCATTTAGAGTGGAGAAAAGACCAGTGGGTGAGTGATTGCTGCAGCATCATGGATCTTGACAGTGAATATTACAGAGAAAGATTTTGATAAAAGAGAAAAACACAGCATAGTTTTTGAGTAGCCTGTAATTCCCCAGCGTCTTAGGACTTGAGGCAGACCATTGTTTTGCAGCTAGATTAGTCAACAAAAAGAAACCCCATAAATTTTTTTTTATAGGAATTTTTTCCCCCCAAGACAGGGTTTCTCTAACTTTGGAGCCTGTCCTGGAACTAGCTCTTGTAGACCAGGCTGGTCTCGAACTCACAGAGATTCACCTGCCTCTGCCTCCCGAGTGTTGGGATTAAAGGCATGTGCCACCACCTCCCTGCGGGAACTTTTTTTTTTTAATGCCTGCATGTATTTCCATGCACCTGTGCGTGCCTACTGCCTGCAGAAACCAGAAGAGGGCATTGGCTCCCTTGATTCTGGAGTTACACAGTGTTGTGAACTGCCATGTAGATGCTGGGAATCCGTCCTGGGGCCTCTGGAAGAATAGCTAGTGCTCTTACCTGCTCTTAACCGCCGAGCCCTTTGGATGGGGCCTTTGAACCAGAATAAAAGTGCTAACGTAGTAGTGCGCAGCTCCAGTGAGAGTTCACGTAGGTGGCAGTAGAGGGATGAGAGCCTGGGGCCCTCGGACATCAATGTCAGTGATGACTAGGAGATTCAAGAAGACGGCAACAAAGGAAATAACAATTTCAGAAAATCCAGCCTGGTGGTGGTGGCACACGCACCACCCAGCACTTGGGAGGCAGAGACAGGTGGCTCTCTGTGAGTTGCAGAGCAGCCAGAGCTACACAGAACTCTGTTTCAAAAAAGAAAGCAAATCGGTCAATAAAGTGATGTACATTGGTTTTGAGTAAAGTTTGTACTTTTTTCTTTTCAGTACAAATACAGAGATCTAACTGTCCGTCAGACTGTCAATGTCATCGCTATGTACAAAGATCTCAAACCGGTATTGGATTCGTATGGTAAGTTAATGTATCAAGAATATCCATCACTGTGTTTGAGTTTGTTCCTTGTGTTCTTAGCTACAGTTTTCTTGTTTTCCTTTTCAGTTTGTTGGGTTTCCAACTGAAGGGTTGAACTTACGCCTAATAAAGGTGTCAGGACACAGGAGAGTATATGTCTGAAAAAAAAGCGTCTGTCGAGTGCTTCCAAGTCTAAAAAAGTGTTACCTTGACACAATACTACACAAGTTTAGGCTTGGGAGATATGTTTTTCTGTGCTGGAGATCACACCTAAAGTCTCATATGAGCATGCATACCTCCAGCCCATAGGAGGAAAACTTAAAGATAATTTAGTTTATCGTTTTCTAAGGTTTTTTTTTCCCCAAAAATATTTAAAGAAGCATGCTACAGCAAACGTGTCAGTCAGGCAACAACCTAGAGGAGTCTGTTCTCCTCTCACCGTGTCAGTTACGGGGATTGTACTCGGGTCTTGAGGCTCTGCAGCGGGTGCCCTTGCCCAGGAGTCGTCTGCCAGGCCTTTTACCAGAGTTGTAAAGACAGTTGCTAAGAGCCACTGAGGCAGTAGGTTAAAGGCAGAATTCTGTGGTTAAGTTTTACCAGTTACAGATTAAACATTACATGTGTATCCTGGAAGCATGAGCCTGTGGTCTCAGCTACTCAAGAAGCTGGAATGGGAGGATGACTTGAGCCTAGGAATCTAGGCCAACCTGGGCATTAAATGAAGTCAGTCAATCAGTCTGCCTGTCTCTGTGTCTGTCTCCCCTCGTCTCTCAGTTCTTAAAACTAGGTTTCACTGTAGCAGGATGTCTTAGGCTCATCGGTGCGCCAAAGTGCAGCCTGTGGTGAAGCTGAGAGGTGATATGCCATGCAGGGATTTACAGGATCTTAGCTCCTGATGCTCAGCACCCCCTTCCCCATAGCACCTCTTTTCAGGAGCACAGCTCACGACAACTTGGGACTAACTATCCCTTATGTTTTATAAACCTGCAAACTTTTGGTTTTTGTTTTGGTTTTGTTTTCTGAGACAGGGTTTCTCTGTAGTTTTTGAGCCTGTCCTGAAACTAGCTCTTGTAGACCAGACTGGCTTTGAACTCAAAGAGATCCACCTGCCTCTGCCTCCTGAATGCTGGGATTAAAGGTGTGAGCCACTATTGCCTGGCTGCAAAATATTTTTTAATAACGGTCTTCAGTTTTAGGTGCCAGTTTGTCTTTATTCTGAGACAAGATAAATTTGTAACTGAAGTAACACCTGGAGTATTTATTCATTTGTTTATTTTTAAGTGCAGCAGGCTTTTCTGTCCTCACGGAATGCTTCTACAGTCCCATTAGTCCCACTTTGAACACGTGAGGGTGCCAGAGCTGAGAGGAAGCCATGTTGCCTCCTGTCCACTATGAGATCCTTGGCTCAGGAGGCAGAAAACTGGGTTTTGTCACTGAGACTTTGTAAACTGCGTTCACTGCATGGCTTGAAAACAGTAGGTCCTGTGGAGAGGTGGGAGGTAACAGGGTCTGCCTTATTTCTGTCCACATAATGCATTGACTATGAAACTCCTCATGGTACCAAAATTAATGCCAAAGTGGCTCCAGTAGGCCAGGCTCTGGACTCCAACTCAAGAGATCAACGTGCCTTTGTCTCCTAAGAGATGAGATTAAAGGCGTGTGGCTTTTACTGCATGCTGAAACTGTTATTCAAAACTGATAGATTCTAACACCATCACACAGATTTTATATGGCTAAACCCAACCTAATCTATTATCAGAATACTTTTAGAGTAAACAACACTGTAAATTTAAATGTATTCCTATGTTTCAACATAGGAATATTTTTGTTTTGTTTGATTTTTAAGATAAGGTCTAATTCTAGCCTAAGATGTCCTGGAACTTACTACATGGCTCAAGCTGTCATTGAATTCACCTCCTGCCTCAGTGTCCCAGGTGCTTTCAAGAATGTATTGTAACTCTAAGATGCACAAAGTTAGACAATTGTCAGCAGAAGAGCTGGTGTCACCAGCGTAGCTGTGTGTGCTTGCCTTGTTTGTTATAGCACGTGTCAGCTTTTCTCACTGAGAGGTTCTCTGGGGAAATCCACCAACTTGCAGGAGAGGCTGTGGTTCAGTCTCGGACTTCAGTCAGTGATCTCTTGACTCCTTTCTTGTGGGCCTGAGGTGAGGAAAGCATCATGGCAGAGGGATATGGTGGAGGAAAGCTGCTCACTTGTTTAAGTAAGGGAATAAAGGAAGGGGGGGGGGGGGCCTGGCATGAGAGCTGCTCCAGCTTGGTCTACCCACTTTAGTAATGCCATCACTGTGAACACTTTGGTGATTGATTCACTGCTGAGGCTGTGGTTCCCATGGTCTGGTCACTTCTCTGGGGCCCCTCAGTAGGCAACTGAGACCTCAACACAAGAACCTTTGAAGGGTGTTTCATATTGAATCCATATGGGGGTCCCTACAAGCTTCACAACTGGCAGCAAAATGTTCTGTGGAGAGGCAAAAATGAAATTTGGTTCAGCACAGCTTAGCCAGACTGGTTCACAATTCTGGAGTCTGATGCCAGGCAGTTTATTTTTTACATACTTAAATACAGTGAAACTTTGGGAAAAAAGTTTCTTCGTGGTAATTATCACAACAAAGCTTCAGGCATGACTACATCTAAACTCCCTGGCAAAGTACTTGTCTTTTGCAGAGCACCTGGAACCTCTTCAGCAAGAATGGGTCTATTTACTGAGAAACAATGCTCAGGACAAGGGTCTGGAGAGAAAGGGTTTGTAATAAGCATAATAGCAAACTCCTGTAAAGTGCATGGGACCCCTCATGTGGTTGGGTTCTAGTGACTGAGAAACTATCTCAGAATTCTGGGGGAGTTTGGGTGAGAACTGGCTCCACAGACTAACAACAGATCATCAGGTTATCAGACAGTATCTCCTCCAGCTTTCATGTAAACAAGTGCTGCTTTCTTCTGTATGTTTAACAGTGTGGACCTTGTGTCCTACGAAGCCGTAGTACAGCCTTTGCCCTGTGTTACAGTGTTTGTTCCACACGGTCATTAAAAATGAAGCAGTCATGCAACACAAATTATGCAAAAGATAGAAAAGGCATTGAGGTTCATTTTCATTGTCGCCACCAACTCAGCAGCTTACAACTGTCTATAACTCCAGTTCCAAGGGGTCTGCCACTCTTCTGGCCTTTATGGACTCCAAGCATGTACATAGTACAGACATACGTGTCAGCAAAATAGCCATTTACCTAAGATATGGGTTTGTTTGTTTGTTTACTTATTTGTTTGTCTTAAGAAAAAAGAGAGCCAGGCTGTGTTGGCCCACACCCTTAATCCCAGTACCAGTGAGGCAGGCAGATCTCTGAATTCAAGTCTAACCTGGTCTACAGAGTGAGTTCCAGGCCACCCAGGACTACATAGTGATGAAACTCTGTCTCAAAAACAAATGAAAGAGAGAGAGAGGCAGGCAGGCAGGCAGGCAGGCAGGCAGGCAGGCAGGCAGGCATGGTAAGTGAGTTGGAGAGATGGCTCAGCAGTTAGGAGCACATACTGCTTTTCCAGAGGACCTAGGTCTAATTCCCAGCATTTGCATGACAGTCACAATAGCTTGTAACTCCAGTTCCAGGGGATCTGATGCCCTCTTCTATCCGCCATGCACACATGGTCCACTTATATACATGCAAGCAAAACACACATAACGTAAACATAAATACATGTTGAAAGAAGGTGCTTAACTGTGGAGGTGTCTCTTTTTAATACACTCTTTTAAGGTTGTTTGATTCCACCTTGAGATTGAGAATGACAGGATTTCTGTGTAAGTGAGGGTGGTCTTGAACTTCTGATTATTTTGTCTTCATCTTCCAAGCTCTAGGATTATAGGCATGTACCACCATGCCCAGTTTATGCAGTGCTGGCGATGAACTGAAGGCTTAAAGCACATAGGCACTCTTCTAACTTGGCCACAGCAAAGGGGGCTTCTAAAATGAAATGATGGTTAGCTTTTAGTATGGCATCACTAGGCAATGACTTCTTCCTCCTTTTTAGCATCACTGGGGATCAAGTCCAGGGTCTTGATTCTAGACAAGTGCTCCATTTAAAGTATACTCAGTCTTGATGATGATTTTTATTATTTACTGATATATTTATTCTTAAAATTATTTAAAAAACAACTTACTGGGAATATAATTTTGGCATAACCATAGGCATCCATCTCAGACCTACAGCCCAGTAATTTCAGAACATTATGGGTTTTTTGTTCATTTTGGGTTTTTCAAGACAGGGTTAGTCTGTGCAGCCCTGGCTGTCTTGGAACTCCCTCTGTACAACAGACTGGCCTCAAACTAACAGAGATCTACCTGCCTCTGCCTCCCAAGTGCTGGGATTAAAAGGTGTGTATCATTACTGCCTGATTTTTTTAAATTGGCTTGGAATTGTCTTAGTTGGAGACCAAAAACTTGTATTTGGGAATGTTCCACTCAGATCCATTTTCACAGGTAGCCCAAGGCTTTTTAAGCCAAGTCAACAAAGGAGTCTTATTACTGAACACTGACAAGTTAACCTCATCTCCTAGTTAACTGGCGTCTCTGAAAGAGTAGCTTACATGGTGATCTCTACAAAAATGCTCATGACTAAATTTTGTTTTTTTTCCTTTCAGTTTTTAATGATGGTAGCTCCAGGGAGCTGGTGAACCTCACTGGAACGATCCCTGTGCGTTATAGAGGTAAATGGCATTTGTGTATCTGCTGACAAGAACATGCTGCCAAGGACTTATGGCCTTCTTGACAAAAGAGCCTCTTAACTCCAGTTCTGACTCCCCTTTATTTAGCAGCAGCACCTCACAGTTTTGCTTTGTTTTAACTTTCCTGTCAGTTAGCAGCAAACAGGTGCCTCACAGTGGATGGGATTTGCTGTTTTGTGGGATCAGGACTGTAGAGGGGTCTTAGGTGTCTGCTGTTTCAGCCTGTCATTGTTCACACCTTTCTGACAGTGGGAAGCTGGACTGTGTTGTGGTGAAGTGGTGCTTTAATTTAAAATAGGGACACAGTTAGATTTGTCTTACTGCTGTGCAGTCTGAATTTTGTGACCTTGGGCGCTCACATCGTTCGAGAATAGTACCTAACTCAGGCACTGACAGTTCATAGAAGCGACACATGTAAGGCTTGGCACGTAGCCTGGTGTGTACTAAGCAAACAGTAAAAGGCACCTGTTACTTACGGCTATGTTATTGGTAATGATGACTTTGAATGACTTGTCTCTCTCAACCAGCCGATTCTCTGCTGAGTATAAGTGACAAGTGAGCATTTAGTTTCTTAAGAGCCAATTCTGCTTCGGGACAGTTATAATTTTGATAATTATTCCTTATGGCTAGCTAGGACATAAATGTACCCAGAGAGAGGGGCTGGGGCCCGGGCCAGGACCACCTTCAGAGGCCCTGCCCTAGTGACCTAGTTCTGTAACCTAGGAACCAGAATATTGCCATCATCTGGGGGAACAGGCATCACCCTGTGGGGGATATTACACAGCAGTTCTGTGATTGCAGTGCTGTGAGGTTCAAAGGGAGAAGAAGGGCACATAGGAAGATCACACTTGTCAGTCATTCTTGCCTGACATAGTCCCAGGTTAACTGAGAGCATCTGTGATGAACGTAAACTTAATTAGAACTCCCTTTACTATTGCATGGGGGAATGAGCTCCGGAGGAGGAATGCAGGTTGTGGAAGTGTGTGAATATTGATTTTATCTAAAGGAAGCCTGCTTTTCCCTCAACCATTCTTCATGAACCATAGCATACAGGTCCAAGTTACTATAGGGATTCCTCTCCCCTCCTCCCCCCCGCCATTCTCCAAAAAAGGGAATTCTAACTGTTGGTAATAAACCTAAGGCTTTGTGTATTACAATTACACATCGTAGGTGTATTTGGGGGCTGAGGAAAAAAAAAAACTTGGAAACTCCACTAACATCTGATTTCTTTAGGTGAAACATGCTTACATATTTCTTTCTGCTGGGCTTTGTAAAGGTGAAACCCATGTACTTCAGTGTTGAAATGGTTGCTAGGATATTTGAGAGCACTAAAGACTGGTTTATGCTTAATGTGGTAACTGTTGCCTCTTTTGACATCCTCCATTGAACTACGGTAGTCAGGTTTCTCAACTGAGATTCTAGTTCATAAACAAGAGGAGAGGGTAACAGCACTGATTCTGAGTAATTACCACCAAAGCTGCCACAAACATGGGTCTGGTGGAAGACACAGCAAGGCACCTGCTACCGCTGGAGGGTAGAAGCTGGCTTTGGAAGGGAGTGGGTTTGTCACTTTCCTCCCTTCCGCTTTCCCAGCCAGGCCTTCAGCTGGAATGACAAGAGTCAAGCAGCAAATGTTAGGTTGAGTCAAAAGAATTTGTCGTCAGCACTTTCACCTTCCAGGTGTGGCTTACAAACCAAAACCCCAAGAAACAGCTTAAATTTTAAATATAAATAACGCTTTTGCGGGCAGTAGTGGTGATGTTTGTTCCTTTCAACTTCATATATTATACTCCTGGAAAATAGTAAAAGTAGAGTAATTGAGATTTCTTCTTTTCTCTCAGGTAATACATATAATATTCCAATATGCCTGTGGCTGCTGGACACATACCCATATAATCCCCCTATCTGTTTTGTTAAGCCTACTAGTTCAATGACTATTAAAACAGGAAAGCATGTGGATGCAAACGGGAAAATCTACCTACCTTATCTACATGACTGGAAACACGTAAGTATCATGTGGTTCTTTGAGTGATTGTAAGTATGTTCTGCTCACTAGCACCTGTCTTCAGTTTACACTTTAGGAAGATTCCAAAGACAGTAGGTAAATTCAGACAGTGGACCAGTCACTGAACTGAGGCAGTTAGAAAAGAGTCATTTATTCCTTTGTTTGGTTTTTGGTGGTGGTGGCTTTAGTTGGTTGGTTGGTTTATGAGAGTATCATCCAGGCTGACCTCAAATATGTAGAGATCCATACTGCCTCAGTTTCCTAAGTACTAAGATGCAGACGTAAGCTACTATACTAACCAGATGGAAAGGTTCTGTAATAGAATCTATAATGCTTATTCCTCTTTTTATTTACTTGAATTAAACTTATAAAAACAGACAAGGTTCAGAGGTAGAGTTTTGTTTTTTTTTTTTTATAAAAACAGGTACACTGGGTGCTGGAGAGATGGCTCAGTGGTTTAGAGCATTGCCTGCTCTTCCAAAGGTCCTGAGTTCAATTTCCGGCAACCACATGGTGACTCACAACCATCTGTAATGACGTCTGGTGCCCTCTTCTGGCCTGCAGACATACACACAGACAGAATATTATATACATAATAAATAAATAAATATTTAAAAAGAATAGGCACACTGATGGGATCTGTTTGAGGAACTCATTCTTATTCTTGAAAATATCGCTGTCCAGGATAATATCTTGTGTTTCTGCCGATAGTGTAACTGGCAGGGCAGCATTTGCACCACAGATAACCTAGACCTGTATTGTATTGGTGTTCTCTAGAGAAACAGAACCAGTACAGTGAATATGTTACAAAGGAAGCTTTTATTTTATTTTATTTTATTTATTTTTATTTTATTTTTAATATTTTTTATTTATTATGTATACAATATTCTGTCTGCATGTATGCCTGCAGGCCAGAAGAGGGCACTAGATGGTTGTGAGCCACCATGTGGTTGCTAGGAATTGAACTCAGGACCTTTGGAAGAGCATGCAATGCTTTTAACCGCTGAGCTATCTCTCCAGCCCAGCTTTTTTATTTTTTAAGATTTATTTATTTTTATTTTTTGTGTATGAATGTTTTGTTTGGATGTGTATATGAGCCACATGTGTTCCTGGTCCCTATGGAAACCAGAAGAGAGGGTGTCAGATCCCCTGAATCTGGTGTTGGCAGGCAGTTGTGAGCTAACATGTAGGTGCTGGGAACTGAACCCAGGTTCTCTGCGCCAGTGTTCTTCACTGCTGAGCCACCTCTCCAGCCCTACAAAGAAGACTTACGAGGTTGGTTTCTGTGATAGTGCTGGGTAAACCAACAGTGGCAGTCTATACATTAGGCTAAGAACCCAATAGCTCCTCAGTCCCTGAGGATGAATACCTCAACAGTCCCAGTCTGTGCTGATGGCCTGAAGAATACGTGGAGATCCAGTGGTTTTCAGTCTGCATTAGAAAGCCAAACCTCAGACACTTGAGTTCCAAGTGGTGGTGGCAGTGGGGTAGATACACAGGTGCACTCACAAGTTGGAAGTGGAAGATGGGCAGGAAAAAGCAATGCTGCTTTGCTCTCTAATCTCCTGAGACGGAGAACTTAGAGATCGAGTGTGCTTGTGAGAGCCTGGCCTTGAGCTGGCCCAGTCCCTTCTATTGAGCTGATCCTCACTAGTTGCTGTTTCTGGAAGGCCTGTGCCTGCTCTATACTTTTTCAAAGTGATTACTACAGCAGAAGGAGAACTGTGGGTAAAAAAGATACATCCGTGTTTCCATGCTCATGTAAGCCATTGTCTGCTGTGAACATTGATGTGTTCAGGAAAATAGCTGGGGTCAGCCACATGACTTCGTGAGTATGGGCACAGGCCACACAGCCTGGTGACATGAGTTTGGTCCCTAAACTCAAGTCAAGATGGAAGGAGAGAATTAACTGCAGAGTTGTCTTCCAACCTCCGTGTGTACTGGTTGGTGTGTGTGCTCGTGCATACACGTCAAGTAATAAAAAGCCAGGAGTGAAAGAGTGTCAGACTGAGTTCAGACTTTAGTAATAACAACAACAAAATGAATGCCAAACTCTTTTATTTTACCGAGAAATAATTATTTCTGACTTAATTTCTTGTTTCACCTCTTTTTAGCCACGGTCAGAGTTGCTGGAGCTTATTCAGATCATGATTGTGATATTTGGAGAGGAGCCCCCAGTGTTCTCCCGTCCCACTGTTTCTGCATCCTACCCACCGTACACCGCAACAGGGCCACCAAACAGTAAGTATGATTGTGATTTGATATTAAATTTTGCAGAAATGAAGTGAAGCCTTGTAAAACTCTTAAAAATAATATTACTTTGCTTTTTAGCTTGTCTTGTTAGTGGAGTTTTGGGAGATATCCTGAGGCCCCATGTCCACATATACAGGTTCCTACCAAAGACTGGTATTTGGGCGTCCATCTGTGGGTAGAAATTGAAGTGTGGATGTTCTGGATTCCAGAGTGGAAGAGAAGATACCAAATGGAGCTAGAAGTTTTAAATCATGCATGCCATGGAAAAGCCTTATTTGACCACCTGGGAAGCAGGTGTAATTTGAAAGGTAGCCTGAGGTCTCTCTGAGACTCCAGGGTCAGTGTGCTAGAGAATTAATTGCAGTCAACTAGCTCATCCCTTGAGCTATTCTGGGTATACACAATTGGACATCTAGCTCTGTGGTGCTTCTCATCTATGGTACAGCCAATTTATGACTACCTTGTTGGAAGGATGAGGGCATGGGCACAGTCTGGTCCACTCCTGGGACAGCTCTGTCCCTGTTCTGTTTATGTAAACGATTCTTGCTGCTACTTCACAATCATCCTGGGTAATTAAGAGTTGGTTGTACTTAACTTGTTTTGACATTTTTGTTTTGTACTGTTTTTATTGTGTTTTAAGTTGTGATTCTGACAAACTTCTCTTTGATGACCAATTATGTGAACTTTATTTCTTTCTACCTAAAGTCATTCATTCTCTTGTTTTTAATATGTTTTTCCTGAAGAGTATCTTGATCCATGGGCAGGATAGGAATGTAAAAGAAGTGATTCCTCTCCTCTCCCTCCCCTTCCTCCCAGAGTAAACTTGGCTTTAGGACTAGTGCTTCCTGTATTAAGGATGTTAGTGATTTGTCTTAGTGAAGTCCTGTTGACTGAGGGTTTTACGTTTAAAGCACTAAATATTTCCGAGTTTGATGCCCTCATTTATTTGCTCAGATCACTTTGTTACCTCTTAGACAAAGGGAACATTTCTGTATTTCTTTCAGTTTCACATTGGCTTTGGAAATACAGTATTCCAGAAAAAAACCGCACTGGTCAATGTTGCAGTCCAGTTTTGCACTCACTGTCTCATCAGACACTGAAAAGCTAGTTTAAGTCAATCACTAAGAGACCACTGTACTGTCATCTCTTCCAGTTTTAATAGCATTTTAGACATTTAGGTAGTAGCCATCTTATCATCATGACTGTGAACAAAGGTCTGGGTTGCTCCCGTACATATCCTAAGTAATAGCCAAGAGGTTTTGATACATGTTTGAATAAATAGTTAATAGTAGAGAAATCATTGCTCAGAACATTTTTTACCTCTTCAGGGTAATTTTTGAATGATGAGTCATGTTACAAGACATTATGAAAAACAAGTACAATAGTGTGTGCCTGTAGTTCCAACGATTTTGGAAGTTTAGCCAAGAGATTGTGTGAGCCTAGGAGTTCAGGGCCTGTCTGGGCAGCATAGTGAGACACTGAGTCTGTAAAAAGTCAGCATCATGGGACTGGAGAGACAGCCCAGCAGTTAAGAACACCTGTTGCTCTTGCAGAGGACCCATATGGAAGTTTACAACTATTTATAATTCTACTTCTAGGGAATCCTTTCCCTCTTCTGAACCCTCAGATACCAGACTTGCATATGGAGCATCTAAGTAATTGCAGGCAAGACACTCAAGACACATAAAATTAAAGCCAGCATTATATCCAAACCTCAGTTTTAAAAAAAGATTTATTTTAATTGCATGTGAGTGTGTTTATGTGGGTATGTGCATATGAGGGCAGGTGCCTGAGAAGCCAGAGGCATCAGATCCCCTGTAACTGGAGTTGCGGTCATTGGTAAGCTGGCCAGTGTGGGTACTGAGAATAGGACTCAGGCCCTCTGCAAGAGCAGTACTTGCTTTTAACCTCTGAGCCATTTCTCTAGCCCGTCAAACAGTGTGTGTGTGTGTGTGTGTGTGTGTGTGTGTGTGTGTGTGTGTGTTTTGCTTCTTAACCATGCAGCCATCTCTCCAGGCCCTTCAGTAACTAGTTTTTAAGAAAAGAAATATTACTACTCTGAGATACTGGTTTGCACATTGGAGAAAGTAGCATGGAAGTGAATGATATTGACCTTGTGTGTTGCTGATACTTAACAGTGGACTCGCCTTTTCTCAGAGATCCTACTTGAAAAGTGTCTGTGTGTGAACTGGAGTTGTGACATTTGGGAACTTTTTTTGTTTTTTAATGAAATACTGAATCTCATCCTTCATTATACGTAGGCAAAGTATTACAGCATCTACTGAAACATTCTAGCAAGAAGGCTGTGAACCCTGATTTGTTGGGCTGGTAAAGGCTTCTAAGCTTCCAAGCAGCCCAGCGTACTTCTCCTACTTGCTTATATTCTGTCCTCTAGGTCATTCTTTGAAGGCTCCGTGTCTCTTTTTCTTCGCGCTTCATCTGTCATTCCTCTACTGGATCACTTTTGTTTACTCTACCTCTTAGGTTTAGATTAGCTCCTTCCCTGGATGATCCCATAGAGAGCACTCTGCTTTCCCTGTCAGCACAATTAACAGAGCGCAGCCACTTGTGACTCTGTGGCCCCAACTAGATTCCTTCTCGTCTCGTGCCTTCCCTTCTTATCATCCTCTTCTCTTCTCTTCTTTCTCTTCACCTTCCTCCATCTCCCCTTCATCAGACCCTGCTTCCTATCACATAGAAGGCAATAAAACATTTGTTTGTTGACTTAAGTGCTGATTCACTATTGGATCTAATAAGGAAAGTTTGAGTGCAGTTGGCCTCTGAAGGCGAGCCCTTTTCCATCGAGGCCAAAGCTAGCCTTCGGTACCACTGGCCTTAAGTGGGTCTGAATGAATGAAAGCTCTTGAAGACTAACGACTTTTAACTTTTTTCCCATAGTATTTCCAAGCTTTTTTTAACCGGTCTAGATGGGTGTGGATGTAAGTTTTTTATAGGATTTCTTACAGTGATTTGGGGTCTTGGGTTCTCAAACAAGCCAACAAAACCAGCTGTGCAAATCAGTCAATATGGTCTTCAATGTGCCAGGATTTCTTAGATGCAGAGGCAGGTTACTGCCTAAGGAGCAGTTCTTAGAGCAGATGGGGCCAGCGTGACCTTCTAAACTACAGATGAATGTGAGGCTGTAGAGCTGACCAGATTGACTTTCTGCCAGTCACTTCCTGTTGGGGTTTGCATGAATGTTGTCACACAGTTTAGTGACTTGAGACCTAAGTGACTTCAAAATATTTATTCCTTAAAGAACTGTTAGTTCCTTAAAGAAATACAAGTGTTGATTTTGTTTTGAGCCTGAGATTGGATTCTTGGTGTGGAATTTTGCTGTGGTTTGACAGTGATGTGTAATACTCTACAGCCTTTATATTCAGGACTGTGCATATGACTTTCAAATGTTAAAAATTATTTTTAGCCTCCTACATGCCAGGCATGCCGAGTGGAATCTCCGCATATCCATCTGGATACCCTCCCAATCCCAGGTAATGAAAATTCTATTATGTTTGGAATCAAAATAATGCTAACTGGGAAATTAAATAAGGTTAGTTGAAATTCAGGGAAAGGTTTATTGGTATTTTTGAGATAGGTCTGGCTCTGTAGATTCATAATCCTAGTTCAGCCTTGGAATTATAGGTTCAGGCTGCCATTTATGGCTTATTGGTTGTATTTTGTTGCAGATATTATGCATATAATTCCAAAAGAGTCTCAGGTTATCTAGAGAAATGCAAATTTGTTTTATTTCTAAAATAAATAAATAAATAAAAATGGGATTGGGGTTGGCAATGACAGTGATTTTGATTGGTTTGGGGCTTTGAAATACTTGTTCTTTCCTTTTTGAGAAGTTCATAGGGATTAGAGAAATGGCTTATTGGTTATGAGCACTTCCTGCTTTTCCAGAGTGACCTGAGTTTGGTTCACAGTACCCAAACTGGGAGCTCCAGCTGTAAGGGACCTACCATTCTTTTTTGTCTCTTGGCACCCACACAAGTACACCCATAAAGTAAAAATAGCTGGGCATCAGCACTCCAGAGGCAGAGACAAAGTGATATTTATGAATTCCAGGCCAACCAAGGATAACATGACAAGACCCTGACTCATTAAGTAAGATAAATAAAAATAAATCATTAGAAAGAAACTTTGGATTTTCTAGAATCTAAATTTAGGACTATTTATTAGAATACATGAATGACACAGAACTACCCAGAAACAGAAGGTTTTTTTTCTTCTTTTCTTTTCTTTTTTTTCTTTTTGTGGGGGGACAGGGTTTCTCTGTAGCTTTGGGGTCTGTCCTAGAACTCGTTCTTATAGACTAGGCTGAACTCACAGAGATCCACCTTCCTCTGCCTCCCATGTGCTGGGATTAAAGGCGTGCGCCACCACTTAACAGTTTTTTAAATTTTGTAAAGACTTGCTTTCACATTGAATGTTTGAAGGCTTTGAAGGTTACCAATAAGCCTCAGACAAATTTTAATACTGTCATTCTCTGTAGACTAGAAATCAGAATGGAAAATTGCTCTTCTGTTACTAATGGGGTCTTTTCCTTAGGAACACCTCTGTGAAGATAACCTTATATAGTCTGGGCCAAGCAAGAACGCTTGACCATTTACTATTCTTGGGTTTGTTTTTATATATATATATATATATATAGGAACTCACGTTTTTTAAGATGTATTTATTTTATGTGTATGAGTGTTTTTCTCATGTGTATATCTGTGAGTCACTTGCATACCTGGTGCCCTAAGAGGTGAAAAGAAGGTTTTGGATCCCCGAAACTGGAGTTACGGACAGTTGTGAGCGGCCGTGTGGGTGCTGGAAATTGAACCTGGCTCTTCTACAAGAACAACTGAGCCATTTCTCCAGCAGGTCTGGAACTCATCACAGCCTCCCAAATGCTGGGATTATAGGTGTGCGATACCTTCAGGTTGTTGTGTATGTTGACTTTGTTGTTTTTCAGTTTCTGAGGTAGTCTCACTTCATAACCCAAACTGACCTCTCTTTGGTTTTGAGACAGTCCTCCTGGCTCTCCTGGAATTCCCTGTGTAGACCAGGCTGGTCTCAAACTCACAGAGATCCACCTGCCTCTACCTCCTCAGTGATGGGATTAAAGGCGTGCACCACTAGCACCCCTGACTTTTTTTTTCTTTAAATGTGTATGAGCAATTTGCTTGCATGAATCTCTGTGTACCATATGAATGTGTGGTACCCACAAAAATCAGAAGAGGGTATTGAATCCCCTGGAGCTAGAGTTATGGGTAACTATGAGCCAGCATGTGGGTGCTGGGAACCAAGCCTGGGTCCTCAGCAAGAGCAGCAAGCACTCGTAACCACTGAGCCAACTCTCTAGCCCCGGCCTCATATTCTTGCCTCAGCCTCCTTCCCAGACTGTAGGTGCACACTGCCATGCTGTCTCAACAGTTTACTTTAAACCCAGTGTCATTAGTGGAATTTGCACACACTGTTCCTTGAATAAATATCTTCATCTCTAAAACTATAATTTCATTACTTAGTAATGTAATGTGTCAACTTCACCTTCTCGGTGGGGTTCTCATGGCACTCAGTGTTGAGTCATCTTCACATTTGGTATTCTTTCCTCTAGTGCCTATCCTGGCTGTCCTTACCCACCTGCTGGCCCATACCCTGCCACAACAAGCTCCCAGTACCCTTCCCAGCCTCCAGTGACCACTGTTGGTAAGTATTATGAGCATTTTATTGTTTACACAAGTCAAGGTCTCCTGTGAAAAGTGTGTTTCATTTTTACATATAAAATTTTAGAATATTCTTTCATATAGGAAAGAAAGTCTGTAGTGATCAGTGTCCCGTAATGTGATTTAACATCCTATAAATGAGCGTTCTGCCATTTAGAAGTCTAAACGTGTAGCTGATGGTTCACTTACTTTCCTGTTTGCCACATTCATACTGGTGAATCTCACATGTGTTGAGTCGGGTCTGAAGGTCACCGTCACTATTCCAGCAGGTAACAGCTAGAATAGTCCTAAAGAAAAAGCCCCCAAAGTAAGGTTAGGAGCTATTAGCAGATCGTAGGGCTTTGTGGCCTGGCTGTGTGGAAACAGGTAAGAGCACCGATCGCAGAAAGCACCCGAGTCATGCATGAAAGGGTTGCACACTGGTGCTGCCTGCTTCTTCCAGCTGTCTGTCCCCGTCAGTGTGGCTCCCTGTTGTCACACAGTCGCCTTCTGTTACTCAGCTCCCTCTGCTCGGCCTGAGGACTTCTCTGCGGGAGCTTACGTCTTCTAACTCGCGCTGGGTTACCATTTCAGCATTTCCTTTCTTACCTCGTTAAGAATACCCTAAAACAACTTGAAGCTTCAGCTGCACTTCCCTATTTGCACCACCCCATTTCCTCCGTGCAGCAAGCGTCCTTGAAACTACAGTCTGTCCTTGCTGTCTTCAGCCCTTCTTGCCTTCCCTCTACCAATCTTTTAAAACTGTTCTGTCAGAGTCATAGTGAGCTTTCTGGGTTTAAATCCAGTGGCTGGTGCCTGCCGTCTCCTCCTTGATCTGTCTTCGATGTCTGACACGGCGGGCTGCTGCCAGCTTGATGCCCTTTCCTGCGGGCACACTTGTTCTTTTCCTCCTATATCACAGGTACTTGTGCTCAGTCTCTGCGGGTTCCTCCACATAATGTTGGAATCCCTAGTTAGTTCTTGGTACTTTGACTCCTTACTCTGGTGGTAGAGCTTTAAATACCTTGTCTGTACCCACAGTTGCTGAATTATGCCTAGTCTGTACCTCTCTCCAACCTCTGCAGTCTTATATGCAGCTGCCTTCTTGCTGTCTCCACTTGATGTTAACAGACATCTTGATTTACACTCAGTATGACTCAAGTTGAACTCGTCTTTCTACACAGCTTACCCATCTCCATTGATGTCTATTCTGTAGTCTAACTCAAGTCGTCCTTGATTCCTCCAGAATCATCTTATATTCAGAATATCTGGAGTCAGTACGAGTCACCATTATCTCGTCTAAATTACTGTATGAGAACAGGCAGCCCCTGCATTTGATACTAACAGAAGCAGCCTGAAGGATCTTACTCAAACATGAGTCGGTGATGTCACTCCTGCTAGTAGCCTCATTTCATGAGTCACTATAAACGTTTTGGGCTTAGAAGGCTTTGTGGGATCCTGCCCCTCGTCGTTTCTGTTACCTTATCTCTTGCTGTTCTCAGAGAATTTGTTCATTGCTTATTTCCTTTGTATTATTGTCAGACTCGCTCTTACCAGTCTGTGCTGCCAGCTCCTCAAACAGCTGGTGTGTGGTAGCTCACCCGAATGTATTTTGCTAAGTGGTTGAATGAATACAGGATGGTGCGAGGCTGGTATTTGTTATGTTTTTTGATGTCGTGAGCTCTGATATCAGGAGCTCATGTCTGTGCCTTTGCTACCCAGACAGCGTCTGCTTCAATTGTCATCGCCTAGTAGCATAGCTTTGGTAAATTAAGATATGCTTGTCTTTCCTGTAATGTACTTCCCTTTATACAATAAACTTTTGTTTTTGTTAATTTTGAGACAGGATCTCCTTGTATAATTCACTGGCCCAGAACTAAGTTTGTAGACAGGCTAGACTTGAATTCACAGAGATCTGCCTTTCTATGCTTCCCAAAAGTGCTGGGATTAAAGGCATGTGTTCTTATGTCTGGCCCTAAACAATATAATTTAAATTACTTGAATAAGAAATTAAAATGCTAGGATATCTTTAATTCAATCTATAAGTTTAAAAGAACAAAATCAAAAAGAACAAAACTTCTAAATTTGGGACTAATGGGATGGCTCAGTGATTAAGAATACTGGCTGCTTTTCCAAGGGATCCAATGCCCTGGCCTCAAGTACCAGTCACACAAGATGTGCACAGAAATACATGTAGGCAAACATTCATACATTTAAAATGAAAATATTTTTTTAAATCTACTATTTGGGTTCAAGCAGCAGCAGAGGAATGGGAGTAGAACAGTTAGTTGCCTTGTTTCTTAGATAATTAATTCCTTTGATCTCGGTTATAAATGTTTTTGTTTGTGAATGTCTATTCTCAGCACTAGTTTGGACGCACTGGGGAATCTGTACTCTCTCCAGCACTGACTCCAGGAATTAAACTCAGGTTGTTGGGTTATTGGGCTTAGTAGATTACCTTTTGCCCATCAAAGACTTTTGTAGTTAATTCATTTCAGAACATCAACTTTGAAGAATTTTATGGCTTAGAAATTTTCCATTTATCCTCAAAATGGGCTGTTATGGAAAATGATACACTTAAAGGTAGATTTGATCTGAGATTCGAAAAGAGTAACCACTTCAGCAAATGCTGTGTTCATTTAAAAAAAAAAAAAAAGTACCGTAACCTGTGACCACCGTTTCAGCCATGAGCGCACAGCAGCTACACTGTGTCGCCTGTACTGGATCTGACTGGATCTGACCATGCTGGGCTGTTGGCACCTTAGCCTCATGCTAAATTGTTGGCTGCTTTTCAAAACTGATGATTTAAATAAATGGAGTCTCATGTGATGTATTGTTGGTAGCTTTCGTCACTTTACTGTCCCGTGGTCACCTGAGTCTGGGTTTCTGTGGAGCAGGAGTGCTATTGCTTGCACAAAGCTGGAACAGTGTTGAAGCTCTGTCTGCCTGAGTGAAAGCTGTCAGAAGCTCTGTGCCAAGTTCCAGGTTGGCACTCAGTACTCTAAAGGAAAGTTCTGTGCACGTAGTTGTTGGGAAGGTTCTTCCTACTTCAGAAACCAACTTTTTGTATTGTTATTATAAGAAGAAATAATCCTCATGGTTTGATCCACTTTCTGAGCAGATAATCTGTGATAACTCAGGCTCCGTAGTTACCATACAGTAAGTAGCATTCTCACGTATCTTTGGTTTGGGTTTTGTTTCCAGTAGTTTCTATCCACTGTTAATTTCAGTCCCTAAGTATTATTTGTCCTTTTTTTTCCCTTATATTTATGTATATATATGTACCTATGTGGTATGTGTTTGCAGATATGTGTGCACATGTGTGAAGGGAGACTGGAGGTCAACCTCAGGTGCTTTTATGTTCCATATTTTGAAACAGGGCTGAGAAGCAATTTTGTGGGCTTGGGCTAAAGGTGAAAATTCAGAAAAGTTGGAGCAGAGAGATATTTGGTGGTTAAGAGCACATGGTGCTTTTCTAAAGGACCCAGATTTGATTCTCAGCACACAGTTGATTGACAGCTGTCTGCAACTCTAGGTCCAGGAAATACGACACCCTCTTCTGGCCTCTGCAGGTACTGCATGCACGTGGTATGCAGACATATTTGCAAACAAGGCACCTATACACATAAAGTTTTAAAAATAAGATAATAAAAATTAGAAAAACTACCGTTATCTTGTTTTCTAATAGGTTAATCATAGATTCACTAATATAAAGTGGTGCCTTTTGGCTTACAGGAAGCAGTCATCAGTAAGTACTGTTAGAGAAATGAGTGGCCTTAAATCGGTATTATGTCCTACAGCACTTAAAAATATTAGCCTAATTATCTGAGGAATTATCTTCTCGGGGAGGGTATTGGTTTCCTAACGCTAGGAAAGTTGTGTTTTATTTCCTAAGGGTTAAATTTGGTGATGAATATCATCTGACATAAAGTTTTAAGAATTTATTATTGTTGTTGTTGTTATTATTGTTGTTGTTATTATTATTATTATAGTCTTTGACCTGTTTGTTTTTCGAGACAAGGTTTCTTGCGTAACAACTCTGACTCACTTTGTAGACCAGGCTGGCCTCAAACTCACAGAGATCCGCTTGCCTCTGCCACCCGAGTGCTGGGATTAAAGACGTGTGCCAACACTTCCTGGACTTTTTCTTTTGCTAATCTGGAAGTGTAGAAATCTACAGTCCTGAAAACTGACGCTGGCTCTGCCTGCTTGGAGAACTATCAGTCTGTGGGAACTTGGCTTATTGTAGTAGACACAGAGAACATATGATTTCTCTTGAAGCACTTTAAAAAATAGTTTAAAAACTGACTAAAAATTGAAATGCTTCAAACAGTTCTTTTATCTTCTTTCAGTGGCAAGGAGCACACTAAATTTTGAACTAAAATTCAGAATGTTTTGGGTTTTTTTTTAAATATTTATTTATTTATTATATATACAGCATTCCATCTATGTATGCCTGCAGGCCAGAAGAGGGCACTAGACCTCGTTACAGATGGTTGTGAGCCACCATATGGTTGCTGGGAATTGAACTCAGGACCTTTGGAAGAGCAGGCAATGCTCTTACCCTCTGAGCCATCTCTCCAGCCCTTGGTTGTTTTTTTTTTTTAAGATTATTTTTATTCGTGTATATGAGGGTATGGATGACCTCACACTGGAAGTACAGGTGGCTGTGAGCTCCATATTAATCCTGAGAAGTGAACCCAGATCTCTTGGAAGTGCAGTACATGTTCTCAACCACTGAGCTCTCTCCTGCCCCACCATTTTACTACTTCAAAAACCCATGAATTTTCTATTTTGCCTTTCAGTTTTCAGGTTGTTTTATTCTGTTTGTTTGTTTGTTTGTTTGTTGTTGTTTTTTGAGGCAGGGTCTCACTGTACCTCTGACTGTTCTGAAACTCACCATGTAGACCATGCTGGCCTCTAACTCATTGAGATCCAACTGCCATCTTTCACATTTTGATTAGAATTCTTATCCTGTATGAAAGCTTGCTGGATTTCAAGAGAGCTTGGATGTGTTTTTAGTAAAGTCTGTGTGACAAGAAGTTAGGATTGGTCTCATCCCAGCATCTGCAGCCTAACGGGGACTGTGACCTTTACAGGCAGGACTTTGCTGCCGCAGCCTGTTTCCACTCTTAAGAAGAGCCTTGGACTTGCTGCTGCTCTATAGTCTTTTTTACCTTACTTCTCAACACCGTTTACTGCTTTTATTGTGTTGATGACTAATCGGACTCGGAGAGATAGAGTCTTAGTGTGGTTTTTATTTGCATTTCCCTGTTGGGGAAAAATGTTGAACAGCTTTCATGTACTTATTGACCATTTGTATTATTTTTGAGAACTGTTTGAATTTCAGACCCTCCTGCTTTGTGTCCTCTGGTTTGTAGCATGCCTGTTAGTAAGACAACAGGGATCGAGCCCAGGGTTTGTACATTCCGAGCAAGCGCTCTCCCGTCTGAGCCCTCATGTTAGTTACTTTTCTAGTGACTGTAAAAAAATACCCGACAGAATGAACTGAAGGGTTATTTAACTCAGAGTTTGAGGCTAGAGGCCATCTTGCCAAGGAAACCAGGATAGCAAGAATGTAGGACAGCTGATCACACTGCATCTGCAGCCAAGCAGCTCAGCCCTCTTTCTACTCTTTATTCATCCTGGGCCCCTGCCCGTGGAGAGGTGTCACCCACATTTATGTCTTCCCACCATGTCTCCCAGAGTTTTGTTTCCATGGTAAGTCTAAACCCTGTCAAACTGACAAGCAAGATTGACATCACAGGTGCAGGACTAGCGAATGGCTCAGCAGTTAAGAGCACTTGCTACTCTTGGAGAGATCCTGAATTCAGCTCACAGCACCCATATTAGATGTCTCACAGCCCTGTAGTTCTAGCTAAATCCCTAGAGGATGCTCCCTTCTGGACCCCTCGAGCACCTGCACACAAGGTGAATATTGACACCCACAGCACAGAAATACACTTTTAAAAAAGATTAACCACCATAGCTACACCTACAGCCCCCTTGATGTCTAATTTTTGAAGGTCATATGGATGCTAGAGTTGACAGAGATGTTCTCCTGTTCTGTGGGTGTCCACTCTGCTGTGTAGTACCTTTTAATATGATGCGGTCCATTTGTCACTTGCTATTTCCTGAGCTGTTGAAGACAGATTCAGAAAGTCATATTCTTGGCCTTTAAGTGTTTGCACTGTTTGCCATTGGAATTTTCAGTTTAGCTCCTGTTTAGTTGATTTTTGCAGGTGAGAGACAGGTACCTAATTTCGGTCTTCTACATGGTAATGTTAGGTTTTCATGTTTCTCGTTTCTTTCGTAAAATCACATGGTAGTGGATACTTGGGGTTATTTCTGACTGTTCTGTTCTGTTTCACAGGTCTGCACGCCCACTTTATGCCAGCATTGTGTTGTGTTTATAACACCCGCACTGTTCTTTCTGCTCAGGGCGGATTGGGCTGTTTGTGATCTTTTGTATTTCTGTATGGATTTTTGTGGAGAATTCCTTGACCTAGTTTATAAGAACAATATAAATTCCAAAATTAAATGTATGTTCTTTAACACAGAAGTTGGAAATTTGGGGCTGGAGAGATGGCTCAGTGGTTAAGAGCACTGACTCCTCTTCCAGAGGACCGGGGTTCAATTCCCAGCACCCACATGGCAGCTCACAACTGTCTGAAGATCCAGTTCCAGGGGATCTGACACCTTCATAACAATGCACATAAAATAAAAGTTAAATAAACTATAAGAAATGTTTAAAAAAAAAGAAGTTGGAAATTTAAGATCAGAGTGACATGATCCATTAAACCAGATATGGTAACTTGAACCAGATTTGTTGGTATGTTTGTATACAAAAAGACCCTTGAGTTTTGTTAGCTCAGATAACTTCTACAACTCAGATAGATGGAATTGGGCACACTGTCATTGTTATTATCTGGGCACCTGACCATGGGACAAGGGCATTTTGTGTCTGACAAGCATAATAAAATTTCATATAGGTTATTAAGATTTGGGATTTTTGAGACAGAATTTCTCTGTATAACCACCATCCTGGAACTCTCTTTAGACCAGGCTGACCTTGAACCCTCAGTGATCCGCCTGCCTCTGCCTCCCAAGTACTAGGATTAAAGGCATGCACCACCATTAACCTGTAAAGAACCGGGGTCTTTTAAAGACTTTAAACTCCTATTTCTAATTCTGCTTTGTCAAAATGGGCACATAATAAGATAACCATCTTCAGTGGTCTTCTCATCTCTTGGGTAGGTTCTAACTTTTTATGCCATGCATGTTTGCTCTTGTGTGAGTTTTTGTGTACCCAGGGCATGCAGGAGCTCAGAGGGTAGAGCACCTGAAACTGGAGTGCAGGCAGTTGCAAGTGTCCATGTGTGTTCAGGGAACTGAAAGTGGAGCCTCTGCAAGAGTTAGTAAGTGCTCTTAACCACTGAGCCATCTCTTCAGCCCCTCGTCCTTGTTTAAAAAATACTTTACAAATTAGTACAGTGTAAGGAACCAGAGATTTCGATTTAGCCTTTATCCTGTCCCAATGACTGAATAGTTAAGTCCTTTTTTAAAATTAGTATTTGTGTGTGGTGTGTGTGTGTGTGTGTTTTGGTTCCCATAGTGTCCAGAAGAGGGTGTCACATCCCATGTAAATGCAGTTGCAGGCCTTTGTGAGCTGCCTGATTATGGGTGCTCCTAACCACTGAACTGCTTCTCAACTCCTGAACAGTTAATCCTTTAAGTAAAAATGAGTCTGTGAATGGAGCTTAAGAAATACACCTCTTTGATGCATTTAGCAGGAGAAGAAATGTGTCCCTGTATGTTGAATGATGGTGTATATGTGCGTGCGTATGTGTGCATGTGTGCGTTTTTCTCACCTTCCACATATTGAAGCAGGGTCTCTCCTGGTTCTGCTGCTGGCCTATGACCTTCCATCCAGCTCTTCTGTTGCTGCCTCCTTTCTCAAGAGAGGAATGCTGGGATAACAGATGAGGGCCACTGCATCCAGCTTTTAACTTGGGTCCCAGAAATTGACAACTAGGGTTGTCAGGCTTGAGTGGCAAGAGCTCAGTGGTCTCAAGCTTAGCAGCTCCAAGGCCACCTTCAGTCTAGCGTTCTGTTGAAGGATTCTCATAACTCTCTGGGAACTGTCATATTACTGGTTACAGCTGTTTCTAGCAAAAGGATACAATTACAGTTGACTTCTGAATGCTGAACACCTACACGAGCCTTGGTGTCCAGAGTCTGTGCCTTATCTCCTCAGGTCCCAGCAGAGACGGCACAATCAGTGAGGACACCATTCGAGCGTCTCTCATCTCAGCAGTCAGTGACAAACTGAGATGGCGGATGAAAGAGGAGATGGATGGTGCCCAGGCAGAGCTCAATGCTTTGAAACGAACAGAGGAAGATCTGAAGAAGGGCCACCAGAAACTGGAAGAGATGGTCACCCGCTTAGATCAAGAAGTAGTAAGTTACACATCGAAGATTTACATTTGGGGGTTTAATTGTAGCCCAGGCAAAGGATGACATGTGCACGTGGGTGTATAAAGTAAAAGTTGAGTGAGCAGCGGTGTTTTCAGACACATACGTAGCTCTCTAAGCAGAGTGGTGGTCGCACCTATAGTCTTAGTTCTCAGGGACTGGGGCAGGAGGTCATCAGGAGGACATTGAGGAAAGGAGAGACTGTAGCATCTCAGGTCTCGAGTGCAGTCACATCTGCTCTCCTGGAAAGTGGTGCTATCTGGGAAATTGCCCTTTTTCCAGGAGAAATGGTAAAGATCTGCAGGCCTCAAACTACCTAAGAGAGAATAGTATTTCTAAATGTTGTTTGAGTCACTAGTAAACGTATCTTTGAGGGGCCTGGAGTGATGGTTCCGAGGTTAAGAGCACATACTGCTTTCCCAGCACCCACATCAGGCTGCTCACAACTACCTGTTAACTCCAGCTCCACACAGTCTGACATCTGTTCCTGGCCTCCTTAATACCTGCACGCTTAGACATGTGTGTGTGCACACTTAGACATATGTGTGTGCACACACGTATCTCTGCAGTTTCTCTGGTGTCATCATCCAGAGATATCTGGGGCCTCGAGAGCTTCACATCAGTGCAGCCTGTGACCCTTCACTCTCCAGGCTTTCTCTTGTGTTTGTATAAAGTGAGCACAGTAGTAGCCAACCGTTTCAGTTCAGGACTGAACTCCAACGTAAGGTAGAGTCCGCAACCACCACACGTCTTCACACTGGAGAAAGTGTTGTAGTCCTGCACATTGAATCTTGTCCGCAGATGAGGAAGTCTTCCTGTGGGAAAGTCTTGTTTGACGGTTGTCTGTGGGAGGACTTCCTTTTGGAAAGCACCGTGTCTGACAGTTATGTGTGTCGCGTCACAGCTGTGCTCATTCCAGGGCCTGCAGCGTTCCCTCACATTTTACCATGAGCTGCTGGAAGCATTTGGTCGGCTGCTTAAAGCACTGTCTGAGGTTGGGGTGCAGATGTGTACGGCAGATGACCCTGCACAAATCAGCGTAAGTTACGTGTGGACTATTCTGTTTTCAGGCTGAAGTTGATAAAAACATAGAACTTTTGAAAAAGAAGGATGAAGAACTAAGTTCTGCTCTGGAGAAAATGGAAAACCAATCAGAAAATAATGACATTGATGAAGTTATCATCCCCACAGCCCCACTGTATAAACAGATTCTGAATCTGTATGCAGAGGAAAACGCTATTGAAGACACTATCTTTTACCTGGGAGAAGCCTTGAGGCGGGGAGTGATAGACCTGGATGTATTCCTGAAGGTAGGCATTCTTCCTCCTTGCAGGGCTTTGCTGCAGGTTCATGGCAGAGCAGCTTGAGATAAGCTCACTCCAGACTTCCTTCTTCTGCCTCCGTGGGTCAGAAGGCAGCCCAAGTCACACCATCTAAATGTGAGATTACCACCCACCCCTATTTTGTTTTGCTTTTAATCCAGTAATGTCTTATAATTGGATAATTGTAGATGAGTTTTTCCAGATCAAATAGTCCTAGAAGGAAGTGGGCTATCCTTTTAAATGTAGATTATCTTTGGCTTGCTAATACTGAACAGACCTGAAGATCTAGTAAGCTTTGTTTGTTGCTGTTTGTTGGGTCAGGGAGAATATGAGATAGTAACCGGCCACTCTGTATTTTTGACCTGGCTCCTGCTGATAGCTCAGTGTTCATGCAAGCTGGGCAGGGCACTTTGGTAAGTGGCTAGGTGTAAGCTAGAAATCACAAAGAAGGCTCTTTACCACTGTCTTCTGGCAGGGCCTCATGCCATAAGAAAAGATGTGAATAGAGAGGCAAGAGAAGTAAGCTGTTTTCTAGACATTGATGAGGGGCCAAGTTAACCCCATTTCTCCTCATCTCTTCTCTTTCTTTTCTCTTAGTCAAGAGACAGTTTGGTAACTTATATTAATCTTAAGCTTGTTGTATGTTTTCCTATAATCTTGGTGTCTTAAGATGTAGCCAGGGGCTGGGAATATATCTCGGGGTGGGGCACGTACCTGTTGTATGCCTAGGATTCAATCCCAGTATTGCAAAGCCAAAGCCTTCTGAGCTAGATCCTGCAGTGTAGTAGAGTTTTTAAAGCCGGGTGTACATGTAATAGGATAAGGGTTCCAAAGGTTGCTAAATATATTTAGGATTGATAGATGCTCTCTGACCTCATGCCTGGGTCAAAGCCATTCTAAACTGTTAACATTTTCCTCCCTCCTAGCATGTCCGCCTCCTGTCCCGTAAACAATTCCAACTGAGGGCACTTATGCAAAAAGCAAGAAAGACTGCCGGACTTAGTGACCTCTACTGACTTCTGAGCTCAACTGGAGACGGACCTCTTCGTAAAGCCTTCTTCTTTTCTTTTCCTTTCTCTCATCAGTAGGACCCAGAATAAGTTATTGCAGTTTATCATTCGAGTGTTAAATATTTTGAATCAATAATATATTTTCTGTTTTCTTTGGGTAAAGACTGGCTTTTATTAATGCACTTTCTACCCTCTGTAAGCTTTCTGTGCTGTGTTGGGACTGACTGGGCTAAATAAAATTTGTTGCATAATTTCTTTCTGGACTTGAGGAAAGATGCACAAAATCTAGTCCGAAGCCCGGATTCTCACTGGCAAACAGGGCACAGTGTCCATCTTAAGTCGCAGTTGGGTGTTCTGTAGGATGAAGATAGTTCTCCTTAGTGTGGGGCATAACACAGAAAGCTGTGTATTGGAGGATATGTATTTCTTTCAAGAGTCAACAGCTGACTCTTTAAAATGAAGAACTGTCCTGTTAACTAGGCAAAACAATCTGACCACCGTGAGGTTATCTTTTAGCTTATACGTTATCTTTTAGCTCATGTGTGGTATGGGGGGTCATAACAGAAATTTTCAAATATTTTAAATGAATTTTTTTTAAAAATAGAATATCTGGGGTAGTAGTGGCACATGCCTTTAATCCCAGCACTCTCTGACAGACAGAAGCAGCTAAGTCTGTGAGCTCAAGGACAGCCTGATGATCTACAAAGCGAGTTCTAGGACAGCCAGAGCAACAGAAACCCTGTCTTGAATACCAAAACAAATAAATTAATTAAAATGGGATGCTGTAGGGGCTGCAGAGATGGCTCAGAGGTTAAGAGCATTGCCTGCTCTTCCAAAGGTCCTGAGTTCAATTCCCAGCAACTCATAATGGCTCACAACCATCTGTAATGAGATCTGGTGCCCTCTTCTGGCCTGCAGACATACACACAGACAGAATATTGTATACATAATAAATAAATAAATAAATAAATAAATAAATAAATAAATAAATAAAAAATGGGATGCTGTAATTTGGAGCATATAGTTTTTAAAGGAAAATCAACATAGGTTGGGCATCCCTAGCCCAAAATCTGATGTGTTCTAAAGTCCAGAGCATTTGGGGAGGGGTTGGGAACTAGATTTTTAATCCATTTCAGATGAGGGCTTGAGTGGTTAAAACCTACATCAAATATTCCAAAATCTGAAAAATTCTGAACCCTGAGACAATCTAGTACTAAACATTTCAAATAAGGAATACTAAACCTACCGCAGTAAATGCCTATTGCAAAACCAGAAAGATCTGAAGTTATAGCCCAGGCTTCTACCTTAAGAAGCAACAATACATGGTGGTGGCGCATGTCTTTAATCCCAGCACTTGGGAGGCAGAGGTAGGCAAAGCTCTGTAAGTTCGAGGCCAACCTGGTCTACAAAGCAAGTTTCAGGACTGCCAAAGCTACACAGAGAAACCCTGTCTCAAAAAAAAGGCAACAATACAAGATTAGTACATCCAAGCAAAAAGAAATCAAGAAGTATATAAATTCTGGTGAAAATAAAACAGAGATAGCCGATAGAGAACATTACTGACACTAAAATCAGGTTGTTTGAAACATGAGCAGAGCTAAGAAGTCCAAACTAGGTGGAGTCTTTAAAAGATCTTGCAGTATTTGGGTGCACACCTATAGTCCCAGCATCATCTAAAGCAAGGAAAGACGAATGATCAAGATCAGGAATGAGGGGGCTGCAGAGATGACTCAGCGCTTAAGAGCATGGCCGCTTTGGCCACTCTTCTAAAGGACCTGGGTTTAATTCCCAGTACACACATGAAAGTTCACAGCTATCTGTAACCCCAATTCCGGGGTTACATCTACATGTATGGCATCTACACAGAGACATACATGCAGGCAAAACCCCAATATACATTAAAAAAAAAAAAAGATCAGGAATGAAAAAGACAACCATCATTCTTGACCTTCAAGAAAATAGGGCCCTGAGGGATACAATATAAGCCAACAAATTAGATCATCCCTGTAGAATACATCAGCTTCCAGGAAGACACTGTCAAGACTGACTCAGATGCAAGGTTGGGATGGGCCTACAACAAAGAGAGCAGTCGGTAATCTGAAAACCCTCTCTACAGCAAGTCGGAAGCCTGGCTGCATTCACTAGAGCAGTGCTCCAAACACTGAAAACAGCGGCCCCAAGCAAGTGACATGGCTCAGTGGAGTAGAGGAGCTTATTGTTAAACCCAGTGGCCCGAGTTCAATCCCTGGGCCTTGCATTGTCAGAACCAGCTTCTGCAAGCTGTTCTCAAAACCTCTGTGCAAACACGAACTTCTTGCACAAACACACACGCACGCACTCATAATGTTTTTTAAAGGCCCTCACAACGCTGAGAAAACGGAACAACTTTCCTACTTCTATGAAGCCACTGTTACTCTGATACTACAGACAGACAAAGGTGTGGTAACGTACAAGGTTAAAGGGCTGGAGAGATGGCTCAGCGCGTTTCATGTCTTAACGTGATTCTGTTAAGGTGATTTCTGTCTATTGAAATAGAACTGATAGTTTAGCACAGTGGCAGCATCAACATAAAGTCACAACCAGATCCAACGAGATGGCTCAGTGAGTAAGGCGCTTGCTCGGAAAGTCTGATGACAGGTCAGTCCCCAGAACTGGCTCAACAGAGCTGTCCCTGGCCCCCATGCCCGCACTGCACTTATTCAATAATAAGATTTTAATCTCTGTTATATTAACTATATGTCTGTGTGTCCCACATATGTGGAGATCAGAGGACAACTTACAGGAATCATATCTCTTTAAGACCTGTTGAGTCCGGGGATCAAACTCGGGTCATCAGCCTTGGTGCAAGTTTCTTAACCCATTTAGCCATCTCTCTGTTCCTTAATAGCCCATTATATTTAAGCTGCACAGTCTGAAAATTAAGAAAAGGACAATGGAGTTCAAGGCCAGCCTGGTCTACTGAGTGAGTTCCAGGACAGCCAAGGTTACAGAGAAACCCTGTCTCAAAGAGAAAAGAGAAAGACTCTTCATGATGCGCATGCAATACAAACACAGCCTAGTTCGATAAAACTGCCATCCTTGTGAGTGGGTCTTCTATCTGATACTCCATGTAACTGCCAGAACTGCAGCTAGCATCTTCCGAGTACACCTTGGATTTCCCAGCATGTGCTCAGAGGAGCTCTGAGCAGCCGTGGAGAGTCACACAGTCCCCATGGTGCTCCACTCCCCGCAAACCTTAGCATAGCCTTCAGGATGCAGACAGCACACACCAGTTTACAGACGAGCGCTACAGTCCCATGGTGCTTCCCTCTCCACAAACCTCAGCACAACCTTCAAGATGCAGAAGGCACACACCAGTTTACAGCCCTTACTGACTGCTCACAGCTGCACTGGTCACATGCAACACTGACAAAGATCCAAGGTGTTGGGGGATCTAGAATTTAATTCACAAATTCTTTGTTAAAATTAAAATTTTTGTAAAATCGCCAGGAAAATTCTTCTCTAGTTAGAGTTGACCTGGCTTGGTAGCAGTGTCTGTCTGCAGGAGGGACTGTATTGGGTAATCACAAGCTCGTTAGTTGGGTGAGGGAAACTCCATTCCTTTCCACCGCACGAGACACTGGTACGCACCTGCCATGCTTGGCCCTGGGCTGGAGCCAGCAGTGGCAATGTAATCTGAGAAAAGCTTTGAAGAAAGTGATTAGAAATCATCTGACATTTTAACACGCTTTTCTAAAACCTCAACAACCAATGTGTTTGCCAAAGAGCACCTCCTTTAAATCACCCACTATGCTCAGGGTTTTGCTTGGAACAGTCTTGCTACATTTTCCCAAGCTTTTTTTTTTAAATATGTATCTGTGTTTATATGCATGTGTGTGTGAATGTAGTGGCCACAGAGGCCAGAAGACAACATTGAATCCCCTGAAGCTGGAAATAGACAGCTGTGAGCTGCCCAATGTGAGTACTCGGAACTGAACTCAAAGCCTCTGGAAGAGCAGCAAGAATTCTTAACCAGTGGGCCATCGCTCCAAGCCGCAACATTATACAGTAATTGCTCAGCTATCTTCTCACGAGTGCCTTATCAGAACCAAGGGATCTGGTAAAGGCTGAACCTAAAGGCAAGGCTTTTTGGCATTGTTTTCTGAATAAAGTGGCTGTCCTTTGCTGTAGCTGACTCTGTTACATATTTGGGGATTGATTCCCTAGTTCAGAACAGTTTTGTGAAAACAATTTCCAACTGCCAGGCCTTGTTCCTCTCTCCGAGGTAAGCACAGAAACCTGCCTTTCTGCAGTTGTCTTTACCAGCATGCATAGAGCATCCCATTTAAGAGATTCACAGATTTCCAAGGACATAGAATTACTACCTTCCGAAGCTACAGCTCTGGTTTTACCTCAAGATCAGAACTGATAATTTAGAGGCCTGGGTCCCTACTTTGTTTCTATTGCCTAGAGCAAAACTCCAGACCTAGGCTGGTAGAAACTGCAGCATCTGGTGTATGTGCTATCTGATTGGGAACCATGACTTCTCCCTAACTGTTTACATTATTTACATAGGTTGCCTGGTTACATGGTTCTATGCATGCTGGGAGAAAAGAAGTGCACATTGATTTAAACTGTCCATGCCCTATTCATAATCTCACCAAAAATAAGCCTTTTAGTCCTTTCTAACCACCTAAAAATGTGGCATAGTGCACTAACATTCCCATCTGGAATCCAGACAGCTTGGGACTGGAGAGATGGCCTTATGGGAGCCCTAAAGTTCTAGCCTTTAAAGCTTCTGTTCAGTGTTCAATTAGAGACGTCAGAATGAGCTAAAGGGGACTAAAAATCTGAGGATAAAGAAATCTACTTATGACAGGAATCATCTATCCATGTTTCTTCTTTATTCTTCTCTCTTCAACCCATCATTTCTCATTGTTCCCCCATTACATGTTCTTGTTCTACCTTGCTCCTTGTTCTACCCATTACAAGTGTTCCCAGTCATATATACCGTTTAACCAGTAATTCCCCAGCGCTAGCAGGTTCCAGGACCGGAATTCTTAAGCCCCATTAAAAAATCAGATGAGGGTTTTCACACACACACAGAGAGAGAGAGAGAGAGAGAGAGAGAGAGAGAGAGAGAGAGAGATCCATGATACACGTCCACTGAACTCCTTAATGGAGAAAGTTAGTTAAGACAGGAATTAGATCATCGGGGAACTTTCAGTCCTCTTGCCCTGGCGTCATAAGCAACTGGGCTTGCAGGCCAATACCACTGCCCAGCTCCTAGGAAACATTTCTGGAAATGAGTACTGCTTAAAGAAAGATTAAAATGTGGATTGTCTATGAAAGAAGACTCCCCTGGACACACATGTGGTACAAGCAGACACTTGATCTTGGTGTCAAGCAAGAGCTTAGCTTTGGAGTTAGACACTTTAGGTTCCTTACTCCATCCTTCTTACCGTCAGTTCGCAAATACGTCATCTGTAAAAAAGCAGAGCTCAGGGTTTAAAGCTGTCTGAAGTGTCTAGGTCAGTGCTGGCACGGGGTGGCTACCAGCACTGTGTACGAGGAGCTGGCTCTGGTGATGTAGGATGCGTGTGCACAAAGCGCAGCCTAAAGACATCTGCACGATGTGAAAGCTCTGAGCCAGAAGCACCCAGATCTATTGTAAAAACGGAGGAAGTCTTCAGAAAGTTAGATAAAGATGACCCTCTTACTTTATTCGCATAAGAATGTTTATAGTATTAGTCTGCATTAACCTGTGCAGGAGACAACATTTGCCATTTTCATAGAAGGACCGCCATGCTGTGCATCCATCATCTTGCCATTCACGTCCAACAGCTACAAAGAGTCGAGGGGTTGAGGGATCTCTCCATGGGTAGCGCTGCCGTGCAGGCATGCAGAGCCACGTTCAGATTCCCGGCATTCACGTAAAAGGCAGCCATGTGGCATCTAATCCTAGCACTGGGTGTCAGGATGGAAGACAGGACGATCCTGGAGGCTCACTGAGTAGCCAAGCTAGCCAAAATGACAAGCTCCAGATCTAGTGAAAAGCCCACCTCCGAACAAAGGCAGAGTGTGGTAGAGGAAGAGACTTGATGTCCAGCTCAGGTCTCTAGGATCACACAGAGGCAAGCGAGGGTATCATGACACTCACAGATCCACATCATCAGCTGTACCCTAAAAGACGTCAAAGCTGAGAAAAAACCTAACAGGACCTTCACTCTGTTATTGTTGACCCTTTAGACCCTTATGTCTCTAACCCCTGGGCTACCATCCCTATTATCCCTGATAATCTTCTATCTGAAAGATGCTTACTTCTCAATACTCTTGGACGTCCACTCCCAAGACCTTTTCGTCTTCACATAGATGGATCCTGATATTCAACAATCCCAACAATTGACCTGGACTGTCCTTCCCCAGATTTAGGGGTCGTCCCCACCCTTTGGTCAGGTACTCCCAAGGATCTGGCCTGCCTCCAGCTTCTTCCTACCACCTGCTTCAGTATGTAGATGGCCTCCTCCTTTGCAGTCCTTCCGTCTCTGATAGCCAACCTGACACCACCCCACGCCTCGGTTTCTTCAGCTCCAGGGTTATAGCTCTCACCTTCCAAGGCTCAACTCCCCTCTCCCCAAGTCACCTAAGAGTCTCATGCCAACCCATAAATACCTCACTTTAGACCACCTTGCCCATCTCCACTCCTTACCTCTTCTGACATGGCCAATTTCCTCCGCTTGTAGATCCGTAAATACTCACTTCTGATACATTTTCTATACCAAGCAACTGGAATTTCTCCTTCCTCCTATCCACAACCTGTTCCTTAAACCGAAATGTCCTCATTACCACTCTGACTCCTAGATCTATACAAGCCTTTCCATCCTTACACTTCCAAAATACATAAACACTTCCCAGGGGCTGGAGAGATGGTTCAAAGGTTAAGAGCATTGCCTGCTCTTCCAAAGGTCCTGAGTTCAATTCCCAGCAACCACATCTGTAATGGGGTCTCCTCTTCTGGCGTGCAGGCATACACACAGACAGATTATTGTATACATAATAAATAAATAAATAAATAAATAAATGTTTTTTTTAAAAAAAAAAAAAACACTTCCCAGGACTGACCTTTGTTCCTGATTCTGTTGCCTCTCAGAACCTTGAGACACCACCCACAGCCCACATCTGAACTCCTTTTGTACACTCCTGTCACAGCCTCTCTGCCCATCTCTGAATCTAACAAATTAACTCTGGGATCCTCTCTCACAATCTCTTCCCACCAATATCTCCCTCAGCTTCTAAATCCCTTCCACTTTCTAGGGTTCTATCCCTCCAAACTTCTCTTTCTTTTGTGTGTGTGTTTTTTTGTTTTTTGTTTTTGTTTTTCAAGACAGGGTTTCTCTGTAGCTTTGAAGCCTATCCTGGAACTAGCTCTTGTAGACTAGGCTGGCCTCAAACTCACAGAGATTCACCTGCCTCTGCCTCCCGGGAGCTGGGATTAAAGGCGTGCGCCACCACCGCCCGGCTTCCAAACTTCTCTTTTCAAAAATTCATCACTCACACTCCTTACCTGTTCTCCCTCAATCCCTCCATACTTATGCCTTTGCTTCAGTGTTCCCAGATCCTCTACATTCCTGTCCAGAACTCTCAAAGGCCTCCTCCTCCATCCCTCCATCCCTCCCAAACACAAGAGGGTCCGTTAGCTCCTTCCACATTAGACCGCCATCCACATTAGACCCAGTAGCAGTAGAGACTATAATGTCGCCGACATGACAACAGCCTAGCCAGCCTTTTACCTCACTTCCCTTCAGGCTTCACTACTACCTAACCCAGAAAACAACTCAACCTCCTCCAACACAGGACAGTTTCCCACCCCTGTTTTGTGTGTTCATCCTCACCCTCTGCTTCCTGTTCTCTCAAGATCACCTGCTCCCAGGTCTGGCCTCTTCTCACATTCTTGTTTTTCTTCTGTGCAATTGATTGCCAGACATCCACCGTGAATTGACTCCCCTAAATTCATTAGATGTCCAGATGTCCTCAGACATCAAACTCTCTGAACAAATCCTATATTCCCAATTATAATACATAACTAAAATCAAGCCATCTCCTCTCCGACACACACGCTCTCATGGCCAAACCCTTGCTTGGGTCAAAGTCATCCAACAAACTCCTTAATGTCACTGACACCGTCCCCAGCCACTTTCTGTGCCCTCCATCAGTCGCAACCCCTCTCACTGCCGGCACCCTAATTGCCAATGCCCCACCCCCACTACTGACTGCTTGTCTCTTTAACCAGCCAAGCCCCCCTTTGGTAACCAAAGTCAAATTCTCTCAACCTATTCACACCAACCCTCAGACCTGCTACAAACCATCCTTCTCACCATTTGCCAAGAACATCTCTCATCGTTCATGTTCCTGAAATATTTCTATTTTATACCTCACCAGGACAACCCAGGAAAGGCTATTCTGATGTAACAGAGCCTCTCAAACTGTATTCTCCCCTACACAACCAGACCCTGCCTTCAGATAACAGCTGTTCCCCCAGTTAACCTTATATAGCCAATCTAAGTTTTCCTGGCTCCTCTCAAGAACCCTCAAACGGACTCCAGATAAGCTCTCCTGCCAACCAACAACGTATGTTTCCCTGCCTGTTGCCTATTCCTGAGGGTGGGACCTCTCCACCTTCCTCTGGCCTTGGGACTCCTTTTCCTGACTACCAGGGCATGAACCCAAAGTTTCAAATGTACAGCCCTAAACTCCTTAACTTTACCTCTGCTTCTAGTCTGTCCTGCCAGATTCCAAATCAACAAGATTGTTCCAGCAACGGCAGCTCCACCTCAGCTGTTTCCTTGGGATCTACAGCCTGGTCCAGACTTACAGACTGCACTTCCCTATGGTACGACTAAAACAGCCTGCTCTTCCAGGCCTTGACCAACAACCCAGCTTCTTTGGGTCCCCTAACAATGATGCCCCAATGTCAGCAGGAAGCAGCCAGAGAACAACACCCACTTACCCAATACCTCGTGACCTAATAATAGAACAAAAACATGGGAATGAAGGGGCTCTAGCTGGCTTGAGCATGGCCAACATGGCTCCCCCATTCCCTCTGCCTTGGTAAAAACCTTTAAATTATGTTCCTAAAGCTAGCCACCAAGGTCTGTCCCCTTATTAGGCCACTTCCTCCTCCTGAGGCCGACTATCAAGGTCCAGCTATGAAAGTATTGAAGTCCCGCAATCAAAAGCCTCCTTAAAATGAAACACCTCGGGGCTAACACAGGCTTTCCCCTTTACCTTAATATAACCACCATTTTCTTATGTGTCACAGCTATCTCCTCTTTACCCAGAGGCAACCAACTTCAAGGTTCCCTACAGTGTATACCTCAGAGAATTGAAAAAGTAAACTGTGTGTGCACATGTGTGCACACACATACACATATATGCTCCATGTGCATGCAGTACCCATGGAGTCCAGAAGAGGGCATCATTCCCTGGGACTAGAGTTACAGACAGTTCTAAGTGGCCATGTAGGAAACTGAACTTGGTCCTCTTCCAGAGCCATTGTTCTATCCCATTAAGTGCATAGTTTGTCTTTATTGCTATATTGTTTATATGGTTTTCCCTGCAAGAATAATGTCTTTGTGTTCTAAATTAAGCACAATCCCAATTTAGATTATTTGTCCAGTTTATCTTACTTTAATCCACTTAGCACAAGTCCAGAGCTGTACTCTTCACTTGCAGTTTTTGTTTGTTTGTTTGTTTGAGACAGAATTTCTCTGTGTAGCTTTGACTGTCCCAGAACTAATTCTGTAGACCAGGCTGGCCTCAAACTCACAGAGATCGTCCTGCCTCTACCTCCAGAGTGCTGGGATTAAAGGCATGAGCTGCCACCACCTGGCTATACACTTCTCATTTTAAACTAGATCACACTAGATTATTTTACAAACCTAAGCTGTATCTCAAGAAACAGGCGTTGCTTTGAGGGGCCCAGTGAGAGAACTGTAGCATGAATAATAAAAACCCAGAGACAGGTATCGGGGGTTCAAGCTGAAGATTAGGAAAGCAAAGCAGCCAGCCACTAAAGAGTTCTTATCTCTGCCAAGGCTCAGACAAAGGGTGATCCTTTCCTCACCATGACTGCTGTAGATTGCAATTCTCTCCACCCAACCTCAGACTGCACTGAACTCCTGTCTCCTCCTGCCTTATATACCTCTCTTTGCCCAGCCATATCACTTCTGGCTCCACCTCCCTAGTGCTGGGATTAAAGGCGTGTGACTCCTGAGTGCTGGGATCACCTTTGTGTGAGTTCTGTTTCTCTTTTTAGACAGATTCAATCTCCTGTAGCCCAGGGTGGCCTTGAGTCCTGGAATTAAAGATGTGAGCCCCCATTCCCTCGCCTCTAGTGGCTTACTGCATACTGATCTTCAGGAAAGTTTTATTTATTAAAACCCAAAATATCACTATATTTCCCCTTTTTGTCTAAAATAAAAAAGAAAATAGCTAATATAAGAATAACCATATACAATAAGTACAATAACTATATATAATATATACAGGCAATAAGTACATCAACAATGTCTAGTCCATTTGCATTTGACAAATTTGGAGAAAATTCTCTATTATCTATCCTATCTTGGTGAATCCAAAGTCTTTTACCTAATTTACTTTCTATCATAACTTTCATTACCATCTAAAACTATCCTTTGATATCTCTCAACTTTACACTTCTTTAGTGAATTTCTTTTCTGAGTCTCCTAAACAAGGAAAACTATAACTACCTGGTCTTCAACTACCTTAGAGACCCAAGAAGGAAATAATATTAACTGAGTAAGCAGGAAGTGCAAGCAAGTGACTTCCAAAAAATCGTGAGAAATGAAGGAAACAGCTGGCTGCCTGGAGACTCACCAAAGTTCCTCTGCAATGTTAGGGTGTCCATCTTCAGCCTAAAGGCCTAGCATATTCGACAGACTTTTCTGTGGTACAGGATTTTGGAAGGACTCTCCTTGCTTGTCTTGACAAGGTTTGGCAGTCACTCTTTTGTGTCCTGCTTGTCCAATTAGGACAGCACACTGTCAGCAGTCGAGGCAAGGGCACTTTCTTGCCCAGTGGCTTACTTGTGCCATAAAGAAAGTAGACTCCATGTGGAGTCTGCAGTCTGCAGTTTGAAGTTTGGTGGAGAGCTTTACAGTCTACAGTCATGCTGAGTACAAGATCACACCTTTGTTTGTCTGAGCTTTGGTAGAAGTAAGAACTCTCTAGTGGTTTGGAACTTGAACCTCAATATCTGTCTCTAGGTGTTTATCATTCATGCTACAGATAACTCTCAGTTTGGGGGGGGACATATGTTAGCATTTTAGCTGAGTGGTTTGGGCCTATTAATCTGTTTCTGGGAGGTTGAGGCATGAGAATTACAAATTCAAGGTCTGCCTGGACCAAAAAAAAAAAAAAAAAGAAAAAGAAAAAAAAGAAAAAGACCAGTCTAAACAGTTTAGCAAGACCCTGAAGCTATAGGCCAGCGGTAGAGCACTTGCTTAACATGTATAAGGCTTTTACATGTGCCTAACAAACACACACAGTCAATGTTATAGCCTAAAAGTAAAATAAGATCCATGAGGCCATATGATATAAATAATAAATAGGTGAACAGAGCCAAATACTCCATGCAAAAGAAAATACTTTTGGGAATATTCCATCCTCGAGGAAGAAGAGCAAAAGTCTCCTTAGTGTGAACAACACAGACTTCCAAGGAATGCAATAGAAATCAGGGAAACAGAACCTGCTCTAGAGATGTGGTGCCTGGGCCCAGCCTCCGTGGGGGTAAGGATGGAAGTGGCTCTTTACTGTCTGGTCTGACTACAGAAAAACACCATTCCAAGAGAGGGGGTGCTACCAGAGACCTGGCAGTTACAACAGTCAGTCATGAAGGCAGGACTCTGAACCCATCACAGCCTAGAGATATCCAAAAGATGAGGAATCCTGAGGGTTAGCATGGCTCATAAAAAGGACATTAGATTATGTGCATGTGAGTATAGGTGGCCTGCAGAGGCTGGTTGCCTCCAGAGTTGGAGTTATAGGAAGCCATGAACTCCCCAGCATGGGTTCTGGGAAACCAATCCAGACTTTCTACAACAGCAACAAGCACTCTTTGAAAAACATCAAAATACATTTTGTGAGTGTTTTTTCTTTGTCTGCATGTATGTATGTGTGCCGTGTGTGAGTGGTGCCCATGGAGGTCAGAAGAGGGTATCATATCTCTTGGAACTGTGAATTACAGATAGTCGTGAGCCAACTATGTGGGTGCTGAGAGCAGAACCCAGATCCTCTGCAAGAGCAACATTGTTAGTGCCCAACTCTTGATAGCTGAGGCATCTCCAGCCCCGGTCTTCCAGCAATTCTTTCTCTCAAACACATGCCTGTTACAATAGCCACTGTTGCGCACTCAAAGCACACCGCTAAGTGGAACAAAGTGGATCTTAAAGTAATGAAAGCTCATTATTACAGTACAATTCAATTAATTTTTGAAACATTGCTATGTCCCTACAGGGTTTTACCATAAATTTTGGCCACCCCCACTCCCCCAAAAAAACTGCTAACAAATTCCTATTGAATCCCTTCAATCAGGGAGCTTTTAGGACATCACCACTTCCCTGAAAGAATGAAGAGTCTTGGGTAGAGAGGAAGAGAAGTAAGAGGGAGCAGGTCAGGCCATGTCAGAGTCAGGGCGCGTTTTCTAAAATGCCGTGACTACAACATGATCCAGTGTGAACTCTAGGAGAGTGAGCCAGCATCATCCCCTGAAAGGTCCTACAAAACAGCAAGAGTCTTATTTGGGTCTTGAGAAAGGGCCTCACTATGTAACCCTGGCTGTCCTGGTCTCATTGTGTGGACCAGCCTTTCCTCAAACTTAGAGATCTGCCGGCCTCTTCTGGGATTAAACGTGTCCACCACCAAGACAAGCATGAGTAAGATTTGACTTCAAGCTTTTACATATATATTATCTGTCTACATAGATGCTTATGCAACTTGGAATGGTCTGTGAAAGAGATCCACATCTACTTTCTAGGGCTACTGGATAGCATCCACAAGCATGTAATCATCTCCATGCTGATTTTCACGGGTCCTCTCCATTAGTGGTAAGACCACTGCCAATAAACAGCAAAGCGCTCACAGGAAAATAGGTCATAGCAATTCAGTGAGCTGCAGGCCCAGTCACTGACCACAGCATCTAAGGAATGATTTATTTTAGGGATCATGGAGACCTGAAGTGGAGCACGATGAAACTGGAGTTATAGGCGGTTTTAAGTTGTCTGACATGTGCTGGGAACCAAACTCTCATCTTAACCATCTCTGGAGCATCTGGAGCATCTCTGAGGCATCTCTGAGGCATCTCTGAGGCATCTCTGGGGCATCTCTGAGGCATCTCTAGGGCATCTCTGAGGCATCTCTGGGGCATCTCTGGAGCATCTCTGGGGCATCTCTGGGGCATCTCTGAGGCATTTCTGGAACATCTCTGGGGCATCTCTGAGGCATCTCTGGAGCATCTCTGGGGCATCTCGGGTATCTCTGAGGCATCTCTGAGGCATTTCTGGAACATCTCTGGGGCATCTCTGAGGCATCTCTGGGGCATCTCTGGAGCATCTCTGGGGCATCTCTGGGGCATCTCTGAGGTATTTCTGGAACATCTCTGGGGCATCTCTGAGGCATCTCTGGAGCATCTCTGGGGCATCTCGGGTATCTCTGAGGCATCTCTGAGGCACTTCTGGAACATCTCTGGGGCATCTCTGGGGCATCTCTGGAGCATCTCTGGGGCATCTCTGGGGTATCTCTGGAGCATCTCTGGGGCATCTCTGGGGTAACTCTGAGGCATCTCTGGGGCATCTCGGGTATCTCTGAGGCATCTCTGGAGCATCTCTGGGGTATCTCTGGGGCATCTCTGGGGCAACTCTGGGGCATCTCTGAGGTAACTCTGGGGCATCTCTGGGGTAACTCTGGGGCATCTCTGGGGTAACTCTGGGGCATCTCTGAGGTAACTCTGGGGCATCTCTGAGGTAACTCTGGGGCATCTCTGGGGTAACTCTGGGGCATCTCTGAGGTAACTCTGGGGCATCTCTGGGGTAACTCTGGGGCATCTCTGGGGTAACTCTGGGGCATCTCTGGAGCATCTCTGGGTTATCTCTGGGGCAACTTTGGGGTAAATCTGGAGCATCTCTGGGGTAACTCTGGGGTATCTCTGGGGTAACTCTGGGGTATCTCTGAGGTAACTCTGGAGCATCTCTGGGGTAACTCTGGAGCATCTCTGGGGTAACTCTGGAGCATCTCTGGGGCATCTCTGGGGCAACTCTGGGGCATCTCTGGGGCATCTCTGGGGTAACTCTGGAGCATCTCTGGGGTAACTCTGGAGCATCTCTGGGGCAACTCTGGGGCATCTCTGGGGCATCTCTGGGGTAACTCTGGGGCATCTCTGGGGTAACTCTGGAGCATCTCTGGGGCATCTCTGGGGCAACTCTGGGGCATCTCTGGGGTAACTCTGGAGCATCTCTCGGGTAACTCTGGAGCATCTCTGGGGCAACTCTGGAGCATCTCTGGGGCAACTCTGGAGCATCTCTGGGGTAACTCTGGGGCATCTCTGGGGCAACTCTGGAGCATCTCTCGGGTAACTCTGGAGCATCTCTGGGGCAACTCTGGAGCATCTCTGGGGCAACTCTGGAGCATCTCTGGGGCAACTCTGGAGCATCTCTGGGGTAACTCTGGAGCATCTCTGGGGCATCTCTGGGGTAACTCTGGAGCATCTCTGGGGTAACTCTGGGGCATCTCTGGGGTAACTCTGGAGCATCTCTGGGGTAACTCTGGAGCATCTCTGGGGCATCTCTGGGGTAACTCTGGAGCATCTCTGGAGCATCTCTGGGGTAACTCTGGAGCATCTCTGGGGCAACTCTGGGGTAACTCTGGAGCATCTCTGGAGCATCTCTGGGGTAACTCTGGAGCATCTCTGGAGCATCTCTGGAGTAACTCTGGAGCATGGCTCCAGTCCCCACAGCTGCTACCCTTAGCACCACATGAGTATTTATGACAAAGGGGAGCAGGGCCTGAGAATGACTCAACAGTTAAGAGCACTGGCTGCTCTCCCAGAGGACCCACGTCCAATGCCCAGCACCCACATGGCAGCTCACAACCACCTGTAACTGTGGTCTCAGGGGATCTGGCACTCCCTTCTGGCCTCCACGAGCACTACATGTGGTACACATGCTGACAAACATCCATAAACATAAAGTTAAAATAAATAGATCTTTATGAATGCTTATGACATCTAGCTCTGAAAGCCAGGGCCTGTCCTTTAGGAACCACACCAATGTCAGTCTACAAAAAGACAGTGTAAAGGCGCGCTGCATTCTGTGACTAAAAGCAATGGGGGAGGGGTGCTGAAGAGGTAGCTGAGCAGTTAAGAGGGTGCCTTGGTTTAGTATTATTGTGATGAAACACTATAACCAAAAACAACTTGGAGAGAAAAGGGGTTACTTGCTTTACACTTCCACATCACTGTTCCTAAGTGAAGGAGTCAGGATAGGAACTAACAGGGCAGGAACCTGGAGACAGGAGCTGGTGCAGAGGCCATGGAGGAGTGTTGCTAAGTGGCTTAACCTGTTTTCTTACAGAACCCAGGACCACCTTCCCAGGGGTGGCACCACCCACAATTGGCTAATTAATCTCCCATCAAGCACTAACTAAGAAAATGCCCTGGGAGCTGGGAGATAGCTCAGTCTTTAAGAACACTGTCTTTTCTTCCAGAGGACCCAGGTTCATTTCCCAGCATCCGTATGACCACTCACAAGTGTCTATAACTCCAGGCTCCAACACCCTCACACTGACATACATGCAGGAAAAACACCAAAGCACATGAAATAAAAAATAAATTATTTATTATTATTATTTATTATTAGGTTTTTCGAGACAGGGTTTCTCTGTAGCTCTGGAGCCTGTCCTGGTAATTAATTATTAAGAAAATAAAGAAAATGCCCTACAGGCTTGCCCGCAGCCTAGTCTTACAGAGGCAGTCTCTCAGTTGAGGTTTCCTCCTCTCAGCTGACTCTAGTTTGTGAAAAGTTGACAGGAAACTAACTAGCACAATTGACTCCTTATCAGCTTGACACACAAACACATCACTGTTAATCTATAACCTTTTCTTTCTTGTTTATTTCCAAGATCATATATTTAAATGTCAAACTATAAAACATTACAAACTTAAAAGATTCACAGTCTTTACAAATTCAGTCACTTCAAAACTCAATCTCTCCAGGCGGTGGTGCACACCTTTAATCCGAGCACTCAGGAGGCAGAGGTCAGCCCGAGCTCCAGTTCCAGGACGGTTAAGTCTGTTACACAGAGAAACTCTGGGTCAAGAAAAAAAAAACTCAGTCTCTTTAAAACTTCAAAATCTTTAGCCCAGGTAGTGGGGCAAACTTTTAATCCCAGTACTCAAGAGGTAAAAGTAGGCAGATTTCCATGAGTTTGAGGCCAGCCTGGTCTACAGAGCTAGTTCCAGGACAGCCAAGGCTCAAGTACATGTGATAATTGTCTTTCTGTGTCTGAGTTACCTTACTCAAAATAATGTTTTCTAGCTCCATCCATTTTCCTGCAAAATTCAAGATGTCGTTATTTTTTTCTGCTGTGTATTTTTTTCCATTGTGTAAATGTACCACATTTTCCTTATCCATTCTTCGATCGAGGGGCATTTAGGTTGTTTCCAGGTTCTGGCTATGACAAAAAAAGCTGCTATGAACATAGTTGAGCACATGCCCTTGTGGCACGATTGAGCATCCTTTGGATATATACCCCAAAGTGGTATTACTGGGTCTTGAAGAAGGTTGTTTCCCAATATTCTGAGAAATCACCACACTAGGGGGCTGGAGAGATGACTCAGCGGTTAAGAGCATTGCCTGCTCTTCCAAAGGTCCTGAGTTCAATTCCCAGCAACGACATGGTGGCTCACAACCATCTGTAATGAGGTCTGGTGCCCTCTTCTGGCCTGCAGGCATACATGGAGGCTGAACACTGTGTACATAATAAATAAATCTTTAAAAAAAAAACAAAACAAAACAAACAACATCACAAGTCAGGCCTCCGTTGTCCGTATTGCTCTTAACATTCTTCTCTTCTAAGCTCCTTCGAAACAGCCGACTGAGCTCTCAACACTTGGCGACTTTTCTAGCTCTCAAGTTTCCCAGTCCTTCCACAGTCTCCCCACAACAACATGCCGCTGCGATGAGACTGTGACCAAAGCATCCTGGGGAGGAGAGGGCTTATCCAGCTTGCACTTCTGCATCCCTGCTCATCATCAAAGGTGAAAGACTCTAAATGCATTTGTAAACCCCTTCAACCCTAAAACATTTTTCTAAAACCTTACACGCACTCTCTCTTGGAAACAGGACAGTCACACCCCACACACACACATGCTGGACTGCTTCTTCTCCTGTGTCCTTGTGAATAACCTTCAAACATAACTCCATTCTGGGAATTGAGGCAAAGACAACCCACAGATGTTGTACAATACAATTCCTGATGTATTGATTTAGTCACTAGAACAAGGCCAGGATGGCCCACAGATGCTCCCCTTATCTCACCTGACCACGCAGCTATTCTCCTGCCCTGGAATAGACCAATCACTACTAGTGACCTTTTGAATAAGCCAATCCAATAAGTTGGAAAACAACCTACAGGTTCCCCCTCCTTGTGTCTGTGGCTTTTCGCTTTAAAAGATGGACTGTAACAGCTATCGGGGGGTCCTTCATATCCCGAACCTGAAGGGCCCTGTCATGACAGAATAAAAATCCTCTTGCTTTTGCATCAATTGTGATTATATGAGTAGTGTCTGGAGCAACTCCTCCCTAATGTTTGGACTTCTAATCCAACAAAGGAAGTCAGGGCAGGAACTCAAGCAGGGCAGGAACTTGGAGACAGGCACTGATGCAGAGGCCATGAAGGATCGCTGCTTACTGGCTTGCTCATCACAGCTTGCTCAGCCTGCTTCCTTATAGAACCCGGGACCACCAGACCAGAGCTGGCCCCCCTCACATCAATCACTAAGAAAACGAACCACAGGCTTTCCTACCTACAGCCTGATCTTACGGAGACATTGTTCTCAACTGAGGCTCCCTCCTCTCAGATGACCCCAGCTTGTGTGGTGTTGACAGAACACCAGCCAGCACGGACTGCACGGCTCTTGCAGAGGAGCAGAGTTCAGTTCCCAGCACCCACGTCAGCCGCTCACAACCGCCCGTTGCTCAAGTCCTGGAAAACTGAACCTTAAGCGATGTTTTCTCAGGTAGAGCCAAGTCCTTATCATAGCTAAGCTTTTTGTGTTAGTAAAATTCAGTTCCACCACTTCCCTTCCCTGTTCTCCCTTTTACATTCCCTACTGGCCCCCTCTCAAAGTCATGGCCTCTTTTTTTAAAAAAAAAAAAAAAAATTTTTTAATGTGGGCAAATGTTTGCTCGTATGAGCACCAAGTCCATGATGCAGTGCCTCCAGGTGGATCCAGGTCCCCGGAACTGGAGTTACAGCCAGTAGTGAACCATAATGTGTGTGGCTATGGGAAGCCATGACTGAGTCATCTCTGCAGCCCAGGCCTCCTCTTTTCAACCATTGTTATTACACATATGTACAAATAAAATATAAATACAACCCAATGAGTTGCTTGTATTTTCCTTTTAGGGCTGGCTGACCATTTGGGATTGGATAATCAATCAGGGTTCATCCTAACGTGGAGTTCCAATTTGGTGGAACTCTTTAAGTGGCTGGAGAAATGGTTTGGCAGTTAAGAACACTCACTGCTCTTAGGGAGGACCTGGGCTCTGGTCCCAGCACCCACATCCAGGTGGCTCATGGTTTCCTCTAACTTTACCTCTAGGAGATTCACTGCTCTTTTCTGGCCTCTTCACTTACCTGCATGCATGTGGTGCATGGACAGACAAGCAAGCACACACACACACAAAGTAAAAACAAGTCATTAAAAAAGATGAAGCCCAGCCGGATGGTGGTGGCGCACACCTTTAATCCCAGCACTTGGGAGGCAGAGGCAGGCAGATCTCTGTGAGTTCGAGGCCAGCCTGGGCTACAGAGTGAGTTCCAGGGCAGTTGGGGCAGTTACCCAGAGAAACCCTGTCCACCTTGGATGTCAATCGAAAGTGACTGACAGTTCTCCAGCATTAGGCAGCCATCATTAGTTGAAGCACCCTGAACACTGTGGCTCACTGGGACAGAGGCCTGTCATAGCACAGCAATGCAGTTAGGTGAACAAATCCTTCCTCCGCCTCCTGGGTGCTGGTGCCACCACGCCCAGCCTTACCCCACCTCAGAAGCTGTATGTTTTCTTCTGACACATATGGTCTTTTAAAAATATTTTATCATTATTTTCTGTCTACGATTCACCTCGTGTGTGTGTGTGTGTGTGTGCACGTGAGCGCGTGTGTGCACTTGTGATCAGGGAGTGCAGAAGAGGGAGTCAGATCTTCTGAAACTGGAGTTCCAGATGGCTGTGGAATGTTTGCTCGTATGAGCACCGAGTCCATGATGCAGTGCCTCCAGGCGACATCCAGGTCACCGGAAATGGAGTTACAGCCAGTCGTGAACCATAATGTGTGGGGCTATGGGAAGCCAAGACTGAGCCATCTTTGCAGCCCAGGTCTCCTCTTTTCAACCAGAGTCCTCTGGAAAGGCAGCAAGTACCTTAACCACGGAGCCGAATCTCCAGCCCCTTGATAAGTATGATCTTCTATTTTTTAGTAAAGAATGTGCTGAGACATGGGCACTGATGAAGCCACGTGAATAGAAGAAAGTTCACTGTGAAACTTCAGGGCCAGAGGAAGGATTTCCTGTGGTGTGGGAACTTCAGCTGAGCTGCAATGAGTTGGAACATGTGCTCCGGTGGAGCTGAGAGCAACTCACTCATTGGTTCCATAGAAATGTAGTTCCGCCTTGTACAGACTTCATTGCTAGGCAGACACAGAGGATTTCCAAAAGGCAGGAATTTCAGCTGGGCCTAGTGGTGCAGGCCTTTAACCCCAACTCCCTGAGGCCAGCCAGGGCTCTGGAGTGAGACCCTGTCTCAAAAGACAGGGGAGGGGAGAAACATCTTTAGAATTTATCTTTCTGATCTCAAGAGAGACTGGTGTCAGGTCACAGGCCTCCGGAATTTTGTTTAACCTTTTATTATATGGAAACACTTGCAATATGAACTATGTAATCATGTATCTGAGAAACTGTCGAATGCTGAGACTATAACTCCAGGTCCTTCTGGACGTTCCAGAGCGTTTCTGCACTCTTCCTGAGCAGGGACTCCTCCTCGGGGTTTAGGTTCACTTTCACAATGTCCGTGATGCCATTTCTTCCCAAGATACAAGGAACACTGAGAAAGATTTCTTCCTTGATCCCGTATAAGCCCTGAAACACAAGCTCACATCACTGTCTGGTTCCCTTGCCACCATGCAAGAAAGCTTCAGACTAAAAACGTGCAGGAGCCTACAGTACCAAGCCGAGGTGTGCAGAAGGCAAAGTGATCCTTGGCAGGACTCAGAGCCATCTTTGTCCTGGACCACACGGATGGCCAGTGACAAGAAGAATGTGCCAGAGGCCTTAAGCCATGTCTGAGAAAGATGAAATCTACTCCCTCAACAGATGACCTTGATGTCTAACGGGAAATGTGTGGTGCTGTCTTTCTGTGACCTTTTTATCTGGTGAAGCGCTGAGAGCATGAAACCTCTGGGTACACTGAGGGGACAGTGAAGGCTAAAGCAGGTGGTGACCAGGAAGTCTCTACTTTGTACCTTTTAATACACTGTTGAGTTTGGACAGTTGCTACAGATGGATTCTCAGGCCTCCACACGTGAAGTCAAAAAGGACAAACCCAGGGCTACCCTAACAGGCCCAGCGTAATATTTGGGGACATGTCCTTGAGATGTAACCCTGCCCCTCTGTACCCTAAGGTTAAGACTGCCACCTTTCCTAGAGATATACCCTAGGACTCTCAGGCTGGACAGGGACCTGGGAGAGGTGTACATGCGTTACTCAGCTGTGGAATTCTGGCCAGTGGCCCAGCACTCTCTCCACTCCCATAGCCAAGGCTACGGAAACAGTTGTGAGACTCCATTATAGTCTGGGCAACCCATACATCTGCCTGCATAAGCCAGCATCTACTGTCCCATACTACCTACCCCATTGCCACCCCTGGAAGACGAAATACCCAGTGAACTCTTCCCATCTTCCTGCCGCCCATCCCTCTGGGGCTGCCTTTGTGCGTGGCTGTAAACATGTCAGGTCCGAGCACTGAAGGTCGGGGTCTATAAACTCACAGTGCCCCAACCTCCCACCCATGCCCAGAATCTCACGCTCTCGGCAACTTTCCTGGGAGCACAGGGTGGGTCCCTGGCTCCTGTGTTCCTCTGATACTCCTTCCTGCAGGGAACTCTCCATCACCCGCCTCATTCTGAAGTTACTTTACACTCACCAGTAACCCAGAATGATAGACGAACATTTGCTCCGGGCATACCTTAACCAGTGTGGAAACTGGATGCACCCTCCTAAGATTCTTCAGCATTGATCCTGCCAGATCTGCCACAGAGAGCCCGATAGCCCAGGAGGTATAGCCCTTCAGTCGAAGGACCTCATAGCCACTGTGGTTGCACAAAAAAGGAAATCAAAATCAGGAGAGGTCAACAGGAAGACAACACTGCCGCTTCTGAAGTGTCTATGTGTCTGTGCCCTGCGATTCACATTTCCCTGGAGTCTTCTACAAGTGTTTATGGCTTATAATCTTTAAAGATAGATCTCAGCCAGGCACAGTGGGGCACAGGTGAATCTCTGTGAGTTCCAGTCCAGCCTGCTCTACATAGTGAGCTCTGGGCCAGCTAGAGGTACACAATAAGACTCTGTCTCAAAAAAATAAGTCGCTGGGCAGTGGTGGCGCACACCTTTAATCCCAGCACTCCGGGAGGCAGAGACAGGTGGATCTCTGTGTGTTCGAGGCCAGCCTGGTCTACATACAGTAGCTAGTTCCAGGACAGGCTCCATAGCTACAGAGAAACCCAGTATGGTGACAAATGCCTTTAATCCAAGCACTCAGGAAACAGAGGCAAGCAGATCTTTAAGAGTTCTAGGTCAACCTAGTCTACATAGAACCCCTGCCTCAAAACAAAACAGAGCAACAACAACAAAAGAATCAGTTCATCTTTACCATGAAATCAAAATACTAGGACATATGCACCACAAGACGGAATTAACTTTTACTTATTGTTTTGATTTTTCAAGACAGGGTTTCACTGTGTAGCCTTGGCTGTCTTAGAACTCGCTCTGTGGACAAGGCTGGCCTCAAACTCACAGAGACCCGCCTGTTTCTTTCTCCTGAGTGCTGAGATTAAAAGCATAAACCACCACCACCTGGTGAACTTTTAATATTTTATTGTTGCTTAACTATCTAAACATAGATTCCAATTACCTTAAAAGTTAGTATATACAACTTTCTGACCACTTTAAATGACTGGTACAGGCCTGATGTGATGGTGCACATCTTTAATCCCAGCAGTGAGGTGGATGAAGGCAGAAAATCTCTGTGGATCAGGGCCAGCCTGGATGACAGGATAATACTCTGTCTCATATATATATACCCATATATGTAATCAGACATGTCCATCTAAAAAAACTCCGAGGAACATATTAAACAAGTAACTCAAGTTATAGAGAGGTAACACAGATCAAGGCAGAGGCAGGTATGGACCACGAAGGCCTCATGTGGGAATGTCAGAAGCCTGGGGCCGCTCCTCAAGCTACAAAACAAAACTACAGGCATTTTCTATCTGAAATTAACTCCCTTAAAATTTTATTTATTTATGTGTATGGGCGTTTTGTCTGCATCTATGTATGTATGTGTATGTATGTATGTATGTATGTATGTATATCACCTATGTGCTTAATTCCCACAGAAGCCAGAAGAGGGCAGCACATTGCTGGAACTAGAGTTACAGATGGTTGTGAGCCACCATGTGGTGCTGGGAATCCAACAGGTCCTCTGAAAGAGAGCAGCCAGTGTGCTTAATCACTCTCCAGACACATGCAAAATTTATTCCATTTTTTTTTTCAAGACAGGGTTTCTTTCTCTGGGTAACTGCCTCAGCTACCCTGAAACTCACTCTGTAGCCAGGCTGGCCTTGAACTCACAGAGATCCATTTTCCTCTGTCTCCCAAGTGCTGGGATTAAAGGTGTGCACCACCAGAGCTCAACTTTAAATTTTTTTTAATTTTTAAGAGTTATTTATTTATTATGCATACAGTGTTCCGCCTGAATGCCATAAGACAGCACCAGACCTCATTTTAGATTGTTGTGAGACACCATGTGGTTGTTGGGAATTGTAGTCAGGACCGCTGGAAGGACAGCCAGTGCTCTTAACCTCTGAGCATCTCTCCAGCCCTCAAAATTTATTCTTTTTATTTGTTTTGTTTCTTGAGACAGAATTTCTCTGTAACTTTTGAGCCTTTCCTACCTAGTACTTGCTCTGTAGACCAGGCTGGCCTTGAACTCATAGAGATCCCCCTGCCTCTGCCTCCCAAGTGTTGGGATTAAATCTGCGTACCATCATCGCCCAGCCAAAATTGATTCTTAATAATGATTATTAGGGCATTAACAATCACAGAACCGCTGTCACCTTTCCACCACCTGATTGTGGATCTTTTTCCACTGTTCCTGGTCTGAGTCAGTTCCTAATGCTGGATTCAGTGACTTCAGAGGTACGCCAGCAACGTTCACACCACTCCACAAGGGCACTAAGAAAACAAAACAAAAAACAGCTCTCCTCTTTGCTCTTCTTGCCAAAAGCTGAGTCAGTTGCTTGAGTTTAGTGCTGGGGTGTTTTGCTGGGGGCAGGGGATTCTGTTCTGGTTTTGGTTTGGTTCTTTTGAGAAAGGACCCAGCTACCTTCCAATTCATATCTTCCTGCCTTTGCCCCGAGCACTGGATGGCAAGCATATGCCACCACACTTGGCTAGAGTTGACTGACAGGTTTTGTTCTCTTTATTTTAAGATTTATTTTATTATGTATACAGTGTTCTGCCTGCATGTATGCCTACATGCCAGAAGAAGGCACCAGATCTCATTATAGATGACTGTGAGCCACCATGTGGTTGCTAGGAATTGAACACAGGACCTCTGGAAGAACTAACCTCTGTGCTCCTAACCTCTGAGCCATCGCTCCAGCCACTTGTTCTTTGTTTTTAAGAAAGGATATCCTGGCTGGAGAGATCTTTGCTCAAAAACACAAAAACAACCAAAAAAGCTAAAGGCAAACAACAAGCTCACAGTGAGCCTCCTCTCTCTAATCAGAGCGGCTACTGTCAACAAAGGCCAGCAAGGCTGTGGAGAAAGGGGGCGTTCACACCTTGCTGATGGAAACGTGAGCTGGCACATCCATGTGTGGGAAAAACAACGTGGAGGTGCCTCAAACACTAAAACTGGAATTACCATACGACCCCTCATCCCATTGCTGCGCATGTTATACAGCCAAAGAAACGAGCTTGGAACACTCAAGACAACAGCTGCCCAGCCATGTTTACTGCAGTCCTACGGATAACCTCCAAGACTTAGCCAAAATTCCCTCAAAAGACAGAATGAAAGAGTAGTGCGTGCGTGCGTGCGTGCGTGCGTGCGTGCGTGCGTGCGTGATCCAATGCTGCTCAGCCTCAGAAGGAGCCAATCTTGTCATTTGTTACGACATGAATGGAACAGGAAGTTATGTTCAGCGATATAAGCCGACGTGAGACAGGGAAGAAGGGAAGTTATGAGATGCTGGGGAAGGTAGGAGAAGGGGAGGGCAAAGGGCTGCACACACTTCTGAGTAGAAGAGAGGCAAGCGCTAGTGCTCGATTGTAGAGTCAGCGGACTGTAGTCAGCGATTATGTGGGACATAGAGGCAGGGGGGAGCAAACTTCAGGGTCATTCTCAGCTAATGAGCAAGGTTCAGGCCAGGCTGATATTCAGGAGACCCATTCTCTAAAAAAGGCAAGAGTGGTTTCTGACTCGAATGAAGGCTCAGCAGGGAAGAACAGATAATGCACCCACATCAGGCAGCTCACAACCACCTGTACCCCAGTTCCAGGGGGATACAATACCTGGCTTCTGCAGGCACCTCCACTCAGGGGCACATACCCACACACAGATATGCATACGTACACGTAATTTAAAATAATAAAAATAATTTTGAAATATTGTTTATCTCAAACTAGCTAGGTTTTTTAGTGTCTCATCACAGAGAAATGATAGATTTATGAGGTGACCACAAAGCTGATTTGATCACCATGTCATATACATATGTATCAAGACACCTCAATGTACTCTCCACATATGCATAATTATGCATCAATAAATGTTTTTCATTATTTCAGACAGGGTATTGCTTTGTAGCTCAGGCTGGCCTAGAACAAGCTAGCCTCCTGATTCTACCTCTGAAGTTCTGGGATTCCAGGTAGACACTACCATGCCTAGCTCAATTAAAACAGTCGGGAAAACACACAAATAGAAAAAACATACACCAAAGAAAATAAAAAAATAAAAATGATTCTTCTATCCTGGCGAGAACGGGCCCTGAAGAGAGGTTTAATTGAACCCCAGAAGGACACTTACACCGTCATTGCTACACTCACCGCTGGAGTCGCCGTGCTCACCAAGGACCCAGCCATGGCAACTTACAGGGTGGACGCCCAACTTCTCTCCAATCAGGTAACGGAATCGGGCAGAGTCTAGGTTACAGCCACTCCCAATTACGCGAGTCGCAGGGAGGCCGCTTATCTTCCATACCACGTAAGTCAAAATATCCACTAGGAAGAACCATTTCAAGCAGCGTTAGAGAAAGATCCATAGCCATTTCTATTTACAGGCACTTTTATAAAAAGATACATTGTCTGGAGTCAAATGCAGATTCATCAGAGTTTAAAGTACAGTGTATCTATAAAGAGTAGAGATACTCGGGGCTTTCATGTAAATCGCTCGCCAGTACAGTCTTACAGCATCTTCTGAGATACTCTAAGGGCTTTTCAGCAAATAACAGGTCAGTTTCCGTCTCTTTAGCCTCCTGGATTTCCTCTTTCTATTGCCACCTGCACTATCAACATTACCTAGAACAGTGCGTGGGCACAGCCAGCGCAGGCTGCAGGTGTGTGGGCAATACAGAAAGATCACAGCAACTTGGCTTTGATGTTAAAGTTCTGTGTAAGGGGAAATGTGATGGTTAAGGCACAGTCATAAGCTGCTGAGCTGGGTCCCGAAGACACACCCAAGGAAGGAGGGCAGAAAGGATTGGGAAATTGCTTAAGGTCTTAGGCATCTAAAGAAAATTCTGTCCAGTCATTAACTGACCACTAAACAAATGCAATGGAAACTCCTGTGCCTTGTAACCGAAATCTACAGACTGCAGACTCATGAAACCCAATCTCAAGAAGCCACAGCAGCCTTGGGGGTGAGAAGGATTTGACTTGCAAATGTGGTTTTTTTGGGGGGGAGGCTGGAGGCTCAGCAATTAAGAGCACTCACTGGCTGCTCTTCCAGAGGACCCAGGTTCGATTTCCAGCACCCAAATGAAACTTACAACCATCTATAATTCCAGTCCCAAGGAATCCAACATCCCTCTTTGACAGAGGTACCAGGCATACATGTGGTGCATGGACATACATGCACACAAACACCCATGTAAATCAAAAATAAAAATAAAGAAAAATTAACAGAGCTAGGAAACACATGTGATAGTAGCAAGGGTGTCAACACACAGTATCTGGCCAGACTAACCTTCAAAAATAAGACACTGGGGCTGCACTTTGGAAATGCTGACAGTGGCCGGGCTGTGGTGGCGCATGCCTTTAATCCCAGCACTCAGGAGGCAGAGGCAGGCAGATCTCTGTGAGTTCGAGGCCAGCCTGGTCTACAATAGCTAGTTCCAGGACAGGCTCCAAAGCTACAGAGAAACCCTGTCTCAGGCTGGAGAGATGGCTCGGAGGTTAAGAGCATTGACTGATCTTCCAGAGGTCCTGAGTTCAATTCCCAGCAACCACATGGTGGCTCACAACCACCTGTGCCCTCTTCTGGCCTGCAGACACATATGCAGACAGGACACTGTATACATAATAAATAAATCTTTAAAAAAACAAAACTAATAAATGGAAGGCTGACAGGAGCAGGGCTGGTAAGAACACAGCAAACAGAGAGCTGGAGGGGAGGGAGATGCCAAGGACACAGATCTTTGGAAATCTGTGTGCAGCTTCTAACAGAGCCAAACACTTTAGAGTATATAACCCACTTGGGCCCTCCTGCCCCCATCATTTACTCTAAAGAAAGAAGACATGACCACACAGATGCTTACACACGAATATTTGCATTATCCTTAAAAGCCCTCAGTAGGGGCTGCAGAGGTGGCTCAGTGGTTAAGAGCACTGGTTGCTCTTGTAGAGAACCCAGGTTTGGTTTCAAGCACCCCCATGATGGCTCATAACTGTCTGGAACTTAGTTCCAGGGAATCTTGCATACATGTAGGCAAAACATTCATACACATAAAATAGACACCAACAAGTGGAAATAGAGTGTTTGTAACGTATAAACAGGATTGCAGAGATGGCTCAGTTGATGGAGTGTTTGGTAGGCAAGCATTAGGATCTGAGTTCAGATCCCAGCACCCACGTAAAAAGCAAGACAAGTTGGGGGGGTGGGGTGGAGTAGAGAGATGGCCCAGTGGTTAAGAGCACTGACTTCTCTTCCAGAGGACCTGAGTTCAATTCTCAGCAACCACATGGCATCTCACAACCATCTCTAATGGGATCTGATTTTTAAAAATTACATCCATAAATAGGATTAGTGATGGTTGGGATTGTAGAGACAGATAGGTCCAAGAACATAATGTCAGGAGTCAAAACTGCAAGCTTCAGATTCAGTGAGAGATGCTAGAGAGCTGTGGGGGAAGATACCAACCTCCAGCCTCCACATGAGCACGCCAGTGTGCACATGTGCACATCACACACACACACACACACACACAGAAACATAAAAAGAAAACACCAGCAATGCAAAGGCATAAAAATCCCTGACGCGGCTGGGCGGTGGTGGTGCACGCCTTTAATCCCAGCAATCGGGAGGCAGGGGCAAGTGGATCTCTGTGAGTTCGAGGTCAGCCTGGTCTACAAGAGCTAGTTCCAGGACAGGCTCCAAAGCTACAGAGAAATTCTGCCTTATAAAACAAACAAACAAACAAACAAAATCCCTGACACATCCAAGACACAGATGAACCTAAAATAACTGCTATAAAAGGGGCTGGGTAGAAAAGCTTGTACTCTCTGCGTGGTTTTGTTTTGTTTAGAAAGTTCCAGAAAATGTGTCAAACGGCCCTGCAGCGGTGACAGAGATGCTCCAGATCTTACTATGATGGCATCATGACAGCATCTATCAAAACTTGTGGCATGGCAGACTTTGAGTGGACGAAGATTATTGTCCACAAATACAACCTTAGTGGAGCTTAGAATGGAATGGTGCAGGCCAATCATCACCCCAGAGGGGATGGGGTCCTTACCTGGGTTTGAGACAATCAGGATTTTGCAGTCAGGGTTGTTTTGGACGATGCCGGGAATGATGGATTTCATGATAACAACATTGCGCTGTACCAGGTCAAGGCGCGTCTCTCCCACCTTCTGCCTGGCGCCAGCTGTGACGATAACTAATTTGGAGTTGGCAGAGACGCTGTAATCTAAGAAGGAAGCAGAGGACAGCGTTCAGATCAGGACTGACACCGTTGCGCCTGACTCGTTAAGCGTCTGTACCTCCACATCCTGGATTTGGAAAAAGACAAGACTCCCCACACTGAAGCATAAGGCCACTTCCTAATCTGCTACCCACTTTAACCAACATTCCCAGTTGTCAGAAAGCCCTGGGGCAAGGAAATCAGCAGCTCTCTGGCTTCAGGTTTTGCTTTCTTGTGTTGCTGGGAATTGAACTAATGGCCATGCCACCACTGAACTAAATTCCCAGGGTCCTGACTTTTTAGCAATACCTGATTTAGAACTCACCAGGTGGTAATGGCTCAAATTTTTAATCCCCAGCACTTGGGAGTAAGAGGCAGGAGGATCTCTGAGAGTTCGAGGCCAGCCTGGTCTACAGAGTGAGTTCCAGACTGATCTGTTACACAGAGGAACCCTGTCTCAAAAAACCAAAGAAAAAAAGTTTAGAACTCTTGGGAATTTCTATATCTGTTTTAAGATTCTAAAAGAAAGAAGAGATTTACCTCTAATTATTATAAGAAACCATATCTGAGATTACAAATAAGTCAGACCTTAATTCACACAAGTAATAAACCACCTATATTACTAAATGTAATTATCAACCTGGAAATTATTTCACTTACTATATCCAACCGCATTAAGACAAGCTTTGCTTATCATTATTATACATTATTAGATGCTTTTTCTTTTTTTTTTATATTTATTTATTTATTATATACACAATATTCTGTCTATGTGTATGTCTGCAGGCCAGAAGAGGGGCACCAGACCTCATTACAGACGGTTGTGAGCCACCATGTGGTTGCTGGGAATTGAACTCAGGACCTTTGGAAAAGCAGCCAGTGCTCTTAACCGCTGAGCCATCTCTCCAGCCCCCTATTAGATGCTTTTTCAATTAGCAATTCCTTTAAGCATCTAAGACATTCATATTCTCATTTAATTGTGTGTGTATGTGTGTGAGTGTGTCACGCCATGGAATTCATGTGGAGGTCAAAGAGCAACGTGGGGAGTCAGTACTCTATCATATGGGTTCCTCAAATTGAACTCAGGTCACCAGGCTTGGTGATAAGGGCCTTTATCACACTTTAAAAACCACCACAGTGAAAACAGGGTCTCAGGGCTGGAGAGATGGTTCAGTGGTAAAAACACTTGATGCTCTTCTAGAGAACCCAAGTTCAGTCCCTAGCACCCATATCTGGTGGCTCCCAACTTCCCCTAACTTCAGATCCGGTGATCCAATGCCTTTGGCCTCCACAAGTCCCTGCACTCATGTGCACATTACTACATGCATATGTATGTGTGTGTGTGTGTGTGACATACACATCATTTAAAAAATACTAAAAATAGGCAGGGTGTGGTGGTGCACACCTTTAGTCCCAGTATTTGGAAGGTAGGGGCAGGGAGCTCTGTGAGTGTGAAGCCAGCCTGGACTACATAGTGAGTTCCAGAACAGCCAGAACTATGTAGAAAGACCCTCAGAAAAGCAAATAATAGGGGCTGGAGAGATGGCTCAGTGGTTAAGAGCATTGCCTGCTCTTCCAAAGGTCCTGAGTTCAATTCCCAGCAACCACATGGTGGCTCACAACCATCTGTAATGAGGCCTGGTGCCCTCTTTAGGCATGCATGTAGACAGAATACTGTATACATAATAAATAAATAAATAAATAAATATTTTTTTAAAAAAAAAGAAAAGCAAATAATAGTAATAATAGAAATATAGTTGATAGATAAGATAGGTAGGTAGGTAGGTAAACAGAAAAATCAGCAAATTAACTAATAATTACAGTTACATATTTTGGGTCAATATGAAGTGTTTACGGTGCTTCTTCAGGATACTTTTAATTAAATAACTACCGTCAGTGATGGTCATTTTATGATTTACTCATTTACTATTTTATGGGCTTGAGTATTTTGCCTACATGTATGTTGGCATACCACATGAGTGCAGTGCCTCAGAGTCTGGTAGAAGACATCAGATCCCTTGGTCCTGGGGTTACAGATGGTTGTGAGACACCCCGTGGGTGCTGAGAATCAAATCCCGTCCTTTATAAGAGCAGCGAGTGTCATTAACCACTGAGCCATCTCTCCAGCCCCAAAGGGGTTTTGTATTGTTCTCCCTTCCAAATTTCCCCCATTGCAATTTAATATTCTTTTTAAAAAATAATAACAATAAGGTTTGCAAGTGTGGTGGCACATACCTTTAATCCCAGGAATCAAGAGGTAGAGGCAGTTGGATCTCTGTGAGTTTTTGGTCAGCCTGGTTGACATAGTGAGTTCTAGAACAGCCAGAGCTACATAGAGAGAATCTGTCTGAAAACAAAAGCAACAACAAACAATGAATGAATGAATGAATTAAGTCTTTACTCTGGGCTTGGTGGCACACACCTTTAATCCCAGCACTCTGGAAGCAGAAGCAGGCAGATCTATGTGAGTTTCAAGTCAATCATGGCATATGCTAAGATTCTATCTCAAAATAAGTAAATAAGTCAAACAGAAATCAGCCTTCAAATTTATGTTCTAATGACAGTGATATGTATGTATGCTAGTATTTTTTTTATTTGATTTTTTCAAGAGAGTTTCCCTGTGTAACAGCCTGAGCTGTCCTGGAACTACCTCTTGTAGACCAGGTTGGCCTCAGATTCACAGAGATCCACCTTCCTCTGCCTCCCGAGTGCTGGGATTAAAGGTGTGAGCCACCACCGCCCGGCGGATATTTTTAATTATATACTTATTGCAGTCAATTTGGTAAAATTACCTTTTCAATTTTTTTTATTATGTATACAGTTCTGCCTGCATGTATCCTGCAGGTCAGAAGAGGGCACCAAATCTTGTTGCAAATGGTTGTGAGCCACCTTGTGATTGCCGGGAATTGAACTCAGGACCTTTAGGAAGAGCAGGCAAAGCTCTCAACCACTGAGCCATCACTCCAGCCCACCTTTCTGATTTTTTTGATATGGGGTTTCAAGTACTGACCTCAAACTCAGTATGTAGCTGAGGCTGGCCTACACACCTGACCATCCTCCTACCTCCACCTCCCAAGTGTTGGGATTATAAGGTATCCAAGACATTACATACGACAAAATTGAGTACTTCTTATGAATCTTTGAAAGTGAAATTATTAGACTAAAATCAACCTTTCCCAGAGATGATTTTTGGAGTTCTGAAGAAAAGGCTGCCGTGCAGAAGGTCCAGGGTCTCTCCCTTCAGTTTGTCTGCATCAGAGTCAATAAGAGCGAGTTCATCAGCCAGATCCTAAAACACAGAAACATCACAGATACCATGGCCCAAACCTTTAGGAGACTAAGAAGGGTTCCGGGGCAGAGGGTGGAGCTTCACTGGCAAAGTGCCTGCCCTGGGTGTGAAGCCAAGCCAGATCTCCAGGACTGAAATAATAATGACAAATTGACAAATTGTTATATGGCCACTTAATAGAAGTCTGGTAGACTTTTGTTTTGTTTGGTTTTGGTTTTGTGGGATTTTTTATTTTTGTTTTTTATTGATTTTCTATTTTTTTAAGACAGGGTCTCTATTTCTCTCTCTTTCTGTGTGTGTATAGTTCTGATTAAACTAGAATTTTCTCTGTAGACCAGGCTGGCCTCAAACTCACAGAAATCTGCCTGCCTGTGCCTCCTACGTGCTAAGATTAAAGACATGCACCACCACCTCCTGGTAAAAATGATATATTTACTGAATATGCATGGAGTGACCAGAGGTCCAAGCGAACAGGCGAATGCAGGAGAAGTATCAATTGCTTTACCTTTACAAAATTGTAAGAATTTTATAGAATTGTGTCTTTACATTTTTTTAGAGATTATATTTTAGCCGGGAGGTGGTGGCACCCGCCTTTAATCCCAGCACTTGGGAGGCAGAGGCAGGCTGATCTCTGTGAGTTCAAGACCACCCTGGTCTACTGAGTGAGTTCCAGGACAGGTTCCAAAACCACAGAGAAACTCTGTCTCAAAAAACAAACAAACATGGGGCTGGAGAGATGGCTCAGAGGTTAAGAGCATTGCCTGTTCTTCCAAAGGTCCTGAGTTCAATTCCCAGCAACCACATGGTGGCTCACAACCATCTGTAATGGAGTCTGGTGCCCTCTTCTGGCCACCAGGCATACACACAGACAGAATATTGTATACATAATAAATAAAATAAAATAAAAAAAAAAACAAAAAACAAACAGGGGCTGGAGAGATGGCTCAGAGATTAAGAATACTGACTGTTCTTCCAGAGGTCTTGAGTTCAATTTCCAGCAACCACATGATGGCTCACAACCATCTGTAATGAGATCCGGTGCCCTCTTGTATACACAAATAAGTAAATAAGATCTTTAAAAAAAAAAAAGTAGCAAGTGCTCTAAACCATCTCTCCATCCATCTAGAACTGAGTCTTTAAATAACACTTTATTTTTTTAAAAATATTTATTTATTTATTATGAATACAATATTCTGTCAGTGTGTATGCCTGCAGGCCAGAAGAGGGCACCAGACCTCATTACAGATGGTTGTGAGCCACCATGTGGTTGCTGGGAATTGAACTCAGGACCTTTGGAAGAGCAGGCAATGCTCTTAACCTCTGAGCCATCTCTCCAGCCCCCTAAATAACACTTTAAACTCAATGAAAAGCAAGTGAATTCTGCCCAAGCGTTCCCACCATGTTTACCGTCAAGCCAGGCAGCAAGCTCCTGATGCTGTTGTCGCTGTGCATCCTTCTGGCCCAAACAGAAAGGAATCACCTACCCCGTCTTTACTTTGACTTGCCTTCCTTTCACACTGGCCCTACGGATGACCCTCCTTGGTAAGGAAAATCCTCTTTGGAGTGGGCACTCGCCACCTGTGCTCGCTGGTGTGCAGTTACTGTGCTGTTGTCGGGCGGGAGAAGCGAGCTGCCGAACCCGCACAGGGGGTCTCGCACGACTAGCATGGTAACTGTGAGCTCTGACAACTCTTCTGTTAAATTATAGGTATAGTATCTAACATTATCATAAATAGATCACGCCATGACATAACATGTGAAGAACAAACGGTCCCTTGCCATGTTTGAGACAGGTTCTCAAGTAGGACAGATTGGCTTCAGATCATCCATGCAGCTGGGGATGGCCTTAAACTCCTAGTCCTCGCCGCTCTACCTCCTAAGGTGCTGGGATTACAGGAGTGTGTGTCATCATGCCCGGCCTGAACACGTCTTCACCACCACATACAAAGACAGTGCCTAACAATGAAATCAATAGAGGAAAATCTATTCTGAGGCTGTGCCTTATGTGCCTGCCCTCTAGGCTGCAGGAATGCCTCAAGCTGGAAAGGTAGTCTTCAATTTCCAGTGAAGCAGACAAGTGCTGCTAATATGGTACAGGTGTGCCTCAAACGCATGATTTCCCCTGCCTCAGCCTCCCATGTATTGTGTTTACAATTCAACTACAACATACCTGGCTTTTTCTAACTCCATTTGGGTGGTCACAACCATCGATTATAGGACTATTAAGAAATTTATTCTCGGGATGAAGAGATGACTTAGAGTTTAAGAGCACTGGCTGCTCCTCCAGAGGTCCTGAGTTCAATTCCCAGTAACCACATCGTGGCTCACAATCATCTAAAATGAGATCTGGTGCTCTCTTCTGGGGTTCAAGTATGCATGCAAGCAGAACACTGTATACATAATAAAGATTTGTTTAAAAAACGAAAGAAAAAAATTTATTCTCAGCCAGGCAGTGGTAACACAAACCATGCCTTTAACCCCATCGGAAGCAGATGGATCTCTATGAGTCCGAGGGCCAGCCTGGTCTACAGAGCCCGTTCCAGCCAGCCATGGGTATCTATGGAGTGAGACTGTATTGAAAACAAAACAAACAAACAAACAAACAAAAAATGTATTCTCAGGGCTGAAGAGTTGACTCGAGGGTAAGAGCTGACTTTGCTTCTTATTTCCCTGACAAGTTTCCAACACTGATCAAAGGGACATGGGGCTGGAGAGATGGCTCTGTGGTTAAGAGCCCTGACTGCTCTTCCAGAGGACCCAGTTTCAATTCCCAGCACCCACATGGCAGTTCGTACCTGTCAGTAACTCCAGTTCCAGGGCTTCAGATGTGCACACAGGCAAAAACCAATTGGCATTACTTAAAAATCAATTATTTTTAAAAAGTTATCACAGTAACAGTGAAGCACACAGAACCGTGGCATCTGTGCTCAGACGGCCAGGGCCCAGGCAAGCTGTTCAGCCAGTACCATAGCGTGAGCTATCACACCATCTCTCCTCCTCTCCCCAAGAATTTCACATAGTCCAGCCTGCCCTCAAACCTGATCTGTAGCTATGGGTGATCTTGACCTGACCCTCTAGGCATCCACCTACCAAGTACTAGGATGACAGGCCTGCATCAACAACCACACCTAGCAAATGTTTAAATCACCTGCGCCAACAACCACACCTAGAAAATGTTTAAATTGCCAACATGACAGATTTTTCTATATTTCCATTAAGGGATCAGCCCTGCAACCCTGACCTAAGAGCTTCTTTGATTTCCTGCACAAAAGGCTTTACTGCTTACCTTCAGTAAGATACTAATAGCACACGCCATGCCAACATTTCCAACTCCAACCACGGTGATCTTACACCGGGAGGTTTTATCTTCTTGAGTTAGGTTCTGAATTAGCTGCTCCTTGACAGTGGACATGCTGAGCCTAAAGAGTAGAGGAAAACTTCAGTGGACACAGACCCTACAGCCAAGACATTGAACAACCTATTATTTTGGTGAGGGGTGGAGTTGAGGCAAGGTTTTGTATTGTATCTAGGGCTAGCCAGAAAGTCTAGGTTGGCCTTGAACTCATGACAATCCTTCTGTCCTCGTCACTCAGAGTACTGGGATTACAGGCCCGTGCCAACATACCTGGTTTAGGAGCTACCTCTTGAGTCTGCAGATCACAGGAGCCAGGGGAGGAGGGAAGCCAGAGAGTTCCCTAGCTGGAGTGTGAAAACAAAGTGAAGCCTGGTGAAGCAGAGGAGACAGGTTCCTCCCTACGTGCTGGCTCCTCCTTCCCAGCAGGCTCCTTCCTTCCCCAGAACCCACAAACGCTCTTTCCCAGGTGGATGAAGGCACTGCCCACCGCCTCTGAGGATGTAGAAGTACACCCTCCTACAGAAGAAGCACAGGTGTGACACCCAGGACCACCGTTGGGCTCAGGAGCCAAGGCTGTAACGAACGAGGAACGCGCCAGACTCTACGTCACATGCAAGCTCCGCCCTCTGCCTGCCAGGTACTTTGGTGCAAGCAAGCACGCCCACTGGTGCATCCTCAGCGTCTGAAAGAGGACCTCTACAACGTTTCCTAAGCTGCTCAGGGAAGGTCGGCATGCGTTGAGACCACACAGAAGTGGCAGTCAGCTTGGAAAGCGCCTCCTTGAAGGCCCTGCATGAATCGCGCTATCTTTCTGCTGCAAGGAAATGCAGAACTTGGAGACTGAGGGACAAACTCCATGCTTTTGCCCTTACATTTAAATAACTACTGCTCTTGGGAGATGGCTCAGTCGGCAAAGGGCTTGCAATGCAAGCCTGAGGACTTGAGTTGAATCCCAGAACACAGGTATAAAGCTGTGTGGTTGGTTCTACACGCAGTGATCCCAGCACTGGGGAGGCAGAGACAGAGGGTCCCTACGTTTCCCTAGATACCCAAGTGAGCTCTAATTAGCCAGTATCCTAGTCTCAAAAAACAGGGTGGATGACACCTGAGCGGGGAGCAAAACCTGATGTCATCCTCTGCCCTCCATGTGCACTAGCATGCATGTACACACACACACACACACACACACACACACACACACTCACACTGTATTAGTCAGGGTTCTCTAGAGCAGTGTTCTCAACCTGAGGGTCTTGACCCCTTTAGGGGCAAATATCAGATATCCTGCATATCAGATATTTAAATGACAGTTCATAACAGTAGAAAAATTACAGTTATAAAGTGGCAACGAAATAATTTTTTATTTAAGACAGGGCTTCTCTGTGTAGCTTTGGCTGTCTTGGAACTCATTCCATAGACCAGGCAGGCCTCAGATTCACAGAGCTCCTCCTGCCTCTGCCTCCTGAGTGCTGGGATTAAAGGCGTGCACCACCACTGCCTGGCCTACAATGAAATAATTTTATGATTGGAGGTCACCATGACATAACTATGTTTAAGGGTCATAGCTTTAGGAAGGTTGAGAACCACTGCTCTAAAGGAATAGAACTACCAGAATATATACATACACACACACACACACACTTATGTATATGCAAATAAACATATATACACATATACATATATATTAAAAGAAGCTATGTTAGACTGGCTTACAGGCTGTGGTCTGGGTAGTCCAACAATGGCTGTTTCACACTGAAAGAGCTGGGAATCCAGTAGCTGCTCAGTTCACAAGGTTAGATGTCTCAGCAGTCCCAAACTGCCACTGAGGATCTGGAGGAGCCCTGGCAGCTGCGCATCCTCAGTCTACACTGGCATCCTGAAGAAGCTGATTCTAATATGGGTGGCAGAATGCCACAGCAAAAGAACTGATGAAGTTGCCAGCAAGACTGACAACAAGCAGGTGAAGAGCAGTTCCCTTCTTCCAGGTTCTTTGATATAGGCTGCTACCCGAAGGCGCTGCCTAGATTAGGATGACTCTCCCTGCTCTCCCTGCTTCAAACAATCTGATTGAGAGAGTCCCTCAGACTGATCTTCAAAATATACAAAGAACTCAAGAAACTAGACATCAAAAGAACAAATAATCTAATTTTAAAAATGGGGTACAGACCCAAACAGAGAACTCTCAAAGGAGAAATCTGATGTGGGATTCTCCTTTGTATGCTATGTTACAGACCACTGTTGAATACAAGGGCAATTAAGAGTCTTTTCTTAGCTGGGTGGTGGTGGCGCACATCTTTAATACTAGCACTCAGGAGGCAGAGGCAGGCAGGTCTCTTTGAGTTTCAGGAAAGTCAGGGCTACACAGAGAAACTCTGTCTCAAAAAACAAAAGAAAGAAAAAGAAAAAAGAGAGGCTGGAGAGATGGATTAGCCGTTAAGAAAGTACTGACCCTGGTTCAATTCCCAGCACTCATGTGGCAGCTCACAATTAGTCTATAACTCCAAAACCCGACACCCTCACATAGACATACATGCAGGCAAAACACCAATGCACATAAAATAAAAGTAAACAAATTTTAAAAAGAAATAAAGAAAGAAAAATATTAAAAAATATATAAAAATTAAATATATATATAATATAAAAAATAAAGAAATAAATAAAGAAAAAAGAGTTGTTTCTTAATTAAAGCCAGCAACTGAGAGAAGGTTCCTGCCACAAGGAACTCTCAACCCAGAAGTTGGGCAGTGTAGGGTTTATGAAGCTAAAACCACAATTTCATCATGCCAGGTACAGGCTGAGGGGTTTCTTTTTTTCTTTATTCTTTTTATTTATTTTTATTTTTTTAATTGGATTAATTCATTTTTGAGACAGAGTCTTTTCATGTAGCCCTGGAACTCACTATGTAGGCCAGGCTGGCCTTGAACTCAGAGATCTGCTTACCTCTGCCTCTCAGGTTTCCAAGCAAGGAAGGAGGAACCCTTTGATTTGTTAAACATCTTACAAACATTGTTTCTCAGAAGGGAGAAACTGGTTCCTGCAATAGGATGTGGTAGCAGAGAGGAGGTGTGGAGTCAGGGTGGCCTCACAGGACTTTTTGGGGACCATTCAGACCAACTAACCCCCCCCACCCCCTCCCTCTCCGCCATCTCTGTGTTGGTAACTCTTGGGTCCAGGGGGGTCGCGCAAAGATGAGAACACCACCAAGTCTAATAAACCAGAAGCAAACTTTATTCCAGAAACCAGATCCTAGGAAAACCAGAAGCAAAATTAAAAAACAAAGCAAACAAACAAACAAAAAACAAAAACAAAAAAAACACAGCGGGGCACAGAAGTTTAACAGCTAGCTGAGACCACAGGCAGAGTTCGGGCTTCTGACACTGTGGCCCCGACTAGTTTCTGAACCCACCTTTTATAGTAAGGGCACCAAGCATTAAGTCTGGGCAAAGGAATTCTTACAACCTTGCCCTGACCCTTGGGATGGTCAGTGGAGACCCTAAAGAGGGGAGTAAGTGCTAATGTCAATGCGTAACTAGGCAGCCATCATGAAATATGTTTCTGTGGAGGTTACAACGAAAGTCACTAATTGTGAGAAAACATGTCTTTAGCAATTAGTCAGAAAGGGATTGCTAGTAATACTAGAAGGTTAATAAATTAGGATTAACTGGTTCTTAGGCTGAGAACTTAGGAGATAGCAGAAAGCTTTTCACACTATCTCAAGGTAAAACTCAGATACTGGCTGCCATACTTTACAACCTCCATTACCAGAGCTCATCAATTAAACCATTGTATTTGTCCACTGCCTCCTGGTACCTCCGGGTGTACACTGGAGTCTGATGCCTCTCCTCTGGTGGTGCCAGTTTTCCACAATGGAGACAGTGTCTAATTCAAAGGTCACATATCTCTGTCTCCTAAAGGTCTCCTAAAGTTCACATCTGTCGTTTATCATGGATGGCCAGGGCAATTTGCAGGGAGAAGCTCTGGCCTTGTAAATAAAACAGCCAGTTGTGAAATGGTCTAAGCTGACGGAGGCTTCCCAGGCATCCGAGAAAATAACTCCTGTGAATGATTGATCTGTCATCTGCTGAGAAAGCTGCTGACAGTCTGTTCTCATTCTCCTAGACTTACAACTTTATAATTTTTTATTTCTACATTTTTATTTTTGGAATCTAGATTTTTATTTTCTTATTCTTGGGACTCTTCAGTAACAAAGGCATACACCGCCATGCCGGCTGAATGTGTTTCAGTAAAGCCCACACCCCTGATGTAACTTTTCTTTCTTTCTGAGAAAATGTCTCTTAACCCCACTACCTAATCCTATATTAGATACAAGAAGTCCAACTTAGCGTCAAAGACTTTAAAAGTAAAGTGAAGCCAGGCGGTGGTGGCAGCGCACGCCTTTAATCCCAGCACTCGGGAGGCAGAGGCAGGCAGATCTCTGTGAGTTCGAGGCAAGCCTGGTCTACAAGAGGTAGTTCCAGGACAGGCTCTAAAACTGTCTAAAACTGTTTCCGAGAAACCCTGTCTCGGAAAACCCACAACAAAACTACAAAGTAGAGTGAAGCAGGCCAAGTGTGATGGCGCACACTTGTAATCACAACACTAGGGAGGTGCAGGCGGTAGAATAAGGAATTCAACGCTATTTCCAGCTGCACTCAAAGTTCTAGGCCAACCTGGGCTACAAGAAGGGATCCTGTATTATGCAAAAGTAACAAATAAAATTGAACTTTATAGAATATAAATCATATCCTAACCGAAATGTTTCTTTATAAGTGTATAATAGAACAAATCTAATTATAATAGGGTAAATTGTTAATTTCCTTCCCCTTAACTATCGCTCACGAAGCAAACCCTAACGGAAATGCACAGGCGGCAGAAATGACAAGTTATTGCACAATCTTCTCTCCGGTACAACTTGCAGGGCTGGCGTCTTAGCCTTCTACTGTGATGAACACCATGGCCAAACAAACCTGGGGAGGAAGAGCCTTCTTTGGCTTACACATCACAGCCCATCATCCTGCAAACTACACAGGAGCGCAAGCAGAAACCTGGAGGCAAGAACTGAAGCAAAGGCCATGGAGAACCCGCTCCCGGACTTGCTCCCTATGGCTCGCTCAACCTGATTTCTTATTCCATCCAAGACCACCTGCCCAGTGACGACACCACCCACAGTAAGTCAGACCCTCCCATATCAATTACTAATTAAGAAAACGAACTGGCGGTAGTGGTGGTGCACACCTTTAACCCCAGCACTTAGGAGGCAGAAGCAGGGAGATACTCTGAGTTTGAGGCCAGCCTGGTCTACAACATGAGTTTCAACGATAGCCAGGGCTACACAGAGAACCCCTGTCTTGAAAAAAAGAGAATGAAAATGCATCATAAAAATAAAAAGAAAATGCACCATAAACCATAGCCTTGCCTACAGGCAAATATTTTCAAGGTAGTTTCTTGAGTTCATCTTCCCAAATGACTCCAGCTTGTGTCAAGTTGACCTAAAGGCCGCCAGGACACTTAGGTAAGCAAGGCTTGCTTGCAAGATACCTGGAGGTCAGCTGAAGAAATGACTAGCCAGCGTCAGGGCTCCCTAGTTTAGCATTTTGTTATTTATAAATTTATTATGTATCCAGTGTTGTCTGCATGTATGTCTTCAGGCCAGAAGAGGGCACCAGATCCCATTATAGATGGCTGTGAGCCACCTTGTGGTTGCTGGGAACTGAACTCAGGACCTCCGGAAGAAAAGCCAGTACTCTTAACCTGATTTCTTCAGCCCACCCATCAGTTCTTACCTATGTGGGTTTGGGGGGTTGAATTTAGGGCTTCAGGTGGTAATCACCTTCACCAGCTGAGCCATTCTCTGGACCTAGATTAGAGCACTATCTTCTTCCTTAGTGATGCTTATGGTCAATTGCCAAGGTTTTACTCAATGTAGTGTCCGTGAACATGGTCACCTACATACAGGGAAAACACCCATCCACATTAAAAAACAAAAACCTTGATCAATCTACTTTTAACTTTTGAGCCATAACCCCTCACTACAGTGGCTTGAATAACCTCCATAGACTCATATTTGAATGCTTAGAAGTGGCATTAGGTGTGGACTTGTAGAAGGGAGTTTGTCACAAAGCGGCTTTGGGGTTTCAAATGTCCAAAGCAGGCCCAGTCTCTCTTCCTACTGCTTTTGGATCCTGCATGCTGCTATGCCAACAGTGGACTAAACCTCTGAATTGTATGTAAGGCAGCCCCTGTTCAATGCTTTCCTCTATAATAGTTGATGTGGTCATGTGCCTCTTCACAGCAGGAGAAACCCTAAGACACTCACTGAATCCGGGAGTTTGGGATTCATAATTCTGGCTAACCAGTAAGTCCTAGGTCTCCACCTCCCCAGTGCCTGTGAACCCTGGGGATCCAATGCTTTACTTGTCGTTTTTCTAGAATGGTCTCACTATGTATGTAGCTTCAGCTGTCCTGAACTATGTAAATCAGCCTGGCTGAAATGCAGAGACCCACCTGATCTGCTGGGATCAAAGACATACCCAACTTTGACTGGCTGCTCAACCGTGTCTTAAATAAAATGAGGAGTAATCACTGTTCAAGGTTTATTTGGTGCTTTCATTGGCATGACACTTGGGTAGTTAGTTGCATCATCCATATGCAGATCTTACATTTTACATAATATTTCAATGTACACTAGACACATAATACACAAAATAATATCCTTTAGAACAGTTATGCACAAGATATGCACAATGGATTTACACACTGGAGCCAGGTTATGACTAACTGGGAAATCATTGGCCTAGCCATGTCTGGTGAGGGTGCATAGCCCAGACACAGCAGGTTCACAGGGTAACTGAAGCCTGCACACAATTGGCAGTGTCTTGGAGACAGTGGGACTGTCACACCAACCAGGTCACCACTACACAAGTACCACATAGCATCAGGGTAGAGCTGTGGGAACACAACTGCCCTACCCACAGCTCAGATGAGGAGACAGTGTGCGGTCTCCATAGAAACCCTGCTGCAGTCCGGACAGTGAAGCGCTAGGACATCTGAGGACTTTTAGAACTGCAGTTCCTTCTGGATCCCCCAGAGCGTATCTGCACTCTTCTTCAAGCGGGCTTCCTCTTCAGAAGTCAGAGTCACCTTCACAACATCGGAGATTCCATTTTGTCCCAGGACACAGGGGACACTGAGGAAGACATCATCCTTGATTCCATAGAGACCCTGGACACAAGCGACAAGAGATTACATTTGTCTTACATCCTCAGGTTTCCTGGGGTTTAGACCTTCCACAATTATAAAGCTTTTTTCAAACGAGTGCTGATCTATTCTATTCCAGAGATGCCCAGCTATGATGTGATAATGAACAGTGCAATAGAAAGTCATTAAGACATCAACAGCTAGGCTTGGCACATGCCTGTCATCCCAGTACGTGAGAGCTAGAGGTAGGAGTTCAAGGTTATCCTCAGCTACATAACAAGTTCAAGGCCAGGCCAGTAGACATCACCTAAGACCCTTGCCTCAAAAAACCAAAAACATAAAACAAACCGAAGTCTAACTAATGTACACAATAAATTACACTTGCCAATTTCTGTAAGACTGGTAACTGAGCATGATCTCCCACCTGACCCAGTGTAACTTAGATACCTTCAGCGCTGACGGGACATTAATACCACAGGTCAGCTACTTCTTTCCAAAAGAAAAGCATTCAGGAATGGATGAATTTACTTCAGTTCAGTCAGTGACTGGGGGCTTCCACTAGTCTGCTCAAGACTTTGCAAGGCCAAGAAACAAGTCTGTAAAATACATATGCCTCTGCAGATCCATTACCTTAATCATGGTGGAAATGGGGTGCACCCGCCTCAGATTCTTCATTATGCTCTCTGCCAAGTCAGCCACAGAGAGGCCAATGGCCCAGGACGTATAACCTTTCAGCTTGATCACCTCATAGGCGCTGTGGAATAGAAAGGATGGGAAAAGGTAAAGAAGAGTAGGGAAGGACAAGAAAAATAAAGATTTTATTAGACATGTTATATAGTTAAGCATGACTTTTGCCAGTTGACACCCCCACAATTGACTAAGTCTTATATATTGATAGAAGGAATATTACATTGTCAAAACAACAAAACTAGCGATTCTCAGAAATGAAATATGGAGGAGCAGGTGAGACGGTTCGGAGGCTAAGACTAGGGCTGATGGCAGAAAAACAAGTGAAATAGAATGTGTTCCTAGGATACATGAGACTCTGGGCCCCAGCACCTCAAAGAAAATGTGTGGTGTCTGGAATGAGATGTCTTCCAGAAGAATGGGGCATTCAAACATTTGGTCTCCAGCTGATAGCTATGTGGGGAAGGATTAGGAGGTGTGGTCTTGCTGGAGGAAGCGTGTCACTGGGGGTGGGCTCTGAGGTTTTAAAAGACAAGCCCCATTGAGTTCTCAGCTACTGATGAGCCAGCCTGTGGCCTTCTATCTATACCTCTGCTCTGCCACTATGGACTCCAACCCTTGGGAACAATAAGCTCAAACTTTCTTTTGGAAATTGGTTTGGTCCTGGTACTTATCAAAGCAAGAGAGTCACTAACACAAAATCCATGAAGCAAGTACAGTTGAAGCAAGGTCTCGAGCGAGACAGACTGAGAAGCAAAGCTCACTTGTAGCGTTTCTATTATTGACTTAAGAATCAAAGTCAGGGCTGAGCAGTGGCGTAGACCTTGAATCCCAGCACTTGGGAGGCAGAGGCAGGTGGATCTCGATGAGTTCAAAGCCAGGGCCACACAGAGAAAAACAACCCTCCAAAAAACAAATGAAAGAATCTAGAGCATACTAATACCCATACTATCCAAACAAAGAAGTTGACTGTGCTTCTATTTGTATAAAATAACTTTTGTTACAAACATCCTGTCTCTGGGGACTGCAGAGGTAGCTTGGCGGCTAACGAGACTGGCAGCTCTTCAGGACCTAGGTTTGTCTGTAACTCCAGTTCCAGGGAATCCCGTGCCCTCTTCTGGGCTACATGGATACTGCATGCATGCTGTACAGACAAGGGCAGGCAGAACACCCATACACATACGAACATCTTATAAAGAGTTTAAAGATCTTTCTGAGTGAATTAATGTATTGTCAAGGGTAGAATTTGTTTGACCTTGCTTTAAAAGGTCTTTTTGTGTGTGGCAAATCCGTTTCCAGATGGAAAAGTGCTGAACTAGGTTCCATGGAGATGGAACACCTTACGTTCCCATTGCGGGAATGGGAGGACAGCGAATGTCCAGAAACCAGTGAGCACCCCTACCTGTATTTGGTGATGCTTAAGAAGCACTCAAATGAAGAGCTTTTAAAAATCGTAACCTTCCAGACAGACAAACTTTCGGTCTCTTACCTGTCAACCACCTGCTTGTGAACCTCCTTCCACTGCTCCTTGTCTGCATCGGAGCCCAGGTCTGGGTTCAGATTCTTCAGGGAGACACCAGCGACATTCACACCACTCCACACAGGCACTGCAAGAAACAAGCAGCTTACACCACTGTTTCCACACAGCAGCACAGAACAGTAACTATGCCCCACCCCACTCCGAGCCACCTTTCTACCCTCATCTTTTCAAAGATGGTCAAGATTACCAAAGCCTTGACTTTTAGAGCGTATAAAAGCAGAACTGGGAGGCTGGAGAGACGGCTCAGGTTAAGAGCATTGCCTGCTCTTCCAAAGGTCCTGAGTTCAATTCCCAGCAACCACATGGTGGCTCACAACCATTTGTAATGAGGTCTGGTGCCCTCTTCTGGCCTGCAGGCATACAGACAGAATATTGTATACATAATAAATAAATACTTAAAAATAAAAAATAAAAGCAAGACCTGACAGGGTTTCTCTGTAGCTTTTTGGAGCCTGTCCTGGAACTAGCTCTTATAGACCAGGCTAGCCTTGAACTCAGAGATCCACCTGCCTCTGCCTCCTGAGTGCTGGGATTAAAGGCATGCGCCATCAGCACCTATACATTCTAACCTCTCCTAACCTACTGGAAAGTGTGGGCTATGCACTTATCATCAGTAAGAAAGCATTCACACTGGAAAGGGGATTGATTTCTCTGGCATAAGAATCTGAGGATCACATAAACATAACCAGCTCAACCGCAACCTAACAGGGTTTCCCCACACTGGACCTGGCTGATCTTGTCAGGGCAGGTGATTCAAGTTTAAACTGCTGAATGAAGTAAATAACTGAAGTTATCCTAAGAGCTGTGGTTACCATGTCCAGGGGCTGAGGGCCTAGCTCAGTAGAGTGTATGCTTAGTACATGTGAGGATCCTGGGTTCAATCGCCAGCATCAAGATGAATGGACAAATGAATGAACCATGGTGGCTCATGCCAGAAATTCCCAGACAAGAGACAAAGGCTAGACTGTTGAGTTCCAAGCCAGCCTGGGCTACAGAGGAAGACCCTGCCTCAAAATACTAAAATCTGCACTTTTGCCTACACGGCAGAAGAGGGCACCCGATCTCATCACAGATGGTTGGGAGCTGCCATGTGGTTGCTGGGAACTGAACTCAGGTCCTCTGGAAGAGCAGCCAGTGCTCTTAATCTCTGTGCCATGCCCCCAGCACAAGTTCAAGACTCTTATTCAGTAAAGAAATGCTTAGAAGATGTTGTGTACCATCCTTTTGTTTTCACAATGAGAAAATGAACTGGTATTAGAGAGACTTACCACTGGAGTCCCCGTGCTCCCCCAGGACCCAGCCATGACAGCTTAGTGGGTGAACACCCAGCCGTTCTCCCATCAGGTAACGGAACCGCGCTGAGTCCAGGTTGCAGCCACTCCCGATGACTCGGTTCTTGGGAAAGCCACTAATTTTCCAGGCCACGTAGGTCAAGATGTCCACTACAAAAAGAAAAAAAATTAGATAACTGACTACAGGACATGACTTTGACACGGTTAAGACGGATCAGCACTTTTGTTAGCATCTTTACTATGTAACTCATGTCCAGTTATTCAAAGCACTACTTAAAACACTGCACCAATTAAGATAACATTACTCAGTTACTTCTCCGAGATCACGAGTGAGAAACTTTGCAGCTACATTCAGAGGCATTTCATGTTTTAGGTGAACTACTTTTATAGAAACACAACTCGATGGAAAATTAATGAACGCATTAACGCACACACGTCGCCATGAACCTGAAGGTGTTCAGAGTGTCTGCTTTTGCAGCGGCCTCACCTGGGTTGGAAACAATGAGCAGCTTGCAGTTTGGACTGTACTTGACAACGTTGGGAATGATGAACTTGAAGATGTTCACGTTTCGCTGGACCAGATTGAGTCGACTCTCTCCCTCCTGCTGACGGGCCCCCGCTGTGATGATGACCAGCTTGGAGTTGGCAGTCACGCTATAGTCTAGAGACAAGACCAGAGATGGAGGTCATTTCCGGGAACTTTGACCTACCCAGCAAAAATTTGGTCCGTAAACCTTTGTACACAGCAGATGGAGATCTGTTGATGTTCAGATGTGTTTGGATGTGCTGTTTGTAAGTGTGGCCTCTTAAAGACTGGAAAGGTAATACTGACGCCTTTCTCATATGGCACGTTTAGCCACATTTGATCATAATGGGAAGGAATTCAGGTTATCTCATCCTGTCATCTCCTTATGTCTGTATTTCTTCCTCCCCTGCTCCTCTTGAGGCATGCACTACGTACCTCTGCCTGGCCTTAAAGACATGCACATTTTCTCTTTTCAGCCAGTCGCTAAATTGTTGCTGAGAGTTCAGCAGTCTTGTCTACCCCGCTTTCCTCTCTGCTTTCATTTGCTCCTGCAGGCCCTGTGGCCCGGGGCAGCTGACCCAGAGAGATGCCTATTAGGTAAGAGGTCAAAGACTTTCAACCTTGTGTTCCTGGCTGGTGGCAGCTAAGCGTAAAAAGGTCACATAAAGAACTTCAGCTGCACAGGCCTCTAAGGTGAAGTTCTGAGTCTGTGCTAGCTAGCATGTGATAAGAACATTTAACCAGGTGCAGTAAGGCTGGGTGGGACTGCCAGTCAGCAGCCAGAGCACTTGCCCAGGGCTCCATCCTAGCAACACACACTTGTAACAATGTAGATTCAGAACTCCATACCTATTAATTCAGAGGATTTGAGAGCTAGTGCACCTGTACCCCAAGGCCTGCCCTCTGGCCTTGAAAGACGGAATTGGAGAGGTGGGATTTCAGGCCTAAGAAAGAACTTGAAACTTAAAAGTCTAATACGGACTAAAGGAAGGCGGCCCCACCAACCTTTGCCAGAGACAATTTTCGGTGTTCTAAGGAAAAGGCTGCCGTGCTGAAGATCCATCATCTCTCCCTTCAGTTTGTCTTCCATGACATCAACAAGGGCAAGCTCATCCGCCAAGTCCTAAAAGACAAAAGTTTTAGGTAAATGGGAAAATTATTGAGGGTTTTCAGGACATGCAGTCTCCTGTATTCCAGGCATAGGAGTCTCTGTCAGGATACACTGGAAGTCGAGGCAGGCCATTCAACTCACTGCTTCCCAGACGGCGCCATGCAGCAGACTCTAGTCTCTCTCCTGAAGCCTTCCTACAGAAGGAGCTTTCTGTGGGGGGGCAGCTAGTCACTACTGTCCAGTACCAAGACTTGGGACTAGGCCAGGGCACACAGCTCACAGCGTGGGAGAGACTTTAAGATGGGGGAGGGAGGGGAGACCCTGAACTAATGAAACCTGCAAAGCTAGGCATAGCAATGCACTTTTAAAGCATCACTTGGGAGGCATATGTACAGTCAAATCCTGTCTTCAGGTAGAGAAAAAAACATGGGTGTGTGAATAGGAGGAAACCCCATCCTCAAAAAAAAAAATTTTTTTTAACATTTGGGAAGCAGAAGCAGGAGGATCTGAGTTTGAGCCAACCTGGTCTACAGAATAAGTTTCAGGACAGCTAGGGCTGGAAGCTGCAAAGAGAAGCCCTGTCTCAACCCCTCCCCCCACATGTGTGTGTGTTTTAAGGGCTTTAGTAATACTATAACATTCTTCAAAGCCAGGTGTGAAGTTGCACAGCTATAATCCAAACACCCAGGAAGATGAGACAGGAGGATTGCCTCAAGTTTGAGCATAGCTTGAGCTACATAAGAAGAACATTCACTTTGTCTCTATTTCCCTCCATGGAAAACTGTTGTAAGTCAGGGAATGGTCGGTTTGGATAGAAGTTCAAGGTATCCCACCCAGTAGGATTTTAATTTTTACCATATATACATATAAATTTCAGTTACAAAATTACTTTAGAAGTGGGCATATAGTTCAATTGTTACCTAGCTAGCATGTGGGAGACTCTGGGTTTATTTAATTCTCTGCGCTGAAAAGGTATAATTAAAGGGACTCTTCTTGTTCTTTGGACACGCGAAAAACACTGCAGAGCATTTTAAATAGGCCTGGGTCTGATACCCTCTGATACTGTTACTTTGGATAATCCTTTTTGTGTATCACTATGTTGCAAAATGTTTCACAGGCAGGCTCCTTTGAATGAGCGCCTGAACCTTAAGTTTTATACGGGATGTGACAATGGAGAGGTGCTTCCCCCTATGTATGGGCTTGTGACATGAAGGACCCCCACTTACCTTCATTAGGATACTGATGGCACAAGCCATGCCAACAGCACCAACCCCAACAACCGTAATCTTGTTCTGGGGGGCCTGTTCTTCCTTAAGGAGATTCACAATCAGCTGGTCCTTGAGCGTTGCCATCTTGTTGGACTTTGAAGCTTTTGGGACCTAAGGTGAAAACATTTCGTGTGACTGAGGCCTCTCCAAGGTATAATCACCAAGTGGCAGCCTTACTTTGCATCCTTTGGACTACTTTCTATTAAACGACAAGTGACTAAAAAGGGCAGAAGTGGAAAAAGTGGCCATAATGCCAGGGGGTCTGGTCTGACTCTTATCATGCAGCAGGTCCTCACCTTGAAATGAAAAAATAATGCCGAGGTCTCGGTGTAAGTGTAGCCTCCTGAGGAATTACTCATTTTGATTAGTCACAAAGGGGATAACCTTTCCTCGAACAATATCAGAACTGCCCTCCCACTCTTCTCTCAGCACCCAGAACCCTACAGTAAGTAGGGTGTCAAGTTGCTCCAGGAAGTACCAAAAATCAAGAGCAGAGGGCGCCAATAACGGACACAAGAAGCGACCCTAAGGCAAAGCAACGTGCTGAGTCCTGCGCATGCGCAGGCTTGCGCCGCCGCTGCCGCCACCCCCCCGCCCAGGAACCCACAAGTTTTATGACCAGCCCGTATCCGTAGGACTGACAGCCGGACAAGCCGGTACGCGTGCGCAATTTCGGAACAGGGTAGTAGGATACGTCTAGTGGCTGCTGGCCATGGACGAGACTGCCAAGAAGGCAGTTCGGGGTCAGACTTCGGACCTTATTAAAACCCAAAGCACATTTAAGCATCGTGAGGAGGCCTTGCCGCCAGGGTCAGATTTCAAATGCCAATACCAAGAACCAGGTGCTTTTAACCACCCACCCGCCAAGGCGGGGCCTCGTTACCCAGGATGAGGCCGCTAGGAGAAATTTACAGTTACGCAGGATCTAAGGCCTGGAGCCCCCAGAACCACGAGGGGCACATTTCCCCCAGCAAGCCCTACATCTGTCTTTGAAATTGTTCCAAAACACAAAAGGACCGGTCAAGATCTCTGGGCAGGCAGCCCAGGGCCATCAAGTTGGAATCCGGTCTTCTTACAACCGCTGCTATTTCTAGACAATCTTAAAGGGTTTCTGCAGGCTGAGGGCAGGGAGGGGTAGCTCTTCCTGCAGAGAACCGGCCTCACCCAAACCTCAGTTCCGGGCTTCATTTTGGTAGGGTGCGTCTACTTCCACCTGTGATCCTATCGGTGCGCACCGCTCAGCTACAGGTTTCCTCCTTCTGTTTGGGGTGCAGAGGGCTGTGACTCTTCCTGCTCTATCTCCGTACACAGCTTAGCGCGATCCTTAAGCCCACCAGGAACCTCGTAACATATTGTATTTGGCCCAAAAGCGCCCTATAACTTGCAGAAAGCACCCACTGCACCAAGCCCACGCAAAAGGAAATGCAACCCTCACGGCTTCTCCCAAGTACCCACCCGGACGCGCTGAGGCTTTTTCGGTCCCTATGGACTAGAGCAACCGGACCTCAAGCTACGCACGGGCTCTTAAACCTAGTGGGTCCTTCCCACCCTTCAAGGCCAGTCACCCCCTAGGCTTTCCCCAGCCACCAGGCTCGCCGCCCCAAGCAGGGCGCGGTCGCCTGCTCCATTCCCTAGAGCGCAGGAGCCCACGTGTGCGGGGGCTGTGGACCCTGGACCTCCACCCCGAGTAGGGAGCTCCCGTGCGAGCAGCGTGGGGCTCAACCATACCGGTAGTGCACGATGAGCAGCTTCTGGCGCACAGCAGCGTGGTATGGGTTCGGCGACAGAGGCTCCAGCACGCCGAGCCGCGCGCGGGCGGGGCCTTATATGGAAGCTCAGGGTGACGTCAGGGTGGGAGCCCAGCGGACGTGCGGGAACCCACGTGTACGCTAGGCCGGGGACGGGCGTCCAGCGGGGCGGGCGGGGCCCCGCTGAGACTAGGGCAGCGCGCGCAGCCCCACGGCCCCACGTGTGCAGCGACAAGTCCAGGAACTGCCAAACTCACATGGTCCACAGCCTCAGAACCAGGATCCCAAAATGCATCAATCCCCGCTTGCTTTTCCGTAAAACGTGTGGGACTCAGGGAAACCTTGGTCACTTGCTGTTCCCAGCCCTTTCTGGCATGCAGCAGGCCTCAGTAAACACTGAGGGAAAGCACATGCCATCACTGCATCGGGTCTTTCTCCTGCTACCACACTTACAAGTGCCAGGCCAAGAGGTGTCCCAGCTTCGGAGGGCTTGCGAGTGACTCGGGTCTGTACCCTACCACCCCATCCCACAGGCATTTGTGTTCCAGCCTTACCAAACAGCATCTGCGCCCAAATTTCACACCCCCTCTGGCTTTAAACTTTTTTTCTATAGGCCTGCTTATTACCGGTTCCTATTCCTCGCCCAGCCACTCCTACATTGTGTGTGAATCTTCAGGTCGTCCACCACTGGGACAGGATGTAAAATATAATTTGCAAATGTCCTTAGTGATAGGAAGGACCTCGTGAATTGTGGCTTTCAGCCCTGATTACCAACCTCCTAGGAAGGGAGGTGTTCACTGAAGATGAAGGTCTATTAAAATCTTGAACAGTATTTGAAGGGTTTCTGGTTTCGGGGCGCTGGAGCTGCAGCGGCACTAACTCCCAGAGAGAATGACGCTTAGAAGACCCTACTTGCCCTCTGCCTGTCTTACATCTGGTGCTGTCTGTCCGTTGTGATTATCTTTTATAATAAACAGAGCAGTCTAGGAGTGTGGCCAGGGCCAGGACACTTGCTTTGCACGCACAAAGGCCTGGGTTTGATTCTCAGCAGAGCATAATAGAAATAAAATATTAAAAAGTCACAACAATTGGACCTGGAGAGGTGACTCTGCCATTAAGACCACAAAAGCTTGTAACTCCAGATCCAGGGAATCCGACATCATTTTCTGGCCTTCACAGAGCCTCCCTTCCCTATATACAATAATTAAAATTATTTTTTTTTGAAAGTCAGAACAAGAGAAATGAAATCCAACTTTTAAAATAAACAATAAAGGTGTGTCTATGAGTTTTAAGAGCCAGCCATGTCATTGGTGAGGTGGGGGGGTGTGTTGGGAACACCCCAGTTTAAAGTGGCTGGGCAGAAGAAACACAAGTCAATCTTGTAATTATGGTCTCAGGAGAGGACCTCTTACGAGATTGAGCTGTTAACCTGTGCAGTACAATGCTCCAAGTGGAGCGTAAGCTGAGGATGCCCAGCCCAGGTTCATGTGCTAGGAAATCGCTTTATGTGGAAAACACATGTACACACACGTCTGTCCCCAGGAGTATTCTGGGAGGGATGCTTGTTTTTCTTATAGTCACCTGTATACCCACAGAGTGGAGACTCCATCTTCGCTCCTGCCACACACACACACACACCTTGGCCTAGACACCCTTCAGGGACCCCATTGCAGTTGAGGGGGGTAGCGTTCTGCTCCTTTTCTGAGACACAGATGGGCCTTCTTCCTCTCAGCACTGTTCATCAGCATCTCAGGGCCAGCCTCCAGAAAGACCCATAGTTGTGGGGTTCTGGCCTGCAAAGGGAAAATTTACCCCGCTTCCAGAAAACCAGGCCATCTGTTTAGTTGATTCTAGATACTGTTGGATGCCCAGAGACCACAAACAGAGATGAGGGGTGGGGTACAGGTTATTCTGAGGTCACTAGGGACAGGGCAGCTTTCAACAATAACTCAGGTGTCTAGGCCTGTGGGACAATGTCCTTATTCAGTCAAGGATGGGTCCTGTCAGCTTGTTAAATAAGTCCCAGTTGGAAGGAGGAGATTGACAGAAAGCCAAGAGTGGATTGGGTCCAAGAGCCTCGCAAGAAAGACCTGTGAAGGTACCTCAGGCAGGCTCCAGTCCCCTACATCAGGACACCCAGCAACAGCCACTCCAAACATGGCCTTCCTCCTCCAGGTACATCAGCCACTTTCTGACTCCAGGATGAACAAGAATGGCACTTGCAGGGGCCAAAGGTAGGCCTCTCCTTGCTTGCCTTCACTCTGACTCTTTGAAGTAGAGAAGAGCATTCCCATTTTCCAGATGAGGAAACCAAGACTCAGAGAGAGTACTTGTTATTACTTTGGGACACTTTAAGAACTAACCACGCCCACCCCAGCCACTTTGGACCTCCCCCGCAGCCATCTTTTCTCTGGTGTGTGTGTGTGTGTGTGTGTGTCTTTGTTCTCTCTATGTTTGTCTATGTTTTCCTTTAGCTTTATGTATAGCCTTATGTCCATTTACTCTGCCGTACACCGCATCCAGCGGCCTGACTCTGGCGCTCGCCCGGGAACCCTGACTCCCCCGGTCGAATGGCGCTGCCACTTGCAGCTGCTCCGCGAGCTGCCCGGGACATCCCACCATGGTATTATTTTTAAAAAAGAACAAAAGTACTGACTTTTCCAAGCCTGTGCAGTTTCTAAACAATTTCAGCCAGGACTTTAACCTGACACTCACTGACTCTTAGCCTGTCTTTCTCTCTCCAAGGTCTCATGCTCACAAAACCCTGCATAGGACAAGAAACTACCCAGGGGGCTCAAGCCAGTCTTAGGTGCAGGAGCCACCTAGGTGGCCCTGGGTGTCTCTGCCTATCTGCCTGCTTTAGCAGCGACGTTGTCCTTTTCTGCGCTCCTATCTTGGTTCTGATTTTCGGATTGGACAGGACCTTCTGTCACCAGCTTTCCCGAGTCTCCAGATTGGAGGTGGCAGATGGTGGAATTTCTCAGCCCCCACAATCAAGTGACCAAGCCCTCACAATGAATCTGTACGCTCTGCTGTCGTTTCTGCTTGCCTGGAGAAATGTGACCGATACAGTCTACAGTGTAGACCTTCTATGCCACACACCGTGGAACTCATAAAACGGCTCAGGAAACCTGTCACAGAGCAGAACACCTGCCTGAGCCCCGCCAGCTCTTCTTTGGGTACAGTATCTTTAAAGGGAAACTCTACAAAGAAATCCTTTGACTCGGGTACTGTCTGGGCTCAAAGAATGACTGGTACCCAGAATGTACTGTGAGGTTTTTCCTAAGATCGGCTTAGCCAAAGGATGGTGCCCACCCAAACGGTACCGTGTCTCTCTTCCACTAGCGTTCCAGTGGTCTCCAGTGAGTCCTTGAGAGCACTCAATGGCTCCCATTGCCTCCAGGATCAAACTCTAATTCTTGGACCGCACATCAGGTCCTGCATAATGCAGTACCTATAGCCCTCTCTGACCTTATCTTCTACTTTCCTTTGTACTTTCTGTGTACCAGGTTCAGGGCCACTCCCCCATCCCTCAAGTGTATCCCATGCCGCTGCACTCCCTCACGCATGTATTGCGCACCACCACCCCACTCCTCACACACGTCACGCGTGTATCACGCACCACCCCACTCCTCACACATGTCACACATGTATCGCGCACCGCCCCACTCCTCACACCCCTCAAATGTATCATGCACTGTCCCATTTCCAGTCTTCTACCCAGGCAATTCCCTCTACCTGAATACCCTCTCCCTTGTCACTAGGCCTGACTTCCGGAGCCCACATAGTCAGAGACCAAGTACTGTTCCTTGAACTTTGCGTTGACTCTTGTCAGTAGCGCGGTGTTGCCGCATGTCTTTCATCCCAGAACTCGGGAGGCAGAGGCAGGCGGATCTCTGTGAGTTCGAGGTCACCTTGGTCTACAAGAGCTAGTTCCAGGACAGGCATCAAAGCTACACAGGGAAACCCTGTCTCGTGAACAAATTTTCAAAAATCGACTCTCGTGTTTGGGCGTCACCACACTCTGAGAACTAGTGAAAAGGAGCTTTCCTGTTCGTCTCCCTAGCCCTGGGCACAGACAGTTTCTGTTTAACAAGCTTTATTTTGCATTAAAGGCCTGCTATGTAGAGAGGCCACAGTAAGTGCCAGGGCTACAAAATGAGGAAGACAGTCAGCTGTGGTGCATACTCATAGTTCCCAGTTACTCATGAAGAACAGAAGAGGCTGGGAAGATAGTTTAGGCTCATGAGTTCGAGACCAACCTGTACACCATAGCAAGCTCTGCCTTCTAAGACCGAGATAGAGGGACTGACAACATCCTCCTCAGTAGTAAAAATCCGAGAGGGAAGCCAGTCTTGGCGGTTTACATACCTGTGATCCCAGCACTCGGGAGGCAGAGGCAGGAGGATCAGAAATTCAAGGCTAGCCTTGGCTACGTAGGAGACTTGGTCTCTAAAAACAAGCAAACAAAGGCAAGCAAAGCAGAATAGTAAGTAAGAATAGTAAGTATCAGTCCCCGAGGAGAAAGCACCAGCTGAGGTCACCCGAACGACAAAACCAGGGCAGGCTTTCTGAAGAGGCAGCTTCAGAGCTGGGTGAGAAAAAGATTTCAACGGTGTGGATCAAGTGTTGAGAAAGTGGAGAAAAAGGGATGAAGCAATGCTGAGACCACAAGCTACAAGGCGTGTTTGGTTGGGATGTCTTTAGCCTCTGGTGTCAGGCTAGGACAACTGATTTGGGTTTTGGTGGTCGGAAGTCACTGAAGTTTCTAGAGAATGGGAAAGACAGGGTGAAAGCAAGGTGTCTGAAAGGCCAAGGCTGTCGGAAAGAGGGTGCCTTGTTTGGTGACCATACACAGCACACAAGCAGAGGACACGTGAGGACACAGAGGAGGCCTGTAGCCACATCTGTCCAGGACCCTCCACACCCCACAGCCCCTCTGAACACTCACTGCCAGTCTGTCTGTTTTCACCTTGTCCATGACGGCAAGGCCGATGGCTTTCCTGAGATGCAGGGCCCAAGACGCAGAGAACCTCATGTGCCTGTGTCCTTGACCTGCTGGGGAGTGCTGTGTGCGTGCCAAAGTAGAGGTTCCTCTCTCTCTCTCTCTCTCTCTCTCTCCAGTGACACCTGCCCTGAGAAACTGCTTTGTGTCACACATCCCCTCCCCCAGTCCCCAGCCCATTCACCCCCAGATGAGGGGTGTGAAATCTGAAGACTCCGCCCCAGCTTCTCAGGCTTTCCTGGTGCCACCTCCTGGGGTCTGGATGATATCTCCTAGGATCCTAACACCTTCTCCTCCCCCCTCTCCCCTCTGCTCTTCTAGGCCAGTGCTAAATGGTGCCTCTGTTTCCTATCGGACTGGACTTTTCATTCTTCTCTCTGAGGTTCCCTAAGAGACTCCATCTTAGGGACTCCACGTCCCTCCAACCAGGTCTTACCCTGGGGAGAAGGGACAACGCTGTCCTTTGCTCTCCACTCCTCCTGGGAGAACAGGGGTGTCCCGTTGGCAGGCCCCAGATAAAGATCTTCACAGGAAGTGACTTTCAAAGTGAGGTCAGTGCTGCAGAGGGAGTCCCAAGCCCCACTAGTCCCCAGTGTGGGGTCCCATAGCAAAATATGGCAAGGAGGGTCCTGAACCCTGTGACAGTCTTTCCTTCTGCTACTTTGGGTTGACATGGCTTAACAAAGATGAGTGAAGTGCTCGGTTTGCTGAAGAGGAGGCACTGGCAGGGTGGGGGCGGGTGTCTCGAGGCCTGTGTTCGGGAGCAGGCAGGGTGGTGCATCTCCACAGCCCAGCATTTGGGAGGGAGAGAAAAGGACCAGGAATTCAAAGGCAATCTGAGCTTTGCAGTGAATTTGAGGCCAACTGGGCTATGGGGTGGGGGTGAGGAGAGATTTCTGATAAGAACCTATCATTCTTTGAACTCTGTACAGATTGTTTTAACCTCCTACAAAATGGAGAATTATGTTCGGACTCTTGGCTCAAAGAAACAAGGGTAAACTATTGAGAAACACCGGGTGGATCCAATCCAATTAAAAGTATGAAATACAGTCGTAGAGGTCTAGTTGTCATTTCCTGGGGCTGAAAGGGGAAGGGACAAGGACTGAACTGAGAGGCTGCTGGCTGCTTTTCCTTTAAACTGTTTACACAACACTTTGTGGTCACATCTCCTAAAGCAGGTTCTAACTGGACGTGAAGCTAGGCAACGCTCTCTGCCCTGTTCCTTGAGCATGCTCAGAGGTCTCCTGCCCTAGAAGGCAGTTCAACTTTTTTTTGGGGGGGGAGTCGCTGGTTCTGCATCGAGGCCTAAAGGGAAGCTCCCCAGTACCTACAGCAAAGACCTCTGACTGTGGTGGGGCTGACAGGAGAAGGCTCTGTCTGTAACCATATTAGGTTTACCTGTCCTTTAATTGTGTGCGGTTTATGATAGTTTTCCCATGCATGTTTATCCCAGGCTGACCTTGAACTCTGTTATGTAACTTATTCTTTTGGCCCTTTAAGGGGCAAGCCACGTCCACTCCCGGAGACCCCTGACCTCTCCCCGCCATCTTGGATCACACACTCTTACCATTCTCCTCTTGGGGTTGTGCACATCTCCCCTTTTCCCCCTCTCTCTTTCTCTGTCTCTGTCTCTCTCTCTCTCTCTCTCCCCCTGCCCTCCCTTTCCCCTTCCCCTTCATAACCCCCTGAATAAATATTTCAATCTCACTCTACATGTGGTGTCTATCCAGTCTCTGTCTCCTGCCCGCCTGCTCTGCGAGCTCGCCACCTGTTCACATGGCCCCCACAGTCATCTCTGCCTTGGGACTAGAGTCCGCTGCCTGCCTACAGCTGCCGCCTGGGGCACACCAACATTTTTTTTAAAGTATAAAAGTAACGATGAATGACCTTGAATTTCTGAATCTGCTGCTTCCGTCTGATAAGCGCTAGGATTGCAGGTGTGCACCCCCAGGCCTGGTTTATGTAGCACTATCAATGAATCACTGGGCTTTGTGTATGTCTGAGGGCACTCTATCACCTGCCACACATCCACAGTCCTCCCACCCCCAACCACTGTCAAAGCCCTTCCAAAACCAGAGTAGGAATGTGGATGTTGTACTGATAATATTACCAAAGCACAGAGTATTTAAGAGCTTCAGATCACGCACCACATGCATTTCAAACTTCTCTACTAGCTTTCCTTGGCCAGCGTCACTGCCTGGACTCTCTTGCCTAGCAGCCCGGGACGTTAGTAGGAAAACAGTTGCCCTTTGCTCTCTAGATATCCAGTGGCAAAGGTGACCAGTCCTGCCCAGCAGAATCACCCAGGGCGGTGGCAGGAAGGTACAGGCAGCTCACCAGACCACAAGGGTACTTTGAGGTCATCTAGTCAGCCTCCCTTTCCTGGCACCTCCTGAATCTTGCACGACCCACGTGCGTGCAGGGCCAAGCCCTGCCTTTGGTGCAAAGGCTTGCAGCCTAAGGCTAAATCCAAGCACATCCGGTCCTCCGTGCCCCAGTAGCAGTCAGGAGACAGCCGCTTCAGAGGTCTTCATAGCCTGGACATGTCTGTACTTATTGAATCAGAGGGACTTGTGGCTCTGCTTCACTTGGCCCCCAGAGAGGACATTATTAATTCAGGGGGCCCAGAGAAGGGAAGTGAGGTACTCTTGTCTGCGGTGGTGACTCAGAGGCCAGACTCTCAGACCTTGTGAGGTCTTTCCCTTGTGAATCTGCACGCCCAGGCTTTTCTCCCTGGCATTGGGGGTATGGCTCTGCTGCCAGTCACTGGCTTCTGGGTTTTTCCACTGTATCAGGTCTCTTGAAGCAGCTCTTGCTTGGTGGTGGGGGTGGCAACGGAGCATTGAGGATTTGCTCCACAGGAGGCCACACCCCAGCTGTTAAGGCTGCCGGCCTAGAGGCTACCTCTCCAGATCCCTTAAGCTGACTCTCAAGCACCAAATTCCTCCTCCCCCTTTAAAAAAAAGAAGCTGCTTTTCAATCGTAGATGGGTCCAAGCTGTGCCAGCATCTCCATGGCAACCAGGGCTCGCTCACAGCTTCTGGTAGATCCCAAGCTTAGCTGTGGTCCCAGGCCCAGGTCCACACACCCTACCAACACATGGACCAGTATTTAAGGAGGCAATTCGACTGGGGGCTGCCCTGAAGACCCCAGAGTTGTTTGAGGAAGGTTTGGAATGGGGAAGATTAGGAACTGCCTTTTTTTTTTTTTTTTTTTTTTTTTTTTAATGGGAGTTGGCCCAACTAATTTCTCTTGGTAGGCTAAGGTAGGCTCCAGTGTTTAGACTTTTTCAGGGCAATGGGTGAAAGTTAAAATTCCACCTTGTTAGTTGGCTTTAGACTTTGCTCCCTGGACGTGGAAATGAGGACGGCAGGAGACGAATCGCAATTCTTGGGCCACCTCCATTCCATCAAAAGGCCCCGGGCTGTAGAGTGTGCCAGATTCTCAGCCGGCTGCTTATCCGTGTGCAATTAAAGACTCCAGAGAGAGAAACTGATCAGCAGGGGAGGAGGGAGGGAGGAAGAAGCAGTGGAAGGAGAGAGAGAGAGAGAGAGAGAGAGAGAGAGAGAGAGAGAGAGAGAGAGAGAGAGTCAAGCCAAGCTAATTTGCACCGTGGTTGGCAAATCAGCTCCTCAAAGGGGTGGGGGGTGAAACAGGAAAACAAAGCTGAAGAGGAGCCAGAGGACCCGGGTTTCTCTAGGCCCTTGGCGCCTGACTCCTTGGCTTCCAGCCTTGCAGGAGGCGGAAGACAGGCCTGAACCTTTTCCATCCAGCCACAGCTCCCAGCTTCCAGGGCAAGCCTTCGTTTCCTCTTCAATTCCTTTCTCATTCCTTCAGGGGGAGTTGAGTCTTTGTTTCACTTGCTCTTTGGAGTTCTGTGATGCAGAAATCGGGGTCGGGGACTCTAGGGAACAGCAGGGAGGAGGATTTGGGTCTCTATGGTCTGGTAATTGACATAATAAAGACATGGGGGAACCATCTCGAGGAGCAGGGGTCTCAGGAGAATGGGGCCTCTCCACTCTTTGTAGAGAAAACCACGGATTTGAACCGTTTGGAATTATTTTTATTTTATTTTTACATCCTTTTGAGACAGGGTCTTGCTCTGTCCTTGAACTCCTTATTCTCCTGCTCCCACCTCCCAGGGTAAGAACACAGGGTTAGGATCCAGCCACTGCTTTGCTTGGTCCTCCTGGTCTGAGTTATTGACAGGCACCTACTGGGAACTGAAGATGGGATTTCTCACTTGGAAAGTGAGTTGAGGATGGAGGATCACACTCATCCGGCCCCCTCCCTGCCTGGGCATCACAAAGCCTGACCAAGGGACCTCCTCTGTCTCAGAAAGGACTAGAGGAGGTTCCTGCATCTGCCTCAGGATCTCTGATTCTCTTCAGAGACCCTGCCATGATGTTTATCACTGATGCTGGGACCTGAACACTCCTCAGAGCCCCCACGATGCTGTTGACCCTCTCTCTGTCTATCCATGGCATTAATAAATCTTGTAATAAATCCCTTAGTCCCTGTAGGACTCAGCCAGCCATGATAAGCTAAATATGAACAGGCCACCCAAAGGAAGTTCTTAACTTCCAACCATTATCACCTGCCAGTGTAGGACTCCGCCATCGCCATCGATAAGCTTACTGGAGGCCTGAGTCTCAGGAGTTTACCCTGAGGCAATACCTGGTTGCAGGAAAGACCACAAACTGAGATTACCCAGGCACCACCTAAGAGCAGACCATCCAAAGGAAATAGTTAATGTTCCAACCTCTGTAGATAGGACCACCTGCCAGCACACTCACTAGGACACCACTAGACAAGTGTCAGCCAATCAGGGGTCCTGTACCTTAGAAACCCCTCACCCCCACCTTTACTACTATAAAACCTTATTCTAACTGAGTTCGGGACTCTCTTGATTATTCCAATATGGTGGACATACAGAGAGCCCGAGTTTGCAAACTTGTATAAAATATAGGCTCTTTGCTTTTACAGATAGGACTCGGTTTCCTTGTTGGTTTTGGGGGGACTTCATAGATCCAGGCATAACAGTCCCCAGGACCCCTTTTTGGGATCCTTGTGCTAGGATTACAGGCATGCATCACCACATATAGCTTGAAATTACTTTTTTTTTTCAAAACAGGGTTTCTCTGTGCAACTGCCCTACCTGTCCAGGAACTCGCTCTGTAGACCAGGCTGTCCACGAACTCACAGAGACTCACCTGCCTCTGCCTCCTGAGTCCTGGGATTAAAGGTATGTACTACCACTGCCCGACTCTTTTTGATTGCTCTTATTCTGTTATTGATTTAAAAAAATCACAGCTCTCATCTTAAAGGCAATAAGAGATAGTTTATTCTGGAATCATTTTGAAAGGCCATGGCCTGGGAACACAGATTAATTATCCTAAATTCCACATTCCAACATGGAAGCATAAATCAAAGCAAATTTAAAATTCACTTGTGGGTTCATCAGAGAGGCAGGTACAGAGAAATGGGGAGTAGTTTTTGGAAGTTTCTGTATCCTGATAAGCCTCTCCGCCGATGCCAACAATCCAAATCAAAGTAAATCAAACCGAATTAGAAAAAGCCCAGGTTTAATGGATAAAACGCTCCTGGATGATTTTCCAGCACCCCCGTTGAGAGGAGAGGGGGACAGAAACCCAGAAAACCACACATCTGTTTTCTGGAGGATGGTTTAAGTTAAGTACTCCTGGGAGTGATCTTGAGCATCTCTAGGGGAGGGTCATCATTTGGTGGGCTCTCTGAGATGCAGCAGGGTTTGGAGAGAGATGGAGGAGGGGACTTGGAGTGGAACTAATACCTGAACATTCCAGAATCTGGGTATATGGATGCCAGGGGCTGAGGTGAAGCTGCCACCCGAACATTTTTCTCTAGGCCTGAGGCACTTTCTGAGCTTTATGGTTTGAGAAAGCTATTAGTCACAAGACATTAGCTATGGCACAGAGGTGGGCCAGAAATGACTGTTCCAAAAGGCAGCTAGCCCAGTTAAGGCAGCTAACCCCTAGGGCCAGCAATGCAGCATCTCTAAGTACTGGAGTTCTATCAGTTAGTCTGCAAATGCAGCTTCCTTCCAGGAGTTCACATCATACAGGAGACCAAACCTCGTGGGGCCCATTCTTTGTAAGAACTGTACTAACAAGCTGGGTGGTGGTGGCACTTGCCTTTAATCTCAGCACTTGGAAGACAGAGGCAGGCAGATCTCAGTGAGTTGGAGGCCAGCCTGGTCTACAAAGTGAGTACCAGGATAGGCAGGATGGTTATACAGAGAAACCTTGTCTGGACACCAAAACAAACAAACAAAAAACCCCCAAACAAACAAAAGTTGCCCTCTGACCACTACAAAAACAACAACAACAACAACAACAACAAAAAAACCCAAACAAATAAAAGTTGCTCTTTGACCTCTACACACTTGAGCCTGTGCTTGCACATCCACGAGCATGGACACTCACAATGAACTAGAAAAAAAAAAAAAAAAGAAGAAGAAGAAAAAAAAAGAAAAAAAATTATGAAAAGATTTTTGCCAGGTATGGTGGTGCATGCCTTTAATCCCAGCACTTGGGAGGCTGAGGCAGGCGGATCGCTGTGAGTTCAAGAGCAGCTAGGACAGCCTGGGCTACACAGAGCAACCCTGTCTCAAAAATAAAAAAATAAATAAATTTAAAAAAATTTAAAAAGAGAGACAGAATGTTGTAGGAGGAGGCCGCTTGTTGGTTCCTGGCTGCTTAGCTCCAAAATAACAATACAGATACTGTATTAATTAAATCACTGCTTGGCTCATTAGCTCTAGTTTCTTATGGGCTAACTCTTACATCTGAATTTAACCCATTTCTAGTGGTCTGTATATTGCCACGTGGCTGTGCCTTACTGGGTAAAATTATGTCCGGCTCCAGCGTTCTGTTTAGTTTTCCCTGCCTACCTAAGTTCTGCTCTATCAAAAAGCCAAGGATTAATGGCAATCACAGCATACAGAGGGAAATCCCACATCAACAGAAAAAAAAAGATTTCTTCCTTCTTCTTCTTCTTCTTCTTCTTCTTCTTCTTCTTCTTCTTCTTCTTCTTCTTCTTCCTCCTCCTCCTCCTCCTCCTCCTCCTCCTCCTCCTCCTCCTCCTCCTCCTCCTCCTCCTCCTTCTTCTTCCAAGACAGGGTTTCTCTGTAGCATTGGCTGTCCTGGAACTATCTCTTGTAGACCAGGCTGGCCTTGAACTCACAGAGATCTGTCTGCTTCTGCCTCCTGAGTGCTGGTATTAAAGGTCTGCACCACCACTGAGTGGCAAAAGAGAGATTTTTCAGTAATAATCTCTTCTACTCACTGAACATTTCATATGCAGTCACCCTTTTAAACGCAGCATCTAATTTCTTTCTTTCAGTTATTCTGTTGAGTATGGCCTGTCACACTGGTTTACAGAATGAGCATTTTAGACCAAGTCAGATGTGCTAGAGAAAATGAAGACATGAAATGAAATTTCAGAGACATGAAATCCATGTAATCTTAGACCAGGTCTCTAATAAGAGCCGGGACAGGGCAGTAGATGTAGCTCAGCCAGTAGAGTACCCCCTTAGCATGCACAAGGCCCAAGGTCCAATCCCTCAGCACCTCATAAACTGGGTGGTGCACACCTACAATTCCAGCACTGGGGAGGTTGAGGCAGAGGTAGAGGAGGCTGTTCTTAGCTGCACAGAGAGTTTGAGGACAGCCTGGGTTATATGAGACTCTGTCCCCAAACAAAACAAAACAACAAGAAGAAAAAAAGCCAAACTGAAACCCCACGAAAAGTAAAAAAACAAAACTCAGAGCAGAGACAAGGCCTCTCAGCAGCTCCCAAGTGAACTGCCAGGCCTCACTGAAGAGCCTCTCAGAAATCTAACGAAGCAGAAAAATCAATGAGACTGACTGGAGGTGCAGCCGCGTGGAGGCAGCTCACTGAGCTGGGTCGCAGGAATGCGCTGGCCCAAGTGACCTTCAGGAACAGTTCTCCCTGGCAACGTTGCTTATCAAGTTCAAGGGGCAAGGTGCAGGATGCAGGGCCAGGGGGGCTGTGCAAGCCTGAGGGGAGTGGAGATGCAGGGTGGAAGGGGGATGTACAGGGCCCAGCGGGGGATGCAGGGTAGTGGGGAATGTGGGGCCTGGGGAGGGATGCAGGGCTGGGGGCTCGGGATTCATGGCTGGGGGTCATGTGCAGGCGTGAGGCTGTGTGTACAGGGCCCTGGGGGTTGGTCATGGGGGGATGGTTGCAGGGCAGGTGGGGGATGCAGGGCCCAGGATGGCACACCTTGATGAAGCAATGAGGTTCTCTCTCTGTTTCTCTCATTCAAGCCTAGATTTCTGAGACTATGGACATGGCTCCTCTTCCCCACACCAGGGAGAGAAGCTTTCACTTTTCCAGGGATCAAGGGGGTGCAGGTAGTAGGGCCCCCAAATACCCTGCACTGTCCCCACAGGGGCAGCCTTTGAAGGAGGAGTCAGACAGGTTCTCATCCACACTGGATTGTGTTCTAGGCAAGTCATTTAACACGGTACATCCTTTATGTCTGGGAAATAAAAACAATAGCCCTATCTCATAGTGTCATTATTATTACTATCGTTATTTGATTTATGTTTGTTTTGTTTTTGAGACAGGGTCTCACCAAGTAGCTCTGGCTGGCCTGGAACTTGCTATATAGACCAGGTATACTTTGAAATCACAGAGATCGCAGGCGCTGGAATTAAAGGTGTGCACCCTTACCGAAGTCTGACCTGGTTATATTTAGGGAAAACACAGACCTGGTGCAGGCTGTCCTGGAAGAAATGGGTTGGAGTCTGTGGTCACCTTTCTAAAGTTTATCGACTTTAGACTACCAATGAGACTCTGAATTTTAGCTATTCATTATTCACTTACTTAATGAGTAGAATCTCACTCGGTAGCCCAGATTGACCAAGCAGCTCAGGCTAGCCCCTAGCTCCTGGCAATTCACTACCTCTGCAAAGCTCAGAGATCTTGGTCCTGCCCCAAGATCTGTTCTGACTGCTTGCTCAGGCGAGAGCTGCCCCAGAACCTGCTCTACCCATCTTTCTTTCCTCTGAAGGAGGAACAGATCGGGCTGGAGTGATGGCTCAGTGGTTAAGAGCACTGGGACCTCATCCAGGAGATCTGGGTTCAATTCCCAGCACCCAAATGGCAGCTCACAACTGTCTGTAATTCTAAAACCTGATACCCTTATATACATATGCAGGCAAAAACACCAATACACGTTAAATAAATATATTAAAAAAGGGGGGGGGGGCTGGAGAGATGACTCAGAGGTTAAGAGCACTGGCTGCTCTTCCAGAGGTCCTGAGTTCAATTCCCAGCAACCACGTGGTGGCTCACAACCATCTGTAATGAAATCTGGTGCCCTCTTCTGGCCTGCAGGCATTCATGTAGACAGAACATTGTAAACAAAATAAATAAATAAATAAATCTAAAAAAAAAAAGGAGGAACAGATTACAGTGGAGTCCTATAGGGCAGATTTGGGCTAACTGAGGGAGGGACTTCCTCGTTCTGCTTTTTTTTTAAACGGTGTTCCTAATCTATGATGTAAATGCATGAGTGTTTATGGCTATTGCCACATACTGGCTGCCCCTCACAAAAATTGAGAAAGGCATTTCTGCAGAAGAGGCTGTGGCTTCTCTTATGAGTCACAGCATCAGAAGGATGCAGTCATATACAGTCACACAGCAAGTAGAGTGAGGGATACATTTCTGGCTCACCCCTATACTCTGGCCTGCTGAGGTTCTGGGTTCTTGGCTCTGCCATTCCCTGGGAAAATTTGGCCAGTTACTTGATTTTGTAGGGTCAATATTGAATGAGAATAACATTTTATAAGTTGTGAGGCTTAAAATGTAAAGATCTAGGCACCTAGTAGGTGTTCAATTAATGTTAGTAGCTTTTTCAAATCCTTTTTAACTGTGTGGAATGTTGAATCAGACACACTTCTTAGCTGGCTCTCAGGAGCCTATACTCGAGAAGCTCGGAGACCTGACACCACTGCCTAGCGACCTGTCGCAGCCTTGTCAGGGCGGTGTGACTGTCAGCTGCAGGCTCTGAGGCTGGGAAGGAAGGAAGCTTCCAGCTAATTGTCAATTACTAGCTCCCCCTCTACGCTCAGCCTGCAAGTCAGAGCCTCAGAACAGGGTGCAGAGAAAGTGGCTGCTGGGGAGGCTGCGCAGTCCTTACAGACTCCTGAGGCTGGAGTTGAGCTTCAAAAGTCTCTGCTGACCATGCAGCCTGCTGTTTCTGAAGGGTACCTGCACCCGTCAGTCCTCCTCAGCAAAGCACAAGTCACCTGAGGTGCTCGTTACTTTTTCTTTCCACACAGAGTTTTTCTTTTCTTTTTCTTTTCTCTTTCTTTCTTTCTTTCTTTCTTTCTTTCTTTCTCTCTCTCTCTCTCTCTCTCTCTCTCTCTCTCTCTCTCTTCCTTCCTTCCTTCCTTCCTTTCTTTCTTTTCTCTCTCTCTCTCTCTCTCTCTCTCTCTTTCTTTCTTTTTCTTTCTTTTTTGTTTTTAGAGACAGGGTTTCTTGTGTAACAGCCCTGGCTGTCCTGGAACAAACTTTGTAGACCAGGCTGGCCTCGAACTCACAGACATCCCGCCTGCCTCTGCCTCCCAAGTGCTGGGACTAAAGGCGCTTGACACCACAGCCCAGCTACTTGTTACATTTTTTTTTTTAAAGACTAGAGTTGAAAGCTGGGTGGGTGTGATGGCCCATGTCTTTAATCCCAGACAGCAGAGGCAAGTGGATCTGTGAGTTCAAAGCCAGTCTGTTCTACAGAGTGAGATCTGGAACAGCCGCAGCTGTTACACAGAGAAACCCTGTCTCAAAATCAAAATAATTAAAATAAAAACAGAATGTAGAGTTGAAATATGTACCTATGAATAGGGCAGTGGTGGCTCATGCCTTTAATCCCAGCACTCAGGAGGCAGAGGCAGGCGGATCTCTGTGAGTTCAAGGTCAGCCTGGTCTACGAGAGCTAGTTCCAGGACAGGCTCCAAAGCTACAGAGAAACCGTGTCTCGAAAAACTAAAAAAAATCTAAAAAAATGATGTGCATGTAAGAGATTGAGCTGGAGCTTGCACATGCTAAGCACAACCTCCCATGCCAGTCAAGATAGACTTTTACATTACAAGATGCACATTCAGGACTAGCATGCTAGCATGATGGCTCAGTGGGTAAAGGAGCTTGCCAGCCAGCCTGACACCTGACTGAATTCTGAACCCCACATGATGGAGGACTGACCAGCTCTCACAAGTTGCCCTCTGACTTCCACATGTGTGCAGAGGCAGGCGGATCTATAAGAGCTAGTTTCAGGACAGGCTCCAAAAGCTACTGAGAAACCCTGTCTCAAAAAACCAATAATAATAATAATAATAATAATAATAATAATAATAATAATAATAATAATAAGCACATTTATTTGTATTACTATTCCTTTTGTTTTGGCGCTGTTTATTTTGTTTTTTCAAGACAGGGTTTCTCTGTAGTTTTGGCTGTCCTGGAACTCTCTGTAGACCGGGTTGGCCTCAAACTCAGAAGTTCGCCTGCCTCTCCCTCCTGAGGGCTGGGATTAAAGGCGTGAGCCACCAAGGCCCAGCTGCATTTATTATTCCTAATACTGAATTTTGTCAATTTAGAAAACACTGGGCTAGTGAGGTTAGAAGCATAAGCTATTTAGAGGGTTTGCTGTTGTTTTCAACTGGCCTCTAGTATCCCAGGCTGGCCTTGCCCTTGCTGTGAGGGGGAGGATGTCTTTGAACTCCTGACTCTCCTGCTGTCTCCAAAGTGCTGTGATTACAGCTCTGCACCACTGTGCCTCGTTTGTGTGGTGGTGAACAGTGAAGCCAGGGCTTCCTGCTTGCTAGGCAAGCATTCCACCTTCTGAGCTTCTAAGAGGCTTGGATATGGTTAACTTACGGCAGCTTGCTTACAGGGTTTGTGTAGACACAGACCCCTTCCCTAGCCCCCCTCCCCCCAGTTCTTTTTCACTGATCCTTAGTAAATGTTTTTTTAAATATTTCTTTATTTATTATGTATACAATGTTTTGTCTGTGTGTATGTCTGCAGGCCAGAAGAGGGCACCAGATCTCATTACAGATGGTTGTGAGCCACCATGTGGTTGCTGGGAATTGAACTCAGGACTTTTGGAAGAGCAGGCAATGAATGCTCTTAACCACTGAGCCATCTCTCCAGCCCAGTAAATCGGTTTTCACTCTGAAAAAAAAGGGGGAGGGGCAGCTAGGGATTGGGAAGGTGTCCTGACTAGCAGTAGTGCTGCATCTTTCCCCTTTTCACACCACTCTGGGGTGTGGGCGACTGGCTAGAAGCAAGCACACAGACACTCTGGGAGTTGGGAGAGTGAGAGGCGTCCTCTCTGAAAGTGCGACAGACCATACCTTCCAAATGTGTTATGGGCCTGGGCTTGGGTTATGTGGCTTCTGTAGTTCCCCAACAGTCCTCTGAGGGGTCCCCATAAATCACTCCGCTTAAAGGTGCCAGGATTCTTTTATTATTTTACATTATAAACATGTATGTGCTGTTATTGAAAAAGTCTGACATAACTTCTGAGAGCCATGAGGAAAGGGAGTGGGGTTTAAGGACAGGGCCAACCTAGCTGCCGTCAGAGTCAGGAGATAAAGAAACTGAATAAAGATGGCATGCCAGCCTGCCAGAATGAAGCGGCTGACAAGAGATAAGGGGTGGGGGCAGGAGGTCAGTAGACACGATGTTTTCACATGTGCCCTTTGGCCCCTTTGACCTTTTAAATTATGTAGATGTCTAGCTTTGCTAAAAAAAGTTAGCTCTCCACCAAAGTTGCACCACACCAGGCCGCTACTAAGCTTTGGCTTGCAGCCTGGAGATGGTAAGTAATAGCTAATAAACAACAGGATACACATGGACCTCTCCTTTGGGGCCAGACACTAATCTCTGTGCCTCATGTTTATTAGCTCATTTAATCTTTACAGTGAGTCTGAGTCATGCTATCATGCCCATCTTGCAAACGAGGAAATGGAGGCACCATCAGGTTGGGTTTTGCAAGACCGTTCCTTCTTGCCTACGTTACTGTTATCATGTGAAACCCCATATTTAGATCTCAGGACATATAGAGTGATGGTCTTGAAAATAAGCCCTGTGAAGCACTGAATCGTGTCCAGGTGGGTTTCCAGTTCACGTCACGGTCTTACCCCATCACTGCTGTGGAGTGAACTAAGGCCCCCAGTGATGCAGGCGAGCACCCTACGTAAGCTACATCCCCAGTGCCAGCATGGGCTCCTCTCACATGAGGCATCTCAGGTGAACAGTGAGTTCACAGTGCAAACTCCCTGTCCAGTAGAGACCATCAGACTGTTTCTGTAGGTTAAACCAGCATAGGCTGTGGGCAGGCTGGGGAAACTGCTCAAGGTCACAAAGCCCATGAGGAAGTGGCTGGGACTGAATCCAAACTAGTGGAGTCCAGAGTCTGTGCCCTGTTGGACAGCTCTGTCATGCCAGGTCTCTCCTGAAGCTAAGGCATCAGTTACCCATGTTTCTCTCTGCTCCCTAATCTCTGGGTTCAAATGCAGAACAGTAAGGACCTGTTAGTACAAACAAAAGTTCCAGGATTTGTTTCAGTCTGGGCATCAATAAGAACAGGTACCAGAAATGGGATGTCAATGGGTAGGACTTCAGAAGACCCTGGTTTGGAGAAGCAGGGCTGCTAATGGATTCCTCCCTCTGCAGAGTCGAGCCCCTTTGCCAAGGATTATCCAAGGGCCATGTGCATAGGTGTCGCTGTCTGAAAATCTCTTCAGGTTAGAAAACAGAATTCAGCCAGGCAGTAGTGGCACAAACCTTTAATCCCAGCACTTGGGAGGCAGAGGCAAGGGGATCTCTATGAGTTTGAGGCCAGCCTGGTTTACTACAAGAGCTAGTTCCAGGGCAGGCTCCAAAAGCTATAGAGAAACCCTGACTCAAAAAAACCAAAAAACCAAAACCAAAAACCCCACCAGAATTCAAGTACAGAGAACTGTCTATAAGGAAATAAGGGATGTTAGAGCCAGTGTGAAACCAAGGTTGAAGTAAGAGTCTTTCTACTTTACTATTACATCTTAAAAGATTAGCTATGCTTTTTTTATTTATTTTATTTTTTTTTGAGGCAGTACCATATAACGTAGGCAGCTGCAAACTTACTATGAAACAGTGTCTCAAGAGTTTCTACTGCTGCAAGAAAACATCATGAGCCAAAGCACTTGGGGAGGAAGCGTTTTTTCTGTCTTCTGTTTCTGGATAACAGTCTACCAACGAGGGAAGCCAGGCAGGAGCTCAAGTAGAGAAGGAACCTGGAAGCAGGAACTGAAGCAGAGGGCATGGAGGAGTGTTGCTTACAGGCTTGCCCAGTCTGCTTCCTTGGAGCAGTAAGGACCACCCACCATGAGTTGGCCCTCCACGCAATAAGGAAAATTCATCACAGATTGCGCACAGGACAATATGGTAGCGGTGTTTTCTCACTTCCGGTTCCCTTTTCCAAAATGAATCTGGCTTGTGTCAAGTTGACAGAAAAATCTAGCCAGCACACAGGATGGCCTTGAACTCCTGACCCTACCAGGTGATGGGATTGCATGTTATCACCACACCTAGTACTTTTAAGGTTTTTTTTTTGTTTTTTTTTTGAGACAGGGTTTCTCCATGTAGCCCTGGCTGTCCTGAAACTCATTCAGTAGACCACGCTAGGAGATATGCGTGCCTCTGCTTCCAAGTACTGGAAGGTTTAAAGGTTTTTAAGTGCTGGATGGTGGTGGTGTACACCTTTAATCCCAGGATTTAGGAGGCAGAGGCAGGCTGAGCTTTGTGAGTTCGAGGCCAGCCTGGTCTACAGGGCAAGTTCCAGCACAGGCTTCAAAGCTACAGGAAACCATGTAAGGTTTTTAAGTGGACACCACTGGGCAGTAACAGGTATTTCACAGCTGTTCCTTACTGAGCTAGCAGAGAGTATACATTTTAGAGTATGAAGGCCTTTGACATCTAGTGAAGCTGAACTTATAGCTGACAAGAAGGCAAATCCATGGAAATTAAACATTTCTTGACTATCACCAGCATGTAGGTGAGCCTTGTTTGATTTGCTTATGATTATTGTAATTGGTGCACTAGGACTTAGGTTTGCAAGTTTGCTATTTATTTCTGTGACAACAGGTTAGTAATAAAACAGTTTTTGTTTTTGTTTTTGTTTTGTTTTGTTTTTTTGAGACCAGGGTTTCTCTGTGTAGTTTTGGAGCCTGTCCTGGAACTCGCTCTGTAGATCAGGTTGGCCTCGAACTCACAGAGATTCATCTGTTTCTGCCTCCTGAATGCTGGGATTAAATGCGTGCACCACTACTGCCTGGTCTAGGAACCCCTATCTAAAGACAAGGTATTGCCACATAGCCCCAGATAGCCCACAACTCATGATAGAGACTAGGCTGGCCAGAACGATGTAGTGGTTCTTCTGCTTCTGCCTCCCTAGGGCTAGAATGGCAGGTGTTTGCCATCCTGCCTGGCAGGGGGCTGGATTTTAACCTACAGTCTGTCATGTGTATTAGGTGAAAGACCTTTTTTTTTTTTTTTTGAAAGACTGTATTAAAACAAAGACTGTATTAAAACAAAGTTTTGTGACTAGGAAGTTTGAGAATCACTAGATGGCAAAGTTCCCAGTCTCTTCTGTGACTTTAATACACATCCAAATAGGGAGGTGGATTACACACAAGGCTAATCACTCCTTAATCAGGTTAAGGCAATGTCCCAGCTCTGGGCAGTTTAAGGGCTGAAAATAACTAAGACTGCCCTGGCCTCTAGAACTTGAACAGCTGAGTCTTGAACAAGCTAAACTGGGAAAGGGCAGAGGTAACCCTGAGGAATCCCAGGCAAGACATGACACTGGAGACAGAGATCTAAGTTTAAAACAGGCAGCTTTCCATCCTGGCCCTGGTGTACGGAGCACAGGAAGGTACTTCCTGGGTACCCAGCAACCCATTATCTTGTGAGCTTTCAGTCTTGTAATGCTTCAGACCAAAGGGAATATCACAAGGTCATACAGTGACTTCAAAGCAGACTAAGCCTACTAACCTTAGTTCATTCTATCAGCTTCTTTGTGGAAGCAAGGCATGCTTTCCGGACCATGGCACCCTGCAACTCATGGACTCTCCTACCAGGGGACCCTGGGATGCACTTTGCAGAGAAGGAAAGCAGAGGCAAGGGTACAGCAGGATGGCCAAATGAAAAGCCAGCGTGTGACAGCCTAGACTGGGGATTACTGCTCTGTCACATATTCCTCAGTGACTGGGGGATGCTTTGCACTTCAGGGTACATCCCAACTGTGACTTAAAGTCAGTTACTTAGTTAAGACTATTACTTTTTTCTTAAATATTTTAAAGTTTTATTCTTTTTTTAAAATTTATTTATTATGTATTCTGTCTGCATGCTAGAAGAGGGAACCTGATCAAATTACACGTGTTTATATTTCCCCTTTCCTATATATTTCTATATTGTGTGTATGTTTCTGTATTACGAGTGTTATCTGCATGTAAGTGCACCACGTGCATGCTGGTGCCCAAAGAGATCCCTTGGAATTGGAGTAATGAACAGTTGAGCTGCCATGTGGCTTCTGGGAAGCAAACAAACTTGAGTCTCTGTCAGAGCAGCAGCATTCTTAACCACTGAGCCATCTCTCTAGCCCTCCAAACTCCAAATCATTTCTAATCTGAACAATTTTTAGTGTCCTCTACTTCATTGGTATTTTTAAAAAGAAGTGAGATATGGCAGTTATGTGTTCTGGATAGGGCTAGCTTATGCCACCCTGTCACTAGCTGCCATTACGGGCCAGAATTTGGGAGGTGGGGTGATACTAGGCTTTGCAAGTGGGTGGTTAAGGTTATTTTTTTGTGGGACAGGGTTTCTCTGTGTAGCCCTGGCTGTCCTAGAATTTGCTCTAAAGATCAAGCTGGTCTTTTTTTTTTAAATTACAATTAGAAAAAATTTATCAGTGTGTTGCCTGCACGTATATTCACCACATGCAGTGCCCACAGATATCAGAAGAGGGTGCTGGATCCCCTGGAACTGATGGGAACTGAACCTGGGTCCTCTGCAAGCAACAAGTGCCCTTAACAGCTGACACATCTCTCCAGCTCCTAAAGTTCACATTAAAAGAAAAAGAATTATGATTATTGAGACAGGGTCTATGTAGCTCTGGTTGTCCTGGAACTCACTATAGACCAGACTGACCTCAAACTCAAGAGATCTGCCTCCCCAGTGTTGGGATTAAAGGCGTGTGCAACCACACCCAGCTGAACAATTATTATTTTTTGTTTATTTATTATGTATACAATATTCTGTATTATACACATATTCTGTCTGTGTGTATGCCTGCAGGCCAGAAGAGAGCACCAGACCCTATTACGGATGGTTGTGAGCCACCATGTGGTTGCTGGGAATTGAACTCAGGACCTTTGGAAGAGCAGGCAATGCTCTTAACCTCTGAGACATCTCTCCAGCCCCAACAATTATTATTTTTAATCGTTTGTATGTGCATGAGTGCAGGTACCCACAGAGATCAGAGGTATCAATCCCCCTGGAGCTGGACTGACAGTTGCCTCAGCCAATGCTGGGAATTGACCGCAGGTCCTCTCAAAGAGCATATGTGCTCTGTCTGCTGCAGCCTTATCTCCAGTCCCTAAAGTTTACTTTAAAAGGATCCCAAAGCCAAACTATTTCATGCGTAAGACAGACCTAAAATAGAACTGCTTCTCTTGATCCCATCACGCTCCTGGGACATGGTTACACACACACACACACACACACACACACACACACACACACACAGTTTTCAGGGTCTCTCCATACATAAAGACAAGCTTGAGCAGCCCTTGGACTTGCTATGCAGCTAAGACCCTGATTTTCTGATTCTTTTGCCTCTATCCCCTCATGTGCTCATATTACAGGGCACCACCATGCCTGGAATGAATACTTGGGATTGAATCTGGGGTCTCTGATGTCAGGAGGGTGCTATACAAGTAAGCTACATGCCCAGCCCCTGAACTCAACCTTTCCTGCTCTGCTTATAGGGCTCCACCTTTCTCATCTTTCTAGTCCCAATTACTTCAAAGCATGATAGATTCTGGCTTCCCTATCTGTCAAACCTTTTCTTCAAATCACAAACCCATACAAACAACTTCATAGTCAAACCTTTTCTTCTAGCTCTGCCATGCCTAACACATGGGGCCTGGATTTCTGACCTGGGCATAAAATAAAAATGGCCTAAAAGCCATTTACAATTAGAATTAAAACCAAGCTAGGTATGGTAGCTCAAGTCTGTAACTATGACACACAAGAGGCAGAGAGAGACACTGAAAGTTCGAGGCCACCTTGTATACACAGTGAGTTCCACATTAGTCTAAACTACATGGTAAGACCATTTCAAACTGAACAATTAGCCCCAATCCCCACCAAGTCTCCAATTTTAACATTTTCCTTGTTCCCCTAGCACTTGAGTGTCTTCCAAACCTTTACCATGTTCCTCCCTAGAACAAATGATTTCCTTCATAAAGCCTTAATTCCCTATGGGTTTTACTGCCTAGCTCAGACTGGCTTGGGTCTCTGGAGCCTCCTGTTTCCATCTTAAATGCTGGGACTACAGAAATGTTCTATCATGCATGGCAAAACTGTTTAATGGTATCTGCTCCAATCTCCTACACTTGTTATGTGTACCATTTCATCCTTTTATTTCTTTGTGAGAGTGTCACTATGTAGCCCTGGCTGTCCTCAAACTTAGAGCTGCACTTGGTTCTGCCTCCAGAGAGCTGGGATTAAAGGTGTACGCCACCACACCCATTGCTGGATCATTTCCTCTTAACAGCACTCCACAGTTGTGCTTATGCCTGCCTTTCAACAGACCTCCTTCCTTATTTGCTATTACTCTGAGCAACTGTCTTAGTAACACAGCTGAAAAGCACTCTGGCCTCTCTTCCATTTACCAGTTCAGAGTCTATGCTTACCGGTGAGATAAGCAGGGCGAGGTAGCATAGGAGTTTAATCCCAGCACTCACGAGGCAGAGGCAGGTGGATCTCTAAGTTCAAGGCCAACCTGGTCCACAGAGCGAGTATCAGGACAGTGAAAGATACACAGAGAAACCCTGTCTCAAAACAACAACAACAAAAGAATAATCAGTGTGGAGCCAGGCACTGGTGGCACACCCCTTTAATCCCAGCACTCTGGAGGCAAAAGCAGGCAGATCTCTGAGTTCGAGGCCAACCTGGTCTATATTGTGGCCTGCCTCATTAAAAGAGAGAGAGAGAGAGAACAGAGTGGGTGCAGACTCCGGACACAAGGCAGGTGAGCCATCAATGTCAGTGCCACACTTAGGCTCTCCTGTGACTCTGTGGTAATTACCAACTCACCAAGACAGCAGCAGTCAAGACAGCAGGAAGAGCAGGTATGAGAAACTTCCTTTATTTCTTCTAAACAGGTGAAAATAAGCAATTCTTATATTTCTCACTTGTAAGATTTTTAAACTCTTAAAAATGCAATTTCTTCTTTTCAAAGCACATGCCATCTTTAAAAAATTCTCAGCAATATACATTTGCACCCAAGAAATACATGCAGCATCATTGTCTCCTGACAATATTCTGCACTAAGCCACTGACTCCTATAGATGTGCCTCTTAACTTGGGAACTCCAGAGCACAGGCTTCAGTGCAACACTTATTTCCGTAGGAAACACAGGACCAGTGGTGTCTTCTGACAACTGCTTCCTGAGGGCTGAGCAACAGCCTCCCTCGGCCTTGTTTAAAGTACTCTCTTTAACGTGCTGATGTAAGGGACAACTAGAATTCAGAAACATTGGAGAATCCTGGTGGGGGATGGAGGAGGGATACTTAGGGCTACCCTGTGCCATAAACTTAGGGAAAAAAATTTACCCAGAAAACAAAACTGAAAAAAACCCTCAGATTTTATCAATGCACCCTTTAAGTAATTTTTTTAAAATTATTTTTTCCTTTTAATTTTTGAAAGCAGCTTAACGTAAATCAAAAGCAGTTCCTGAGTAACTGCAGTAAACAGTCTTTAAATACATATACATGTACACATACATATATATTTGCAACTTAGCTCATTTTGGTTCTGCCTTAGTTTGCCTCCCTAGAGTTAAGTGAATCCCGCCCCTTCCTTCTTTTGGTTCTTATGTGCAAGTACAATAACATCAGCTCTGGGAATCGGCATGCAGATGTTTCCCTGGTGTGAGCATCTGCTTGTCTTCAGCCAGGTTTCCAGAGTCACTGCAGGTCAGTGTTTTTCAACCCACAAAACCTGTGAGTACCACGAATGCTTCACGTCTTCTTCATCAGACGCCGTGATTGCCACGAGTGGAGCTTGTTGTAGGCTGTTTGCAGCATTTCTTCTATATGACTTACCAGCTGAAAGTCATAGGGAGACACTGAAGTGAGCGAGCAGTCAAGGAAGCTGACGCTTCACATCCAAACCTGGCACACACTTTCCAGCACATCTCTCAGTTAACAAGGCCTCAGCAAAAGTACAACCACACAGTGTACACGCAGAAGACAGATGGTGGTGCAGTGCAGGGCTGGACAATCACCTGCTCTGTCTGGGTCATGATTACCACCTGGTCATTAACCAGCATCAGGATGTAGAAGCTTTCACTGCACTCTAGGCTTGCTTCTTTTGTGCACTGAGAGCCAAACCAAGTTGTCTCTAGATTTACACAGTGGTCAGCTAAAGAAAGGTCATAGCTGGGCAGTAGTGGTGCATGCTTTTAATCCCAGCATTTGGGAGGCAGAGGCCGGCGGATTTCCTGAGTTTGAAAGCACCCTGGTCTACAAAGCGAGTATCAGGACAGGCTCAAGCTACAGAGAAACCTTTTCTCAAAAAAAGGACAGAATGGCAGTGGGAATATTTTTTCTGAGACATACTCTCACTGTGGGAAGCTCAGGCTGGCCTGTCTGAGTGCAGGATCACAGGCAGGCACCATCGTTCATCCCTGACTCAACACTCATCTTTACACTCCTTTGTAGAGTTCTGCCTCCATGGGTATAACAAGTCATATCAAACATCACACCAACTCTTGAGGTTAGAAAGCCTTGGAATGTGTTTCCGTAAAGGTGTGAGTGTTCACATGGTCAAGTTTATCATTTTAGGAGGAGGGGGATACTTGGGGGTCCTAAGTCCTTTTAGCAGTCAGTGACTGATCTAAAATAGAGATTTAAGTACGCCTCCACCCCAGCTAGAAGTGCAAGGCAGGGCAGAGAAGAGTGCTTGCCTAGGATGTGCAAAGTGCAGATTCAATCTTTAGCAACCCCCACCTCTAGTCCCATTTTGCAGGGGAGAAGGGTGTGCCATTATCTCTGTCCGCAAAATGTAACAACTCCTTTCTCTCAACAGGTAGTAGGGGCTTTACAGCAACAGTGAGATACGTTCCACATCCTATTCTATGGCTACACACGGCCTGAGAATCCTCAACACGGTGCTGCAAACAGAATCAACTGAGGCGGCACAGAGGGGAGAGCACCTGCTTAGTGTTCTTGGCCTGTTGTAAGACACTTAAGGCTTACTGGGAAAAATATTAAGTGAAGAAGATTTTGTAAAACCCCATTTCTGATCATCCTAATTATTGAAATGCTGGATGTTATGTCTGCACAAACCATTTCTCACCAAATCAGTATCTCTTGAAGGAATCTCTTCTTCATCTGTTCTACTTTTGCTTGGGAACAACGCTCAAGACCTTGTGCAAAAAAACGTGCCCAATCACAGGTCTTCATTGCTGTAAAGCACCATTCAGGGACAGTTGAGCTTCCTGTCATCAACAATGTTTATCCTTCACTAGCGGGTTTGTGACGGCTACTTGGTTTTTCCAAATTAGTAACAGATTTTTAGGGTTATATACTTAGTAGATCTATCAAGAAAAATAAGGAAGGCTTGGTGGTTAAAGGCACTTGGAGCCAAGTATAACAATCCGAGTTTGATCTCCACATCCCACTTAGTCTGGAGAGACCTGACTCTGCAAGTTGTCTTCTGAGTGTGGCACACATACACCTCTGTCCTGCTCAACACTATATAAAACAAAACAAAATGAAAAAAATAAATAACATTGGGATGACTCTTATCAATGCTGATAGGAGGCACTGATAGCGTACAACTGCACAGGGCAGTCAATACTTTCACTAAATGATAAGGACTTTTTTTTTGAGACAGGGTCTCTCACTATGTAGTCTAAATACATTCTGAATACACAACATATTTTAAAATTAAAAATAGTATACTGAGCAAAGAAAACGATGAAGCCATTTAAACAAAAGCAAAGTTAATTTCATCATTCAATACAAAGAGGCAGAACATTGGCACTTACATTTGTGCTTAAATATTGCCTCCGAATCTTTTCTTGGAATGGGCAGAGCTTTGTAACTTGGAACCGTTCCAAATTACTCTTCATTTTCACTACCTAAAAAAGACGAGAAACAATGAATTATAGAGAAATTGCAAAGAAGCTGTAGGAACAAAGAGAAAAGTGTTATCTTCTAAGAAAAAAGTGTTATCTAAGATAAAAGTGTTATCTAAGATAAGTGTTCTAAGATAAAAGTGTTATCTTCTAAGAAACTAATAAACTTCTGTTAAATACAAACATTTATATTTCACTACTCATCATTTTTTTTTATTTTAAATATTTAATGACAGGCCCTGGGCCTCAGTCATCTTTAACAATAACGCCTATAATTCACATTCCACACATTTAGTCATGTGTGCATCAACACATGCTGAGAAGTAGTTTTTACTCTTAAAATTTCTCTTTAGCCAATTCTCTTGGTAGATATTTGAGCCATTTCTACTTTTTGAGTCTTACACGGTGGCACTGGAACATTTCTCTAGGTAAATACTTATTCACATTTCAATTTCCTTAATGTAAACTTTATTATTTCTCTTAAATGTTTTTAAAATTTTATTTTATGCATGAATATCTTGCCTGAATGTATGACTATGCACCCTGTGTGTGCCTGGTACCCTCGGAGGAAGGCATCTACTGGAACTGGAATTACAGTGGTTGGGAGCCACCATGGGTGCTGGGAACCAAACTCGGATCTCTGCAACTTCTCTTGAGATCCTTCTCTCAGCTGCTGAGTTGTTGTTTCTCCAGTCCCATCTTTAAGGCAAATTTTTAAACAATGAATTCTAAGTCAAAGAATGCTTATAACTGTGGACAACAGACTCTTCTCTTAGCAATTCAGCACTAGTAACCACACCAAATGTTTTACTTATTTAGTAAATTATTAGGTAAAAATGTTCTTTTACTGAAATCTGAGTGAGTCTGAGCTACCTGGCTCCACTCCTCTTTGGTAAAGGATCATCTTGCACATGGCTACGAAAACTGCCACTAAGCTAAGCTGTCAGCACCCTTTCTTCCCCACCCACTTTGGTGGTGCAGGGAATCAAATTTGGGGTTGCATACCTACTAAACAAGGGCTGAATGCTCAGCCCTTTGTTCTTATTTAGTCTCAATATGTAGCTCAATTTTTTTTTTTTTAAAAAAAAAATATAGGGTCTCCTTATATACTACTGGTTGGCTTGACCTTCCTAGATAGACCAGGCTATCTTCAAATTCTGAGTTCTGGGATTAAAGGCATGTATCACCATTCCCAGCGGGAGTCCAGATCTTGAAATCAAGATTTTATCTTCTCTGACTCAATGCTGGAACTGCAGGTATATATCATGCCTGGCTATCAGTTGGGTAATGTCTATTAGGTCTGCTGCCTATTGTCTTTATTAAGTAATTAATTTTTTGACAGGATCTCACTGTGTAGCTCTGGCTGGCCTGGAACTCACTGCTTGCCTCAGTCTCCCAAGTGCTGGAATTAAAGGCGTGCACAAGCATGTCATGCCTGCCCCTTCTAATGCATTGTCTTAAAAAGTTTAAAACCAAAACAAAAACGTTTTCCCTTTCTTCTTTTGCTGCTGACTGAGCCCTAGGTCTCAAGCATACTCAAAGCACATGCTCTACCACTGAGTCTCACCACCTGTTCCATTTTCCCCTTAATGTCTGCTCAAAGAGCAGTTTATATAGGACAGTTAGTATTACCACAATACAACAAATATTTCTTGTTAATTGCTTTTTAAAAGGCAACAAGGGTTTTTGTTTTAAACATTTCACGCTGGAGTTTAGGATGTAGCTTAGTGGTAAAACACTTGTGTAGCATGTGTGAGTCTTTAGGGTTAACTTTAGCAGTACGAAAAGAAAAAACCAAACCAAAAAGGAGTACTGTTGATGACAGTTTTGTTTTTTTTTGTTTTGAGACATGGTTTCTCTGTAGCTTTGGAGCCTGTCCTGAAACTAGCTCTTGGTAGAGCAGGCTGGCCTCGAACTCACAGAGATCTGCCTTCCTCTGCCTCCTGAGTGCTGGGATTAAAGGTGTGCGCCACTGCCGCCTGGCCTTTGATGTCAGTCTTTATTTTTAATTTTATCAGTACTAAATGTACCAAACAGACAGTGACCTGTGCTGAGTCTCTATTCTCCAATTATTTACGGTCTGGAGGTAGGGTGTTCCAAACTGTATGCTCAGAGTTATGTAACTGCTGTGGCTCAGTTTCCTAACCTATGACATGGGTACTGAGTCTAACAGTTGTACTAATTTGGCGCACAGTAATGTACGTTTGTTTAGCTCTCTGTTATTACTACAGTAGTTGGCTGTATTTACAATCAGTTCTAACCTTTTCTTCTAGGAATGGTGTATTAACAGGAAAGCAGGACCAGAAATGCCGCAGAAGTTCTCCAACAGCCACGTACAAGTGTTTCAATTCAGACTGAATATCGTTTGGCACCATCTCTGCAACAGGAAGAAGAGGCCTTAGGGCAACAGCGCTCTGCAGTCCTAAAACTGACCACTCTAGGTGCTGAGCATACAGTTCAGCAGTGTAGAGCATGCAGAGCCTGTCTGGGTTATCATCCCAAACCCACTCCTATACACCCACTGACTCTTAGCAAAATAGCCCATTTCTTTAAAGAAATTTAGCAGTTAATTAAAAAAAAAGGCAAGCCATCATAAGCTTATATTTTCTTAGTACTAAGCAGAGGAAGAAGGGGAGAAGGGGCCCAGAACATACGGTTTACAGCTTGCTGTGTCCCTCCCTGCATAAGTGCTCCTCCAGGTGACAGGGCTGCGATGGTGCTGCTAGCAGCACTGCTTGAGAGAACCTGAAAGAAATGAATCAGAAGCTGACTTAGCATCCTTTTGGCATCTTCCTCCCCCACCCCCCCAAGACAGAGTTTCTCTGTGTGTGTTATCTTTGGCTGTTCTGAACTCACTTTGTAGCCCAGGCTGGCTTTGAACTCACAGAGACCCACCTGCCTCTGCCTCCCGAGTGCTGAGATTAAAGGTGTGCACCACCATGCCCGGCTTGGCATTTGTTTTAATAGCAGTTTTATCCCTATGCAAACACGTTATGAACAGTAACCAGAGTGAAACACTTTTTTTTTGACGCTAGAAATGGTCGGTGTAGAAAACCCCACATACCAAGAATACAGTAGATCCCTTAACAGAACCTTTGAAAAAAATAGTTTTTACTACTACTTTTTATATATGTTTATGTGTGTGTCTGTGTTAGTGAATGTATGTGTGTGTGCCACTGGCATCCAGAAAAGGGTATCAGATCCCATGGAGCTGAGTTACAAGTGGCTGTGAGAGTTACCACTGTGGGTTATGGGAGCTAAAATGTTGAGTCCTTTGAAATAAGAGTAGCATATACTACTAGTCTCTGAACTATGTAACTATCTTTCTGGCCTTCACAATTTTGATTTTTGAGGTCTTAGTTTCTTATAGTCAACTATAGTCTGACAACATTAAATACGTGACACCAAGATAGCTCAGTTTGTAAAGGACAACCGGACAACCAGAGCTAAATCCCAGGACCCATATGGTGGAGAGAACTGACTACCCCAGGTTGCCTTGTACGCTTCGAGCTAGTTATGCAGCTACTTTGCTTTGCCCCCCTCCCCTTTCTGAGACTGGGGTTCTTTGTGTAGCTTTGGCTGTCCTGGAACTCACTTTGGTTTTCCTGGAACTCACAGAGATTCACTTGCTTCTGACTCCTGAGTGCTGAGATTAAAGGTGTATACCATCAGGCCCACTCAGTTTCCTAACTGAAAAGCGCCTCATGCAACCCAGTAGAAAAACAAACAAATAAACAAATGTTCTGTTACACAGCTCACTCCGGTTGTGCTTATAATCTGAGGTAGCAGCTGCAAGAATTCTAGCTTTCAAACAGTAAAAGTCACCTACCTGAGTTAAGTTGGGTGTATAAGCTTCCATTTCTTGTCTAATACTTTGAAAAGAATTAATAATGTCCTGACTTGTTGCATATTGTAATGACTGAATTGGAGTAGGACCATGATAATACCTGGAGGTTAGCACAGGAGAAATAATCGATTATACATAGTAAAGGTGTTCAATATCAGTCTTTCAAATATTTTAGCATCAACAAAACTTTCCCCATGGCAAAAACTGACACGACACTTAAAAATTTAAAGTTATTAATTTCTTTTTAAAAATAATTTTACTGTTACTATTTTAGTTAATATGTATGTTATGTGGTGGTAGGCAGGTAGGCGCATTGAATGCAGGTGCCTGTGGAGACCAGAGGTGTTGGATCTCCTGGAGGTGGAGATACAGGTGGTTGTGAGCCACCTGATATGGATGTTGGGAACAAACTGGGATCTTCTGTTAAGAACAACACGTGTTCTTCATCACGGAGTGATCTCTCCAGCCCTTATTATTTAATTTCAATAAAAGGCAGTAAGAAAAAAAATAGCATGAAGATCCAAAATTTGAGCCTGTGACGTGGCTCAGAGGGTAAAGGTACCTGCTGCTAAGTCTGACGACTTGAGCTGGGTCCCAAGTGAAAAGAGGGAACAGATCCCAAGCTTTTGTGACTTCTACACATTTGCTGTGACATGCACACATACTGACTTCCACACTTCTGTGACGCACATACATACATACTAGTAAGTGTAATAATAGTTTTCTTGCTGGGCAGTGGTGGTGTATGTCTTTAATCCCAGCACTCGGGAGGCAAAGGCAGGCGGATCTCTGAGTTCGAGGCCAGCCTGGTTTACGGAATAAGTTCCAGGACAGGCTTCAAAGCTACAGAGAAACCCTATCTCAAAAAAGTAAAAACAAAACAAACAACGACAAAAAAATTAGTTCTTGGCTTTAATCATTTAGAATGCATCCAGGTGGTTATACACACACACACTTTTTTTTTCTTTCTTTTTTTAGATTTATTTATTATGTATACAGTGTTTTGCCTGGGTGTATGCTTGTACACCAGAACTCATTGCAGATGGTTGTGAGCCATTATGTAGTTGCTGGAAATTGAACTCAGGACCTCTGGAATAGTCAGTGCTCTTAACCCCTGAGCCATCTCTCCAGCTCCCCTTTTTTTGGTTTTTCAAGACGGGTATACTTGTGCAACTCTGCCTGTCCTGGACCTTGATTTGTAGACCAGACTGGCCTAGAACTCACTGAGACCAGCTTGCCTCTGTCTCCCAAGTGCTGGAATTAAAGACATGTGCTACCACGGACTATATATTTTTTTTTAAAAGACCCATTTATGAATGTCTTGCCTGCATGTATGTCTGCACACCCCATGTGTGTCAGGTATGATTAGAGGTCAGGAGTGAGTCAGATCTCCTGGAACTGTAGTTCCGGATGAGTCTTACTAGCCCAGGCTGGCCTTCAATTTGCTGCACAGCCAAGGCTATCTTTGAATTACTGCTCCTCCTATGTCCTCCCTCTTGCTGACGTCACAGGTACGTACAATCATATCCAGTTCACAAAGTAAACATTCAAAAAGAAAATTGTATATTGTACTTTTATAGCAGCGAACTGACTTTAGACTTTCAGAGTATATTCTGTACTGACTATTGCATAAGTGTTTCACTTCTATCAGCCAAACTGACCTGTCTGACTTCTTGAGATTCAGTGCAATCGTTTTCACGGAATTGTTGTTTCCCAAGTCTTCATATTCAATGGACTCCTGTAACTTCGCCTGCAATTGACAAAGTATTTTTAATTTTGTCAGAAACTGACTAAAAACTAAAATTAAGCAGAGAATGAAAAAGGAAGCCTTCCCACTATGAGCTAGAAATGGCTAAGCTGGTGTTCTTACCAATAATAAACATGAAGTACTATTTCCTGCATTCTGGTCATACCATTTGTGAAGTGTCTGTCTCTACCTCCTTCCCCTAAGACAGGGTTACTCTGTGTAGCCTTGGTTGTCCTGGAACTCACACTGTAGACCAGGCTGGCCTAGAATTCCCTGAGGAATTCTAATCCCTGCCTCCCAAGCACTGGAATTAAAGGCATGCACCACCGTCAAGCCATATTGGGTATAACTAAAACAGTTTCTCTGTGTATCCCTGGCTGGTTTCAAATTTAACAAGATCCACCTGCCTTTGCCTCCTGAGTGCTGATATTAAAGTGGTGCACCACCATACCTGGCCTTAAAAAATGCGCATGAGTGATATGTAGTATATGATATATAGACTTTTGATCCTATCTCAGTCTGCTAAAGGTTGGGATTATGGGTGCACCTATCATATCTGGTGCTATCAGCTCTTTTTGAAACAATACAGACATTCTCCATTTTGAATTAGGCCATACATATCCTACTATAATTGCTAAGTTGAAAATGTGTTTAAAATTCTGATAAAGCTACCATAAAAATCAGTAATTGTAACATGGGGGCTCATCTATATGCCCCCTTTTTTGGTGCTGAGGAATAAAATCCACCATCTTGTGACTCTTAGTAAGCTCTTTACCACTACGTTATGCCGCATACACCTCATCTGTATGGATATGCTACAGACATCAACTTTTTGCTTTCGTCTCGACTGCAGTCCTGTGTTAGGTATTTCTATCTAAATCTTTGCACACTGCTCCCATCTTTTCCATAAATGTGTAGAAGTAGGAGAGTATAAACCTTTAATCTTCTCATATGTACTGCTTAACTGGTCTCTAAGTAAGTATCCTTACTTAACAGGGAGAAGGGACTTAGAAATGAAATAATGAGCAAGTAGCTACTTTGATCCACAATTCCTCATTCTCTCAAAGGAGAAAATGTTTTTAACCTTGAAATACTAGTTTAATGTTAGTAACAATTAACTTTCTTTGCAAACAAACACATGAAACTTTCTATCTACTGTCTTTGTTGAAAAATTTCCCCCAGAAAACAGAATCACACACATACACAATTTATATGTATACATAGGGAAGGAAAAATTAAAAACTACTGTTCAGAATTGAGTCAATGGAAAGTTTGCTGGTTAAGCCAACACTGAGTTTCATAATGTTCTGCAAGTGATGGTAATGCCTCTTCTTGGTTAAAATCAAAACCAGCCTTAGGAAATAATAAGCAATATAAAGAATTTAGATACCTTATACCCAGAGAAATGCAAATCCCCAAATGGCCTAATTTGATGTCCATACCCTTTTGACTGCTGGCTGAAAGCAGTCTGCATCTCCAGAATTTCCGTCTATACTGCTGGGCTCACCATTCTGTCCATTTTGTGCTTGTCTTAAAAACAAATGGAAAACAAGCTCATGTTAAAACTGCTGAACTGAACACTACCACCATTTCACCTGAAAGGTCAGTGACAGTCTACATGTATACTTAACTGTTTCCTGAGACCAGCAGCCAGGACCATGGCACTGTGGTGGTTAAACCTTTTGATGATGGCAGCATTACTATTTTCCTTTATGGATTTGGAATTGGAAGTAGATGGCACAGAGCAAATGCCATAACCCTGTGAGAAACAAGTAAATACCAAAATAAAAATTTGACTTATTATGGAATACACAATTGGGTAGCTAGATATGAAGTACACACTTATAATCCCAGTATTGGGACACAGAAAAAGGTGAAATCCTGGGACTTGTTTGCCATTCAGCACATACTACCCAATGAGAGACCTGGTCTAGACTATCAGGTCAGTGATCGTAAGTAACATCCAGGCATAATTACATTCTTGGTCTAATAGTGGCACAAGTATTATATGGGTAGTTAAGTGTTTTCTGCTTGGATTCCAGGCTTGACCCACATACACAGACAACAACTCATGCTTGATACAGAAGACCTAATCAAAAGTTGGTGGCTACAGAAATCATAGGTGCAAAGCAGTGAACTGCTACTATTTAAACTATTTTCTGAATGTCTCATGTCCACATCCATATAGTGGCAATGCCAGATTCATCAAATTAACTTCAAACAAAACAAATACTCCCTACAAAATGTCCAACAACAACCCCCCCCAAGTAAAAACAAAATCAAAACAAAAAAAAAGAGAATGTCTTTAATCTGGCACTCAGGAGCCAGGGGCAGATGGAACTCTTAAATTCAATACCAGTCTGAGCTATAAAGAAATGCTGTCTCTAAAACAACCAGAAACTTAAAGGAAAAAAACATTGAAATCACAATATAATTACATCATTTCCTAGTTCCCTTTTAACTCCCCACCACCCAAAACTTCCTATCTACCCCTTCTTGCTCTCTTCCAAATTCATGACCGTTTTCTTCATTTTGTTTTTCGGAGACAGGGTTTCTCTGTGTAACAGCCTTGGCTGTTCTGGAACTGGATGTGTAGATCAGACTGGCCTCAAACTCAGAGATCCACCTGCCTCGGCCTCCCAAGTGCTGGATTAAACGGTGTATCACTACCACGCGGTCCATTAATCCTTCTCATATACACATGTCGAAGCTTCTTATTGTAGTGAGTGGCGGTTATAAGGTGGAAGTGCTGAAAATAAGGGATGGTAGAGAGCTTGCCTTAAATGGGTCATTTATTTCGCACCCTCTAAGGCTCAGGGAATACTGTGGAAGAAGGGCACAAGGAATGGAAGAACTGGAGGATGGAGTGGCATGTGGCAAAAAGGCATCTTCTGGATATGATGCCACCACTGCCCTCATTTCAGCCATTGCACAAGACTTGCATAAAATCGGGCATAACATTTATCATAGGAGGGGATAAGCCCATGACTATTGACAATAATTGTCTCTAGGGAAAGGAGTATCACTTTTCTCAGTAGTGTAGTCACTGAAAAGCTGCCTATGCTTCAGTAAATAAACTACCATGGTCATGAAAGAAACCTTGACAAAGCTCAGTGTCAAGCTTTTGTATGTTTCACAAACATACAAAAGACATGAAAGTAGAAGACTTCTTATTGGAAGTTTCATCAGGAGAGGGGAACGAACAGCAGGGGTGTTGGGGGTGAACATGACTAAAATTCATCATGTTCATGTAGACAACGATCTAAAGAAATAAAAAATTAAAAGGTGCATGGAAGCTAAAAAACAATGGCTGAAGTTGCTCCTGTCCCTGTACACACATGTACACAAACATATACATACAGGCTCGAAATGAACAAACAAGAAGATGCAGATTCAACTCCTGGTTTTATTATACTTTCTAGCTGTTAGTTGGGGCACGTGATCAACTTTCTAAGGTCTAACTACAACCAGTCCCAACCCCTGCAGTTATCCATACCACCCTTTCTGTTTTCTTCACAATTTTTTTATTGACAGCTGCCACTCAATCTGTTCTCAGCAAAGTGTAGCTGCCCTGAGTCAGCCTACTCTTGCTCAGTGGCCTCCCTAGCACATGGTATAATGTTTTTGTAATTATTTGGTAAATTATCAAAACCCTGTAAGCCAGTCAGTTTATTAAGGTTAGGAAGTAAAGGACCTATGAGGGAACATGATCAGCATTACCGGAGGGGAGGTGGTTCAAGTCACCACCTAAGCAAATGCTAATGCTTTTTAAATAAAACATGGGAGAGCCAAGAACAGGTTCATGAGGATCATCAAAGGTTTGTTTCATTCTGAATGTGAAATACCTAAGCAGAGGAATCAGAGAGATTGCTCAATGTTAAAGGGCACTTGCAAAGGGAACAGGCCCAGTTCCCAGAATCCACATAGCAACTCACAACTGTCTGTATCTTTAATTCCAGGGTATCGGATGCCCTTTTTTCACGTTCATGGGCACCTGCACATGGCACCCATTTAAGGTAGGCAAATTAAAATTTTCTTTTTCATAAAAACTTAAATAAATACCAATCTTACAGTTGACTAAATGATTTGGAGTTAGATAGTTCATCATTACATAATTAGTATTCACAGAAATGAGCAGGAGGCCTCATTACAGGTTATACAGGAGTCATAACCTGTATGGGTTAATACCAATAGAGGCTGGCAGATAAGCAAACAGATGTATGCTTGTTTACTAGAACAATGGGGGTGAGAGCAGCTCATGCAGAAAGCTTAAAAAGCATTTCTAAAAAGGTTAAGCAACTCACAGAGAACTGAGTTCTTTAAGGCAATTTTAGCTTACTTCTTAAAGCATTATGTGTATGATCTATGTGTGTGGTGAGCATGGGTACTCACGTGGAAGTCACAGGACAACTTTTTTGAGTTGGTTCTCTTCTCCCACTGTGGGATCTGGGCCTCAAACTCAGGTCAGGCTTGTGAAACAAGCACTTTCCCCCAACTGAGTCAACTCATTGGTAGCCTAAGACAATTTTAATGACAAACAGCAGTACCAAAAAATGTCCCTGTCCCACTTAAAAAAAAAAAAAATGGAGACTCAAACCCAGGGCTTGTTGCATACAGAAAAGAACCCCTGACACGTCAACAGTACTCTTTTTATTTTAGGGTATTATAAGTGGATTATCTAATTTAGGGCATATTTAAAACAGAAACAAGGAAAACCAAGAAAAGATCATTTTGTCTCTTTATTACTTCTTACCTCATCTAATGGTTTATCTTCCAAAGCTGTCAAATCTAGCATTGGGTTTTTTACTCCTAATGAAACCATTGTTTTTAATCCTAGAAAAATCAATGAAAACACAGGTTTAAAGCTCATCTTTCTTAGATATATTTAAAAGACATTATTAGTAGGTCTAAGAGTCAAGAATGGCAAGGTGAGTATCAAGGGGCCAGGGAGAGACACTTACCCTTTTCATCTATTTTGGCACATTCTGCAAAGAGATCCTTTGATCCTGTATTTAGCCGGTCCCTGTGAAAATAATGAGACTGGAAAAAACGTGTCCAGAACTCCTTCTCTGTCATGTTGTGTGGTACAGTTTCTGCATATTTCATTTTTACTGTGGGGAGGAAAAAAAAAACAAAAACCACATAAGATCTTATATAATGGGTTCCCATTTCTTAAGAACCTTCCAACTCAAGAACTGGATAAAGACTAAAAGCTTTCATGACACTCTACTATAGGATTATAAGTATGTAATAAAATTTAATGCATTTAGGTGAGGTACCATCTATGAATCTTTACAAACTATAGACATCATTTACACACCACAAACATTTTTTTCAATAGCATACTTGGAAATCAGACCTGACTAATACAAGGAAATGTTAGCTGGTAGAGAATAAAACTTTTAATACTCATGGCACTACCAGTTTAGCTCTCCTGGAAGCTTCCAGTTTAGCTATCAGTGTTTAGATTCACTGCCATTTACTGTTTAAGTTACCCTAGAGCAAACTGTTTTTTTTTTGTGCATTAGTTCCTTATTAGGAAAATATTAACAGTACCTACTTCATAGTATATTTGTAATGATTAAATGTATATACAAAGGGAACACTAAAGTCTGTGCTAATATTCTAGAATAGTGGTTCCCAACTTGTGGGTCATGACTTCTTTGGGGGCTGCATATCAGATATTTCCATTACAATTCATGACAGTAGCAAAATTACAATTATAAAGTATCAACAAAATAATTTTATGGTTGGAAGTTACCACATGAGTAACTGTATTAAAGGGTTGCAGCATTAAGAAAGTTGAACTACTGTCCTAGAAATGGCAAGCAGCCATCGCTGGGTAGGTGAGACAAGACAGTATCTGACTCAAGAACACTGTTTCGTGAGTAGAGTAACTGAGAAAGCAGTGGCTCTCATGCTTGGCTATGCCTCACAAACCATCAGGGCTGGCTGGGGTCAAGACATGAGTTGGAAAGATCATTCTGTATACACAATGAAGGGATGAGCTGGGAGTGGAGCAGAACAGCTCACTTAGGGTTATCTGCAGCATTCATTTTACTCCGGCTGTGCTGAAGGCTAAAGAGCCCTGATAGGCTTTTCATTTCTACAAATAGAATTCATCTAAACAAGTCCTTTAATCATCTAAAGTTAAAAATCAGGAACTGGGCTGGGTAGTGGTGATGCAGGCCTTTAATCCCAGCACTTGGAAGGCAGAGACAAGCAGATCTCTGTGCGTTCAAGGCCAGCCTGGTCTACAGAATGAGTTCCAGGACAGCCAGGGCTGTTACACAGAGAAACCCTGTCTTGAAAAAACAAAACAAAATCCCAAACAAACCAAACCAACCAACAAACAAAAAAACCCCAACAAAACAAAAAAACTCAACAAAACAAAAAACAAAAACCCAAACCAAACTCCAAAACCCCCCAAAATTGACTCATCTTACCTGCTGGATAGGTCCTAAATATAGATTCAATGATATCAGAAGTTAAATTATATCTCAAACCATTACAGCCATCTGTTTGGGGCCGGACATCAGCCTAAAACAAAGACCATAAATATAGATACTTACATACATTTTTGGATATCCAGAGTATAACTAAGCTCCCAAAGGATAATACAGAGGTGAAACAGACTTTGTGAGCAAACTGTAGACAAAGCAAGCCCCATACATCAACTCTATACATAGAGACAGGTCTTAAAGAAGCCTGGACTTGTTTATCAGATTCCAGGAGACTTGTAAGCCTGCTTCTTTGTAAGTCTGAAATGGTTAAATAGACACGTCCAACAGTGGTCAACATCGGAGATCTACTGCAGCTTTAAAACAGAAGTCTGCGGAGACCTGCCAAAGCCTCTCTGAACCTTGGCTAGTAGTTAAATGGACACTGGCTAACTGATTTCCTTAGGAAAGGATCTATGAATCTGACTCACTGCTAATCACCCAGAAACATACTAAATACATGTAACAGCTACTCATAGTTTTTCGTTTGTCTGCTGAGACAGGGATTCTTTGGAACCAGCTTAGGCTGGAACTCTCTACGTAGTCCAGGTTGGCCTCAACCTCAAGATCCTTCTACCTCTGCCTCCCAAGTGCAGGGATTACAGGTGCACACATTCCTGGCTTCGTATTCATATTCTTGTTAATGAGTAAATATTGATCTCATCCTTTTCCCATTTCTTAATTGAAAAGATAATGCAGCCCTAATTTTCCTATTAAATAGGTTTCATGGTCTTATTTTTTCCAAATGATTGCAGTCTCTGAACATTTAACTCTGTATTATGAGTGAAATACAGCAATCATTTTACAAAAGTACCAGATCTGGGTATGGTGACACACATCTGTAATCTTACTTCTCTAGAAGCAAAGGCAGGAAGATCGACTCAAGTTTGAGGCCAGCCAGGGCTATAGAGTAAGATCTTACCTCAATGTAAAAATACTATTTGCATTTAAAAGATTATTTTAGAAGACTACCATTGACAACAAAATTTTCTCTCTTTTTGAACCAGGTTTCACTATGTAACTGTACTGGAACTCATATGGACGAGGCTTTCTTGAACTCAGAAATCTATCTGCCGCCTGACTTGTGTGCTGGGATTAAAGGCATTTGCCATTACACCTAGAGACAATAAAATTTTCACTAATTTACTTCAAAGAAAATGCCAAAATTTTCAAGAGAAATTGCTTTTTTGGCTTGGAAAGATGACTCAGAGAGTAAAGTACAGGAAGATTGAGTATCAATGGCCAGAACAAACTTAAATAAATTGGATGCTGCAGGGCATGTATGTGTCATCCCTGTACTGATATAGAAAAATAGAAGGTGGAAACAGGAAAAACCCTGAAGTGCATGGGCCAGGACACCTGGCTGATGCAGGAAAAAACAAACCCCGAAACCCACAGAGACTTGGTTCAAACAAAGCAGAAGTAAGGACCAACACCTAAAGCTATCCTCTGATCTCCATATGCACACTATGGCACACATGTGTCTGTGTTTATACACACACACTCCAAACCCAGAGGATTTTACCTCTTTTTTGTTTGAGACATTTTCTCACACAGTGAGTGGTGGTCTGAATGAGAGTCTTCCTAAGTCTCAGACATCTGAATATTTGGTTCCCAGTTAGCAGCTGTTTGGGGGAAGATTAGGAGGTATGGCCTTGCTGGACCAAGTATTTCACTGTGGTTGGGTTTTGAGGTTTCAAAAGTTTCCACCAATCCCAGAGAGGTAAGCTTTCAGGCACTGTTCTGGCAGCCTGCTGTCACGACTTTGCTCATTCATCATAGACTCTAACCCTCTGTAACTGAAAGATCCCTTTAATTTTTTTATAAGTTGCCTTGGTCATAGTGTTTTATTACAGCTATAGAAAAGTATTAATATATTGAGACTGTTCTTCAACCACTGATCCTCCTGCCTCTACCTCCTAAGTGTTGGTATTACAGATATGTTCCTCCAACCCCTAAATGTCCCTATTATAAAAATGCTGGAGTGTTCCTAGTTTTCCCTTCAGAAATCTAGAAAGGTCACATACCAGAAATGCTGCAGAAATGCCAACATCCTGCTTGTAACTGGATGTAGAACTATCTGTTGCATTCACATTTAAACGATTGGCCCAGAATTCCTCAGCACTGATTACTTGGCTCATAACAAGGTCTTTATAGAGCTGGAACAAAACAGGATCTTCTTGGAGCATTCTGGTGATAGATATAGTAAATGTAATTAAACTTCTGTGATATTCACAAGACTATTTTCATTTTGTGATGGCTGAGCAGTAGATTCACTGGATTAGATAATTTTTAGAGTAATGAAGTACAAATAAAGGAAAGGAAGTGTGAAGAAGCAGACTAAATTTTCTAAAATAATGAATTGGTCTTATACATCTTTGTATGCTTGCAATATAAAGTGCACTTTGTATTTGAACAGTACTGTATTTTCCCCACATAAGGTGAACAAGAGAAGGGACAGTCAGAGTTCACATTAATCATTCATCATTTTAACAAGCAAAAGGAACTATAAGTACCAATAACTCGGACAGATACTGTCAATGGAATAATTTCTATTGCCAGAAAATTTTATTGCTTTTGTATCTCAACCTTTCACACTATGGATTTTTTAAAAAAATTATTATTTTTTAAATAATTGAATAAAGGCTTTTATTAGGGTGTAAGGAAACAAAAAACAAAGCACACAGGGAGAAAGACCTCTGGTGGTGGGGAGAGTGTGTGGGGGGGGGATGCCTCAGAAGTCTGAAACCCCACAGTAGGGATTCTAGGCTTCTTATTCACAAACATACTTCTAATAGTTTAGTAACTTCTCTGTTATATGAACTGGGGAAAGAGCAAGGAACCAGTGTTTGTAATGTCAGGTCTCCTAATCAAATGATAGGCCTCATGTAGTAACTTTTAGGGCTGCACGGTCTTGTCAGAAGTCACACAGCAAACACATGGTAAAAGTGGAGAATCAGAGGCAATGACTGCACGGATCCTATTTTCCTACAGAAGGGAGATGTGCCAAGCCCTTAGTAGAGTGGGGAAGCAGAATCTACACTTTCACCTGTTCTTTTCTTCCAGTTCTTTATTGGCTTTCCGCTTGAACTTGGGCAGTAACTGCTGAAGGAGGTCCTTCACTGCATCCCGTTCTTTCACCGCTGTGCTTTCATTGGAAAAATGGAAGTTTGTTGTGTCCCCCGCATGCAGGACCAGCTGAAGTTGAATTTTAGCTTTTCCTTCTGGACTGATTTTCTGGCCTAAAAGCATGAAGCTAATTAGATGAGGACACTCAGACTGTAATCCCAGCACTTGGGAGCTGGAAGCAGGACAATCAGAATTTCAAGGACAACCTGGGCTATATCACCAAGCCTGAGCCTAGCTTAGGATATAGGAGATATTGTCTTAAAAGCAAGTAAGAAAGAATGGAAGTGAGAATAACCCGAGTACATTATATAAATGCATGACATTGTCAAAATAAAGTTTTGATATGAAGAAAAAAAAAGAGAGAAACTGAAAGTGAATGATTAAGGAACGAACAACCTGGGAGATGGTAACAGTTAGTGGAACTCTTGCTCATTTCCTATGAGGACCCGATGTATGATTCTCAGCAATGCAAAAACTTACCTGTTTCTAAACAAACCCCAAACATACAGGTATTAAGAATATTTTATACAAGTCTACTGTAGTATACTTTGGAAGAGGTCAGAGTCCACAATCAAGGGGGCCTCTTTCTTTGTAGGCAGGGCCTCTTATAGCCCAGGCTGCTCTCAAGCTCTGCTTGTAGCTAGAGATGACCTTGATCTTTTGATCTTCTTTCCTCTATGTACTAGGATGTGTCATCACACTGGGTTTATGTAGCGTTGGGGACCAAACTCAGGGCTTTGTACGTGCTACAAAAGTACCCTACCTACTGAACTACATTCCTAGTCACTGAAGATTTTCTTCATCTTCTTCAAATCTTCTTCATCTTCATCATCATCATCATCAATACCACCATGACCATTTGAAGATTGAATTGTTTAAATATATGCACACAGCAGAACTTGTGTTCTTTTTCTTATGTATTTTGTCTTCACGTATGTATGTGCACCATGTGTATGGCCTGGTGCCAGGGAAGCCTGAAGAGGGTGTTGGATTCCACCCCAAAACTGGAGTTACAGATGGTTGGGAGCTGGCACGGGGTCTTCTGCAAGAACAGCAAGTACTCTTGACATCTGAGTCATCTCTCTAGTCCCAGAACCCATGTTCTTAACAAATGGCTGTCATGGCAACAGTGCTTTTCCTTCCTCAAAGAGTCGGAGACAGAGGGCTTTGTCCCACTAAATTGGCAGGCAACGTAAATAGATTTCTGGTATGTGTGTGTATGGAGTGAAGGACAGACAGACACACACACCCAGAATGTCTCTCATTTTGTAGTCTAAGCTGGCCTGAAACATGGCTGACCTGGAATTTGCCATGTAGCTCTGCCTGTCTCTGAATCTTGAGTGCTAAATTTAAGGCTTACACCATCCACCCAGTCCTTTATTTTCTATTTCTAAGCAATAGTAATACAAGTAGCTCCTAGTTATAAAAGGAATTGTTTTAAATATTATTTCTTTGGGAAATTAAGATCCTAAGTTATTTCAATGGAAAAGGTAGGGATCTTGGTCATTTCCAGCCATCATAGGGAGCTGTATCGCTGGGAAAGGACTGTTACTTGCACACAAAGGATGTTTACTGGCATGTTCATTGCTTTTTAGTTTTAGAAGTACCATGGTGCCTAAAATCTACACAAGACTTTTATCTATGAGAAAACTCGTATAAATAAGTGGATCTATACTAATGGTCACAGATTCATATTCAAGATCCCCCCCACCACGCAACACACAGTTTAGGTGATTGTAGAATTGTAGAAATCTCTTTCAAGTTAAAGATTCCAAATTTCTGGTGCACTTAAACCTACTGTCCAACTGCAAAATAGTATACATTTTGAAGAAATTCCAAGATAACCTTGCAAATATGGTAAAAGAAGGTACATTGATTTTTAGCCTTTAAAGTTCAATGTTCTTGGGTAGGGCACTGTAACTCAGTGGTAGAGTGTGCACCCAGAATGCAAAGAGTCCTTTGATCCCCAAGGGCCCCTACTGTGACCTCAAAAGCTCCGTATACCTCCATCTACCTTTGCTATAAAGTTGAGTCTACTTTTTCTTTTTTTTTTTTATTTTTTATGATTAATGTATCTTTTTTTTTAAAATTTTATGTGCATTGGTGTGAAGATGTCAGATCCCCTGGAACTGGATTTTCAGACAGTTGTGAGCTGCCATGTGGGTGCTGGGAATTGAACCCGGGTCCTCTGGAAGAGCAGTCAGTGCTTTTAACCGCTGAGCTATTTCTCCAGCCCCGAGTCTACTTTTTCTAACAGATAATGGTCTTATCAAAATTTCAAAATTAGGTAACTTGCCTAAATGCAAAATTTTGGTGAAGGGACAATCTGCCATCTTCTACCAACCTACATACAAAATCTCAAAGATATTAGTACACAGTTTTATTATGTGAAACTATCTGCAGTAAAAGATTCTAAAGCAATCCTTAATTGTCCATCAAGAGAGAACAGTTATGGACCAGACTGCATATCTGCTCAAAGAAATATGGAACTTTTCAAAGTACACACGGAAAAAAACCATTTTGTTTTAAAATGAAGGTAGGTTTACACTATGTAAATCTGCAAGGTACAGTGCGTATTTGATGATCCTATTTTATAATTACCACTGTATGTTTTCAAATATAAAATATAAAACTGTCAGACTACACATCAGACGTTAGTACATATGACTTACATTTAATATCTGCATACATATGGCTGATTGTAAATCTATCTTTGCCTTCAGGTGCCCAAGCAATTCTTTCTGCCATGAGGTACAGTGCTCCATCCTGCTTCTTCTGACGAACCTTCTTTACTATCAGCAACACTTCTTCAGATGAAGTTGCCATGATGCCTACAAGGTGCTAATGGGGGGGGGGGGGGCGAGGGAGAAAAAGAAAACAAGTACATAAATATAGGTTAAAAATAAGTAAATAAAAATGGGTGTATATGGCTGGAGAGACAGATGGCTCAGTGGTCATGGTGCTTTTTCAGAGGACCTAGGCTGGATTCCCAGCACCCACATGGTGGTTCCTAACTGTCTGTAAGTCCAGGTTGACCAAACTCCAGGGACCTAACATTCTCTTCTGGCTTCTGCAGGCATAATATACCTGTGGTTCACATACATACATGCAGGCAAAACACCCACACAAATTAAAAATAAATAGATGTGTAACTAACACACCAACCAAGGGCATTCTGACTGCTTTAAAAATTGTATATGCCTACATACCACAACCCAAACCACAGAGAACATTTTTAGAACACCCCCAATGCTTCTCCATGCTTGTTTCTAGTCAATTCTTTTCTCAAGCAGCTAATTCCCAATTTGTATTATCCCAATTTTATTTTTAGCACAGGAATGCTAGTAATGGCATGCTATGAGCATGCCTGTAATCCTAGTACTCAGGATTGTGAGGAAGGAAGATCAGAGTTCAAGGCCAGTGTGCACAATAGTAAGACAGTTTTCAAGAGGGGTGGGAGTGTTGTGAGGAAGAAGCAATGGCAGATTCAGATTATACAAGGTGCCATTATAAACTTTATTTAATCTCATTTATTCTCTACTTAATAATCTTCTGAAGCAGCCTCTATTGTTAGTTAGGTTTTATAGATAAGAAAACTGGTGTGAGATGCCAAGATGTTTTTCTGAAGCATCTAATTAAGTAGGACTAGGTTTCTGTCTTTGTCAGGTTGATCTAAGAGTTACACTACATATATCACATATGTTCTACATGTATGACTAGACGGACAGACAAGTTGATTATTTCCCCTGATTATCTACAAAAACATGTATTTTTGCATTGTAGGAGCTGATTTCCCTGGATCTCACAAGATGACAATAAAGAACTGATTCCTGACAGTGTCCTTTGATGTCCCAGAAGGTAAGCTGTATTTTGTGAGTTGGTATGCACACATGCACTCATAGACTGAATAAAATTGTTGGGAAGCTCTACCCAGTCCCATTCCTCCCATTCCAGACCCCTGAGAATGCCCACCAAGCTATCAGCAGCACTTCCTCCTCCTCTGGAACTTAAGACATCCTACAGGCTATTTAAGACCTGCCAGACCAAGTACTCTCCTCTTCCTGCCTTCCTGAAAGTCAGGGGGAGTGTTCTGCCTTGCTTTGCTCTGTTTATTAAATATGAATTTATTAGTAAGTTTGATTTGGCCTATCACTTCAGAGGAGGAATCCAATAACCGGGGATCCATTACTTATCAAAAAATGACTAGCACTTAGGAGAAGGCAAAATGATGGCTGCAAGTTCCAGGCCAGTTTATTCTATATAGTGAGCTCTAGGACAACCAAGGCTACATATAGGGAAACCGTGGCTCAAATGGATTAACTCCAAAATAAAAAAGTCTTACCAACAGTTGATTGACATGTGGGTAAGAACTAAAAAAGCATTAGTTATTTTTAATTTGTAACATTTATGGAGCTATGAACACCCCCTCCCCGCCCCCGCTCCGGTTTTTTGGTATGGCAGAGCTATCCTGGAACTCACCCTGTAGACCAGGCTGGCCTCAAAGGCAGAGATCTGCCTGCCTCTGCCTCTCAAGTGCTGGGATTAAAGGCCTGCGCTACCACTGCCCAGCATCTGTTAAATGCTTAATATCAAGTTTGTACAGATATTCCTAACAAGTAATTAGGAAAAATTTAAATGCTCACACCCTGACTACAGAAAGTAAAATGATATGATGCACTATATAAAACACATTTTAGGAAACATCAATCAAAACCTGTGAAAGATTGGAGAGAAGTTAGGAGGGAGTTACTACATAATTACCTCAATAATGTTAATTAGTAGTTTGAAGAAAAGCTCCAGCAAAGACAGCCTATAGCAGAAGCTTCCAATGAACTGGGCTTGGAAAATAACAGAAGCATCTCTCAGTGAAGGTAAAAAAGCAAATGGAGTGAAGACAAAAATCTGGAAAGAGTTCAGCACATCTGAACTGAGTTTCAGTACTTAACAATGGCCTTTCCTACATAACACAGAAACCATTTCCACTAAAATTTATTTGAAGCAAGGCTGAGATGCAGCTCAGAGGCTGAATGTTGTCCCAGTATTCTCTAGGCCCTGGGTTAATCCTCCCCATTAAAAATTAAAAAATTCAGAAATAAGTTATTGAACAGTGGGCACAACTGTCAATTGTCTCAGATAATTTGCCTGCCAAGTTTTTCTGGTCATCTGTAGTATCTTTGTTAGTATAGACGGGACACATTTGGAAGAGCTAAGAGACCCATTGGGGTCACCCTACAATGGCTTCTGTGATTTTCAGATTCCTTGGAGAAATTTCTTTGTGTTTTTCCCCGTAGAACTCTGTAAGAGCTATAATATTTCTTTTATGAAAAGTACGGCTGTAGGCTACTTTAAACCCAATGCGGTCAATGAAAAGATGTATTATTTTATGGAATTATCTGTCATAAGACTCTTCTTTACAGTTAAAACCTTGCCCGAAGCTGCATGTGTAAGTCTTTGTTTTCAACTTGATACAGTTTTCTCTCTCTGTTCAACTGGTTTCATCAATTTTATTTTGAGTGGATTCTAATCTCTGAAGTTATTACTCTTTTCTAATATTCTCCTCATAGCACTTACTTTGGGGGTGTTTTGAGGCAGGGTTTCTCTATGTAGCTCTGGCCATCCTGGAAGTTACTCTGTAGACCAGGCTGGCCTGGAACTCACAGAGATCCCCCTGCCTCTGCCTCCTGAGTGTTAGAATTAAAGGTCTGCATCACCACTGTTTTGCTAATAAATTTAAGTAATTCTCCTGAAGCAGCATGCATAGGCCTTCATGGCTCTGCACCAGGTCTTCTGATAGATTGTGGCTTCCTGAATTGTGTTTTTATGAGGTATGTGAAAGTGTGGGCCTGTTTCTTGTGCCTTCTTTTCTGCTTGTTTTCTCAAATTCTGACAAAAAAGAAATTTTTTTAAAATCTTACAATATTTTATTTTGTTATTATCCCTCGGGAGTGGATCTGGATGAGAACTAGAAGAAGCAGAGGGAGGAGAAATTATATGGTCAGGATATATTATGTGAAGGGGAAAAAAATCTATTTTCAATAAAAGAAAAAAAATTAATAAAAAGGGGGGGGACACAAAAATAGTTTCCAAAATCAAAATCTTATAACATACAAAATTAAAGGATATAGTGCATTTTAGGGAAATGTGCTGAATATGTATGTATGTACTATATAACATATTTCCTTAATATTTTACAATGTAAAGGTATGACTAATAACTTTACAAAAACACCACCCCCTTTCAAAATTATAAGCATATTTTCAAATTCCACCACAAACAAACTACCATTTGTTTTAAAGCCTCGGAGATCATATTGGCTATGGGTTTGAGCTCTGTATAGTAAATGCAGTTTGGGTTCATAGTACCATGCTTTTCTTAGAGATGGAACCCAGGAGTAAAGTTTCACTTAGGTAGCTCTTCTCAGCTCTAATGTCCCTGAAGTGGACATTGTTTGGCATGAAATATTTAACACTGCTGTTACATGTTTCTTGGAACCAGCAGTCCAATTTGGCATTTAGGATATGTGTATACTTTAAAGAGTTCTCTTGACTTCCAAAGATTTCTGACACATTGGAAATCATAACATAAAATCCATAACAATATGAGATCCACAACAATGGGATCATATGCACTATATTTTACCTTCCAGCATTAAATATATGTGAAAAAACATGTATATATCCCTTGGTAGACTGCAAGCTTTAGAAAGATCAAGGTTCAATGTGTTGTATCCATTATAATATAGCACCCAGCAGCACAGCACAATCCTCAAAATGATCTAATATGTACTTATAAAATTGAAAGATCTTTATTGAAGAATTCAGCCTTGCCAGGACACAAGAAATCTATACACATCTATCTTCAACTCAACTACAGGATACTATAGCTTTCTATTCATAGACCAGATAGTCATTTTTCACAAAGATTCCCAAAATTAGATCCTGCCCTAGAAAGATCTCGCCCTAACATTTTAGGAAAAATTTACAGTGGTTCAACAGAAATCTTTAATTTCTGAATGTCTCTGAATTTCCATTACCTACCTCTTCTATCAAAGTATACAGAAAGATAAACTCTTTTATCTTTAGCACTCTTGTCTCCTGGAAAGGAGGTTTCCAAGAGTGAGCTATATCTACTAGCGTTAAGATATGGGTATTTGCTCAGGATATCAAAAGCAGAATGAAGAACTGCCATGTTCAAGGGCAGCCTGAGATACAAGGCAAGATCCCATCTTAAAGAAAATGAGTGGAAAAAAAAAGGAAAACCAGTGAAAAGAGCTCGAGATTGCTTGCTATTAAGTAATCAAAAAATGTTTTATCAGTACAACAACACAGGAAATAAAACCTTGGAGGTTCCTTTTTGCAAAGGAACCCCAAAGGGGTTGGAGAGACGGTTTGTTTATTAGTTAAGAGCACTTGCTGTTCTCAGTTGATGGGGACCTGGGTTTGTTGCTAACAACTTCAATTGCAGGGGATCTGATGATCTCTTCTGGCCTCCTTAGGCCCCAGGCACGTAGGGGTGGGTGCATAGACACACATGTAGGCAAAACACCCACACAAAACCACAAAAATTAAAAGGAAACCACAGTGGATTGTTACTGTTTATAAGCATGGTTTCACAAACGAAGCACTAAGGAAAATACTAAGTGCACTATAGAAGGAAATAGGCAAATACCCACTAATAAAAACTGCATGCTGATAAAGAGTATTATCACTAAGCTTAAGAGAATTCCAGTGCTAGGATCAAAAGGCATGCACAACCACGCCCATTGCTTTACTACTTTTAACTGATTCTTTTTTGGACCGCAATTATCTTCCCGGTATTTTTTTTTAAAGATTTATTTACTTATTATGTACACAACATTCTGCCTCTATGTATGCCCGTATGCCAGAAGAGGGTGCCAGATCTCATTACAGATGGCTGGGAGCCACCATGTGGTTACTGGGAATCGAACTCAGGACCTCTGGAAGAGCAGCCAGTGCTCTCAACCACTGAGCCATCTCTCCAGCCCTCTTCCCGGTATTTTTAAAGAACACATACTCCTCTGTACCTCACTTATTTCTGCTGTGGAATATTCCGTCTGTATACTGTGTGAATATATGTATGTCACCATGATTGGTTTAATACACAAGCTGACTGGTCAATAGCTAAGCAGGATAAAGTTAGGTGGGAAAGCCAAAATAAGAAAGATGGGATGAGGAAGGGCAGAGTCAGGAGTTGCCAGCTGGATGGAAGATTGAGTCAGAAACACAAAATTGGATAGAGGTAAAATCCATGAGCCTCAGGGCAGCACAAAGATCAATGAAAATGGTTTAAGTTGTAAGAGCTAATTAGTAACAAACCTGAGCATTTATAATTTATATTAAGCCTCTGAGTCGGTTATTTGGGAGCAGGCAGCTGGAACAAGAAAACACCAATATGTAGTCCTGACTGGTCTGGCACTTACTATTAGACCAGGCTAACCTCAAACTACCTCAAACTCAAGAGAATCACTGCCTCTGTCCCTCAAGTGCTGGGACTAAGGGCATGTGCCACCACCAAGCCTAGCTCTTAAAATTGCTTTTATATATCTGTACTTCTGTACTTACTGTAAGAGAAATTCAAACCCATCCATCTCACTCAGTTGGCCAAGTAAATACAACAGATCTCTCCTTTTAAACTGGGTGTGGTGGGGCTGGAGAGATGGCTCAGAGGTTAAGAGCACTGCCTGTCCTTCCAAACGTCCTGAGTTCAATTCCCAGCAACCACATGGTAGCTCACAACCATCTGTAATGAGATCTGGTGCCCTCTTCTGGCCTGCAGGCATACATGCAGACAGAATACTGAGAATACTGTATACATAATAAATAAATAAATCTTTTAGAACTGTTGCTACGAACTGAAAGACAATTTTTACTACAGTGGGGAGACCCTGCTTCGAAAAGATTCAAGCCTGCTAGCTAATTTAGGCACAAAATTCTTTCCAGAGTTGTTCTTATAAGACATCAGATTGCCACCAGAGGTTATATTCCCCTGTATTACGATCTTGTCATGTGGCTATTCTGGTTTTGGCTTTTAAGAATCTTTGATTAGGCCGGGTGGTGGCGGCACATGCCTTTAATCCCAGCACTTGGGAGGTGGATCTTTGTGAGTTTGAGTTCCAGGATAGCCAGGACTGTTTCACACAGAAATCCTGCCTCAAAAAACAGAAACAAAAAATAAAACTTAAGGTTTTGACAACTATGACTCAGTGGTTTCCAAATTGTGTTTTTAGGGGATGTCCTTAAAAATAGGATGCTGACCCACCTAAATTCAGATTCACTGAAGCACGTTGATTTTTTTATGTTGGAATTCCAGACAAAAATTCATGGGAGAAATGTTTCTCTTTAAAATGTTTTAAAAATTACAAAGCTGGGACAGGAACAGGGATGGGGTATGGTGGTGCAAGCCTTTAATTCCTGCACTGAGGAGGCAGAGGCAGGTGGATCTCTGAGTTTGAGGCCAGAGTGGTCTACAAAACAAGTTCCAGGACAGGCAGCAATATAGTGAAGTCTTTTCTCGAAACACAAGCAAAAAAGAAAGAAAGAAAGAAAAAAAAGGAAACCACAAGTTTGGCTATTGAGAATATTGTACGGAGCCAGACATGGTTGTTTTCAGACCTGTCAGGTACCCAGACCTGCATTCTTATCAGTTTGCACTGAGCTGGACCCATAGTCCTCTATTTTTTTTTTCCTTGCCAGTTCTGGTGATGGAATCCAGCACCTTATACATGTTCAGCAGGCACTACTTGCTTTGAGCTGCATTCCTGACTCACAAACCTCTGTTTTACTTTATTTTAAACTGGAGTCTTTGAATGAACAACCACCACCAAAACAAAACGCACAAAAGTGAGATTAAATTGTGTATATGTGAGGACACAACTTCCGGTAATTGGTTCTCGCCTTCCAACACGTGGGTCCCACAGATGGAACTCAGGCTTAGCAGCACCTTTACCAGCTGAACCATCTCACTGCCGTCCTGGGCAAAAGTTTTAACATCTTTCTCCCACACTTATTTTACAGATGGCAAAAATGGGCATGTAAGCGTCAATTTCACTGTAACTTAGCCTTTGAGAACACCGGAGAATTTATAAAAATAATCACACATTGCCATGTATTGGTCCACTTTACATTACATGGCTGTCAAGCCGGTCATAACTAAAACTGGGTGTATGGCTCTCGCTTAAATAACCGTTTGAAGAGCGGGATGACAGGTGGAAGCAAAAAGGCAAGCAGCCAACCAAGGTGGGGACTTCTCCTACAAGAACCGAAAGACTCTCCCGGGCAGACTTTCTAACGGGAAGGGCTTCAGTGTCCCGGAGAGGCCTCACTTCCTGCATTCTCGGGAGGTGAGTCTGACCCGGTAAACCTTCGAGTTCGTCTCGCCGGAAGAACGGAATGCCTTCAGGCAGTCGCTTAAGGGTCAGGGCACCTCCTTCCCATTTCGTGATAAGGAGGGCAAGCCACCCAGCCAGCTTGCAGGGCCGTGAAGACTTCTACACGAGGGTCTGAACCCGCGCCGCCCCGCGCCCCCGGGGCCTGTCAGACCCTCACCGCCCGCCCACCCCCATTCTTCGGTCTGAACTCACCAGGTGGGAGCTACTGCCTCCGGCCTGGGCTCCGAGAACCACGTCCGGTCAGGTTTAGCTCCGCCGCGCTCCTCACAGCCGCTGCAGGGGCGAGGCTGAAACCCAGCCGCCGCAGCCGTCGCCACCGCCTCTGTTGCCGGGGGGTCTCGCCTCCATCGCTGGCTGCGAGGGCGCTGAGGGCACGTGACCGGAAGTTCCAGGGCGGGCCTCCGGGACACGTGACCGCCGGTGCGGCCGCCATGACACCTTCCGCTAGCTCCAGCCCTCCCCCACCGATTCCCGCCTGTTTTGTTTCCCGTCTCCGGTCTCGAGTGGCGAAGAGTTTCGGAGGTTCGGCTTGCCTCGTCGTTCTACCCAGAGATCACCCGGTCAGGATCGGCGGCGCGTCCTCGGCCCGCGGCGGCTCTCTTACTGCAGGCCGCAGGGAGCGTAATCGCGACCGCGGCCGGAGGGGGCGGGACCGCGCGCGGGGAGGGGCGTGACTGTCACGTGACGAGGAAGTGCCGTTAACAACACTTTCTCCGCGTCCCCGGCGCCGCTGGATGACGTCGGCAAGGGCGGGGCGGGACTTGGGGGACTAGGATTCGAGTCTAAAGTTGAGGTTCCGCTGTCAGTGCGTGGGGTCTGTGAGGCCCGCTGACGGAAGTGGCTGCTGGGCTTTGGAGGCGTCGCGGCTGGCTGGTCAGCCTGCAACTCTGTGAGCCTCGCTTGGAAAACCCGCGTCCCAGACTCTCCTCCACAGCGACAGACGCAGTTTAAAGTCACGGCGGTTTGAAAGGTAGTTGTGATTGACAAGAGCTTGTGGTAAGGGACTGCTCTGCTCACCATTGTCTCCAGCGGGGCCTCCAGGACCTAGAACACGGTAGGATCTCGCAACGTGGAATGAATGAATGAATACATGCATGCATGAATGAATGCATGAGCTAGTTGTTAATTTTTCTGAAACAGAGTTTCCTGATCATTATTTCCTGAACAGGACGATTCTCTTCTGGAAATAAAGTCTGTTAATTCCCCCTTTGCATAATTTCTTCAATTTTTGTTACCCTTGTCTCTGTCGAATCTTTTCTCTCATGCAGGGGGACTAGGTGCGTTGTCATTGGTACTGACTGTGTAAGCAGCATTCATTGTCTACTGCTCTTGAATTATCATTAGAATAATCCGGGGAAGTGGAGAAAGCGTTTCGATCTTTAGTGTGTTCTACTTTCTTTCATTATTGGGGAGAAAATGGCATGACACGGCACACACAAAGGACAGCTTTGTATATTTGGGTCTCTCTTTTCAACTTATGAAGTCTTAGGACGAAAGTCAGGTCTCCTCCTCCTCCTCGTCTTCTTCTTTTCTCTTGTGTATTCTACTTTCAAGTTTACTTTTGTGAGCGTTGTGACCTTTGGGGAAGCCAACCTTTTAAAAAGATGTTAGATGTTTACTGATTTTTAGCAAGCATTTGCCACCATCTTCTACAAGTTCGGCATTTTTACAGGTTTTTATTTCATCTCATTTCTCTACTAGCACACAGAAGCAATGTTTAAACTCAGCTTTTTAGAAAAGTAGGGCTTGTTGGTTCGAACAGCGTAAGTAAAGCTACAGAAGTTCACTTTTATGGAAGGAAAGAACAAGATAGTCCAGAATAGTTGAATAATAGGAGAGGGTAAGGAGATTAAGCTAAAAAAGGAAGTACTGACTGAGATAACATTGTGTGGAAAAGGAAGCTATTCTTCTTTTAGCTACTACTAGTAACAAATGAGTTTTAAGTCTTCTCTACTCAGAATGTCAAGAGAGAGGCTTTCTTCTTTCCCACAGATTTTCTGGGTAAAGGGTATGTCTCATCTTCCCTTCTTCATAACTCCTTACTTTTAGATCCATGTTTTCTAGCATCTGCCCATAGCACTTTACAGGAATTGTGTAAATTCTCCGCAGTAAATCCTTCAGTGACTCTGCAACCTATCAAATTAAGTTTAGGTCCCTTGCCTTAAGGTTGGAAGCATTTTGTACCTCGAGCCCAAATTATGGCAACAGCTTCCTTATTCCATTATTTCCATTTTATACTTAACTGAGGACAAGACTTGTATTCTCTGAATACCTTCAGCACTTTCCTGCCTTTCCTCTTTCAGCTCTACCTGCAGCCCTTCCCCCTTCCTCATGATGAAAGCTGACCTGGGAACAGTGTACTCCTTTAGGGTGTTTTCTCTGACTAACTGTGATTCCTTATGAGAGCTGTGGATATGTATGTATATACATACATACATACATACATACATGTATGGTATTTGTGATTTTCTCTTTATTTGACTGGAATTGGTTTTTGGAATTCTTTTATTGATCATGTCCGTCCTCACAACTATCCCTGTTATTTTACTGACTACTTAAGATAAATGACTCGGAGCTGGAAAAACAGCTTTACGGCTAAGAGCACTGTGTGACCTTCCAGAGGGTGCCCTTCCAGACGACTCAGGTTCTATTCCCAGCACCCACATGACAACTCACAACTTTCTTTAGCTCTTCTTCTAGGGGATCTGACAAACACCAATGCATATAAAATAAAAATAAACTAATTTTAAAAAGATAAATGACTGAAATTTCTCTTGGGTAAGGAATTGTCAAATACTTTGATATAGTCATGCTAAATTTTGTTTGCTTTTTTTCTGAATATACAATTATATACAGAATATATAATTGTAGAGGTCAAGCTGTACTGCATTAGTAGCAGAGAATATATGTATATAATTTTAAAGCTTCACAAAGACGGGAAGGCACACTCAGTGATAGAACACTTGCCCAGTATGTAAAGATCTTGGATTTGAAAAACCATCTTGTACATGTTTCTGTGTGTTTTACCACTGGAAGGTCTGAGAAGATTAGGATTTTTTTTTTGTTTGTCCTCTGCTGTTATCTTCTAGACCAACATCTAGCGTATGAATGATGCTCAGGACATATTTGCTGAATGAATAAATGTGCTTCTAAAATAGTGTCAAAAATACAAAGCATAGACAAAAATACAGACAGATGCTTCTGAATTTTTTCATGGTATCTGTTTGTTTTGTAATTGTTAATCCTTTTTTATGTGTGCTGGTATGTGTGTGTGTGGAGGCCAAAGGTAGATGTCATGTGTCTTCCTTGATGTGCTCCCTGTCAGGCTTCTGTGTGGGTGCCAGAGATCCAAACTGAGGTCATGTCTGTGCATTAAACCCTTTCTCCACTGTGCTGTCTTCTCAGCTGCTGCTGCTCCTCCTTCGCTAACTTGGTAGGTAGGAGAAGACTGGGAAGTTAAAATTAGTGAGGAGCGGTTTTGAAGCTGCCGATGTGCCTTGTAGCTGCTTGATATTAGCCACGATCAACTCCGTTGTGTTCCTTGCCATTGATGGCAAGCCCTCGAGCCCGTCTCTTTCAAGCTGTTTACAGATAAAGCTCAAAAGGCAGCAGAAAACTTACACTGAAGTGATTGGTTAGAGGGCTCCTACTTTCACAGAATTATACCCGGACTCAAGTGGTGACCCATACACCGTCATGGCACCGCTGACATCTGTGGAGGAAAGTCTCATGAGGATGATGAGAACCTCAGCTTAAAGCCTGCAGGTTATGACGTCATGCCCATGGTTAATGCTGCACCGAATACAAGTGCTTCCTTGTTTGTCATGTGCACTGTCAGGGCTGATTGGATGGCAAGCATTTGATTTTTGATCATATGAAAGATGAACATCTTTGAACACAACAAAGACCGGGAAGATCACCAATTTCTTTTCTTGTTTCCCATGGAAATTGGTGACATTTGACCCCCAATCCCCCCCAAAATGTACTTGAGAGTAGTTGAATAGATAAAATGTTTCATTTGGCATTTTTGTTGATGTTGTTTTTTTTTGTTTGTTTGTTTTGATTTTCGAGACAGAGTTCTCTGTAGCTTTGGAGCCTGTCCTGGAACTCACTCTGTAGACCAGGCTGGCCTCGAACTCACAGAGCTCCACCTGCCTTTGCCTCCTGAGTGCTGGGATCAAAGGCGTGCACCATCATTTCTAGCTCAAGGTTGCCTCTTAACGAAAGCTTTCTATAGACAGATGGTTTATGATATAAAGAAACAGTGGGATTGCTACCTTACCCTTGAGGAGCTTGGCCAGTTTTCCTTTTAAGTCCTAGTCTATCCATTTTTCTTACTTAAATTGTTCCACACTAGAGAGGGATAGGACTGTGGAAGGACTTGGAAATCCAGACCTAAAATTCTGAGAGTTAGGGAATGGCACAGTGTGAAGAACCTTTGCGTGTATTTGATACCTAGGTATGTCCCTCACAGTGTGAATGAACCTTTGCATGTAATTGATACTTAGATCTGCCCCCCCCATGCCCAATTTTTAGAGGTGGTTGCCTATTTCTCTGTTGAATGTTAATATATGTTGAATGAGTGATAATTTTAAATTATATTTTGCAATTTTGTTTTAGTGGGAAATCCTTTAAGAACAACCTTCATCTTTTTGGCTAAATGACTTTTGTGCCAGTAATACCAGAAGCCTACAGCCATGTTCTTGCAGAATTTGAGTCCTTGGATCCATTACTCACAGCTTTGCGGCTGGATTCTAGTCGTCTAAAGGTGAACTTCTACTTTGAGACAGAGTCTTATGTAGTCCATTGCTTTCATTTTATATCCAAAAATGTGTTTGTGTGCTCTGCCATTCATGCTCCTACCTGTGTTCTTGTTTTGTGTTTTGTGGACTCTTGGAGCTTTTTTTTTTTTAATATTTTTATGGTTTATTTAACTTTATTTTATGTGCAATGGTGTGAAGGTGTCAGATCCCCTGCAACTGGATCTTCAGACAGCTGTGAGCTGCCATGTGGGTGCTGGGAATTGAACCCGGGTCCTCTGGAAGAGCAGTCAGTGCTCTTAACCTCTGAGCCATCTCTCCAGCCCCCTCTTGGAGCTTTTGCCTGTTTTACCTTGCATGGAAGTAGCTCTTTCTTTATTTTTTAAACTATCATTTGATTCTTTCTCAGTTCTGGAATACACTACTGTTGCCTTATCTTTTCTCTTCTTGGTAGTCTTCCTGTCTTCTCTTAGGAAGTAATGTACTTTATTGGCATTAAAATAGTATAAATGAGCATACCCTATTACATTTGAACAACATGAATTACTGCAGTTACTTTGATACAGTCATGTGTAGGGAATAAGGCAAAAGCCAGTTAGCAACTTAGAAAGCACATGGTTCCCTGAAACCTCAGACTCTTGATTAAACACAGGGAAGTCACAGTGAAGAATAAAATCTTAATCACAAATGATTTTATTCTTAAATTTTTGCTGTGCCTTAAATCACCCACCCTTTTCCCTTCCCTTCCCTTCCCTTCCCTTCCCTTCCCTTCCCTTCCCTTCCCTTCCCTTCCCTTCTCTCTCCCCCCACCCCATTCTCTCTCTCTTAACAGAGTCTCACTCTATTGTCCAAATTTGTTGGAACTCACTGTGCAGCCCAGGCTAGTCCCACATTCATGGTGAAATGCCTGCCTGAGCTTCCTCAGTGCTGGGATTGCAGACATAAGCCTGATGTCCCAGTGCAGATTTGGGTCCTCTGAAAAAAGGGAAAAGAGGAACCAACAGCCAGGCCAGTGCAGTCAACAGTGGTGAAGGTCACCATCAGCAATGTTGTCAGCTGCAAGTTACAGCACACCATACTGTTGGACACAGGCCAAGAGTGGAGTTGTGGGAGAATTTGGAGTGTTTGAGAACACGCCAAGAATCAAGACAGTTCCTTCAAAACAATATGTTTCTGTGCTCCTCCCAGGTATAGCAGATAGGAGTGAGTTTCTGTCAGCTGTTGTTGTTCATATGCCTCTATAGAAACATGTTTTTGCATGTGTGGCTTGTTCTTGTGATTGAACACATTACTCATGTTTCTCCATCCCTCTTCTCCCATCATATCTATTGGCTTAATTACAGTAGTAGTAGAAGTAATATAATATCCTGCCTGGCCTTCCTCATCTTGTCAGCAAGAATGAAGGGCCAAGAACAAAGGTTTGGATATTTTCTTAACTCTACATTTCATTAGAGAAAATAAAGCTTCCCAAGAAGTTTCTAGCAAGCTGAGTCCGCTGGCTGGGACTGAATACCTTGGCCACCCATGGCAGCAAAGGAACCTACAAAAGTGAATACTTGGGTTTGTCAATTTCTGTGTTGAAAAGAAAGTTGAAAATGATTAGGAATGTATTTTAGTCAACTTATTAACACATTTTGACACAAGAGTCGTGTCCAGCATAACCACAACTTGCTCTGGTGGCTCAGTCAGAAATGACTTTGAAGAGACATGGCGGTATGGGACCTGCATCTGAGGCCTCCCAGTTTCATTTGCTATGAGGGCTGTGGGTGTATGTGATGGTTCTGCAGATAGAAGTGATTGAAGAGAGAAAATGATTGAAGTAGCTGCTTTGTTGCTGGTAATTATTTAGTTCCCTCCTATTGTGGTCAGCACTGGAATGGCCTGATCAAATTATACAAAATATGAACCATTTAATAACTGGCTTATAACAAAGAAAAATTACTCATTAATATAAGTGAACCTATTCAGCTTTTCGAGATTCAACTAAAAGTTTAAAAGCAAAATGTTCTTTGTTTGGTATATTTTAGCATTCTAGATTTAGAAATGAGTGCTGTTCCATTGTGTCCTTCTGGACAGGGGAAAGATGGAAGGGATGCAGTGCGCACGGAATTGCAGCACTTATTTCCAGTGGTTAGGTTATTTTTAACACTTCTGGCAGTGCAGCTTATGTTTTTGTCAGTTCCAGGCAAGTGTCCTGCAACCAAGCTGCATCCCCAGTGCATGGTGGTTATGGCCTAATCATCTCACACTTGTCTCTTCATGCTTTCAGTGTACCAGCATAGCTGTGTCTCGGAAGTGGTTGGCATTAGGCAGCACAGGAGGAGGACTCAATCTTATTCAGAAAGACGGCTGGAAGCAAAGGCTGTTTCTCTCTCACCGGGTAAGAACGAGGACATTCACACGTTGGTTGGAGTATGCTTTCTTCTTTCTTTCTTTCTTTCTTTCTTTCTTTCTTTCTTTCTCTCTCTCTCTCTCTCTCTCTCTCTCTCTCTCTCTCTCTCTCTCTCTTTCTTTCTTTCTTTCTTTCTTGACAGGGTTTCTTTGTAGCTTAGGAGCCTGTCCTGGAGCTAGCTCTTGTAGACCAGGCTGGCCTCGAACTCACAGAGATTCGCCTACCTCTGCCTCCCGAGTGCTGGGATTAAAGGCGTGCGCCACCACTGCCTGGCGAATATGCTTTCTTGAATGTGAACTTTTCCAGTGTAATTAATCATTTCAAGTAAAAGAGGAATGGAAACAAGCTGTTCTCTGTCTGATGTCCTAGGAGGGTGCGATCACTCAGATTGCTTGCTGTTCTCATGATGATGACTATGTTGCTGTAGCTACCAGGTAAGATACTCTTTGAATGACGATCTTTTCTAGCATGTTAAGCTGACAAGAGTGCTTGTTAGGGTGACCAACCATCTCATATCACCTAGCACTGTACTGGTTTAGCACGGAAATTTGTATCCTGGGAAATCATATCTGCTCAGTGCCCAAGCCATCTGGGAGGAGTATTTGGTCACCTTAGTGTTTGTGAAAAATGCTGATTTGAGGCAACAACATCTAAAATGGGAGGAGCCGCCTCTCCTTGAGGAGCCCCTGCTCACACCTGGGTATGTCTTACTTTTCTCTCAGAACCTCCTGCTTTGTCTGATTTTCATGTATAAGCCTATATTAAAATATTTTAGCAGATCTCTAATCTTGTATACATGCACATACACAGACACACATACACAGACAGACAGACAGACGGAGAGAGAGAGAGAGAACGGAAACAGATAATTTAAAACTTTAAATTCTAAATTATTGATTTGATGGCCAAAACAAGGAAGTGAATGCTTTGATTTTTACTTTTTTCCCCTACAGCCAAGAGTTTACACTGTATTTAATATGATTAACATTATGGTGCAATTTAGTTGTATCTTTTTTGTCAGTGCCATACTTTTTTTGTGGTAATTTGATTTGTCTATAACTTATTTGCAGTCAAGGTCTCGTAGTTGTTTGGGAATTAAACCAAGAACGTCGTGGGAAACCAGAACGAATTCATGTATCCTCAGAACACAAAGGCCGAAAAGTTACTGCCCTCTGTTGGGACACAGCTGTTCTGAGAGTCTTTGTAGGTGACCATGCGGGCAAAGTATCTGCCATCAAACTCAGCACTTTAAAACAAGTAAAGGTGAGGAAACCCTCCAGCTCCTTACTTGTGTGCTGTGCTGTAAGGTGTTAGTTTGTGGGGCTTTGAATGGAAGGATACAATTTTATTTGCCATGTTTCCTAAGCCTTGGAGAATTTATCTTTTACTGACTTGTTTTAGTGTAGAGTACTGGCAGAAGAAATAGCTTCTGTCGTCTAAATGGACACACCAGAATATTCTGGCTTGTCCATCATGACCCATCAAAGTTATTATTTGATTCCTGATACATGTTTGATTCAAAATACAATTGAGCTGGACAGTGGTAGCACATGCTTTTAATCCCAGCACTTGGGAGGCAGAGGCAGGTGGATTTCTGAGTTTGAGACCAGCTTGCTGAGTTCTAGCACAGCCAGGGCTACACAAGATATCCCGTCTTAAAAAAAACAAAAGGAAAAATGCAGTTGAAACCCTACATATAGCTAAGACTTTATTTGCTTTTTATTAAAAAGGAGAAATACTGTTAATAGGAGAAAAATTGTCTTGTATATTTCAAAACTAATATTTTTTCATTCCAAGTTACAAATAGATAATAACGAACTGAACATTGAGAAGTTTCTGTAGTTAGCTATCAGATTATTTCACAGATTTTTATTTAATTATTTTGTTCTTTTGAGACAGGGTTTCTCGTGTAGCCTTGACTGTCCTGGAACTGAATAGGTAGATCAGACTGGCCCTGAACACAGAGCTCCTCCAGCCTCTGCCTTCCAGGTACTGGGGTCAAAGGTATGTGCACTACCTTTAACCTCACAAATTTTAAGTGAGGGAAACTTTAATGTCTTTGTAGACAAATTAAATTCTGGTTTATTTTATTTATATTATTTTACATGCATGAGCATTTTACTCAAATGTGTTTCTATGTCTTGTACATTCTGGGATTGGAGTTATGAACTGTTGTAAAGAAGTATGTGGGTTCTGGGAATCAAACCCTAGACCTCCACAAGAATAAGTACTCTTAACTGCCACTCATTCATTCATTCATCCATTCATTTATCAAGACAGGGTCTCTCTACATAACCTGACTGTCCTAGACCTCATTTGTATACCAGGCTGGCCGCAAACTCACAGAAAACTGTCTGCCTCTGCCTCCCAAATGCTGGATTAAAGGTATACGTCACCATGCCTGGCTTTATTTTTAAATTTTTTGAACTTTTTCTTTTCTAATCTATCAAGATAGGGTCTTACTTCATAGCATGGGCTGGCCTTGATCTCATAGGAGTCCTTCTGTCTTGATTACCTGAGTATTGAGAACATAAGTGTATGCCTCCACTCCTGGTGTATTTTAACAGGGCAGGCAGAAGAGACTGTGTGCATCATTGTGAATGTGTTTCCTTCTCACACCCCTTTTAGGCAGCTGCTGCCTTTGTGATGTTTCCTGTTCAGACAATAATAACAGTCGACTCCTGTGTTGTCCAGTTAGATTATTTGGATGGAAGATTACTTGTGTCTTCTCTGACTCGATCCTTCTTGTGTGACACTGAGAGGTATACTAACCGACTACAGCATCAGCTGTCTAGAATTTCAGAATTTTCAGGTCAAGTACTGTTAATCATGGAGTCAGAACCCTTCCAGTAAATTTGTAGTTGTTATAAGGAACCAGTTAAATGAAAGCTGACATTAGAAAATAGGAGAAAGAGGAGACAAAGACAGGTGACTAAGACAGGCAATCAGTGAGCCCTACCCTATGACATCACCTAAGTGCCATGAGAACGCCAAGCACTTGCTTCAGTGTGTGGAGTAAGACTGCCCTGATTTTCTCTATTGCGCTTTTTAAAATTCATTGTGTATTTAATGATATTTTACTAATGGGCAACATTGGGTAAGGAATTACTATAGGCTTTGTGGAGCTGACAAAATCCCACTAAAGTCTCAAGTGGAGACACAGGTAACAGTGAATGACAAAGGGATGTTTTAGAGGTGAAATATCAGATTAGGAAACAGCTTAAATGAGTATTACCTATCACTGCCAAAGTTCCTTAGCTATTTCCCATGCTTAGAAGTATTCAGTGGCCATTCTTTTCATGTGGGCTGGTTTGCTGACTACCCTATTCCCTCTTTACAAATTTGCTTTGCATCCATCTCGGTGAGCTCAGTAGTCAAGCTGTTGGCCAGCCACAGTTACTAAAATCTTTAGTAACCCAACCCTCTCACAAACACACAGGCACCATATGAACAGGCACAGGTTCACACAGAAGTACACACAGAGACACACGAATAAAATTTGAAATCAAAGTAAGCACTCAGTAAAGTAATAGAACAAGAAATGAAAAACTACCAGTCAGAAAAACCTTCCTGGAGTTAAAGAAATAGAAGGAAACTGGGTTTAGTCTTACATGCCTTTAATCCTATCACTCAAAGAGACAGAGGCAATGGAACTCTGAATTGGAGGCAGGTCTTAGCTAGGTAGTGATTTTCAGGGCTATGTAGAGAGACCCCGTCTCAACTAAATCAATGAATAGAAAAGAATTGTTGTGCAGAACTTCAAGCATGCATAAAAAAGTGAGAATTCTGCAATTAACAAGACGTTGAGTGTTCATTTCATGGGGTACAGCTAGAGTTGAGTTGCAGTAATGTAGAACCTGCTGCAGAAATAGCATGTTGAACTGTCCCCTTCTATTAGCTGGGGTTCAGTTTGGAGGGTAATAGATATTATAATATATAAGTTCAGATAATCTTTTTTAGTTTTAACCCACATTCTGTTCAACAAATGACATTCTCTAAAAATTGGGGCTTGTGGACTGGACAGATAGCTCAGCAGTTAAGAGCACAGACTGTTCTTCCAGAAGTTGAGTTCAATTCCCAGCAATCACATGGTGGCTCCTAACCATCTGTAATGAGATATGGTGCCCTTTTCTGGCCTGCAGGTGTACATGCAGGCAAAACACTGTATACATAATAAATAAATCTTTTTAAAAAAATTGGGACTCCTAAGCTGGGCTTGGTGGTACATATTGTAACTACATTACTTGAAATAATGGAGACAGGAGGATTAGGAATTCAGGGTTCTCTTTGGCAGCATAACAAATAAGCAGCATAATACATAAAATTATCACTTCTTTTATTGCTCTGTATATTTCAAACATTTTTACATTCATGTTCTTACAGTAAAACAGTTTATTCACAAAGCAGATAAGTGGAAGACTATTTATTGATTCATCGAGAGTCTCAGAGTTGACTCCTGGCTAAAGAGCATATTAAATCATTCTCCAAGAACAGACTGAGCTTGACAGTGGTGGTGCATGCCTTTAATCCCAGCATTCAGGAGGCAGAGGCAGGCAAATCTCAGTGAGTTCAAGGCCAGCCTGGTCTACAGAGCCAAGTTCAGGACATCCAGAATGTCACACAAATAAACCCTGACTCAGAAAACAAGCAAACAAAAAACAAAAGCAAAAACAAAAAACCAAAACCAACCAAACAACCAACCAAACAAAAAAGACTGAGGTCATGAGCCTAGTGAGCTGGAGCATGCCTGTAATTTCAGTATTTGAGGGCAGAGGTGCGGACTAGTAGACTGAGTTTGAAGCCATCCTGGACTGCATAATGAGACCCTGCCCCAAACAAAACAAAACTACTGAGTTCTTTTTGTGGGCCAGACCCTGTATTTGTAATTCATAGTCTACCATTCCAATAGACTGTGTGTGATCTGGTACTTGCTGCAAAAGCAGAGTATCAGAAACAGATAATTGGGCATATGGAAGCCTAGGGCATTTTTCAAAGGAAAAATGATGCAGGCAAGTCATGAAGCAGACTTAACAGATGTAGAATCTAGACTTGAATAAAAACATATATGCACACATGCTTATACATGAATGACCTGAGGAGAAGGGGGACTGTTAGAGGGAGGAAAGGGACAAACACTGCACATTGTCGCTCATGTGCAGTCTAGAATATATATGGATGTTTAGTAAAGAAGCATATGTACATGTTTAACTGCATCTGTATCTTGTCAAAGCAGATGGAGAAGGGACTAAGGAGAGGAAATTAAGAGGCTAATGGGGGGTGATCACAAGCAGAGTACATGGCATACATGTGTGAAATGTCAGAGTGGAACCCATTAGTTTGTAAAAAGAAAGTGATGCTTGTAATCGCAGCATTGGGCAAGAGAACTGCTGAGAGTTCAAATCTAACCTGGCCACATAGTAAGTTCTAGGTCAGCCTGGGCTACAGAGGGAGATCCTGGTTCAACAAGGAAAGCCAAAACCCAAAAGACAAGAAGCAAAAAGAGAATTCATAACAGGAATTTTTAGGAGAAGGCTGATCGTTATCACTCTGTTTCCCTGCATCTTAGCTCTTATATCTAACTCATGGACTGCTAAGGGAGCAGAATGTTCCAACATACAGAATTTCAAAAGATTTTAAGAAAAGGAAGAGTTCATTGGATATTTGTAGTGAGGGAAGGTCTTGGAAACATTTGGAAAGGTAGAGGAAGAGCCTGCATGGAATGTCCAAAGAATTGTGTTATACATAGTGACTTGGAAAGCAGTCAGTAAGATTCACAGGTGAACGGAGTGGTTTTCAGCAGTAATGCCTTTTGGATCTGAAACAGGCCCTCCTCATGCTCTTGATAATAAACAGCACTGAAACGAAGATCTTGGCTTCCTGTCACAGAGTGGTTACGGTAACCTGCCCTGTTTGGACCAATCCATGCCATTGTTTTCTGGTATAGTACAGAGAACAGAAAGAGGAAAACGGTGTGTGGGTGTGTGGGTTATATGGCCATGCTGATTTGTAGTGCTATTCTCAGTTCCTTAATATGATTGTTTTTAACATTCCTTTTTTGTAACTAAACCTTTGTCTTTGTTTCTGGAAATTAGAGAAAAGTTTTGGAAAATTGGAAACAAGGAAAGAGATGGAGAATATGGAGCTTGTTTCTTCCCCGGAAAATTTGCTGGGGGCCAGCAGCCTTTGATTTACTGTGCACGCCCGGGCTCCAGGATGTGGGAAGTGAACTTTGATGGGGAAGTGCTGAGTACACACCAGTTCAAGAAGCTCTTGTCATTGCCACCCCTTCCTGTGATCACTACAAGGTAGCCACTCTGCGTGGGACTTCCTGGAGCGTTGGGTTAAAATCTATAGTGTTGTGGAATGTCCAAGATTTGACTATACCTTGTGAGAGTGAGGTATACTTTTTATCAGAAGGTTTAGAGATACCAGAACAGTCCTTAAGCAGTTGTCTTTCTTATGACTAAAATGACTTGAGTAAAGGGAGGTGCAGTTTAGACTCTTGAAGTAGTTTTCAAGTTGAAATTTTCTCTGTATTGCAAAAGTACTCTTTTAGGTTGTAATCAAACTGTCAGCAGGTGTGTTTGCCTTCCAGATCAGAGCCTCAGTATGATCCTGCAGTTGGTTCCTCCCAGTCTTTGTCATTCCCCAAACTCTTGCATCTTAGGTAAGTTTTTTCTTTGTCCTTTTCTCTTTATTCAGAAGTATTTGCTTTTATATTTTTCAGATTTGTTGTTGTTTTGTTTTTTTCAAGATGGTCTCACTATGTAGTCCTGGCTGTCCTGGAACTCACTTTGTAGTTCAGACTGGCCTTGAACCTAGAGATCTGCTTGCCTCTTGAATGCTGAAATTAAAGGTGTGTGCCCACTACCGCCCAGCCTGTTTTTCAATTGATTACAAAATGATGTTAGAGTTTGAATACAGGGCCTTGTACAGCTGAGTAATTCTTCTTCCAATAAGCTAAACTCCAACCGGTCAACTTAAAAATTTTTTTTGTGTGTGTGTTTCTGGGAATCAGACTTGGTCTTATGCATGCTAGGCAAACAGTCTACAAGAGAGCTGAATCACAGGATAGATTGTTGCTATGTTGTTAAGGCTGACCTCCAATTCTTGGGCCCACGTAATCCTCCTTTCTCAGTCTCCCAAGTAACTGGGACTACTGTTGCTTGTTACTACATCCAGGCCTTTCAACTTTAAAGTGTGTGTGTGTGTGTGTGTGTGTGTATATATTCTTTAATTTTTTTTAAGTCTTACTTTACACATGAGTGTTTTGCCTGTATATATGTCTGTACACCATTTGTATGACTGGTGCCAGCTCTCTTGGAACTGCAGTTACAGACAGTTATGAGCCACTGTGTAGGTGCCAAGAATTGAATTTATTTCCTCTGGAAGAGCAGCCAGTAGTTTTAACCCCTGAGCTATATCTCTAGCCCTGCTTCCAGTTTTTTTTTTTCCTTTAAATTTTACTAAAAAAAAAAAATCTGTCGCTTTTCATCTCATTTCATTCCCTCCACCTTCTCCCCCCCAATCCACTCCTCGGAGAGGGGAAGGCATATTGCTTTGAGGAAGGTCCAAGGCCCTCCCTACTATAAGCTGAGCTAGGTATCCATTCAAAGACAATGGGCTCCAAAAAGCCAGTACAAGCAGTAAGGATAAATCCTGATACCACTGCCAGTGGTCCTCCAGTCTGTCCCAGCCTTACAATTGTCATCTACATTCAGAGGGCCTAGTTTGGTCCTATGCTAATTCCTTCCCTGTCCAGCCACAGTTGGTGAGCTCCCATTAGCTCAGGTAAGCTGTTTCAGTGGATGACCCCATCATGGTCTTGACCTCTTTGCTTATATTCTTACTCCTCCTACTCTGCGACTGGACTTTGGGAGCTCAGCCCAGTGCTCTGCTGTGGCTCTCTGCCTCTGTTTCCATCAGTTGTTGGATGAAGGTTCTATGGTGATATTTAAGATCGTCATCAATCTGATTACAGCGCAAGGCCAGTTTGGGCACCCTCTCCACTACTGCTTAAGGTCTTAGCTGGGGTCATCCTTGTAGATTATTGGGAACTTCTCTAGTGTCAGGTTTCTTGCTAGCCCCATAATAGCTCCCTTATCAAGATATCTCTTTCCTTGCTCTCCGACTCTGTCCTTCCTCCATTTTGTCTATTCCATTCCTTCAAGTTCTCTTCCATCTTCCCTCCTCCCCTCTTCCTCCCCTTCAGCCCTTCCTTCTCCTTTTCTCCCATGCTCCCAATTTTCTTGGGATATCTTGTCTATTTCCCTTTCCCAGGGGGATCTATATACGTTTCTCTTAGGGTTCTTATTGTTACTTATCTTCTCTGGGATCATGGACTATAGGCTCGTTATCCTTTGCTTTACAGCTAGTATTCACTTTTGAGTGGGTACACACCATGCTCATCTTTCTGGGTCTGGGTTAACTCAGGATATTTTTTTCTAGTTCCATCTATTTGCATGCAAATTTCAAGATGTCATTTTTTTTAACCACTGAGTAGTACTCCATTGTGTAAGTGTACCACATTTTCTTTATCCATTTTCTTTGATTGAGGGGCATCTAGGTTGCTTCCAGGTTCTGGCTATTACAAATAATGCTGCTATGAACATAGCTGAACAAATGTCCTTGTAGCATCATCGAGCATCCTTTGAGTATATGCCCAAGAGTGGTATTGCTGGATCCTGAGGTAGTTTCGTTCCCAGTTTTCTGAGAAACTGGCATATTGATTTCTAGAATGGCTATACAAGTTGGCATTCCCAGCAGCAATGGAGGAGTGTTTCCCTTACTTCATATCCTCTCTAGCATATGCTATCATTGGTGCTTTTGATCTTAGCCATTCTGACAGGTTTAAGATGTTATCTCAAAGTTGTTTTGATTTGCATTTCCCTGATGGCTAAGGGTGTTGAGCATTTCCTTAAGTGTCTTTTGGCCATTTGAGATTTTTCTGTTGAGAATTCTCTGTTTAGATCTGTACCCAATATTTTAATTGGGTTATTTGGTACTTTTATGTCTAATTTCTTGAGTTCTTTATATATTTTGGAGATTCATTCTTTGTCTGATGTTGGGTTGGTGGAGATCTTTTCCCATTCAGTAGACTGCCTTTTTGTCTTATTGACTGTGTCCTTTGCTTTACAGAAGCTTCTCAGTTTCAGGAGGTCCCATTTATTTATTGTTGCTCTTTGTGTCTGTGATACTGGGGTTATACTTAGGAAGTGGTCTTGTAGATGTAAGTCACAAAACAATCCCACACCAGTTTGGAATTCTGATTAGTAAAAGGGTTATTTATTTAAGGGGAAAACTTACAAATCACTGTCCTAGAGAACAGCCCTCTGCGCAACCAGGAACAGAGTCTAGTAGCGGAAGCAAGAGAGGGAAAACAAGGTTACTGCTGCTTTTTAAAGCAAAAGAGACCATGCCCAAGTGGGCTGGTATCTTAAAGGCTATTGGCTGAAGGAGCGGAAGGAGCTCCCACAGCATAGTCTCCTGTGCCCATGAATTGAAAACTACTTCCCACTTTCTCCTCTATCAGGTTCATTGTGATCGGATTTATATTGAGGTCCTTAATCCATTTGGACTTGAGTTTTGTGATGGGGATAGATAATGGATCTATTCTCATTCTTTTACATGTTGACATCCATTTATGTCAGCACCATTTGTTGAAGATGCTTTCTTTTTTCCATTGTATAATTTTAGCTTCTTTGTCAAAAATCAGGTGTTCATAGGTGTGTGGATTAATATTTGGGTCTTCGATTTGATTCCATTGGTCCTCCTGTCTATTTTTATGCCAACACCAGGCTGTTTTATTACTGTAGCTTTGGATTAGAATTTGATGTCAGGGATGGTGATGCTTCCAGAAGTTCCTTTATTGTACAGGATTGTTTTGACTATTCTGAGTTTTTTGTTTTTCCATGTGTAGTTGATTATTGTTCTTTCAAGGTCTGTGAAGAATTGTACTGAGATTTTGATGGGGATTGCATTGAATCTATAGATTTCTTTTGGTAGGGTTGCCATTTTTATTTTGTTGATCTTACCTATCTAAGAGCATGGGAGATCTTTCCATTTTCTGATATCTTTTTCAGTTCCTTTAAAGTTCTTGCTGAACAGGTCTCTTGCTGTTACCCCAAGATACTTCATGTTATTTGTGGCTATTGTGAAGGGTGATGTTTCTCTGATTTCTTTCTCAGCTTCTTTATCATTTATTTATGAGGGCTGCTGATTTCTTTTGAGTTGATCTTTTTTTTTTTTTTAAAAGATTTATTTATTTATTATGTATACAGTGTTCAGCCTCCATGTGTCGCTGCAGGCCGGAAGAGGGCACCAGATCTCATTACAGATGGTTATGAGCCACCATGTGGGTACTGGGAATTGAACTCAGGAACTCCGGAAGAGCAGTCAGTGCTCTTAACCTCTGAGCCATTTCTCCAGCCCCTTGAGTTGATCTTGTATCCTGCTACATTACTGAAGGTACTTATCAGCTGTAGGAGTTCTCTGTTAGAGTTTTTGGGGTCACTTATATATACTATCATATCCTCTGTAAATAGTGAAAGTTTGACTGCTCCATTTCCAATTTGTATCCTCTTGATCTCCTTTTGTTTTTTTATTGCTATAGTAGAACTTCAAGAACGATGTCGAAGAGATATAGAGAGAGTGGACAGCCTTATCTTGTTCCTGGTTTTAGTGAAATCACTTGAGTTTCTCTCCACTTAATTTGATGTTGGCTGTTGACTTGCTGTATATTGCATTTTATTTATTTATTTATTTATTTTTGTTTTTGAGGCAGGGTTTTTCTGTAGCTTTTGGAGCCTGTCCTGGAACTAGCTCTTGTAGACCAGGCTGGCTTCGAACTCACAGAGATCTGCCTGCCTCTGCCTCCTGAGTGCTAGGATTAAAGGCGTGTGCCACCACTGCCCTGCTGTATATTGCATTTATTATGTTTAGATATGTTCCTTGTATCCCTGATCTCTTTATAGTGAAGAAGTGTTGGATTTTGTCGAATGCTTTTTCAGCATCTAATGAAATGATCATATGTTTTATTTTTTTTCAGTTTATTTTTCAGTTTATTACATTGATAGATTTTCTTATGTTGAACCATCCCTGCATCTCTGTGGTGAGGCCAACTTGATCATGGTAGATGAATTTTTTGATGTGTTTTTGGATTTGGTTTGCTAGTGTTTTATTGAATATTTTTGCATCCATGTTCATGAGTGAGATTGGTCTGTAATTTTCTTTCTTGGTTGAGTCTTCGTGTGGTTTTGGTTTCAGGGTAACTGTAGCCTCATAAAAAGAATTTGACAATGTTCCTTCTGTTTCTATTATGTGGAACACCTTGAGGAGTATAGGTATTAGCTCTTATTTGAAGTTCTGGCAGAATTCTGCATTAAAACCATCTGGCCCTGGGCTTTTTTGGGGGGAGGGGGGAGGCTTTTGATAACTGCTTCTATTTCCTTGAAGGTTATAGGTCTATTTAAATTGTTCATTTGGTTTTAATTTAATTTTGGTATGTATTACCTATCCAGAAAATTGGCCATTTCTTTTACATTCTCTAATTTTATGGAGTACAGGTTTTTGTAGTATGACCTAATGTTTCTCAGGATTTCCTCTTTGTCTGTTGTTCTGTCCTCTTTTTTATTTCTGATTTTGTTATTTTGAATTTTGTCTCTCTGCCTTTTGATTAGTTTGGATAAGAGTTTGTCTATCTTGTTTTTTTCTCAAAGAGTTGGCTGTTTCATTGATTCTTTGTATTTTTTCTTTGTTTCTTTCTTATTGATTTCAGCCTTCAATTTGATTATTTCCTGTCTTCTACTCCTCCTGGGTGAGTCTGCTTCTTTTTATTCTAGAGCTTTCAGGTGTCCCCATCAGCGGGACACAAACGGTGTCCCTGATAAACCTGATAATTCCTGGAGAGAGGAATGAAGGGGACAAGAGACACGAGAAAGGACAGCAAGTTTGGCTTTCTGATCAAGCTGCAAATTTTATTTTCTCTCAGGAGCATTTTATAGCAAAAGGGCAGGGCGGAGAGCAGGATTCTGGAAAGTTGGTCTGCTGGAATTCAGGTCTGGAAGCATCTCTGGCTGATTAACTAACAAAGGAAATGCTAATTGTTTCTAAAGCCTGGGACTTGCAGGTCTCACAAGGAGATGAGATACTAAGTTAATTTCCTAGGTCTGGAACTAACCCTGCAGAGGTGACAGAGGTGAATATTTTACTTAATTTGTGGACTTAAGATTGCTATAAACAAAATACAGGTCTCAAAATATAGGTCTTTGCTTCCGGCATCCAGGTGTGCTCTTAAGTCGCTAGTGTGAGATTTCTCCATTTTCTTTATGTAGGCGCTTAGTGCTATGCACTTTCCTCTTAGCACTGCTTTCATAGTGTCCCATAGGTTTGGATATGTTCCTCCTTCATTTTTGTTGAATTCTAGGAAGTCTTTAATTTCTTTCTGTATCCTTGACCCAGGGGTGGTTCAATAGTTCACTGTTCAGTTTCTATGAGTTTATAGGTTTTCTGCAGTTAGTGTTGTTGTTGAATTCTAACTTTAAACCGTGGTATTCCAATATGATAAAGGCGTTATTCCAGGTTTTTTTTTTTTATGTATCTGTGGAGGTTTGCTTTGTTACCAAGTATGTGGTCAGTTTTTGAGAAGGTTCTATGAGGTGCTGAGAAGAAGGTATATTCTTTTGTGTTTGGGTGGAATGTTCTATAGATGTCTGTCAAGTCCATTTGAGTCATGGCGTCTGTTAGTTCTCTCACACTCTCTTTTTTTCTGAAGAATTATTTATTCTGTATACAACATTCGACTTCCATGCATACCTGTATGCCAGAAGAGGGCACCATATCTCATTATAGATGACTGTGAGCCATAATGTGGTTGCTCACCACATTATGAACTCAGGACGTCTGGAAGAGCAGTCAGTGCTCTTAACCTCTGAGCCATCTCTCCAATCCTGTTAGTTCTCTTATTTCTTTGCTAAGTTTCTGTGTGGTTGACCTGTCTATTGACAAGAGTGGAGTGTTGAGGTCTCCTACTATTAGCGTGTGGGGTTTGATGTGCGATTTAAGCTTTAGTAATGTTTCTTTTACATATGTGGGTGCTCTTGTATTGGGGGCATAGATAATCAGATTGAGACTTCATCTTGATGGATCTTTTTTCAGTGATGAGTATGAAGTGTCCTCCATCTCTTCTGTTTGGTTTTAGTTTGAAATCTATTTTGTTAGATATAAGGAAAGCTATACCCACTTCTTTCTTTTTTAAAAAATTTTTAAATAATTTATTTAACTTTATTTTATGTGCATTGGTGTGAAGGTGTCAGATCTCGTGGAACTGCATTTTCAGACAGTTGTGAGCTGCCGTGAGAATTCTGGGAATTGAACCGGGTCCTCTGGAAGTACAGTCAGTGCTCTTAACTGCTGAGCCATCTCTCCAGCCCAACCCACTTACTTCTTAGGTCCGTTTGATTGGAAAATCTTTTCCCAACCCTTTACTCTGAGGTAATGTCTGTCTTTGAGGTTGAGGTGTGTGTCTTGTATACAGCAGAAGAATGAATCCTTCTTTTGTATCTATTCTCTTAGCCTGTGTCCCTTTTTTTTTTTTTTAATAAATTTATTTCTTTTTAAAAAAGAAAACAAACGGGAGCTGGAGAGATGGCTCAACGGTTAAGAGCATTGCCTATTCTTCCAATGGTCCTGAGTTCAATTCCCAGCAACCACATGGTGGCTCACAACCATCTATAATGAGGTCTGGTGTCCTCTTCTGGCCTTCAGGCATACACACAGACAGAATATTGTATACATAATAAATAAATAAATAAATATTTTTTTTAAAAAAAAGAAAACAAACTATCTTTTTTCATTATACATACCAGTCCAAGTTCCCACTCCTTCCACATACCCTTCCTCCCCACTCCCATCCAATCCTCAGAGAGGGTAAGTTGCATTGCTTTGTGGATGGTCCAAGGCCCTCCCTACTATATCTACAGCCTGTGTGTTTTTATAGGTGAATTGAGTCCATTGATATTAAGACATATCAATGACTAGTAATTATTAATTCTTGTTATTTTTTGGTGATAGTGTTTGTGTGTTTCCCTTCATTGGGGTTTGTTGATGGGGAGTTATCTCTTGCCTGTGTTTTTTGGGATCCAGTTAGCTTCCTGAGTTGAAGTTTTCTTTCTAGTACTTTCTGTAGGACTGTGTTTGTGAATACGTATTGTTTAAATTTGGTTTTGTCATGGAATATCTTGTTTTCTCCATCGATGTTGATTGAAAGCTTTGCTGGGTATAGTAGTCTGGGATTGCATCCGTGGTCTATTAGTGTCTGTAGCACATCTGTCCAGGACCTTCTGACTTTCATGTTTTCCACTGAGAAACCAGGTGTAATTCTGATAGGTCTGTCTTTATATGTTACTTGACCTTTTTGCTTTGCAGCTCTTAATATTCTTTCTTTATTCTGTATGTTTTGTGTTTTGATTATTATATGGCAGGGACACTTTTCTTTTTTTGGTCCAGTCTATTTGGTGTTCTGTAAGCTTCTTGTACTTTCCTAGGGATACCCTTCTTTATGTTGGGAAAGTTTTCTTCTATGATTTTGTTGTATATACTTTTTGTGCACTTGAGCTGGAGTTCTTCTCCTTCTTCTATCCCTTTTATTCTTAGGTTTGGTCTTTTCATGATGTTCCAGATTTCATGGATGTTTTGTGTTAAGAATTTGTTGGAGTTAACATTTTCTCTGAATGATGTATCTATTTCCTTTTAGTATCTTCAGCACCTGAGATTCTCTCTTCCATCTCTTGTATTCTGTTGGTCATGCTTGTCTCTGTAGTTCTCATTCATTTACCCAGATTTTCCATTTCGAGAATCCCTTTGGTTTATGTTTTATTGCCTTTATTTATTTCAGTCTTCTAGTTTTGAACTGTCTGAACTATTTGCTTCACCTATTTGTTTTTTCTTAGTTTTCTTGGGTTTCTTTGAGAGATTTATTGATTTCTTCCAATCTTTTCTTTTCTTCCATTCTTTAAGAGAATTTTTCATTTCCTCTTTAAAGGTCTCCATCATCCTCATAATGTTACATTTAGAATTGTTTTCTTCTGTTTCTTCTGGGTTAGGATGTTCAAGTCTTCCTGTTGTATGATCACTGGGTTCTGGTGTTACCAAGTTGCTTTTTAGGTTGTTGAATGAATTCTTGCATTGGTGCCTACCCATCTCTTTCTCCAATTGGTGCTAGCAGTGTCTTTGCCTCTTGGTCCAGTCCTTGCAGTTGCTATCAGTGTCTTTGGGAACTGTTCTCGGTCTGCTTTGTCCTGTTGCTCTCTGTGTCTTAGAGAGCCATTGAGGTATCTCTTGGCCCCCTCTCTTGATCTGCTCTTTTGGTCCAGTTTGTGCAGTCACAGTCTGTGCTTCAGAGTTCTTCTGAGGTCGCGGGGGATAGGAGGATTTGGGGGCAGAGTGGAACTTGTAACTTTCAGGGTCCGATCAATGGGGTGGGGGTGTTGGACTAGCCTACTTGCAGGAAGCTTGCCTGCTGGCTGGCTAGAGAAGCTGTGTTAGTTGGGGGAGGGGCCTGGGCTTTTACCCAGTTACAAGGGCCTAGAGAGTGGTGTGTCCAGCTGGGTGGGTGATCACTCACCTCTTGGTTCTCTTTGTGCAGTGGCAGCCTGTGCTTCAGAGTTCCTCTGAAGTTGTGGGGGATAGCCACTTTTATCTCTTAAGGTTGTTTTTATGTTAATTTATTTTTGGGACATTTGTACATGATTGTGTTGCATATAATATTCAGTAGTAAAATAAATGAAGAGATCCTTTTCCAAACTAGAAGGAGAGTTTATAATTGTCAGGGAGCTTTCTGGCAGTTAGTATTCTCTGGTGAGGGTACTCATTCTTTTATAAACTCCCTGCTTGGATCTAGTCAGTGCTAGCATAGAGGACATTAACAGTTGTGGAGCCTGTTTTTGAAAGCACAGTGAAACTTCAGCTTTTTGCCTTTTAGGTCTTCCAACAAGTAACTTGTATGAAAGATCTGCTCCAGGCCGACTCAGTTCATTCTCATGTAAGGGTCAGCTTACCTCGTTGCATTAGCCCAGAGTCAAATGCTAAGCAGCATGGAGTGCTACTCTGTCAGCAGCTTGTTGTGCATGGCAGAGGTGCAGTGTGGGGTCTGTGAGCTCTGATTGCTTTACTGTGAGAAGTTATTCCTAATATCCCTTCTGCTAGTTAATATAACTGACTGAACTCAGAGAAGGATAGTGATTTTTATAGGTGCTCTACCATGTGGTCTACTGACCAGGGCTTTTCAAAGGTAACTAGCTGCTCTTTCAAAATGTAGTGAAAATGTTAACTTTTCCCCACAAAGGTTAAATTAGCTCATGTCACAAAATCTACACCAAGGTGTTTAAAGTGAATTATAGGTATTTTAACTCTGAAATTAATAATCTATTCTGAAAGTTGCTGGAGAAAGGCAGCCACTTACTTGCTATACTTACATAAATCATATTAAAAACTCCCTCCATTATTGGTCTCCTTGCATAGCATTTATCATGTTTATAATTTTGTGTTCATAAAATACTTATACTCTCCTTACCCTTAAACAGTGAGCTCCATGTGAGCTTTGTGGCTCCTTTATCCAGTGCTGTGTTTGTAGTGTTTGACATAGTATCTGGTAGATGGTAGATATCATATTTGTTGACTATGTGATGTGTGGAGTGAGTGAGATGTTACATCATGACCTAGCTATGTTAGAGATTGTATTTTTTTTCTCAGGTTGGGGATTTAGCTCAGTGGTAGAGCACTTGCTAGGTATGCAGAAGGTCCTGAGTTTGGTCCTCAGCTTGGGGCGGGGGGGGGGCGGAGTAAACAGAATATATTCTTTCTTAGGAGCGTGCTTGGTTCTCCAGGCAGACTGTCGCTTGAATTTAGTGATTTAAAGGGAGCTCTCTTACCTCTCTTGCTGCAGGAAGCCAGACCTTTCATGGTCAACAGCTTAGCTTTCTCAGCAGTAATTGATGCCGCTTTGCCTTCGTGACTGCTCTGGCGTGGGTTAGATACTTGTTTCTATGTCCTTTCTTCAGACTACGTCCATCCCTCACTTATTGCCACTATCAGATTCATTTGAGCATCACAGTGCTAAGTACACATTAGACCATCAGACAGTCGTGCATTCAATGTAGGCTGCTTTTGAAAAACAATAGCAGGCAAACTGCCTCTGTTCTGTTTGTTTATTCTTGCCCCCACATTTGTGACTTAGGGTGTTTCTACTGGTACCCCCCTCCAAATCTCACATGGAGGCATTCTCTAAAACAATATATTTGGATATATTTACTTTATGTGTATGAGTGTTCTTTCTATATGTGTGTATATGACTCATGTTTGTCTCGGGCCTGCAGATATCCTGGAACTGGAGTTTTAGATGGTAGCCAGCTTCTTATGTGTTGTATTTTCTGTGGTACATTTGTGTCACCTTCTTATCTCTGACTTTGTTGTTGTTACTGTTAATAGTGCTGCATAGCCCTGGTTAGCCTGGTACTTGCTTTGTAGCACAGGCTGGCTTTGAACTTGTGGCAATTCTTGCCTTAGTTTCCTTAGTGCTGTGATCATAGGCATGTGCCCAGCTTCTTTGACTTTATCTATCTATCTGTCTGTCTGTCTGTCTGTCTATCTATCTATCTATCTATCTATCTAATCTAATCTAATCTAATCTATTTATTATCTATTTGTTTTGAGACAGGCTTTCTCTGTGTGATCCTGGCTGGCCTAAAACTTGCTATGTAGACCAGGCTGGCCTCAAATTCAATGAGATTCACATGCCTCTGCCTCCTGAGTGCTGGGATTAAAGGTTGTGGCACAATGGCCAGCCTTCTTTGACTTTTTTGTTTATACTTTTTATTTGACTTCTTAAACAATTCTTTTAGCTTTGGTGTTCTGGTTTATTACCCGTGAAGGAATAAGAGGATGAAGAATGTTATGAAGAATAAGTATGGGCTCTTATGTCTCCTTTGTATCCTTCATTTCATCCAGACTTTATCTGCTATTCCTCTTATATTCATTTCACTTAGGTGTGTGTGTGTGTGTGTGTGTGTGTGTGTGTGTGTGTGTGTATCTGCTCTGTGTGGGGGGTGGTGAAGGAAGTCTAAAGATAGCGTATTGGATCCCCTGTTGCTAGAGTTGGCAGCAGTTATAAGCTGCTGGCCATGGGTCCTGGGAACTGAACTTGGGTCCTCTGGAAGAACAGAGTGCACTTAACCACTGAACTAACTTTCCAGCCTCTGGGTTACTATTTGGGTTATTATTTCTTCTCTTCTTTCTTCCTTTAAAAAAATATGTGCATTATTGTTTTGCATGCATGTATATCTGTGTGAGGACGTCAGATCCCCAGGAACTGGAGTTACAGACAGTTGTGAGTTGCCATGTGGGTGCTGGGAATTGACCCAGGTCTTCTGGGAAAGCAATCAATGTTTTTAACTACTGAGCCCTCTCTCAGCCCTTGGATTATTACATCAAGGGCATTTTGCAAGTTGGGTGTCTGAAATGGCTCAGTGGATAAAGGTGCCTACTGCCAAGCCTGATTACCTGAGTTTGAGCCATGAGATCCACATGGTCAAAGGAGAGAACAGATTTTTGCAGGTTGTCCTCTAACCTTCACAAATGTTTCATGTCACATGCATTCCCGTACACATACACACAAAGTAAATAAAAATAGAATTTTTAGCCTGTTGTGGTGGTGCATGCCATTAGTCCCAACACTCATGAGGCTGAAGCAGGCAGACCTCTGAGTTCCAGGACAGCCAGAGCTATATAGAGCAACACTGCCTTGAAAAACAAAAGTTAAAGCAAAAACAAACAAAAAATGTAATTAAAAAATAAATTTTACAAGTTGAATATCCCCTCTGACTCTTAAAGGTATTTTACCAATTTTACTGATTATGATCATAGGCATGTGATTATTAGATATATATGTTAGATATATATGGAAAAAAGCTGCAAGTTCACAGGATTATAATCTTGTTGGAGAGATGTTTCTTTCTGCAAAATACTGCAGTGCACGATGAAGCAGTGGATAAGAAGTTGCCACGTCAGGAGAAGGTGCTAGACTGGACTGTGGGGCAGCATCAGGGGAGAGTAGATCTGCTAGCCTTGGAGGGTGGCTAGATGGGAGAGCATGTGTGCTTAGTAACAACCTGCCAGTCATGCGAAAGAAAGTGACGTCTATAGATATATTCATCCTTGCAAGTACATTAGATCGAAAAAGAGAAGCAGAAAAGGAGAGACAGCTAGAGAGTCAGGGATGTGTATTGAAGAAAGGGCCGGAGTTTCTGGTGGGAAATGAGGGAGAAAGTCCTGTGAGGTTCAGAGGGAAGCTCCAGCTTTGGTGGCTGCACTCTGCAGTCTAAATGTGAGGTCTTCTACCTTTCTGCTGAATGACCTTGGCATGTGATTATCTCTCTTACAAAATAGCACTTTTGTAGCTTAATGGACCTCATTAGAGAATATAACTGGAGCCTTTCTTAATACTTTTGGTACGGATGGACTTGGCCAGGTCTTCTTAGCCTGTGTTCACCTACATACACAGATCAAGTCAGAATTTTGCCTTTCTTGATAGGGATTCCTCAGTTGATTGACTGTAACTTACTGGTCTATTTAAATGAGTGTCTGTCTGTTTTATCTGAGAAGTTGCATCAGGATCACATAATTCCCTCTTAATAGGTTTTTTTTTTTCCAGAGATCAGTCTTTTTTTTTTCCCTAAAGTTATTTGTGTTTGTGTCTAAATTTTCCCAATTTGACACCACTTGATCCTATGTTTTTATTGGGCTTGGAAAGAAGATGGTAAGGTTGAATCAGCTGGGCACTGCTGTATTTCCTTTGTACTGTCTGATTTTACTTTAATAGCTAATAAGAGATTGAGTCCAGAGAATTTTAAAGTTCTATGCTCTAGTGTACATGAGGGTGTTTTGTTTTGTTTTTGACCTCTTTTATTTTCTCTTCCAGTGAACACTGTGTGCTGACATGGACAGAAAAAGGAATTTATATTTTCATTCCTCAAAATATTCAAGTTCTTCTTTGGAGTGAAGTCAAAGGTAATTGTATTTTTCTTTCTTAAGTAACTTTTAGTCTCTTATTTGTGTGTGAAAATTAATTATATTATAATTATTTTATAATGTGAGAAGTTGAAAATGCAGGGAATAGTCATTGTATGTGACTAACAGAAAATCAGTCCCTGTACTCATGGTTGAAACCAGAAATATAGGAAAATTTAGCATAGCTGGTAAGATAGTGCTTTGGCTTTGACTTTTAGAGTCTTTTCTGCAGAGAAAGGAGGGAGGTCATTATTGATCCACATTGATTTCTTATAGGTTGTTTTCCACCAATTGAGGATTTCCCTTGCAAATTAGTATGTTAGATTCTTTCTTTCATGTGTTCATACCTACTCATGCAAGATTCATCCATTTATATACTTGTTAAAATCTATTCATGTGAGTGCCAGGTTGTAATTTTCTCGAATATTATAGCCTGACTCAAAACATACGCTCTACTTTTGTACTCCCAATTCCTTTTCACAGGAATTAGCATCTTAAAATTAGGATTTTAGATCAGAAAGCTCATTTGTTTTCTAATCTTGGAAACGTGTCTAAATATGATTTCTTCATTGAAGTTCAAGTATTAAAAGAAATGAAACTACACTGAGCCAAATCATTTTTTCCAAGGCAGGATTTCTTTGTGTTGCCGTGGCTGTTCTGAAACTCACTCTGTAGACCAGACTGGCCTCTAACTCACAAGATCTTCCTCCTGCCTCTGCCTCCCAAGTGCAGGGATTAAAGGCATGCCCTACCACAGCTTGACAAGCAAAATCTTATTTAAGATTTTTGTAAGTATGATTTTAGCCCATGTAAAAATGATAGGGTTTCCCTTCCACTGCAGGGGATCAAGAATGGGGTCTTGTTCATTCTAGGCAAGAGCCCTATCACTAAGCTACTTCTCTAGCCCAGGACTTAAAAAAAAAGAGCAAGAAGTATTTGATTAATGTCTTGTCTGTTCACCCCCGTGTTTTGTTTGTTTGTTTGTTTGTTTTATAGATATTCAGGATGTAGCTGTCTACAAGAATGAGTTGTTCTGTTTACACTTTAATGGGAAAATCTCGCATCTTTCCCTGTTGTCTGTTGAGCGCTGTGTGGAACGCCTGTTAAGGAGAGGCCTGTGGGACCTGGCTGCTCGCACATGCTGTCTCTTCCAGAATTCTATCATTACCAGCAGAGTGAGTTAGAGCTTACCTGTAGTTGTTAATTATGGGTTGGTCAAACCATCCTAGCTTATCTTTATTAACTGTTCTGTATGACTTACACATGTAGAGTTACAGTCTTCAAAGAAAGCTTGGCAATTATATCTGTGAAGGGTAATAAAGATGGTGAATTTTTTGGTTTCAAATAAATATCAGAGCTGGGTGTGGTGGTGCACGCCTTTAATTCCAGCACTTGGGAGACAGAGGCAAGTGGATCTATGTGGGTTTGAAACCAGCCTGGTCTACAAAGTGAGTTCAAGGACAGTAAGGGCTACGCAGGGTCTCTAAACCCTGTTTTGAAAAACAAAAATCAAGCAAAAAGTCAGATTAATTCACAAATATATTTTAATTTTAGAGCTTGATTTGAAGAGGATGATTGTGCATATGGTAACTCTTAATATACAACATGTACTTAAACCTCAGAACACCCGTAAGGCTTAGTCTTGTGTGAATCCCGTGGCTGTTTGGATATAGATGTGGCTATAGACAGTAAGCTGTTCTCTCTCTCTTTTTTTTTTTATCCTTTTATTAGGCAAGAAAAACATTAACTGCAGATAAATTAGAGCATTTGAAATCGCAGCTGGACCTTATAACCTGCAGTGAACTAATTTCTCAACTGGATGAACTGATCTTAAAATTTGAGCCTTTGGATTCAGCTTGCAGTAGTAGAAGAAGCTCCATTTCATCACATGTGAGTGCTTTTCTTTTTAGCTTATTTGTTTAGTATGTGTGTATTGGGGAGAAGGGGACATGCACATGCCAGCAAACACAAATGGAGGTCTGAGGACATCTTTTAGGAATCAGTTCTTTTCTCCCTCCATCTGAGTCCTGAGGATTGAACTTAGGTCATTATGCATGGCATCAGGTACCTTTACCCACTAAGCCATTCTGCCAGCCCAGTAGCTCCTTTATGAGTTTTTGGATCTTGCAGGGAAATGAGCAAGTCCAAGGATCTGTTTTGCTTTCCATGGAGTAATTTTTTGGGGAAAGTGTCATGGAGATGTCAGATTTTTTTGTTACTTTTCAGACTACCTGAGCTGAACACTTTGTAAGAAGGGAAAGCTTATTTTGGTTTGTGGTTTGAGAAGTTTAGTACATAGTTAGCTGGTATTGTCCCTTAGGGCTTTGGCAAGAAGAACATGGTAAAAGAAAGCTGCTCACCTAATGATATCCAGGAAGCTGAGAAAAACAAGGAGGGAATGGTCCCAGTATCACATTCAAGAGCATACCTCTAGTAACCTAACTTTCCACTGAGCCCTACTTCTGAAGGGTTACCACCTCTTAGTAGCACCATAGAATCCAAAATATAACACGGGAGCTTTCTCCCATGACGAGCAGCTAAGGAAAGTCAAGTATGTTCTGAAGCTGCATTTGTTTCCGTCACTGTTTATTGCCTGCCGTTCCCAACTGTCCTTTACATAGCTTCCTGTCTAGGTGGGGTAGCTTTCAGTCTGAGATTTCAGATGTTTTTATATCACCTGAAGTCTCAGTGCTACTCAGGACTGTCTCCTTTCAACTCCCTTCCTCACTGCCTGCTTTCCAAAGCCAAGCTGAGAATTTGGTGGAAGACATGGTGTCACTTGCTCTTCTGAGCCTGTGCTAGGTGCCCGCACTCTCCACTAGTGTGTGCTGATAAACTAGTTGACTGCTGACCTTCGGCCCAGTGTTGCTCTTATTCTGAAAAAGATGCGTTGTCTTACACAGAAGAACTTTGATTTTGAAGGGGAATTCTTTTCATTTTTAGGAAAGTTTTAGCATCTTGGACTCTGGTATTTATCGAATCATTAGTAGTAGAAGAGGCAGTCAGTCCGAAGAAGACTCCTGCTCCCTTCACAGTCAGACCTTCTCAGAAGATGAAAGACTTAGAGAATTTGCCTCGCCCCAGGAAGAAGAACAGCCAGAGCAGGACTGTGGAACAAACAGAAATGACGGTGATGAGTGTGTCTCTTATTGGTCACTGACGAGGAACAGTGCTCTCTGTGAATGGACAGGATAATCTTATGCAGAGTTTCTGTCAGTTATGAGTAAATTTTAACCTATTAGAGACTAGCCACCTATAGATCTGCTGGTCACTAGGAGGTAGTGATGTGTAGGTTGTTTTTAACCTCTTGTTTGGACTAACATTTGTAAAGTGTCTAATTTGGTTCATGTATCAAAATGCTGGACAGGTTTTTTTTTTTTTTTTTTTTTTTTTAACCATAACTAACCACATTATTTTCCACCAGGAATGAAAGATAGCTCGTTTTGGGAGCCATTGCCTTCCCTTTTCAATGTTCAGCATTCCTGTGACCGATCTGTTGAGAAGAGATTAGTAGAAACCCTAACCTACCTTTGTGACTTGTGGGGATACAGGGTTAGTAGTTGGATAAAGGTACCTGGCTCAGTGTTTCATGTGGACCATCCGTGCATCCCAGAAACCTGTGTTCTGTGCTCATTTGTATCTGAGTCAGTTATAATTTTGGTACCAAATCCTTCATTTCCTTTGGTTTATTCATTGCTGAATTTGTTTAGCTTTGTATAAAAAACTTTCATGTGATTAGATGTTTATTTTTCCCTGATTCTGTTTATTAGACAATGTTTCCCATGGTCCAGTGATGTCTGAGACAGACAAGAGTGAAGCTTTTCTGCCCTTCAGCATTCCACTGCCATTTCGTTCTCCATCTCCGCTGGTGTCTCTTCAGGCTGTTAAAGAAAGGTAAATGAACCAGTCATGTCATTTAATTCTAGTTCTCATTTTGCTTCAGTTGTCACATGACATACTGAGAAGGAAAAGGCATTTTAAATGTTAAATAAATAGAAGGTCTCACGTTATTTCTCTAATAATCTGTTAATATGAACTGTTGGCTTCCCCTTTTAACCTTGGGTGAACTTGAGTGTTCCTCTTCATTTGTGTAGCTGAGTAGTTTAGTCGTAGATGAGCCCCTACTCCCACTTCAGACATGGCACAACTAAGTATTTCAGCCTCTTCCCTGGTGTACGCCATAGTGCATCCACGTGGAGGTGGAGGACAACTTCATCTCATTATTTCTTTCCTTCTCCATGTGGAGTCTAGGGATCAGACTCATCTTGTCAGGCTTGGTGGCAAGGGCCTTTACCTACTCAGCCTCTCTCTGGCCCATTTAGTCTTTTTTTATGTGTGAAGATTTATCTATTTGTATTGATGTGTGTGAACTTGTGTGAGTTCCTGTACACCATGCTGCCTGTGGAGGCCAGGCCATGTCAGATCCTCTGGAACTGGAGTCATAAGTGGTTTTGAGCCTTTATATGGGTAGTGGGAACTGAACCAAGGTTCTCTAAAAGAGTAGAAAACACCTTATACCAGCTGAGGTGTCTTTTTGGCCCATTAGTTATTTCTTGATTCTTTCTCACTTAATGGGTTAATCTGGAGGATTTTTCCCCCTTTCTTGAGACATGTTCTTACTATGTAGCTCTAGCTGGCATGGAACTCCATATGTAGATCAGCCTTGTAACATGATGGGGGCCGGCTTGTTGGGGTATCTGTTCCCGCCCAGTACCCCACAGCTGGCAACCCCCAAGGAAAAATCACACACAGGACTCCATAAGGTTATAAACTGATTGGTCCATTAGGTCAGGCTACTTATTAGTTCTTATGACTTATCTTAACCCATTATTCTGATCTATGTTAGCCACACAGGCTCAGTACCTTTCTTAGTGTGACAACTTACATGTTGCCTCTTCGGTGGTCTGCGCAGGAATGGCAGAGGAACCTCCCTGCTTCCCAGAATTCTCCTGTTCTCATTGCATCACCTCTACTTCCTGTCTGGTTTTCCCGCCTATACTGCCTGCCTGGCCAATCAGCATTTTATTAAAATATGATTGACAGAATACAGATAATTCTCCCGCATCACAGCCTGGCCTCAAACTCACAGAGATCTACCTGCCTCTGCCTCCTGAGTGCTGGGGTTAAAAGCACACTACCACACCTGGGAGAATTGGAGATTTTATGAACATTAATTACTGTGTGTATGTATGTGTGAGGATGTCAGAGCCCCTGTAACTGAAGTTAGACAGTTGTAAGTTGCCATGTGGGTGACTGGAATTGAACCTGCGTCCTCTGGAAAAGCAGCCAATGTTCTTAACCGCTGATCTGATCCATCTCTTCAGCCCTTGAGAATTGGAGATTTTTAAAAATTTTTTATTTTTATTTTATGTATGAGTGCTCCTCATTTATACCTGCATACTAGAAGAGAACATCAGATATCACATCCTATTATACATGGTTGTGAGCCATCTTTCCAGCCCCAGAACTGGAGATTTTTGAGAATTCTTTCTAGTCTGTGTATGAAACCAATCTTGGCACTGAGAATGAGAGAGAAGATGTATCTTTTGCCCATCTACTTGCCTGCGTCCTGCTGGGTGCACATTCTTCCTGTAGAAGGGTCTGTTTCTTATTAGTCTCTGATCAGGAATTGACTGATGATCACATGCTTAACTGAGGTGAAAGAGACATTACATTGAACAGACAACCCCACTAGAAATCTGCCCTTTAGCATTGACTCACTGGCCTCGGGACAGTTTTACAAACAGTGAATCATCTTACTGTGAGTTTATATGAGCCTCATGTGAAATGGGGTTGCTCAGAGAAATTGTTTTAAGTAACCTGTCTTGTTGTTAAACTCAAGCTGGCTATGTAGTACTAATGGAAACAGGAACGTCAGGAAACAGATTTTTCACTCTTTACAATGTTGATATATTTTCATGTTAGGTTTTTGATATTTGACTTCCAGTGTTTCTTGCTTTGTGCGTAAAACAACTGAGAAGATCGGCACCCTTCACGCAAGCCCTGAGCTGAAAGAGACATTTGAATCCAAGGATGTTGACCAAGCACACGAAGAGGAAGCGAATGCAGTTACCTGCCATCTAGAGGAAGACGCTGAGTAAGCCTTATGTCAGAGTCTGGAATGCTAGACCACTGCCAGTGTGAGTGTGTCAGAGACTGTTACTGTGAGAGACCCTGTTGGTATGACGCTGCTCACTGAAGATTGTTGTGTAGCTCAGAAGCTAAATTCTAGTCTAGAGGAATTAACTCTATTGAGACAGGGTTTTAGTTTCGTATCTCATTCACCTTTCTCCCTCTCTGTCATCTTGTCACCTTCCTGGAATGTAGGAGGAGTCTTAGATTAAGACGAGGTGGCTGAGATCCAGGTTTTGTCCTAGCCCTTCTGAATAGCTTAAACTTTAGTCATTAATGCTGCCTGGCCTGTCAGCTCTAGGATGTGCTATCCCTTAGTGAATAGAAACGGAATGTTTGGTAAAGATAATATGGAATAAAAGACTCTTTAAAGCAGTGTAACATGTGGCACACTCGCCATTTAGTAAGCAGTAAATAGAAGTCTTGGTCTAAGAAAGTTTGGTTGCCCCTAATGCTTGTGAATAGGATTATTTCTTTTTTATGCTTTTCTAGGGAGAAAGAAATTAGTCAACTTCCTGAAGAAGACAGGCTTCAAGAACTCAGAGCAGAGACAGCGGAAGCAATGTGAGTGTGGAGGATTTACTGTGAGTGGGGTTTGCCTTGGGCAGTATCAGTAGTTGTCTTGACTGTCTAGGTCAGAGGTATTTGCCATGGATATTCAGGAGTCAGTAACGTACTCCAGAGGCGGTGATGTCTGTCTCATTGGACTGTTGGGATAATTGTCATTTAAAGAACTCAAAAGCAACCTTTATTCTTAGATGAGTATGCTTTATCAGTTAGGTTTGTTCTGAAATAATCTAATTTTTAAAAACAAATGAGACAATGTTCACATTCATCTGTTTTGCATAGGACCAAGTTACTGGACCCTCTGGTTTTATTTGAACCCAAGTCACTAAGAACAGCTTTACAGAAGTGGCTTTCACAGTTAGAGAAAACATTTGCCCTGAAGGGCCCTGCTGGCATTTCCAGTAGCAGCAGTCTGCCTGTGAAATTGAGCCCGGATGTGCACCTCCTTAGTGAGTCAGAAGAGAGAGGATTAGATGAAGACAGTGAAGAAGAAAAGAGGAATTCTTTAGGCATTGAAGAAACTGGTGGTCATACAGCCTGTGAATCTGTAAGCAGCCTCAGTGAGCCCTTGGGCGACATTTTTCGAGTGTATTCTCCGTACACCATATCGAACAGTCTTGAGAAAGACCTGTCAGAATTGACAACGCTGTGTTTGGAACTGAGTGTGCTGACCTCTGTAGTGGACAGCACAGGTGGACATGTGGACTGTGCTTCACAGCAGCTCTCTCCTGAGGTCCTGGCTTGTCGTTTCCTGAAGAAGTATTTTTTTCTCCTGGACTTGAAGAGAGCAAGGGAGAGTATCAAGATAAGTTACACCAACAGCCCTTGTGTTTGGGACACTTTTGTTGAAGGACTGAAAGGTAATAGCCAGATGTCATTACCACTTGTAGAGGTGTTTTATAATGTGGAGACTTGACAAAAGATTTGAGTAGAAAACTTACCTCTGCTGACCAGCCCTTCCTTTTGTTTTCTATTCATTTCTCTTCATTTCTTCCTCCCTCCCTCCTTCCCTTCCTTCCTTCTTTCTTTTTGACAAGGTTTCTTTGTGTAACAGCCTTGCCTGCCCTGGAACATGCTTTGTAGATCAGGCTGGCTTGAACTCACAGAGATCCGCCTGCCTTTGCCTCCTAAGTGCTGGGATTAAAGGTGAGTGCTCCTACTGCCCAACTATTCACTCCTTTAAAAAAAAGTATTTATTTGTTCCAGGATGGCCAGGACTACACAAAAAAACCCTGTCTTGAAAAAACAAAAAAACAGCAAAAGAAACAAAAAAAAAATCATTTGTGTTTTTTGTATGTATATGTATCTCTTTGTATATATGCCATACATTGCAGTGCTTGAAGAAGTCAGAAGAGAGCATCAGATCCTCTGAAGCAGGACTTATAGTGGTTGTGGGTGGATGGAAACAAAACCCATGTCCTCCTTAAGAGCAACAAATGCTTTTAACTACTGAGTTAGCTTTCCAGCCCCTACAGTCTTTTTAAATTTTTTATTTGTATGTGTGTGTGTGAATGTATGTATGTTTGCATGCATATGCCTGCATATATATGCGAATGTATCATGACACAATTTTAGAGCTCATAAGACAACTTTGGAATCAGTCTGTTCTTCCACCATGTGGGTCCCCAGAATTGAGTTCAGGTATCATCAGACTTGGTAGCAAGCATCTTTTTCCACTAAGCCATCCCAATGGCCCTGTGTTTTACTCATTTAAGCTTTAATAGTTCTTCAAATATTGACTTATCTTGTTACTCTGTTATAAAAAAAATTAGTTTTATTTTTCTTTCTTTTGTTTTGTTTTTTGATACAGGATTTCTCTGTGTAGCCTTGGCTGCCCCAGAATATGCTCTGTAGACAAAGACTGGCCTCCAACTCACAAAGATCTACGTGCCTCTGCCTCCTGAGTGCTGGGATTAAAGGTGTGAGCCCTACTACTCTGGCTTGTTTGCAGTTCACACTAGCTGCTGTCCACCTGTACAGATTTGTATTCATACTTGTTGCTCTTCTCTGCTGTATTGCCCTGTTTTTGAAGTTTTTTATTTTTGTTTTGTTTTTTTTTGTTTTTGCCTTCAAAATTTTGCTTGAGTAACAGAAGCCACATGGTCTCTAGCAATTGTGACATTAAACACAATTTTCCTCATTGCCCAGTCAGTTGTCACAGGTAGTGACACACTTGCCTGTTATCTAACTTGAAGGTCTTTTGGCTTCCTAGAAAATACATCTACAGTTACAGTTCTGCTTCAGTTCACTTATAGTCGTAGCTTAAAAGCACAGGTTGTGTTTATGTGACTTAAGCAAGATACTTGTTTTCAAATAGTTGAGTGTCTGACAGCCCTCTTAACTTAAATTGCATCTTTTCCCTTGTGTGGTCATCTTCAACCTTGATCCCAGAAATTGGCAGGAAAAGTCTGTCAGTGCTGTGGTGACCACTATACCAGTCCTAGATAGAGCATGCAGGGTGAAGAGCATGCATAGAACTGAAGTCATGGGTACCCAGCATGAAGCTGCTCTTGCATCTCCAGCTCGTTAAGTTCTTGTCTGATGCAGTCAAATGGAAAGCAGCATGGGGGCAATTGCTTTCCTTTTAGTAGAAGCTGAAAATTGACTTTAGACAGGTGCCACCTGTCTGATAATATTCCAGTTGTGGAGGGTGTGGTTTTGTTTTGTCTTTTAATGGTTTCGGGGATCAGAGAGATATTTTTTTTAAAGATTTATTTATTTATTATGTATACAGTATTCTTAATATTCTGCATGTATGCTTGCAGGCCAGAAGAGGGCACCAGATCTCATTCCAGATGGTTGTGAGCCACCATGTGGTTGCTGGGAATTGAACTCTGGACCTTTGGAAGAGCAAGCAGTGCTCTTAACCACTGAGCCATCTCTCCAGTCCCCCAGAGAGATGTTTATGAGGGAAAAAGTGCTGTACAAGGCTGGAACTGTGACTCCCATCTCCAGAACTTATATTCAGATGGAAAGAGAGAACTCTCTCCACCAAGTTGTCTTCTTACCCCCACATACATGCTGTGGCATGCCCATGCATGCAAACACATCACACACACACACACACACGCATGCACGCTGATAATAAATACAGGTATTTTCTAGGTTACCACAGACAGTAAAGGGTTTCATCATGACATTGCCATATATGTGCCATCATTTATTTTCTCTTTCATTTCCTACCTTCCCCTTGTCTAGTTCTCTTCTGTCTGTTGCTCTCTCTCTATCAATATAAGAGAGAACATATGGCATTTGTCTTTTTGAGTCTGACTTGTTTTGCTTAACATGATTTCCAATTGCATTCATTTTCCCACAGATGTCATAATTTCATTTTCCTTTATGACTACATAAATTCCATCTTTTTATGTACCATATTTTTGTTCATTCACCCGCTGATGGACATGCAGGCTTGTTCAGTTTCTTAGCTGTTGTGAACACTGCAGCTGCGACATGGATAAGCTGGTATCTTGGTGTGTTGACTTGGGATCTTTGGGGTGAATGCCCAGCAGTGGTGCACCCGGGTCATATGGCAGATCCAGTTCCAGCTTTGTGAGAAAACTCCTATAAATTGTTATAGCGACTGTGACAGTTTGCACTTCTGCCACAGTGAGTGAGCTCTTCTTTTCCCGCATCAGAACAAGCTGTTTTTTTGATGGAAGACAAATTCTGAAACTATTCTTGATTATGTGTCTTAGCACCACTGAAAACTACTGGGAAAAAAAAAAATCTCATTTCATGTTAGAGTCATACCCTTTCTTTCTTGTTTTCTTTCTCTCTCTTCATCCTTTCTTCCCTCACTCCCTCTCTCCCCCTCCCTCATTCCCTCCCTCCTTCCCTTTCTTTCCTTTCATTCTTGACACTGTCTCTCCACAGAGTCCTGGCTGTCCTGGAGCTCACTACATAGACCAGGCTGGCCTCAAACTCATGAGCTCTGCCTGCCTCTGCCTTCTGAGTGCTGGGCTCAAAGGTGTGTCACTACACCCAGTCTTTTCTCTTTTTAACCCTAAAGAGATTTTTAGCAAGATCGTCACTCACTTCATTCAGTAAGTTTAGCTGTAAATGATTTCTGGCTGCTCCTCAAAGTCAGTTCTTCCTTCTTAGGATAAATATTTGCTTGACTATTGTTTTTTTGTTTTGTTTTGTTTTCATTTTTAAACGTGAACTATTTTTAAATCAACTTTACAGAATTTATCTCTAAGAGATGATATGGGAATTCTAATTCTGTAAAACCTAAGCAGTTTGGCATTGATAATTGAGCTATCTGGCTTGTGATGTGTGTGTGTGTGTGTGTGTGTGTGTGTGTGTGTGTGTGTGTGTATACCACACAAATACATACATACACACATATGTGATTGTATGTACACATATGAATATGTATGGTACACAGCCTTTAAACTTCTTTTTCAAGCATAGTAGAGACTATTTGCTCTTCTGTTCTCTGAAAATTTCAGTACATGAGTCTGAAATGGAGGCTTAGAAGCTAAATGCTAGTGCTTGCTGCTCTTGTAGAGGACCTGAGTTTGATTCCTAGCATCCACATTAGATGGCTTATAACTCCAGCTCCAGGAGATCCAATTCTCTCTTCTGATCTGTAGGTACCCCAGCACACACATATACAAAATAAAAATTCTAGTGAGTTTTACTTCCCAATTTAACTTTATGGTTTTAAAAAGTTGAGATTTTTATCCTGTCAGGTTCTGTTTTTGTTTCCTGCAATGCTTAACAAATATTGGGGTGACACTCTAGTGGGTGATAGTAGGATGTGGTGAAGACGGTTAAATGAATGTGTCCAAGAATAGTTGCAGCAAAGAGGTGAAGGGAAAGACTGGTTTTTTTCTTTGTTTTCAGAAATGGCACGTTCTAATCCTGCATACACGGAGATGGAAGACAGAGACCTGCCCACAGCATTACAGTTACTGGATGACTCGGTCCCTTCAGATAGTCCCTTGTTGATCGCGTTTGCCACCCGGTAGGTAGTCCTGTACCTAAACATCTGCAATGTTTTTATGGATTAGTATCTAAAGTTTGACTCATTTGTATATTGTACAGCTGCTGCTGCTGCTGCTGCTGCTGCTGCTGCTGCTGCTGCTGCTGCTGCTGCTTCTTCTTCTTCTTCTTCTTCTTCTTCCTTCTTCCTTCTTCTTCTTCCTTCTTCTTCTTCTTTTTTTAAGAGACAGGGTTTCTCTGTGCAACAGCCCTAGCTGTTCTTGAACTAGCTCTTGTAGGCCAGGCTGGCCTTGAACTCAGCGATCCACCTGCCTCTGCCTCCCAAGTGCTGGCATTAAAGACATGTACCACCACTGCCTGGCTTTTTGTGCAGCTTCTTATTAGAATATTTATTTTTATTTCTAATGAGTTCATAGTATAACCAAATCATATGGCAATGAAGTGGGAGACTGATATGCTCTGTTTTCAAATACAGATTGTATGATAGGTTTGGGGAGTCAGCCCTTCGAGCCTTCATCAAGTTTTACCCGTCCATCTCGCCTTCAGACATTGCACAGCTTTGCCGTCACCATCCAGCTCAGTTTTTGGCCTATCTCGACAGTCTGGTGAAATCAAGGCCTGAAGATCAGTGGTGAGAAGGCGTGTGTAGTCTCTGTTCTAGGCGGAACGTTGTTTCTATTGTATGAGCTGTGGTCACATTTTCACTGCCGGCTCTGAGGAGGGTGAGGCACCTACTGTGGAAGATGCGGATTTGGGCATTTTTATACCCCTCAGCACACACCTCCCCTGCACAGCATCCACCACAGATGCTCATACACCACACTTCACCTCCTCTCTGAGAGAGTCTCAGAGTCTTGGCATAAAATTCAGTCCCTCATGCTGCAGAGATGGCTAGGCAGTTAGGAGTACTTGCTGCTCTTGCAGGCGACCTAGGTTCCATTCCCAGCATTCATGTGACAGCTCACAGCAGTCTATAACTCCAGTTATGGAGATCTGAGTGGCCTCTGAAGGTACTACATACATATGGTGCACATATGTGCAGGCAGCACACACACATAAAATAAAAATAAATAATCTTCAAAAAGAAAATAAATTCTTGATTGAACAGGACTTCCCGCAAAGCAGACAAGATTTTTATTCCCCCACCAGTGAGTGCTTTTCACTGCAGTAGCCTGACTCTCAGGAGTGGATTTCTGCTCCTGCTCTGTCCTTCAGGCCAGGCCATCGTTTGTCCTCTCCGTGGCCGTCAGCTCCGTTTAGTTATGTGACCGGAGAGTCTTCGTTCCCTGTTTGCCACCCGGCCACCCCTTTCCCCGCCTCCCTCTAGCTTTCCCTTATCGCCTTACACCTAGGTTACTCACTTAGCAGACTGATGCTCTCACTAGCATTTCTAGCCTTGGTACTAGAGGAGATTACAAGTTATCCTTTATTGTTTTCTTTACATCCACCTACTTTGTTTTCTCTCATGAAAATTAATAGTTTTTTCACCCCAACTTGCCCTCAGGCCATCCTTCCTTGAGTTCCTTCTACAACCAGAATCTTTAAGACTTGACTGGCTGCTTTTGGCAGTGTCCCATGATGCTCCACCAAGCACAAGTACAGTAGATGATGAAGGACATCCCAGGTAAGCAGTCCTCCCCTGTGAACCTCCCTCAAAGTGGAACTTAATTTTCCCCTGTAGTGTTCGGGCTCACTTTAGTAACAGCAGTAGAAAAACTTAACCAGGTACTGGGAGTATCAAGATTGTGTATCCATGTGCATCCTAGTGGTTCTGAACACTGTGAGGTTATGGCCCTGTAAGAATCTCACAGTTCCTTTCAGGAAAATGCACATTCATGTAAAAATTTGCACATAACTTCAAAGAATTAAACTGGTCTCCCTGCAGCTCTTTTGGAGACCCACAGTGAACCCTGGAGTGGCTGGCTTTAAAGAAAACTGTGTATGTGTGTGTCTTTGTGTGTGTGTGCATGTATGTTTTTTTTCAAAAGACATGTCAATTAATTTGTGAATTTACCCAGAGGATTTGAAAAAATATAATCTGCAAATAAAATGACCAATACATGACTCAGAAACAGTCTTGTATTCTCCCCAAGGGAAGCCTTTTGAAAGCACTGCCTCCTGGTAGAATCAAGGATTAGGATTAAACTGGATTAAATCAGAATTAGAATTAAACTCAGTACCTGCATGCTAGGCAGACACTCTAGCACTGAGTTATAGCCCCAGGCCCCATTTCTGTTTACTATTTCATTTTGAGATGAACGAGATATAAAAAAAAAGTTATGTTTAAATTTTAAGGAGGAAAATAGAAATATTTGGAATTTATAATAATGGTAATGCTTCAGTTGCAGTTTTTCCTATTAGATGACTATGTAGTACTTCCTAGAGTTTATTTCCTGTCTAATTTCCGGTACTTTTTCATTTCATAGGCCCCATTCACACTTGCTTTCCTGGGGTTATAGTCAGTTGATTCTTCTTCTGATTAAACTTCCTGCAGACTTTACAACCAAAGAGAAAATGACTGACATCTGTAAGTCCTATGGGTAAGTGAGGATGTTTACAGATTGGGACCCAGAAATAACCCTCTAGTTAGGGTCCTGCATTGCTGTGCTTTATTTTATGCAAGGATTCAATTTGATGCTTAAATGTAACTTTTTTTAATACTAAGATTTTTACTTTCTGTGTGCGGCCGTTTTCAGTGCACCACAGAGTCCAGAAGAGGGCATCAGGACTTCCTGGGACTGGGGTTACAGACAGTTGTGAGCCACCCAGGTCCTCTGCAGGAACAGCCAATGAGCTTAACTCCTGAGCTGTCTTTCTAGCCCTGTGATTTAAGTGGTAGTATTTAAGTGCTTGTATTCCCTCTGCTCAGTTGCTAGAGTCAGTTCCCCCAGCTGTTATGTAGTAAGTCCACACCAGTTACAATAGATAAAAGACTTCCAAGAAGGGAGAGATCAGGATAGGTTTCCTGGGGAAGAGCTCAGGAAAAGGGGGATTGGCAGTCAGTCCTGAAGGCTGTGGAGTGAGGTGAGTCTGCTGAGGGGACAGGAAGGGGTGGAAAACTGACACTGCTGATGGGAGGGCTACTCACTGGCTGGTGCCCTCTGCTTCTGCTGTTAGAGGGAGTTCATGCAGTGACAGCGATGTGATACTTTCTTACTCATTGATAATGAAGGATAAGAGTGGGCGGGTGGCAGCTGGTGAGATCATGAGATACTCTTTGGGGCTTAAACAATAAATAGTCGTTTGTTTTATTTGTAATTTAATTTGGGGGTGGCAAGTGCATGCTATGTCATCTGTGTGGAAGTCAGAGAACAGCCTTCTAGTGTTGGTTCTCTTGTGCCATATGAGTTCAAGGGATAGAACTCAGGCTGTCAAGGTTGGCAGCATGTCCCTTAACCTGCTGACCCATCTCTCTGGCCATCCTTTAGACTCCCTGGAGATTATTTCTAGTGCTATCCATGAGAAAGGAAAGCCTGCAGGAAGAGGTTGTGTGAATTATTACAGGATGAAGGATTGGTGATTAGGAAGCACCAAGGAGAAAGTCCATGGACTGGGATTTGGAGACACATTCTGTTTTTGTATTGAATGGTAAAATCTAATAAATAGGGGCTAGCAATATGGTTCAGGGGTTAAGAGCACTGTCTACTCTTCCAGAGGGTCTAGGTTTGATTTTCAGCACAACCGTCTGTAGCTCCAAGTCTAGTGGATCTGATAAGTTTTTCTAGTCTCCCCAGGCACCAGACACGCATATGGTACATGCAGGCAAAGCAGCCATATACATAATGAAAAGAAAATTAAAAAACAAAACTACTTACAAAGTACATAAAGCTTTGTTTCTTACTCACACTAGATCCAGACTGTCGAGTAGAAGTTTGTGTGATGATGGAAATTTTCTACTGCACTGCCCTCTAGCCACATGTGATCACCAATTTTTAATTACAAAGCTGACTTTTAGAGACTGCAGAGATGGTTCGGTAATTAAAAACACTTGCTGCTCATGCAAAAGATTTAGGTTCAATTCCCAGCATCTACATGGAGGTTCATAACTGATGTAATTCTAAATCTAGGGGATCTGATGCCTTCTTCTGACCTTTGGGGACACCAGACTTGTACATTATGCAGAAACATATATCTAGACAAACATTTATACACATAATATACAAATAAATCTTGCGTTGGGTTGTGGTGGTGCACGCCTTTAATCCCAGCACTTGGGAGGCAGACACAGAAGCAGGCCCATCTTTGTGAGTTTGAGGCCAGCTTGGCCTACAAAGTGAGTTCCAGGACACCCAGAGCTATACAGAAAAACCCAATCTTGAAAAAAATCAAACAAATACAAAGCAGTAAATAAATACATACATACATAAGTAAATCTTGCGATTGGGAAGATGGCTCAGGGGTTAAGAGTACTTTCTAGAGAACCCGGGTTCAATTCCCAGCACTCACATGGCAGTTCACAACTGTCTCTAACTCCAGTTCCAGGGGATCCAGTACCTACTTTTGGACTTCTTGGCAACAGGCACATGCGATACTCAGACATTACATTTAAACAAAATACCCATACACATAAAAAATTTTAAAGTTTTTAAAAATAGATAAATCTTAAAAAAAGACTTAAGAGCTAGAGGGTGGTGATGCATGCCTTTAATCCCAGCACTTGGGAGGCAGAGACAAGTGGATCTCTGTGTTTGAGGCCACCCTGGCCTACAGAGGGAGTTCCAAGACAGCCTGAACTACATAGAGAAACCTTGTCACTAGAAACAAACAAACAAAAAAGATTATCATAACAACAACTTAGCACTGAGATTTAATTTTTACTTTTACCTTAAGCTTTAAGGACCACATGTGGCTGCTATGGACAGTGGCCTTCATAGACATTCACTGCACTTACTCCTTTCGTCAACTTTGTTCCCTTTAAGCTTCTGGCCTGGATATCTTACCCTCTGTCTGGAGCTGGAGAGGAGGAGGGAGGCCTTCACCAACATTGTGCATCTGAACGACCTAAGCCTGATGGGAGGGGACAAAGGTATGTAAATCCCAACTGCTAACTCCTCACTGTGGTGTTCTGGAAGTCGCTCAGTTTCAGCAAGCATGTTGGAACATTTTAGTCATTGTCCACACAATCCTAGATAGCTGTTAAAATTGTGGGGACTTCCCTAGTCTCTGGTGTATGACAGCATCTTTTCTGTTTAACAGCTGCTTTCTGTCTTAAGCCTCTACTCCATGTTTTCAGATGCTGTTGTAAGGAGGTAACTCCTGGGATGGAGTCTCACCCTGGACCTCTGACTTTCATTCTTGCCCACTTTAAAGCTCTTTCCAATGAGTCTGAAAGAAAAAGAGGGCTGGAAGGTGGCAAAGCAGGGAAGGGCACATGGTGTTCTTGCAGAGGACCAGAGTTTGGCTCCCATCACCCATGCTGGGTGGATCATACTCGCCTCTAACCCTAGTTCCATGGACTTTAACACCCTTTTCTGGCTTCTATGGAAACCTGCACACATGTTCTCACATATGTGTCTATTTGGTTCCTTGTTACATATCCAGAAAGTTTGAGGATGATTTTAATTCTGTGAATTCAGAAGGTTTGTGCTGAAGTGAGACTCTGTTCTTGAATGTGTTTATTTTGCTGTGTTCTCATAGTTCTCACACTTCATGTATGGAGCTTGTATGTATGTTCTGTGTTTCTCTGTGCAGGGTGGATCCCTGAGACCTTGGAAGAATGGAAGCTTCTCTTACATCTACTACAGAACAGGAGCACACAGCCAGCTCCTCAGGAGCCACTAAATGGGAGCCTCAGTGATGGGCCTGCTCCCATCAATGTGGGGAATGTGGCACTCCTGTTAGCTAAGGCCTTGGGCCCAGATCAGGCCTGGGCACTGCTACAGGAATGTGGTCTGGCCCTTGAGTTGTCAGCAAAGTTTACCAGAACCTGTGACATCCTGAGGATCGCTGAGAGAAGGCAGAGGTAATGCCAGTCCGCCATACACTGTCTGTGGAGTCTGAGCATGTTACTTGCAGACTTTCAACAGTAGGTAGATGGGAGTGCAGAGATCATGTAATCTCAAGCCCTCACTAGCTCGTGAGGAGAGTGAGACACATCTGCTGATTATGGTGTAAAAGAGGAGGCCAAAGTAAAATTTTACTCACCGCCATGATCAGGGTACTCTTCAGGTTAGTGTCAGTGCCCCACTACCATGCACCCTCAGTTCTGTAAGAATGATATTGTTACTGGCCTGGCCTGTGAGCTTGCTGCTTAGGAGGTCAATGCTGGAGAACCACAAGTTCAGAGACACACAGGGGATTTAGTAAAATCCGTCTCAAAAGTGAAAAGGGGCTGGGCATGTAGCTCAGTGATAGGGATTTATTTATTATGTATGAAGCCTTGCATTCAATATCCATATTAAAACACAGAGCAAAACACACACGCACACACAAGCACACACAAGCACACACGCACACACACGCACACACAAGCACACACGCACAGTTATTTTAGTCAAGTTTTTCTTTTTCTGTCTGTTGTAAAATAGATGTTGTAGAAACAACAAAAGTGTGAAGGCACACACTTGTAATCTCAGCCCTGGGGAGGTGGAGACAGAAGGATTAGCAGTTCAAGGTCAGCCTGGACTGAATGAAAAAGAAAAGGAAAAAGCAAACCCATGTGAAAATTGCTGTCTAGAGCATTTAGTCACTTAGTGTATGCATGTTGCTGTGCAGACAGTTTCCAGCATATTCCCTCTGTGAATTGATGTGCCATAGCTATTAAACAGGCCTTCATTCCTATAGCCCTGGTGACCATCACTCGACTTTGTGTGAGTTTGAAAATCTTAGATGCCTCATCTAAGTAGAGTGACCACAGTATAGGTTTAATGTCCCATAGCTAATATACCTTGGAACATAGCATTTCAGATTTCAGAAATTTTTGAATTTGAGAATATTTTGGAATTTTATATTAGAGTTGCTCAGCTGGTGTACATTTCCCTAACAGCAGTGATGCTGAGTGAACATTTATGCTTACTTTTATACTTGGAGAAATAATTCATTTCATTGCCCATTTTAGAATCAGGTTGTTAGTTTGATTGTGGAATTCTACTGTATTCCAAATGTGTAGATGCCTCTTACCAGGTGGGATCTGCATATATTTTCTCCTATTACAGACTGCTTGTTCATTCTCTTGATCCCTTTCTTTTTTTCCATCACTGGGCCACTGACCCCGAGGCCTCATCCATGCTTGGCCATTTACTAGTACCCTGAGTCTGATGTCCTCGCCCACTCTGCTGGCTTCAGCCTATGTCTTTTGATCTTAAATCCTCTTAAGTCTTTAGAGTTTTTGCTTTGCTATTAAGAATGAACTTGGACAACTGAATTTGCTGTTTTCTTTTTGTGGGATTCCAGAGCACTGATACAAGGCATGCTTGAGAAATGTGACCGGTTCCTCTGGTCACAGCAGGCCTAGTGGGAGATCTTCCAGGACATGGTGTCATTTTGACCACATGGAATCCTGCTCAGAACCTTCAGAGGGCCTTGTCGCAGAAGGAAAGGGGATGCCTGAAACCATGCCAGTACCAGAACCTGCCATGCTGCTGCAGCTGCTGTTGCCACCGTCTCCACCTTGGCACTTGGCACTTGTGCTTCTGTGACCTCAAAGGTCATCAACCAGAGCTGTCCTGGGACAAGTTGGTTGTTCACTGGGACAAGTGTGGGAGAGCTCGCTGCCATGTGTTCTCAGGCTTACACAGTGGTGTTCACACTGTTCGTGCATCAGGGAATTGTTCTCTGCTGTGGCAGCTCTGTTAGGGCGGACACTGTGTTACACGAGGACAGATAATGTTGTGACCTGGAGTTCAGTACTGTTTACACTCGTCTGAGGCCATCTAGAAACTACTGACGTAGGCCTAGAACAATGACATTTTTTGTTGACAATATGTATTGAACATTGAAGATTCAAATGAGAGTTTTAAATAAAATTGCCCGTATCTGAGTTGAACTCAATTTAGAGAATCTTTCTAGTATTTATTTGATATGTTTTTTATTCTAAACCTATACACATTGACTAATCACTGGAAATATATTTGTTGTAGAATTTCCTGCTGACCTGGTGCCAGAGAGTTAGCAACTAACACCTAGCCCCAATCCATCCTTTGTTACAGATACCTTTTGTTGCCCTATGTGAATCTTGTCTGAGAGTTTCCCATGGATACAAAGCCTATGCAAAACTTGGTTAGGAGCAACCCGGAAAACCGTGGAATCTCCTGAATCAGGTATTTGCACTTGGCTGTAATTTTGGAAGCTTCGGTCGGGTTGTGTTGAGCATATGGAAATCAACTGGCTAAAGTGTAAATGTGGGGAAAAGTAAAAATGCCCTGGGCGAAGGGACAGTGCTTCAGTCTACTGAGGGTGGGGTTCCATGTGGCCGCCAAAGCCTAAGTTCATTCTCAAAGTGTCTCTCTGAGTCTTCATTGCACGGACTGTGTGAACCCCACACCTGTGCTGTGACATCATGACTGTAATTTTTAAAGAGAGTTACTCAAAAGCATCATGCACTTTTTCTTTCTTTCTTTTTTTTTGGAACGAGAATCTTTCTTTGTAACCCTAGCTAGCTTGGATTTTGCTAGACCAGATACATCAGGCTGGCCTCGACCTTAAGAGATCCTCTGTCTTCTGAGTGTGAGTGTTAGGATTAAAGGTGTATGCCACTGCCATCACCACACACACACACACACACACACACACACACACACACACACAGAGAGAGAGAGAGAGAGAGAGAGAGAGAGACATACACACACACACACACTCTCTCTTAAAAATTATTTTTTTTCTTTTGATTTTTTTCAATGCAGGGTTTCTCTGTAGCTTTGAAGCCTGTCCTGGAACTAGCTCTTGTAGACCAGGCTGGTCTCAAACTCAAAGAGATCCACCTGCCTCTGCCTCCTGAGTGCTGGGATTAAACGCGTGCACCACCCAAGAGAAAGTCAAACACTTAAATTATAAATAAATTATAACAAATAATTGTATAACAAATGATTGTATTATATAAGCCATATAAACAGATAGTCATTTATGAGGTTAAGGTTTTAAATGAAGGTTTTGTTTGAACAGAACATGAACCTGAGACTTACTCCTGAGCAGTTTGCAGGAACGTGTTGCATAAATCCAGTGTGGAATGGTGTTAGAATAAGCAACCTCTTTCTTTTTCCCCATTAATACCACACTAGCTCTCATACCTACCCACAACCTTGGGTATGATCTGGCCTGGTGGACTGAAGTAATTGTCAGGAAAACAAAGCTCTATAGACTTCCTTAGAGTATTGTGAAGCGTGGCAGTCCTTTCCACTGGCAGCACCCAGTTTTGGGTCTGTCGGCTTATGCTGAATGTGAGACTGTACTGAGGTAATGGGAGCGAGCTCTCCCTTCACTTTTCAGCTCCACGGCACATCTCAGGGCAAGCAGATGCCAAGAGCTGGCATAGCTGCCATCCTATCGTCATCTCCCTGTCTAGGGCAAGTTACCACAATCCTTATTTCCAACGAGGATTCCTGGCCCACATCACCCGAATTTATCTTCCAAGGCAAAGAGAAAATAATTCCTCTTCAGCCAAACATCGACATTGAAACAGTCTGAGCAAGAGGCAGTATTTTCGCGTCTGTCGTTTGCCGAAACGTTCCAGACACAGTTGACTACTGTGTAGTGAGCCCCTGTCTAGAAGAAAGAAGAAAGGAAGTGTGAGCTTAGAGCAGAGCAGTTCCCAACAGAACATCTCCAGTTCCCGTGAGAAGGTTCAAACAGAGGTGAAGGAGAGGGAGAAGCTCTGTCTCAGAGTTTGGACACAAGGAATTGTATGCAGAATAAATGAGTGTGGGAAGACAGAGGTGACAGGGTGGCTTGAGCAAGCTCAAAGTGGCCTTGAGGGTAATGTGGTCGTGGACTTGACTCCAGGAGACTAGTACTGAGGGCCAGTCCATGGTCAGATTGCTGCTGCAGAGTGAGGGCCCAAGTGAGGGTCTAGATTTTCATGCAGTGCAGGAAATGAAAACAGAAGGCCAGAGAAGGATGAGCTGATAAAGCAAGCCTTCCAGGTTCGACACATAGGAGGTACTTTTAAATCAGCACATGCGGGAGAAGGTTGCTCAGTGGGTAGTGCTTGTCTGAGAAGCACGAGGACTGGAGTTTGGATCCCAGAGCCCACGTAAGAGCTGACCATGTATGGTAGCCACCTGTAACCCCAGTGCCCAGGGAGAAAGGAGAGAGCTAGCAGGAGCAGGCCAGCTGCAGCTTGAGAGAGAACCGACTCAGTAGACAGTGCAGAGTGACAGCTAAGACACCCATGCTGGTTTGTCTCCGTCAACTCTACACAACCTGAGCCAATGAACTGTGCTCCTCTGTGGTCTCTGCTTCAGTCACTGCCTCCAGGTTTCTGCCTTGGCCCCGTTGGTGGCGGACTGTAACTGTAATTGATATATAACCTAGTATATCCTTTCCCCCACTACTGGTCAAAGTGGTAACCACAGCAACAGAGAAGCAAAGTAGGACAACGCCTAACATCAACAGAGTCTCCTGTACCTCCACACACTCGCAAGCATGAACATATGCACGTCGTAGCTAGGGTTACTGTTGCTATGATGAAACATGAACAAAAGCATGTTGGGGAGGAAAGGGTTTATTTGGCTTACATCTTCACATCATAGTCCAGCACTGAAGGAACTCAAACAGGGCGGGAACCTGGAGGCAGGAGCTGCTGCAGAGGTCATTGAGGGGTGCTGCATACTGACTTGTTCATCATGGCTTGTTCAGCCTGCTTCCTTATAGAACCCAGGACCACCAGCTAGGGATGGCACCACCCACATTGGCCTCGGCCCTCACCCACCAATCACTAGTTAAGAAAATGCCCTCCAGTCAGATGTGTGTGTGTGTGTGTGTGTGTGTGTGCGTGTATGTTTTTGCACCCCAGTCAAAGTTTCCCTTCTCTCCCCTCTTTCCAGTTCCTATCCCCCCCATCCCCTACCCACTCCACTGTTTTTCATCAGATACATGCAGGCCTCCCATGGATATATCAAGTTGCAATGAGAGCAGGCACCGCCTCTTCTATTAAGATAGGATGAAGCAACCCAGTAGGAGGAATGGGTCCCAAAAGCAGGCAACACAGTCAGAGACAGCCCCTGCTCTCACTGTTAGGAGTCTCACATGAAGACCAAGTTATACAACCTACAGCCAGATCTTTTGGAGGTGTTTTCTCAATTGAGATTCCCTCTGTGATGAATCTAACTTGTGTCAAATTGACATCAAACCAGCCAGCACAGTACACTCCCACACACCATAGTCACCTAAAACATTTAAAGAGCCTGGTCTGGTGACACATGCCTGTAATTCCAGAACTTGTGAGCCTGAGGTAGGAGGATCCCTTGAGTTCAGGACTGACTTGAGTAACATTGTGAGACCCCATCTCAACAACCACCACCGCTCAGCTTGTGACAAGTAGAACATGTGGACAGAGAAGTCCATGCCCTAGTTCAGAAAGGTGAGATCATCTATCTTTTAACTGCAATATGGGAAAAACATCCAGAGCGTAAGCATCCAAAGAAGTGCTGAAGGAAGACCCCAGCCTCAGTATGTAAAAGCAAAGAGGGTTTATTAATACCCACATACGTGGGGTCGTTCTTCTGTACAAAATAGTGATGACCCCAGAGGAGCATGCAAGTTCCTTCTAAGTACAGCCAAGGAGCGTTTCAGGAACAGTTAGGTCATTTCACATGTAATTGGTTAAGCAAGCAGCCATCGCATTAGTTAGTATACCTTTAATTGGCTGAAACTATCTTACCATTTTTGGGCATATATACACAAGATTGGGCAAGTTTGGATGTGACTCAGTGGGGGCTGCTGTATTTGTCCTTGAGGCATGGTGAGGCTGACCTGACTTAGGCCTTTGTTCTCGCTCATCCCTGAGTGCAAGGGTACCGTGGATAAATTGCCTTTCTCAGAGAATGGAGACCTAAGTGCAGTTGTGAGAGTGGGAGACTTTAACCCTTCAAGAGTTCCTATCTAAGGAGGAAAGTGCCCAGACTCCTCAGGAGTGTGAAGTTTGTCCAGCCAGAAAAGGTTTAGAAGGACAGAGATGTCAAAGGCTACAGAAAGAGGCTGCATCTTGGTGTTGATGCTGTGTCTGTATCTCCAGACACAGTTTTTCCTGGGGCATTTTTCTGGACTCAGTGAAAGTCAAGCAGAGGTTTGCTGGCTGGTTTTGTGTCAGCTAGACAGAAGATAGAGTCACTAGAGAAGAGGGAGCCTCAAGTAAGATAATGCCCCTATACGATCTAGCTATAGGCATTTTCTTAATGATTAATGGGTGAGGGCTGATCCCATCATGGGTGCTGCCATCCCTGGGCTGGTGGTCCTGGGTTCTATAAAGAAGTAGGCCGAGCAAGCCATGAGGGGCAAACCAGTAAGCAACATCCCCTCAACGGCCTCTGCATCAGCTCCTGCCTCCGTGTTCCTGCCCTGTTTTGAGTTCCTGTCCTGACTTCTTTCAGTGATGGGCTATAATGTGGAAGTGTTAGACAAAGAAAACCCTTTCTTCTCTATGTTGTTTTGGTAATAGTGTTTTATCACAGAAATAGTGACTCTAAGACAAGAGGGAACTACTTTGAAATATTTCTTAGGATGGAGAATTTGTGTGATACTGGATTTGTAGGTGTTGAGTAATGAGCAAGATCAAGGTGATAGCTGTAGGGTAAGCGGGGGCCAGTCCTCCTATGGTTTTGTTCCTGGTCCCTAGAGACAAGGACATTGAGAACTAAGGCTGGGGAGATCAGAACAGGTGACTGGACATGACAGACAGGGAGTAATGGCATGTCATGGAAAGGTCTGAAAATGACAACATACACCCAGAGCACAAGGGCCCAGAGAAGGGATCATGGCAGATTCTGGCCGAGTGGGGTCTGCCCTGTGTAATCCTAGAAATGACCTTCAATGACAGATGCTCAGGCTCAGCTCCTCTTCCATGTTAGTGCTTATTACCCTCTTCTCAAGCAAGTAGTTAGTGCTGCAAGAATAATGGCTTTGAGACTCTTGGTCTGTGTGCAGGTGAGATACCTACTGTGTGTTCCCCAGCAACTTCAGTGTTCATGGAAACGAAGATCCCCACGTCCTGTCCCCAGAGCCCACAGCACAGCCTCCTGAGGCTGAAGGGAGGATGCTCAGTATTTTTTAGGCAGCCTGCGGGTCTGTAGTTATTGGGATCTTTGCCACTGCGGCCCCATCTGTTGGCTTCCTGGTCATGGAATTCTCATGTCCACGGCCTATGAGACTCTGAATGCCCTCTCTTGCATCACTAGGAGAAACAGACACAGAAGAAATCCATTACCAAAGCTTCTTAGTCACAATACACCCAGTTCCCCCATTTGCACGGAATGGCTGTAGGAGGAAATGAGGAAGGGTCAGGAAGGAGGGGCTGAGACACTGGTCAGCCCACACTAGATGAACAACACCAGAAATGCTGGTGATGATGAGTCATTCCCTGCCTACATTTGGGAGCAAGGCCACATAGCATGGCTGTATGCTCACTGTCCACAGCCAGGGTCTACACTGGCACAGATGGAGACAGTAGCTGGATGAGCAAGTGGAGGAGGGTTCACAGATTGGCATGGCACTCTCCAGAGCTCACCTTCTATAGCTTCCCTCAGAAGAATCAATCCCTGCTACCCAGGCCCAGTGTCCCAACAGTCTGTGTTTACCTAAGGACTTCAGCAGCCCAGACTCCCCCGGGACCTCTTCGGGCAGCATCATAGTTCCCTCTAGCATGGAAGTATTTGTCTGCACCTATCCAGTTGGCCTCCTTCATGTCAGTGTGGGCTCGGTACATGTCCTTAGCACCTGGGTGGGAAAGACAACAGGAACATGAACTAAAGACTCTGCGTATGTCTTAGAGGATGAAAGGGATGAAAAGAACTCATGGCTTGTGCCTGTGGTCAGAGCAGCCTGAGACCATGAATGGGAGATCATTTCCTCATCCTCTCTGGCTTCTCCTAGTAACTCTGGAGGGCCATTGGGGACACACCTGCCCTGTGTTGTCTTTCTTCAACAGTGCTGCTGTGAGCTGCCCCTCACCTGGGGGGAAGCAATGGGGCAGGGCAGTGTCATTACATAGCAGGGCGTGTCAGCTTCAGCACCATGGAAGTGTTTGCCACAGAGGTGTCAGCTTCTACCACCAAACTCCATAGCACATTTCCCCAGTAATGCAACCTAGTGTACCTAGAGCAGTTGAAAATGTCCCTCGGAGCACACCGCCTCCAAGCAAGGGCCAGTGTTTCTGGATGCAGCTACCCCTGGCTAGGAAGTTTCATCTTGAGGTGACTGTTAGTGCACAGAAGGCAGAGGAGGGCTGCACACAGGGAGCATTGGCTCTGATCCCTAAGAATTCTGTCCTGACAGAGAGTATGTGCACCACAGTGACACTGCCGTCTCTGCCCTTTGATTAGACTGCACAGGTGCTGTGCTGTCTCGTGGGAGCTTTGGAGCAAAGATCTCAGCTGTGGCTGCAGGTTCTGATCCTGTGAGGAGACACTGAGAGTCCCCATACTAGGCCACACTTAAGGCCAATCTCGAGACAAGATACAGGGGGAGGACAGGTCTAGCCCTAGGTGGTATTACTGCTCTCTTGGTGATGCCACTGTACCTCACGTTGTTCACAGTGTACTTAGGAAGTGTCAGGCAGAGCTGACAGACAGGATTGGCCTCAAGCACTGGTGGGATGTGATCTCTGCTCTGCCTCCTGCTGTAGGCAGTGCATATTCAGAAGTCTTGCCGGAGTCTCTGGTCCATCCTGCCAAGCAGGACAGTGAGTCCAACCCTCCTGAGTGCTCAGGAGACCAATAGAGGTCATGTGTCATAACCCTCCCCTCCACCCAGTCTTACCTTGGTAAACTTCACCAAGGAATGAAAACCAGCTCTGACTTCCAGGACCAGGGAGCAGAAAATGAGTCCAGTGAGATGCTTCATCCTGCTGAAATGAAAAGACAGGTTCAAGGAGCTGCTCTCAGACTGGTACCTCATCCTCAGGCATCACCTCCACAGAGGCCCTGGTTATTTCTTCTTACTGATGTTCAGTAGTGTCCTAGCAGTGGCCCCTAAAGACCTCACAGCAGGACCCACCTCAGAGCACAAGGTCTCAGTTCTGACCCCAGCATGCCTGCCAAACTACCTCTTTTGAGGAAGGCAGCATGGCGTCCTCTCTTCCTCCAGCAGCCTCTGATTCAGCAGTAAGCATTTCCCACGTCCCCTCTCCAGCACAAACTCCACACCAAGTGAATGGAAGCGAGGAGGTTCCCTGGAGAGGAAAGCTCGCTTGCTGAAACACAGCATACAGTAAGTTTCTGTGCATGGGTTTGTCTGTCACCTGATGTCTGGTGGGCAGAGCTTGGTGGGTTATGGCTGTCAGGGAGAGGAGGCTGGTGCTTATGCTGAGCCTCCCTGCTGGGTCAGGGACAGAGAGGGATGGGCACGGTGCCTGGGGAACCCCCAGCAAATCATTTCTTCTAAAAGACTGCAACAGAACTCCTCCTTCAGCCACGGGTCATTTCCTCTAATTGTGCATATGAGCACACAATACAGCTCTGACTTCACAGTCTTCTGGGTCAGCATGGATGCTGGCTAATACTGACCAAACTGAGGATGCTGAAAGGCAAGGAGTGGCCATCTCAGATGATCAGGGCTGCTACTGAGAGGCGTCAGAATAATTCCTGCAGCCAATGCTGGCTTTCCCAGACATTTCCTCAGGGTGGGTTTTTTTTTTCTTTTGAACCTGGGACTGACACTTTACTTTCAGTCATTCCTTTTTTTTCTCTCCTCCTCCTCCTTCTTCTTCATCCCCATCTCCTCCTCCTCCTCCTCCTCTCCTTCTCCTCTCTCTCTCTCTCTCTCTCTCTCTCTCTCTCTCTCTCTCTCTCTCTCTCTCTCTCTCTCCTCTTGTTTTTGAGACAGGGTTTTACTGTATAGCCCTAGCTGTCCTGGAACTCATTCTGTAGACCAGGCTGGTTGACTACACTGACCTTCTTAAAGGTCTTCCAAATATACAACAGATCTTATTGTTCAAATTTTCCTCTGAATTTTTATATTTTGACAGGCCCCCAGACAATATGACTGACACCATATTAGAAGTACCACTCTGACCTTAAAACCCAGTGCATAGGCCCCAACACCTGCCAAAAAGGGAACAAAGACTGAAAAGAAAAGGGGGAGGATATGATAATATAAAAAGGAAGATTTTTTTAAATCTTTTAGAAAGCAGCTACTAGTTTTAAACACTTTACATTGGATTGGACTTTTGTATATTGAGATTAACTTTGATAGAACATACCATGCATATATTTCTACTCTTGTTGAAGGTATTGTACCTATATAACTCATTTAACAAAGTAATGCAAATTTCTCGTTCTTGAAAATTATTTCTACCAGTTGTTTAGGATAATAAGGAAATGCAAGTTAGTAGTTAAGCACCTATTATAATTAAACTTGTAGCCACATTAGGTATGTTCTCAAGGTCAAACAAAGATATGTTTTAGACAGGTTATCTTCAAACAATTTAGAGATTTACAGAATATGGCATTTAAGTTTTTTAACCACAAAGTTTTTTTTGTTTTTTTTTTTTTATGACAAGGAGACATGTCTGCTTCTGGCAGCACCAATCTATTTCAGAGAAGATATGGGCATCAATGAACTGCTTCATATGCTTCATATAATTTACTTTCTGGTAAAAATATGCCACTGGGCAAAAAGTGTCCCTGCCTTGACTGCTGACAGTATACTGTCCTAACTGGACAAGAAAAACACAAGAGAGTGACTGCCAAACATTGTCAGGATAGGAGGGACAGCCCTTCAGAATAGCCTGCTTCACTGAGAAGTCTGTAGGATTTGTTAGGCCTGTAGGCCAAAGATGATGTCCCAATGTTGAAGACATTTGTAACACGAAGGGCCGGCTTGTTGGGGTATCTGTCCCGCCCAGTACCCTACAGCTGGCAAGCCCCAAAGAAAATCACACAGATGACTCCAGAAGATTATAGACTGATTGACCCATTAGCTCAGGCTACTTATTAGCTCTTATAACTTATGTTAGCCCATTATTTTTATCTATGTTAGCCACATGGCTCAGTATCTTTCTAAGTGGGGCAGCTTGTGTCTTGCCTATCTGGTGGTCTGGGCAGAACTGCAGAGGGAGCTTCCTGCTTCCTAGAATACTCCTGTACTCATTGCCCCTGCCTCTCCTTCCTGTCTGGTTGACCCACCTATACTTCCTGCCTGACCAGTGTTTATTTAAAATATGATTGGCATAATAAAGACAATCTCCCGCACCACTTCCCACTCTTTTTTCTTCGTTTTTTTAAACAAAAGGAAATATCCATAGTCCATTTCTTGGGAATGCGGACGTAGTATTCCTGTCTACTTCCTGCTGGTTGGGGTACTGATAATCTTATGGGGACCTAAAGAAAATTTAGAGTTATAAACAAGTCCTGACTGGAGTATCCTGTGAGTTGTGATCATCTCAGGCAGCAGTCTTTTTTTTAATTTATAAAAGTTTATTAATTTATAAAAGTTTCCATTTCCGCCCCTCCTCCCAGCACCCTCCCAATCCCCCACTCCCTCTCCTCCTCCCTCTCCATCCCTAAGAGCAGTCAGGGTTTCCTGCCCTGTGGGAAGTTCAAGTTCCTCCCCCCTCCCTCCAGGTCCAGGAAGGTGAGCATCCAAACAGACTGGATCCCAAAAATCCAGTATATGCAGAGGAAACAAGTCCCAGTGTCATTGTCAATGGCTTTTCAGAGAGACCCTGTGCCAGCCACATTCAGAGAATCGGGCCTCATTCAGCGAATGTGGTTGGATCACGTGCTCGTTCAGTCCCAGTCCAACTGGCCTTGGTGAGCTCTCATTAGATCAGTCCCCTTGTATCAGTGGGTGCTCGCACTCCTCACGGTCCTCAGGCAGCAGTCTTGAGTCTGTTCTGGATGTAGAACTCAGACATCCAGGCCATCTGTTCCTACTGGAGATTTCTCAGGTGCTCTTCCTTGATCAAACTGGATATTTTTAATCTCAGAATGAGTCCACAGCCTCTCATTTTCTGTGGAAACAGAAGCATAATCTCTTCTCCAAAGTAACATACCTTTTGACTTCAATTTTGAAATCAAGGTATTTTCAAAATACCTATCTTGGATTAATTCAGCAGCATTTATAAGCACATATCTTTTAGCAGCTGTTGCTCCTTCCTCACCATTTAAGCAATTCAAAGAGAGCATAATAGCATACAGTATCAAGATTCTCTGTGTATTTTCAATCTTTTTGTGGCTTTATTGTAACCTGTATTTCTTTTATTTTTACTTTTAACTTCTGGCTTTTTGAGACAGTGTTTTACACTATGTATCTTTGCCACAGAGATCCACCTGTCCCTGCCTCCACAGTGCTGGGATTAAAGGTGTGTGCTACAACACTTTGAACTCACAGAGATCTGTCTGTCTCTGCCTACCAGGCATTGGGATAAAAGGTGTGTACCACCACACCCTACTACTCTCTTTCTTTCTTTTTTATTTTTAAGGACTTTAACCTTTAGCCTGCATATATTTTTAACACACCATAAAGCATTTAAGTGTTTTCTTCATCTTTGAATCTCTCTTTACTGTATATCTCTCTTTTTCTGACCACATGAGTCTTTATGGAGAGGATTAAAGCTGTGGCTTTGACGGCTGGATCCAGCTCATTCCTTAGCTTTCCAGCCTCATGGCGGATATAATGGCTGTAGCCATGTTTATTGCCACAACTCTATGGCATTTCAAGGTCCCTGCCAGCATGCAAGCTGCAACATTCTGCTCACAGACCACACTCAAGTGCTTTGGGCTACCTACCTGAAAGAGTCAGAGTTTGCCCAGGCAGGTCGACCCAAAAAGTTGGCATTTTTAAAATGGCACAGCTTTTTTCCTGCTACCGCTGAAAACCGAAAAGCATGTGTTCAGCTTTTCATCAACACCATGATGATTCTCTGGATTTTTCAGTGTCTATTATGTACCCCTTTTAATTTCTGATTTTGTTAATTTGGATGTTCTTTCTCTGCCTTTTGATTAGTTTGGATAAGAGTTTGTCTAACTTGTTGATTTTCTCAAATAACAAGCTTTTGGTTTCATTGATTCTCTTTATTGTTTTCTTTGTTTCTATTTTATTGATTTCAGCCTTCAATTTGATCATTTCCTGTCATCTAGTCCTCCTGGGTGATTCTGTTCCTTTTTGTTTTAGAGCTTTCAGGTGTGCTAGTAAGTCACCAGTGTGAGCTTTTCCCACTTTCTTTATGTAGGCACTTAGTGCTATGAACTTTCCTCTTAGTACTGCCTTCATAGTATCCCAAAGGTTTGGGTACATTGTGTCTTTATTTTTGTTGAATTCTAAGAAGTCTTTAATTTCTTTCTTTCTTTCTTCCTTGACCCAGGGGTGGCTCAAGAGTTCACTGTTCAGTTTGCATGAGTTTGTAGGTTTTCTGCAATTAGTGTTGTTGAATTCTAACTTTAAACCATGGTATTCCAAAATGGTAAAGGCGTTATTCCATTTTTTTGTATCTGGAGGTTTGCTTTGTTACCGAATATGTGGTCAGTTTTCGAGAAGGTTCCATGAGGTGCTAAGAAGAAGGTATATTCTTTTGTGTTTGGGTAGAATATTCTGTAGATGTCTGTTAAGTCCATTTGAGTCAAGACATCTGTTAGTTCTCTTATTTCTCTGTTAAGTTTCTGTGTGGTTGACCTGTCCATTGACCAGAGTGGAGTGTTGAAGTCTCCTACTATTAGTGTGTGGGATTTGATGTGTGATTTAAGCTTTAGCAATCTGTCCTTTTCAAATGTGGATGCTCTTGTATTAGGGGCATAGATGTTTAGGATTGAGACTACATCTTAATGGATTGTTCCTGTTATGAGTATAAAGGTTCTTTCTTTATTTCTTCTGATTGATTTTAGTTTGAAGTCTATTTTGTTAGATATTAGGACAACTACACCCACTTATTTCTTGGGTCCATTTGATTGAAAAACCTTTTCCCAACCCTTTACTGTGAGGTAATGTTTGTCTTTGAAGTTGAGGTGTGTTTCTGGTATACAGCAGAAGGGTGAATCCTGGTTTCATATTCATCCTCTTTTTATAGGTGGATTCAGTTCACTGATATCAAGAAATATTGATGACCAGTGGTTATTAATTTCTGTTATTTTTCAGTGGTAGTGTGTATGTTTCCCTTCCTTGGGATTTGCTGGTGGGTGGTTATCTGTTGCTTGTATTTTGGGGGGCACAGTTAGTTTCCTTGGGTTGGGTTTTCCTTCTAGTACTTTCTGTAGAGCTGTGTTTGTGTATATGTATTGTTTAAATCTGGTTTTGTCATGGAATATCTTGCTTTCTCCAGTGATGGTGACTGAAAACTTTGTTGGGTATAGTAGTGTGGGCTTGCATCTATGGTCTCTTAGTGTCTGCAGCACATCTGCCCTGGACCTTCTGGTTTTTATGGTTTCTATTAAGAAGTTGGGTCTACTTTTATATGTTACTTGACCATTTTCCCTTGCAGCTCTAAATATTTTTCTTTATTCTGTGTGTTTTGCATTTTGATTGATTATTATATGGTGGGGGGATGTGTTTTTTTGATCCAGTCTATTTGGTGTTCTGTGAGCATCTTGTATTTTCATAGGGATATACTTCTTTAGGTTGAGGAAGTTTTCTTCTATGATTTTGTTGAATATATATTTTCAAGTGCTCCATAGCTGAATCTCAAGAAAGAGTCAGAGTAAAGCTGGCATTTCAAAACTGTGGCTTTTTTCCTGCTATCACTGAATCAGGAAAACCTCTCTTAAAGGAGCCATGACTCTGCTTGCTTCTAGCAAACAGAGCCTAGACAAGAAAATGTCACTACCAAACCATGCTTAACTCTGTTCTTTTGTGTCTAGGATTAATTTTTAAGCTCTCTCAGGTTTTTAAGTGCATTTTAGTTGGCCCCACATTGGGCACCAATTTGTAGAAGGAGGCTGTTTGTTGGTTCCCAGCCACCCAGCTAGCTTAGACCCAAAATATCACACAGAAATTGTACTAATTAAATCACTGCTTGGCCCATTAGCTCTATCTTATTATTGGCTAGTATCTAACATATTAATTTAATCAATCTCCATTAATCTGTGTATCACCATGTGGCAGTGGCTTACCGGCAAAGTTTCAGCATGTCTGACTCTGGCAGTGGCTCCATGGTGTCTCTCTGACTCTGCCCCTCTTCCTCCCAGCATACAGCGTAGCCTTTCCTGCCTAGTTCTGTTCTTCCCTGCCATAGGCTCAAAGCAGTTCTTTATTTATTAACAAATAAAAGCAACACATAGACAGAAAGACCTCCCACACCGTACCTGCAGGAAATTCTTCTGCTGGCTGGCTGGAGAAGTGAGGCAGGTTGGGGAGGGGCCCATGGTTTTGCCCCCCTATGGAGGGTCTAAAAACTGGAGTCCTTCCAAGTGGTTTGTCACTCACCTCTTGGCCCTCTTTGTGTTGTAGCAAGCTGTGTTTCAAAGTCCTACTAAGGTTGCTAGAAGATAGGCAAATTTGGGCACCCAGGCCAAGCACTCTACATCTTTAAGACATGCAAACTGTATAAACCTGTCCTAGTACCTATTCTTGCAATTACTAGGAACCCATGGGCCAATTTGGTCCATACTAAAGGGGAGGACCCACTTATGACACTCTTCTACCAGTCATTCATAGTCCTAAACACCACTAAGCCCAGCCTAACAGTCTTTTTGGCTTTGCTATGTGCTGCTCCCCCTTATTACGAGAGAATCGCCATCACAGAAACTTACTCTCAAGCCTCAGATTCTACACAGTGCCATTGGCAATCTAAGGCCCATCTGACCTTACAGCAGATTTCAGGCCAAGGCCTCTGAATAGGGAAGGTTCCCCATGAGTGACAGCTCTTCTACAACAAGACCCTGATGCTCACAAACCCCTAAGGATATCTGATTTCCCACAATGACACCTGATGGTCACGCTCCACAGCACTGATGCCTTGTGCTCATACACTGGTTCTGGACAAAACCAAAGGTTTATTATGTGTGATGGCATGGTTGGCCCCATGAGTAATTTATCACACCAAAGAGGGCCTCTATAGGAAGCTAGAAGGGGCCCCTCCAAAGATAAGAGGGAACCGGTAACATCCCTATTCCTGAGCATACTGCTGAGAGTCAGCTTAGTAGCAGTAGGGGCAGGGGTTGCTTCTCTGGTCACCCACCACCAACATTATTCCTGCCTGTGTGAAGCCATCGAATTGGATATAGAAAGGCAAGAATATTTTATCTTTCATATCCAGGAATCCTTAACATCCTTAGCTGAGGTGATGCAGAATAGACGAGGCTTAGACCTCATCTTTCTCCAACAGGGAAGACTATGTCCAGGACTGAGTGAGGAATGCTGTTTTTATGTTGACCATTCAGGGGTAGTCAAGGAATCTATGGTTAAAATTAAAGAAGGATTGGCCAAGTGTAAAAGACATTGTGAAGCCAATCAGAGATGGTTTGAATCCTGGTTTAATTCATCACCCTGGCTCACCAACTTGGTCTCTATCCTGCTGGGACCACTTCTTATCATAATCATGCTACTCACTTTACAGCCTTGCATTTTAAGCAAGTTGGTACAATTTATAAAGGGAAAGTTGGGGGCAATTCAACTAATGGTAATATGGGCCCAATATAAGCCCCTCAACAGAGAGACCAGGAAAGCTAGGGAGCTTGAGAGAGTCCCATGATTGGAACTCTCAGGGACCAGTTAGAGGGTGGAACATGAAGGCTTAGATTTATCTTTACAGTCTCCATCTTAGGGAAGGGCCACCATCTTAAACTTTCTGGTGGCTGGGGACTGAAGTCAGTTCCAGGAAGAACCACAGGAATGTGCCATGACAGCACAATTTGGATGGATGGATACCCTATAAACAGCCAGTTAGGAAACAGGACAATAAAAATTTAATGAGGTCGAGATATTCCTGCAGATAACCTGTTGGTAGTTTGTATCTCTTGCAGATATGCTGTCATCCCATTATGGTTTTGTGATGAAAGTTTAACCAATACTTTAAAAAAAATTTCCTTGCCCCATATCCCTTGACCCAATCCCGAAATGCCAAGGCATGTAACTCCTGTCTGGTAAAATTTATAAAGGAAAAGTTGGGGGCAATTCAACTAATGGTAATATGGGCCCAATATCAGCGCCTCAATAGGGAGACCAGCAGCATATGCACTGGCAAGGGCCAGGACCATAGAGGCCATAAAACTTTCCGGGCCTATTGAGGGAGATCATGGGTTTGAGTCCTACCTCCCTGTGGAGGAATCTCCCAAGGTCTGTTTGATCAAGGACAGGAGAGAGCCTCGAGTCTGGATGGTTTTGGCACAATTGAGCCAGGAGGGCCGCTCCCACCTGAGGATGCCAATTCTTTCACAATCTGTTGCTGTTTCCAAAACATTTTCTGTTTCCCGTTAGGACAAACTTTTCTCCTTTGCCCTTGGTCTTTGTGATGTTTGTAGTTGTCTGCATTCATGTTTCTGACTGACTGACACTATGGGACAGACAATTTCTTACACTTTCTCTAAACCCACATCCTGGCCATGAGCCCATGTGCCTCACAGTCAGTCAGTTCTGATTAAACTTAAACTTATCTTTTGTAGGTCAGAATAAATTGGCATGGTGGGTAGATGCCATGTCCACAGAGCTTGAATGTAGAGGTCTTTTGGGAGAAGAGAAGGGAGTGGGGAAAGGGAGAAAGAGACAGAAGGATGCTTCTTCAGAAGGAAGGTGGCAGGAGTGGAGTGACTGAGAGAGGCTGGGTGCAAGAGCCGGACCCTGAAGATGGGCGACCCTAGGCTACCTATGACTATGTCAGCTTGGCAACATCAGACAACCAGATCCTTCCACATGGCTATAGCCAGCTTTTTAGCTCACTATATATAGAGGTCTGAGGATATAATCATGAGCTTCGAAGGTCTCGAAGATGATTTAAGATGTAAACACAGCTTACAACAGTATAAATAGATAAATAAGATATAAAAAATGTTTCAAGTTTCTTTCCCCTTCTATGGCATAGTTCTCATGTAGAAAAGTAACTACTTACTGTTTGGATCACAAGCTCAAGATTTTAGATTTATTCTGGTTGTCATCTAAATATAAACTTAACGGTGTTTCTCATCAGGCCCAAAACATCATCTCTGCCCAATCCATACCTGGCTCTTTGGACAGAAAAAAATCTACATGCTTCTAACCCAAATTTTTAGTTTTTGCTAGGACTCAAAGGCATGCGTCTATTACTACTGTTTTATGATATAGATTTCAATATATGGGTTTAAAAGTTTCAAATATACATTATTTTCCTTTAAGTATATAAATTTTAACATCTGCTCCTAGTTTGAACTTTTCTAAACAGGTTTCCTCTTGACTGGTAGACACATCCAAGCATCAGTTGCTGACTACAATCTGCTCTGAAGGTCTGTGAACCCTGGACTTGCTAAAAGCTGATGTGGATCAGTGCAGCTGATGTAAATGCTCCCTTTAACAGAGTCTGCAAACCAGATGCTTCTGATAAATGCCTTATTGCCTGAATTACCTCTTTTCTCAGCCTTTCTGGCCCCTGACAACAACACCTCAAAGTCAGTTGTAAGCTGACAGAGGAGGCCACCCAGAACCAAAATATTCACACAGAAACGATATTATTTAAATCACTGCCTGGCCCATTAGCTCTAGCTTCTTATTGGCTAACTCTTACATATTAGTTTAGCCCATCTCCATTAATCTGTGTATTGCCATGTGACAGTGGCTTACCAGCAAAGATTCAGCATTTCTGACTCTGGCGGCGGCTCCACCGCGCCTCTCCAACCCTTTCTCCTTTCTCCCAGCATTCATTTTAGTTTTGCCCACCTAGCTCTGTTCTTTTGCCCTATCACAGGCCAGGATAGTTTCTTTATTTATTAACAGATAAAAGCAACACACAGACAGAAGGATCTCCCACACCAGGAAGCAGATATAGAAAAGAATATATCATCCTGTTATCCCTGGTTGAGATGCTAAGTCTTACATTTCTAATTATTAGGCCAATATTGAGGAAATATAAGACAGAAAATTCAGATCAGAATCAGGGAAGATCATGGCTCGCTGGCTCACATACTGCCTCTCTCACCCTGCTTTATTACACAGCCCAGGACTAACAGTCTGGGGATGATGCCTACCACATCGTGCTGGATCCTCTCACATCATTGATCAATCAAGACATGCCCAGAGTCTGAGCTGATTTTAGGCACTGCCTAGTTGAGACCCCTCATACAACACAGGTCTGCACCAAGTTGAAGACTGGGGCTGAACAGGAAGCAGAGCTATGGGGACATGAAAAACTTACACCAAGATCTCAAAAATAGTTGACTTGTTCAGTTGGTTTGCAATATTGAATTCCATACTGAATGCTCCAAATAAGGCAATTTATAAAGCTGTGAGGGTCAGGTTTAAGTTGTTGTGGACAAATGAGGATGCTGAAGATTCCAGGAAAGTGGGATGTGTGTAAGGAAACCTTGTGTTCAGTCCTGGGATTGGACTGGAGTGGAGTGGAGCAATCCTGGAAGAGAGGCCATGTGAGCTGCAGAAGGAAAGGCTGAGGAGGATGTTCTGCTATAACATGAAGGGCCGGTTTGTTGGGGTGTCTGTCCCAACCGGCACCCCACAGCTGGCATGCCCCAAAGAGAAATCACACAGAGGACTCCATAAGATTATAAACTGATTGGCCCATTAGCTCAGGCTTCTTGTTCACTCTTGTAGCTTATATTAATCCATTGTTCTCATCTATATTAGCCATGTGGCTCAGTACCTTTTCCATCGGGGCAGGTTACATCTTGCTTCTCTGTGGTCTGGGCAGGAATGGGAGGAATCAACTTCCTCCTCCTCAGAATTCTCCTGCTCTCCTAACATCATTTCTACTTCCTGTCTGGTTTTCCTGCCTATATTCCCTGCCTGGCCAATCAGCATTTATTTAAAACATGATTGACAGAATACAGACAATTCCCCCTCTTTTTTAAAAAAGAAAAAAAAAAACAAAGGAAAATATCCATAGTCTACTTTTTGGGAATATGGGCATAGTTTTCCAGGCTATTTCTGGCTGATTGGGGGCACTGATAATCTTATGGGGACCTAAAGAAAATTTAGTATTATGATCAAGTCCTGACTGAAGTATCCTGTGAGTCTTGATCATTTCAGGCAGCAGTCTTGAATCTGTTCTGGATGAAGAACTCAGACATCTGGGCCATCTATTCTTGCTGGAGATTTTTCAGGTGGTCTTCCTTGATTAAAGGTGATTATTCTTAACTCTGAATGAATCCAGAGTCTCTAATTTCCTGTGGAAACAAAAGCAAAATCTCTACTCCAAAGTAACATACCTTTTGACTTCAATTTTGAAATCAAGGAATTTTTAAAATACCTATTTTGGATTAATTCTGCAGCATTTATAAGCAAGTATCTTTTAGCTGCTGTTGCTCCTTCCTCAGCATTCAAACAATTCAAAGAGAGCATAATAACATACAGTATCAAGATTCTCTGTGTATTTTCCATCTTTATGTGGCTTTATTTTAACCTCTATTTCTTTTATTTTTACTTTTAACTTTTGGCTTTTTGAGACAGGTTCTCTGTATATCTTTGTCCTGGAATTCCCTCTGTAAACCAGGCTATCCTTGAACTCACAGAGATCCACTCTTTGCCTTCCCAGTGCTGGGATTAAAGGTGTGTACCACCACACCCAACTACTTTCTTTCTTTTTTCTTTTTTTTTAACTTTGAGAACTTTAACCTTTAGCCTGTATATATTTTTAACACATTGTAAACCATTTAGAGGTTTTCTTCCTCTTTGAATCTCTCTTTACTGTATATCTCTCTTTTTCTGACCACATGGGTCTTTAATTTGCTAAAGAATATGGAGAAGTTTTTTGCCACAACTCTATGGCATTTCAAGGTCCTTGCCAGGAAGCAAGCTGCCACAGTGTTTCCATAAACAACATTCAAAAGCTCCTGTTGCATTTCAAGGTCCTTGTCAGGAGGCAAACTGCAACAGTGTCTCCATCCATAGTCCGGACTGCCTGCTTGAAAGAATCAGAGTTTTCCCTGGCAGGACAGCCCATGGAAGTTGGCATTTTAAAACGGTGCAGCATTTTTCCTGCTATGGCTGAAAACCGAAATGCTTTACTCTAGTCTTTCCCAACCTTTGTCAGGCTTTCTGTGGATTCAGTTATCCATGTGGGTGCCATTCTGTAACTAGGAGGGGCCGGCTTGTTGGGGTTTCTGTCCTGCCCGATACCCCACAACCGGCAAGCATCACCCAATGTGGTAACTAACTCCACGTAAAATCAAAGACAGCTTTAAAAGGAATTCTAGACAGAAATATAGAGTTTAACACAGCTTTTTGCTGTTTGCTAGTACGTGCCGCAGAGAGATTTCCTGTTTCAGCAATAGCGGCAGAAAAAAAGCTGAGCTGTTTTAAAATATGGCTTCCAGGGGCCTGCCGCCGGTGCAAACTCTGGCTATGGAGCATATCTGGGTTCGCATGTTCGTGTGCCCACTTGGGATCAGGAAGAAAGTACTCTGAGACCATGCCAATGGCTCAGCGTTCCCTGCCTGACGTAGGCAGAAGGCTAAATCAGGCTTAGGCAGGCAGGAGAGCATGGCGGATTCCTGCCACCGTACAGAGAGATGTTTCCAGGCTGCACAGTGCTCTGTGTGTCAGATTTCGATGTGACTTGGATGAAAAGAGTTTCTGTGCTGCATGCTCAGTCTCAGAGTTAAACTGCTGAGTGTGGCTGCTACCTGGTGGCCCCAGAGCTAGCAGAAAATGGTACATCCACCATTTTGAAATTGGAGAGAGGTGGAGCCAACATCCAGAGCAGAGAGTCTGGATTATGTACATTGTGTTTTCTTTAAAATTTTTGACAGTGAAGGAACTAAATACAAAGAGACATTTCATTATATGGGCTGCTATGCTGATCCACCATGTATGTTCTAAAGGTATCATGACTTCCAAATTTGGGTCTAAGGATATGATGCTTTGGAGAGGGTATTCTTTTGTGTTCACAGAGCATGAGACCCTGTGGATTGTTTCTATCTCAATATGGTAGGATAGACCACGCCCTCCTGAAAGGTTGCTGTGAACACCCTCAAAAAATTACTTCATTCAACTGCCAACTGAGATGAACCTAGCACACAGGTTTTACCATGAAAGACTTGAGTGCCCCTATACAGCAGGAAGAAGTTTGGAGAGAAATAACTGCGTCCATATTCCGAGAAATTGTTTATAAATGTTCTTTTACATTTAAAGGGGAATATGATATAGATATAAATAATTTGCATTGGTATGGATTTTAAGGTCAATTTTGTTATATGTATATGTATTTCTGCTCTTGATTAAGGTATTGTGATTGTGTAGCTCATTTAAAAATGTAATGTATAATTAGAAATATAGGTTAATGAATAATTATTAATAATAGTCAAGCTTGTACTCATGTTAGATTTTCTAGATATATAGAGATATATTTCAGTTAGATAGGCATTCTTCATATCTTTCAAAGACTACAGAATATGGCATTTAATGTTTTAATAACTTAGGGTTTTTCATATTATTGAGACACGTCTGCTCCTGGCAGCAGCAATCTACTTCAAGAGGAAAATGGGCACTGAAGAGGCTACTTATGGAGTTTGATAGCCATTTGGGAAAGAAACTGCTTTTGCCTGGCCTGTTGCATAAACTGGACACAGAGAACCTGCAGAGAGAGGACTGCTGAACTTTCCTAAAGGTGAGATGGTGTTTGGGGGTTCCTGATTCATGAAAGAGTCTGCGAGACATTCTACAGGACACAGCAGATGGTAACTGAACTGTCTTTGAAATTTCCTGCTTCATGGAAATGTCTGCTGGATACTATGGGCCTGTAGGCTGAAGATGGACGCCCCAACGCTACAAAAAAACTTTGAGTGTCTGTCCAGACAGCAAGATGTCTCTGTCATTTCTAGAGTTTTGGAAGTTGCTTACTTCTTGTTTACTTAGGTAATATTATCTCCTTCTGGAGTCTTTGATGGAGTTGAAGAATAGATAGTTATAGTTCTCCTTAGTTACGATAAAAGATAAAGTAGATATAAATATTGTAGCTGTAATTCTTGCTTGATAACTGTTTTGATATATGTAATTTTACTATGTTAAAGTGAAAGCCTTCTTTTTTGTTTAAACAGAAAAAGGGGAAATGATGTAGTTGGGTCTTCTATCTGTTGCTTTCATTGGTTAATTAATAAAGAAAACTGCTTGGCCTGATAGGTCAGAACATAGGTAGGCGGTGAAGACAGAATAGAATTGTGGGAGAAAGAAAGCAGAGGCAGGCAGACGCCATGGCTCTCCTCTCCGAGATGGATGTGGGTTAGAATTTTCCCGGTAAGCCACGACCTCGTGGTGATATACAGATTATTAGAAATGGGTTAATTTATATGTGAGAGCCAATAAGAAGCTAGAACTAATGGGCCAGGCAGTGTTTAAAAGAATACAGTTTCCGTGTAATTATTTTGGGTAAAGCTAGCCGGGCAGCCGGGAGCTGGGCGGGACGACAAATCAGTCCGCTGCTCCTTATGCAACAGTCTGCCTATGCTCTTTGGAGTTCATTACCTGAAATCAAATAAATAACTTAGTTGCCGGATCTGGACATATGTGACTTTGTGTTTTCCTCATGGAGTTTTGGTTTTGCTTTGGTTCAGTCTTTCTTTACTATTCTTCTGTCTTCCCTATAGGAAATCAAGCCCTTATTATTTGACAATGTTATCATTAAGTACGCCCTTACGAACATTTAAAAAAAGAATTCTCCTGTGCAGATATATTAAAAGTATATTATCACTTAGGTTTGGAGCTGAGGCTTCTATAGGCTTAAATCCAATCACTGATCTCTTCCCTCCTCACCCCCACCCCATTGCCAGGCCTTGTTCCCACTCCTGAGGACTTCCACTGCTCAGAGCCAGGCCACACCAGTCAGAAGAACAGGGAGTGACCCGCCTGACAGCTGATCTGTACCACTTCCTAGACGCAGTTCCTAAAGCCCCATTCCACTGCCCCCATTATCCCCGAACACATCCCTACCTTCTGCTGTGTCAAAGGCCAAGCTAGCTTCCAGAAGTCGAGCCCCCAACTTGGACAGATTCTTCTTTCTGGATCAGAGGTCATAGTAGCCACAACAAATCCAGACTACAAGGACCAGAACATCAAAGAGAAAACAGAAACCAATGAGCAAAACATCCATCCAACAAAGACAAACTCAGAAGTCAGCACCTAGACCTAGAATCATTTCAGACCCAGATGCCAGAATAAGAACACAATCAACAACAACCAGGGCAATATGGCACCACCAGAGCTTGGCTATCCTATGACAGAAAGACCTGAATATTCCAACACAGTTGAAGCACGAGAAAATGACCTTGAAACCAATTTTATGAGGATGATAGAGGTACTAAAAGCAGAAATGAAAAAAATACCTTAAAAATTGAGAGAAAAACAAACAAAAATTGGAGAACATCAATAAATTCATTAAAGAATTCTGAGAAAGTCAAGAAAAACAAACAGGTGAAGGAAATTGTTCAAGAACTGAAAATAAAAATGGAAGCAATAAATTAACAGAAACTGAGGGAATTCTGGAAGTGGAAAATCTAGGTAAACAAACAGGAGCAACAGACAGGACAGAAGCATCACCAACAGAACAAAAGAGATGGAAGGCAGAGTCTCAGGCATTGACGATACGATAGAAGAAATAGATTCATCAGTCAAGGAAAATGTTAAATCTAAAATTCCTAACATAAAACATTCAGGGAATCTGGACCACGATGAAAAGACCAAATTTAAGAATAATGGAATAGAAGGAGAAGAATCTCAGCTCAAAACTACAAAAAATATATTTAACAAAATCATAGAAGTAAAGTCTCCTAACCTAAAGAAGGCCACGCCTGTAAAGGTGAGAACCTCACAGACCACACAGACTGGTCCAGAAAAGAAAGGCCCCACACCACAAAATAACCAACAGAGAGAGCACAGAAAGAATATTAAAAGCTGCAAGGGGGAAAGGCCAAGGAACATATAAAGGTTAGACATATTACAATTACACCCAAATTCTCAATGGAGACTCTAAATGCTAAAAAGGACAGGACAGATGTATTTTAGACTCAAGAGACCACAGATGTCAGCCCAGACTACTATATCCTGTAAAATTCTCAATCACCATAGATGGAGAAAAGGTACTTCGTGACAAAATCAAATCTAAACAGTATCTATCCACAAATCTAGCTCTACCAAAAGTACTAGAAGGAAAATTCCAACAAAGGAGGTTAACTACATCCACAAAACAAGGCAATAAATAACCTCACACCAGAAAAACCCCAGAGAATATAAACAAATACACATTCCTAAACATAATAAAAGCAATGTACATCAAGTCTACATCCCAAATCAAACTGAATGGAGAGAAACTTAAGGTGACTCCACTAACACCAGGAACAAGACAAAAGGTTGTCCAATCTCTCCATATCTATTCAACACAGTACTTGAAGTTCTAGCTAAAACAAAAAGACAACTGAAGTATATCAAGGGGACACAAGTTAGAAAGGAAGAACTCAAAATATCACTATTTGTAGATGATATAGGTTTCATAATTGATCTAAAAATTTCTGTCCGGGAAGACCTACGGCTGATAAACACCTTCAGCAAAGTAGCTGGATACAAAAAGTCAGTGGTTGTCCTTTATGCAAATGACAAATAGCTGAGAATTAAATAAAGAAAACAACACTCTTCACAATAGCCACAAATAATATATCTTGGAGGTAACTCTAAGGAAGTGAAAGACATGTATGACAAAAACTTCAAGTTTTTGATGAAGAAGACTGAAAAAGATACCAGAAGATGGGAAGCTCTCTCATGCTCATGGATCAGCAGGATTAATGTAGTAAAATGGAGATCCTATCAAAAAGAATCTACAGTTTCAATGCAATCCCCATTAAAATTCCAGCACAATCCTTTACTAGCCTTGAAATAACAATACTCTGCTTCATAAAAAAAAAAAAAAACACAAAAAGCCCAAGGTACCTAAAACAATGCTATGTAATAAAGACCTTCCAGAGCCATCACCTCCCTGACTCCAAGCTGTGTTACAGAGCTGTAGTGATAAAGCTGGTGGTACTGGGGCAAACAGACAGGTGGGCTGTGGAGTCCAATCCCTGACGCAGACTCGAATCCACATACTTAAGGACAGCTGACTGTTTTTAAATACAGATGCCAGAAATATACGATGGGGAAAGAAAGCAGTGGGAGCAGAGCTGTCTCTGACTCCTTTGCCTACATATATGACCCTTCTCCTCCTACTGGGTTGCCTCATCCAGCCTTGATGTGACAGTATATGTCTGATATTAGAGTAGCTTGTTGTACTGTGTTAGGTGGATGTCCCTGGGAGGCCTGCTCTTTTCTGAGGGGAGGCAGAGGTGTGTGGGTCTGTGGGGGAAAGGAGGTGGGGAGAGAGTAAGGGGAAGGGTGTGAGGGGAAACTCTGTTTGGGATGTAATATATGAGAGGAGAATAAAAAACCTTTGATATATCACTATAATTTTTATTCATAGTAGTGTTTTCAGAAACAGAAGAATCATGTGACATATTTTTCTCAGCTTGTAGATAATGAAGTAAAAACATGTCTCAATGCAGTGATTTAACTAAACTAAAGAAGGTACAGATGAGCTGGGCAGTGGGGCACACCTTTAATCTCAGCACTAGGGAGGCAGAGACAGGTGGACCTCTGTGAGTTCGAGGCCAGCCTGGTCTACAAGAGTTAGTTCCAGGACAGTCTGAAAAGCTACAGAGAAACCCTGTCTTGAAAACCAAAAAAAGAGGAAGGTAAGAATGAGACACAATGATCTTTGTGACGTTAGAGAATGACTCCACTGGTAACTCAAATATCTAAAGTAATTGCAGAACTCAAATGGACACCAACAATTTGGAATTGATAACTCACAATGTTTATTCAATAAATTTAAACACTCAAATTGATGTGCTGTACAAAGACTTATTAAGAGCACATAAATGTATAGGCAAAAGCCCAATTTTTCATAAAGGGAAAAGAAAAACTACAAAACAAATAGTAAAGAATAATGTGGTTTTCCAGGAGAAGGAGTGGATCTCCTCCTCCTCAATTGTCCTGCTGTGGGTGGTCAGACAAATTCTACTGACCATCTTATAGAGCTGTCCATCGGGACCCTGGAAAAGCTTGCTAGCATAGAAACACCAACACTTTCCTAGCACAGACATGACATGCCGCCAGGATGAAGACATTCAAGACCAGGGCTGATTTCCCTAGAAATTCAGGACTCTAGGAATGCTTTATTATAGAGCAGCATCTATTACCCATGCTATTTTATAAAATTCATTACTTACCATTGTTGATCAAGCCCAGCGTCAAGCTCAATATCACCATGGGTGTCAAGGAAGCAACATTCTCTGCGGCCCCTGTGGTGTCCTCCGGTCTCCAGACAATCTGTGAAATGGTCATTGATAATGTGTTTCAGGGAGGATGTGATGGCTTTCTAAGAACACAACTGCACTCGCAGATTGAGAAAAGAACACTTGCAAATAAGTGTCTGAAGGGTGTATGGAAACCTAGAGTTTGGCCCAGAAGATCTCGTCTTCCCACTCATCCGTCAAGCCATTGAACTCCTCTTTAGGCAAGACAATAGACCAGAGGATACATATTCACAAGCAGAGCTCCACCCAATGTTTACAGAGTGACCAAGCTAATCATTACTGTTCATATATCTCACCATGGTGTTTATTTCCTACTGAGTATCTAGAACATATGGATAGCACACCCAATATGACACGAGATGGGTCATGACACTGAAATGTGCTTTCATCCCATAGGGACACTAGATTGGGTGATGACTCACACAGATGTAATTTTAAAATTTGGAAAACTGGTTAATATTCATTAATTCATTAATTCATTAAAGGATAATTTAATGGTTAATTCATTAAAGGATAATAGAAAATGATGTGACTGAAATCTAAGAATGTTATGAGATGTAAGATATATTAAATTCTTTCATGGCAATAATCAAGTATTTTCTCATTAACTCTCTAAGGTAGCTGAATATTCATGTCATTTTGCAGGTGGTAATACCCTCAAACACTTGTAAGTCAGTATAATGTGACTGTCATGTATTACTTATTGGAACAGATCTGCAGTTCTTCTTCATGGCTGAAGGGGGCTTGTCTCATCCGTTGGTAAGTGTACACATTCTTTACCATCAGCAGGAGTACAAATATTAGCTGCTGTTTAACAACAATCAAAAGCACACTTACAAACCGGAACACTCTAAACTGGACATAGAAGTAGCTGAATGCTAGATGACACTATGATTGTCTCATATATGCTGAAGCCACACTCAGTGCCTCACACCCCTTCCTGTTGTCTGTGCGATCAAGACATAGCCCCTTCTCCAGTCCTTGCTACTTCTCCCGCACCATGTCTGCCTCTGTGCCACCATATTCTGACATGATGATAATGGGTTAAACTTCTGAACCTGCAAGCCCTCCAAACAGATGTTTCCTTCATCAGAATTGTCAGGGAAATGATGTCTCCACAGCAATCGAATCCCTAAGACACTGCCTTAAGACTATAACCACTTTGTACTTTGCTTATGCACAGAAGTTCAGTAGTATTTAGGGAACGTCAGAGAATGCTGCTATGGAGGATGGATTGTGTGTTATGAAATTATATAAACATGTAGATATATGAATATGGTGCAGACACAGTTCAACATATAGAATACGATAAATGAAATCCACCACATAAACAAACTAAAAGACAGAACCCACATCGCAACCTTATTAGACTACAAATGGGTCCTTTGACAAAATTCACATTTCCACTAAAAGCAAAAATGAGGCAAGGTTGTCCACTCCCTTCATACCTATGTGATACAGTACTTATATTCTTAGCAAGAACAGTAAGACAACCGAAGGAGTCCAAGTGCACACTCATAGGAAGGGCAGAAGGGAAAGTGTTTATTTGCTGATGATGTGACTATATGTACAAACTACCTAGAAACTTCTACACCAAGAAACTTCTACAGCTGACAAATACTTCATGCAAGTAGCAGAGTACAAAATTATCACACAAAATCAGTAGCCTTCCTAAATACAAATGACAAATGGATTGAGAAACAAGTCAGAAAAATAACACTTTTCAAAACACCCCTGAACTATACATGTATCATCTTGGGGTAACTCTAAACAAGGAAGTTAAAGATTTGTCGAATGAAACTTTAAGACACTGAAGGAAGAAACTGAAGATGATATCAGAAGACCAAAATATCTTCCATACTCATGGACTGGAAGGGTCAGTTTAGTGGAAATGACCACCATATCAAAAGCAATATACACATTCACTGAAGTCAGCAAAATTCCAACACAATTCTTCACAGACATTGATGGGGAAATGTTCAGCTTCATATGGAAGTACACACACGCACACACACACACACACACACACACACACACACACACACTTACAGAGGAAATATCTAAAGCAATCCTATATAATACACACACACACACACACACACACACACACACACACACACACATGGTGGGGGGACATCTAAAGCAATCCTAGGTAATACAAGAACTGCTGGTGTTCTCTGATCTCAAATTGAACTACAGAGAAAGAGTAATAAGAAAAACTTGGTAGTGGCATCAAAACAGACATTGATCAAGAAAATCAAATTGAAGATTTATCCAGAAGGACACACACCTATGGACACCTGATCTTTGATAAAGGAGTTAGAAATGCACACTGGAAAACATATAGCATTTTCAACAAATGGTGCTAGTAAACCAAGATGGTGGCCTATAAAACACAAATATTTCCCTATTTATCACCCTGCACATAACTTGACTCTAAATGGATTAACATCAACACACTAGACACACCGACCCTGATGGAAGAGAGGGTGGAGAACAGCCTTGAACTCTGAGGCACAGAAAAGACTTGAACAGAACACCATTAGCACAGGCAGTGAGAACAACAATTAATAAATAGAACCTCAGGAAACTGAAAAGCTTCTGTATGGCAAAGGACACCATCATTTAGACAAAGCAGCAGACTATATAATTAGAAAAGAATGTTTTCAACCCCACATCTGATAAAGGGATAAAAAGTAAAATATGAAATGAACTAAAAAAATTGGACAACAAGAAGACAAATAACTCAATTAATAATGCAGTACAGATCTAAACAAAAAAGTTCTCATAAGAGAAAAATCAAACAGCTGAGATGTAATGAAATGTTCAATATTCTTAGTCATTAGGGAGATGCAAATCAAAACTACTTTGAGATTTCACCTAATACCTGTCAGAATGGCCAAAATTCAACAAAACAAATGATGGCCCAAACCCACAAAACAAATGACAGTTCATGCTGGTGAGGGTAGGAGTGCAAACTCACACAACTATGAACACAGGTGTGGTGATTCTTCAGGAAGCTGAGAATCTATCTACACCAAGATCCAGGTATACAACTCTTGGGCATATGCCAAAGGACTCTACAACCTACTACAGAGACACTTGCTCAAACGTGTTCACTGCTGCTCTACTTAGAAGACCCAGAAACAGAAAACAGCCTACTTGTCTGTCAATGGATGGATGGACAAAGAAAGTGTGATACATTTACACAATGAGATATTACTCAGCTATTTAAAAACATGAAATTCTCAGGGAAATGAATAGAGGTAGAAAAAAATCATCTTGACCGAGGCAATCCAGACCCAGAAAGACAACTATGGTATGTATTCACTCATGTGTGGATGTTAGTCATTAAGTCTTTGGTAAGCAGGTGGTTTGGTATAGAGAAAGGGACTGGGGGTGAGGATCTCCTATAGAAAGGGAATTAGAAAATTCACTTATGAACAGATGAGAGGGTGGATGCTGTATTCTGGTGCTCAAATAGACACAGGGAGGGAAGAGGGGTGGAGGAGGGAATACAGGGAAGGAGAGCTAAAACTAAGAGACCTCTGATGGGGTAATTTGGAAACCTGAATAACAGAACCTTCTTAAGATACATAAAGATATATAAAAAATCTAAATAGAATTGCTAAATAATGGGGGAGATAAAGCCTCAAGGTGACATCTCTTGCCGCCAAATGAAACTTTCAGGACTAGGAATCAGTTACATCTAATTGGTGCCTACCTAGAGCCATCACCCCTACTGAGTAGTGTTCACGGAAGTGGAAGGTCCCTGGTATGCCACTAAAGGAGTAAGGTCAGTGCCAACCCAGCTACAAACACCGTGCTCTACGATGAAGACCTTCCTGAAAGTCATGTGGTGCACGAGTGTCACAAGCCTGTGGGAGTGAGCAGCTACTGTCAGATTGCAACTAAGTCTCAGTCCACGAGCAGGAACACAGTCAGACTGCTAAGGAGGACAATACCCCAAGCCTGGATAGGTCAGGGACCTAGAGAAAAACCAAACAGTACTGTTCTGCTGAAGGTACTTAGCAATAAAAGGATTCCCAATGACATTTTACCATCCTCACAGATTAGTATCTTGTTCAAGCCACCATCGAGGAGCTTCCTCCTGCTAGAGCAGGAAAAAATGAGAAAAAATACAGAGACCCAAACCTTGACAATATGCAGAGAATGAGAGAGGCTTTGGAACTCTCAGTTATACACATGGGATATCTCCATCCAATCCCCTCCCACAGGGCTCAGGAAACTCTATGGAAGAGGCAGGCAGGCAGATTACAAGAGCAGGTGAGTATGCAAGACACCAAGGAAACACAGTCTTCTAGACACAACAGGTCTGATGCCCAAATGACCCCACAGGGACTGGCGGCATGCACAGGGTCTAAGCAAGATGGGTACCAGCACTGCGAGGGGAAGTAGACACCAGCCCACATCCTTAACCCTGGATCTCTAACTGCTAACACTCACAACGGAAAAGTTGGTTTTCTCCAATGGAGTCTCACTGGATACACAAACCACACTTAAGAGCAATCCCAATTCCCAACAGGACACAGCCAACACAAAATTAATTCATTGGTATTATTGGAGGTTTCTTTTGTCTTACAATATTTTCTTCTGGCCATTTTTTATAGTTTACAGATCTTTTGTTTATATACTATGGTTTATGATTTTTTTTGAGTTTTCTCTGTGTGCCAATGTGTGTCCCTGCATCCATCTGTGTGTCTTATGCTCTTTCTTTGGATCTTTTTTCTGTTTTGTTTGACTCTGGTGTCATTATTCTTATGTTATCTTATTTTACTTTATTATTTGTTTAGGTCCTTGTTATTTTGTAATGAGAGAAAGAGACAGAGACAGAGAGACATAGAGAGAGAGAGAGTAAAAGAAAGGATGTGGATTTATGTGGTTGGACCATTCCCTTTGAGAACGAAAACTTTATTGCTTTACCCTTTCTGATTTAAGCAAAGACTACAGAGCATAAAAATGAAAGAAGACTTACGTGGGCAAATAGTCCATAAACCTGAACTCAGTTCAGTCAAATTCTGTAAAATATTCCCTCTACCAAGTACAGAAATTGTAGCAGTTAAATTGGTTTTAATAGTGATAGGAAAACATTATCAATGGACATCAATCTTCAGAATATTTCAAACAGTTTCAGATATTTTGTCAGAACATTTTGCCATACCTTTCACATTTATGAATTAAGTAAAATCTAAGAGCCTTTTACACTATTTATCATTGAAGAGGGAGAGGACAGAGTGAAATGGAATTGAGTCAAGAGGACGACAGTTCAGACCACCTAGAATATCCTGACAGGGTTGAAAGTACCCTGATATTAGAAGCAGTTCTTTTTCTAACAGAGTTTCTCTCAGGCCCCAAATCTCAGGATTTACTACTTTACTTCACCAGGTTGCTATGACAATTTCACCAGCTGAAAATATACACATAATAATAAAGTTGTATATAATTTGCTTCTCAGTCTTGAACTGATTAGAATCCCAAATGAAAGCCACTATGTTGTCTATCAATGGCCTGAACTAAAGAGTCAGCCCAAGGTGAGAACATTCAAACATTCCAAGTCATGAATTTGTCTATTGCTGTTCTTCTTCTATCCAATAATGAAATCCTTAGCTAGCTGATGAGTCTATTTCCTCTACTGTACCTTCAGCGCTTGAGATTCTCTCTTCCATCTCTTGTATTCTGCTGTTCATGCTTGCATTTGTGGTTCCTCATCTTTTGCTCATGATTTCTGTTTCTATAATTCCTTCGGCTTGTGTCTTCTTTATTGTTTCTATTTCAGTTTTCAAGTCCTGGATAGTTTTTTCATATGTTTGATTTCTTTTTGTTTTTCTTTAAGTGATTTGTTGATATCTTCCCATTTTTTCTTTGTCTTTTCCTCCATTTCTTTAAGGGGATTTCTCATTTCATTTTAAGAATTTCAAACATTCTCTTGAAGTTATTTTTTAGGTCATTTTCTTCTGCTTCATCTGTATTTGGTTGTTCAGGTCTTGCTGTTGCTCCCAAGGTCCAGTTGAAGAACAGAAGGAGGGAGAAGATGAGCAAGGAAGTCAGGACCACGAGGGGTTGGTCCACCCACTGAGACAGTGTGCCTGTTCTAATGGGAGCTCATCAAATCCAGCCGGACCTGGTCTTTAGGTTTTACTGGTATTGTGTTGCTCTTTGTGGTTTAGCGTGTGATCTTACCTTTTCTGCTCATCTTTTCCTCTATAGGTGTGGTTGGGGCTGTCTGAGGTTCTGTTGAATAATCTTCTAGGTGTCAGTAAATCCCAAGCTCAGATGGTTTTCCTCGTGGTACAGTCGGTGTCACAGTTCTAGTTGTCCTGTTGGTTACTGCTGTTCCTGGAGATAGCTCAGTGCTCCTGTGCTTTGCTCTGCTCCCTTGGAGTTTCCTGTCTCAGGCCTACTTTGATCTAGGTTGCTGGCTTTGATCTGTTTCTGAAAATCCTGAACTGGATCCCCTTCTGCAGAAGTCCCTGGCTTGGAGTTGGACCTGTTCTGGTGGAGATCACTGACTCTGGATCTGGTCACTGGCTCAGTCTTGATCTGCCAGTGTTCTGGGACTGGGATGGCTCCCAGGACTGGATTTGCTCCTGGCTTCTGCTCCCGGTGGAGCTGGGGAATTTTCTTAATTCGTGTTTGATGGGGGAGGTCCCAACCACTGTAGGTGTTACCTTCCTTGGGCATGTAGTCCCTGGTTCTATACAATGCAGGCTGAGCAAGTAATGGTGAGCAATCCAGTAAACAGCACCCCTCCAATGCCTCTGAATTGGAGCCTGACTCTAGGTACCTCTCCTGTCTGAGTTCCGGTCCTGAATTCCTTTGTGAATAACAGGGATGTTTATCACAAACTGTAGGCCACCTTGATTTGAGTTCGAACTGGAAAAGCAAGATAATCTTGCCACTTTGTCAGTTATGAGACTTCTAGTAAGCTTTTCAGAATACTCTGTTCTTCCGTGGTGTCCCTGACCATGGGGAGGGAATATAATAGAGATATTTTATTTGTGGCCGAGCATTCCACTGTCATTTACTTTCTGTATTTTAAACAATTGTAGGTTTCTCTGCTAACCACGCTGCACTCCACAAAAGCCTGATGAGACTGGAGATCTGAACTATTACATGAGAGTAAACATAAAGACTTGGTAGCAGCTTGGAACTCTGTCCATTTATCATAACAGTAGTAGTTTCACCCACAGGGCCAGCATACTCTACAACTACTGGCTCATGGCCATATTGACAGTGCTTTTTTAGTTAAATTAATTTTTAATATTAAATAGTAAGAAAATCATACACATGAATATACAGATAGTTTGGAAAAAAAAACATGGAAGTATTTCGTAAACAAACAGTCAGCATGAGATCCAACAATCACACTCCTGGGTAAAGATCCAAGAGACACAGAACCAGAAGCTCAAAATTGTTTCATATTCCCACAGCTGTGCCATTCACAATAACCAAGGAATGGGAATCACCACACGTCTGTCCGCTGGTGAATAGGAAAGACATGGAACAGCAGCACACTGGGAAACTCCTCAGCCATCTCAACCTCTCATTTCAAAATGAGACACAGTGCTGGCTTTCAGCAAATACAGAACATGCTCTCTTCATGAATAGCAGTAATTTAAAGCTAAAATTGTGCTTTTTAGTAATATCCCTCTTAATCTCGTGCACCACAGTGATAACTGCTGCATCACATGTCAGTTCTAATGCAGATGTGCAGGGTAAAATCTGGGTTCTTTATAGACTGGAAATGGTAGTGGGAGGTCTGAATCCCCACCAGAAACCATAGTGCAACAAGGCTCACACTATTTCTACTGTTAAAGACATAAAGACACAGGTCATGAAAGAGAATAGGCTAAAGGGAGAATACACAAATGTCACTATGGGGGTCATTTAATCCAAATCACATTTAAGTGTGAGTTTCAACATACAACTTGCGTAACAGTGTACCTATGAATGCTACTATGGCAGCCTTGAGAGTTTACTTCCCTTGAAGCTCTCATTCCAAGATTTGAATCAGGTTTGGCCAGAATTTGTCCTTTCACCCACAAAGGAGGGTGATATTTGAATAGAGGGAACAACTTCTCACAATAATGAATGACACAGGTCACTCCCTGCCCAAATATTTCCACATAGAATCTATGTTCTATCTCTGATGTCCAGCTTCAGCCACAACAGTCTGTGCAGGAGGGAGCAATATGGCAAGACTTAGGACCCAGCAATGGCCACTCCTTCACCTGCTGTAAAAGCCTGTCCTTCCATCAGGCGCTCTGGTTTCCCACGATCTCCAAATGACACGCAGAACTCCTCATGATCATGAGTCACGTAACATGAGGAGCTAAATGAATCAAAAAAAAAAAAACCAGAATAACTCTCATAAAACATCCTCATGGCTGAAGCTGGTCACTGTTGGCAGGGACAGAGCCAAGCAAATTCAGCCAAACATTTAAAGCTTTTCATGATCACCTGCTGAAACTTTACAACATTCTGAATCCCTGTAGAAAATGTACAGTGGCTCCATTGTCAGGAGTGCCCAGCAATCTCCAACACTGGGTATCAGTCACGTTTCCCATGCCCCATATCTTCATGAGAACACTGGGAACATGGTGGTTGAGGGACCGCAGCTCCAGCACAGGAGAAGAATGGACATGACGAAGAGTCCCTAGTCAGAAAAGGGCTGACAGAAACAGTTCCCAACACTGCATACCACACACGTGCATGGGGAAAGTGGCTTGAAACTTATCTGGACAGTATGATCATTTACAATCACATTATCACGTGCAAGGTGCACTTAGCATGGAACAAATTAAAGCATGTGCCTCCAGGATTCTCTGCACCTCACACTGCACTCTGCCTGCAGGGTCCTCTATTGTGAATCAGTCATGCTCTGTATTTATCCACCATGGAGTTATTTATTTTGTAAGTTCCTCATAAAACTAAGGGCCGCTGAGGCAAAGACTCAGCTAATAAGTCACAGGCACTACATGCTAAAAGATTATTAGTGCAGACAGGTAAGGTAGAAAACAAGGTATGGTTATTTTTAAAGCCAGATACAAGGGACAGAGGAATGTGCCTTGCAGGTGAGTGTCAGCAATAAACCAGGCTGTCTATGGAGAATCTGAGATGAGGAGGAAGAGTGTGGGCTCAGATATCTGAGAAGAGGAAGCAGCACTGTCAACCGTGCTTCTCCTCTCAAGCAGAAACCTCAAAAAGACGGAGGGCTGCCAGACCATGTATGTAGGTGATTCCCATGGAGGTGTCTCTGGGAAACACTTCCATCTAGTACCCCTAATTTAAGTGTTTCCAAGTATGCTTGGCACAGTTTGGGAGGGAATAAGGACGGACCAAGCTGGGAAGTAACTGAGGCCATGATGCCCTTTGAGATTCCCAGAATGCAGTGAGGTGAGCCTTCTGTGATGTCACAGGTAAAGCCCTGCCCTAGGAACAGCAGTCTTCTTTGCCTGAAGACCACACAGCGTCCACCAAGGAGGGTTGGGATTCGAAGTCAGCCCAAATGTCTGGGTAAGTTTGGGCTGTTTTCTGGGAGGGACACTACCTGAAATTCAGCACATGAGTGACTCTCTCAGTGTGAGGCACTTCTTCATCGGAACCTTAAATATGGAGACTAAACAGAGTGAGGGACTGGAAATGTTCCTGCCCGAGGATAGTTCATTCTAAGCCGGACAAGAAAGAGTAGGGATGAGAAGTCTCATAGCAGTGAGCCTAGCCCCCAAAGACCACAGGGAGAGAAACCCTCCTCTCACCAGAGACAGGGAGCTGTGCAGGCATCTCTGGATCAGGACTCCAGCTTGCAGCCTAGGAGAGGAAGGATGAACATTGCTGTTCACATGCCCACATTAGACCTTCACTCAGAGCTTGTCCATAGAGGGGGAAAAAGCATCTAGGATACTGATGTCAGCTTCACTAAGGATGTCTGTCATACCAAGGTCTTCATTTGTACTCATAGCCAATACAATCTTTGAACAAACATTACTGTCATTGTCATAAGAAACATCATGGCAGACTCAACCCTCGGATTCTCTCCTCCTGGACATGGTCTTCACCTTCATGAGTGCTCATGTCTACAGGTTTATATCCTAGGTACGAAATAGTTTAGAGAGGACACTGAATGCTGTCCCATATCTTTCCTACCAATATACACATTGTTGTAAGAGTTGGTGATTTTATAGTCATACTTTGTTAATAACGATGACTTTATCACATGGACAGCCTTCTACTCTGCTGGGACAGTGTGCTCAGCACAATGTGGGTAAGCATGGTTATTTCTCATGCTACACTCAGGCAGAGAGGAAGAAGCTGGACAGAGGTGTGGTCAGGCCTCTGTTACCTCATAAAATATCCAAGGAAAAGGCTGTGGTGTTGATGGGAGGGAACCCTGTGTTGACAAGGGTGGACTGGAATCCAGAAGAAATTGCAGGTATTCTGTGAGGTTTGAGGCATGTGGAGGGAGACATACATGCAGGACATCTGCGAATATGGCTTAATTAGATGCCACTGTGTTATACTGGGAAGTGGAGGATGAAAAAGGATATGAGGCACAATGTGGTTTTGAGGGTTCGTTTTTTCAGTTCAATGTTTCTCTGAGTAGCTTTGAAAACTGTCCTGGAAATAGCTCTTGCAGACCAGGCTGGCCTCAAATGCACAGAGATCCACCTGTCTGGGTGCTGGGATTAAAGGTGTGTGCCACCACCGCTCGGCCAAGGTGCTTTTAACAGGACCTGTGCTATAGCAGTAGAAATGATTTATCTATTGTGAGAGAAGCTGAGGAAATTGCCAAACAAGGATTCATGGAGATGACACCCACAACTCACCAGAGAATGACGTCAAGAGATGACATCACCCAAAGTGTATAACTGACTGATGCAGGATGAAGCCTGTGGTTGTGTTCTAAGTCCTGGCAACTGTCAGCTATGGCAGCCCATAGGGTCCAGGGCAGGTGGGAAATGCTTCACAGACTCCTACTGTAGGGGTCTCAAGGGACTTTGCGTCTTCCCATCATTAATCTTCTCATTTGTAACTAGGGATTGTGCCCAGTATGATTGAAGTTAGAGACAGAACAAGAAGCATCTTCCTAACCGCAAACCCTGCCCACTATGGACATTTATATTTAAATGCTGTTATACCATGAATGATCTGGATATGTGTGTGTTCATATGTGTATATATACATGAGGGCATATGCCTTCAGGTATTACAAGCATGCAAGTAGGTGTAGGAGCAAAGACCTGAATGATGGTGACAGGGATCAATGCAGTTCTAGGTATCCTGATCTAACACACAGGAATCCTGGTAAGAAGCCAAATGAGCAGTGAATAGAAGCCTGTTTACAGAGTAACATGCCACACAAAATATCCAGGACAGAAACCTATAAACAGTAGAAAGAAAAGGTCTAGAGATGACCTGGTCTAAGACTCAAGGGTAGAGCCTACAGAAGGTTAATGATCAACAGCGTACAGCAACAGCTGTGACAATCCCGGGGGGGGGGGGCATGTGCAGCACAAGGAGGACAGGAAGAGCTTCACTGGGATTCTCTTAGGCTTCTCCACATGTGAACTTGCCTGAAAACAACCATCTTTATTCAGGTCCTAGGCCTTCACTACTGGGCCATGTGTAGTTATATCACACTCTCAATATCGACTTTTTAAACTTGTACTTTTATTTAAGAAGCTTGTGTTACTATATCTCTTACCTGTGCATGAATCTCTACATACATGTTCATGTGTGTGGCTGCTATGTTAGTTCTTTATTTCTACAAATCTACACCTGTACTTTTTGAGAAAAGGTGAAATCAAGAGAGGCAGCCACTACCTTTCTCAGAAATTCTGGTTCTAAACTCCAACAGGAGGAAACTCTGCTGTTATTCTGTTCTTAAGTCATCGACTACAATGACAGGGTCATGTCTGGAAACTTCATGATATCCTGTTTCCTAGGCAATCCTACCTCAAGCTTTGTTAAGTGGTGGTGAGGGAACAGGTTACAGGGCAAATTTACAGTCAGCTTGGTGTCCAGGATCTATCAGATGGCACAGTCATATTCAGAGGACTATACAAATTGGCTGACAACGTTAGAATGAAAAATTATTGACTAAATATTATACATTGCACATTCTGGATGAGTTTGACTCATGGCCATTAAACTTGCTCCTGCCAGGTGTGAAGTCAACTTGAGGATGTCAGCTTCTCCCCAAGACATGGTCAGAAATGGAGCCTTTGTGCTTATGTAAGTACAAGGCCAAAAAACACACATGTACAACAGTAATGTATTACCTGTCTCTCCTCACTACATATTTCATCTTTCTATTCATATCTTGTATAATTTGTATCATCTGGATGGTGGGGAATAGATGTCTGTGTTTGTGCATGTTTCCATGAGCAAGGGTCAAGGATATACCAGAAATGAACAGCAAAATTCTCCTCAATAACTATTCATATGCCTATTGTTTTGATGTTTCTCTTTCTCTTTTTCAGCAAAGGTAACCTGATATGAATACTAATGTAAAATATTCATCTTTACAACACAAGTCTTTTCGGGATCAACTGCTTAGCCTGAGACGTCCAAGGCCCAAAGAAGGTAAGATGTGGGCCTGAGCTTAACACCATAAAGAGGCCTGGGATCAATGGAGAAGATATGGTGGCCTGGGTCTAAACTTCGGCTAAAGAGGCCTGGGCCTAATGAAGAAAAGAAATGGACCTGGGCCTAACACATCTCCTGAAGAAGCCTGGGCCCAATGAAGAAAAGATGTGGGCCTGGGCCTAACCCCTGCCATGAAGTGGCCTGGGCCCAATGAGGAAAAGATATGGGCCTGGGCATAAACCGTCCCCTGAAGCAGCGTGGGTCAAATGAGGAAAGTTGTGTCCCAGGGCCTATCCCGTACCCTGAAGAGGCTTGGGCCTAGTGAAGAAAAGTTGTGGGCATGGGCCTAACCCATACCCTGAAGAGGCCCAGACTCACTGAAAAAAGATATGGGCCTGGGCTTAATACTTCCGCTGAGGAGACCTGGGCCCAAAAAGGAAAAGATATGGGCCTGGGCCTAAACCTTCCCCTGACAAGGCCTGGGCCAAATGAGGAAAGTTGTGTGCCTGGGCCTAATCCATATCCTGAAGAGGCCCGGGTCCAGTGAAGAAAAAATGTGGGTCTGGGCCTAACCTTTGCCCTAAAGATGTTTAGGTGCAGTAAAGAAAGTTTTGGGCCTGGGCCTAACCCGTACCCTGAAGAGGCCCGGGCCCAGTGAAGATAAGTTGTTGGCCTGGGCCTAACACAAATCCTGAAGAGGTGTGGTCCCAGTGAAGAAAAGTTGTGGGCTTGGGCCCAACCTGTACCCTGAATAGGCCTGGTCATAGAGAAGAAAAGTTGTGGGCCTGGGCCTACTCGTACCCTGAAGAGGCCATGGCCCAATGAAGAATATTTGTGGGCCTGGGCCTAAGCTGTACCCTGAAGAGGCCCGGTCCCAGGGAAGAATAGTTGTGGGCCTGGGCCTAAGCCGTACCCTGAAGAGGCCCGGTCCCAGTGAAGAAAAGTTATGGACCTGGGCCTAACCCATACCCTGAAGAGGCCCGGGCCTAGTGAAGAAAAGTTTGGGCCTGGGCCTAGCACTTATCCTGAAGAGACTCAGGTGCAGTAAACAAACGTTTTGGGCCTGAGCCTATCCCATATGCTTAAGAGGCCTGGGCCCAGTGAAGAAAAGTTGTGGGCCTGGGCCTAACCTGTACCCTGAAGTGGCCCAGGCCCAGTGAAGAAAAGTTGTGGTCCTGGGTTTAACTATTATCCTGAAGAGGCCTGGGCCCAGTGAAAAAAAGTTGTGGGCCTGGGCCTAACCATTACCGTGAAGAAGCCCAGGCCCAATGAAGAAAAGATACGGGCCTGGGCCTAAACCTTCCCCTGAAGCGATCTGGGTCAAATGAGGAAATTTGCGTGCCTGGGACTATCCTATATCCTGAAGAGGCCCGTGCCCAGTTAAGAAAAATTGTGGGTCTGGGCCTAACCCTTGCCCAGAAGAGGCCCGGGCCCAGTGAAGAAAAGTTGTGGGCCTGGGCTTCAGCCGCACCCTTAAGAGGCCTGGGCCTAACCTGTACCCTGAAGAGGTCCGGGCCCAGTGAAGAAATGTTGTGGGCCTGGGCCTAACGTATACCCTGAAGAGGCCCGGGCCCAGTGAAGAAAAGTTGTGGGCCTGGGCCTAACCCTTATCCTAAAATGCAAATGAGTCCAATGAGAAAAATTGTGTGCCGGGGCCTAACCCGAACCCTGAAGAGGCCCGGGCCCAGTGAAGAATACTTGTTGGCCTGGGCCTAACCCGTACCCTGAAGTGGACCGGGCCCAGTGAAGAAAAGTTGTGGGCCTGGGCCTAAGTAGTATCCTGAAGAGGCCTGGGTCCAGTGAAGAAAAATTGTGGGCCTGGGCCTAACCTGTATCCTGAATAGGCCCGGGCTCAGTGAAGAAAAGTTGTGGTCCTGGACCTAACCCGTACCCTGAAGAGGCCTGGGCCCAGTTAAGAAAAGTTGTGGACCTGGGCCTAACCCGTACCCTGAAGAGGCCCGGGCCCAGAGAAGAAAAGTTGTGGGCCTGGGCTTAACCTGTACCCTAAAGAGGCCCGGGCCCAGTGAAAAAAAGTTCTCGGCCTGGGCCTAACCCATATCCTGAAGAGGCCTGGGTCCAGTGAAGAAAAATTGTGGGCCTAGGCCTAACCTGTACCCTGAAGAGGCCCGGGCCCAGTGAAGAAAAGTTGTGGGCCTGGGCCTAACCCATACCCTGAAGAGGCCCGGGCCCAGTGAAGAAAAGTTGTCGACCTGGGCCTAACCTGTACCCTGAAGATGCCCGGGCCCAGTGAAGAAAAGTTGTTGGCCAGGGCCTAACCCACACTCTGAAAGGACTGAACTAAGTGAGGAAAAGTTGTGGGCCTGAGCCTAACCCATATCCTGAAGAGGCCCGGGCCCAGTAAAAAAAAGTTGTGGGCCTGGACCTAACGCGTACCCTGAAGAGGCCCGGGCCCAGTGAAGAAAAGTTGTGGGCCTGGGCCTAACCCGGACCCTAATAGGCCCGGGCCTAGTGAAGAAAAGTTTCGGACTGGGCCTAGCACTTATCCTGAAGAGACTCAGGTGCAGTAAACAAACGTTTTGGGCCTGGGCCTATCTCATATCCTGAAGAGGCCTGGGCCCAGTGAAGAAAAGTTGTGGGCCTGGGCCTAACCCTTACCCTGAAGAGGTCCGGGCCCAATGAAGAATAGTTGTGGGCCTGGGCCTAACCCGTATCCTGAAGTGGACCGGGCCCAGTGAAGAAAAGTTGTGGGCCTGGGTTTAACTATTATCCTGAAGATGCCTGGGTATAGTGAAGAAAAATTGTGGGCCTGGGCATAATCTGTAACCTAAGAGGCCCAGGCCCAGTGAAGAAAAGTTGTGGGCCTGGAACTAACTAGTACCCTGAATTGGCCCAGGTTCAGTATTGAAAAGTTGTGATCCTGGGCATAACCCATACGCTGAAGAGGCCCGGGCCCAGTGAAGAAAAGTTGTGGGCCTGGGCCTAACCCATACCCTGAAGAGACCCGGGCCCAGTAAAGAAAAGTTTTGGGCCTGGGCCAAACCCGAACCCTGAAGAAGCCTGGGCCCAGTGAAGAAAAGTTGTTGGCCTTGGCCAAACCCGTACCATAAAGAGACCTGGGCCCAGAAAACAAAAGTTTTGGGCTTGGGCCAAACCCGAACCCTGAAGAAGCCCGGGTCCAGTGAAGAAAAGTTGTGGGCCTGGGCCTCAGCTGTACCCTGAAGAAGCCCGGGTCCAGTGAAGAAAAGTTGGGGCCTGGGCCTAACCCATATTCTGAAGAGGCCTGGGCCCAGTGAAGAAATGTTGTGGGCCTGGGCCTCAGTAGTATCCTGAAGAGGCCTGGGCGCAGGGAAGAAAAGTTGTGGGCCTGGGCCTAACCCATACCCTGAAGAGGCTCGAACTCAGTGAGGAAACGTTGTGGGTCTGGGCCTAACCCATATCCTGAAGAGGCCCGGGCCCAGTGAAGAAAAATTGTGGGTCTGGGCCTAACCCTTGCCCAGAAGATGCCCGGGCTCAGTGAAGAAAAGTTGTGGGCCTGGGCTTCAGCCGCACCCTTAAGAGGCCTGGGCACAGCAAAGAAACCTTTTCGGCCTGGGCCTAACCTGTACCGTGAAGAGGCCCAGTGAAGAATAGTTGTGGGCCTGGGCATTACATGTACCCTGTAGCCTGAAGTGGCCCGGGCCCAGTGAAGAAAAGTTGTGGTCCTAGGCCTCAGCCACACCTTGAAAAGGCCCGGGCCCAGTGAATTAAAGTTATGGGCCTGGGCCTAACCTGTACCCTGAAGAGGCCCGGGCCCAGTGAAGAAAATTTGGGGGCCTGGGAATCACCCGCACCTTGAAGAGGCTCGGGCCTAGTGAAGAATAGTTGTGGGCCTGGGCCTAACACGTCTCCTGAAGAGGCCTGGGCCCAGTGAAGAAAAGTTGTGGACCTGGGCCTCAGTCGCACCCTGAAGAGGCCCGGGCCTAGAGAATTAAAGTTATGGGCCTGGGCCTAACCCGTACCCTGAAGAGGCCCGGGCCTAGTGAAGAAAAGTTCTAGGACTACGCCTTACCCATACCCTGAAGAGGCCTGGGCCCAGAAAAGAAAAGTTTTCGGCCTGGGCCTAACCTGTACCCTGAAGAGGCCCGGGCCCAGTGAATTAAAGTTATGGGCCTGGGCCTAACCTGTACCCTGAAGAGGCTCGGGCCCAGTGAAGAAAATTTGGGGGCCTGGGCCTCACCCGCACCTTGAAGAGGCTCGGGCCTAGTGAAGAATAGTTGTGGGCCTGGGCCTAACACGTCTCCTGAAGAGGCCTGGGCCCAGTGAAGAAAAGTTGTGGACCTGGGCCTCAGTCGCACCTTGAAGAGGCCCGGGCCTAGAGAATTAAAGTTATGGGCCTGGGCCTAACCCGTACCCTGAAGAGGCCCGGGCCTAGTGAAGAAAAGTTCTAGGACTAGGCCTTACCCATACCCTGAAGAGGCCTGGGCCCAGTGAAGAAAAGTTTTCGGCCTGGGCCTAACCTGTACCCTGAAGAGGCCCGGGCCCAGTGAAGAAAAGTAGTGGGCCTGGGCCTAACATGCCTCCTGATGAAGCCTGGGCCCAATGAGAAAAGTTGTGGGATGGGACTGGGCCTAAACCGTACCCTGAAGAGGCCCGGGCCTAGGTAAGAAAAGTTGTGGGCCTGGGCCTAACCTGTACCATGTAGAGGCCCGGGCCCAGTGAAGAAAAGTTGTGGGCCTGGAACTAACTAGTACCCTGAATTGGCCCAGGTTCAGTATTGAAAAGTTGTGATCCTGGGCATAACCCATACGCTGAAGAGGCCCGGGCCCAGTGAAGAAAAGTTGTGGGCCTGGGCCTAACCCATACCCTGAAGAGACCCGGGCCCAGTAAAGAAAAGTTTTGGGCCTGGGCCAAACCCGAACCCTGAAGAAGCCTGGGCCCAGTGAAGAAAAGTTGTTGGCCTCGGCCAAACCCGTACCATAAAGAGACCTGGGCCCAGAAAACAAAAGTTTTGGGCTTGGGCCAAACCCGAACCCTGAAGAAGCCCGGGTCCAGTGAAGAAAAGTTGTGGGCCTGGGCCTCAGCTGTACCCTGAAGAAGCCCGGGCCCAGTGAAGAAAAGTTTTGGGTCTGGGCCAAACCTAAACCCTGAAGAAGCCTGGGCCCAGTGAAGAAAAGATGTTGGCCTCGGACAAATCTGTACCATGAAGAGACCCGGGCCCAGTAAACAAAAGTTTTGGTTTTGGGTCAAACCCGAACCCTGAAGAAGCCCGGGTCCAGTGAAGAAAAGTTGTGGGCCTGGGCCTCAGCTGTACCCTGAAGAGGCCCGGGTTCAGTGAAGAAAAGTTGTGGGCCTGGGCCTAACCCATTCCCTGTTTCCTGAAGTGGCCTGGGCCCAGTGAAGAAAAGTAGTGGGCCTGGGCCTAACATGCCTCCTGATGAAGCCTGGGCCCAATGAGAAAAGTTGTGGGATGGGACTGGGCCTAAACCGTACCCTGAAGAGGCCCGCGCCTAGGTAAGAAAAGTTGTGGGCCTGGGCCTAACCTGTACCATGTAGAGGCCCGGGCCCAGTGAAGAAAAGTTGTGGGCCTGGAACTAACTAGTACCCTGAATTGGCCCAGGTTCAGTATTGAAAAGTTGTGATCCTGGGCATAACCCATACGCTGAAGAAGCCTGGTCCCAGTGAAGAAAAGTTGTTGGCCTCGGCCAAACCCGTACCATGAAGAGACCGGGGCCCAGTAAACAAAAGTTTTGGGCTTGGGCCAAACCCGAACCCTGAAGAAGCCTGGGTCCAGTGAAGAAAAGTTGTGGGCCTGGGCCAAACCCGTACCATAAAGAGACCTGGGCCCAGAAAACAAAAGTTTTGGGCTTGGGCCAAACCCGAACCCTGAAGAAGCCCGGGTCCAGTGAAGAAAAGTTGTGGGCCTGGGCCTCAGCTGTACCCTGAAGAAGCCCGGGTCCAGTGAAGAAAAGTTGTGGGCCTCGGCCTAACCCATACCCTGAAGAGGCTCGAACTCAGTGAGGAAACGTTGTGGGTCTGGGCCTAACCCATATCCTGAAGAGGCCCGGGCCCAGTGAAGAAAAATTGTGGGTCTGGGCCTAACCCTTGCCCAGAAGATGCCCGGGCTCAGTGAAGAAAAGTTGTGGGCCTGGGCTTCAGCCGCACCCTTAAGAGGCCTGGGCACAGCAAAGAAACCTTTTCGGCCTGGGCCTAACCTGTACCGTGAAGAGGCCCAGTGAAGAATAGTTGTGGGCCTGGGCCTCAGCCACACCCTGAAAAGGCCCGGGCCCAGTGAATTAAAGTTATGGGCCTGGGCCTAACCTGTACCCTGAAGAGGCCCGGGCCCAGTGAAGAAAATTTGGGGGCCTGGGCCTCACCCGCACCTTGAAGAGGCTCGGGCCTAGTGAAGAATAGTTGTGGGCCTGGGCCTAACACGTCTCCTGAAGAGGCCTGGGCCCAGTGAAGAAAAGTTGTGGACCTGGGCCTCAGTCGCACCCTGAAGAGGCCCGGGCCTAGTGAAGAAAAGTTCTAGGACTAGGCCTTACCCATACCCTGAAGAGGCCTGGGCCCAGAAAAGAAAAGTTTTCGGCCTGGGCCTAACCTGTACCCTGAAGAGGCCCGGGCCCAGTGAAGAAAAGTTTTGGGTCTGGGCCAAACCTGAACCCTGAAGAAGCCTGGGCCCAGTGAAGAAAAGATGTTGGCCTCGGCCAAACCTGTACCATGAAGAGACCCGGGCCCAGTAAACAAAAGTTTTGGTTTTGGGCCAAACCCGAACCCTGAAGAAGCCCGGGTCCAGTGAAGAAATGTTGTGGGCCTGGGCCTCAGCTGTACCCTGAAGAGGCCCGGGTTCAGTGAAGAAAAGTTGTGGGCCTGGGCCTAACCCGTTCCCTGTATCCTGAAGTGGCCTGGGCCCAGTGAAGAAAAGTAGTGGGCCTGGGCCTAACATGCCTCCTGATGAAGCCTGGGCCCAATGAGAAAAGTTGTGGGATGGGACTGGGCCTAAACCATACCCTGAAGAGGCCCAGGCCTAGTGAAGAAAAGTTGTGGGCCTGGGCCTAACCTGTACAATGTAGAGGCCCGGGCCCAGTGAAGAAAAGTTGTTGGCCTCGGCCAAACCTGTACCCTGAAGAGACCTGGGCACAGTAAAGAAAAGTTTTGGGCTTGGTCCAAACCCGAACCCTGAAGAAGCCCGGGTCCAGTGAAGAAAAGTTGTGGGCCTGGGCCTAAGTGGTATGCTGAAGAGGCCTGGGCCCAATGAAAATTGTTGTGGGACTGGGCCTAAACAGTACCCTGAAGAGGCCTGGGCCCAGTGAAGAATAGTTGTGGTCCTGGACCTAACCCGTACCCTGTATCCTGAAGTGGCCTGGGCCCAGTGAAGAAAAGTAGTGGGCCTGGGCCTAACATGCCTCCTGAAGAAGCCTGGGCCCAAAGAGAAAAGTTGTGGGCATGGGCTTCAGCCGCACCCTGAAGAGTCCTGGGTCCAGTGAACAAACGTTGTGGGCCTGGGACTAAACTGTACACTGAAGAGGCCCGGGACCAGTGAAGAAAATTTGTAGGACTGTGCCTAACCCATACCATGAAGAGACCCAGGGCCAGTGATGAAAAGTTGTGGGCCTGGGCCTCAGCCACACCCTGAAGAGGCCCGGGCCCAGTGAAGAATAGTTGTAGACCTGGGCCTAACCTGTACCCTGAAGAGGCATGGGCCCAGTGAAGAAAAGTTGTGGGCTTGGGCCTAATCCATATCCTGAAGAGGCCTGGGCCCAGTGAAGTAAAGTTGTGGGCCTGGGCCTCAGCTTTACCCTGAAGAGGCCCTGGTCCCGTGGAGAAAAGTTGTGGGCCTGGGTCTAACCTGCACCCTGAAGAGGCCTGGGCCCAGTGAAGAAAAGTTGTAGGACTGGGCCTAACCCGTAGCCGGAATTGGCCTTGGCCCAGTCAACAAAAGTTGTGGGCCTGGGCCGAACCCTACCCTAAAATACAATTAGCCCAATGAGAAAAGTTGTTGGCCTGGGCCTAACCATTACCCTGAAGAGGCCCGTGCACAGTAAAGAAACGTTTTTGGCCTGGGCCCATCGCAAAAACCATAGATCTATATCTTATGCTGCAGATTCCAGGGCCCAATGCAAGATGAGATGAGGCTGAGGGCCTCTGCATGAATCTAAAAAGTCTTATGCCCGAAGAAGAAGAGATGTTTGCTTGGGGTTATACCTGACCGTCAACAATAATGGGCCCAGAGCATCAAGACATTTGGGAAAATACAAAACGTGCAAAGGCTAAAAGAATCAAATACACAGGACTGTGCCCATGGTGTATCACAACCAGAAGTATCTCGGGCCTAGATCAAACAGAGCCCTGGGACAACTGGCCCAGATTCATTCTCTCCCAATAAGCCCTGGACATAAAGAAGAGTGACAAGACCAAAACTAAAGAGAATCAACGTTGTGTTTAGACCATGTACCACGAGCCTCACTGCTCCTAGGCCTCATTTTCAGCTCTTTTATAACCAGCTGAGACACCAATGCCGAGACATCCCAGCTTGTCCATCCAGAATCATGGCCTTGACTACACTACTCTCTTTCTGAGCACTCGTGGAAACTGACATCCTCAAAATTAGGTGTGTGGATCACACACATACATGCTTTATTCAATGCTGACCACATGCTCAACACATGTCAGCAAGTATGAACCGCTGCTGTGATGTGCCAAGGCCTATATTGAAATGATATATCAATATAGACATAGCATAAAAAAGAGTGTCGTACTGTGCCCTCTAGCTGTCGGAGATGTAATCTCACCTTGAATTAAAGAGTTCTTAAACTGATTTCTTTAGGAATGAACAGTTCTCAAATGTAATTCACACAACAGCCTGTTTTCTAAGAATTGTCGACTAATGCAAATTTGGTCTTGTTCTGAGTAACTGACTCCTGGTCACGTTATATCTTTCAAGATTCAGAACTTGGTGACATAATTACTAATCTAGGAACAAGGCCGTGAACAGACCTCAAAGGAAATCTGTCCACTCCTGAACCGCAAGTATTCCGCGCGATAATCTTCAAGGCTGTATGGGCCGCACCCTTGCTCTGTGCATTCCAGGACAAAATCCCACCATAGAGGAGCCAGGCCTTAAGGGGACCAAACCTCATCTCAATGATCAAAGGAAATGAAACCCAATAACCATGACCAGGATGGAAGCCAAGCATTATCTTCATGTCAATTTAGTTAATTGGACCCACCATAGCCTCATTTGTGACCCAGGCCATGCCATGTTCACCAAGACAACTGGAATCTTCACCAGTAACTGACATCAGATCATAAGCCATGAACTCTGATCCAGAAGAAGTTCATCTTAAAGCTTCTTTTGGTTCTATTCTGGCTTGTGGGTTCTATTCATGATTGTACCAACACAGGCAAAATTCTCATACATGTGTCAAGGCAACCTCATGACTTTGAAATAATCTGGACCACACATGAAGGTCAAATGACAGGAACACAGCTTGGAGTGATGGGTGGGCGGGCCACACCCAGGAAATCCTCTGTGTCCAGGTCAAGAACAACAGCTTGACCTTGGGTCTGACCTAGGACGTGTACTACTACAGTAATGTCTACACACTATAACACCATGAGTTGGTTGTCTGAAGAATGAGAAAAGGACAAAGGCCATAAACTGACATCAAGGGGTCCTGCCAGCTTCCTGATTACTTGTAAATCAGGTCAAGATTAAATTTTAGGGTGTGTGGGCCACACCCTCTCTTTACAAGACCAAGTACTTTGCTGACAGTAAGGGAGCCAGGACCACAAACCATGACCTTGAATGAGACAAGGACCCACTCTCCTTAATGATCAAAAACATGGTCATAACTTAATATCGAGTTATTACATGGCACATGGCCCTATACTGACGTTAACTGGCTTTTACCCAAGGCTAGACTCTGTTCACCAAACACATTAAATGCAGAAAGAAGGCTTCCTGAGTGGATGACAGATCCCAAATTGATAGCAATGTGGGCTGTGGCTCACTTTCACCAAGAAACCTGTGTCAAATTTGAAGTCTCGCCATCAAATCCAGGAGTATGCTCAACATGGTGGACCTAGGACCACGAAACATCGCCTTCATCATGTATGGGAGACACCAGAGAAACAGTCTGGGCAGATTTGGCAAGATGAGTGTGCGGGCCGCACCCATGAGCCATTATATGCCCCCCCTGTCTCCAACAGCTCCAGGACAAGTGATTGTGTTTGTGTTGGCCAACACCACAGCCTCAGAGAAAAATGGAACCACCACAATGACCAGAGTTGGTTTTGTGGTATATGACATCAGCCTCACAGACTTCCAGACTGTGGTCCAAATCTTCATTTCCTCATATATCAGGTTTCCTACCTTCTCATTGCTGACTTTGGCCCTCAGCCTGCCCTGATTAGAAACATTAAGAAAGCCATTGGATTTTGAATGTCATGACCCAGGACTTAGCTTCAGTAAAAGTGTATAATGGAAAATGCCGAAGTTCCTCCTCTGGAGGCATGCTTGGTGGCATGCTCAAAGACCAGACATGCATTCCCGTGTATGTTCACAGGAGCCTACCTAGAAGACGACAGAATTATAACCTGATGACTATGGCTCTCTCATACCTCTAAAGCCTTGCAGTCATCAGTCTTACTGCAAGTGTCTTTCCTACTGTTTTGTACATAGTTCTGAATAAATATGTTATCAATGCTATCATGGTTGATCTTGAAATGTCTATTTGGCCCTTTCCTTTTCCTCAAGATAGATGAACTTCCATCCATGGTTTTTAAATTTTCCATTTGCAGGAGTCACTTAAAAAAAATTGTGTGAAAGGGGCCAAGTAGGCAAGATTCCTCACCTAGCTGTAAAATCACTGGGATAAAATTCCTAATTTGGAGGAGCAGTTCCCAACCACATCTGGTGGCAAAATCTGATTAGTTGCTGAGGAAGGTCTGGGAGGCAGAGGAGTAACTGAAGGTTCAGTGTGGATCACAGGACACCAGCATCTGGAAATTGTCCTCCAGTGAGACTCCATGTGAGGATGAATGGACTCCCACTGACATCCTCTGCATGGTGCCCCAACACAGTCAGGTACAGTTCATGTCAGAGGAACAGTAAAATGTGCTCTGCTCCTTCAATTAGAGATGCTAGAGGCTGATCTGTTGCATCTCTGGACTTGCCCCTCATGATCTTTGGAAGCACAGGTTGCAGATTTGTTGGTGTGTTCCATATTGATTGTGATAGACACAGTGAGGCTGACTCCTAGAAATGACACAGAATCCACACCCATGAAACCACAAAATGTGGGAGCCAAAATGAGACAGAAAGAAGGACCATCCCACTGGACAGGCTTTTGTGGGTGGGAGAAACCTCATGGGACTCAACCCAACACAAAGAGCTGTAGGCAACTGAGGGTTGCTGATAAGGGAGAATTAGCTGTCCCTAGACATGAGTCCTCTACCTGGTCATCCAGTACCTAGTATTCAGACCTGACAACTATACATGCAAGCTTCACTGAACAGGAACAGCCTATTGGAGTCATAGATTCATGCATTTTTTCCAAAAATATGTCCCAATAAGAAAAAAAACATTTGAGGGAGAGAGAACAAAAAAGATGAGAGTTAGTACAAGAAGGATAGTGAAACGGTGAGGTTTTATTTCATTTTACAAATTATAAATGTAAAGTTTAGGAACTATTTAATGGCAAACTTTGGCTGGATTAGATACTGAATACTGTAGCATTTATGCAGTGAAACAGATTTTCTGTGTAGGTATTGGATGTCAACACTCTTGTCTCCACACCTAGATCTCTCTTCTTCCAAGGAGACACAAACACAGACATTGCAGCACCATGTTGGACACGTGGGTTCTATGGAGACAGGGAGAGCCATCTTGAGCCTTGGAAACAGCTGACATCCAGGGCATAATGCTCTATCCTATCCTACAGCCTCCTCTACCCGCACATTTCCCCAAGCCCATCTCTCATTAAATCAGTCCCTACTATGCTCCTGCATCTGGAGGAAAGCAGCACAGAAGGGAGGACTACAAGCACACTCAGATTCTCACTGGAGCAGCAGAACATGGACGGCCTTTTGCTTCAGATTCATACAAGGTACCTGAGTGAGTCAGACTCCAGAACACCAGGAGTTAACTTGTAAACATAGCATTCAATTTCCTATTTATATTTAGATATACACACAACTATTTTCCCACACCTCAAATACACTTACTACGCTTTTGTATCATCTACATAAAAACCAAGCCATTTTCACTTTTTATGCAAATGAATTGAATAGCTGGTCCACGTCAGGAATTAAACTCCTGAGATATATGTCATTCACTCAGGGAAAAACAATGAAATGAGAAGCTCTGGGTACATAAAGAACTTGTTTATATTGTTACAAGCAAAGTGCCATCGATTCCCTGTGAGCCCAAAGCATAGAAGAATTCTTAAAAAGTGGTTTTCTGTATCCAGAACAGCAGCCTTTGCATTCAATAACTATTTTGCCGGGATCTAATATCTGGTTTGATATTTGACACCAGGTCAGGTGTTGCCACATGGGCAGTCCTGGCCTTGAGCTCACATCTCTCCTCCTTTCTCTGTCTCTCAAGAGACCCACGGCTCACCACATTAACACACAAGGCTTGCAATCTTCACACCTGACCCCAATGTGGAGCCTTTTAAATGGTTCTGCAATGACAAGGAGGGTCAAGAACAAGTGGAATACACCAATACATCTTGAACCAAGCTCCTCTGCCTATTTACCTAAAGGTTACATTGATGACCATTACTTATGTTGTATACAGAAGCGAAGTGTCAAATAGCAAGAATATTAACCAAATTTCACATAATATCAATGAAGATTAACCTTGTACATTTCTACCTTACATAGGAAACAGCTTTAAAAATCACTTTGTAAATACTCTTTTTACCTACATTTTCTGTAAGCAGGCTGATTCTGCAAGGAAGGGTGGCCTCTATTTGTAATTTGGCAAATCTCATCACCAGGGAATACTTCTTAGAACACTGTGGCATTGACTTTCTGCTCTTGCTGTGCCTAGGATGTCTCACCTGAATCAACACAGGTGTCAACAGCCACACATTTGTGCTGAAATGCAACACTCTACAACATAAGGCACATATGGAACATATGCAACATAAGGCATAAGGGAGAGAAAAGTAATAAAGAATTTTCTCTTTTTCTTCTTCTTTTTTTTTTCCATTCAAATATTTACACTTCCTTCCCTCCTCCCAATCCCCTCCCGCTCCCCCACAACCTCTCCTCCTCCTCCCTCCCTGCTTGAGAGAGGCAGTGAACCCTGCCCTGTGGGAAGTCCAAGGCCCACCCCACTACATCCAGGCCAGGGAGCTGTACACACATATAGACTAGGGTCCCAAAAAGCTAGATCATGCCGTAAAAACAAGTCCCGGTGCCTTTATCAATGGCTTCTTAGTCAGCCCGCATTGTCAGCCACAATCAGAGAGTCTGGTTTGATCCCATGCTCATTCAGACCCGGTCCAGCTGGATTTCGTGAGCTCCCATTAAAACAGGCACACTGTCTCAGTTGATGGACCAACCCCTCGCGGTCCTGACTTCCTTGCTCATCTTCTCCCTCCTTCTGCTTTTCAACTGGACCTTGGGAGCTCAGTCCGTAGCTCTGATGAGGGTCTCTGTCTCTATCACCATCTGTCGCCAGACGAAGATTCTTTGGTGATATTCGAGATAATCATCAGCATGAGAGTGGGGCAAGGCCAGTTCAGGCACCCTCTCCTCGGCTGCACAAGGACCTAGCTGGGGACCTCCCTGTGGATATCTGGGATCCCCTCTAGAGCCAAGTCTCTTGCCAACCCTAAAAAGGATCCCTTAATATAGGTATCTTATTCTCTGCTCCGATATCAGCCCTTCCTCTATCTCCACCCTCCCACTGCCCCAAGCTCTTGCCAGCCCTTCCCTTCTCTCTTCCGACTTCCCGTTCCCATTCATCTAACCTCAACTCCACCCCTGCCCCCAACCCCATGCTCACAACTTTTGCCCAGCAATCAAGATTGCTTCCAATTTCCAGAAGGATCTATATACGTTTTTCTTTGGGTTCCCCTTGTTATTTGACTTCTCTGGGCTTGTGAACTATAGGTGCAATGTCCTTGTTTTATAGCTAGAGTCCACAAATGAGTGAGTACATACCATATTCATCTTTTGGGGTCTGGGTTATCTCACTTAGGATAGTGTTTTCTATTTCCATCCATTTGCATGCAAAATTCAAGATGTCATTTTTTTTTATTGCTGAGTAGTACTCTAACACATATATATTCCACACTTTCTTTATTCATTCCTCCATTGAGGGGCATCTAGGTTGATTCCAGGTTCTGGCTATTACAAATAACGCTGCTATGAACATAGTTGAACAAATGCTTTCGTAGTACGATCGGGCATCTCTTGAGTATATTCCCAGGAGTGGTATTGCTAGATCCTGAAAAATTGATTCCCAATTTCCTGAGAAACTGCCACACTGATTTCCAAAGTGGTTGCACAAGTTTGCATTCCCACCTGCAATGGATGAGTGTTCCCTTACTCTACATCCTCTCCAGCAAAGGGTAGAGAAATCGGTGTTTTCGATTTTAGCTATTCTAACAGCCAAAATGTTTTAGTCCAAAGCCCATAGAGCCGAGTTGTGGAGATGACGACTTCTACTGCATGTAGAGAAAAATTCAGTAACAGTGAATTCTCTCCCTGTTCCTTTAAAATATCATAAGGTTTCATAAGGATTTTAGCAGCATTAAACAATGAACTTTCAAATAATGCATTTTAGTTAGTTTCTGAGGATTTCATTTATAAATATAGTGTACATTTATCATAGTCCCCTTAATTTCTCCAGATCCTCCATGATTTCAAAATCAGCTGTGAGATCATTCCATGTTCATACTCTCATGTATGTAGGGCTATCAACCAGCGGTTGCTCAACTTACTCTTCTACAGCACCAGAACAAAAGTTGACTCTTCCTCCTCTAGAAGCCATCAACTGTCAACATCTCTCAGTGAGGGGAGGGGCCAGTGAGCTCCTGTCCTTTCCATGCTAGAATACTGAGTGCCTTGATCACAGAGGTCCTAAGAGCAGCAGGTTCTCATGTCCAGAAGACACAGCTTCATTGCAATTCTGTGACATCTGGATCTAAATCTTTTCATCCTTCTTCCAGGAAGGGGTATGAGCCCATAACACTGGCTTCATTGGTGAGTTTCCCCCCATTCTGGTCAGCTTAATAACTTCTCCAAACCTGAGGAATTGATTATTGAGCTCCAGAAATCTTCTGGTACTCCTAGAAATGGGGTGACTGCCCCCAACCACAGTCTTTAAGGCTATGGTTGAGCCATTTGCTGACATTCATCTCTGGATTCCTTTCCTTAGCTAAAATTGTGTTTGGACAACCCAGGGACAGTCCTCTCATTACTGGGGGCCCGAGGTGCCTCAGAGTCTTCTTTCTCTTTTTTCTTTTTCTGTTCTTTTTTCGGCCACTGTGAAAGGCCACTTGGAATGGCCTTTGACCTCTCTAGCTTCCAAGTCGCCCAGACTGGATCCAGTCGGGCTATAGCACCCCATCCAGGGGTGGAGGATGCTCTCCCATGGGTCCTGCAGTGTTTGCGCTGCTAATTCACATCCCACCTATAGTAGAGAGACGTCTTCCTGTAGGCATTTTGGTATCATCGTTTTTTTCATTGGTTTTCACGATTTTAGCTATGGGTAGCAAGCCATCCAAGCCCATCAATCCAGCCTCCCACCAGGATGCCTTTTAGAGGCCCTGCAACCCCAGGTCTTAATGCCCTACTTACAGATTCCCACACTTATCCACCTTTGTTTAAAAGAAATGGCCTCATTACACTGGCTCCTTTGATCCCAATATTTTACGGGAATTTTCTAATACTTTCAGAGCAGAGGAAAATGGAAGGAGTTTCCTTACATCCAAGCCTTTTACTATCTAAGCTCCAAGTCCAAGTCCTCTGTCCTTGCAAGTTGTTTGCCTGCTCACATGTTCCTGGCTGTGCCATCTATACTGGAAGAACCTTCACTTCCATTCTGGACCCAGCTAATGAACCCCTGCCGTTTTGACCTCAGTGGACATCTACCACCATTCCTTCAGCTCCTACTCATTCCTTTAGTTCCTACTGCCATTTCTTCAGCTCCTACCCCTGTTCCTTTACCTCCTACCGCAGTGCCTTCAGTTTCTATTCCTGACTCTTTAGTTCCTACTGCCGTTCCTTCAGCCCCTACCCCTGTTCCTTTAGTTCCTACCACTGTTTCTTCACCCTGACCCTGTTCCTTAAGGTCCTAAACCTGTTCCTTTAGTACATACCACCATTCCTTCAGCTCGACCCCAGTTGCTTAGGTCCTACCCCTGTTCCTTCAATTTGTTTCCTGACTTCTGTGGATACATACTACTTTCCTAACCCCTGTGGATACCCTGAAAACTTCTGCCTTCAAGCCCATCCCCAGTTCTAAGTGTCAGCACCAATTCTATGAAGCACATTCTAGGCAGAAGCCCCCATTGCCACTTCTTGCAGGATCCCAAGACAATAACCTACTTGGCAACACACAGACAATACACACACCTAAGAACCAGAATAGGCAACACAAACCAAGGAACATACAAAACACACACCTGAAGTAGGTTCCCCTAACACACACCCCATTCAATAGACCCTCCAAGCTATTAACCCCACCCTGCCTCCAAACTCACCTATCCTCCTACAACCTCAGTTGAACTCTGAAACACAGCTTGCTCCAATACTGAGGCGACTTCAGAGGTAAGTGTGTAATGATTTCAGCCACATAAGGCCAATACTTTGGGGTTCCAGGGGTCATGCAGGTACAGACAAGACCTAAGGCAGAAGGACCTAATGCCGCCCAAGAGATGTTAAAGGGACCCGCATGACCCATGTGCCGCATGAATTACATCATCCACTTATGACTCAGCTAAGGCCTTGTGGGCATGCATGGTTGCATCATCCACGTATGACTCAGCTAAGGCCTTGTACGCATGCGAGAGTCCCGCCATCAGGATGTGACGTAGCTACACCAACCCCTGTGAGCATGAGATGGGCAGCTTTTAAAAGCTGGATTGCCATCTTCCTCCCTTTCTCTGCACACTGACTTCCCCCAGGCCTGTACACAACTCCTCTAATAAACTCTTAAGTGGGTTGGCTTTGCGTTCCATGTTTCCTTCTCACTTCTGCCAGGTAATTTCAAAGTGAACAGCCATGAGACAGGACACCCCAATCTGGAGGAGCTCGACATTGGGACAAAACCCTTGACTCTTCCCCAACTTCCTCAACTTTTCGGCCAGTGAGCAGGAGAGTTTCCTGCAGGTAGGCTCACCCAGCATCCAACCCCATCCACTGTACCATCCAAGTTACAAGCTCTACTCTGCCCCCAAACTTACCTATCCTCTGGCAACCTCAGTGGAACTCTAAAACACAGCTTGCTACAATACTGAGGGGACTAAGAGGTAAATGAACAACCACATGGCAGGACACGCCACTCTCTAGGACTTCCACATTGGGACAAAACCCTGGGCCCCTCTCCAAACTCCCTTGGCTTTTCTAACCTGCCAGCAGGAGAGTTTCCTGCAGAAAGGCTCCCCAACATCCAACCCCAACCACTGGACCCTACAAGCTCGTAGCCCCGTCCTTCCCCCAAACTGGCCTATCCTCCTGAATCCCCAGTGGAACTCTGAAACACAGTTTGCTACAATACTGAGGGGGTGAAGAGCTTGCTACAATACTGAGGTATCAAGAGCTTGCTACAACACTGAGGGGACCGAGGGAAAGGACCAAGAGAGCAGGCTTGGAGACTTCACAAGCTTCCTGAGACACAGACAGTGACAGCACATAGCAGAAAAAGGAAAATTCCCAAACCTTCAGACAGCCACTGCAAGGATTGAACCAAGGTAATCAAATGTTGGCCCCACTTGAAAAAAGAGATGGAAAGGTGCCAATACAAGAATTCATCCAACCAACTAAACACCAACACGGTAACACTAGAACCCAGTGGTCACACAATAGGAAGACTTGATTGTGAAAAAGAGAAGAAGAAGAAGGAGAAGAAGGAGAAGAAGGAGAAGAAGGAGAAGAAGGAGAAGAAGGAGAAGAAGGAGAAGAAGGAGAAGAAGAAGAAGAAGAAGAAGAAGAAGAAGAAGAAGAAGAAGAAGAAGAAGAAGAAGAAGAAGAAGAAGAAGAAGGAGGAGGAGAAGGAGAAGAAAAAGAGGAGGAGGAGGAGGAAGAAGAAGAGGAGGAGTGAGAGGGGATTGGGAGGGGGTGGAGGAGGAGAAGGAGAAAACGAAGAAGATAAAAAGAAAAAAGACAACCACTTTAAGTGCAACTTTATGAAAATAATGGAGACCTTTAAGGAGGAAATGAAAAACTCTGTGTCCTGCAGAATGTCTAGCAGACTCTTTCATAAAACAAGAACCCCAAAGGATGGTCTAACCTTTAGACAAGCTCAGCAGTCCTTTCTCTGCGGGTCCTACATGTCCAGTTCATTAAGCAGTCCTGGCAAGAGCAGTTTATTTCCTAAATGGCTAACGGACTCCATAAGAAGCCTCTTCAATGCCCATCATCCTCTTGAAGTAGATTGCAGTTGCCAGGAGCATATGTGTCCCACTGTTATGGTGAGTACTAAATTTGTTTTTTTATTTGAAATTTATTGAGCTCTACATTTTTCTCTGTTCCCCTCCCTGCCTCTCCTCTCTCCCCTTCAGCCGTCCCCCAAGATCCCTATGCTCCCAATTTACTCAGGAGATCTTGTCCTTTTCTCCTTTCTACTTCCCATGTAGATTAGATCTATGTAAGTCTCTCTTAGTGTCCGCATTGTTGTCTCAGTTCTCTAGATTGTGGTTTGTAGGCTGGCTTTCTTTCCTTTATATTTAAAAAACAACTATGAGTGAGTACATGTGATAATTGTCTTTCTGTGTCTGGGTTACCTCACTCAAAATAATGTTTTCTAGCTCCATCCATTTTATTGCAAAATTCAAGACGTTGTTATTTTTTTCTGCTGGGTAGTATGCCATTGTGTAAATGTACCACATTTTCTTTACCCATTCTTCAGTCGAGGGGCATTTAGGTGTTTCCAGGTTCTGGCTATGACAAACAAAACTGCTATGAACATAGTTGAACACATGTCCTTGAGGCACAATTAAGCATCCTTTCTATTACTGGATCTTGAGGAAGGTTGTTTCCAACATTCAGAGAAATCGCCTTGCTGACATCCAAAGGGATTGTACCAGCTTGCATTCCCACCAGCAATGTAGAAGTGTTCCATTTTCCCCATAACCTCTCCGGCATAAGTTGTCATCAGTGTTTTTGATCTTGGCCGTTTTTATAGGTGTAAGATGGAATCTCAAAATTGCTTTGATTTGCATTTCTCTGATGACTAAGGACATTGAACATTTACTTAAGTGTCTTTCAGCCATTTTAGATTCCTCTGTTGAGAGTTCTCTGTTTAGGATTGTACTCCATATTTTTATTAGATTAAGTGTTCTTTTGGTGTCCAATTTCTTGACTTCTTTGTAAATTTTGGAGATCAGACCTCTGTCTGATGTGGGGTTAGTAAAGATCTTTTGCCATTCTATAGGCAACAAGGCTCACATTATGTCTGCTGTCAAAGACGTAAAGAAAGAGGTCGTGAACACTGAACCTGATAGACAGAGAAAGTGGGAAGTAGCCTTCAATGCATGGGCACAGGAGACCTCATCATAAGTATAGACACATAGGTTGACCTTCAGCACACAGAGGTTTAATAAGAATACACGATTTCCCCATGTACCTAGGAAGAACTTCAGTGAAAATATACTTAGAGTAGATGCTATTAGTCAAATATGAAGGATTTCTGCCTGAGAAGTGAGAGTGGCCCACATGAATGGCCAGACCCATATTCCAGTGAAATCCCAAGTACCTGCCAGATGGTCAATTTTGGGACCTTGGACACACAAAACACAAAGAAAGACATAGTATGGGAAACCTTTATAGTCCAGTGAGGACAGTCAAAATTGTCAAATCTGAGGTTTAAAAAAATCAACAAGTTAAACCTGAAAGAGTCTCAGCACTAATCTGCGTATAAATTGCACAACTTTTCTAGCAGGGCCTGGATCCCAGCTTGCAGGGAACAGAACAGCAATGGGAATGAGTAGAAAGGGGGGATAGAAGTTGTTCTGCTCACTGCAGCCTCAGCAGGACTAACAGTAGTCCAGCCACCATCTGTAAAGCAAAGGACACAATCAAGACAAAAAGGCAACCTACTGAATGGGGGATGATCTTCACATTCCACATCAGACAAAGGCCTGATCTCCAAAATATATAAAGACCTCAAGAAAGTAGACATTAAAATTCTAAATAACCCAATTAAAAATGGGGTACTGAACTGAACAGAGAATTCTCAACAGAAGAAGTTCAAATGGCCAAAGATGCTTAAGGTCATGTTCACTTTTTTAGCGATCAGGGAAATGAAAATCAAAACAACTTTGAGATACCATCTAACACCTGTCAGAATGGCTAAAATAAAAAACACCAATGATAGCCTATGCTGGAGAGGATGCAGAGTAAGGGGAACACTCATCCATTGCTAGTGGGAATGCAAACTTGTACAACCATTTGAAAATCAGTGTGGTGGTGTCTCAGAAAATTGGGAATCAACCTACCTCAGGATCCACTCTTGGAAATATACCCAAGAGATGCCCAATCATACTACAAAAGCATTTGTTCAGCTATGTTCATAGCAGCATTATTGGTAATAACCAGAACCTGGAAACAACCTAGATGCCTCTCCATGGAAGAATAGATAAAGAAAGTGTAGCACATCTACTCATTAGAGTACTACTCAGCGGTAAAAAGCAATGACATCTTGAATTTTGCATGCAAATGGATGGAAGCAGAAAACACTATCCTGAGTGAGATAACTCAGACCCACAAATATGAATATGGTATGTACTCACTCATTAGTGGATTAGAGGGATTCTCAGGTGTCCACAGGGATGTTCCCAGATCGGTATTTGGGCAGTAGAGGAAAGGGTGCATGAACTGGACTTGTCCCATAGTCACACTGATGACTATCTTGAATATCACCATAGAACCTTCGTCTGGCAACAGATGGAGATAGAGACAGAGACCCTCATCAGAGCGCTGGACTGAGCTCCCAAGGTCCAGTAGAAAAGCAGAAGGAAGGAGAAGATAAGCAAGGAAGTCAGGACCGTTAGGGGGTGGTCCATCCACTGAGACAGTGTGCCTGATCTAATAGGAGCTTACCAAATCCAGCTGGACTGGGACGGAATGAGCATGGGATCAAACTGGACCCCCTGAATGTGGCTGACAGTTGGGGCAGACTGAGAAGTCAATGATAATGGCACTGGGATTTGTCTCTACTGCATGTACTTGCTTTTTGGGACCCTATTCTATTTGGATGCATACCTCCCTAAGCCTGGATGGAGGGGCGGGGGCCTTGGATTTCCCAAAGGGCAGAGTACCCTGTCCTCTCTTAGGACTGGACATGGAGGAGCAAGGATGAGTGGGGGAGTGGGAGGGAAATGGGAGAAGGCCAGCAAGTAGAAATTTTGAATGGTATTATTTATACAGCAATAAACATTTTTTAAAAAATCACTCTCTGATCTCAGGAGAGGTTTGTGATGTTTTTTGACTTCTAGGAGAGGCAGGAATGGTAATAAAATGTCTGATTTGTAAATTTTCTGTGAAAATAAAGATCATAGAAATAGGGTTCTTGGTGGTGGCATACAATAACTCAAAATGCACATCTTATAAAAGGACAAAACAATAAATTACTTTAGAAAAGGTTTTCTTCAAAAAAGAAAGAAATTCAGAAAGATATACAAATCATGTAATGATGTGAATGAATCCTGTAAAAATCCTAGAAAACACAAAGGGTGCAAGGAAATAAATAAAACTGTTCAAGACCTGATAACAAAAGTAGAATAGAGGCAGAAAATCCAAACTGAGGAAACTGTGGGAATGAAAAATGTGAGTATTTGAACAGGAACTATGAAGGCAACCCTCAGCTCAAGGATACAAGAGATAAAAGAAAGAAATCTGGAATTGAAGATAGGCTAGGGAAAAATGGGTGCATCAGTCAAAGAGAATGTTAAATCTAACAATTTCCTGACACAAAATTTGCAGGAAATCTGGATATTATGAAAACACCAAATCTTGGAATAATGGGAATAGAGGAAGTCAAAGAAACCAACCTTAAAGGACCAGAACCGTCGTCAACAAATCATAGAAGAAAATAATTAGAACCTATAGAAGGAGATGACTATGAAGACACAAGGAGTGATCAGAATGCTACTCTATCGGATCAGATAAGAAAGTACCCTCAACACATCATAATCAAAAACACTACACAGATCAAATAAACCAAGAATATTAAAAGCTGCAAGGAAAATGACCAGATAAGAAGTAAAAGAAGAACTATTAGAACTGCTCCCTGAAAGCCAGAGAGTCCAAGTGCGGTATACCGAAGACCCTAAGATACCACGGATTCCAACCTATACTATTCTACCCACCAAAACTTCCAAACCATACTTGGCAAAATAAGATACTCCACAGCAATACTAACTTTATGCAACGTCTGAATAGAAATCTAGCACTAAATAGGTGCTAGTAGGAAAACTCTAACCTAGTTAAGTTAAAGACAACCTTGAAACCACAAAGAATAAATAATTTCAAAGTACCAAAATCAAAGGTAGAAAAACACATACATACACGCATACACACACACATGTATAATTAGTATAAATATTAAAAATGAATCAATATTCATTGCTCATTGATATTTCCCAATATCAATTACCTCATTTCCTAAGTAAAAAGATATACACTAACAAAATTTATGGGAAAACTAGATCCATCTCTTGCTGCATCCAAGAAACACACGTCAACATCAAAGAGGGACATTACATCAGAGTGAAGGGTTAGGAAAATATGCTCCGACTAAATGAACCTGAGAACTAACAAAAGAATATTCGATTTTTTTGTCTGCATTTTATGGAAGATTTTCCATATTAGAGACATATGAAACACAAAACAAATCTCAACAAATACGAGAAAAATTAAATGACATCCTGAATCCTATGAGACCACCTCAAAAAAAAAAAAGCAGAAAATCAACAACAAAACAATAGAAAGCTGGCAAATTCATGAAAACTGAAAAACTTTCTACATAATAAAAAATATTTCAACGCACAAATTTAAAAAATGAACACATTCTGGGATTGAATAAAAATTAAAACACAACATGCCTAAATTAATGAAACACAATGAATAAAGCTCAAAGAGGCACTTCATAGCAATAAGGGTCTCCATTTTACAAAAGGAATTGGAATGATATACTATAACTCAAATTACACCTGACAGGTCTAGAACAACAAGAAGAAATCACAGCAAGAAGGAATAGACAGAAGTGATCAACTCAAGGTTGTATTCAATGAAATGGAAAACCATTAAAAGTAGAACAATGAGTCAGTTCTTTGAGAAAATCAGTTAGATTAATAAACCCTTAGTCAATTTCACTATAAGACACAGAGTGAAGATCATAATTAGAGATGAAAGTGGCCACATAAAATCAGACACTGAGAAAATCCAGAGAATATTAAGAACCTATTTTAAAATGTATCTCCTGTACTGCATCAAATTGGAAAATCTAAAAAAAAAGAATAGTTTTCTCAATAGATAAGACTTTCCAAAGTGAAATAAAGATCAGAGAAGCAGTTTTAAATATATATATTCCCAAGGGAAATTGAAGCAACCATTAAACGTCTCCCAACCCCAAAGAGTCCTGGACCAGATGGTTTTAGCAAAGAAGTCTACTAGACTTTCAAACAAGAAAACTTCTCAAATTACTCCACAGAATAGAAACAGGAAGAACATTGCCTAATTCATGCTATGAGGCTACAGTTACCCTGATACCTAAACCAAACAGAGACCCAACAAAGAATATTACATATTGTAAGCAGAGATTGCCCTTTCATTCCAGCCATCCAGACCCAAATAATCACACCGAAACTATACTAATTACAACATTGTTTGGCCAATAGTTTAGGCTTTTTTCTATCTAGCTCTTGCAACTTAAATTAATCATTTCTATTAATCTGTAAATCACCATGAAGCTGTATCCTACTGGTAAGTTTCCGGCATCTTCCTCCTTTAGCACCTACATTGTGTCTTCTTGACTCTACCTACTCTCTCTCTCTCTCTCTCTCTCTCTCTATTGCTCTGTTCAGATTTCCTGCCTGGCTTTATTCTGCTCTGCCATAGGTAAAAATAGCTTCTTTACTAACCAACAGTAATAAAACATATTCACAGCATACAGAAGAGAATCCCACATCAACATATCAATTTCCCTTTTTAACATAAATATAAAAATACATAACAAAATCCTTGCACACTAAAATGAACACATAAAAAAGATAATCCCACATAATCTAGTAGGGTTCATCTGTGACAGATGCAGTCACAGCTCAGTATATGAAAACTTAGAAATGTAATCTGCTACATAAGCAAACTAAAATCAAAAGGTCTCATGGTCATCTTCAATAATCTAATGATGTAGAATCATTAGATTCTGTTTGCCTTTGGGAAAACCCAACAATCCTTCATGAGAAAAGTCCTGGAGAAATTAAAAATAAAATACTATACACCTTCACACGATAAAGGCCTATAAACCTGCACATATACCACACATGTTCACAAACACAAACATATTTTTAAATTAAAACAACATATCTTTTAAATAAACACAATTTGGAGACTTAGTTCAGTTGTGGATTCATACCTGGCATGCATGAGGCCTCAATCTGATCCTCAACAACGCTAAAAGTACGCATACATAGGAATGTGTGAAATGGAAATGGAATGTACGCTCCTTTCTTTCAAAGTGCTAACTGAGACCAAAGGAGTTCCATCTTTAAAGAACCTTATGAAGATGGCATCTCAACCCGGAGCTTCTTCCACCAAGAGGCCCTCACACTAAGGGTCTCTTTGGTGCCCCACGCCCCATCGTGGTTCGGGGGTCAATATCTACTACCTACCTTTACCCCTGCGATTTGGATGCGGAAGAGCGAAGAGACTCACTGCTTTCTTGGCGATGACGGTTTTGTCTTTGCAGTGCCAGCACAGTACATCTTCCAGAGCCCAGAGGCTGGGCATCCAGAGTGGAGGGGCGGGCCGCGGGTAGGGGCGGGGCCTAGCGGAGAGGCTTTGCTTATGCGCACCCGATTGGAGAAATCCGCACAGATGGGCGGGGAGGGGCAGGGCGGACGTGGGGCGGGGCTGCGCGGACTCCACCTCGCGCATCGCCTTTCGCCACGCCCCTCCTGGGTCGCTCCCACTCCTGCCTCAATTGGCTATTCCGCGCGTGTCCCTCGCGTGTCCCCGGTGTTAACCGAAACCGCTTGTCCAAGCCGGGCGCCGAACGAGAGCGCGTGCGGAGGCGGCCTGCTCTGCCCCGTCCGCCATGGCACCGCGTGGGTGAACTTTCCGTGGGGCGCAGTCGCGGACTCAGGCTCCTCTTCTGCCCAGCGGGGCTGAGGTCATAGACTCTAGGGTCGCGGCCGGCCTGTCGCATTAGCCACCCGCTTGTCGCCTCCATCCACGGCGGTGTCCAGCTGTCTCTGCGGAACCGGGGCCGGTGCGTCTTCAGTCCTCCGCGGGATGCAGGCGGCCTTCGTTGCGCTGGAGCCGGTGCCCGGGACCGGGGGCTACCGGCCGGGCAGTCAACGATGGAAACACAGCCCGGTGCTGCGTGTCGTGCAGCCCTAAACTCCGGAGGAATGTGAACTCGAGGATGGAGTCCTACAGGCCCGACAGGGACCTCAGCCGCGAGGACGTGGGCTGCAACTTGTGGCACATCAGCGACCTGGAAAACTTCAATGGTGAGCTGCACCTCCTCTCCCTCCCCTCCCCAGCACGACTTGGATGGAGCCTTGCAAGTCCCATGCCCAGGGTGGTTGCAGAGCTGAAGTAAAAGGTTCACCTCTCAATGCTGTTTTGTTTTTGTTTTTGTTTTTGTTTTCCCAAAAAAAAAAACAAAACCAAAAAAAAAAAAAAGCTATTACCAGGCGACTGGATGACCTGGTTTGTGTATTTGAAAAAAGTTAAAGGAGTCATTACTACACCTAGCCATGTTTTATCTTGCAATAACCTTCTCAGTACTGTTTTATCATCAAACTTTATAAGTAGTTTGTGCATAGGGCATAAAATATACTTCATGTGTTTCTTAACTCAAAATATTAGAAGACGGAAATATATCCTAGTGCCTTGATTTTGTTGTTGTTGTTGTCTTCTTTGGTTTGGTTTTTGTTGTTTTCTACTCAGATCATCACTCAGACTAAACTCACTTGAAGTGTATTTATGAGAACGAGTAGACTGTCTTTGGAATGGAGCGTGACTTGTAATGTGAAAAGCTACCTTTAAAAGCTAAGGAAAGGATTTTGTCAGCGTTTCATTTTAGGACGGCAGCTTTATTCAATAAGGATACTCACAGTTTATAGTAACTTCTGGTACTACATGATTTTTCTAGTGTTATTTAGGATTTATTTTTATTTATGTGTGTGTGTGTGTGTGTGTGTGTGTGTGTGTGTGTGTTACTTGTGGCATCAGTTGAGATCAGAGGGAGGTGTTGTATCTCCTTGATCTGGAATTCCATGTGGTTGTGAAGTGTCCACCGTGGATGCTGGCAACCTCTCTCAAGTTATCTGGAAGAACAGGAAACATTCATTCTTAATCAGGGAGTCATCTGACCAGCCACTTGGTGTTACTTTCTGTGTCCATTAGCTTGATCCTCTCTTTAGATGACTTTGAACTGTAGCCATGCGTTTATACATTTTGAAACGCGCAGAAGCATATTAAAGTCAGAAGTCCTCCTGACCACCATAATAAAGCTGTATTTTAAAAGGAGTGAAGAGATGAATGGGTTCATTGTAGAAGACTGGTACCAGTCCTGTCCACGACTGACAAGCAAAAGCACATGGGATACTTTAAAAGTTCATTTTATTCTTATAAAAGTTTACGTCTGGCAGGTATGCGGTGGACTTTGAGTTTATCCCTCCATCCCTCCCTACTCTCACCTTTCTCATGCCTCCCCTTTCCCATCACTGTCCTTTCTTCCCAAACAGTTTTGCTTTTACATGCATACCATTCCACATAGAGCATTTGATGTACCTATGAAGTCTGGGGCCCATGAGTGAGAGAAAACATGGGGATTTGCCCTTCTGAGACTGACTTAATTTGCTTGATATAACTATCTCCAATTGTCCCCATTTTACTCAGGATGATGTAATTTCATCTTCATGGCAGAAATGAATCCATTGTATATAAATCACATCTTCTCTTTTCACTCCTGAGTTGGTGGGCAGTGGTGCAATAAACATTGAAGTGCAAGTTTTTCTGTGGTTTGTTTTAATTTTTGGGCAAATACCCAGGAGTGTTATGGCTGAGCCATAACATAGATTTATTTCTAGTTTTTTCAGGGACCTCCATATTAACACATTCTGGACTTGTTTACGTGGTCACCAGCAGTGTACAAGGGTGTGCCTTTTACATTCTCACCGGCATTTGTCATTATTTGTTTTCTTAATGAAGGCCATTCTGAATGAAGTGAGATAAAAATCTCATTGTTGTTTTTAGTTCATGTTTATAATGGCTAGTGATGTTAAATATTCTTTTCTATATTTTGAAATTTTCTTTCTCTTGAGACAAGATGTCACTATGTAGAACTTGATATATATACCAGGCTGGCCTTGCTCTCACAGAGATCCACCTGCTTCTGCTCCAAAGGTTGAGATTAAATGTGCTCTAACATTCTTGGGTTTCATTTGTTGCCAGTTTGTACTTCATCTTCTTTTTTAACCTGGAGAGCATAAAATCCATCCACTTTAATAGTGTGCAGTTCTTTGGTGTTTAGTGCATAGTTACAAAGTTAGTCCCAAGCAAGACCATCATTTTTTTTTCTTTTCTTTTCTTTAACTTTCCTTGGGTTCTTTTTTATTTTATTCTTTTGCTTTATGAATAATACCATTCAAAATTTCCACCTCTTCCCATTTTCCTCCCACTTCCCACTCTCCCTCTCCCACCAGTCCTAAGAGAGCGCAGGCTTCCCTGCCCTGTGGAAAGTCCAAAGCCCTCCCTCCTCCATCCAGGCCTAAGAAGGTGTGCATCCAAACCGACTGGAATACCAAAAACCCAGTACATGCAGTATAATCAATACCAGTGCAATTACCATTAGCTTCTCAGTCAGCACCCATTTTCAGCCACATTCAGAGAGTCTGGTTTGATCACATGCTCATTCAGTTCCAGTACTGCTGGATTTGGTAAGCTCCCATTAGATCAGGCACACTGTCTCAGTGGATAGACCAGCCCCTTGCGGTCCTGACTTCCTTGCTCATCTTCTCCCTCTTTCTGCTCTTCAACTGGGACTTGGGAGCTCAGTCCATTGCTCTGATGAGGGTCTCTGTCTCTATCTCCATCTGTTGCCAGACAAAGATTCTATGGTGATATTCGAGATAATCATCAGAGTGATAGTGGGGCAAGGCCAGTTCAGACACCCTCTCCTCTACTGCCCAAAGACCTAGCTGGGGACATCCCCGTGGACACCTGGGATCCCATCTAGAGCCCAGTCTCTTTCTAACCCTAAAATGGCTCCCTTAATGTAGATATCTTCTTCCCTGCTCATATATCCGCCCTTCCTCCATCTCCTCCCTCACACTTCCCCAGGCTCTCCCCAGTCTTTCCCTTCTTCCTCCTTTGTCCCCTCTCCACTACCCCCACCCCCATCCTTACCCCCACCCCCATACCTGGCGATCTTGTTTCCTTCCCATTTCTAGGAGGATCTATATATGTTTTTCTTTGGGTTCACTTTGTTATTTGGCTTCTCTAGGCTTGTGAACTATAGGCTTGGTGTCCTTTTTTATGGTTAGAGTCCACTAGTGAGTGAGGACATACCATATTAATCTTTTTGGGTCTGGGTTATCTCACTCAGTAAAGTGTTTTCTATTTCCATTCAATTAGCAGGCAAAATTCAAGATATTGTTGCTTTTTACCACTGAGTAGTACCCTAATGGGTAGACGTGCCATACTTTCTTTATCTATTCTTCCATTGAGGGGCATGTAGGTTGTTTCCAGGTTTTGGCTATTACAAATAATGCTGCTATGAGCATAGCTGAACAAATGCTTTTGTAGTATGATTGGGCATCTCTTGAGTATATTCCTAAGAGTGGTATTGCTGGATCCTGAGGTAGGTTGATTCCCAGTTTCCTGAGGAACTGCCACACTGATTTCCAAAGTGGTTGCACAAGTTTGCATTCCCACCAGCAAAAATGAGTGTTCCCCTTACTCTTCATCATCTCCAGCACAGACTATCATTGGTTTTTTTGATTTTAGCCATTCTAACAGGTGTAAGAGGGTGTCTCAAAGTTGTTTTGTTTTGCATTTCTCTGATCACTAAGGAAGTTGAATGTGACCTGACGTGTCTTTTGGCCATTTAAACTTCATTTTTTAAGAAATTTATTAATTTATTTATTCATTTATTGCCAATAATAATAAGCTTTTATTTGTTAAATTTTCTTTCATTAAATTTTAAGAATACTAGATATGGAAACAATTAGTCTTTTCCCTGAAAAATAAAATTATGTATTTTAATTTTTTAATTATTAATTTAATTATTAAAAATTTCCACCTCCTCCCCGCCTCCTTTTTCTCTCTCCCTCCCCACCTCTCCTCCCTCTCTAGTCCTAAGAGCAGTCAGGGTTCCCTGCCCCGTGGGAAGTCCAAGGTTTTCCCCCCTCCATCCAGGTCTATTTTCATTTTCCAGATTTCTTTTTGACAACAAATACAGGAGAATTCTTAGAACTGGTAGATTCTTCTATATGTCGAGCCTCTAATTGCTCTTGTACCAGCTGTTCTAAAGCCTGCAACTTTTCCTCTGCCAGAGACCACTGCTTAGCCCATATTGATATCTCAGTTGTTGGTAGGTTTAACAATTGCCTTGTGTTCTTGTACAGCCCGAATGTCTGGTATCCATCGTCTATAATATCTTTGAATATTTTCCTCAGAAACATAAGTTTTGGGGGCTGCAGGAATGTTAATCTGGTTATTCCATAGCTGAAAGAGGTCACAACCCCACAAATTCACTGCAATATTAGCTATATATGGATTTAGTCTTCCTATTTGCCCTTCAGGCCCTAGGCATTTAACCCATCTCATGCTTTGTTTTTACCCAAGATAGGGTTCCAGTTCCCAGGAACTGAACATCTACTTCTTGAGAGGTCAGTTTGGATGCCAAGATTCTGGAGTAATGATACTTAAATCCACATCGATTTCAAATAAGCCTTCAAGAAAAATGCCATTTATACAAACTCTTAGCTTTGGACTTTGATCATTTATGAAAGTCTGCTGAAATATATGTTTCCTCTGTCCTGCTGGAGTTTTTGACTCATTCTCCACATTTAACCCATCATTCAGACCAGTATTGCTTTTTACAGCAGGCATTGGATTTTTAAAATTTTCTTGGTGAGACTTGTTCTCCACTGTGACTGGGAATGAGTGGACCACGTTCATCATGGTGACCTGCAAGAGGCCCCCCGTGGAGTTTCCCAATGGTATGGGGTTGGTTTGTCTATCCTTCCTTGACCTACATTCATTTGTCCAATGTCGGCCTTTGCCACATGTCCTCCATACACCTGAGGGATGATTCCTTCTATTTCTGCCATTCCCAGAGGAACTATTATTCCTAAGAATCCATTGTCTACAATCACTTCTCACATGTCCCATTCTACCACAATTTAAACATTTGGTGTTTCGATGTCTTCTCTTACCATTGGCAATTGCTTCTCCTACCCACAATATTCATTGTATGCAAGACCCATTCATCCATGGGTGATGATCTGATCTTTAAAGGCCCAAGGATCTGTTTGTACTCAATGTTGGTATTCTCATAAGCCAAAAATTCAATTATTATATGTCTACCTGCTGGGTCAGTTACCCCTATTTGTACAGCCCTAGTTAAGTCTTTGCAAAAAGTCACTGAAAGGTTCTCTCTGACCCTGTTTAACCCTAAGATATGATTCATCCCTCTTTTCTGTTCCTGAATCTTGTCCCAGGTTTTTAAGCTGCTGTGCTACATAGGGACAAGGTGTGGTCATCATAAAGAGCTTGACCCTTAGGATCATAGTAAGATCCTTCACCTAGAAGGCTCATGCCAAGCTGTGTGCCATCCGAGCTAGTGGCAGGCAGCCAAGCCGAGGGGTTCTAAAACCAAACGTTGGGTGCCAGATGAAAGCAGAAGTCAAAAAACAATCCCACACCAGTTTGGAATCATGATTAATAAAAGGGTTATTTATTTAAGTGGAAAAACTTACAGATCACTGTCCTAGACAATAGCCCTCGGCGCGACCAGGAACAGAGTCTAGCAGCAGGAAGTGGGAGTGGGAAGCAAGAGTGCAAGAGCAGGGCTACTGCAGCTTTTTCAAACAAAAGAGACCACGCCCAATTGGACCGGTATCTTAAAGGCTATTGGCTGAAGGAGCAGAAGGAGCTCCTGCAGCATATCAGTAAAGTTGAAAAATTGTATCTCAAGAGTTCGTCAGTGTACCTTCCCTGTCTTATATCGTGAATACCATCTCTGGAAACTACTAGTATTGAAGGTTAGTTTGTTCATGACTCTCCCAGAACTTCTGATTCTCTTTCAATGGCAGATATATGTAGTTTTCTATCACACCCCATACATACAAGCAGGGAGCATTTGTTACTGCTGCGTCAGTGACTTGCATTAAGGTAGGTAGGTTTCTCTGGTGCCCATTGGGAGCTTGCTAGCCCTTGTACTAGTGTTAGATTATTTGTGGTTTTGAAAGTCATGGTTGTTTAACCCACTCCCTTGGAATCATTTCTCCCGCAGCCATTCAGAGGTCAAGAAATAAGACTTCTCACCACTGATAGTGAAAATCACAGTCATCTATCATACCGCTGTACCTAACACTGCTTAGTGTGTAATGTAAGGATAAATATCGTCTTTACAGTTACAAAGATGAATAAGTAAAGATAATAGATGAGGAAGGATAGAGAATGCTGTTAAAGAACACATGAGTCATGGCAGGATATAAACCTAAATTTTTTCTAGTTTTAATTCTGTCTTGAATCCTCACCCCCATGTCAACACACACATAGAGACACACACACTCACACACATATACTTTTAGTAGAGAAGTGTATAAAAATCTAATTGATAATACACATATAAAATGGAAACCAAAGCTTCACAACTTCAGGATGGCTATTGTAATTGTATAGAATTTCATTAAAGTATATGAAATTTAGATCTGGGTGAGCACTTGCTTGAGTAGCTACATTAATCTCACTAGTTCCATCGCTGTGTATGTATGTATGTATGTGTGTCTGTGTGTGTATGTATGTGTGTGTGTATCTATCTATCTATCTATCTACCTATATTTCTTTCTTTTGCCCACTTTTTATTTCTTTCTTTATTTCCTTCTTTAGTAAGATCTTTATGATAAAGTTGTTTTCAATAGAAAACTTTCAGATATTTTCAGAATATTGTGAAGCATCGAGTTTGCTTTGAAATTGTTAAACTTTGGTAAAGAAAACAAATTGCTCAGAATGAGCTACCTGGGACAGAAAGGGCCCGAGGAAGCACAAGCCAGGAACAAATCTAGTTCTGAAAGCCAACCCAATCCCAGGACACAGGCAGACCAAGATGAGTCAGCAACCTGACCCAGAGTCAGTGATCTACACCAGAACCAGAGTAGGACAGAACCAGCTACCTAGGACACTGAACAAACAAGGTCCACTTGGAGCAGAAGCCAGGAGCAAATCCAGTCCCGGTTTACTGGCAGATCAGGATTGGGTTAGTGACCATATCCAGAGTCAGTGATCTCGGTCCAACTGTAAGCCAGTGACTTCTGCAGTAGGGAATCCAGACCAGGATTTACAGAAACAGATCAAAGCCAGCAACCTAGATCAAAGTAGGTCTAATACAGCAAACTCCAAGGGAGCAGAGCAAAGCAAAAGAGCACTGAGCTATTTTCTCCTGAAACACCTAGTAACCAACAAGGTAATTAGAACACTGACTCTGACTGTACCACGAGGAACAACCATCTGAATTTTGGATTCACTGGCACCTAGAAGATTATTCAAGAGAATGTCATATAGCCTCAACCACACCTATTAGAGGAAAAGATGAGTAGAAAATGTAAGATCACATGCTACACTATGAAGAGCAACACAACACCAGTAAAATCTAAAGACCTGACAACAGCAAGACTTGAAGAACCAAATGTGATGAACTAGAAGAAAATGACTTAAAAAATGACTTCAAGAGAATGTTTGAAATTCTTAAAGGTGAAATGAGAAATTCCCTTAAGAAAATGGAGGGAAAGACAAACAAAAAATGGGAAGATATCAGCAAATCACTTAAAGAAAAACAAGAAAAAGAAATCAAACATATAAAAGAAACTATTCGGGACTTGAAAGCTGAAATAGAAATGATAAAGAAAACACAAGCCGAAGGAATTATAGAAACAGAAATCATGAGCAAAAGATGAGGAACCACAAATGCAAGCATGAACAGCAGAATACAAGAGATGGAAGAGAGTATCTCACGCGCTGAAGGTACAATAGAGGAAATAGACTCATCAGTTAAAGAAAACATTAAATCTAACAAAGCTTAACCACAAATATCCAGGAATTATGGGACGTCATGAAAAGGCCAAATCTTAGAACAATAGGTATAGAAGAAGGAGAAGTTCAACTCAAAGGCACAGAAAATTTATTTAACAAAATCGTAGAAGAAAACTTTCCCTACCTAAAGAAAGATATGCCTCTGAAGATACAAGAAGCTTACAGAACACCAAATAGACTGGATCCAAAAAAAAAAAAGTCCTCTCGCCACATAATAATCAAAGCACTAAACATACAGAGTAAAGAAAGAATATTAAGAGCTGCAACGGAAAAAAGACCAAGTAACATATGAAGGTAGTCCTATCAGAATTCACCTGACTTCACCTTGGAGACAATCAAAGCCAGAAGGTCATGGTCAAGCATAATGTAGACATTAAGAGACCATGGATACCAGCCCTGACTAGTATACCCAGTAAAACTGTCAATCACCATAGAAAGACAAAACAAGATATTCCATGGCAAAACTAGATTTCACCAATACCTAGCCACAAACCCAGTCTGACACAAATACTAGAAGGAAAACTCCAACAAAAACACACACAACTGATGATTTCATAACAGCAAACCCCAATGAAGGAAAAAACATACAAATTAGCATCACCAACAATGAAAACTAAATTAACAGGAGATAGCAATCACTGGTCATTAATATCCCTTAATGTAAATGAACTCAACTCACCTATAAAGAGGCACAGGCTAACAGACTTGACACAAAAATAGAATCCATTTTTCTTCTTCTTATAACAAGCACATATCAACCTCAAGGACAGACATCGTCTCAGAGTAAAGGATTGGGAAATAATACCAGTCAAATGGACCTAAGCAAGAAATGGGTGCAGCTATCCTAATATCTAACAAGATAGACTTCAAGCTAAAATTAGTCAAAAGAGACAAAGAAGCTCATTTCATATTAGTCACAGGAAAAATCCATCAAGAGGAAATTTCAATGATGAACATCTCTGCCCCAAATACAAGAGCACCCTTATATGTTAAAGAAACACTTCTAAAGTTTAAATTATACATTAAACCCCACATACTAATAGTGGGATACTCCAACACTCCCCTCTCACTACTGGACAGGTCAATCAGGCAAAAAAAAATGAACAGAGAAATAAGAGAACTAACAGATGTCATGACTCAAATGGACTTAATGGACATCTATATAATATTCCATCCAAACAGAAAAGAATATACCTTCTTCTCAGCACCTCATGGAACCCTCTTGAAAAGTGACCACATACTCGATGACAAAACAAATCTCAACAAAGACAAAAAATTGGAATAAACCAATGTACCTTATCTGATCACCATGGTATAAAACTAGAAGTCAACAGCAATACTATTTCCAGAAAACCCACAAACACATGGAAATTAAACAATGCTCACCTGAATCATCAATGGGTCAAGGAAGAAATGAAGGAGGAAATTAAAGACTTCTACCAAGGAACTTCTACAACTCATAAACACTTTCAGCAATATATCAGGTTACAAGATTAACTCAAAAAAACCAGTATCCCTCCTATACTCAGATGATAAAAGGACTGGGGAAATCATAGAATCAACATCTTTCACAATAGCCACGAATAACATAAAATATCTCGGAGTAACTGTAACCGAACCAGTGCAAGACTTGTATGACAAGAACTTCAAATCTTTGAAGAAAGTAATTAAAGAAGACACCAAAAAGAGAAAAGATCTCCCATGTTCTTCAGGTAGGCAGAATTAACATAGTAAAAATGGCAATCTTACCAATAGCAATCTACAGATTCACCGCAATGCTAATCAAAATCCCATCAAAATTCTTCAAGACCTCAAAAGAACGATATTCATATAGAAAAGCAAAAAACCCAGTGTAGCCAAAACAATCCTGTACAATAAAAAAACTTCTGGAGACTTTATAATCCCTGACTTTAAACTGTGCTACAGAACTACAGTACTGAAAATAGCCTGGTATTGGCATAAGAACAGACAAGAGGATCCATGGAACCAAATAGAAGACCCGGATATCAATGCACACATCTTCAAACACCTGATCATTGATAAAGAAGCAAAAAATATGAAATGGAAAAAAGAAAGCATATTTAGCGAATGGTGCTGGCATAAGAAGTGGATATCAACATGTAGAGGAATGAAAACAGACTCATATCTATCACCATGCACAAAACTCAAGTCCAAATGGATCAAAGGCTTCAACATAAAGCCAGCTACACTGAACCTCAAGAAGAGAAAGTGGGAAGTACACTTGAACGCATTGGCACAAGGAAGCACTTCCTAAATATAACCCCAGAAGCACAGACACTGAGAGAAACAATTAATAAATAGTTCTTCCTGAAACTGAAAAGCTTCTGTAAAGGAAAAGAAACAGTCAACAAGACAAAACAACAGCCTATAGAATGAAAAAAGATCTTCACTAACCCCACATCAGACAGAGGTCTGATCTCCAAAATATACAATGAACTCAAGAAATTGGACACCAAAAGATCACATAATCCAATAAAAAATGGAGTACAGAACTAAACAGAGAACTCTCAACAGAGGAACCTAAAATGGCTGAAAGACATTTAAGGAAAGGTTTAATGTCCTTAGTCATCAGAGAAATGCAAATCAAAACAACTCGGATTCTGTCTTACACCTGTAAGAATGGCCTAGATAAAAAACCCTGATGACAACTTATACTGGAGAGGTTGTGGGGAAAAGGGAACACTTCTGCATTGCTGGTAGGAATGTGAACTGGTAAAACCCCTTTGGATGTCAGTGTGGCGATTTCTCAGAATATTGGGAAACAACCTTCCTCAAGACCCAGTAATACAACTTTTGGGTATATATCCAAAGGGTGCTCAATCGTGCCACAAGGAAATGTGCGCACCTATATTCATAGCAGCTTTGTTTGTCATAGCCAGAACCTGGAAACAACCTAAATGCCCCTCGACCAAAGAATAGATTAGGAAAATATGGTAGATTTACAAGATGGAGTACTACGCAGCAGAAAAGAACTAATGACATTTTGAATTTTGCGGGAAAGTGGATGGAACTAGAAAACATTACTTTGAATGAGGTAATCCAGACCCAGAAAGACAATTATCACAAGTACTCACTCATATGTGGTTTTTAAACATAAAGCAAAGAAAGCCAGCCTACAAACCACAATCCCAGAGAACTTAGACAACATGTGGACACTAAGAGAGACTTGCATTGTTCTAATGTACATGGGAATTAGAAAGTAGAAAAGGACAAGATCTCCTGAGTAAATTTGGAGCATAGGGACTTGGGGGATGGCTGAAGGGGGGATGGAAGAGGCATGGAGGGGAACAGAGAAAGTTGTAGAGCTTAATAAATATCAATTCAAAAAAGAATTTAGTACTTAACATGACAGTGAGACACATATGCTCCTGGCAAACTCAGTCTACTTCAAGAGAGAGATGGGCATCGAAGAGGCTCCTTGTGGAGTCTGTTAGCCATTTGGGAAAGACACTGCTCTTGCCTGGACTGATTAATGAACTGAACATGCTGGACCTGCAGAGAAATGACTGCTGAAATTCCCTAAAGGTGAGATCATCCTTCAGGCGTTCCTGCTTTATGATAAGGGTCTTCTAGACATTCTGCAGGACACAGAAAAAGTGACTGATAAACTGCCAGTATAGGTGGCACTGTCTTTGAAATTTCCTGCTTCATAGAAAGTCTGTCAGATACTATGGGACAGTAGGTTGTAGACTGATGCCTCGATCGTACAGAACAACTTTGGGAGACTTACGTCTTGTCTGTACCTGCATAGCCCCTGGAACCCAGGAGTATTAGCCTTATGTGGCTGAAATAATTACACACTTAACTCTTAAGTCATCTCAGTTTTGGAGAAAGCTATGTTTCAGAGTTCAACTGAGGTTGTAGGAGGATAGGTGAGTTTGGAGGCAGGGTGGGGTTAATAGCTTGGAGGGTCTATTGGATGGGGTGTGTGTTAGGGGAACCTACTTCAGGTGTGTGTTTTGTATGTTCCCTGGTTTGTGTTGCCTATTCTGGTTCTTAGGTGTGTGTATTGCCAAGTAGGTTATTGTCTTGGGATCCTGCAAGAAGTGGCAATGGGGTCTCCTGACTAGAATGTGCTTCATAGAATTGGTGCTGACAATTAGAACTGGGGATGGGCTTGAAGGCAAAACTTTTCAGTGTATCCACAGGAGTTAGGAAAGCAGTATGTATTCACAGGAATCAGGAAAGGAATTGAGGGAACAGGGGTAGGAGCTAAGCAACTGGGATCGGGCTGAAGGAATGGTGGTATGTACTAAAGGAACAGGGTTAGGACCTTAAGGAACAGTGTCAGGGTGAAAGAACGGTGGTAGGAACTGAAGAAACGGGTAGGAGCTGAAGGAATGGCAATAGGAACTAAAGAGTCAGGAGTAGGAACTGAAGGCACTGCGGTAGGAGGTAAAGGAACAGGGGTAGGAGCTGAAGAAATGGCAGCAGGAACTATAGGAATGAGTAGGAGCTGAAGGAATGGTGGTAGATGTCCACTGAGGTCAAAATGGCAGGGGTTCATTAGCTGGGTCCAGAATGGAAGTGAAGGTTCTTCCAGTATAGATGGCACAGCCAGGAACATGTGAGCAGGCAAACAACTTGCAAGGACAGAGGACTTGGGCTTGGAGCTTAGATAGTAAAAGGCTTGGATGTAAGGAAACTCCTTCCGTTTGCCTGTGCTCTGAAAGTAGTTAGAAAACTCCCGTAAAATATTGGGATCAAAGGAGCCAGTGTAATGAGGCCATTTCTTTTAAACAAATGTGGATAAGTGTGGGAATCTGTAAGTAGGGCATTAAGGCCTGGGGTTGCAGGGCCTCTAAAAGGCATCCTGGCGGGAGGGTGGATTGATGGCCTTGGATGGCTTGCTACCCATAGCTAAAATCGTGAAAACCTATGAAAAAAACGATGATACCACAATGCCTACAGCAAGACGTCTCTCTACTATAGGTGGGATGTGAATTAGCAGCGCAAACACTGCAGGACCCATGGGAGAACATCCTCCAACCCTGGGTGGGGTGCTATAGCCCGACTGGATCCAGTCTGGGCAACTTGGAAGCTAGAGAGGACAAGGGCCGTTCCAAGTGGCCTTTCACAGTGGGCAAAAAAAGAACAGAAAAAGATAAAAGAGAAAGAAGACTCTGAGGCACCTCGGGCCCCCAGTAATGGGAAGACTGTCCCTGGGTTGTCCAAACACAATTTTAGCTAAGGAAAGCAATCCAGAGATGAATGTCAGCAAATGGCTCAACCATAGCCTTAAAGACTGTGATTGGGGGCAGTCACCCCATTTCTAGGAGTACCAGAAGATTTCTGGAGCTCAATAATCAATTCCTCAGGTTTGGAGAAGTTATTAAGCTGACCAGAATGGGGGAAAGCTCACAAATGAAGCCAGTGTTGTGGGCTCATACCCCATCCTGGAAGAAGGATGAAAAGATTTAGATCCAGATGTCACAGAATTGCAATGAAGCTGTGTCTTCTGGACATGAGAACCTGCTGCTCTTAGGATCTCTGTAATCAAGGCACTCAGTATTCTAGCATAGAAAGGACAGGAGCTCACTGGCCCCTCCCCTCACTGAGAGATGTTGACAGTTGATGGCCTCTAGAGGAGGAAGAGTCAACTTCTGTTCTGGTGCCGTGCAAAGGTAAGTTGAGCAACCGCTGGTTGATCGCCCTACATCCATGAGAGTATGAACATGGAGTTTGAAATCATGGAGGATCTGGAGAAATTAAGGGGGCTATGATAAATGTACACTATATTTATAAATGAAATCCTCAGGAACTAACTAAAATGCATTATTTGAAAGTTCATTGTTTAATGCTGCTAAAATCCTTATGAAACCTTATGATATTTTAAAGGAACAGGGAGAGAATTCACTGTTACTGAATTTTTCTCTACATGCAGTAGAAGTCGTCACCACAACTCGGCTCTATGTGCTTTGGACTAAAACATTTTGGCTGTTAGAATAGCTAAAATCGAAAACACCAATTTCTCCACCCTTTGCTGGAGAGGATGTAGAGTAAGGGAACACTCATCCATTGCAGGTGGGAATGCAAACTTGTGCAACCACTTTGGAAATCAGTGTGGCAGTTTCTCAGGAAATTGGGAATCAATTTCTCAGGATCTAGCAATACCACTCTTGGGAATATACCCAAGAGATGCCCGATCGTACTACAAAAGCATTTGTTCAACTATGTTCATAGCAGCGTTATTTGTAATAGCCAGAACCTGGAAACAACCTAGAAGCTCCTCAATGGAGGAATGAATAAAGAAAGCGTGGAATATATATGTGTTAGAGTATTACTCAGCAATAAAAAACAATGACATCTTAATTTTGCATGCAAATGGATGGAAATAGAAAACATTGTCCTAAGTGAGATAACCCAGACCCCAAAAGATGAATATGGCATGTACTCACTCATTTGTGGACTCTAGCCATAAACCAAGGACATTAAGCCTATAGTTCACAAGCCCAGAGAAGTCAAATAACAAGGGGAACCCAAAGAAAAACATATATAGATCCTCCTGGAAATTGGGAGCAATCTAGATTGCCGGGCAAAATTTGTGAGCATGGGGTTGCGGGCAGGGGTGGGGTTGAGGGTAGATGAACGGGAGCGGGAAGTCGGAAGAGAGAAGGGAAGGGCTAGCAAGAGCTTGGAGCAGTGGGAGGGTGGAGATAGAGGAAGGGCTGATATCGGAGAAGAGAATAAGATACCTACATTAAGGGATCCTTTTTAGGGTTGGCAAGAGACTTGGCTCTAGAGGGGATCCCAGATATCCACAGGGAGGTCCCCAGCTAGGTCCTTGTGCAGCAGAGGAGAGGGTGCCTGAACTGGCCTTGCCCCACTCTCATGCTGATGATTATCTCGAATATCACCAAAGAATCTTCATCTGGCGACAGATGGAGATAGAGACAGAGACCCTCATCAGAGCTACGGACTGAGCTCCCAAGGTCCAGTTGAAAGGCAGAAGGAGGGAGAAGATGAGCAAGGAAGTCAGGGCCGCGAGGGGTTGGTCCATCAACTGAGGCAGTGTGCCTGTTTTAATGGGAGCTCACGAAATCCAGCTGGACCGGGTCTGAATGAGCATGGGATCAAACCAGACCCTCTGATTGTGGCTGACAATGTGGGCTGACTGAGAAGCCATTGATAAAGGCACTGGGACTTGTTTTTACGGCATGTTCTGGCTTTTTGGGACCCTAGTCTATATGTGTGTACAGCTCCCTGGCCTGGATGTAGTGGGGAGGGCCTTGGACTTCCCACAGGGCAGGGTTCGCTGCCTCTCTCAAGCAGGAAGAGGGAGGAGGGGTTGTGGGGGAGCGGGAGGGGATTGGGAGGAGGGAAGGAAGTGTAAATATTTGAATGGAAAAATAAAAAAAAGAATAAAAAAAGAGAAGATTCATTATTACTTTTCTCTCCCTTATGCCTTATGTTGCATATGTTCCATATGTGCCTTATGTTGTAGAGTGTTGCATTTCAGCACAAATGTGTGGCTGTTGACACCTGTGTTGATTCAGGTGAGACATCCTAGGCACAGCAAGAGCAGAAAGTCAATGCCACAGTGTTTTAAGAAGTATTCCCTGGTGATGAGATTTGCCAAATTACAAATAGAGGCCACCCTTCCTTGCAGGGTGGTTATAAAGAGTCTTAGAATCTGACCTTTGAAGCTCGTAGGCTCCACCCTGAAAACTCAGGAGCGATCAGTCAGGAGTGCTGAAGGATTTAATGTGATGTCTAAGCCCTGCAAGGGCTGATTCCTGCAGACCCACGTGACGGCTGAGGACAGCCACTTCCCTCCCATGTGTCCCAGGGAGAAATCTGAAAAGCATTTCTTCACACATGTGAGGTCTTCCTAACACACACGCCTCTTGTGTTAGGAAAGCTCATGACTCATACAGACCACCTCTCTGTTATATACACCACATCTCTGCACTGATGCGTAAAATATCAATGAGTACTTGCTAATTCCACAGACCTCCTCTTTCTATTCCTCTAAAGTAATAATAATAACTAATAATAATAATTACCATACTCGTATTCTGGGAATTCCAGAACGTATCTAAGGATTTTGCTAAATGTGATTAAATACTTTAAAATATAACATCATCTCCCCACACTTGACTCTTTGAAGGTATATAACCTCAAAGAGTTCCTGTTTCTTTCTGAGCAACAAATGTACCCTCCAAACAGTTCCTGGGTCTTTCCCCAGATTCTAACTGGGCAGACATTCTCTTAACAAGATGCACACCTGAGCTTCTCAGATGAGGTTGTTTGGCCACCAGGAGGCAGTGTATTCTGAAGGATTGACCATATGTTACCATGTCTTCCTACTCACCAAAAAGGAAATCACTGTTAAGAGCAAGAGCCAGCAGCCAGCACTTGCAGCCCTGTGAAGTCCGTCACTATTTCTTTCCGTTAGAAAGCTCCTTAATTCCATCTTGTGATTTAGAGCTGAGATGAATTGATGCCTAGTCTAATTTGTCATTTCTGCTCACATTAAAAGAAGCAAAGGCCTTTATCCCGTCCTAACATGCATCCTAGATGTAAATACTACAGTGCAAGTCAAAAGAATCTTCCATAAAACTGAGCCGCTGGAGTACTTCAGAAGCCATTCGTGAATCGGCGAACTTCCTGTTCTGCCCTCTCACAACCAAGACGTGTAGAAAATCTGTTTCAGAAAGCAACCCTCAGTGAGAGGAATTAACTCCTTAGAAAGTTCGCCTAGCCTAAGAGCATTACTTCCCTTGAGAATGAAGACAGACAACCCGCAGTAGAGACAGTGATCACCACTGACAAACCTTTCCTTTGTCCATCCTCTAGTACCCAGCACTTGACCGGGATTCTCAAACTCAACCGCAAGCCACAGGGTTGGCTTGCATTTACTGTGAAGGTTGTCCCCACATAAACAATTGCCGTGGTGCATCTTTTGCAAGAACCTTAAACAAAATAAGAGTGTCCATCTTCTTTTAGTCCATTTGCTTTGGTCCTGGCATATGCGTGCCAACTCTGTATTAATTGGAATCCTGGAGCCTCCCTGGGAGCAAGAATAGGCCTTGGAATCATGCATTCATTGGACATTCGCTGAGCCCTTTCTGTGTGCCAGACCCGAGGCTGAGGAAAGAGATGACCCCCGCCCTCTGAGAACTTGTTTATGTTTCAAAATCACAGTTGCTGACACTGTATGTGTGCATGAGAGACTTTGAAGTTTTCCTGGAAGGTGGATTTATGGAGAGTTTTGTGTCCCACCTTTAAGGAGCCCACAGATGGAAGCAATGACAGCCCCTTCTAAGACATACAGTAAACACCCCAAGACACTAACACTTGGAATACTTTAGAGGAAAAATGCATCTGTCTTTCACTGTCTCCTGTTTTCTTTTACTGACTTGGAATTTTTTAATGATAATCAGTACTGGCATTTCTGAAAGCCACAAATAAGTATAATTGCCACTTCTGAGCTGAGCACCTGTCTACGGAGGATGTTGGCTAGACAGGGAATTCATAAGCCAGCAGAGGGAATGAGACAGGCTACACAGAGCAGAAGGCAGAAACAGTTCTCGCCTTCCACATCCCACAGTGGGACCTCTTCCAACCAGCCAGGTCAAGACAATACCTCTCTCTTTTTGTGACAGATTCCCTACAGCCCCGTAAGTGACCATGGGACTTGTGGAGAAGTACTGTCTAAACAGGATCTTTGGGTGATCCTTAAACTCATGTCTAAAATCTTCCTGCCCCCTCCCATCAGGAAAGAGCATCAGCAATAAAACAAGCCAAGCAGCTGAAATGTAAAATACGAAGTCAATTCAGAGCGAAAACTCCAGCATTCACCCACCAATCCTGCCACAGAATCTCCTAACTCACTGCAAGTTCTGTCTTTAAGGTGAACTGCTCAAGTTTATGAACTGTGAAATGTCCATGTATACATTCTCTCGGCCCACACACACCATTCAAATTTATGAAGTTGTACCAAACTGCCCATTCAGCTAAATTGTAGTGTTTATTCTTATCTTGCAGAAATGCCACAGCCTTATGGGAAATGTGATAGTCCATGCCAGCCGACAAGACACGTGTATAACAAGCTCCCCTCGCATTGCCGAGCCACCTGCCTAGCACCCATTTGCCTCCTTGAGAATTCAGGGGGTAGGTGTGGATGGATGGAGAGCCCTTCATTTTCCTAGTGCGTTCCTGAGTAGCAAACTGGGAGACAAAACATTTCTCCAAAGAACCCAATAAATTTGTGTTTCAGTCTACCAAAAACTTACATCTGTTGAACGCATGAGGCTTTCAGAAACATGTCCATAACACCCATTGCCGTTGCTTTTCTGGACAACTGGAGCTGCTAAGGCAAGAAGAATCAAAGGGCTAGAGAACAAACAGGGCCAACAGGACTTTTATTATACTGTGGGTTTGTAATGTAGGATCCTGGTGGCCCTATCATGTCAAGTCACATTTCTGAGTTTTCAAGATTTCTTGTTTTACAGTTTGCCTCATTGTGATAAGAAACAAGTCAACGTCTCAAGCTAGGTGCAAACCTTGTCTGTAGTTGTCCAACTCCAGAGCTATGCGTTTGTCACAGAGCTTAGCGGATGGTGAGTTCCCTTGGTTTACAGCGTCCCGTAGGATAGGACTTAGATAATCCCCTACTCATAAACCTGACCCCTGTCTTTATATTATGTTCCATTTGGAACATTGCTTCATCTAAGACTCAGAAAAAAAATGAAACTCAAGAACTTAAGAAATTTTCCTTCACTTAAATGGAAATTGTATTTTCTAAGGATTTTGGAAGTCTCTGTACAGTTTCTTGGCTGGGGAAACTGGGCTGCTAACCCATGTCAGCAGTTGGTTATGTTGCTTTCCAGAGCGTTATCTAATGGACTCAATGTGTACCTCAAGAGAAATCCAGTATGTTATATCAAAAAATAATCCATTGTCTGTGGATTTAAATGGTTCTGAAATGTCTATAAATAAAGAAATTTTCAAGGTTGAAAAACAAAATAAAAAGAAGTATTCCCTGGTGTTGATATTTGCAAAATTACAAATAGAGGCCACCCTTCCTTGCAGAATCAGCATGCTTACAGAAAATGTAGGTAAAAAGAGTATTTACAAAGTGATTTTAAAGCTGTTTCCTGTGTAAGGTAGAAATGTACAAGGTTAATCTTCATTGATATTATGTGAAATTTAGTTAATATTCTTGCTATTTGACACTTCGCTTCTGTATACAACATAAGTAATGCTCATCAATGTAACCTTTAGGTAAATAGGCAGAGGAGCTTGGTTCAAGATGTATTGGTGTATTCCACTTGTTCTTGACCCTCCTTGTCATTGCAGAACCATTTAAAAGGCTCCACATTGGGGTCAGATGTGAAGATTGCAAACCTTGTATGTTAATGTGGTGAGCTGTGGGTCTCATAACTTGAGAGACAGAGAGAGGAGGAGAAATGTGAGCTCAAGGCCAGGACTGCCCATGTGGCAACACCTGACCTGGTGTCAAATATCAAACCAGATATTAGATCCCGGCAAAATAGTTATTGAGTGCAAAGGCTGCTGTTCTGGATACAGAAAACCACTTTTTAAGAATTCTTCTATGCTTTGGGCTCACAGGGAATCGATGGCACTTTGCTTGTAACAATATAAACAAGTTCTTTATGTACCCAGAGCTTCTCATTTCGTTGTTTTTCCCTGAGTGAATGACGTATATCTCAGGAGTTTAATTCCTGACGTGGACCAGCTATTCAATTCATTTGCATAAAAAGTGAAAATGGCTTGGTTTTTATGTAGATGATACAAAAGCGTAGTAAGTGTATTTGAGGTGTGGGAAAATAGTTGTGTGTATATCTAAATATAAATAGGAAATTGAATGCTATGTTTACAAGTTAACTCCTGGTGTTCTGGAGTCTGACTCACTCAGGTACCTTGTATGAATCTGAAACAAAAGGCCGTCCATGTTCTGCTGCTCCAGTGAGAATCTGAGTGTGCTTGTAGTCCTCCCTTCTGTGCTGCTTTCCTCCAGATGCAGGAGCATAGTAGGGACTGATTTAATGAGAGATGGGCTTGGGGAAATGTGTGGGTAGAGGAGGCTGTAGGATAGGATAGAGCATTATGCCCTGGATGTCAGCTGTTTTCAAGGCTCAAGATGGCTCTCCCTGTCTCCATAGAACCCACGTGTCCAACATGGTGCTGCAATGTCTGTGTTTGTGTCTCCTTGGAAGAAGAGAGATCTAGGTGTGGAGACAAGAGTGTTGACATCCAATACCTACACAGAAAATCTGTTTCACTGCATAAATGCTACAGTGTTCAGTATCTAATCCAGCCAAAGTTTCCCATTAAATAGTTCCTAAACTTTACATTTATAATTTGTAAAATGAAATAAAACCTCACCGTTTCACTATCCTTCTTGTACTAACTCTCATTTTTTTTGTTCTCTCTCCCTCAAATGTTTTTTTTCTTACTGATACATATTTTTGGGGAAATGCATGAATGTATGACTCCAATAGGCTGTGCCTGTTCAGTGAAGCTTGCATGTATAGTTGTCAGGTCTGAATACTAGGTACTGGATGACCGGGTAGAGGACTCATGTCTAGGGACAGCTAATTCTCCCTTATCAGCAACCCTCAGTTGCCTACAGCTCTTTGTGTTGAGTTGAGTCCCCATGAGGTTTCTCCCACCCACAAAAGCCTGTCCAGTGGGATGGTCCTTCTTTCTGTCTCATTTTGGCTCCCACATTTTGTGGTTTCATGGGTGTGGATTCCGTGTCATTTCTAGGAGTCAGCCTCACTGTGTCTAACACAATCAATATGGAACACACCAGCAAATCTGCAACCTGTGCTTCCAAAGATCATGAGGGGCAAGTCCAGAGATGCAACAGGTCAGCCTCTGGCATCTCTAATTGAAGGAGCAGAGCACATTTTACTGTTCCTCTGACTTGAACTGTACCTGACTGTGTTGGGGCACCATGCAGAGGATGTCAGTGGGAGTCCATTCATCCTCACGTGGAGTCTCACTGCAAGACAGTTTCCAGATGCTGGTGTCCTGTGATCCACACTGAACCTTCAGTTACTCCTCTGCCTCCCAGACCTTCCTCAGCAACTAATCAGATTTTGCAACCAGATGTGGTTGGGAGCTGCTCCTCCAAATTAGGAATTTTATCCCAGTGGTTTTACAGCTAGGTGAGGAATCTTGCCTACTTGGCCCCTTTCACACAATTTTTGTTTTTTTAAGTGACTCCTGCAAATGGAAAATTTAAAAACCATGGATGGAAGTTCATCTATCTTGAGGAAAAGGAAAGGGCCAAATAGACATTTCAAGATCAACCATGATAGCATTGATAACATATTTATTCAGAACTATGTACAAAACAGTAGGAAAGACACTTGCAGTAAGACTGATGACTGCAAGGCTTTAGACGTATGAGAGATCCATAGTCATCGGTTATAATTCTGTCGTCTTCTAGGTAGGCTCCTGTGAACAAACACGGGAATGCATGTCTGGTCTTTGAGCATGCCACCAAGCATGCCTCCAGAGGAGGAACGTCTCCATTATACATTTTTATTAAAGCTAAGTCCTGGGTCATGACATTCAAAATCCAATGGCTTTCTTAATGTTTCTAATCAGGTCAGGCTGAGGGCCAAAGACAGCAATGAGAAGGTAGGGAACCCGATATATGAGGAAATGAAGATTTGGACCACAATCTGGAAGTCTGTGAGGCTGATGTCATCTACCACAAAACCAACTCTGGTCATTGTGGTGGTTCCATTTTTCTGAGGCTGTGGTGTTGGCCAACACAAACACAATCACTTGTCCTGGAGCTGTTGGAGACAGGGGGGCATATAATGGCTCATGGGTGCGGCCCGCACACTCATCTTGCCAAATCTGCCCAGACTGTTTCCCTGGTGTCTCCCATACATGATGAAGGCGATGTTTCGTGGTCCTAGGTCCACATATTGAGCATACTCCTGGATTTGATGGCGAGACTTCAAATTTGACACAGGTTTCTTGGTGAAAGTGAGCCACAGCCCACATTGCTATCAATTTGGGATCTGTCATCCACTCAGGAAGCCTTCTTTCTGTATTTAATGTGTTTGGTGAACAGAGTCTAGCCTTGGGTAAGATCCAGTTAAAGTCAGTATAGGACCATGTGCCATGTAATAACTCGATATTAAGTTATGACCATGTTTTTGATCATTAAGGAGAGTGGGTCCTTCTCACATTCAAGGTCATAGTTTGTGGTCCTGGCTCCCTTACTGTCAGCAAAGTACTTTGTCTTGTAAAGAGAGGGTGTGGCCCACACACTCTAAAATTTAATCTTGACCTGATTTACAAGTAATCAGGAAGCTTGCAGGACCCCTTGATGTCAGTTTATGGCTTTTGTCCTTTTCTCATTATTCAGACAACCAACTCATGGTGTTTAGACATTACTGTAGTATTACATGTCCTAGGTCAGACCCAAGGTCAAGCTGTTGTTCTTGACCTGGACACAGAGGATTTCCTGGGTGTGGCCCACCCACCCTTCACTCCAAGCTGTGTTTCTGTCATTTGACCTTCATGTGTGGTCCAGATGATTTCAAAGCCATGAGGTTGCCTTGACACATGTATGAGAATTTTGCCTGTGTTGTTACAATCACGAATAGAACCCACAAGCCAGAATAGAACCAAAAGAAGCTTTAAGATGAACTTCTTCTGGATCAGAGTTCATGGCTTATGATCTGATGTCAGTCACTGGTGAAGATTCCAGTTGTCTTGGTGAACATGGCATGGCCTGGGTCACAAATGAGGCTATGGTGTGTCCAACAAACTAAATTGACATGAAGATAATGCTTGGCTTCCGTCCTGGTCATGGTTATTGGGTTTCATTTCCTTTGATCATTGAGATGAGGTTTGGTCCCCTTAAGGCCTGGCTCCTCTGTGGTGGGATTTTGTCCTGGAATGCACAGAGCAAGGGTGCGGCCCATACAGCCTTGAAGATGATCGCGCGGAATACTTGCGGTTCAGGAGTGGACAGATTTCCTTTGAGGTCTGTTCATGGCCTTGCTCCTAGATTAGTAATTATGTCATCGAGTTCTGAATCTTGAAAGATATAACGTGACCAGGAGTCAGTTACTCAGAATAAGACCAAATTTGCATTAGTCGACAATTCTTAGAAAACAGGCTGTTGCGTGAATTACATTTGAGAACTGTTCATTCCTAAAGAAATCAGTTTAAGAACTCTTTAATTCAAGGTAAGATGATGTCTCCTACAGCTAGAGGGCACAGTATGACACTCTTTTTTATGCTATGTCTATATTGATATATCATTTCAGTATAGGCCTTGGCACATCACAGCAGAGGTTCATACTTGCTGACATGTGTTGAGGATGTGGTCAGCATTGAATAAAGCATGTATGTGTGTGATCCACACACCTAATTTTGAGCAGGTCAGTTTCCACGAGTGCTCACAAAGAGAGTAGTGTAGTCAAGGCCATGATTCTGGATGGACAAGCTGGGATGTCTCTGCATTGGTGTCTCAGCTGGTTATAAAAGAGCTGAAAATGAGGCCTAGGACCAGTGAGGCTCGTGGTACATGGTCTAAACACAATGTTGATTCTCTTTAGTTTTGGCCCTGTCACTCTTCTTTATGTCCAGGGCTTATTGGGAGAGAATGAATCTGGGCCAGTTGTCCCAGGGCTCTGTTTGATCTAGGCCCGAGATACTTCTGGTTGTGACACACCATGGGCACAGTCCTGTGTGTTTGATTCTTTTGGCCTTTGCATGTTTTGTATTTTCCCAAATATCTTGATGCTCTGAGCCCATTATTGTTGAGGGTCAGGTATAACCCCAAGCACACATCTCCTCTTCTTCAGGCTTAGGACTCTTCAGATTCAGGGAGAGGCCCACATCCTCATCTCATCTCGCATTGGGCCCTGGAATCTGCAGGTTAAGATATAGATCTATGGTTTTTCAGAAGGGCCCAGGCCGAAAACGTTTCTTTACTGTGCACGGGCCTCTTCAGGGTAATGGTTAGGCCCAAGCCTACAACTTTTCTCATTGGGCTAATTGTATTTTAGGGTAGGGGTTCAGCCCAGGCCCACAACTTTTGTTCACTGGGCCAACGCCAATTCAGGGTACGGGTTAGACCCAGTCCTACAACTTTTCTTCACTGGGCCCAGGCTTCTTCAGGGTGCAGGTTAGGCCCAGGCCCACAAATTTTCTTCACTGGACCCAGGCCTCTTCAGGGTACACCTGAGGCCCAGGCCCATAACTTTTCTTCACTGGGCCCGGGCCACTTCAGGGTACAGGTAAGGCCCAGGCCCACAAGTTTCGTCCCTGGGCCCGGGCCTCTTCAGGGTGCGGCTGAGGCTAAGGCCCACAACTTTTCTTCACTGGGCCCGGGCCACTTCTGGGTACAGTGTACGGGTTAGGCCCAGGACCACAACTATTCTTCGCTAGGCCCGGGCCTCTTCAGGGTGCGGCTAAAGACCAGGCCCACAACTTTTCTTCACTGGGCCCTGGCCTCTTCAGGGTATGGTTTAGGTCCAGACCCACAACTTTTCTCATTGGGCCCAGGCCTCTTCAGGAGACTTGTTAGGCCCAGGCCCACTACTTTTCTTCACTGGGCCCCGGCTTCTTCAGGGCTCGGGTTTGGCCCAGGCAAACAACTTTTCTTTACTGGGTCCGGGCCACTTCAGGAGACGTTTTAGGCCCAGTTCCACAACTTTTCTTCACTGGGCCCAGGCCTCTTCAGGGTACAGCTGAGGCCCAGGCCCACAACTTTTCTTCAAAGGGCCCCGTCTTCTTCAGGGTTCGGGTTTGGCCTAGGCTAACAACTCTTCTTTACTGGGCCCGGGTCTCTACAAGGTACAGGTTTGGCCGAGGCCCACAACTTTTCTTCACTGGGCCCGGGCCTCTTCAGGGTACAGCTGAGCCCCAGGCCTACAACTTCCCTCATTGAGCCCAGGCCTCTTCAGGATACTAGTTAGGCCCAGGCCCACAACTTTTCTTCACTGGACCCGGGCCTCATCAGGGTACAGCTGAGGCCCAGGCCAACAACTTTTCTTTACTGGGCCCGGGCCACTTCAGGGTACAGGGTACGGGTTAGGCCCAGGCCCACAATTTTCTTCACTGGGCCCGGGCCTCTTCATGGTACGGGTTAGGCCCAGCCCACAACTTTTCTTTACTGGGCCCGGGCCTCATCAGGGTACGGGTTAGGCCCAGGCCCACAACTTTTCTTCACTGGGCCCGGGCCACTTCGGGGTACTGTTTAGGCCCAGGCCCAAAACTTTTCTTCACTGTGCCAGGGTCTCATCAGAGTACAGGTTAGGCCCAGGCCCACAACTTTTCAATATTGGAACTGGGCCTCTTCAGGGTAATGGTTAGGCCCAGGCCCGCAACTTTTCTTCACTCGGCCCGGGCCTCTTCAGGGTATGGCTGAGGCCCAGGCTCATAACTTTTATTCACTGGGCCCAGGCCTCTTCAGGGTACGGTTAAGGCCCAGTCCCACAACTTTTCTCATTGGGCCCAGGCCTCTTCAGGGTACAGGGTACGGATTAGGCCCAGGCCCACAACTATTCTTCACTAGGCCCGGGCCTCTTCAGGGTGCAGCTAAGGCCCAGGCCCGCAATTTTTCTTCACTGGGTCCGGGCCTCTTCAGGGCACGGCTGAGCCCCAGGCCTATAACATCTCTCATTGAGCCCAGGCCTCTTCAGGATACGAGTTAGGCCCAGGCCCACAACTTTTCTTCACTGGACCCGGGCCTCATCAGGGTACAGCTGAGGCCCAGGCCCACAACTTTTCTTCACTGGGCCCGGGCTTCTTCAGGGTTGGGGTTTGGCCCAAGCCAACAACTTTTCTTTACTGGGCCCGGGCCACTTCAGGGTACAGGGTATGGGTTAGGCCCAGGCCCACAACTTTTCTACACTGGGCCCTGGCCTTTTCAGGATACTAGTTAGGCCCAGGCCCACAACTTTTCTTTTCTAGGCCTGGGCCTCTTCAGGGTATGGGTAAGGCCTAGTCCTAGAACTTTTCTTCACTGGACCCGGGCCTCTTCAGGGTACGGGTTAGGCCCAGACCCACAACTTTTCTTCACTGGGCCCGGGCCACTTCAGGGTACTGTTTAGGCCCAGGCCCAAAACTTTTCTTCACTGGGCCAGGGTCTTATCAGAGTACAGGTTAGGCCCAGGCCCACAATTTTTCAATATTGGAACTTGGCCTCTTCAGGGTAATGGTTAGGCCCTGGCCCACAACTTTTCTTCACTGGTCCCGGGCCTCTTCAGGGTACAGCTGAGGCCCTGGCCCACAACTCTTCTACACTGGGCCCGGGTCACTTCAAGGTACGTGTTAGACCCACGTCTACAACTATTCTTCACTGCGTCCGGGCCTATTCAGGGTACAGGTTAGGCCCAGGCCCACAACTTTTCTTCACTGGCCCCAGGCCTCGTCATGGTACGGGTTAGGCCCAGGTCCATAACTTTTATTCACTGGGCCCGGGCCACTTCAGGGTACAGGGTATGGGTTAGACCTCAGCCCTCAACTATTCTTCACTGTTCCCAGACCTCTTCAGGGTACATATTAGACCCAGGCCGAAAAGTTTTCTTCACTAGGCCCAGGCCTCTTCAGAGAAAGTGTTCGGCCCAGGCCCATATCATTTCTTCATTGGGCCCGGGCCTCTTCACGGTAATGGTTAGACCCAGGCCCACAACTTTTCTTCACTGGGCCCGGGCCTCTTCAGGGTATGGCTGAAGCCTAGGCCCATAACTTTTATTCACTGGGCCCGGGCCTCTTAAGGGTACGGTTTAGGCCCAGTCCCACAACTTTTCTCATTGTGCCCAGGCCTCTTCAGGAGACGTGTTAGGCCCAAGCCCACAACTTTTCTTCACTGGGCCCGGGCCTCTTCAGGGTACGGGTTAGGCCCAGGCCTATAACTTTAATTCACTAGACCTGGGCCTTTTCAGTGTGGATCTGTCGCCCAAGCCCACAACTTCACTAAACAATGGCCACTTCAGGTTACAGCTGATGTACAGGCCCACAACTTTTCTTCACTTGGCCCGGGCTTCTTCTGGGTTCAGGTTTGGCTGAGGCCAAGAACTCTTCTTTACTGGGCCCGGGTCTCTTCAAGGTACAGGTTTGGCCGAGGCCGACAACTTTTCTTCACTAGGACGGGCCTCTTCAGAGTACAGGTTAGGCCCAGGCCCACAACTTTTCTTCACTGGGCCCGGGCCACTTCTGGGTACAGGGTACAGGTTAGGCTCAGGCCCACAACTATTCTTTACTAGGCCCGGGCCTCTTCAAGCTGCGGCTATGTCCCAGGCCCGCAACTTTACTTCACTGGGCCCGGGCCTCTTCAGGGTATGTCTGAGGCCCAGGCCCATAACTTTTATTCACTGGGCCCGGGCCGCTTCAGGGTACGGTTTAGGCCCAGTCCCACAACTCTTCTCATTTGGCCCAGGCCTCTTCAGGGTACAGGGTACGGGTTAGGCCCAGGCCCACAACTATTTTCACTAGGCCCGGGCCTCTTCAGGGTGCAGCTAAGGCCCAGGCCCGCAATTTTTCTTCACTGGGCCCGGGCCTCTTCAGGGTGCGGCTGAGGCCCAGGCCCACTACTTTTCTTCACTGGGCCCAGGCCACTTCAGGGTACAGGGTACGGGTTAGGCCCAGGCCCACAACTATTTTCACTAGTCCCGGGCCTCTTCAGGGTGCAGCTAAGGCCCAGGCCCGCAATTTTTCTTCACTGGGCCCGGGCCTCTTCAGGGTACGAGTTAGGCCCAGGCCCAAACTTTTCTTCACTGGGCCCGGGCCTTTTCAGAATACTAGTTATGCCCAGGCCCACAACTTTTCTTCACTGGGCCCGGGCCTATTCATGGCACGGGTTAGGCCCAGGTCCATAACTTTTCTTCACTGGGCCAGGGTCTCCTCAGCATACAGGTTAGGCCCAGGCCCACAAATTTTCAATACTGGAACTTTGCCTCTTCAGGGTAATGGTTAGGCCCAGGCCCACAACTTTTCTTCACTGGGCCCGGGCCTATTCAGGGTACAGGCTAGGCCCAGGCACACAACTTTTCTTCACTGAACCCGGGACTCTTCAGGGTACAGTTGAAGCCCAGGCCCACAACTTTTCTTCATTCGGCCCGGGCTTATTCTAGGTTCGGGTTCAGCGCAGGCCAACAACTCTTCTTTACTGGGCCCGGGCCTCTTCAGGGTACGGGTTAGGCCCAGGCCCACAACTTTTCATCACTGGGACGGGCCTCTTCAGGGTACAGGTTAGGCCCAGGCCCACAACTTTTCTTTACTGGGCCTGGGCCACTTCGGGGTACAGGTTAGGCCCAGGCCCAAAACTTTTCTTCACTGGGCCAGGGTCTCATCAGCGTACAGGTTAGGCCCAGGCCTACAACTTTTCTTCACTCGGCCCGGGCCTATTCAGGGTACAGGTTAGGCCCAGACACACAACTTTTCGTCACTGGGCCCGGACCTCTTCTGGGTACAGGTAAGGCCCAGGCCCACCAGTTTGCTTCACTGGGCCCAGGCCTACAACTTTTCTTCACTGAACCCGGGCCTCTTCAGGGTACAACTGAGGCCAAGGCCCACAACTTTTCTTCACTATGCCCGGGCTTCTTCTCGTTTCGGGTTTGGCCCAGGCCAACAACTCTTCTTTACTGGGCCAGGGTCTCTTCAGGGTACGGGTTTGGCCGAGGCCCACAACTTTTCTTCACTGGGACGGGCCTCTTCAGGGTATAGGTTAGGCCCAGGCCCACAACTTTCTTCACTGGGCCTGGGCCTCTTCATGGACAGGTTAGGCCCAGGCCGACAACTTTTCTTTTCTGTGCCTGGGCCTCTTCAGAGTATGGGTAAGGCCTAGTCCTAGAACCTTTCTTACTGGACCGGGCCTCTTAAGGGTACAGGTTAGGCCCAGGCCCACAACTTTTTGTCCCTGGACCTGGGCCACTTCGGGGTACAGTTTATGCCCAGGCCCAAAACTTTTCTTCACTGGGCCAGGGCCTCATCAGCATACAGGTTAGGCCCAGGCCCACAACTTTTCAATACTGGAACTGGGCCTCTTCAGGGTAATGGTTAGGCCCAGGCCCGCAACTTTTCTTCACTGGGCCCGGGCCTCTTCAGGGTATGGCTGAGGCCCAGGCTCATAACTTTTATTCACTGGGCCCGGGCCGCTTCAGGGTACGGTTTAGGCCCAGTCCCACAACTTTTCTCATTTGGCCCAGGCCTCTTCAGGAGACGTGTTAGGCCCAGGCCCACAACTTTTCTTCACTGGACCCGGGCCTCTTCAGGGTGCGGCTGAGGCCCAGGCCCACTACTTTTCTTCACTGGGCCCAGGCCACTTCAGGGTACAGGGTACGGGTTAGGCCCAGGCCCACAACTATTCTTCACTTGGCCGGGCCTCTTCAGGGTTCAGCTAAGGCCCAGCCCCGCAACTTTTCTTCACTGGACCCAGGCCTCTTCAGGGAATGGTTAAGGCCTAGTCCTAGAACTTTTCTTCACTGGGCCTGGGCCTCTTCAGGGTACAGGTTAGGCCCAAGCCCACAACTTTTCTTTACTGGGCCCGGGCCTCTTCAGGATATAGGTAAGTCCCAGGCCCACAAGTTTTCTTCACTGGGCCCAGGCCTCTTCAGGGTACAGGTTAATCCCAGGCCCACAACTTTTCTTCTCTGGGTCCGGGCCACTTCAGGGTACGGGTTAGGCCCAGGCCCACAACTTTTCTTCATTGGCCCCAGGCCTCTTCATGGTACGGGTTAGGCCCAGGTCCATAACTTTTCTTCACTGGGCCCGGGCCACTTCAGGGTACAGAGTATGGGTTAGACCTAGGCCCTCAACTATTCTTCACTGTTCCCGGGCCTCTTCAGGTTACAGGTTAGACCCAGGCCGAGTACTTTTCTTCACTGGGCCCAGGCCTCTTCAGGGAAAGTGTTCAGCCCAGGCCCATATCATTTCTTCATTTGGCCCAGGCCTCTTCAGGGTAATGGTTAGTCCCAGGCCCACAACTTTCTTCGCTTGGCCCAGACCTCTTCACGGTATGGCTGAGGCCCAGGCCAACAACTTTTCTCATTTTGCCCAGTCCTCTCCAGGATACGAGTTAGGCCCAGTCCCACAACTTTTCTTCACTGAACCCGGGCCTCTTCAGGGTACAGCTGAGGCCCAGGCCCACAACTTTTATTCACTGGGCCCGGGCTTCTTCTGGTTTCAGGTTTGGCCCAGGCAAACAACTCTTCTTTACTGGGCCCGGGTCTCTTCAGGGTACGGGTTTGGCTGAGGCCTAAAACTTTTCTTCACTGGGACGGGCCTCTTCAGGGTACAGGGTAGGCCCAGGCCCATAACTTTAATTCACTGGGCCCGGGCCTTTTCAGGGTGCAACTGAGGCCCAAGCCCACAACTTTTCTTCACTGGGCCTGGGCCTCTTCATGGTACAGGTTAGGCCCAGGCCGACAACGTTTCTTTTCTGGGCCTGGGCCTCTTCAGGGTACAGGTTAGGTCCAGGCCCACAACTTTTCTTCCCTGGGCCTTGTCCACTTCGGGGTATGGTTTATGCCCAGGCCCAAAACTTTTCTTTACTGGGCCAGGGCCTCATCAGCATACCGGTTAGGCCCAGGCCCACAACTTTTCCATACTGGAACTGTGCCTCTTCGTGGTAATGGTTAAGCCCAGGCCCACAACTTTTCTTCACTGGGTCCGGTCCTCTTCAGGGTACAGGTTAGGCCCAGGCACACAACTTTTCTTCACTGGGCCCGGGCCTATTCAGGGTACAGGTTAGGCCCAGGCACACAACTTTTCTTCACTGGGCCCGGGCCTCTTCACGGTACGGTTTAGGCCCAGTCCCACAACTTTTCTCATTGGGCCCAGGCCTCTTCAGGGGACGTGTTAGGCCCAGGCCCATATCTTTTCTTCATTGGGCCCGGGCCTCTTCAGTGTAATGGTTAGTCGCAGGCCCACAACTTTTCTTCCCTGGATCCGGGCTTCTTCAGGGTTCGGGTTTGGCCCAGGCCAACAACTTTTCTTTACTGGGTCCGGGTCTCTTCATGGTCCGGGTTAGGCCCAGGCCCATACCTTTTATTCATTGTGCCCGGACCTCTTTTGGGTGTGTCTGAGGCCCAGGCCCACAGCTTTTCTTCCCTGGGCCTGGACCACATCAGGGTACAGGGTACGTGTTAGGCTCAGGCCTACAAGGATTCTTCACCCGGCCCGTGCCTCTGAACGGTACAGGTTAGGCCCAGGCCGACAACTTTTCTTTTCTGGGCCCGGGCCTCTTCAGGGTATAGGTAAGGCCTAGTCCTAGAACTTTTCTTACTGGGCCTGGGCCTCTTCAGGGTATGGGTTAGTCCCAGGCTCACAACTTTTCTTTACTGGGCCCAGGCCTCTTCAGTGTCCAGGTTATTCCGAGGCCCACAACTTTTCTTCACTGGGCCCCGGTCCACTTCGGGGTACGGTTTAGGCTCAGGCCCACAACTTTTCTTCACGGGGGCCTCGGGCCACTTCAGGATTCGGGTTAGGCCCAAGCTCCCTCCTTTTCTCTTTGGGCCCAGGCCATTTCATGGGAACGTTTAGGCCAGGCCCATATCTTGTCTTCATTTTTGTGAGGCCTCTTCAGGGAACTGTTAGGCCCAGGCCCATATCTTTCTTCACTGGCCTGTCCCTATTTGGGGTAAGAGTTAAGCTTGGGCCCACAACTTTTCTCATTTGGCCCACGCCACTTTAGTGTAAGGTTTATGCCCAGGCCTTATCTCTTCTCCATTGGGCCTAAGCCTCCTCAGGAGAAGTGTTAATCCCAGGCCTATATCTTTTCTTCATTGGGCCCAGGCCCACCACTTTTATCATTGGGCCCAAGCCAGTTCATGGTAAGGGTTAGTCCCAGGACATATCTTTTCTTTATTGGGCCCAGGCTTCTTCAGGGGATGTGTTAGGCCCAGGCCCATTTCTTTTCTTCATTAGGCCCAGGCGTCTTCAGGCGAAGTTTAAACCCAGGCCACCATGTCTTCTCCATTGATCCCAGGCCTCTTTATGGTGTTAAGCCCAGGCCCACATCTTACCTTCTTTGTGCCTTGCACGCCTGAGGCTAAGCAATTGATCCCGAAAAGACATGTGTTGTAAAAGATGAATATTTTACATTAGTCTTCATATCAGATTACCTTTGCTGAAAAAGAGAAAGAGAAACATCAAAACAATAGGCATATGAATAGTTATTGAGGAGAATATTGCTGTTCATTTCTGGTATATCCTTGACCCTTGCTCATGGAAACATGCACAAACACAGACATCTATTCCCCACAATCCAGATGCACAAACACAGACATCTATTCCCCACCATCCAGATGATACAAATTATACATGCTATGAATAGAAAGATGAAATATGTAGTGAGGAGAGACAGGTAATACATTACTGCTGTACACGTGTGTTTTTTGGCCTTGTACTTACGTAAGCACAAAGGCTCCATTTCTGACCATGTCTTGGGGACAAGCTGACATCCAGTCCTCCTCCTCGAGTTGACTTCACACCTGGCAGGAGCAAGTTTAATGGCCATGAGTCAAACTCATCCAGAATGTGTAATGTATAATATTTAGTCAATCATTTTTCATTCTAAGGTTGTCAGCAAATTTGTATAGTCCTCTGAATTGGACTGTGCCATCTGATAGATCCTGGACACCAAGATGACTGTTAATTTTGCCCTGTAACCTGTTCCCTCACCACCACTTAACAAAGCTTGAGGTAGGATTGCCTAGGAAACGGGATATCATGAAGTTTCCAAACATGACCCTGTCATTGTAGTCGATGACTTCTGAGAATGCCAGTCCCTGAAGAACAGAATAACAGCAGAGCTTCCTCCTGTTGGAGTTTAGAACCAGAAGTTCTGAGAAAGGTAGTGGCTGCCTCTATTGATTTCACCTTTTCTCAAAAAGTACAGGTGTAGATTTGTAGAAATAAAGAACTAATATAGCAGCCACACACATGAACATGTATGTAGAGATTCATGCACAGGTAAGAGATATAGTCACACAAGTTTCTTAAATAAAAGTACAAGGTTAAAAAGTCGATATTGAGAGTGTGATATAACTACATGTGGCCCAGTAGTGAAGGCCTAGGACCTGAATAAAGATGGTTGTTTTCAGGCAAGTTCACATCTGGAGAAGCCTAAGAGAATCCCAGTGAAGCTCTTCCTGTCCTCCTTGTGCTGCACGTGCCCCCCTGAGAGATTGTCACAGCTGTCGCTGTACCCTGTTGATCATTAACCTTCTGTAGGCTCTACCCTTGAGTCTTAGACCAGATCATCTCTAGACCTTTTCTTTCTGCTGTGTATAGGTTTCTGTCCTGGATATTTTGTGTGGCATGATACTCTGCCAACAGGCTTCTATTCACTGCTCTTTTGGCTTCTTACCAGAATTCCTATGTGTTAGATCAGGATACCTAGAACTGCATTGATCTCTGTCACCATCATTCAGGTCTTTGATCCTACACCTACTTGCATGCTTGTAATACCTGAAGGCACATGCCCTCATATATATATATATATGAGGGCATATATATGTACACATATGAACACACACATATCCAGATCATTCATGGTATAACAGCATTTAAATATAAGTGTCCACAGTGGGCTTTGTTTGGGGTTAGGAAGATGGCTTTAGTTCTGCTTCTTGTTCTGTCTCTAACTTCAATCATAGTGGACACAATCCCTAGTTAGAAATGAGGAGATTAATGATGGGAAGACGCAAAGTCCCTTGAGACCCCTACAGTAGGAGTCTGTGAAGCATTTCCCACCTGCCCTGGACCCTATGGGCAGCCATAGCTGACAGTTGCCAGGACTTAGAGCACAACCACAGGCTTCATCCTGCATCAGTCAGTTATTCAGTTTGGGTGATGTCATCTCTTGACCTCATTCTCTGGTGAGTTGTGGGTGTCATCTCCATGAATCCTTGTTTGGCAATTTCCTCAGCTTCTCACACAATAGATAAATCATTTCTACTGCTATGGCACAGGTCCTGTTAAAGGCACCTTGGCCGAGCGGTGATGGCACACACCTTTAATCCCAGCACCCAGACAGGTGGATCTCTGTGCATTTGAGGCCAGCCTGGTCTGCAAGAGCTATTTCCAGGACAGTTTTCAAAGCTACTCAGAGAAACCCTGAATTGAGAAAATGAACCCTCAAAACCACATTGTGCCTTATATCCTTTTTCATCCTCCACTTCCCAGTATAACACAGTGGCATCTAATTAAGCCATATTCGCAGATATCCTGCATGTCTGTCTCCCTCCACATGCCTCAAACCTCACAGAATACCTGCAATTTCTTCTGGATTCCAGTCCACCCCTGTTGACACAGGGTTCCCTCCCATCAACACACAGCCTTTTCCATGGATATTTTATGAGGCAACAGAGGCCTGACCACACCTCTGTCCAGCTTCTTCCTCTCTGCCTGAGTGTAGCATGAGAAATAACCATGCTTTCCCACATTGTGCTGAGCACACTGTCCCAGCAGAGTAGAAGGCTGTCCATGTGGTAAGGTCATCGTTATTAACAAAGTATGACTATAAAATCACCCTGACTCTTACAACAATGTGTATATTGGTAGGAAAGATATGGGACAGCATTCAGTGTCCTCTCTAAGTTATTTCGTACCTAGGATATAAACCTGCAAACATGAGCACACATGAAGGTGAAAACCATGTCCAGAAGGAGAGAATCCGAGGGTTGAGTCTGCCATGATGTTTCTTATGACAGTGACAGTAATGTTTGTTCAAAGATTGTATCGGCTGTGAGTACAAATGAAGACATTGGTACGACAGACGTCCTTAGTGAAACTGACATCAGTATCCTAGATGCTTTTTCCCCCTCTCTGGACAAGCTCTGAGTGAAGGTCTAATGTGGGCATGTGAACAGCAATGTTCATCCTTCCTTACCTAGGCTGCAAGCTGGAGTCCTGATCCAGAGATGCCTGCACAGCTTCCTTCCAAGGCCCCTGTCTCTGGTGAGAGGAGGGTTTCTCTCCCTGTGGTCTTTGGGGGCTAGGCTCACTGCTATGAGACTTCTCATCCCTACTCTTTCTTGTCCGGCTTAGAATGAACTATCCTCGGGCAGGAACATTTCCAGTCCCTCACTCTGTTTAGTCTCCATATTTAAGGTTCCGATGAAGAAGTGCCTTACACTGAGTGAGTCACTCATGTGCTGAATTTCAGGTAGTGTCCCTCCCAGAAAACAGACCAAACTTACCCAGACATTTGGACTGACTTCGAATCCCAACCCTCCTTGGTGGACTCTGTGTTGTCTTCAGGCAAAGAAGACTGCTGTTCCTAGGGCAGGGCTTTACCTGTGACATCACAGAAGGCTCACCTCACTGCATTCTAGGAATCTCAAAGGGCATCATGGCTTCAGTTACTTCCCAGCTTGGTCCGTCCTTATTCCCTCCCAAACTGTGCCAAGCATGCTTGCAAACACTTAAATTAGGGGTACTAGATGGAAGTATTTTCCAGAGACACCTCCATGGGAATCACCTACATACATGGTCTGGCAGCCCTCTGTCTTTTTGAGGTTTCTGCTTGAGAGGAGAAGCACGGTTGACAGTGCTGCTTCCTCTTCTCAGATATCTGAGCCCAAACTCTTCCTCATCATCTCAGATTCTCCATAGGCATCCTGGTTTATTGCTGGCACTCACCTGCAAGGCACATTCCTCTGTCCCTTGTATCTGGCTTTAAAAATAACCATACCTTGTTTTCTACCTTACCTGTCTGCACTAATAATCTTTTAGCATGTAGTGCCCTGTGACTTATTAGCTGAGTCTTTGCCTCAGCGGCCCTTAGTTTTATAAGGAACTTACAAAATAAATAACTCCATGGTGGATAAATCCAGAGCATGACTGAATCACAATAGAGGGCCCTGCAGGCAGAGTGCAGTGTGAGGTTCAGAGAATCCTGGAGGCACATGCTTTAACTTGTCCCATGCTAAGTGCACCTTACACCTGATAATGTGTTTGTAAATGATCATACTGTCCAGAGAATTTTCAAGCCACTTTCCCCATGCACGTGTGTGGTGTGCAGTGTTGGGAACTGTTTCTGTCATCCCTTTTCTGACTAGGGACTCTTCGTCACGTCCATTCTTCTCTTGTGCTGGAGCTGCGGTCCCTCAACCACCATGTTCCCGGTGTTCTCATGAAGAGATGGGGGATGGGAAACATAACTGATACCCAGTGTTGGAGATTGCTGGGCACTCCTGACAATGGAGCCACTGTACATTTTCTACAGGGATTCAGAATGTCGTAAAGTTCAGCAGATGATCATGAAAAGCTTTAAATGTTTGACTGAATTTGCTTGGTTCTGTCCCTGCCAACAGTTTCCAGCTTCTGCCATGAGGATGTTTGATGTCAGTTACTCTGGTTTTTTTTTTTTTTTTGCATTCATTTAGTTCCTCATGTTACGTGACTCATGATCATGAGGAGTTCTGCATGTCATTTGGAGATTGTGGGAAGCCAGAGCGCCTGATGGAAGGACAGGCTTTTACAGCAGTGAATGATTGGCCATTGCTGGGTCCTAAGTCTTGTCATATTGCTCCCTCCTGCACAGACTGTTGTGGCTGAAGCTGGACTTCAGAGATAGAACATAGATTCTATGTGGAAATATTTGGGCACAGAGTGTGATTTGGATTAAATGACCTCATAGTGACTTTTGTGTATTCTCCCTTTAGCCTATTCTCTCTCATGACCTGTCTCTCTATGTCTTTGACAGTAGAAATAGTGTGAGCCCTGTTGCACTATGGTTTCTGGTGGGGATTCAGATCTCCCACTACCATTT